>NW_027466455.1:2260000-3690000 GCF_050575085.1 Anarhichas minor | reverse complement strand
CAGCTGATGGAAACATCACTCCACAGCGCTACTAGTGGTGAGAAAGCAGGACGGAGGCAGAGGAGGAAAATGAAGCCGGCCTTCATCAACACCAGACGGATCCTTTCAATGAACAATCGGATGTGTGGAGAAATACGTCGGACACGCATCAGTGCTATGTCTCTGTGTCCAGAACAGCCCAAAGACGTGATGCTGCTCAGCTGCGTTAAACATGACCCAGATGGAGCTGGTACTGATCCTCTAGGAGGAAGAATGGCAGCGTGCTCCTTCCAGGTCACCGTCCACTGCCTGGATGTTGTGTTTAACTCAGGTTCAGGGGTTGAGCGTACCAAACGGCTCTGACATCGTTCTGTCATGAGTTTTAAACCACTGCTGGTGGACACCGTCCTTTAGTGAGACTAAATGTCCCTTATAAATACACAACACAGACAATAACAGTAAAAATGAATGTCCTTGTCCTTTCAGGCAGGGACACTGTTCACAGTGATTGGCTGGTCAGACCGACTGACTGAGATGTGGAGGCCACTGTGGCAACGTCCGATTCACAACAATCAACATCAAATGTCTGCGAGACACAACCGCTCCACAGCGGAGCGATCAGCGGCTTCACAGCGAAGTCAGGTCCTGGACCTCCAGCAGCATGGCGTCCTGCTCCGTCCTCAGCTGGTCTCGGACCTGCAGGCGGCCCACCAGGTCTGAGCTCAGGTCTGACGTGGACGGGTCAAAAATACAACAAGTTTGTCAGAGCTGTGGTTCAGACCTTTATGTACATGGAGTATACTTGCTGTGTGTGGGAGAGTACCTTGTATGGTCTGGCTGAGAGACGTACACAGAGCATTCAGGTCCTTCATACTGAAGTTCTCTAAATCACTGCGCTCCACATGTCTTCTCTGGACTACAGGTTCACTACGAGCTGCAGCCTGAGAGGAGAGGAGAGGAGATAGGAGGAGGAAAGGAGAGGAGGAGGAGAAGAGAGAAGAATGAGAGGAGAGGAAAGGAAAGAGGATGAAAGGAAAGGAGAGGAGAGAAGAGGGGAAAGGATGAAAGGAGAGGAGAGAGGAGGAGAGGAAAGAAGCGGAGGGGAGAGGATGATGGAGAGGAGAGAGGAGGAGGAGGAGATGAAGGTAGGAGAGGATGAAAGGAAAGGAGAGGGATAAGGGTGAAAGGAGAGGAGAATAAGATGAGGGCAGGAGAGGATGACATGAGAGGATAGGAGAGGAGAGAGGAGAGGAGAGCTGTGATGAACTGTATTTGGGAGGAAAAGAGAAAAACATGGCTGCATCTGTGCAACAGCGTGGAGCACTCACCAGTGTTCTGTGGTCGGTTCTCAGTCGGTCTCGTAGGTTCCTCAGAGTGTTCCTGAAGCCTCTGGATTTGGGTTTCTCCGGCTTGGCAGGAGGCTGAGGATTCTTCTGGACCTGAACAGCCCCTCTCTGTATCAGCAGGGTAGAAGTCACATCCAGTTACTCTGTTTCAGCTCATCCAACAGAACTTGTGTTAGCACTAGTTACCCGTGAGTTGCTGCTTTCCTTCCTCTCCTCCTCCTCCTCCTCCTCCTCACTTTCACTGTTGTTGATGAAGCAGAGCTGAAGATTCATCTGTGTCTGCAGGCTGAGGGACGCAAACAGACGTCATGTGGTGGGTTTACACGAGGGGTCATGGCTGATTGAACGGTGTGTCACAGCTGCCTCACATTAGCAGGAGGGACAAATGGCAAAAAGATTCAAAGCTTCTGGGGCTTCAAATGCAGCGAACACAGTGACACCTGGTGGCTTAGAAAAGGTACAGCAGCCCTTAAAGACAGGAGTTTCCCCATTCATTCACTCCATCTATGTTTCAGAAAAGCCTTATATATCTATAGTTTTGAGCAAAAAGAAATAGGAAAATTGGACAAAAAGGCCACACTTCAAGACCGTGTACATAATTATTTAAAGAGTGAAGAACTACTTATCCCATAAACCAGCGAATGCCGACCGGAAACTGACAAACTTCTGATCTTTGTCGATCTAAATGCGGACGGATTCAGCATCTGTGTGGCTTATTTCTGCCCTCAAACGTTTTCACAATCTATTTTCACAATATAAGAGAAAGTTTCCACACCAACGGAGCAGCCGTTTGAGGTAAAACATTTCCATGGTAACACGTTAGCATGCTGTTACACGTTAGCATCGTGGGTACTGTAGCAGTACATCTGTGATCCTTTTCTTCAGATGTGCTGCATTAAATGAAGCTGGTGTTATCAATATGCTACAGTAAAATCATTAGTAAATACATTGTCAAAAGAGCCGAGATACATAAAACATTTTGCTGACACTGAATATGTGCCTTACTGACAGTGATGGGTACCTTTTAAAAAGTAACAAACATTACAACGTTACTGCGACTAAAACGTACCCATTAGCCTGTTACTGTTATTACTTGGTATCAGGTGGAAATGTTCTCATACTTGATTGTTTCTTTCTAAAAATCTATTTAGTAAGTAACCTAGTTCTTGATAAAAACAACAGTAATCAACAGACTGTTTCCTCTATAATACAACAAAACCTCGACAGATTAGGGCGTGTTGTGTTAAGAGATGACACACAAACAAATCCAAATGACATCACACACATGACACTACGCTCATGAGTAATAGGTCATCATGAGAGGTGTGTGTGTGTGTGTGTACCGGGAGGTGAGGGCCAGCACATGGCTGTTGCAGGCGTCGTCTCCGTCCTCCCAGCTCTCCGCTCTCCTCCCTCTCTCCTCCGCCCAGCTGACCGGAGCTCTGCCTCTCTCCAGAGAAACTCCACTCTGAGACAAACAACAACAAACAAGCAGCAGAGTGAGATGTGTTTTTCTTTTCCCCCTGGACTGATGATTGGACTATAATAGCCTTTTCCAGGTGTCAATTCACATTGACCAGTATGTGGTAATGAATGACTGGTAGTAGCTGTGTTTCTGCCTGTGATCAGCATTTAAAGTCAGGACATCTGATGAGCAGACAAACTTTAAAAAAACGTAAAAAGGTGCACGATCCAAATTGTTATGAATTTCACCTCCGATCAGTTTCTTCATTTTTGACACAGAGCCGTATTTCTCAAAACACCCGAGAGGCGAACAGCTCTGAAGTGTTTGGTCTAAGTCATGATGATGGAATATTAAGAGCATATATTTGATGGTGGGTGATTCAGTGAGGATTAAATCCCCTCACCATCAAATGGGAACAACCCAATAACACCACTACTGTGTGTGTGAGAAACTGCTTTTTCCTCAATATTAATATCTGTATCGACACCATCACTTCCTCTTCCTCTCTCCCATCTGTCGTGTATATTTTGTGCATCTCCTCTCCTGCACCATTAACGCCTCACGCTCCTCTCTCCCGGACCACTGACCTTTGCCCTCTTCTCCTTGTTCTCCTCCTCCTGCTTCTCCAGCTCGGCGATGCGCAGGCTCAGCGCCTCCCAGTGCATGATGGGAAGGCCCAGGTTGTCCTCGCCGTAGCCCTCCTGCCAGACCAGGGCCGCGCCCTCCGAATCTTCCTCCTCCTCCTCCTCCTCCTCCTCCTCCTCCTCGTCGTCATTGTCGGCGTCCTCGTCGCTCCTCCTGTCGTCCTCGGCCTCGTTGCTCTCCTTCTCCTCTCCCTGCTGCCTCTGTCTCTCCTTCTCTCCCTCCATCTCTGCACAGGCGGAAGTATACGGATTCAGATCTCCTCCGGGACAGAGTGCTCTATATTTATAAAGCGTGGTTCACCGCGCTTACAGTGGAAACGTTGTAAGATTGTGATGATGCCTAAAATCAGGACTGTGGCCACCGTTAAAGAAAATATATTTGTATGCGATTATATATTTAATCGGCATTGCGATGTCAACTTTTGAAAGAAAGTGATATTACACTCAGGGATTTTTTTGAGTTTGTTAGAAGAGAGTATGGCAGAAGACTTCAACAATACATTATTATCTTTTGGTGCCTTTTGTGAAAACTTCAATGTTCAATTTGTTGAATAAAAGCAATTTGTTTTAGCAGTACACTGAAAGGCAGAGCTGAGTTCACTTTAACTTCGGTTTATTTATTGCGTTGAATATCGTCATCGCGATACTCAGGTCAGGTTATCACATATTTTCCTCATATCGTGCAGCCCTGATCCATATACAGAATATGAATAACTCCAGGTACAGAAAGCTGAATGTCTGCTCACATTTATTATGCTGCTTTCACATGATTTGATCATGAAGTCCCTGATTCAAATCAAGGTTGAGTCATTATTTAAAGAGGTAAAGATACGTTTAAAGATAACGTTTTAGGAGAAAAGCTTGTGTTTAATATTTGACTTATTTTGTAAAAAGAAAAACACAGCTTAAAGAATATTCATAAAGGTTTCAGAGTATTGTTTTGGTCCAGCCCTGAACAGAACCGTTACATGAATGAATTAAATAGTTAGAGAACAGGAGAGACTTCCTGCTACTGTGGAGGTTGGGGTACTTGGACTCGTGCCCTCAGTAGTTTTAAACTCAGTCAACGGCCTCAAACCGAAGTTAGACGAGCCAGCGTGTGTGTGAGCTGAATTCTCAGTCTGGAACTTTAGTATCACACCAAACTGTCATTAGTTGTCCAAAATAAAGTAACTTACCACTTTCTCCTGAAATAAAACACAACTCTTCAGCTCGTTGTGAGAGTAGTTGAGAGTTTTGCCACATAACCGCCGCTCCTTCCTCAGCTCCTCCTCGTTATCTTCCCCCTTCCTTTCCTTCCCATCAGGAGTTTCACTCCCTCTGCCCTCTTTCTCACCAGAGAGAGAAGAGGACAATAAGTCCACGAGAGCCCTTCAGATACTTTCTGTGTCCGTCTGCGTACTTACTTACACTGTGTCTTAGCTACTTTACGCTTTTACTATTAAAATGCCAGATATCCACTCGCTCTTGCTCCAGACATGCAAACAAAAGAAACTAACTTGAGGAATTTCACGCACAGAAAAAAAAGTTCAACTCTGGGACTTCCTGTCACTGCCTTCAAAATAAATGTCTTCTTTATAGCTCGTTTCCTAAACGCAGCTAGTTGACCCCTGCCCCTTGTTTGTAAAGCTGCTTCATAGCCTGCCAGCTTGCTAATACAACGCTATTATGGTCCATGCGCTTATATCATACTGTTTTCTTGTCGGACCTTTTGTCATTTTTCCTCACACAAGCTGAGCGTCAAGAGAGACAGACAGGCATTTATTGTCTTGTTTTTAGACAGAGGGGAGAAAAAATAATCAGAATCAGAATCAGCTTTATTAAAAAGACTCGTAAGTGCGGGGATCATGTGTAATTTTGAAACACAAAAAAGAAAAAGTATTTTTTTATTTTTTACATCTGCTTATATAAATGAATACAAGTGTAACATTAAACTAGGCCTATGGTTAATTGTAGTCCGCTGACTTCCGGTTCTCCTAAAAATCCATGCGTCGGCCATAGTTTTTAAATACCAGTTTCCGGTTTGGTTCCATATCAACTGTTACCACTGATAAATATGGAGGACAGAATGTGACTTAAGAGAAAATAAATGCATTAATAAATGTATGAATAAATACAGGAATAAGTAAATAAATGCTTAAATAAATGTTTAAAACAGAAATAAAAAATAAAAGAATAATTAAATGCTGAAATAAATATGGAAATAAATAAATTCATGTATAGATAAATAAATAATTTACGACACTTATGAAATACTACACGTTGTCATCTTTCATTACTTTTTATGGCATACTATGCCATTTTTTACGACGTAGTATATTATGTATCGCATACTATGGCATGACAATGTTATGATATGCTGTCACTCTTTTTTTGCCATACTACATTGACATTTCTTAATTACTAGCACAGGAGCTAACGTGATAAGCGAGGAAACACTAGTGTACGCTTTACGAAAGTCTTCTCGGCACCAGTAAACAATTAAGAGGCGTGACAAACAGCTGGAGTAATCTCAAACCACGGCAGGCACAAATATAACTCTTCATTTTGTTTCATATGTGCAGCGCGTCGTTCCTTTACGACGTGCACCTTTACTCATGTTTTTATATGGAATGTGTATGTAATATCCATATGTCACTATTTATTTGTATGGTGCTTTTCATAGTGTGTGTCAAATAAAAAAATGCTTGACATCCAGTCAAGAACAACACATTTATAGCTGTGTTTATTAGTTGCATATGAATGTGTATTAATGTAGGAACAATGCTTTATAAATGATGAATTAAGTATTTATTTACTGACACCTAACTAATGCTTCAGCGCGTGCGTTTGTTATAGTGTTTCTCAGCCCAACTAAGAGCGTCTTTGTCTTCTTTGTTGGTTCTCAGAGAAAAGCGGACCGGATGGAGAGCTGGACCTGAAAAACAATCCTGTCTATATACAGCTGGAAAATGCAACGGTCAAATGACAATGTATGCCATAAAAATGTCATTAACTAGCTAGTTAGCTAGTCACCATGTTTGCATCATCTATGTTTGCCTGCCAGCAAATACATAAACTCACCACTAGTGTCAGTGACGGGCATCTCCTCAATGTTTCAATCTCCAAGCTGGCATTCTTACGACTTTGGTCGGATAATTCTATATATCTATTTGGAGTGAGTCAATATATTGATCGATTACATCACTTTTTTTCTGTAAAAAAATTGTTCTGCTGTAACAATCAACATAAAAATTATGAAAAATCATAATCATGTTGTATTCTACCAGGAACATCTGAAATACCAAAGCCCTCTTGAGGATATGTGTCCGTACTAATAACCGTGGCCCCCCCAATGGACATTTGTTCAAATTATGTGTTTCAGGCTCTTTGGCCACTAATATTGAGGATGCTGTCTAAAATGTGGCTGTTGTCTTTGATTGGTAAATAGATTTATTTTTTACGGAGTCCGATATGTTGCACTGCCAGGTTTTCTACAGTAGCCCAGAGCGGACAAACAACTGGCTCTAGAGAGAGACTTTCACGTTTTTACGTCACCTGAGGGCCACCGTAGTACTACTATCTGGTTGTGAAACTGTGGTAACGTGAGCCAGCCGTCACCTGACTTGGATTTGTAGAACAATTCAGGATTTAGGCCCAAAGCGTGACTATTTGGAGTTGTGACAGTGAGTAAACTAGATGTTTGTGCAATGTTTAATTCAGTACAAATACTTTCAGTATGATGATCTTCAGTTGCTCTGTAGGTACACAGAAAGGACACTAGGGGGCGGCATGAGACCGCTATCAGTGATTAAAGAATGCCACTTCCTAGATTACCTCTGGAAACTCGTGGTCAACAAAACTAGTTATACATATGTTAATATTATTATACATTATCACTCATTATGTTGACACGGTATCTCGTCTTTTCTGACTTGCCATGAGTGTTTTTGTTGTTGTCATTCATCAACTTTTCATCTGCATTTTTCCCCTTTCCATTGTGGAGCTTCCACAGACAATCATCTGAAGCAATGAACAATCATCACTTTGTATAGAAGTGCTGGAACTACTGCAATGCAAAGTCAGACTCTGGACCCCATAATGTGTTGTATCCCGGCCTGGACCAGACAGCGGATGGTGCATGCTGAGACTCAATAAAAGCTCAATGTGGACAGAAGCAGCAGGGTGTCTTTATTTCTGTTGCTATAGCTTAACCAAGTCAGCATTCATGATACACAGAGACATACTGGGAAGCTACAGAAGCCTTCAACACTTACAGTACTAGTGACCGGAACAAACAACGATGAGGCAGAGGACCGGAAAACAAAGTCAAACAAACAGAACGAACACAACAAAAAAAGATTTATGGCACTCATTTTTAGTTTACACTCAGAATAATATTGCTTTTAAAACACAACCTCTATCCATCATCATTGTTGTTGTATCACGTTATATTTTCACTGCATTTAAATATCAAATATATTCCTTTACTGATGTATTTACGTTATTGCTAACATTAAAACGTACCTAACATTAGATATATATTTAGTGACTTTGATAATAGTTTTGTTCAAAAGTACAAATTTTTACAGAAAATAACAGTCCAAGTTTGGATAGGTATACTGGGGACGGGTGGACTTCAGGACATGCACAGGGTTCTGATAGGAGGGCTTAAGCGGGGTCTCCCATTGGATGAGAGGAGCTGGAGGAGCTGTCACTCACACATCCAGTCACACATGCATTCTCCACTGGTATTTTAGACATCAGGTACAACCCTTTATTCATATTTAGGTCTTTTTAAAGCTAGACTACTCTACTCCGATCCATAAATAGGAGCTTGACATGCCAACAGAGACGCTTCGTTGGGACAGCCATCAGCCAATCACAGCGCTGATTCAGTTCCCTCCCAGTGTTAGTAAAGAAAAATTGCAAAGAGGTCGACAGGCAGATACAGTAAGTACATTACACACATACGCGAGCGCGCACACACACACACAGACACACACACACACACAGTGGTAAAAATGATGCACACTCAGGTGGAGTGAGAAGGCAGCCAAAGTCAAAAGTCCCATTCAGAAAATGATTTTTCTTCGAGAATCCCAAAAGATCTGAACGATTATACCTTTTTTTTATTTGAATGCAATAGATGATAGCATGAGGATTTTTTTTTTGATCCCACAAAACAATAACGTGCACACAACATATGGAACTTTTGCGCGGTTATTATCTTGCGGGATCAAGATGGTTTACGGCACACGTTATTATTTTGTGCACACAAGATCCAGATGTGTTGCCAACCAGCTAATAACCTATGAAGTTATTCTCATCTTGTTCTTCTCACAAGATGATAATGTATGCTTGCAACATGTGGATCTTGTGCAAACAGGATAATACTTTGTGCATATATGGAACTTGGAAGTAATTCCCTAATGCGCATAATGTTTCAGGACTGTCTGGGCTTTCAAAAAAACAAAAACAGAAACACAGCTGAACCATTTTTCCTAGTTTTCCTTTTTGCAGATTTGAATGCTGTTAAATAAAAAGCTTTCACTGTAATCGAGGTACGAAAACCCCCGAAATATTTCACAGTAGGATTAAATAAGTCTATAAAAATGTTTTGGCTAAAAAACATAATTGAATGTAGATTTGTTGTCGTCAGTAAACCGCATTACTTACGCCATAAAGTCATCTTCCAACATAACTTTTAATGAAATGATGTGCAGCTAGATTTTGGGGGTGGGGGCGATCAAATTCTTGATGAGGAATATTACGTTATAGCTCATTAATAAATCAGTTGGTAATGATGGGAATTTGGAGTGTGACGTTTTAAACTTCTAATTACATCAATAATTCAATATCGGTGCCACATGTGTAAGCTGAAACTCTCACACACAGCGCTTTCTGAGGAGAGAGAGTTATGTAATGATGTGATTCTCTGACTGTCTTTTCATCTTTCCATCACATCTCCGCCTCTCCTCCCCTCCTCTGTCCCTTTCTCCTTGGCTCATCCCTGTACCTTTCCACCTCCATCCATCCATCCATCCATCCATCCATCCATCCATCCATTGTGTCCTGTTCGGCTGGCAGGCCAGAGGCTGAGCAAGCGCCCTGTCACATTATCCTGCCACTGAGTGAATTACTCTGCCTCCATTAGACTAACGAGAAAGCGGGAGGACGGAGAGAGATGGGGGGGGGGGGGGGGCGAGGCCGGGCAGCGGGGGGCGGGGGGGGGGGGGGGGGGGGGGGGGGGGGAGAGTGATGCGACTGGGAGATGGACGAGGAAGGGGGGAGAGACGATGGAGAGGGGAAAAAAGTTTGATGAGGTGGAAGGAGAACGATACGAGAGGAGGGGTATAAAGAAAGGATGGAAGAGCGGAGGTGGAGAGGAGGGAGTGAAGGATGAAAGCAAGAGAATAGGAGAGACAGGAGGTTGATTAGAGATGAAGATGAAACAGGAGGAAGGCTGAGAGGGCGGAAAGCAGGGCAGCAGGAGCGGTGATGGAGGGAGAGGAACAGATGCGCGGGGGGCAGAGGAGATGGAGGATGGGAGTGGTGGGCAGTTGGTGGAAAAAATTTAATGAAGGAAGTGGAAGAGGGAAGATGCGAGGTGGAATAAGAAGGGAAGGAGACGGAAGGACAAAAGAATAAAAAGAAGTGGAAAGGTAGCCGGCAGAGAGACGAAGCAGCGGGGCAGTAACTAACGAGCAGGGAGGGAGAGATGTTCATGAAACACATCACAGCTGCACACGACACCGAGTGGATGACACGCGCCTCGCAAGAGACAGCGCACACACACCATTCAGTGCGGTTATCCAGTAATGGATCCTGAACATGGCTGTAGCCAAGATTTTAGAGGGGCTGCCACCATGGGTCTATGCTAGCACTTGTAGAACGCAGACGTCCGCGCAATGCCTCCGCGTACAGCCTCTGATGACGGCATTTACGGACCCTGGTGCATGCGCTCGCGGACGCGCAAAGTATAACTTCGGCTAAAAAAGTATCAATAATAAAAAATATCAAACATGCATAATTCCTAAAACCAAATTATAATATGATAATAAGTTAATTAAAAAAAAATTGTAAATGATAAACCACATTTTATATTCAATATTCATATCAACTGTTGTATCTTCTTTCTTACGAAAAATTCCAAAGGGGGTACATTATTGAAGAAGTTTGGGGAACCACTGCTCTAAGTTTAATTCAATTCTAATATATTTTGTATAACTCAAAATAACAAATCACAAATTTGTCCTCAGAGGGTTTTACAATCTGAACACTCCGGTTATGATCCTTGAGACCACAGAGGCCGCTGTTATGTAAGTTACACTGCCTGACTTAAACTCGAGGGTGGAGCTGCCTTAGCATTTGTGATGCATTTGCAGCAACATTTTTATCACATTTTGACTGTTTTTTGTACAATATTAGTAGACATTTTCAGTTCCTCTGCTCACCCCCTTCACTCTACTGATATGCAAATAAGACAGGTATGGCACTACAATGCTGAGGAAGGAACTTGTCAAGCATTGTCAACTGTCAAGCTGATTTAAAGTGAACTTTTGAATTGTAAATGAGGCACCAATCAGTTGGACTGAGTGTCAAACACCATCTAAAGTATGGATGGAAGGATATCATTTATAAACCGTCATGTCACAACAAACTAGCATAAAGTGGTTTTCCCAGTAAAGAGAGAAATGTAGGGAGTCTCATGTTTCCATGGAGCCTTTCCACACAGAAACACTTGGATGTAACCCAGCTTATGGCTTTATCACATGAGAAATACACAAGACAAAGTGAAGCAGAACACCTCAGGTAATGGGAATAGTGGTCATGACAAGAACAAGACTAAAAATGCCTTGACAGAAAAAGTCCCCCCCCCAAAAAAACAAAAAACAAAACCTGATATGCTGGAAAGAAGGAATCGTCCAGAAAACAAAAGAAGCATTTATGAGATCATCACAAAGACAAGTGCGTCAACAGTAAACCAGCAGCGGTGCAGTGTCATGGGCCTGTTGAGATTTGAGTTAAACACACACACATATGCTCGCACGCAGGCATACACACACACACACACACACACACACACACACACACACACACACACACACACACACACACACACACACACACACACACCCGAGGTAATGACACATCTTTGACATTTCTAATATTCCTCCATATCGATGACAACTTCCCTCCATAGCCCTTCATTTCCACAGACACACACAAACTCAGAAAAAAAACAATATAGAAATAAATAGTATAAATAACACAACTAAAGATCAACAGTGCCTGTGTTTGTGTGTGGACTTAAAAACAGAAAAAAAAAAAAGAAAAAGTTTGAATGAAGTTAGACTTCATGGACGGGCTATGGAGGAAAATGGCCACAGCTTGTTCTCTCTGCCTCCCCCTCCCCGTCATTCTCTCATCTCTCTCTGCTGAGGCTCTTAGAGGTCAGTGCAGCGCTCCTGCTTGCTGTAGTGGTCAAACTGACTCTTCCAGTGCATCATGTAGGAGGACCAGCGGTGGAACTCCACCTTCCACTGACGCTCTGCCTCGTCTATGTTGTCTGAGAGGAGAGACACAGAGACACACAGAGAATCAGTGGTTAGCAGTTCAGCTTTGGCGCCTTTATCCTAAAGGCCTTTACACACCGGTGGCATTCTTTTTCATGCGATTATTTCGCAGGCCAAAATATTTTTTCCAACTGTTGTCTTTGCAATGAATACTTTCACAAAGAGCGTGAACATTACGTGGCGGTAAAACAACACTTTTTACTTTTGCAACGCGATTAAAGGCATCAACCAATCACGTTGCTACACCTATTATTAGATACAACAACACGGAGTCTCCTTCGTCCGAACTATAGACTGTAAAGAAGAAGTGGACGTAGTCGTCGTGACCTTATCCATTGGTTTGTGAACTGTAGTTTTGAAGCCTCGAGTTTGGCATTTTTGTCGTCGCCATATTAATTTTTGGCAACCAGTGAACAAAAGTGACCATGTTTGGACTCCGTGAGATTGACGTAGAAACGCCGTATACGGCTCTGGTTGTAGCCCCGCCCTAAAGCATAACCTGTTTTATTGTCTATTTGACTCTAAATGGACCATAATTGACTAATTATGGTCCATTAGTACATTATGGACTAATGCTGTATTGAAGAATACTTGAAACTAGAGATTGAGACCATAAACTCATATTTACAATGTTTACTGAGGTAATAAATCAAGAGAGAAGTAGAGTCATTTTCTCATAGACTTCTATACAACCAGAGGAGTCGCCCCCTGGTGGACATTAGAGAGAATGCAAGTTGAAGTAGCTGCCTAGTCCAAACCAAGACGGCAAATATTACTCTTTTCACAAAGGCAGCGCGGACCAGATACAGTCCTTCCATTCATACCTTTCAAAATAAAAGCCATGGAAATATGATATTTGCAGATGAGTATTTAGCATTTATCTTGTCGTCTATTTGTCACGCCTACAGTGTGTAAAGGCTTTTAAGGTCTTATTACCAGTTTGTTGCTTATTTCACGGGTTGTCTTTTGTGTTTAGTTTGATTGCCAAACCCCAAGAGGGTGGGTCTTAGGTTACATGGAGAGGTCTGAGGCCAGACACCAGGGAGAAGGGAAGAGATATGAGTCAATAGCATAACACCAAAGTTAAATAAGGACAACTGCCTGTGGAGATATACACTATGCTGTATTTATCAAATAAAATGTCCAACTCTGTGCATTTCTTGTTCTATAATGACTAGATAAGGGATTCTGTCCAAATTATTTGTTCATGTTATGCATATATGTTGAAAATTAATATTAGAAATATATACAATGGGATTTATTTAGCACCTTTTAGTGACACATTCAGGCCTATAATGTGTTACCGTAATAACAGTGAAGACCTGTATTCAGTACAGATGTCGTGTGTTGAGTAGAAGCAGTGTTTAGAAGCACAATTTACCAGTGATGTTGAGGAGGCGTGGCAGAAAACGGTTCCAGAAGGCACACATCTGGTTCCTCATACCTTTGTGGACCTTCATTGGTTCAGTGTTGAGTCCTACGTGTTTCTGCTCGCTGACGGTGAACAGAGGCCAGCGCTTCTTGCTGTCCACCAGTCCGTCATGGTTCACATTGGGATTTCTGAAGGACGAGGACAAGAGACACAGTCAAAACAAGGAGGGATTAAAAATGGATAAAGACATCTACACTCAGTTTCCAGTTCCTTAGGTCATTCAGCTAAGACAAAGGCAGTTAATTCAACAGCCAAGCAAGGTCAGTACTGGCAAATACTTCATTCATTTATTGTGTAGTTTAGTTGACTGTTTTGGATGCACATCACCTTGATATTACAGCAACAGCTGTTCAGAAGTTCAAATTTAGCCTAGTTCTAATGTAAGTGTTTACTAAGTGGAGTTTTACTCATCAATAAATTCAAACTAACAAACTATTTCTTTGAGATTAGTTGTTACTAAATATTCACACCCAGTAACAGCACAGTCAGGTGTAAAGCCAAAATGATACTTTCCACATCCGAGGGTATGCAAGATGTACGTGTAGGTTTTGTGTGGACGTCGGCATAACTTTAATTTGTTTGTTGCCACTTCGCTGCTAATGCACAGCATCTCTCTCTCCCAGCCATTGTGGTGCTGTGTGTCTTTCAGCCGCTGTGCAGCACAGCAGCAACTACTTTCTTATTGTTACAATTCTTATGACAATTAAATCAAAGCTAGATCAGGTGCTTTATAACTGTTACATCTGCTGTTTCTGACCGCAAAAATGATTTATGCTTTTTCAGATACTAACATGTCCACAATGAGAATCTTAACATGCATGTTTAACAGGCAGATGTGCTCATCATCTTAGTTCGATAATTAGCACAAAAACCAAAGTTGAGCTGAGAGTTCTGCAGGTTTTTTGGTAATTAAATATAATACAAAATAAAAACAAATGGTGTTAGAGAGCTAGTGGTGCTAGAGGAAAAGTGAAGGGAACACCGAAGTCATTTGAATTCATCGTCTGGGTGCCATGGACATCTGCGCCAAATTTCATGGAAATCCATTCAATCATTTTTTTGATATTTCAATCTGGACCAAAGTGTTTAACCGACCAACCAATTCCAATGGCGTTCCCATCACTGCTGTAAATACCATGAATTACTTGAATTGGGTGGCTGCTTCCATAAAGCCTGAGGTTTCCTTTGCAGAAACCAGACTGTAGAAACTTCTACTGATCACCTCATCTACTCTGCAGCTAAGCAACCTAATTACAGTCCGTCCTCTGTGGTGTACTCGTCTCTCTCTGCTGTCCGTTGTGATTGACAAGTACACAGCAGTCTGTGACGCCTCACCCAGTTCGTGCAAAGTTGGCCCAGTATCTCATTATGCGTTGGCTCAGTCTCTCCTCCTCTAAGGTGTAGTTGAATCTCTTCTCCAGTGGCAGGCCCAAGACGAACTCAATCTCGTAGCCATGGATCACGCCCATCCACTCCGGCCAGGCCAGGTTGGACGCTCGGTGGTCGAACAGGTAGAGGTAGACCCCTCCTTGAGGAGCGGGAGTAGAAAAAGACGGTTAATTTGTGTCGACAGAACTGGTTTTGTTTGGTGGATACCTCGCTGCATTATTGTCTGGAAAGGAATGTGGAGATAGAGAGAGTATGGGAGCCATGGACAGCATAGGATCTTCATATTGGACTCTGTTTTAGAACCTTTATGGTTGCTAGGTCTGTGGTCCACTCCCTGACCAAGATTTTACAAAACGGGACAAACACCAAATGGAGTCTCTTCATGCAGACTTTTTGCAAATACATTCTTCGTAACCAATGAAAAACACCAAATAAAGCACGCAGAGCAGACTTAGGACGATACCCCTCTAATTATCAAAATTCCAAAACCACCTGAGAAGAAAGTGACCCTGACACGCTCCACCACAAAGCCCTCCACTATAGAGGGACTCTAGAGAGATGCTCTCTGGTTCTAGGACTCAACCACAAGCCGAGCCTCAAGACAGAAACCCCATTAGACCAAACCAAATGATGAGAAGGCAAAAAGTTAGCTACTTTACACATTGGAGAGAATCAATCAAAAAACAAATTGGAATGCTATCTTGCCCTAAACAGAGAATACACAATGGCAGAACACCTGACCACTGTGACTGACCCAAGGCTAAGGGAAATCTGTGACTACGTACAGACTCAGTGAGCACAGCCATCGCCACCGGCAGAGTTATATGGTCCAAGAGGCTTTTTTGTAGATCAGATGGAGCTGGACATGTGTGTCAAATTAAAAGTTAATCGGACTTAAGGTGTGAGGAATTTGAGGAAATTGAGCCGGCGCAGCAGATAACAAATACAAACAATAATAACATTAACAAACCGGCACAAATTCAATTAATTAATGTAACACTGCAGTGTAAAATGCAGGCACGCAGGCTAGAAGGTAAATAAGTGGGCACTTATTGTCGAAAAATAAAATCCAGTCTGCTATAGTCCGGCTTTGTGAGGAAAAGAGTGGCAAAGTGCAGTACGTGACACACGAAAAGGACCACGCAAAAACACATGTCTTACCTTGTGAGTTCGCTCCGCTGTTCACCACCCCTCCCATGTTGGCCTTGAGGGCGCTGTGCTGGGCGTAGGAGCGAGCGAAGTGGGCCAGCGGGCAGACGACGTTGTGGTCGCCCACGACGTCGTCCAAGGCGTCGCGGTTTTTTGCCCCGTTATTCTCGTCCATCCAGTCGGTGTACTGCAGCACCACCGCTTCCAGGCCAATATCATTAGCGTGTGGCACGCTCAGCTTAACACCTGGCACAGTGAGGTTTTAGGTTTTTAGTTGCATTTTATTTTTTTATTGTTTTAGAAGTGTAACTGGGGCTGTGACGTGGTAAAGTAGAATCATGGCTGGAATTTTGTTGAAGATTTCTACAATTCTTTCTGATCAGTCGCGTTAACAGAATGATTATAGAGAACTGTCAAATTCTGCAATCATATTAAGAGTGTAGAAAATAATTTTGCAGTATTCTTTGTGTCTCTATCCTTTCTCTCCATAGTGAGCTTCACCTTCCAGGAAGTCCTCTCTGGAGATCAGGCTTTCGTTGTCCTTGCTGAAGCCTGGAGCTCCGTACAGCAGGAAGTAGGAGCCCTCGTCCTGGTTGACCCCGAGCAGGATCTGAGTGTCTTTGAAGTTGCCCGAGTTGAGCATGGCCTCGGGAGTGTCGGGTACAACCTCGCCGTCCACGACGGGGACAAACGAAAACCGGAAGAGGGCCGACCACGGCAGGACCTGCTCCGGACAGGATGACAAGCTCAAATGTACCGTTTGAAATGACACGCAAACCCATAAAAGACCAAAGGTCCTGTGACAGATTTGGTGAAATAACACCTTTAAAAAACTCCTGCATTCAGGTCAGCACGACAATTCGCTTATCGCTTCCATTACGCTGTGTAGTCTGGTGGACCTGCTGCACCACAGCACATCTGGTATGTGCCGTGGGTGCAGATAAATCAATCTGCATGGTGTAATGTGTGAACGGGAGCAGGGATAGATAATCAGGGGAATCTGTACCGCCCCAATTTGCCACCTCAAGACCTAGTAACGCTTTCACATTGACGTCGGGTCGTTGACGGCTGGGGGCGGGTTAATGTCCTTACATATGTATTTATTGCACACCTAATAAATTAGGTGTTGTGGGGCTCAGAACAATTTATCCACCATTCTACAGTAGCGACAGTAGATTCTTGATCAGGACTGGTTTATGGCAATATCTGATTTGGACCTATGTGGTGAAGGTTCTTGAATCCTGGCTGGTATTGAAATATTATTGAAAAGACCCAAACCAATAATGTGTTGATGCTAGAGTATCAAGGCCTAAAAGAGGATGAAGTGAACTTCACTGACTGTTGACTGACTGCATTACCTGCCACTCCTGGTCGATGAGCTCCTGTGGGTTTTTACCGCGCAGACAGTCCACCATCTCAGTGTCGTTGCCTCCGTTGCAGCCGACCAGTTTGCCCAACAACGTGGCCCGTCTGCGCGCCTCAGCAGGGCTGACTGAGGCCCAGGGACAGTTGGGGACCCCGCTCTGAAGGATGGCCCTGGTGAAGATGGGCCGGCTGTCCGGAGACAAGAGGTGGAATCCTACTGAAGCTCCACCAGCGCTCTCACCAAAAATAGTCACCTGATTGATCAAAGACGGCAAACAGAGAGACCGGAGTCAAAATAAGCTCGCACTTGATTCTTTGTGTAGACAGAACAGGAGAGACAAATAAAACTGTGAGAAACTAACCTGTTTGGGGTTTCCACCAAAGGAGTGGATGTTGTCTTGGACCCACTGCAGCGCCATCCTCTGGTCCAGCAGACCCACGTTGCCGGGAGCCTCAGAGGAACCATGCAGAGCGAGGAAGCCAAAGGCACCGATCCGGTAGTTCATGGAGACCACAATGACCGTCTCACTGTGAGCTAGGTAGCGGCCATCATACACGTCCAGAGAAGAGGCACCACTGTAGAACCCTGGAAATGTTAAATATCACATTAACCTAATGTATCACAATCTCCCACAAACAGACAGGAACTTTACTACACATTTAATTCATAGGAGTATGAGAGGTCTAATGTCTAGAGGAGTCCAATATCTTTATATCTATAAGGATAACAGTTGAAAGGGTATCAGATTAAGGCACACTTTCATAGTCTGGGTTGAATTATCTCACTTTTCTGTATGTTTACAGAGCAGCTGGTGAGCAGCGGCCATCCAGCCAGCTGTGTATTTGCTAGTAGTTCCATCAGCTGATAGCCAAACACACCGTCCAAAACAATATAACAGAGCAAAACAGTTTTCCCCCAGTTTCTCGCTAACAACTGCTACCGGCAGGGAGCCGGTTAAGAGTAGTGAGTGAGGAGTCAGCAGACCATTCAATGGCAGAATCAGGCAATAAAAGGTCTTTTGAGAAGGTGTGAGACTTTGCAACCACAAGAGGTCCTTGAGCATGCAGCCATGAATGAGAATGCAAAATATGATGGAATTTGTTGCAGCAGTATGCAAGATTAGACGTGGACAGACAGAGATGCATACGCACACACTCACTCATGCGCACACACACACTACCGATCTCATTATTAACAGTGGCTAGAGAGCAGCCTAGTCTGGTTCCACATCGGGTCAAACTCCAAAGAGTTCAGCAATCTAAAGAGGTCATGTGACTCCACTCTGCATAGAGTGAAAATTACTTCTTTGAATACCTGGTGCACTGCTGCCCTAATGTCTCCACAGGAAGAATGACTCATGTCTAGCCTAATTTATATTGTGTCTCATTCTGAATAAGTCGTGACCAAGTACCTCCACCGTATATCCACACCATGACGGTGAGATTGTGTGGTCTGGGCGAGGAGGGCACCCAGACATTGAGGTACAGGCAGTCCTCGCTCATCTCTCTGTTGGGGTTCCACATCTCGCTGCCCTGGAAGCCGGGGAACGACATGTCCACGAACTGGTAGCAGGCTTTGGGGTAGGCGTTGGCCTCGTACACCCCTGACCACAGACCCTTGGGCTCAGCGCGACGGAAACGCCACTTCCCTACCGGCGGCTCTGCAAAGGGGATGCCCAGGAAGGAGGTGACGAAGCTTCGGTCTGGCACCGGCATGCGGGTGCCTCGGACTCGACCGGTACGCGTCTGAACGATGAGGTCTGCCTCGCTCTGGGAGGAGCAGGTGGGGATGAGGAGAGACAGGAGGAGGATTTGGGAGAGGAGGAGAAGGACGGAGGTCTGCATGACGGAGGCGAAGGCAGTCTGCACGGCTGGAGCTGTGGTCGTGATTCGCTCTCCAATCAGGGAAGGCTGGTTCTGCTCTATTTCCCCTCAGCTCTACAGACACACAAAGAGAGAGAGAGAGAGAGAGAGTAATGTGATTACTGTAAAGGAGAGTGATGGAGAACAGAGGGAGGTAGAAATCAGATGAGGAAAGAGATGATAGGACAGAGGAAGTAGGAAGGGTCATCGAGGTCTCCAAGATCTCTTCAACCCAACATGGAATCACATCATCTTTGCTCCGAATCAAACCAGCTTGTCCCACTTTGTAAAGACTCTTTTTCTGACCTTGCAACATTTAATTTCAGGTGATGTGGGGCCTCCACTATAAAACGCTGCAGGAAACCCGATACTAGGTGTTCACATGTCTTGAAACAAAGTCCTAGAAGTTCCATCAAGTACAGGTGATAAAGAATGAGCTACCTCCAACTGCTGATGAAGACCTGGAGTTAAGATTATTTTGTAACACAACTATTTCTAAGTTCAAGAGGGAATGTTCACACTCAAAACAGTATTATATATATAATAATATAACAGCTCAGACTCTCAATATAAGTCAAATCTCCACACACCCTGATGCAGGTTATCAGTGAGTGTAGCTGTGTAGGTGGGCTGTGGCTTCCCAGAAGAGACTCATTAAATATTCAACACAACACAGCAGCTGCTCTACAGCACAGATGACCATGTCAGTGCTACAGTAGAATCCCACTGCTTCTGTTGATGTTCAGGTACTGGCATACAAATGCAGATTTTGGGTATCGAAAGTGTTCTATTTTTGTATTTGCAGTCTGAGTTGTATTGACCAATCACGTTTGAGCGGGCTTTGGTTGCGTGCAGGCAAACGGTCCGAGTGGAGCGCAAAAGAGGCAAAAAACGCATTGATTGACATGTAGTCTGAGATCACTGATTCATTGTTATTTCAATCAGCTCCACTCACACCAATCTCCAATTGGTTTCTGTTCCTAAATTATTTTTAAAGGTTGTAAAGCTCCTCCATAAAAGACTGTGTAAAAGCCACTTGTCCTTACTGTGGTGGGGCAACACTATAAGCCAAACTTCTTCACTAAGAAGAACCAGTTTATAGCTTTCTATAAGGACTTCTAATTTTCACAAAACAAGGACTGCACAACCACTCCAACCGTCAAATTGAAACAAACCTTGTGATGTTGTATCTGAATGCAGTTTGCTCAGTGGAATGTGGAGCTACCTTGGAGGAATGAGCACACCAATGTTGAGACTAAAGAGATAAATTCTCTATGTTGCTCTGCTCACTCTGCTCACATAGCCCTGAATGATCAGATTACTTGATATCGTGATGTAATTTTCATCTCCATTGCACAGTGTGTATTTCAAAACACTTGCTATGCTATATTGTTACACCACTAGTACAAATGCCCTTTTTTTCTCATATAATTTGAGAATAAAGAATAGCTGCAGAGTTGTGATTCGTTTTACTGTTCTAAATCGACTCCACCGATTCCAAAAACGGTTTACTCACATTTTGGATTGAATAGCTTTCCAAGGTTATGGTTAAGAATTCGTAACTGTATTTGCTGGATTTACTGGAGAGCCCATGTTGTCTAGAAATATGTTTGTCACATTAAAAGCATATGATAAAAATCTTGCTGGATTTACCACTTTGTGTCCACTTTTGGAGAAACATCTATATGCAGTAATGAAACCCATGTACCCATATACTGCTGAAATCTCTATTACCAAGTTTCCACTGTGAAGGAGGGAAAGTTATTTTCTTTCCGCAGGCTGACGTGTTAAAAGCCCCTCAGCACTCAACAACAAAGGCTGAGACAGGTGTGTGGTCATGAGGGGACTATAAAAAGGCATCAGAGTAAAACCCTAGTAAATGCCATACCGTCTGATGGATTAACGGGGCCCTTACCAGATATGAATCTCCTCCTAGTAAGAAACTTAATAACTCTACGAGACTGTATCAAAATTACAGTTTGACGATGCTGAGGGATGTTTTATCTTTGTCTTCAACGTTTTTCATTCCTATTTTGGTTAAATACTCAATTCTGATTGACTGCAGTATAGCTGACCTCTCGATTATTCGTGAAGCTCTTGTTATTGATTTGGGTACAATGACATGGCTGGATAACTGGTTAGCTAGCTAGTCTTGTTGTGAAACTTACTGTCAAATGGAATCTTGCTAGCATAACGTGAGCTTCATGCTAGCTAACGAGCTTTTCTCGCTTGTAGCTGAGCCAAAGGGTTCTATGAGCTGAACGGAGTACAAATAAGTCGTATCTAAGGTTTGTCCTTATTACTGAAATAGTGCACAACGTTACCATTGCATAAGAACATTATGGGATTGTATGATTGTTCCAGGTATTCACAAACCCTGCGGTTTTACCAGGTAAATGGAGTATGGCTTGTGAAAAACTTTAGAATTTAGAATGCAAAACGTAAGAAAATAGTCGATATCATCGATATAATGTTGGAGATTCTTATTTTCCTTAGCAGGTGACCATAGTATAAGAGGAATAAAGCACTTTGAGCTGTCAATAATAATGGATTTACAACGATAGCTGGTACATACATTGATAGATAGAAGCACAAATCAGTGTAGATGTCAGTCACGGGTTGTTGCGCCCAGGAGGAAACTACAGCGCTCTGCTGTCCTTGCACCTAATAAAAAGTAATTAAAGGAACAGCCGTGGGCTCCAGTTTCCTCCTGGGCTCAACGATGGACTGACATCTATGCTGTTGAGTATTATGCTTTCCGCTAATCCTAACTGAGGTTTCTATATGCCCTCATTAATTACTCAAGAGGATGCAATTCATCTGCAGTGACATTTCTACAAATAGGCACATTGTTGCTAAGTCTGAACCATTATGAAGACCTCACACTTGAATCCGATTCGACATCAAAGACATGACTTGGACTTGGCATTTGTGACTAATATATGTCCCCGGTTTATGAAAACAGTTGAGGGGACTGCAGCGGTCATTGTTGGTGGTCTGGAATGGCTGCAATGTATTGGGTCAATAATCTGTCAATGTCAATTATCCTTGAGATATGAAAATAACCATCTGTAGTTTGTTGGTGGTATCCTCCCAAATAACAAAATTGGATACCAGCAAAAAATTCAAAAATAAGTTCTGGTCTTCATCTAACTCTATTCAAGCTACACTTTGACAACACAGACGTCTAGTTTGATGATGGAGTGAATATATTATCTGTATAATGTTTGCTGTGGACGCACAGTGATGTTAATATTGTGAAACATTTGTTTAGGTAAGAGAACATGATGGAGTGGCCAGGCCATCATTTTTACATGAGCAGTGAGGGCTTCCCTGTGTAACTCAGCAAAGACAACCTCCTCTTTAGCTGTACTTACTCTGTCCATTCACAATACTATCACCCTGTGTGTTTGTTTGAATGTGTGTGAGGAACAGAGAAAGGTGACATCACCAGAATAGATTCTCTATACAACCGAGAGGGAGTGTGTTCAGAAATAGTATTGATACACACACACACACACACACACACAGCTGCCCCGTATCCCTTACAGCACCTCCAAGCTAATCCCGTCACTATGACGACCATACATTGCCAAACATAAACAGGAGCCTCCAACCTGACAGGTGGGAGACAACTGTCTCTGGGCATTGTTGAGCAAACGAGGGTGTGTTTGTGAGAGTTGATTGCAGGATGGTGGTGTGTGGTGGTCAGATACCATAAACACATGAGTTCATCTTAAGTAACTTTGGTAAGGGGGGACAACAGTTTCTGAAATTGGTCCAGTATTGAGGCAGAACGCTGCAGACGTATAATGTGATCACTCGGGGCAACTCATCGTCTATGTACGTCCACTAAAAGTGCTTGTTTTTGCCACTGACCGGCTCAGGTTGTTATTATAAGTGTCTGACTACATTATGGAAAGAACCCTACAGAGAAAAAAACATTCTTTACCATTCTCTTGATCCCGTCTGTTTGTTACTGTGTCTAACCAATGCACGCTCACATCCACATGTAAATCAGCAAAGTATTCAGCCATGACATTGAACATCTTTTGGATAATACCGCCAACTCTACGAACTCTGGCGCACATTGGCGGTGAGGAGTTTCCCCGAGCTGTTTGCTTTACTGCCGGCTATGTTTCATGTCGCATTTCAACAGTGCCCCGCTTTCTATTAATTCAATCGCGAATCAGCTTTGAATCTGTCTCGATTCTGAATCGACACGTAATGGAATCAAACGGTGACATTCCCACGATTCCCACCCCTTCAGATCTGTGTGGAGCGACCATCGGAGCACAACATTAGTGGTTTGGAGGTTTGTTTCAAATCCCGAGTTCCTGTTCATCTAATAGACAGCAGCCTTACATTTTGTTTTTCTCATTTGTTTAACTGTTACTGCTGCTCACATTAAAAGCTTTTCACAACTGGTACTGCATCACATAAGTCCTGACTTCTAGTAATTGGCATCATCAACCCTTGGTGGCTGTATTTATAATCATGCTGCTGTAAAATAGGAGGAGTGAAAACTGGGGCAAGTTCAGCACCCACAAAACGTAGCAAAACGTTTATTTGAACGGAAATATGCCCTGTTGTGTTACGCAAGGACTTAAGTTGGATTCATTGTGCGCACAAAATGGCCGTGCGCACAATGAATGGCAGAGTTTATATACACGCTGCTACAACCCATAGACTGAATATAAGAAGTGGACGTAGTCGTTGTGATGTCAGCCTCAAGTACGGCGTTTTTGCCATCGCCATCTTGGATTTTTGCAACCAGTTAACGGCAATGACCATATATGGATGGTGGGGAGTGATGTAGAGACGCCGTATACGGCTCTGGTAGTCGTAGCGACCTGTCAATCACAGTTAGCTTGCCCTAAAGCATACTCTGCTTTATGGTCTATTTGACTCTAAATGGACCATAATTTACTAAATGAACATCATGCTGTATTGAAGAAGACTTGAAACTAGAGATTGAGACCATAAACTCATGTTTACAATGTTTACTAAGGTAATAAATCAAGAGAGAAGTAGAGTCATTTTCTCATAGACTTCTATACAATCTGACTTTGTTTTGCAACCAGAGGAGTCGCCCCCTGATGGCAAGTACATAAAATGCAATTTTTAACTCTTCCGCACTTGACACTTCCGCATTGGCTTTACTTTTCAGAAAACTTAAGTAGCATTAGTTTAATTTGCTCCTAAGTTAAGTAGTTAATGTTAGTTGGTGAAACATAACATTTCCACATCACATTCACAGTTGGGATAGCGTCTAACTAAAGTGGAAGGAGTCTCTCTGTCTCTTCCTTCGATTTTCTTGACTGCAACTGTTCATCCGATCGACTTCACATTCGGCGTATTGCTCAGGACCCAAAGAAGCGCAGTGTCGAGTGTGAAGTAGTTTGGATGAGCGGTTCCAAGAAAGCAGCGAGCAGCAATCGGCCCGTTCTGAACAGGTACGTTTGAACGGGCACCGAACTAGTTTTACTAAATCTCAATCCAGTTTTGAAATTCACTTTTCAAATCTGAAACCTTTCAAATCTCTTCTCAAATCTAATTAGATCTCTCTTTGTGAGTAACTATATCTATAAACAACGATTCAACTTTGTTCTGCAATCAGATTGTTGACTGATTCCTTTGATTTTTTCTTTAATTTCTTGGATTTAATGATAATCTTTATTAATAGAGCACCTGCGCTTCAGACACGGCAGCAATATAATTATACATATATATAAACCAATAATTTAAGTAATATAAACTAAAATAAATACAAAATTAAAATGAATTAAAAAATGAAAAAACATTGTTTTTAAATGAAGTAAAATCCGGATAGATTAATTATTCCTAAATCATCTTTAAAAGCCAATGGGTGACATCACAGACACTGGGTCGATGTTGCTGGAAATCAACGGAGGCCACACGTAAGAGAGGGGGAGGGAATGCAGGAATGGAAGAAGGAAAGATGTTTATGGGGGGGTTGGGGGGTATACGCATCGCAATTATTTATAGCAGTGACAGCTACGTGGCGGGAACAACAGGGAGGAGGCAAAAGAGAGGAGGGAGCGTGAGGCTGCTGGGAAGTAGAGAATAAGGATGCTGGAGAGGGAGGGATGGAACTGGTGAGCCAGTGAAGTTATTTTTATTTAGAGTACCTGCTGCTCAGCACAGTTTGTTTGGAGTGACAAGGTCCTTTATGCCAAAAAGTTTTAAGGTGGGAGCATACAGATGCTGTTTTAAGTGGAAACAGACAGACAGGCCGACACTGGTAATGTTGCTCTGTCTGCTGGATGTGTAAATAGACAATCGTGTGTGGTGTTAGGGGTGAAATACACACTGGGACTATTTCATGACGAACAAAAGTGCTCTGTGACGACAAGACTTCAGGAGGCTGCATGCAGTCATTGTACCTCACAGTTTATAATAATAATAATAATATATCAATTTTCTATAGCGCTTTTCAAGATACCCAAAGACGCTTTACAAGGCAGAGACAAACAGAACAAACAAAAAAAAAAAAAAAAATAGAATGAAAAAAGAATGACTGGAGAAGCTGTGCTGAATGGGTCATGTAAAGGAGGGTAAGGTGCAGGGGTTAGCAGGTGAAGACGAGTTTGAAGAGGTGAGTTTTGAGGGCTTGTTTGAATGTTGATAGGGAGGGAGCCTCACGGATGTGGATGGGGAGGGCGTTCCAGAGGGGAGGTGCAGCAGCTGAGAAGGCCCTGTCACCCCAGGTCCGGCGCTTGGTCCTGATGGTCTTCAGAGTGTTTGCACCGGCGGACCTGAGTTTCTTCAACATGAAGCACATAACCTCCCCTCAAAACTACTAAATGCTGCGTTTACATTTGTGTTTGTGCACAAACAAGATACGTCTTAATTAATGAGCTTTAGGCCCCGTTTACACATATAGATATTTGTGCAAACGGATACTTTTCCCCTCCGTTTTAAAATAAAATCTGTCCACATGACCTTAGTGGTACAATCTATGTCCGTGCACGCTAAAGGCTACGACGGTGATACGTCAAAATACCAGCGAAGAAGATTCTGACCATGCCCAAGGTGCTACGGAGCAACCGAAATGTGATAACGTGTTTTGAGGGTAAGTAAACGTAAACAAACCGGTAGTCTGCCATTGTTGTTGTGGGCACGCTTGGAATGAGGCGATGATGTGATCGTCTCCGAAGGGTCCGTGAGTCCATATGGAAAGAGTTGTGGTACCTATGTTTTTTTGCAAAAATCTCCTTTTTAATGACCTAAAACTCACGTTTGCATGTGGATGAGAGGCCAAAACGTAGAGGGAAATATCAGAAACATCTGTGTGTGTAGACAGGACCTTAGAGGTGTACTGTTGAACTTTGGTTAGAGCCAGATTGGCCGTTTCCCACTGCTTCCAGTCTTTATGCTAAGCTAGGCTAACCCCATCCTGACTCCAGCTCTGTACTTAACATATGATAGACACTCAATAGTTTCCTCTGTAGTGAGCACGCCATGGACACCACTTTCTTCATTCCATTGTGGAATTTTCAAAAGGCACTATATAGTGGATACATCACTCGGACACTCAAATAAAATGGCAGAAATTAAATATAGCACACTATCTTGTTGATAGGAGTGATTTCGGACATAGCTGAAGAAAGCTAATAAGGGTATTTCTCAAAATGTTGAACTACTCCTTTAAATGCGCCGATGTCACCAGCCCTACTTTAACTTGTGTTACCTTCTGACGGTGATCCTTGAGAAAAGAGGAGGGAGTAGATGAATAAGAAAAAGCAGACCAGGGGGTACGGGAAGGGGAGGAGTCCCAGAGGGTGAGGAAATAAGAGAGGGGGGCAGAGGGAGACACTGAGTGGAGGGGACCAGGGAGGGAGAAAGTGTGTCACTCCTCAAATTAGACCGAGGAATTTGTGTATGAAGTTCACAGGAGGATTGGTTTCACTGGGGGCGGCAGCACGACTGTGTGTCTCTAACACTAGACAGATAAGTCAATGTCAGTGTGTGGAAGACATAAAATATTTATCAATGAATTTGAAAATCAGCCCGTTTCTGGAAATAGCACACTGACTGACAATGTGTCGGTTTAATGTCAGGTTTTATGAGAAGACGTGTGAACGCAGCACGGATCGTTGATCAGCCAGCTTCATTCTAGAGGTCCACTGAAGAAGAGTGTGTCGTACAAACTATACATCTATATATAGAAACAGCATTCAAATCACAGGGAAAAGACAAAAGGCAAAACTCCAAGAACAAAATGGGAAAGATGAACGGCTCAGGTGATCAGTGAATGTGTCAGTGTTCAGTACGGAGACACAGGGAAGACGGGATGATGCAACTCTAAAAATCTGTTGTCTGACATTTAAACACATACTCATGAAAATGATTGGCAGTAACAATAATTTAATGATGAAAATAATGTACAAATTGTAGCCCTAAATGGTGTAATACTATTTCACTATTGAAGACTTTCACTGTCAATGTTAAAACACAAAGATACTTTATAAAACCGTAATGGGCCAGAACTGATTAAAAGGAAATGAACAGAACTGGATGAAATAAACAGAAGTAAACAAAATCATGTCCGGTGTTCTGGTTTTAATATTGAACTTACATCTGCAAATGCATCTTACTATTTAAAAATAGTGAATAAAATAATATACGCTCGGTGGCCACTTTATTGGGCACATATGTGATCTGATGCAATCCAACACTTCAGCCATGAAGTCTACTTTAACAATGCCCATAATGTTTGTTGACACTCATAAAGATGATATGTTTTAGCACTGACCGTAGTTACTGGCGTTGTACGCGGCTGCATTATATCATAAAAATCAGGAAATGTTTCACAATGGTATTGTCATGCAATTGACGTACAATCATCACACACACACGTCATTGTAGCAAAGGCCTCTCTCTGTCTCCCATAAACATGCCAAAGAATATAGATCATTTACTATTTGGGATAACATATACGGTTATATACGGTTAAATATATAATATCAAATAAGAAGGATTGTTTTATGGCAGCGTTAAAGCAGTTTCATGATTGTTGATTTTATAAAGTTCCTTGATTTGTCAGGTATTTAGTTCACCTTTTAGCTAAATATTTTAGGGACTATGATACAATGCAAACATAGATCCCACTGTACTCATATGCATAAAAAAGTCAGATTTTATGCATATGGTGGTGAGTTTTCCTAAAATGTAAAAAATTGTAATATACAGCGTTGCTTACATTATCGCAATATATTGAATTGTACAATCATGATAATGATATGTATCGTATTGCCAGATTGTTGCCGATACACCCCTGGTATCAATATTTCAATATAAAATGTCATATGCCTTGATAGAAGATTTAAGATATTATTATTCACACTGCCCACCCTTATGTGCTTTAATTATCTGCATTGCAACACCTGCCATACTCACAATCAGTGGTCACAATAGTCAATATACGTTAAATATATGTTAAAAGTCACACAAGCTCATTCTAACTGATGTGTGGAATACATAACAGCACCCTGTACCAGCTCTGTGACAGAGAGACAGACAGACAGACAGACTGGCAGCAGGGGAATCACTGGAATTTTCCATTTTGAGGTTTGACCATCTAATGTTTCACACAACACCACGATCACCGGACATAAACACACATACACACACGCACACACACACGCACGCACGCACACATGGGGCGATAGGAAGGTACTGAGTGGGGATTTGAATGGGATGGACTGGAATAGACCAGAGAGCAAACAAAACAAACCTCTAAGTGTCTAAAATCATCAAGGCTGTGTCTGAAACCTCATCTACTATTACTGGGCCTTACATTTAGGGTTTTTGAGAGCACCATACAGCAGAAATGTTACACCGTGAGCTGTGTGGGGAACACTGAACCGAAACGTTGTGTCCATAAATGGCCCTGGACTCTGTTTTCATGTAGTTCCAGAGGGTTGAACCTGCCCTTCTGAATGACGAGTGAGATAGAACACTCCTGTGTTTCCATCTGTTTAATTAGAATGAAGGAATATCCTGCAGTTTCTCATGCGACCCTGTTACACAAAAATAATATCTTCACCTCCAAGTCTCTGTCGATTACTGTGGCAACTGAGGCCCTATCTTTATCACCAGACTGGAACACGGTTTCATCATCTTAAACTATGCATCTTATGTCAAAGTTATTGTTGTGAATGCAAACACATTAGCTACAACAACTTCACGACCCGATAATGTGGCTTGTCAGCCTGTTTTACAGGTGTTCCGCCCCCCAGGGGAGGAAAATTAATTGATGCAGCTTCAAGGAATAGTGTAAACCTAAATCCTGTTAGCTCAACTGTTGGGCGTTTCACAGTAAAGGGCTGGTCACACTGGCATTTAAAATGGCAACATTTTGCTGTGATTTCGATTCATTCCAATGGAATCTTGTCAAAAAGTGTATCCGCACGCAGGGACCAAAGAAATCAAATTTGTTTGCGTCAAGTTCAACTTTGGTGAACTTTGACCTGTGTGTCTGTGTCCGAGCCATCTTGACAGTGCTGGACTATGACAGGACTGTGAGCCCGAGTCCAAAATGGAGAAAAAATATTTTAACTTTCACCTTATTTATTCTTTCAGAGTGAAAACTGGTCCACAAAGTTATGACTCGACGGTTATGACTGAGGTAGGGGTTGATTGTGTAGAAACGTCTTTTTGATTAACTGTGTGATGTTATGGTCCCATTAGCAAACAAGCTAAGCTAAAAATCTGTTTGGCAACTGACCGTTAGACCAAGCTTTATTTGTCCTCGTCAATAACTATCAATAGTGCGTACAATGGTCTGCAAAATGTCAGAGGACAGTAAACAGAACACTTTAACACTTGGCTCCTTTCTGGAGCATTTCTAGTGTAATCATCTTTCATGAATCCAGGAGCCAAAACCATGACAGCTAAGCTAACTACTTCCATTATTGATCAGGCAATTTATAAACCCTGCCAGTTACCAACACACACACACACACACACACACACACACACACACACACACACACACACACACACACACACACCCACACACACACACACACACACACACACACACACACATGCACACACACACACACATCAGTCAGACGATAACACTGCACAAACATTTTGCCCTCTCAGAGGTGTGTGTAAACCCAAAGTTACTCATTTTCAATATTTTGGTTCTTGAGTGAGTTATTTATCCAATTTTAATATAATAAAAGTGGAAGTATTTATCTTTATTTCACAAGACTAAACTTAATTATTTATTTTATTCATTATGAGCAAACCTTGCATTAAGCAAATGTCTGGAATATAATTTTCTTAATGTCAATTCCATGAAAAAAAAGAAATACTCAACAACTTCCCCTCCCTGTCTGAGGCTCATAGATATATATACCAGATCATAAATATATAATTTAATTTAAAAAAAACAAAAAAACTTAGTATCATTAAACAGCTGGTCGCTGTAGCTTTTTAACAAACGTTACTCCAACAGGAGGAAGTAGGGCATTTGTTGGGGACTATTTTCAGCAGTGGATTAATCCACATTTGGTGCTCTGGTGAGTATTTGTGGCAGCAGGACGGTGTTTGTGGGATTTAATCAGAATAAACTAAAATAAGTGTGTTGTCATCACAGACGGCGCTGTCTGACGGCAGAAACATCACACCCTTTTTATGATTTAAAGGTCGTCTGGCTCCAGATGAAGGCCGGACGTTAACATGGAGCATCAGCCCGTACAGCTACAGTAGAAACAGAGTATCTTTTCTCTATCCACTCCAACATGAAACTGTTCAATGCTTTCTGTCCTGACACTTAACCCGCCCACAGGCTGTGCAGGTTACAAGTCAAGCTGCACATCAAACACAGCCCCTGCAGCAGCACAGTGTGGAAACTATCGAATGCTCGTATGCCAAGTTTTTACACGGTATCAGCTACCATATAAAAATCATCCACACACTGAACAGTGTGCTAAACATTGATGAGACTTAACTTTGACATCTTGTCCATGTAGCTGTAGCATTTCATGGGACCTTCTAGCAGAAATGGAATATAATATTCATAACTATGTTTTCCTTCTTGTGTAATCATCTGACACTAAGAATCAATGTGTTTTCGTTAGCTTAGAAATAGGGAGCGGGTCCTCTATTCACAAAGTCTACCATGTTTCACCGCCATGTTCCTACAGTAGCCCAGAGCGGACAAACCAAATACTGGCTCTAGTGACAGCCTTTAACGTTTTCTCTACATCACTCCTTTGCCGTCCAAATATGGTTACTTACTGGTTGCAAAAAGCCAAGATGGCAACAGCCAAATCTCCAAACTCAAGGCTTCAAAACAGCAGTCCACATACCAATGGTTGCCGTCACAACGACTGCGTCCACTTCTTTTATACTAGGGGTAAGTATGGCCTCTGAGTGAGGCGAACGGCTTTACCACGTTTTTTGCACTTGGCGGCTCACATTACTGCAGACTTGGAAAGGGAGGAGTGAGCGCAGGGTTATTCTGTTGGTTGCAATCTGCAACCTCACCCCTAGCGTCAAAACCTTAACACTGTCCTTTTAAAGGGTGATAAGAAAACTAGTTACTGGAGTGGGGTGAATCTGTTTTTTTGCGTCTCCACGGGTTTTAGAATTTTAGACTCATTCCAAAACACACATAAGTTCAAGAATACATTTTCAGAAAGGAAGAGACGTGATGCGAAACACGGTAGATCCGAACAGACCAAAATAAGAGAGATTTGATGACCCATCGATAAAAGCAGCAATACATTCCATTTACTCTCCATCTGCCTAAAATAAAACGATTGACAAATGGACAACATATCCTGCTGCCAGAAATACTCACTAGAGCATAGATTGTGGATTCATCCGCTGGTTAAAATAGTCCTCGAAAAATTCCCTTTTTCCTCCTGTTTGAGTCCAATTTGCTGAAAATTTGAGTGGCCATCTGTTTTTGGAAATTACTGACGCTTCTTTAAGATTATCATCTTCAATAGGGAACCAACAGGCTTGGGTCTGAGGGTCACATATATGGTAGGGAAGTCAGAAAGTATTGAGAGACGGACTAACACATTGTTGGCTTTTGGCCTTTTTTGGGCTTTGTTGAGAATAAGAAATATTTAGAACCCCACCAGCCTCATCCTTTAATCATTTAAGCTTGTCAAACTAGCAAAGCAGCGCAACACAGAACCAAGCACTACTCCCCAGAGAGCAAAAAACGCTGAGTCAGAATTCACTTATCCCCTGTAAGTTGCAGATGCAACTTTTAATAAATGAGTAAAACCTGCAGCATTGATTACACTTTGGCAGTCGCTCCACTGAAGAATGCAGATGAGGAAATGTGCACTGCCAGCTGCCAAGACTGCATTAACTGTTATGACTTACAGAGGCGATAAATTTCAGGCTACAGTGAACCGCAGCGGCAGAGAGGGAGGAGAGGAGGACCACTTTGTTTCAACCACACAAACATATCATCAACTTAGCTTCTCTTTGGCTCACCTATCAGTGGACTCCAGCCAATGTGCAGCATCCCCGAAAGCCCCGACTGTTATGCAATATGCAGCACAGGTGGAGATCTGATCGGCCACCGCAGACTGAGCTGTTTGAGTGTCTGAGAGTTCAAACCGAATACATGTAATGGGATAATTGCTGTCACTATATGCAATGTCTTACTACAGGCTGTCCAACAGACGCCTGTCAGTAGATATTACAGTTATCAAGTAACAGTATTGCCTTTGGTTGAATTAAAGAAACGTACATTTAATAATGTCAAATACCGGGAGATGATGTTGAGTTAGACAATGTGAACCCTTTAGAAATACAAAATATTGCAAGAAATGTATTAGAAAGGCCCCAGTATTATAAACAGCTGTGGTTACAGCATCTCTAGGGTGGGTTCAGTCTGAGCCCTCTGCAAACCCACAACATAAGCATATCTGATACTGCGTGTGTGTGTGCATGTGAGACAGACACCAACACAACACACAGCAGCCGCACGCGTCTCGCCATTGTGGCGCGTCACACGTCGGTTTCTCTTGCCTCGTCCACTCTGCCGCCTCGGAGAAAACTGTGTGAGCAATGTCGCACAGTACAATTAATTATCCTAACAAATAAATAAATGTCCCTTTGTCGGGAAACACCTGCGCGTGTAGGTGTAACTAAATGCAATTTTGCAAGACGTTCACCGGCTATTCCTACAGGCTCGTGGGCTGTACAGCATGAAGAGCGCCGCGTCAATCGAGTTTAACTCGAAATAATTATTTTCAGAGTGTGTCTGTGCGCCGACAGGACGCACCACTCCTGTTGATTCGGAGTTGATGTCCCGCTATATTCCATTAGCTACGTAGATTTGCTGATAAGCAAGGGGACCTTTAAATGGGAGTATACAGTATTAAATAGGATTTGGCGTGGCGCTCTGCCCATGTCGAGAGAAGCGCACGTACACCGTCTGACCTGGTACTGGACCTGGTACAGGACATGGTACTGGTTATGTGGAGCCGGAGAAATGACTAGTAACCATGGCTACCGATGATGTAGCAACGATTAAAGGGCATCACATCAGTCATGCACGAGGTAAACCTTTCTGCACGAGCTACATTGGTTTGCAGCTCTCGCGGTGTAAGACATGGATGAAAGCAAATACAGACCGACAGCTGAAATTCAATGAAGGGCAGGCAGTAGTGTCTCTGTCCTACCTGACTACCACTGCGGAGCGGACCCGAGCCGACGGCTTGCTAGATTATTTCTTCCCTTTATTGCTCTGCTTGGGCAGCGAACAGCGACACCGGACCGTGGTCTGCAGCCGTATGGAAATGTTTCCGAAGGAGAGGAGTCTCCGGCCGGCTGTCAAAGACGAAATGTCGGTAATACCTCCTCCCAGCAGCAGAGCGTTTACTGAACATTCGCTCGGTCTGACCGTAAAGCAGTGACGGTAGGGGGAGACTGCTGCTAATAAATACTGCTAGTAAACATAGCAGGGACGGCTCCTCTCGCGAGAACGCGTGGATCTACTGTAACAGTATGGAAATGCCGATGGTGACAAATAACCCCAAGCTATGGCGCGTGACAACCAGTGTCTCCACTGTTATCCACTGAGTGTGATACATAAATAAAGACACATTGTGTCCCCCGTAGAATAGTTATAAGGCATTAAGTACAAATGTCAGCTGGCAGAGCACAAAACAGCTTAAAAGGTCAGTCAATAAAATCAAAAATAAATAAATGCTGTGTGTTTCACGTGCAGTTCTGAAAAAACAAATGTATAACAACTGCCACCACGATTATCCCCCATAAAACAGCTTTCTATTAATGAATTCACTTAATAATCACAATTATGATGTGTAAGCAGGTTATAAAAACAATACAACCCAGTCAGTAATGTTAATATGTGGGTGTGTACAGGCTCTGATAATCCCACTTTAGAATTGTCTATGCCTTGATTTGTTCACATCATGTGTTAGGAAACTCTGGCATTAGAAAATGTAATTTCCCCAGCCCACAGACTATTTGGTATATTTGGGCAGGTTAATGTCAATTCAGATAATGTTCTCATTTTTTTAAGAATTGTGTTTGTTTTTTTCTTCCGGTATCATAGCTGTACCCATTCATAAATAACAATAAATCAGACATAAAGTGTGGCTACTGATTTGTGGGCTCTACTCTTGTATGCATTAACAGTCGTTCCCCTTGAGTTGCACAAAAGGGAAGCCTGTCTGTTATTAGTCTACTATGCCTTTATTTGACCATAGTGTGGCTTAAAGGGTGACTCTGGCAATTTTAGTAATGGCCTTCCATACAGTTGGGAGACCTCACAAAAGACAGGTGCAGAAAAGTATGGTCAAGATTGACGCAGCAGATAGACTGTTAGTCCCTTTACGGACTCCAAAAACTCTGCATCCTACATTTCCTACAATGCAATGCAGTAGTCCTTTTTTAGAGCTTCCCTCCCTGCATAATACGCTTGTCACATAGATCTTACCTTTATTGTCATTGCACAATGAGATTACATTTGCAGCTCTCATATCGATGCAATAATAAATATTAAGGTAAACAAATGCAAATAAGTTAAAATAGCAAAAGAATAACATCATAAACATATAGCCTACCTGCTTCAGTAGTGTTGACATACCCTAACTCCGACCATGGCCCTGACCCCTGACATCAAACATAAAGCATCGGATTGGTAGAGTTTACTGGATATCATGGGAGTGTGCACTGTATAAAGGTTTATCTCAGGGAAAGACTATCAGGGCTAGGCAGGTTATATCTAACGGGTTGTACACAGTAATGAATAATAACACACACACTCACTCACACGCATACACAGCCATGGCCATGCTTCCAAAAGGACAACTGTTGCACAACGATAGCACACCTACGATGAGTGCATAAGTGCAGGCATTGGGCGCATGCAATACGATGCAATATGGTCACCCTACTCCCAGAGCTATTGAGACTTGTTAGTTAGTGGTTAGCTCACCAGCTGTCACCAAGTAGCCCTACAACTATATTAATTATGTCACCGAGCTTCCAGAACCAAATATTTCGCAAAAACATGCAGATTTAGTTTGTCGGATCACTTTCTGTACTGACCAAGCCCTTAAAGGTGAGGCGAATTGCAGAGTTGGTTAATTCTCTGAGTTCATCACTATAAATGCGCCTTTCCAATTACGTGTAGTCATCTGGACCCATTGTTAATGTAAAAATTATGAGTTCAGCTTAAAAGTGCAAACTGGAATCACCCTTCAAATATTCTTCAGCTCGATTGATCAACGTTTGACAGAATAGCTTGCGAACACAAATCAGTTCTTTGGGTAGCCTAGTAACCAAGTGGCGGAGGCGCACCATAACAATAACGCTTTCGTTTGTGAGCTTGAAGGAGTCTGTTCTCCCCTTTGCCTTTAACAAGATTGGTGTATTGCAGCATTCTCTGGAAAGGAGGGAAGAGGAGAGAGGGAAGGAAAGAGTAGATGAGGAGAAGAGGGGAGATAACACATGGAGGAGAGGAGGTACTGCAGCAGAGAGAGAGAGAGATATTTTAATCAATTTAAGTGCCTCAAATCTGACCTGTCCCACCTTTCTTCTCTCCTCAGAGTACATTAAACACACACACACACACACACACACACACACACACACACACACACACACACACACACACACACACACACACACACACACACACACACACACACACACACACCTCATGCTGTCATGCAGTTGTAGGGGATCTGTTACAAAGGCGAAATAGGACAAACGTTTTGTCGACTCCAACAGATGACTGATCTTCCACACCCGTTTTATTCTGTCTCACTCTTGCTTTCTCTTGGTTTTCTCTTTCTCAATTTCCCAGTATATGCATGGAGCCTCCTCCATCTAATGGAGGCTTGACTCAGTGCACCATGCATCTCTATAGTTTCACTACAAATGCAAAGTCTCCTACTCATATGATTTGGTGGGTTGGACATCATTGACCACTGGCAGACAACAGCAGTACATTTTTTTGAATGTATAAAGCAATACTAGGTAAACTACCTCTGCCCTTTTGTGTCTTAGCTCTAGTTACCAGCTACCCTCCTCCAAGTAGTTGCTTTTTGACAGATCTGGTAAAAAAAAAACACTGCATTCTCCTTCTGCATCTTGGCACGGAATAATCAACAAAAATATCTTAGATTAGACATTTTGTGGTTGTTTTCCTTGAAATTCAGTGTTACAGCTGTTTTATTGTACATTTTTGGTATACGTTTTAATGTGTTGTGATTTTGTGTGGCTGTTACCTTTGAAAGGTCTCTTGATCTAAATAGGACTTGCTGGTAAAATAAAGGTAAAATAAATAAATAAAATGAATCTTTCCATAGTTTCATACTTGCCCTGTTATAGTCTACAATTGTCATAACACATTAGAAACACTTTCCACTATTATACAACACTTACTTTTTTTCCATTTAGCAGAAAAAGCAGTCCAACTACCTGCAGTCTAACGATTTAGACGTGACATCTGCCAATAACTGAGTTATTACCCTTGACTAAATGCATTGCTGCCACATACGGGGAAGTGGCCAACGACAAGTGTGCATAAGTTGGCAATGAAGAACCATCAAAAAGTGCACAGTTTGGCTATTTCCCAATGGACATAAAATTACGATTTCACTGAGTAGCTGCTCCTCTCTGATTAAGGCTGTGTTAGAACTGAAGCCAGCAGTACCAAGATTTGTCATTCTGAACACACACACATATGAATTTGCAGCCGGTTCCTCCTCCCCTGTCGAATTAATCTCATTCTGTCCCTCTCTTCTTCTTCTTCTTCTTCTTTATCTCCATCCCTCTCTCTCCCTCTCGTTCTCTCCATTACAGTGTCTGTCTCAGCATAATGGCAAACAGCTCTCAGAGAATTAAGAAGGAGTCATTGCAGCGCCACTGGTTGTATATTACATAATCGATATGGTCTGCCCTAAAACTGCAGACACTGTTCACTGTCATCCACGCTGCTGCACGCAACAATCCATCCATCTGCTAAAAGGCCGAACCATACATTTATCTAGCTGTTGATAGTGGAGCAGAAACTGGATCCATCTGTTTTATGTCTTTACTTTTAATTGCTGTGAAGACACACTGTAAACCCATAACCTGGCAGTGGTCACACTTAAATATGAAAAAATTAAACATGAGTTACAATGAAGCTTTGAATATATATATTTTTTTCTGGGGTTATTTTGTTTTGTTTGCAATAAGTAGCGACAGTGAAGCCATAGACTTAGCTGCTCAACATTGGAGATGGCTAAGCTGGCAGCTAGTAGCTAACAATGCTAACAGCACAAACAGCGCAACAGTGAAGACAGCGCTAACAGTGTTTAGTTGAGGGGGAACTGGAGGGTGGGCACTACACTTCCACGACCGTGCCTTTGGTCGGGGCGACGTTATCAGCTGTTATCAGCTGGATAAGCGTGGCCCATTAGCTAGTTAGTGGGGCACGCTCACATGATCTAACGTGTCTCTTTACCTGTTGGTACATCTGTGCTAAGCTTTACAGCCTTTGTTGCCACATCCGTTTTGAAGAAGGTTCATGTAGCTGGAGTGCAAGTGGTACTGCTGCACACAGGGTTGATTTGAGACTGATTGAACCATGCGTATGTGGCAAAAAACCCAAAACAATGAGCTATATATAAGGCAAAAAGCTCTGCACAATATTGGTAACTCTCAATACGTGATCAAATTGAATCAGTTATAGGGAGGTTTGGTACAGTACTCCTACTCCTCAGGCAGACTGTGTGTCAACCTCATTCCCAAACCTCCATACAGTTTATCAAAATATGCAATCTTAATGTGCTGATAGAGGAGCTGAAACTCAGAGATAATCAGTGAGTCTGAGGCAATCCAGCTTGTAATTGTAACACACTTAATTATACACTGCGTCATTTTCTCGATTATTTTTCAAAATCATCGCCACCTAAGTGGCCGGGCTCTCTAGCAACATGCCATGTATATGTACGCTCTTACACAAGAGCATTAGTTATGCCTTGATGGCGCACCACGGTCGAGGGTGCACTGCTTTTAAAGGCAATGAGAACATTTCATTTTATCGGCCATGATTGATATCAGCCCCCACAATGTCCATCGTTAATGTATCCCCGCTACACCACCCTATTACCAGCTGTGTGATGTGAAATATACCAAGGACAGTGTGCTCCTTAGTGTCCTATAACTATATATCCCTTTGGCGACATTACCATGACAGTAAAGACCAGACACTAATACCACTGAAAAGACAGATGAGGTATGTATCACCACAACCCGCTTTCCCTCCCAACTCATTAAATACCGGCACTTGGTGAGTGCCCTTTGGCGTCTGATACCGCCGCACCGAGGCACCTATTAGCTTCTGTATGAGTCGCACCGGAATTTCAACTAACTCCAACATAAATCTTTCTTTTGAAAAGAGGTCTAGCTGCACCCATTATCATTGAGGTAAAGGGGAAAAAACGATCTGGCTTGTTTGTTTTTCCTTAAACCAATCGAATCCCATGCAAAAAAGATAGCAGAAGCGGAGGAGGATTGCGCATGAGATATGCGGCCAATGCCAGAGTTATACTCGCAGTTTACATCTGCTGATTCAGATCTGCTGATACATGCTGATGCATGTAACAAGAGAAAACTGCACGTTTCATGTGAACACGGAAGTTCATTTTGAAAAGACACTGGATTTTACTAGACTGACACGGCGTCCTTGACATGTTCAAAACCGACGCAAGACGGGCACCTAGAGTGTAGGTATTTGATAAGTTGGGAGCAGGAATGCATTGACCACCAGGATGGTAAGTATGTAGAAGCAGGGAGCAAGGACTAGGTGTTCATGTTTGAGCTTACTGTGCTGAAGATCAGATCGAGGAGCCCCATGGGAGAGGCAAGAGAGTTAAATATCAGATGTTGTAGAGCGGTGCTAGGCAGTGATGAAGAGCTTGCTGCATACTCACAGAGACGGTAAGCAGAGGCCTTGCTTGCCACTCCTCTGCAGAGCAGTCAGGCAGCTGCACATCGAGGAGGTGGCAAAGAGGCGGCTGACAGAGACTCCAGATGGCTGTGGATCAGAAGGAATGATCCATTAGGTAGTGCTGCTGTCAAACCAGGCAGGATCTTATCAAATTTGGGACCTGTTTCAATAAATTTGTAACTGCAGTTTGCAATATGACATCATTTCTAATAATAATAATAATTAATTCTATATCTTTATTATGTGAGCAACAATCACTTCTGAAAAATGGTGCTGCAACTGGTTTTGTTGCCTCAACCTAAGCAAGTAGTTGTGTTGCCTCAACCTAAGCAAGTAGTTTTGTTGCCTCAACCTAAGCAAGTAGTTTTGTTGCCTCAACATCAGCAAGTAGTTTTGTTGCCTCAACCTAAGCAAGTAGTTTTGTTGCCTCAACCTAAGCAAGTAGTTTTGTTGCCTCAACATAAGCAAGTAGTTTTGTTGCCTCAACCTAACTAAGTAGTTGTGTTGCCTAAACCTAACTTTTTATTTAGTTTGAATTCACAACGATGCATGTGTTTTAAACTGTGGCCATTATGGAGCTCCATTGTTTGACCGATGAGGCTACCCAGTGTGTTAAAACGTGACACCAAGCGTCCATTCAGTATGGGACAAGTAGGGAATGAAAACGGGTTGGATCCACATAGGAGGCTGCGGAAAGCGATGACTCTGGCTCGGTCGCCTGTCGAGGTTGTTGAAAGACTTGAAACCTGTGATGAGCTCAGGTTACATCACTGATGATGTGTCCCAGAGTACAAAAGGCTGCATCTTAGAGACACCTATTTTTAATAGAAATATAAAGTCAATAGCATAGACGGATCAGTGAATATAGGAATATGAAGAAATAAACAGTTCTACAGAGAGGTTTTTATCCAGTATGCCAGAGACATCTCAATTAGTTAGACAGGTGCAGATGAGATCCATAAAGACAGAACAGGTCTACATCCAGAGGGCAGTGAAAGAGCTTTCTCAGGCTAATCTCTAATGGCGTTAAGCAGGCTGTGTGTGCTGCTGAATCAAACCTATTATCTAATTGCTACTGCAGCAACACCGACTGGGCACAACCCATCAATCTCCCCCTCCCTCCTCCTCCTCTCTCTCTCTCTCTCCCTCCCATATCTGCTGTGTAATTACTTTTTTTTTGCTCTGTCCATCACTCTCTGCTTACTAAGACTCCCTGTACATACAATGTTGGCTTTGAGCACATTACCAGGGTTAAGATTTTTGTCACTTTTCCTCCTATCGCTATTTTCTTTCTTTCTTTTCTATTTTACACGTTAATATTTTAAGAATGCTTCCAACATTTGATAAATCAGACCCCAGATAACTTGTTTCACCTTCTCACCAAGGCATTAGTTAATTAAGATACATATTGATTAGAAAATATGAATACATTGTTTATGCTATGCTTTGACAGGCAACCACGCACCGCCGTCCACAATAATCATTAGCAAATGTTATTCGATTTCATAGATTAACCTGAACAAATTTCCATGAATTTTGCTACCGGTTCTGGGATCATGGAGTACCGCAGTTCTGCATGTGGTTTGTCCATGTGGTGTTGCCGTACTCCAATAAAAGCAGTTGCTCAACTCTGCACAGCAGACGACGGGTTGGTTGATTTATTGTCATTGAATTATGACTTTATTCTCATGATATGACTTTTTTCTCATAATATTAGGAGCTATCAGAGAACACAGAGATGTGGGATATGTTTTCAATGTGCACAAAGTTTTAAACATGAGCAGGAGTCTTGCTGAAACACATATGAGCTATTAAATTCAGGTGGGGGTCATAAATCAATTCAAATCAATTCATCCATCATTGAGGTAAATAGGTGCCGCATGCACATTTAAAGAGGTTAAAACACAGAGAGGAGGGAAGAGTAAATGCCTACATGTGTGTTGACTCAGCAGAGAGGACATTAAATGGGAAAAGCTGATTGATGAAAACATAGACATGTATTTAATACTGTATAAATGCCTTTCATATTAGATTCAATGTTAGAAGTAGGCTACAATTATCAGAACAATACAAGTATTCAGTGTCCCTCATGTGGCTCAAACGTGTACTGCAGAAAGATCTGTTAAATTAAAGACTGTAGGAATTCTGCTCATTTATTTGAGATATAGGAAGTAAGATACTTTTATGTAATAAAGTAGCTGATGCAAACATGTTTAAAGTTGAATGGAGCATAAGGCTACAATCTCTGTACGATCTGTCGATACCTTTTCAAAAACAACAACATAAAGCAGCAAAAGAATACAGTGGTATTAAAAATAAATGAATAGTCTAAATATATCCACTTCACGTTTCTGCCTTTCAGTCACACAGACATTTTTAGCACCCATTCAAACCACCAGAGAGAAATGTGCTGTTTTCTTTTTTCTTCTCCCCCTCCATTCAAAGTGTTTCAGAGTCTCTTTATTATAGTTCTTCAGCCATGTGGACAGACAGCATCTGTGGCCTGGCTGCGAGGCTCACTGAGTGCATCTTTGCAACAATAGAAACATTCTCAGTGCGTTTACAGCGCTGTGCAGGGCTGTAAGTAACAAATGGCATTTACTGTTACTGCTACTTTCCCACATGTTCTTTGATTGATGTCAGCTTTTGCTCTTACTAACTGCATTTCACCATGTAGTAAGTGGCCTATTGTTAAAGGACCATTGCATGTACTTGTTGGCCTCTCATATAATAAATATATTTTTACATGAGGCTTGCACCATGTTGTGATAACATACCTTCAACAAAATACATCATATTCCCTGTGATGGATGACCTCACACAAAGTGAGTTTCAAGTCTCTCAATTTCACATGTAGAGTTACATTGGAATTTATTTAAGATTAAATTATGCAATTGCCAAAGGGTGGTCAAGTATTCTTTGTTTTATAAGTTGCCCTCTGCAAGAACCCTTTCCTCACTTCACAGCAGTGATGGGAAGCTCCATTGAAACAAGGCTACAGTGACCCTCAGTGGCTTCACACTGACAGTACACACTCTATACTGCACGTTTCATCTGTCACTGTTCAGATAGTCTAGAATGGTTAATACATTTTGTCCATGTTGGCTTAACTTTCAGTGCTTGTGCACATACGTTTGGGTCTGGAGTGCCTACCAACCCGCAAATGGTGAAATAAGACAACCCAGTCAGTTTTTTCAGAGCACGTGATTCAACAAGCCATTCAGATTTGGCTCCCCTTCCAGCTGGTCAAATACTGACGCTTGGTCAGTGAGCCTCAGGTGTTTGATACAGATGCTTTGAGGCACCCTTTGGCATCTGTATTAGACGCACCAGGCTTGGAACTAACTCCAGCATAAACCCATCCATGCTATAGACGGTAAGAGCACCTGATGTAATATATTGGGTGCCATATTCCACTTATGGTGGGTGGGTCAAACAAACTCAGGAGACTACAGTTCATGTTCCGTATGAAACTAAAAGTCATTGCTGATTTATCTTGTCATGTGATATTTCATTAATCATTATCAAGACCTATGATGGGAAGAAACTCGAGGAGCCTTTTTACACAAGGAACGTTTTATTTACATCATGCATAAAATATTAGGGACAAAACAGCATTGATAGTGCAAAATCATATCATAAATAAAAACGACTCCCTAGTTCAGCAGGGTCCAAGGACAGAGGATGTCGTATGCTCTACAGACTGTAAAGCCCTCTGAGGCAAATTGTGATTTGTGATATTGGGCTATACAAATACAATGTAATTGAATAATATTGAATAGATTAGACCAGAGCCAAAAAGAATAGTGAATATTGGACTTAGACGTTATATTTTTCCAGTGGTAATGTGCCTTCTACATCCGCTGTGGTTCTGTAATATAAATGTCAACACATTACAACATGCATGGTGCTCCTCCTCTTGTTACTACTGCTCGAGCATTATTCCGACATTAAAACAACAACTTGACAAATTTTAGGACGGCAAGAAACATTTAAATGAGGATATTTGCAATTTCAGTCCTTACAGTAATTTCTATTATGTAAAAAGAGAGATATTCTTTTCACATCATAATCAAGGAATCATAAATAGATGTACTGCATTTTGACTATTAACATTAACTGTTGCCATTTAAAAATAAATGAAAAAGTGCTGTTAACACCTGAAAGCAACAGGTATAAATATTTATGTATTTAAATATTTAAAAAAGAAAGATGCACGAGCAAGTGTCAAAATCAGTTTGACAAAAGAGCTGAGGCTTTGTCCATAATGATGCAGAGTTAAGGCTCAGTATTCATTGCACTGGTCAGGCGTCCGTGGATGTTATAATCTGAGGCCTGCTGATCCTTATCTGGGGACAGAAAGAAATCAATAAATCGATGTAAACATGACATATCAGAATCAATGAAGGAGTCAAAGAAAGAAAAAAAGTTGAATCAATAAATGGGAGTAAGGTCATTAATAATAGATTATCTTCCGATTTTCTAGATGTACACTGACCGGCTAGTTAGGTGAGAAGTCTCTCTGAGGTTGAGCCAGGTTGGAAGATTGTGGGGGTCCAACATTAGAAAATGACGGAGTATCAGTAGTTGGACTATTGTGTCTGTATGGTGTATCTGACAGGTGGTACTCAGTGTCCAGCCTGTAAATACTCGTCGCTGAGCCCAACTGTCCGTCTGTGACAGGTTGTCCGTAAACACCTCGGTCCACTCTGTGGCCGGCTGACTCTTCGTGTGTGTAAGCGAGGTTGTTGAAATCTCCTAAAGGTAGCACAACAGTAAGGGGGTCATTGGACGATCACATGAAGACTGAATGCCATTTTATGCCTGCACAACAATGCAAGAATGGCCATCACACAGATGTGTAAAGCAGATTAAAAAACGTACTTGCCTTGGTGGTTCTCCTAAAGCTGCACTAACGATAGTGTCTTTATATTAACAGCAGATCAAATGGCCATGAGTAATGTAACAAGTGCAAATACACAATTGCTGCAACCACACCCACAAACAGCTTGTGGACACAATGTAGACAATTAATCAAACGTAGGTCACCATCGTCTTTGCCCCACACAAAATGTTTTAAATAACAAAATAACACGGGACTTTTATTGTGACGAATTTATAGCAAATTAAATGTGATTACACACCGTTTCACAGATGCTCCTTTGACCACGAAATACATCCGATCACTATTCGATCAGGCGGGTCGCAGTGAGCGGACATGCTGTACACTACTACTACCTGCTCAGCCTCAAACAGCAGACATTAGCAGCATTTAGCGATTTTTCTCAGGGTTGGTGGAGACCAAACCACAGCTAAAAGGAGATTAAATATTGGACTTTCAGGTGGACACATGACTCTTAATGAAAGATAAAGTTGCTCTGTGTCCGTTTGATGTGTGACAATTGAAAGAAAAACCCTTTATAGGGCGATAACATGTTGATGTTGTATTTACAGCTTGTTCCACTGCCTCCAAATAAGCAAAAAGTTTTTAATGCAGATTTAAAATATCATGCTATGCCTACGCTGAAATGACTGGTATGTTCTCCCACTTCACTGTATTTTATCATAACCTGGAGAAAGCCTTTCGGATAGTAACAGTTAATAATTGGTCAAATACAAAAGGAAGACCTTTATACCAGCTTGTCAGCATTCCTTCATAGGATGACAACTTTCCCAATGAACTTCAGTCCTCCCTCTGCATATACTCAGAGAACAAGGCCCCGGCATGAAACAGCAACCAGACAAACAGACACGATGCAAATTTTCGGACAAAAATTTTCTGCCAAATTTTTCAGTTTGCTGTGTACGAACAAGGCCCGGGCATGAAACTACAAGGAACTTTTTACAGGTTTTCTCAATGTAATACTGATGACTCTACGTATATGACCTACATAAGTAAACAAGACCATCAGCGAGAATATTGCCTTTTACTATATAATTCCATCCATCCATCCATTTTCCTCCGCTTATCCGGGGTCGGGTCGCGGTGGCAACAGGCCAAGCAGGCTGACCCAGACTTCCCTCTCACCGGCAACATGTTCCAGCTCATTCTGGGGGATCCCGAGGCGTTCCCAGGCCAGCTGGGAGATGTAATCCCTCCAGCGTGTTCTGGGTCTTCCCCGGGGTCTCTTCCCAGTTGGACGTGCCTGGAAAACCTCCAGTGGGAGGCATCCGGGAGGCATCCTAATTAGATGCCCGAACCACCTCAGCTGACTCCTTTCGACGCGAAGGAGTAGCGGCTCGACTCCAAGCTCCGTCCTGATGACCGAGCTCCTTACCCTATCTCTAAGGCTGAGCCCGGCCACCCTACGGAGGAAGCTCATTTCGGCCGCTTGTAGCCGCGACCTTGTCCTTTCGGTCACGATCCAGAGTTCGTGACCATAGGTGAGGGTAGGAACGTAGACCGAGTGGTAAATTGAGAGCTTTTCCTTCCGGCTCAGCTCCCTCTTCACCAAGACGGTCCGGTGCAGCGCCTGCTTTACTGCTGCAGCCGCACCGATCCGTCTGTCGATCTCCCGCTCCATCTTACCCTCACTCGTGAACAAGACCCCGAGATACTTGAACTCCTTCGCTTGAGGTAGGCACTCCGTCCCCACCTGGAGGGAGCAATCCACCGGTTTCCGGCAGAGCACCATGGCCTCAGATTTGGAGGTGCTAACTCTCATCCCCGCCGCTTCACACTCGGCTGCAAACCGCCCCAGTGAATGCTGGAGGTCACGATCCGAGGAGGCTAACAGGACCACATCATCTGCAAACAGCAGAGAGGCGATCCCGAGACCCCCGAACCTGACGTTCTCCACCCCCCGGCTGCGCCTAGATATCCTGTCCATGAAAGTCACGAACAGGGCCGGAGACAAAGGGCAGCCCTGGCGGAGGCCAACACCCACCGGGAACGTGTCTGACTTATTGCCGAGAATGCGGACACAGCTCCTATGGTACTCTGTACTATATAATTATTCTTAGTTATTCTTAATGCCTTTGGGTCTGATTCCCCGCGACAGCAGACAAAACAATTAAAGGCACATACATGTATTAAACACAGGCCATATTGCTGGACCCGCTGGAGGAAAGGGGGGTGCAGGAGGACCACAACCAGTACTGAGAATGGCAGACTGCCAGACCTTGCTGCAGTAAAATGCAAGGTTTTCCAAAGGGATTCTGCTAGCCGCAGATCTTTGCAACATGAGGCAATGGTGCTCATTAAAACACGACCACTTTTGTCCACTGGAGCCGGCAAAATCAACACAACATGAAAGTTCCTTGTAATAACTTTTAAAAAAGTATCCTGATACATTTCATTGCTTTACTTTGACGATATTGGGTGATAGAACAAGAAGAAACTGGTGTGCGGGTGTGTGTGTGTGTCTGTGCAGCAAATACATTACCAGGATTGTGAATGTCAGTGTTGGATCTTTTCCACTCAAAGCCCTCATCCAGCCACTGATTCACCAGCTGTTCTTTAATGTCCCTTCTCCTGCAGACACAGCAGATTGGGTTCTATCATATCAGCTCAATACAGAAGAAACATTTGTCCGGTGGTGTTAAGAGGCTAAATTAAAGGCAATTCCCATTCCAAACATGGTTAACCTCATAGTATTATGGAATATTTATCGATAATATTATAAATATCTTAATATCTAATAACAATCTGCCCTTTATAAACCAGTTACAGTTGGAGACAAACCTAAGGTTAAAGCTTTTGTTGAGTAAGCTTAACCATAACTTAATTTTTTTGTCATTGAACATGATCTGGGGTTTTGCAAAATTATCCATTATCACAATCTTGTCTAGCGATAAAGTTGATGTTATATATCATATGATACATAATAAGTAAAGTATTGATATAGCAGCCGGTAATATCAGGATGCAACCAATCACCTCTTTTGCTTTTGCTTGTTCCTCAGTAAGAATGCAGTCAAGACTCCCACTATCACTAGAAGACAAGCAAGGGTCCCACTTAGCCCTGCATAGAGAGCAGTCATGTGTATGGGGAGTCTGCAGTCATCATTCAAGTACCACGTCTCATCCACATTGTGACAACTGAAAACAGGACGAAGAATACACAGTTAACTCACAGAGACTATGAGGCAGTAAAAAGCAACAGATCTTCAAATCTTTCATATCCTGATATAAATCTGGAATTAGTGATGTAGAATAGGCTAAACCCAATGTTGTGCAGCTTTTCAGTAAGATTTAATCATTTAAAGCCCTACCTCTTCAAGCATTTAAAGTTTCATTTATGAGGCTAATTAAACCTTCAAATGCGTAACGGTACAGCAACTCTGTTTGTCTTTTGGAGGATTTAGTTTGAACTGTAAATTGACAAGAATTACGCTGTATGTTTGGAGATGTTAGTAAGAATTTCAGCCCGAAACTTTAAAGGTGAGCAGGACAGGAATAGGATTTTACATAAAAAGCAGGTGACCGATGTGTGAATAACCCTGACTGTCTACGCGTGCACACTGTTGAAAGCAAGTATATCACGAGATGTTTACCAGCAGCACATAGCCAACTTACTGGCAATGCGGTCCAGCGACTTTGTACACTCTGCAGATTCCCCTGTTGTAGCATCTTTTATGACGTGAATGTCGACTGTGGCACACGGTCACACATGTTATCGTTCCATCAATGTGCACGAGCTGGTAGTATTTACTGACATCCGGATCGTTGACAAACTGGTCACAGACCGCTGGTGCATGACAGGGGGAAGGAAGATAAACAAATAAACTGAGAGTTAAATACGTGTTTATTTAGCTGTTACTTCCAGTTTTATCATTAATGAATATACACCCAACAGCTCAACAAGTCGTTATGCAAAAACCTGATCAGCCAAAAGGGGTTTGGGAGAAGGAGGCTTTCATGCTGTAGTGAAGGTCTTTGTGTAGACGTGTAAAAACACGTCATGGCTTATGCTAAAATAATGCCAGTGGTAAAAATAATAAAAAAAGTATTAATGTGTTGTAAAATAATTTGAAGAATTGACAATTTAATTTAAAGGTACAGTCTGTGTAACTCGTAATACTTCCAGTGTCAATATACAGCTCACTAGTGAGTGCTGTAAACAAAAATATGACAAGCAACATCGCAGAATCGTGGAATGCAATATGATATTATGACATACAATAAAGCTAAATATATACAAAAACCTGAACAAACGAAAAGTACCTATAAAAACATTAAACGGAATACTTTTTGACAAAGTGTATACTAATTGCATTCTTTACACACATCAATACACACACACACACACACACACACACACACACACACACACACACACACACACACACACACACACACACACACACGTTGAGGTGATACTGACATCCCAAATCAGCCTCTGTTGTATTCACTGTGGGCGGAGCGGTGGCGTTGAAATTAGGACATTCTGAAAATTCAGAGGATAAAAAATGACTTTGCCTTGTGTACAGTATATACAGCATGTTTTTATCATGTTTGATGATAATCACAGTCTTTTTAGCCAATTTTGGTCCAGATTGAAATGTCTCTACAACTATTGGATGGACTGAAAATTAGAACAGATATTCATAGTCCTCAAAGGATGAACCCTAATGACATTGGTAAGTCTCTGACTTTTCCTCTAGCACCACCACCATTTGTGGTTTTAAGTGAAATATCTGGACGATTGACAACAATAATTTCCCATGAGCATACATCCTGACACAGGATTGTTGTATTTCAATGGAAATGGATCTGATCTCATTTCAGCTTTTGCAAGTTGTATAAGATGTTTATGCATTTTCTGACTTACCTCCTGTGCAGATAACCAGGCTGTCAACAGCCTCCTTAATTGATCCAACATTTTCCTCATATAGCTGTTCAGCACTACCGTTATTTGGAATCGCCAGAACCACATCATGAGTGACACTAACACTGAGACAGAAAGAATTTCATACAACATGTCAGTTTCAGTGAGACGGTTTCAAGTAAAGTTCTGAAAATGTAAAAAAAGTGTTGTAACTCAAAATATGAAATGTTGGTGAGAATTATTAAAATGCTCACAACCTTATTTGTTGAGCTTTGAATGTTAATCAGTCAAAAAGACATGGCATTTTTGCAGCAATGAGTACATTATTATAAATAAATAAAAAGGTCAAATTGATGTTGTAAGACAAAAGGAATGAACCAAACTTGATGCTTCTATGCTCAAGTTCAACCTATTGGCATTACCAGATATTTTCCCACAATGTTCTTTTGCTGATTGATTCAACATAAGAAACAGAAAGATTAAAGAGATTAAAATACTCCTTCAACACAATACACAAACTAAGAATACCATTTAATTTACTAATCTATAAGGTATCTGTTGTCATGGTTCTTTGTTAACATAGCTGCTGTATTTTCAGCAACAATAATGTCATATAAAAAATAAGTAGTATAGCTGGGTTTTATTGCCTCATTTGAGAACGCAGAGTATTTGTAAACCTGACCTCTTTTGGTAAAAGATGGGTACTTAACCGCACCTCTCCCACTAGCTGGTCTTCGGTGCCAGGTGATAGCACTCTGTATCAAGAAGAATAGATGGTGACACCACATCTGGCACCACAGATCAGGTAAAAGCAGACGGAAGTATGAAAATGACCATTCAGCTCAGACAGTCTGTTAAAAGTCAGGGTAGAAACTTACCTACCTGGGTATTATTTAATTATTTAATTAAATTAAATAATTAAGGATCTAATTCTCTACATAGTTACGTATGGCTGCCATCCTACAGCTGTTCCAGTGCTGCTTCACAGTACCTAACTGTGTAGTATTCATTATACACATTTCAAAGTATATTATTTTATTTTGCCAAAGAACAAGTGTTTAATGTCCACTCTTCTTTAAATACCTGTCTGGTCTTGGTGTGATACTGTAGAGGGCAATGGCTTCATCCCATGATCGTATCTGAAATGAAGATGAAAAAATGAATGACCAGTTTTTAGCTCTAATCTCTGACTCAATGCACTGCTGGAAAAGTTCAAATGTTTTGAATTGTCTTACCTCATCCACAGTGTTATTTGAGAATCTGACCAACGGTCCTCCACGACTGAAAGAAAACAGCAAGAGACATTTTCTAATGAAAAAGAAGCTTGGTAACTTAAACCAGCGTTATGTTAAAAGTATGTAAAAACAAAATCACATTACATCTGTGTCTTTGAGATGACTTCAATAAAAGAAAAAAAAATACGTTACCTAACACTAATTACCACAATTTCTTTGAAGTTTGCTATCTTCTTTGCCAGGTAATATTTCTCCATCTGAAAAATGACAAAATAAAATACACAATGTCTTCACGGTACCATGGGTCATATGAAATTATGTTTTAAGGCTAATTCATTATCTTGAAAAGATAAGATAGAATATGGCCCAAGGGGTGATATAGCGGCACAAAAAGGGAGGTGCCTTCTACATGTGATGTCCTCTTCCCATGCGATGACCCTCTGTCCTGGGCTGTTTGTGTTGTTGGAAATGCCATCACTGGGAAGGTATAGTCCTCAAGTCCAAATATGCAGTCCAGCGAATATTTAAATTTCAACTTGGCATTGCTTTAATACAATAAATAAGATGAATCTACAACGACATTATGTTTAGTATATCTTCATCATTTGACCCAGGGCTGTCTCAATGTCATCACAAAAGACGAAGCTTGCCTTTCCAGACATTTGAAAAGCTTGATTGAAATTGTTTTGTATTAGTTCGAAACTTTTGGATTAATTGTGCTCACAGATGAGCTCATAACAACCTTTTTGATTTTGCAAGGGAAAAAATGCAACATGTGGTAACATGCAAAAGATGGCACAGAGCAGAGGTCATTGTTTCTTGGAAATACAGATTGGAGTTTGAGGAAAGGCTTGTTGGAGAGAATATAGTTAAATATAGTGTTTTCAGACAAGAAATAGCTTTCAACAAGCATGCTGTATCCATGTATCTCACCTGGTTGGTGAAGTTTCCAACAAATTCTTTGTATTCACGTGATGTTTCATCCTCATATTTTACATTATATTCCTTGTTGATCACCAAATTAACCATGACTGTTCTGGAAATTGTAACTGTAAAGAGAGACAAATGTTTACTTGACTTTGAAAGTGGACAAAACATTTGAAAGATGTTTAAAAAAACAAATATTGGATTTGTGAAACTGAATTACCTGGCTCAACATCAATTTCAACAAACTGGCAGAGAGTTCCATTAAGTCCAATAGGACATGTGCAATTGTATCCATTCTGACATGGCTCAGGTGTGGTTATTGTTGGTTCAGTGGTTGGCTTAGTTCCTGGATTTGTAGGTGGTTTAGTTGGGGCTGTAGTTGGTGCCTGAGTGTGTGGGTGAGTTGATGGTGTGGTTGGTTGAGCAGTTGTTACCTCAGTTGTAATGGATTGATCAGTTTGCACAGTTGTTAATTGAGTTGCACCAGATTGAGCAATTGTGGAGGAACCAACAGAGGTTTCGATTGTTACAGTTGATTCAGTGGTTGTGATGTAGTCAGTGGAATAACTTGCTTCAGAGTACAGAGTTGACAACATTGAGACTGTCGTGCCAGTTTGTCCAGAATTTGCAGTGGGATAAGTGGACTCAGTTAAAATTGTAGTGGTTGTAGTGGTTGCCTCAGTTTTATCAGACTGATCGGTTGTGTAGGTGCCTTCCGTTGGCCCACTTGTTGGCTTAGTCATACTAGAGTGATCAGTTGCAGACGTGCCATCAGTTTGCCCAGTTGTAACCTCGGTAGTATCAGATCTATCAGTTGTGGAGGTGACATCAGTTTGCACAGTTGTTACCTCTGTTGCACCAGATTGAAGAGTTGTGGATGAACCATCAGTTGTTTCACTCGTCACAGTTGATTCAGTGGTTGTGATGTCGTCAGTGGAAGAAGTTGCATCAGTGGACTCGGTTGATGATATTGAGACTGTCGTGCCAGGTTCATCAGAAGTTGCAGTGGGATAAGTGTACTCAGTCGTTAACATTGCAGTGGTTGTGTCAATTTGATCGGTCGTTAAAGAGGCATCAGTGGACTCAGCTGTGGACGATTCATGTGTTGTATAAGACTGATCGGTTGTAGAGGTGCCATCAGTTTGCACAGATGTAGCATCAGTTTTATCAGACTGATCGGTTGTGTAGGTGCCTTCTGTTGGATCACTTGTTGGCTTCGTCGTACTAGAGTGATCAGTTGCAGACGTGCCATCAGTTTGCCCAATTGTAACCTCGGTAGTATCAGATCTATCAGTTGTGGAGGTGACATCAGTTTGCACAGTTGGTACCTCAGTTGCACCAGATTGAAGAGTTGTAGATGAACCATCAATTGTTTCACTTGTCACAGTTGATTCAGTGGTTGTGATGTAGTCAGTGGAAGACGTCGCATCAGTGGACTCAGTAGATGATATAGAGACTGTCATAGATGTTTGGTCAGAAGTTGCAGTGGGATTAGTGGATTCAGTCGTTAAAATTGCAGCGGTTGCAAAAGTTTCGTCGGTTGTTAAAGAGGCTTGAGTGGACTCAGCTGTGGACGATTCATGTGTTGTATAAGACTGATGGGTTGTAGAGGTGCCATCAGTTTGCACAGATGTAGAATCAGTTTTATCAGACTGATCGGTTGTGTAGGTGCCTTCTGTTGGATCACTTGTTGGCTTAGTCGTACTAGAGTGATCAGTTGCAGATGTGCCATCAGTTTGCCCAATTGTAACCGCGGTAGTATCAGATCTATCAGTTGTGGAGGTGACATCAATTTGCAGAGTTGTTACCTCAGTTGCACCAGATTGAAGAATTGTAGATGAACCATCAGTTGTTTCACTTGTCACAGTTGATTCAGTGGTTGTGATGTTGTCAGTGGAAGAAGTTGCATCAGTGGACTCGGTTGATGATATTGAGACAGTCATGCCAGGTTCATCAGAAGTTGCAGTGGGATAAGTGGACTCAGTCGTTAACATTGCAGCGGTTGTGTCAATTTGATCGGTTGTTAAAGAGGTGTCAGTGGACTCAGCTGTGGACGATTCATGTGTTGTATTAGACTGATCGGTTGTAGAGGTGCCATCAGTTTGCACAGATGTAGCCTCAGTTTTATCAGACTGATCGGTTGTGTAGGTGCCTTCTGTTGGACCACTTGTTGGCTTAGTCATACTAGAGTGATCAGTTGGAGATGTGCCATCAGTTTGCCCAATTGTAACCTCGGTAGTATCCGATCTATCAGTTGTGGAGGTGACATCAGTTTGCACAGTTGTTACCTCTGTTGCACCAGATTGAAGAGTTGTGGATGAACCATCAGTTGTTTCACTCGTCACAGTTGATTCAGTGGTTGTGATGTCGTCAGTGGAAGAAGTTGCATCAGTGGACTCGGTTGATGATATTGAGACAGTTGTGCCAGGTTCATCAGAAGTTGCAGTGGGATAAGCGGACTCAGTCGTTAACATTGCAGCGGTTGTGTCAATTTGATCGGTTGTTAAAGAGGCGTCACTGGACTCAGCTGTGGACGATTCATGTGTTGTATAAGACTGATCGGTTGTAGAGGTGCCATCAGTTTGCACAGATGTAGCCTCAGTTTTATCAGACTGATCGGTTGTGTAGGTGCCTTCTGTTGGATCACTTGTTGGCTTAGTCGTACTAGATTGATCAGTTGCAGACGTGCCATCAGTTTGCCCAGTTATAACCTCGGTAGTATCAGATCTATCAGTTGTGGAGGTGACATCAGTTTGCACAGTTGTTACCTCAGTTGCACCAGATTGAAGAGTTGTGGATGAACTATCAGTTGTTTCACTCGTCACAGTTGATTCAGTGGTTGTGATGTAGTCAGTGGAAGAAGTCGCATCAGTGGACTCGGTTGATGATATTGAGACTGTCGTGCCAGGTTCATCAGAAGTTGCAGTGGGATAAGTTGCCTCAGTCGTTAACATTGCAGCGGTTGTGTCAATTTGATCGGTTGTTAAAGAGGTGTCAGTGGACTCAGCTGTGGACGATTCATGTGTTGTATTAGACTGATCGGTTGTAGAGGTGCCATCAGTTTGCACAGATGTAGCCTCAGTTTTATCAGACTGATCGGTTGTGTAGGTGCCTTCTGTTGGACCACTTGTTGGCTTAGTCATACTAGAGTGATCAGTTGGAGATGTGCCATCAGTTTGCCCAATTGTAACCTCGGTAGTATCCGATCTATCAGTTGTGGAGGTGACATCAGTTTGCACAGTTGTTACCTCTGTTGCACCAGATTGAAGAGTTGTGGATGAACCATCAGTTGTTTCACTCGTCACAGTTGATTCAGTGGTTGTGATGTCGTCAGTGGAAGAAGTTGCATCAGTGGACTCGGTTGATGATATTGAGACAGTTGTGCCAGGTTCATCAGAAGTTGCAGTGGGATAAGTGGACTCAGTCGTTAACATTGCAGCGGTTGTGTCAATTTGATCGGTTGTTAAAGAGGAGTCAGTGGACTCAGCTGTGGACGATTCATGTGTTGTATAAGACTGATCGGTTGTAGAGGTGCCATCAGTTTGCACAGATGTAGCCTCAGTCGTCAACTGATCGGTTGTGTAGGTGCCTTCTGTTGGATCACTTGTTGGCTTAGTCGTACTAGATTGATCAGTTGGAGATGTGCCATCAGTTTGCCCAATTGTAACCTCGGTAGTATCAGATCTATCAGTTGTGGAGGTGACATCAGTTTGCACAGTTGTTACCTCAGTTGCACCAGATTGAAGAGTTGTGGATGAACTATCAGTTGTTTCACTCGTCACAGTTGATTCAGTGGTTGTGATGTAGTCAGTGGAAGAAGTCGCATCAGTGGACTCAGTTGATGATATTGAGACTGTCGTGCCAGGTTCATCAGAAGTTGCAGTGGGATAAGTGGACTCAGTCGTTAACATTGCAGCGGTTGTGTCAATTTGATCGGTTGTTAAAGAGGCGTCAGTGGACTCAGCTGTGGACGATTCATGTGTTGTATAAGACTGATCGGTTGTAGAGGTGCCATCAGTTTGCACAGATGTAGCATCAGTTTTATCAGACTGATCGGTTGTGTAGGTGCCTTCTGTTGGATCACTTGTTGGCTTCGTCGTACTAGAGTGATCAGTTGCAGACGTGCCATCAGTTTGCCCAATTGTAACCTCGGTAGTATCAGATCTATCAGTTGTGGAGGTGACATCAGTTTGCACAGTTGGTACCTCAGTTGCACCAGATTGAAGAGTTGTAGATGAACCATCAATTGTTTCACTTGTCACAGTTGATTCAGTGGTTGTGATGTAGTCAGTGGAAGACGTCGCATCAGTGGACTCAGTAGATGATATAGAGACTGTCATAGATGTTTGGTCAGAAGTTGCAGTGGGATTAGTGGATTCAGTCGTTAAAATTGCAGCGGTTGCAAAAGTTTCGTCGGTTGTTAAAGAGGCTTGAGTGGACTCAGCTGTGGACGATTCATGTGTTGTATAAGACTGATGGGTTGTAGAGGTGCCATCAGTTTGCACAGATGTAGAATCAGTTTTATCAGACTGATCGGTTGTGTAGGTGCCTTCTGTTGGATCACTTGTTGGCTTAGTCGTACTAGAGTGATCAGTTGCAGATGTGCCATCAGTTTGCCCAATTGTAACCGCGGTAGTATCAGATCTATCAGTTGTGGAGGTGACATCAATTTGCAGAGTTGTTACCTCAGTTGCACCAGATTGAAGAATTGTAGATGAACCATCAGTTGTTTCACTTGTCACAGTTGATTCAGTGGTTGTGATGTTGTCAGTGGAAGAAGTTGCATCAGTGGACTCGGTTGATGATATTGAGACAGTCATGCCAGGTTCATCAGAAGTTGCAGTGGGATAAGTGGACTCAGTCGTTAACATTGCAGCGGTTGTGTCAATTTGATCGGTTGTTAAAGAGGTGTCAGTGGACTCAGCTGTGGACGATTCATGTGTTGTATTAGACTGATCGGTTGTAGAGGTGCCATCAGTTTGCACAGATGTAGCCTCAGTTTTATCAGACTGATCGGTTGTGTAGGTGCCTTCTGTTGGACCACTTGTTGGCTTAGTCATACTAGAGTGATCAGTTGGAGATGTGCCATCAGTTTGCCCAATTGTAACCTCGGTAGTATCCGATCTATCAGTTGTGGAGGTGACATCAGTTTGCACAGTTGTTACCTCTGTTGCACCAGATTGAAGAGTTGTGGATGAACCATCAGTTGTTTCACTCGTCACAGTTGATTCAGTGGTTGTGATGTCGTCAGTGGAAGAAGTTGCATCAGTGGACTCGGTTGATGATATTGAGACAGTTGTGCCAGGTTCATCAGAAGTTGCAGTGGGATAAGCGGACTCAGTCGTTAACATTGCAGCGGTTGTGTCAATTTGATCGGTTGTTAAAGAGGCGTCACTGGACTCAGCTGTGGACGATTCATGTGTTGTATAAGACTGATCGGTTGTAGAGGTGCCATCAGTTTGCACAGATGTAGCCTCAGTTTTATCAGACTGATCGGTTGTGTAGGTGCCTTCTGTTGGATCACTTGTTGGCTTAGTCGTACTAGATTGATCAGTTGCAGACGTGCCATCAGTTTGCCCAGTTATAACCTCGGTAGTATCAGATCTATCAGTTGTGGAGGTGACATCAGTTTGCACAGTTGTTACCTCAGTTGCACCAGATTGAAGAGTTGTGGATGAACTATCAGTTGTTTCACTCGTCACAGTTGATTCAGTGGTTGTGATGTAGTCAGTGGAAGAAGTCGCATCAGTGGACTCGGTTGATGATATTGAGACTGTCGTGCCAGGTTCATCAGAAGTTGCAGTGGGATAAGTTGCCTCAGTCGTTAACATTGCAGCGGTTGTGTCAATTTGATCGGTTGTTAAAGAGGTGTCAGTGGACTCAGCTGTGGACGATTCATGTGTTGTATTAGACTGATCGGTTGTAGAGGTGCCATCAGTTTGCACAGATGTAGCCTCAGTTTTATCAGACTGATCGGTTGTGTAGGTGCCTTCTGTTGGACCACTTGTTGGCTTAGTCATACTAGAGTGATCAGTTGGAGATGTGCCATCAGTTTGCCCAATTGTAACCTCGGTAGTATCCGATCTATCAGTTGTGGAGGTGACATCAGTTTGCACAGTTGTTACCTCTGTTGCACCAGATTGAAGAGTTGTGGATGAACCATCAGTTGTTTCACTCGTCACAGTTGATTCAGTGGTTGTGATGTCGTCAGTGGAAGAAGTTGCATCAGTGGACTCGGTTGATGATATTGAGACAGTTGTGCCAGGTTCATCAGAAGTTGCAGTGGGATAAGTGGACTCAGTCGTTAACATTGCAGCGGTTGTGTCAATTTGATCGGTTGTTAAAGAGGAGTCAGTGGACTCAGCTGTGGACGATTCATGTGTTGTATAAGACTGATCGGTTGTAGAGGTGCCATCAGTTTGCACAGATGTAGCCTCAGTCGTCAACTGATCGGTTGTGTAGGTGCCTTCTGTTGGATCACTTGTTGGCTTAGTCGTACTAGATTGATCAGTTGGAGATGTGCCATCAGTTTGCCCAATTGTAACCTCGGTAGTATCAGATCTATCAGTTGTGGAGGTGACATCAGTTTGCACAGTTGTTACCTCAGTTGCACCAGATTGAAGAGTTGTGGATGAACCATCAGTTGTTTCACTCGTCACAGTTGATTCAGTGGTTGTGATGTCGTCAGTGGAAGAAGTTGCATCAGTGGACTCGGTTGATGATATTGAGACAGTCGTGCCAGGTTCATCAGAAGTTGCAGTGGGATAAGTGGACTCAGTTGTTAACATTGCAGCGGTTGTGTCAATTTGATCGGTTGTTAAAGAGGCGTCAGTGGACTCAGCAGTGGACGATTCATGTGTTGTATAAGACTGATCGGTTGTAGAGGTGCCATCAGATTGCACAGATGTTGCATCAGTTTTATCAGATTGATCGGTTGTGTAGGTGCCTTCTGTTGGATCACTTGTTGGCTTAGTCGTACTAGATTGATCAGTTGCAGACGTGCCATCAGTTTGCCCAGTTGTAACCTCGGTAGTATCAGATCTATCAGTTGTGGAGGTGACATCAGTTTGCAGAGTTGTTACCTCAGTTGCACCAGATTGAAGAGTTGTGGATGAACTATCAGTTGTTTCACTCGTCACAGTTGATTCAGTGGTTGTGATGTAGTCAGTGGAAGAAGTCGCATCAGTGGACTCGGTTGATGATATTGAGACTGTCGTGCCAGGTTCATCAGAAGTTGCAGTGGGATAAGTTGCCTCAGTCGTTAACATTGCAGCGGTTGTGTCAATTTGATCGGTTGTTAAAGAGGCGTCAGTGGACTCAGCTGTGGACGATTCATGTGTTGTATAAGACTGATCGGTTGTAGAGGTGCCATCAGTTTGCACAGATGTAGCCTCAGTTTTATCAGACTGATCGGTTGTGTAGGTGCCTTCTGTTGGACCACTTGTTGGCTTAGTCATACTAGAGTGATCAGTTGGAGATGTGCCATCAGTTTGCCCAATTGTAACCTCGGTAGTATCCGATCTATCAGTTGTGGAGGTGACATCAGTTTGCACAGTTGTTACCTCTGTTGCACCAGATTGAAGAGTTGTGGATGAACCATCAGTTGTTTCACTCGTCACAGTTGATTCAGTGGTTGTGATGTCGTCAGTGGAAGAAGTTGCATCAGTGGACTCGGTTGATGATATTGAGACAGTCGTGCCAGGTTCATCAGAAGTTGCAGTGGGATAAGTGAACTCAGTTGTTAACATTGCAGCGGTTGTGTCAATTTGATCGGTTGTTAAAGAGGAGTCAGTGGACTCAGCTGTGGACGATTCATGTGTTGTATAAGACTGATCGGTTGTAGAGGTGCCATCAGTTTGCACAGATGTAGCCTCTGTCGTCAACTGATCGGTTGTGTAGGTGCCTTCTGTTGGATCACTTGTTGGCTTAGTCGTACTAGATTGATCAGTTGCAGACGTGCCATCAGTTTGCCCAGTTGTAACCTCGGTAGTATCAGATCTATCAGTTGTGGAGGTGACATCAGTTTGCAGAGTTGTTACCTCAGTTGCACCAGATTGAAGAGTTGTGGATGAACTATCAGTTGTTTCACTCGTCACAGTTGATTCAGTGGTTGTGATGTAGTCAGTGGAAGAAGTCGCATCAGTGGACTCGGTTGATGATATTGAGACTGTCGTGCCAGGTTCATCAGAAGTTGCAGTGGGATAAGTTGCCTCAGTCGTTAACATTGCAGCGGTTGTGTCAATTTGATCGGTTGTTAAAGAGGCGTCAGTGGACTCAGCTGTGGACGATTCATGTGTTGTATAAGACTGATCGGTTGTAGAGGTGCCATCAGTTTGCACAGATGTAGCCTCAGTTTTATCAGACTGATCGGTTGTGTAGGTGCCTTCTGTTGGACCACTTGTTGGCTTAGTCATACTAGAGTGATCAGTTGGAGATGTGCCATCAGTTTGCCCAATTGTAACCTCGGTAGTATCCGATCTATCAGTTGTGGAGGTGACATCAGTTTGCACAGTTGTTACCTCTGTTGCACCAGATTGAAGAGTTGTGGATGAACCATCAGTTGTTTCACTCGTCACAGTTGATTCAGTGGTTGTGATGTCGTCAGTGGAAGAAGTTGCATCAGTGGACTCGGTTGATGATATTGAGACAGTCGTGCCAGGTTCATCAGAAGTTGCAGTGGGATAAGTGAACTCAGTTGTTAACATTGCAGCGGTTGTGTCAATTTGATCGGTTGTTAAAGAGGAGTCAGTGGACTCAGCTGTGGACGATTCATGTGTTGTATAAGACTGATCGGTTGTAGAGGTGCCATCAGTTTGCACAGATGTAGCCTCTGTCGTCAACTGATCGGTTGTGTAGGTGCCTTCTGTTGGATCACTTGTTGGCTTAGTCGTACTAGATTGATCAGTTGCAGACGTGCCATCAGTTTGCCCAGTTATAACCTCGGTAGTATCCGATCTATCAGTTGTGGAGGTGACATCAGTTTGCACAGTTGTTACCTCAGTTGCACCAGATTGAAGAGTTGTGGATGAACTATCAGTTGTTTCACTCGTCACAGTTGATTCAGTGGTTGTGATGTAGTCAGTGGAAGAAGTCGCATCAGTGGACTCGGTTGATGATATTGAGACTGTCGTGCCAGGTTCATCAGAAGTTGCAGTGGGATAAGTTGCCTCAGTCGTTAACATTGCAGCGGTTGTGTCAATTTGATCGGTTGTTAAAGAGGTGTCAGTGGACTCAGCTGTGGACGATTCATGTGTTGTATAAGACTGATCGGTTGTAGAGGTGCCATCAGTTTGCACAGATGTAGCCTCAGTTTTATCAGACTGATCGGTTGTGTAGGTGCCTTCTGTTGGACCACTTGTTGGCTTAGTCATACTAGAGTGATCAGTTGGAGACGTGCCATCAGTTTGCCCAATTGTAACCTCGGTAGTATCCGATCTATCAGTTGTGGAGGTGACATCAGTTTGCACAGTTGTTACCTCAGTTGCACCAGATTGAAGAGTTGTGGATGAACTATCAGTTGTTTCACTCGTCACAGTTGATTCAGTGGTTGTGATGTCGTCAGTGGAAGAAGTCGCATCAGTGGACTCAGTTGATGATATTGAGACTGTCGTGCCAGGTTCATCAGAAGTTGCAGTGGGATAAGTGGACTCAGTCGTTAACATTGCAGCGGTTGTGTCAATTTGATCGGTTGTTAAAGAGGAGTCAGTGGACTCAGCTGTGGACGATTCATGTGTTGTATAAGACTGATCGGTTGTAGAGGTGCCATCAGTTTGCACAGATGTAGCCTCAGTCGTCAACTGATCGGTTGTGTAGGTGCCTTCTGTTGGATCACTTGTTGGCTTAGTCATACTAGATTGATCAGTTGGAGATGTGCCATCAGTTTGCCCAATTGTAACCACGGTAGTATCAGATCTATCAGTTGTGGAGGTGACATCAGTTTGCACAGTTGTTACCTCAGTTACACCAGATTGAAGAGTTGTGGATGAACTATCAGTTGTTTCACTCGTCACAGTTGATTCAGTGGTTGTGATGTCGTCAGTGGAAGAAGTCGCATCAGTGGACTCAGTTGATGATATTGAGACTGTCGTGCCAGGTTCATCAGAAGTTGCAGTGGGATAAGTGGACTCAGTCGTTAACATTGCAGCGGTTGTGTCAATTTGATCGGTTGTTAAAGAGGAGTCAGTGGACTCAGCTGTGGACGATTCATGTGTTGTATAAGACTGATCGGTTGTAGAGGTGCCATCAGTTTGCACAGATGTAGCCTCAGTCGTCAACTGATCGGTTGTGTAGGTGCCTTCTGTTGGATCACTTGTTGGCTTAGTCGTACTAGATAGATCAGTTGGAGATGTGCCATCAGTTTGCCCAATTGTAACCTCGGTAGTATCAGATCTATCAGTTGTGGAGGTGACATCAGTTTGCACAGTTGTTACCTCAGTTGCACCAGATTGAAGAGTTGTGGATGAACTATCAGTTGTTTCACTCGTCACAGTTGATTCAGTGGTTGTGATGTAGTCAGTGGAAGAAGTCGCATCAGTGGACTCAGTTGATGATATTGAGACTGTCGTGCCAGGTTCATCAGAAGTTGCAGTGGGATAAGTGGACTCAGTCGTTAACATTGCAGCGGTTGTGTCAATTTGATCGGTTGTTGAAGAGGCGTCAGTGGACTCAGCTGTGGACGATTCATGTGTTGTATAAGACTGATCGGTTGTAGAGGTGCCATCAGTTTGCACAGATGTAGCCTCAGTTTTATCAGACTGATCGGTTGTGTAGGTGCCTTCTGTTGGACCACTTGTTGGCTTAGTCATACTAGAGTGATCAGTTGGAGACGTGCCATCAGTTTGCCCAATTGTAACCTCGGTAGTATCCGATCTATCAGTTGTGGAGGTGACATCAGTTTGCACAGTTGTTACCTCAGTTGCACCAGATTGAAGAGTTGTGGATGAACCATCAGTTGTTTCACTCGTCACAGTTGATTCAGTGGTTGTGATGTCGTCAGTGGAAGAAGTTGCATCAGTGGACTCGGTTGATGATATTGAGACAGTCGTGCCAGGTTCATCAGAAGTTGCAGTGGGATAAGTGGACTCAGTCGTTAACATTGCAGCGGTTGTGTCAATTTGATCGGTTGTTAAAGAGGAGTCAGTGGACTCAGCTGTGGACGATTCATGTGTTGTATAAGACTGATCGGTTGTAGAGGTGCCATCAGTTTGCACAGATGTAGCCTCAGTCGTCAACTGATCGGTTGTGTAGGTGCCTTCTGTTGGATCACTTGTTGGCTTAGTCATACTAGATTGATCAGTTGGAGATGTGCCATCAGTTTGCCCAATTGTAACCACGGTAGTATCAGATCTATCAGTTGTGGAGGTGACATCAGTTTGCACAGTTGTTACCTCAGTTACACCAGATTGAAGAGTTGTGGATGAACTATCAGTTGTTTCACTCGTCACAGTTGATTCAGTGGTTGTGATGTCGTCAGTGGAAGAAGTCGCATCAGTGGACTCAGTTGATGATATTGAGACTGTCGTGCCAGGTTCATCAGAAGTTGCAGTGGGATAAGTGGACTCAGTCGTTAACATTGCAGCGGTTGTGTCAATTTGATCGGTTGTTAAAGAGGAGTCAGTGGACTCAGCTGTGGACGATTCATGTGTTGTATAAGACTGATCGGTTGTAGAGGTGCCATCAGTTTGCACAGATGTAGCCTCAGTTTTATCAGACTGATCGGTTGTGTAGGTGCCTTCTGTTGGACCACTTGTTGGCTTAGTCATACTAGAGTGATCAGTTGGAGACGTGCCATCAGTTTGCCCAATTGTAACCTCGGTAGTATCCGATCTATCAGTTGTGGAGGTGACATCAGTTTGCACAGTTGTTACCTCAGTTGCACCAGATTGAAGAGTTGTGGATGAACCATCAGTTGTTTCACTCGTCACAGTTGATTCAGTGGTTGTGATGTCGTCAGTGGAAGAAGTTGCATCAGTGGACTCGGTTGATGATATTGAGACAGTCGTGCCAGGTTCATCAGAAGTTGCAGTGGGATAAGTGGACTCAGTCGTTAACATTGCAGCGGTTGTGTCAATTTGATCGGTTGTTAAAGAGGAGTCAGTGGACTCAGCTGTGGACGATTCATGTGTTGTATAAGACTGATCGGTTGTAGAGGTGCCATCAGTTTGCACAGATGTAGCCTCAGTCGTCAACTGATCGGTTGTGTAGGTGCCTTCTGTTGGATCACTTGTTGGCTTAGTCATACTAGATTGATCAGTTGGAGATGTGCCATCAGTTTGCCCAATTGTAACCACGGTAGTATCAGATCTATCAGTTGTGGAGGTGACATCAGTTTGCACAGTTGTTACCTCAGTTACACCAGATTGAAGAGTTGTGGATGAACTATCAGTTGTTTCACTCGTCACAGTTGATTCAGTGGTTGTGATGTCGTCAGTGGAAGAAGTCGCATCAGTGGACTCAGTTGATGATATTGAGACTGTCGTGCCAGGTTCATCAGAAGTTGCAGTGGGATAAGTGGACTCAGTCGTTAACATTGCAGCGGTTGTGTCAATTTGATCGGTTGTTAAAGAGGAGTCAGTGGACTCAGCTGTGGACGATTCATGTGTTGTATAAGACTGATCGGTTGTAGAGGTGCCATCAGTTTGCACAGATGTAGCCTCAGTCGTCAACTGATCGGTTGTGTAGGTGCCTTCTGTTGGATCACTTGTTGTCTTAGTCATACTAGATTGATCAGTTGGAGATGTGCCATCAGTTTGCCCAATTGTAACCACGGTAGTATCAGATCTATCAGTTGTGGAGGTGACATCAGTTTGCACAGTTGTTACCTCAGTTACACCAGATTGAAGAGTTGTGGATGAACTATCAGTTGTTTCACTCGTCACAGTTGATTCAGTGGTTGTGATGTCGTCAGTGGAAGAAGTCGCATCAGTGGACTCAGTTGATGATATTGAGACTGTCGTGCCAGGTTCATCAGAAGTTGCAGTGGGATAAGTGGACTCAGTCGTTAACATTGCAGCGGTTGTGTCAATTTGATCGGTTGTTAAAGAGGAGTCAGTGGACTCAGCTGTGGACGATTCATGTGTTGTATAAGACTGATCGGTTGTAGAGGTGCCATCAGTTTGCACAGATGTAGCCTCAGTTTTATCAGACTGATCGGTTGTGTAGGTGCCTTCTGTTGGACCACTTGTTGGCTTAGTCATACTAGAGTGATCAGTTGGAGACGTGCCATCAGTTTGCCCAATTGTAACCTCGGTAGTATCCGATCTATCAGTTGTGGAGGTGACATCAGTTTGCACAGTTGTTACCTCAGTTGCACCAGATTGAAGAGTTGTGGATGAACCATCAGTTGTTTCACTCGTCACAGTTGATTCAGTGGTTGTGATGTCGTCAGTGGAAGAAGTTGCATCAGTGGACTCGGTTGATGATATTGAGACAGTCGTGCCAGGTTCATCAGAAGTTGCAGTGGGATAAGTTGACTCAGTCGTTAACATTGCAGCGGTTGTGTCAATTTGATCGGTTGTTAAAGAGGAGTCAGTGGACTCAGCTGTGGACGATTCATGTGTTGTATAAGACTGATCGGTTGTAGAGGTGCCATCAGTTTGCACAGATGTAGCCTCAGTCGTCAACTGATCGGTTGTGTAGGTGCCTTCTGTTGGATCACTTGTTGGCTTAGTCATACTAGATTGATCAGTTGGAGATGTGCCATCAGTTTGCCCAATTGTAACCTCGGTAGTATCCGATCTATCAGTTGTGGAGGTGACATCAGTTTGCACAGTTGTTACCTCAGTTACACCAGATTGAAGAGTTGTGGATGAACTATCAGTTGTTTCACTCGTCACAGTTGATTCAGTGGTTGTGATGTCGTCAGTGGAAGAAGTCGCATCAGTGGACTCAATTGATGATATTGAGACTGTCGTGCCAGGTTCATCAGAAGTTGCAGTGGGATAAGTGGACTCAGTCGTTAACATTGCAGCGGTTGTGTCAATTTGATCGGTTGTTAAAGAGGAGTCAGTGGACTCAGCTGTGGACGATTCATGTGTTGTATAAGACTGATCGGTTGTAGAGGTGCCATCAGTTTGCACAGATGTAGCCTCAGTCGTCAACTGATCGGTTGTGTAGGTGCCTTCTGTTGGATCACTTGTTGGCTTAGTCATACTAGATTGATCAGTTGGAGATGTGCCATCAGTTTGCCCAATTGTAACCACGGTAGTATCAGATCTATCAGTTGTGGAGGTGACATCAGTTTGCACAGTTGTTACCTCAGTTACACCAGATTGAAGAGTTGTGGATGAACTATCAGTTGTTTCACTCGTCACAGTTGATTCAGTGGTTGTGATGTCGTCAGTGGAAGAAGTCGCATCAGTGGACTCAGTTGATGATATTGAGACTGTCGTGCCAGGTTCATCAGAAGTTGCAGTGGGATAAGTGGACTCAGTCGTTAACATTGCAGCGGTTGTGTCAATTTGATCAGTTGTTGAAGAGGCGTCAGTGGACTCAGCTGTGGACGATTCATGTGTTGTATAAGACTGATCGGTTGTAGAGGTGCCATCAGTTTGCACAGATGTAGCCTCAGTCGTCAACTGATCGGTTGTGTAGGTGCCTTCTGTTGGATCACTTGTTGGCTTAGTCATACTAGATTGATCAGTTGGAGATGTGCCATCAGTTTGCCCAATTGTAACCACGGTAGTATCAGATCTATCAGTTGTGGAGGTGACATCAGTTTGCACAGTTGTTACCTCAGTTACACCAGATTGAAGAGTTGTGGATGAACTATCAGTTGTTTCACTCGTCACAGTTGATTCAGTGGTTGTGATGTCGTCAGTGGAAGAAGTCGCATCAGTGGACTCAGTTGATGATATTGAGACTGTCGTGCCAGGTTCATCAGAAGTTGCAGTGGGATAAGTGGACTCAGTCGTTAACATTGCAGCGGTTGTGTCAATTTGATCGGTTGTTAAAGAGGAGTCAGTGGACTCAGCTGTGGACGATTCATGTGTTGTATAAGACTGATCGGTTGTAGAGGTGCCATCAGTTTGCACAGATGTAGCCTCAGTCGTCAACTGATCGGTTGTGTAGGTGCCTTCTGTTGGATCACTTGTTGGCTTAGTCGTACTAGATAGATCAGTTGGAGATGTGCCATCAGTTTGCCCAATTGTAACCTCGGTAGTATCAGATCTATCAGTTGTGGAGGTGACATCAGTTTGCACAGTTGTTACCTCAGTTGCACCAGATTGAAGAGTTGTGGATGAACTATCAGTTGTTTCACTCGTCACAGTTGATTCAGTGGTTGTGATGTCGTCAGTGGAAGAAGTCGCATCAGTGGACTCAGTTGATGATATTGAGACTGTCGTGCCAGGTTCATCAGAAGTTGCAGTGGGATAAGTGGACTCAGTCGTTAACATTGCAGCGGTTGTGTCAATTTGATCGGTTGTTAAAGAGGAGTCAGTGGACTCAGCTGTGGACGATTCATGTGTTGTATAAGACTGATCGGTTGTAGAGGTGCCATCAGTTTGCACAGATGTAGCCTCAGTCGTCAACTGATCGGTTGTGTAGGTGCCTTCTGTTGGATCACTTGTTGGCTTAGTCGTACTAGATTGATCAGTTGGAGATGTGCCATCAGTTTGCCCAATTGTAACCTCGGTAGTATCAGATCTATCAGTTGTGGAGGTGACATCAGTTTGCACAGTTGTTACCTCAGTTGCACCAGATTGAAGAGTTGTGGATGAACTATCAGTTGTTTCACTCGTCACAGTTGATTCAGTGGTTGTGATGTCGTCAGTGGAAGAAGTCGCATCAGTGGACTCAGTTGATGATATTGAGACTGTCGTGCCAGGTTCATCAGAAGTTGCAGTGGGATAAGTGGACTCAGTCGTTAACATTGCAGCGGTTGTGTCAATTTGATCGGTTGTTAAAGAGGCGTCAGTGGACTCAGCTGTGGACGATTCATGTGTTGTATAAGACTGATCGGTTGTAGAGGTGCCATCAGTTTGCACAGATGTAGCCTCAGTTTTATCAGACTGATCGGTTGTGTAGGTGCCTTCTGTTGGACCACTTGTTGGCTTAGTCATACTAGAGAGTGATCAGTTGGAGACGTGCCATCAGTTTGCCCAATTGTAACCTCGGTAGTATCCGATCTATCAGTTGTGGAGGTGACATCAGTTTGCACAGTTGTTACCTCAGTTGCACCAGATTGAAGAGTTGTGGATGAACCATCAGTTGTTTCACTCGTCACAGTTGATTCAGTGGTTGTGATGTCGTCAGTGGAAGAAGTTGCATCAGTGGACTCGGTTGATGATATTGAGACAGTCGTGCCAGGTTCATCAGAAGTTGCAGTGGGATAAGTGGACTCAGTCGTTAACATTGCAGCGGTTGTGTCAATTTGATCGGTTGTTAAAGAGGAGTCAGTGGACTCAGCTGTGGACGATTCATGTGTTGTATAAGACTGATCGGTTGTAGAGGTGCCATCAGTTTGCACAGATGTAGCCTCAGTTTTATCAGACTGATCGGTTGTGTAGGTGCCTTCTGTTGGACCACTTGTTGGCTTAGTCATACTAGAGTGATCAGTTGGAGACGTGCCATCAGTTTGCCCAATTGTAACCTCGGTAGTATCAGATCTATCAGTTGTGGAGGTGACATCAGTTTGCACAGTTGTTACCTCAGTTGCACCAGATTGAAGAGTTGTGGATGAACTATCAGTTGTTTCACTCGTCACAGTTGATTCAGTGGTTGTGATGTCGTCAGTGGAAGAAGTTGCATCAGTGGACTCGGTTGATGATATTGAGACAGTCGTGCCAGGTTCATCAGAAGTTGCAGTGGGATAAGTGGACTCAGTCGTTAACATTGCAGCGGTTGTGTCAATTTGATCGGTTGTTAAAGAGGAGTCAGTGGACTCAGCTGTGGACGATTCATGTGTTGTATAAGACTGATCGGTTGTAGAGGTGCCATCAGTTTGCACAGATGTAGCCTCAGTCGTCAACTGATCGGTTGTGTAGGTGCCTTCTGTTGGATCACTTGTTGGCTTAGTCGTACTAGATAGATCAGTTGGAGATGTGCCATCAGATTGCCCAATTGTAACCTCGGTAGTATCAGATCTATCAGTTGTGGAGGTGACATCAGTTTGCACAGTTGTTACCTCAGTTGCACCAGATTGAAGAGTTGTGGATGAACCATCAGTTGTTTCACTCGTCACAGTTGATTCAGTGGTTGTGATGTCGTCAGTGGAAGAAGTTGCATCAGTGGACTCGGTTGATGATGTTGAGACAGTCGTGCCAGGTTCATCAGAAGTTACAGTGGGATAAGTGGACTCAGTCGTTAACATTGCAGCGGTTGTGTCAATTTGATCGGTTGTTAAAGAGGAGTCAGTGGACTCAGCTGTGGACGATTCATGTGTTGTATAAGACTGATCGGTTGTAGAGGTGCCATCAGTTTGCACAGATGTAGCCTCAGTCGTCAACTGATCGGTTGTGTAGGTGCCTTCTGTTGGATCACTTGTTGGCTTTGTCATACTAGATTGATCAGTTGGAGATGTGCCATCAGTTTGCCCAATTGTAACCTCGGTAGTATCAGATCTATCAGTTGTGGAGGTGACATCAGTTTGCACAGTTGTTACCTCAGTTGCACCAGATTGAAGAGTTGTGGATGAACTATCAGTTGTTTCACTTGTCACAGTTGATTCAGTGGTTGTGATGTAGTCAGTGGAAGAAGTCGCATCAGTGGACTCAGTTGATGATATTGAGACTGTCGTGCCAGGTTCATCAGAAGTTGCAGTGGGATAAGTGGACTCAGTCGTTAACATTGCAGCGGTTGTGTCAATTTTATCGGTTGTTAAAGAGGCGTCAGTGGACTCAGCTGTGGACGATTCATGTGTTGTATAAGACTGATCGGTTGTAGAGGTGCCATCAGTTTGCACAGATGTAGCCTCAGTTTTATCAGACTGATCGGTTGTGTAGGTGCCTTCTGTTGGACCACATGTTGGCTTAGTCATACTAGAGTGATCAGTTGGAGACGTGCCATCAGTTTGCCCAATTGTAACCTCGGTAGTATCCGATCTATCAGTTGTGGAGGTGACATCAGTTTGCACAGTTGTTACCTCAGTTGCACCAGATTGAAGAGTTGTGGATGAACCATCAGTTGTTTCACTCGTCACAGTTGATTCAGTGGTTGTGATGTCGTCAGTGGAAGAAGTTGCATCAGTGGACTCGGTTGATGATATTGAGACAGTCGTGCCAGGTTCATCAGAAGTTGCAGTGGGATAAGTTGCCTCAGTCGTTAACATTGCAGCGGTTGTGTCAATTTGATCGGTTGTTAAAGAGGCGTCAGTGGACTCAGCTGTGGACGATTCATGTGTTGTATAAGACTGATCGGTTGTAGAGGTGCCATCAGTTTGCACAGATGTAGCCTCAGTTTTATCAGACTGATCGGTTGTGTAGGTGCCTTCTGTTGGACCACTTGTTGGCTTAGTCATACTAGAGTGATCAGTTGGAGACGTGCCATCAGTTTGTCCAATTGTAACCACGGTAGTATCAGATCTATCAGTTGTGGAGGTGACATCAGTTTGCACAGTTGTTACCTCAGTTGCACCAGATTGAAGAGTTGTGGATGAACCATCAGTTGTTTCACTCGTCACAGTTGATTCAGTGGTTGTGATGTCGTCAGTGGAAGAAGTTGCATCAGTGGACTCGGTTGATGATATTGAGACAGTCGTGCCAGGTTCATCAGAAGTTGCAGTGGGATAAGTGGACTCAGTCGTTAACATTGCAGCGGTTGTGTCAATTTGATCGGTTGTTAAAGAGGAGTCAGTGGACTCAGCTGTGGACGATTCATGTGTTGTATAAGACTGATCGGTTGTAGAGGTGCCATCAGTTTGCACAGATGTAGCCTCAGTCGTCAACTGATCGGTTGTGTAGGTGCCTTCTGTTGGATCACTTGTTGGCTTAGTCATACTAGATTGATCAGTTGGAGATGTGCCATCAGTTTGTCCAATTGTAACCACGGTAGTATCAGATCTATCAGTTGTGGAGGTGACATCAGTTTGCACAGTTGTTACCTCAGTTACACCAGATTGAAGAGTTGTGGATGAACTATCAGTTGTTTCACTCGTCACAGTTGATTCAGTGGTTGTGATGTCGTCAGTGGAAGAAGTCGCATCAGTGGACTCAGTTGATGATATTGAGACTGTCGTGCCAGGTTCATCAGAAGTTGCAGTGGGATAAGTGGACTCAGTCGTTAACATTGCAGCGGTTGTGTCAATTTGATCAGTTGTTAAAGAGGAGTCAGTGGACTCAGCTGTGGACGATTCATGTGTTGTATAAGACTGATCGGTTGTAGAGGTGCCATCAGTTTGCACAGATGTAGCCTCAGTCGTCAACTGATCGGTTGTGTAGGTGCCTTCTGTTGGATCACTTGTTGGCTTAGTCGTACTAGATTGATCAGTTGGAGATGTGCCATCAGTTTGCCCAATTGTAACCTCGGTAGTATCAGATCTATCAGTTGTGGAGGTGACATCAGTTTGCACAGTTGTTACCTCAGTTGCACCAGATTGAAGAGTTGTGGATGAACTATCAGTTGTTTCACTCGTCACAGTTGATTCAGTGGTTGTGATGTAGTCAGTGGAAGAAGTCGCATCAGTGGACTCAGTTGATGATATTGAGACAGTCGTGCCAGGTTCATCAGAAGTTGCAGTGGGATAAGTGGACTCAGTCGTTAACATTGCAGCGGTTGTGTCAATTTGATCGGTTGTTAAAGAGGCGTCAGTGGACTCAGCTGTGGACGATTCATGTGTTGTATAAGACTGATCGGTTGTAGAGGTGCCATCAGTTTGCACAGATGTAGCCTCAGTTTTATCAGACTGATCGGTTGTGTAGGTGCCTTCTGTTGGACCACTTGTTGGCTTAGTCATACTAGAGTGATCAGTTGGAGACGTGCCATCAGTTTGCCCAATTGTAACCTCGGTAGTATCCGATCTATCAGTTGTGGAGGTGACATCAGTTTGCACAGTTGTTACCTCAGTTGCACCAGATTGAAGAGTTGTGGATGAACCATCAGTTGTTTCACTCGTCACAGTTGATTCAGTGGTTGTGATGTCGTCAGTGGAAGAAGTTGCATCAGTGGACTCGGTTGATGATATTGAGACAGTCGTGCCAGGTTCATCAGAAGTTGCAGTGGGATAAGTGGACTCAGTCGTTAACATTGCAGCGGTTGTGTCAATTTGATCGGTTGTTAAAGAGGAGTCAGTGGACTCAGCTGTGGACGATTCATGTGTTGTATAAGACTGATCGGTTGTAGAGGTGCCATCAGTTTGCACAGATGTAGCCTCAGTCGTCAACTGATCGGTTGTGTAGGTGCCTTCTGTTGGATCACTTGTTGGCTTAGTCGTACTAGATAGATCAGTTGGAGATGTGCCATCAGTTTGCCCAATTGTAACCTCGGTAGTATCAGTTCTATCAGTTGTGGAGGTGACATCAGTTTGCACAGTTGTTACCTCAGTTGCACCAGATTGAAGAGTTGTGGATGAACTATCAGTTGTTTCACTCGTCACAGTTGATTCAGTGGTTGTGATGTAGTCAGTGGAAGAAGTCGCATCAGTGGACTCAGTTGATGATATTGAGACTGTCGTGCCAGGTTCATCAGAAGTTGCAGTGGGATAAGTGGACTCAGTCGTTAACATTGCAGCGGTTGTGTCAATTTGATCGGTTGTTAAAGAGGCGTCAGTGGACTCAGCTGTGGACGATTCATGTGTTGTATAAGACTGATCGGTTGTAGAGGTGCCATCAGTTTGCACAGATGTAGCCTCAGTTTTATTAGACTGATCGGTTGTGTAGGTGCCTTCTGTTGGACCACTTGTTGGCTTAGTCATACTAGAGTGATCAGTTGGAGACGTGCCATCAGTTTGCCCAATTGTAACCTCGGTAGTATCCGATCTATCAGTTGTAGAGGTGACATCAGTTTGCACAGTTGTTACCTCAGTTGCACCAGATTGAAGAGTTGTGGATGAACCATCAGTTGTTTCACTCGTCACAGTTGATTCAGTGGTTGTGATGTCGTCAGTGGAAGAAGTTGCATCAGTGGACTCGGTTGATGATATTGAGACAGTCGTGCCAGGTTCATCAGAAGTTGCAGTGGGATAAGTGGACTCAGTCGTTAACATTGCAGCGGTTGTGTCAATTTGATCGGTTGTTAAAGAGGAGTCAGTGGACTCAGCTGTGGACGATTCATGTGTTGTATAAGACTGATCGGTTGTAGAGGTGCCATCAGTTTGCACAGATGTAGCCTCAGTCGTCAACTGATCGGTTGTGTAGGTGCCTTCTGTTGGATCACTTGTTGGCTTAGTCATACTAGATAGATCAGTTGGAGATGTGCCATCAGTTTGCCCAATTGTAACCTCGGTAGTATCAGATCTATCAGTTGTGGAGGTGATATCAGTTTGCACAGTTGTTACCTCAGTTGCACCAGATTGAAGAGTTGTGGATGAACTATCAGTTGTTTCACTCGTCACAGTTGATTCAGTGGTTGTGATGTCGTCAGTGGAAGAAGTCGCATCAGTGGACTCAGTTGATGATATTGAGACAGTCGTGCCAGGTTCATCAGAAGTTGCAGTGGGATAAGTGGACTCAGTCGTTAACATTGCAGCGGTTGTGTCAATTTGATCGGTTGTTAAAGAGGCGTCAGTGGACTCAGCTGTGGACGATTCATGTGTTGTATAAGACTGATCGGTTGTAGAGGTGCCATCAGTTTGCACAGATGTAGCCTCAGTTTTATCAGACTGATCGGTTGTGTAGGTGCCTTCTGTTGGACCACTTGTTGGCTTAGTCATACTAGAGTGATCAGTTGGAGACGTGCCATCAGTTTGCCCAATTGTAACCTCGGTAGTATCCGATCTATCAGTTGTGGAGGTGACATCAGTTTGCACAGTTGTTACCTCAGTTGCACCAGATTGAAGAGTTGTGGATGAACCATCAGTTGTTTCACTCGTCACAGTTGATTCAGTGGTTGTGATGTCGTCAGTGGAAGAAGTTGCATCAGTGGACTCGGTTGATGATATTGAGACAGTCGTGCCAGGTTCATCAGAAGTTGCAGTGGGATAAGTGGACTCAGTCGTTAACATTGCAGCGGTTGTGTCAATTTGATCGGTTGTTAAAGAGGAGTCAGTGGACTCAGCTGTGGACGATTCATGTGTTGTATAAGACTGATCGGTTGTAGAGGTGCCATCAGTTTGCACAGATGTAGCCTCAGTCGTCAACTGATCGGTTGTGTAGGTGCCTTCTGTTGGATCACTTGTTGGCTTAGTCGTACTAGATAGATCAGTTGGAGATGTGCCATCAGTTTGCCCAATTGTAACCTCGGTAGTATCAGTTCTATCAGTTGTGGAGGTGACATCAGTTTGCACAGTTGTTACCTCAGTTGCACCAGATTGAAGAGTTGTGGATGAACTATCAGTTGTTTCACTCGTCACAGTTGATTCAGTGGTTGTGATGTAGTCAGTGGAAGAAGTCGCATCAGTGGACTCAGTTGATGATATTGAGACTGTCGTGCCAGGTTCATCAGAAGTTGCAGTGGGATAAGTGGACTCAGTCGTTAACATTGCAGCGGTTGTGTCAATTTGATCGGTTGTTAAAGAGGCGTCAGTGGACTCAGCTGTGGACGATTCATGTGTTGTATAAGACTGATCGGTTGTAGAGGTGCCATCAGTTTGCACAGATGTAGCCTCAGTTTTATTAGACTGATCGGTTGTGTAGGTGCCTTCTGTTGGACCACTTGTTGGCTTAGTCATACTAGAGTGATCAGTTGGAGACGTGCCATCAGTTTGCCCAATTGTAACCTCGGTAGTATCCGATCTATCAGTTGTAGAGGTGACATCAGTTTGCACAGTTGTTACCTCAGTTGCACCAGATTGAAGAGTTGTGGATGAACCATCAGTTGTTTCACTCGTCACAGTTGATTCAGTGGTTGTGATGTCGTCAGTGGAAGAAGTTGCATCAGTGGACTCGGTTGATGATATTGAGACAGTCGTGCCAGGTTCATCAGAAGTTGCAGTGGGATAAGTGGACTCAGTCGTTAACATTGCAGCGGTTGTGTCAATTTGATCGGTTGTTAAAGAGGAGTCAGTGGACTCAGCTGTGGACGATTCATGTGTTGTATAAGACTGATCGGTTGTAGAGGTGCCATCAGTTTGCACAGATGTAGCCTCAGTCGTCAACTGATCGGTTGTGTAGGTGCCTTCTGTTGGATCACTTGTTGGCTTAGTCATACTAGATAGATCAGTTGGAGATGTGCCATCAGTTTGCCCAATTGTAACCTCGGTAGTATCAGATCTATCAGTTGTGGAGGTGATATCAGTTTGCACAGTTGTTACCTCAGTTGCACCAGATTGAAGAGTTGTGGATGAACTATCAGTTGTTTCACTCGTCACAGTTGATTCAGTGGTTGTGATGTCGTCAGTGGAAGAAGTCGCATCAGTGGACTCAGTTGATGATATTGAGACTGTCGTGCCAGGTTCATCAGAAGTTGCAGTGGGATAAGTGGACTCAGTCGTTAACATTGCAGCGGTTGTGTCAATTTGATCGGTTGTTGAAGAGGCGTCAGTGGACTCAGCTGTGGACGATTCATGTGTTGTATAAGACTGATCGGTTGTAGAGGTGCCATCAGTTTGCACAGATGTAGCCTCAGTTTTATCAGACTGATCGGTTGTGTAGGTGCCTTCTGTTGGACCACTTGTTGGCTTAGTCATACTAGAGTGATCAGTTGGAGACGTGCCATCAGTTTGCCCAATTGTAACCTCGGTAGTATCCGATCTATCAGTTGTGGAGGTGACATCAGTTTGCACAGTTGTTACCTCAGTTGCACCAGATTGAAGAGTTGTGGATGAACCATCAGTTGTTTCACTCGTCACAGTTGATTCAGTGGTTGTGATGTCGTCAGTGGAAGAAGTTGCATCAGTGGACTCGGTTGATGATATTGAGACTGTCGTGCCAGGTTCATCAGAAGTTGCAGTGGGATAAGTTGCCTCAGTCGTTAACATTGCAGCGGTTGTGTCAATTTGATCGGTTGTTAAAGAGGCGTCAGTGGACTCAGCTGTGGACGATTCATGTGTTGTATAAGACTGATCGGTTGTAGAGGTGCCATCAGTTTGCACAGATGTAGCCTCAGTTTTATCAGACTGATCGGTTGTGTAGGTGCCTTCTGTTGGATCACTTGTTGGCTTAGTCATACTAGAGTGATCAGTTGGAGACGTGCCATCAGTTTGCCCAGTTATAACCTCGGTAGTATCAGATCTATCAGTTGTGGAGGTGACATCAGTTTGCACAGTTGTTACCTCAGTTGCACCAGATTGAAGAGTTGTGGATGAACTATCAGTTGTTTCACTCGTCACAGTTGATTCAGTGGTTGTGATGTAGTCAGTGGAAGAAGTCACATCAGTGGACTCGGTTGATGATATTGAGACTGTCGTGCCAGGTTCATCAGAAGTTGCAGTGGGATAAGTTGCCTCAGTCGTTAACATTGCAGCGGTTGTGTCAATTTGATCGGTTGTTAAAGAGGCGTCAGTGGACTCAGCTGTGGACGATTCATGTGTTGTATAAGACTGATCGGTTGTAGAGGTGCCATCAGTTTGCACAGATGTAGCCTCAGTTTTATCAGACTGATCGGTTGTGTAGGTGCCTTCTGTTGGATCACTTGTTGGCTTAGTCATACTAGAGTGATCAGTTGGAGACGTGCCATCAGTTTGCCCAGTTATAACCTCGGTAGTATCAGATCTATCAGTTGTGGAGGTGACATCAGTTTGCACAGTTGTTACCTCAGTTGCACCAGATTGAAGAGTTGTGGATGAACTATCAGTTGTTTCACTCGTCACAGTTGATTCAGTGGTTGTGATGTAGTCAGTGGAAGAAGTCGCATCAGTGGACTCGGTTGATGATATTGAGACTGTCGTGCCAGGTTCATCAGAAGTTGCAGTGGGATAAGTTGCCTCAGTCGTTAACATTGCAGCGGTTGTGTCAATTTGATCGGTTGTTAAAGAGGCGTCACTGGACTCAGCTGTGGACGATTCATGTGTTGTATAAGACTGATCGGTTGTAGAGGTGCCATCAGTTTGCACAGATGTAGCCTCAGTTTTATCAGACTGATCGGTTGTGTAGGTGCCTTCTGTTGGATCACTTGTTGGCTTAGTCATACTAGAGTGATCAGTTGGAGACGTGCCATCAGTTTGCCCAGTTATAACCTCGGTAGTATCAGATCTATCAGTTGTGGAGGTGACATCAGTTTGCACAGTTGTTACCTCAGTTGCACCAGATTGAAGAGTTGTGGATGAACTATCAGTTGTTTCACTCGTCACAGTTGATTCAGTGGTTGTGATGTAGTCAGTGGAAGAAGTCGCATCAGTGGACTCAGTTGATGATATTGAGACTGTCGTGCCAGGTTCATCAGAAATTGCAGTGGGATAAGTTGCCTCAGTCGTTAACATTGCAGCGGTTGTGTCAATTTGATCGGTTGTTAAAGAGGCGTCAGTGGACTCAGCTGTGGACGATTCATGTGTTGTATAAGACTGATCGGTTGTAGAGGTGCCATCAGTTTGCACAGATGTAGCCTCAGTTTTATCAGACTGATCGGTTGTGTAGGTGCCTTCTGTTGGATCACTTGTTGGCTTAGTCATACTAGAGTGATCAGTTGGAGACGTGCCATCAGTTTGCCCAGTTATAACCTCGGTAGTATCAGATCTATCAGTTGTGGAGGTGACATCAGTTTGCACAGTTGTTACCTCAGTTGCACCAGATTGAAGAGTTGTGGATGAACCATCAGTTGTTTCACTCGTCACAGTTGATTCAGTGGTTGTGATGTCGTCAGTGGAAGAAGTTGCATCAGTGGACTCGGTTGATGATATTGAGACAGTCGTGCCAGGTTCATCAGAAGTTGCAGTGGGATAAGTTGCCTCAGTTGTTAACATTGCAGCGGTTGTGTCAATTTGATCGGTTGTTAAAGAGGCGTCAGTGGACTCAGCTGTGGACGATTCATGTGTTGTATAAGACTGATCGGTTGTAGAGGTGCCATCAGTTTGCACAGATGTAGCCTCAGTTTTATCAGACTGATTGGTTGTGTAGGTGCCTTCTGTTGGATCACTTGTTGGCTTAGTCATACTAGAGTGATCAGTTGGAGACGTGCCATCAGTTTGCCCAGTTATAACCTCGGTAGTATCAGATCTATCAGTTGTGGAGGTGACATCAGTTTGCACAGTTGTTACCTCAGTTGCACCAGATTGAAGAGTTGTGGATGAACTATCAGTTGTTTCACTCGTCACAGTTGATTCAGTGGTTGTGATGTAGTCAGTGTAAGAAGTTGCATCAGTGGACTCGGTTGATGATATTGAGACTGTCGTGCCAGGTTCATCAGAAGTTGCAGTGGGATAAGTTGCCTCAGTCGTTAACATTGCAGCGGTTGTGTCAATTTGATCGGTTGTTAAAGAGGCGTCAGTGGACTCAGCTGTGGACGATTCATGTGTTGTATAAGACTGATCGGTTGTAGAGGTGCCATCAGTTTGCACAGATGTAGCCTCAGTCGTCAACTGATCGGTTGTGTAGGTGCCTTCTGTTGGATCACTTGTTGGCTTAGTCGTACTAGATAGATCAGTTGGAGATGTGCCATCAGTTTGCCCAATTGTAACCTCGGTAGTATCAGATCTATCAGTTGTGGAGGTGACATCAGTTTGCACAGTTGTTACCTCAGTTGCACAAGATTGAAGAGTAGTGGATGAACTATCAGTTGTTTCACTCGTCACAGTTGATTCAGTGGTTGTGATGTCGTCAGTGGAAGAAGTCGCATCAGTGGACTCAGTTGATGATATTGAGACTGTCGTGCCAGGTTCATCAGAAGTTGCAGTGGGATAAGTAGACTCAGTCGTTAACATTGCAGCGGTTGTGTCAATTTGATCGGTTGTTAAAGAGGAGTCAGTGGACTCAGCTGTGGACGATTCATGTGTTGTATAAGACTGATCGGTTGTAGAGGTGCCATCACTTTGCACAGATGTAGCCTCAGTCGTCAACTGATCGGTTGTGTAGGTGCCTTCTGTTGGATCACTTGTTGGCTTAGTCATACTAGAGTGATCAGTTGGAGACGTGCCATCAGTTTGCCCAATTGTAACCTCGGTAGTATCCGATCTATCAGTTGTGGAGGTGACATCAGTTTGCACAGTTGTTACCTCAGTTGCACCAGATTGAAGAGTTGTGGATGAACCATCAGTTGTTTCACTCGTCACAGTTGATTCAGTGGTTGTGATGTCGTCAGTGGAAGAAGTTGCATCAGTGGACTCGGTTGATGATATTGAGACAGTCGTGCCAGGTTCATCAGAAGTTGCAGTGGGATAAGTTGCCTCAGTCGTTAACATTGCAGCGGTTGTGTCAATTTGATCGGTTGTTAAAGAGGCGTCAGTGGACTCAGCTGTGGACGATTCATGTGTTGTATAAGACTGATCGGTTGTAGAGGTGCCATCAGTTTGCACAGATGTAGCCTCAGTTTTATCAGACTGATCGGTTGTGTAGGTGCCTTCTGTTGGACCACTTGTTGGCTTAGTCATACTAGAGTGATCAGTTGGAGACGTGCCATCAGTTTGCCCAATTGTAACCTCGGTAGTATCCGATCTATCAGTTGTGGAGGTGACATCAGTTTGCACAGTTGTTACCTCAGTTGCACCAGATTGAAGAGTTGTGGATGAACCATCAGTTGTTTCACTCGTCACAGTTGATTCAGTGGTTGTGATGTCGTCAGTGGAAGAAGTTGCATCAGTGGACTCGGTTGATGATATTGAGACTGTCGTGCCAGGTTCATCAGAAGTTGCAGTGGGATAAGTTGCCTCAGTCGTTAACATTGCAGCGGTTGTGTCAATTTGATCGGTTGTTAAAGAGGCGTCAGTGGACTCAGCTGTGGACGATTCATGTGTTGTATAAGACTGATCGGTTGTAGAGGTGCCATCAGTTTGCACAGATGTAGCCTCAGTCGTCAACTGATCGGTTGTGTAGGTGCCTTCTGTTGGATCACTTGTTGGCTTAGTCGTACTAGATAGATCAGTTGGAGATGTGCCATCAGTTTGCCCAATTGTAACCTCGGTAGTATCAGATCTATCAGTTGTGGAGGTGACATCAGTTTGCACAGTTGTTACCTCAGTTGCACAAGATTGAAGAGTAGTGGATGAACTATCAGTTGTTTCACTCGTCACAGTTGATTCAGTGGTTGTGATGTCGTCAGTGGAAGAAGTCGCATCAGTGGACTCAGTTGATGATATTGAGACTGTCGTGCCAGGTTCATCAGAAGTTGCAGTGGGATAAGTAGACTCAGTCGTTAACATTGCAGCGGTTGTGTCAATTTGATCGGTTGTTAAAGAGGAGTCAGTGGACTCAGCTGTGGACGATTCATGTGTTGTATAAGACTGATCGGTTGTAGAGGTGCCATCACTTTGCACAGATGTAGCCTCAGTCGTCAACTGATCGGTTGTGTAGGTGCCTTCTGTTGGATCACTTGTTGGCTTAGTCATACTAGAGTGATCAGTTGGAGACGTGCCATCAGTTTGCCCAATTGTAACCTCGGTAGTATCCGATCTATCAGTTGTGGAGGTGACATCAGTTTGCACAGTTGTTACCTCAGTTGCACCAGATTGAAGAGTTGTGGATGAACCATCAGTTGTTTCACTCGTCACAGTTGATTCAGTGGTTGTGATGTCGTCAGTGGAAGAAGTTGCATCAGTGGACTCGGTTGATGATATTGAGACAGTCGTGCCAGGTTCATCAGAAGTTGCAGTGGGATAAGTTGCCTCAGTCGTTAACATTGCAGCGGTTGTGTCAATTTGATCGGTTGTTAAAGAGGCGTCAGTGGACTCAGCTGTGGACGATTCATGTGTTGTATAAGACTGATCGGTTGTAGAGGTGCCATCAGTTTGCACAGATGTAGCCTCAGTTTTATCAGACTGATCGGTTGTGTAGGTGCCTTCTGTTGGACCACTTGTTGGCTTAGTCATACTAGAGTGATCAGTTGGAGACGTGCCATCAGTTTGCCCAATTGTAACCTCGGTAGTATCCGATCTATCAGTTGTGGAGGTGACATCAGTTTGCACAGTTGTTACCTCAGTTGCACCAGATTGAAGAGTTGTGGATGAACCATCAGTTGTTTCACTCGTCACAGTTGATTCAGTGGTTGTGATGTCGTCAGTGGAAGAAGTTGCATCAGTGGACTCGGTTGATGATATTGAGACAGTCGTGCCAGGTTCATCAGAAGTTGCAGTGGGATAAGTTGCCTCAGTCGTTAACATTGCAGCGGTTGTGTCAATTTCATCGGTTGTTAAAGAGGCGTCAGTGGACTCAGCTGTGGACGATTCATGTGTTGTATAAGACTGATCGGTTGTAGAGGTGCCATCAGTTTGCACAGATGTAGCCTCAGTTTTATCAGACTGATCGGTTGTGTAGGTGCCTTCTGTTGGACCACTTGTTGGCTTAGTCATACTAGAGTGATCAGTTGGAGACGTGCCATCAGTTTGCCCAATTGTAACCTCGGTAGTATCCGATCTATCAGTTGTGGAGGTGACATCAGTTTGCACAGTTGTTACCTCAGTTGCACCAGATTGAAGAGTTGTGGATGAACCATCAGTTGTTTCACTCGTCACAGTTGATTCAGTGGTTGTGATGTCGTCAGTGGAAGAAGTTGCATCAGTGGACTCGGTTGATGATATTGAGACAGTCGTGCCAGGTTCATCAGAAGTTGCAGTGGGATAAGTTGCCTCAGTCATTAACATTGCAGCGGTTGTGTCAATTTGATCGGTTGTTAAAGAGGCGTCAGTGGACTCAGCTGTGGACGATTCATGTGTTGTATAAGACTGATCGGTTGTAGAGGTGCCATCAGTTTGCACAGATGTAGCCTCAGTTTTATCAGACTGATCGGTTGTGTAGGTGCCTTCTGTTGGACCACTTGTTGGCTTAGTCATACTAGAGTGATCAGTTGGAGACGTGCCATCAGTTTGCCCAATTGTAACCTCGGTAGTATCCGATCTATCAGTTGTGGAGGTGACATCAGTTTGCACAGTTGTTACCTCAGTTGCACCAGATTGAAGAGTTGTGGATGAACCATCAGTTGTTTCACTCGTCACAGTTGATTCAGTGGTTGTGATGTCGTCAGTGGAAGAAGTTGCATCAGTGGACTCGGTTGATGATATTGAGACAGTCGTGCCAGGTTCATCAGAAGTTGCAGTGGGATAAGTTGCCTCAGTCGTTAACATTGCAGCGGTTGTGTCAATTTGATCGGTTGTTAAAGAGGCGTCAGTGGACTCAGCTGTGGACGATTCATGTGTTGTATAAGACTGATCGGTTGTAGATGTGCCATCAGTTTGCACAGATGTAGCCTCAGTTTTATCAGACTGATCGGTTGTGTAGGTGCCTTCTGTTGGACCACTTGTTGGCTTAGTCATACTAGAGTGATCAGTTGGAGACGTGCCATCAGTTTGCCCAATTGTAACCTCGGTAGTATCCGATCTATCAGTTGTGGAGGTGACATCAGTTTGCACAGTTGTTACCTCAGTTGCACCAGATTGAAGAGTTGTGGATGAACCATCAGTTGTTTCACTCGTCACAGTTGATTCAGTGGTTGTGATGTCGTCAGTGGAAGAAGTTGCATCAGTGGACTCGGTTGATGATATTGAGACAGTCGTGCCAGGTTCATCAGAAGTTGCAGTGGGATAAGTTGCCTCAGTCATTAACATTGCAGCGGTTGTGTCAATTTGATCGGTTGTTAAAGAGGCGTCAGTGGACTCAGCTGTGGACGATTCATGTGTTGTATAAGACTGATCGGTTGTAGAGGTGCCATCAGTTTGCACAGATGTAGCCTCAGTTTTATCAGACTGATCGGTTGTGTAGGTGCCTTCTGTTGGACCACTTGTTGGCTTAGTCATACTAGAGTGATCAGTTGGAGACGTGCCATCAGTTTGCCCAATTGTAACCTCGGTAGTATCCGATCTATCACTTGTGGAGGTGACATCAGTTTGCACAGTTGTTACCTCAGTTGCACCAGATTGAAGAGTTGTGGATGAACCATCAGTTGTTTCACTCGTCACAGTTGATTCAGTGGTTGTGGTGTCGTCAGTGGAAGAAGTTGCATCAGTGGACTCGGTTGATGATATTGAGACAGTCGTGCCAGGTTCATCAGAAGTTGCAGTGGGATAAGTTGCCTCAGTCGTTAACATTGCAGCGGTTGTGTCAATTTGATCGGTTGTTAAAGAGGCGTCAGTGGACTCAGCTGTGGACGATTCATGTGTTGTATAAGACTGATCGGTTGTAGATGTGCCATCAGTTTGCACAGATGTAGCCTCAGTTTTATCAGACTGATCGGTTGTGTAGGTGCCTTCTGTTGGACCACTTGTTGGCTTAGTCATACTAGAGTGATCAGTTGGAGACGTGCCATCAGTTTGCCCAATTGTAACCTCGGTAGTATCCGATCTATCAGTTGTGGAGGTGACATCAGTTTGCACAGTTGTTACCTCAGTTGCACCAGATTGAAGAGTTGTGGATGAACCATCAGTTGTTTCACTCGTCACAGTTGATTCAGTGGTTGTGATGTCGTCAGTGGAAGAAGTTGCATCAGTGGACTCGGTTGATGATATTGAGACAGTCGTGCCAGGTTCATCAGAAGTTGCAGTGGGATAAGTTGCCTCAGTCATTAACATTGCAGCGGTTGTGTCAATTTGATCGGTTGTTAAAGAGGCGTCAGTGGACTCAGCTGTGGACGATTCATGTGTTGTATAAGACTGATCGGTTGTAGAGGTGCCATCAGTTTGCACAGATGTAGCCTCAGTTTTATCAGACTGATCGGTTGTGTAGGTGCCTTCTGTTGGACCACTTGTTGGCTTAGTCATACTAGAGTGATCAGTTGGAGACGTGCCATCAGTTTGCCCAATTGTAACCTCGGTAGTATCCGATCTATCACTTGTGGAGGTGACATCAGTTTGCACAGTTGTTACCTCAGTTGCACCAGATTGAAGAGTTGTGGATGAACCATCAGTTGTTTCACTCGTCACAGTTGATTCAGTGGTTGTGATGTCGTCAGTGGAAGAAGTTGCATCAGTGGACTCGGTTGATGATATTGAGACAGTCGTTCCAGGTTCATCAGAAGTTGCAGTGGGATAAGTTGCCTCAGTCGTTAACATTGCAGCGGTTGTGTCAATTTGATCGGTTGTTAAAGAGGCGTCAGTGGACTCAGCTGTGGACGATTCATGTGTTGTATAAGACTGATCGGTTGTAGAGGTGCCATCAGTTTGCACAGATGTAGCCTCAGTTTTATCAGACTGATCGGTTGTGTAGGTGCCTTCTGTTGGACCACTTGTTGGCTTAGTCATACTAGAGTGATCAGTTGGAGACGTGCCATCAGTTTGCCCAATTGTAACCTCGGTAGTATCCGATCTATCAGTTGTGGAGGTGACATCAGTTTGCACAGTTGTTACCTCAGTTGCACCAGATTGAAGAGTTGTGGATGAACCATCAGTTGTTTCACTCGTCACAGTTGATTCAGTGGTTGTGATGTCGTCAGTGGAAGAAGTTGCATCAGTGGACTCGGTTGATGATATTGAGACAGTCGTGCCAGGTTCATCAGAAGTTGCAGTGGGATAAGTTGCCTCAGTCGTTAACATTGCAGCGGTTGTGTCAATTTGATCGGTTGTTAAAGAGGCGTCAGTGGACTCAGCTGTGGACGATTCATGTGTTGTATAAGACTGATCGGTTGTAGAGGTGCCATCAGTTTGCACAGATGTAGCCTCAGTTTTATCAGACTGATCGGTTGTGTAGGTGCCTTCTGTTGGACCACTTGTTGGCTTAGTCATACTAGAGTGATCAGTTGGAGACGTGCCATCAGTTTGCCCAATTGTAACCTCGGTAGTATCCGATCTATCAGTTGTGGAGGTGACATCAGTTTGCACAGTTGTTACATCAGTTGCACCAGATTGAAGAGTTGTGGATGAACCATCAGTTGTTTCACTCGTCACAGTTGATTCAGTGGTTGTGATGTCGTCAGTGGAAGAAGTTGCATCAGTGGACTCGGTTGATGATATTGAGACAGTCGTGCCAGGTTCATCAGAAGTTGCAGTGGGATAAGTTGCCTCAGTCGTTAACATTGCAGCGGTTGTGTCAATTTGATCGGTTGTTAAAGAGGCGTCAGTGGACTCAGCTGTGGACGATTCATGTGTTGTATAAGACTGATCGGTTGTAGAGGTGCCATCAGTTTACACAGATGTAGCCTCAGTTTTATCAGACTGATCGGTTGTGTAGGTGCCTTCTGTTGGATCACTTGTTGGCTTAGTCATACTAGAGTGATCAGTTGGAGACGTGCCATCAGTTTGCCCAGTTATAACCTCGGTAGTATCAGATCTATCAGTTGTGGAGGTGACATCAGTTTGCACAGTTGTTACCTCAGTTGCACCAGATTGAAGAGTTGTGGATGAACTATCAGTTGTTTCACTCGTCACAGTTGATTCAGTGGTTGTGATGTAGTCAGTGGAAGAAGTCGCATCAGTGGACTCGGTTGATGATATTGAGACTGTCGTGCCAGGTTCATCAGAAGTTGCAGTGGGATAAGTTGCCTCAATCGTTAACATTGCAGCGGTTGTGTCAATTTGATCGGTTGTTAAAGAGGCGTCAGTGGACTCAGCTGTGGACGATTCATGTGTTGTATAAGACTGATTGGTTGTAGAGGTGCCATCAGTTTGCACAGATGTAGCCTCAGTTTTATCAGACTGATCGGTTGTGTAGGTGCCTTCTGTTGGATCACTTGTTGGCTTAGTCGTACTAGATTGATCAGTTGCAGACGTGCCATCAGTTTGCCCAGTTATAACCTCGGTAGTATCAGATCTATCAGTTGTGGAGGTGACATCAGTTTGCACAGTTGTTACCTCAGTTGCACCAGATTGAAGAGTTGTGGATGAACTATCAGTTGTTTCACTCGTCACAGTTGATTCACTGGTTGTGATGTAGTCAGTGGAAGAAGTCGCATCAGTGGACTCGGTTGATGATATTGAGACTGACGTGCCAGGATCATCAGAAGTTGCAGTGGGATAAGTTGCCTCAGTCGTTAACATTGCAGCGGTTGTGTCAATTTGATCGGTTGTTAAAGAGGAGTCAGTGGACTCAGCTGTGGACGATTCATGTTTTGTATAAGACTGATCGGTTGTAGAGGTGCCATCAGTTTGCACAGATGTAGCCTCAGTTTTATCAGACTGATCGGTTGTGTAGGTGCCTTCTGTTGGACCACTTGTTGGCTTAGTCATACTAGAGTGATCAGTTGGAGACGTGCCATCAGTTTGCCCAATTGTAACCTCGGTAGTATCCGATCTATCAGTTGTGGAGGTGACATCAGTTTGCACAGTTGTTACCTCAGTTGCAGCAGATTGAAGAGTTGTGGATGAACCATCAGTTGTTTCACTCGTCACAGTTGATTCAGTGGTTGTGATGTCGTCAGTGGAAGAAGTTGCATCAGTGGACTCGGTTGATGATATTGAGACAGTCGTGCCAGGTTCATCAGAAGTTGCAGTGGGATAAGTTGCCTCAGTCGTTAACATTGCAGCGGTTGTGTCAATTTGATCGGTTGTTAAAGAGGCGTCAGTGGACTCAGCTGTGGACGATTCATGTGTTGTATAAGACTGATCGGTTGTAGAGGTGCCATCAGTTTGCACAGATGTAGCCTCAGTTTTATCAGACTGATCGGTTGTGTAGGTGCCTTCTGTTGGACCACTTGTTGGCTTAGTCATACTAGAGTGATCAGTTGGAGACGTGCCATCAGTTTGCCCAATTGTAACCTCGGTAGTATCCGATCTATCAGTTGTGGAGGTGACATCAGTTTGCACAGTTGTTACATCAGTTGCACCAGATTGAAGAGTTGTGGATGAACCATCAGTTGTTTCACTCGTCACAGTTGATTCAGTGGTTGTGATGTCGTCAGTGGAAGAAGTTGCATCAGTGGACTCGGTTGATGATATTGAGACAGTCGTGCCAGGTTCATCAGAAGTTGCAGTGGGATAAGTTGCCTCAGTCGTTAACATTGCAGCGGTTGTGTCAATTTGATCGGTTGTTAAAGAGGCGTCAGTGGACTCAGCTGTGGACGATTCATGTGTTGTATAAGACTGATCGGTTGTAGAGGTGCCATCAGTTTGCACAGATGTAGCCTCAGTTTTATCAGACTGATCGGTTGTGTAGGTGCCTTCTGTTGGACCACTTGTTGGCTTAGTCATACTAGAGTGATCAGTTGGAGACGTGCCATCAGTTTGCCCAATTGTAACCTCGGTAGTATCCAATCTATCAGTTGTGGAGGTGACATCAGTTTGCACAGTTGTTACATCAGTTGCACCAGATTGAAGAGTTGTGGATGAACCATCAGTTGTTTCACTCGTCACAGTTGATTCAGTGGTTGTGATGTCGTCAGTGGAAGAAGTTGCATCAGTGGACTCGGTTGATGATATTGAGACAGTCGTGCCAGGTTCATCAGAAGTTGCAGTGGGATAAGTTGCCTCAGTCGTTAACATTGCAGCGGTTGTGTCAATTTGATCGGTTGTTAAAGAGGCGTCAGTGGGCTCAGCTGTGGACGATTCATGTGTTGTATAAGACTGATCGGTTGTAGAGGTGCCATCAGTTTACACAGATGTAGCCTCAGTTTTATCAGACTGATCGGTTGTGTAGGTGCCTTCTGTTGGATCACTTGTTGGCTTAGTCATACTAGAGTGATCAGTTGGAGACGTGCCATCAGTTTGCCCAGTTATAACCTCGGTAGTATCAGATCTATCAGTTGTGGAGGTGACATCAGTTTGCACAGTTGTTACCTCAGTTGCACCAGATTGAAGAGTTGTGGATGAACTATCAGTTGTTTCACTCGTCACAGTTGATTCAGTGGTTGTGATGTAGTCAGTGGAAGAAGTTGCATCAGTGGACTCGGTTGATGATATTGAGACAGTCGTGCCAGGTTCATCAGAAGTTGCAGTGGGATAAGTGGACTCAGTCGTTAACATTGCAGCGGTTGTGTCAATTTGATCGGTTGTTAAAGAGGCGTCAGTGGACTCAGCTGTGGACGATTCATGTGTTGTATAAGACTGATCGGTTGTAGAGGTGCCATCAGTTTGCACAGATGTAGCCTCAGTTTTATCAGACTGATCGGTTGTGTAGGTGCCTTCTGTTGGATCACTTGTTGGCTTAGTCGTACTAGATTGATCAGTTGCAGACGTGCCATCAGTTTGCCCAGTTATAACCTCGGTAGTATCAGATCTATCAGTTGTGGAGGTGACATCAGTTTGCACAGTTGTTACCTCAGTTGCACCAGATTGAAGAGTTGTGGATGAACTATCAGTTGTTTCACTCGTCACAGTTGATTCACTGGTTGTGATGTAGTCAGTGGAAGAAGTCGCATCAGTGGACTCGGTTGATGATATTGAGACTGTCGTGCCAGGATCATCAGAAGTTGCAGTGGGATAAGTTGCCTCAGTCGTTAATATTGCAGCGGTTGTGTGAATTTGATCGGTTGTTAAAGAGGAGTCAGTGGACTCAGCTGTGGACGATTCATGTTTTGTATAAGACTGATCGGTTGTAGAGGTGCCATCAGTTTGCACAGATGTAGCCTCAGTTTTATCAGACTGATCGGTTGTGTAGGTGCCTTCTGTTGGACCACTTGTTGGATTAGTCATACTAGAGTGATCAGTTGGAGACGTGCCATCAGTTTGCCCAATTGTAACCTCGGTAGTATCCGATCTATCAGTTGTGGAGGTGACATCAGTTTGCACAGTTGTTACCTCTGTTGCACCAGATTGAAGAGTTGTGGATGAACCATCAGTTGTTTCACTCGTCACAGTTGATTCAGTGGTTGTGATGTCGTCAGTGGAAGAAGTTGCATCAGTGGACTCGGATGATGATATTGAGACAGTTGTGCCAGGTTCATCAGAAGTTGCAGTGGGATAAGTTGCCTCAATCGTTAACATTGCAGCGGTTGTGTCAATTTGATCGGTTGTTAAAGAGGCGTCAGTGGACTCAGCTGTGGACGATTCATGTGTTGTATAAGACTGATTGGTTGTAGAGGTGCCATCAGTTTGCACAGATGTAGCCTCAGTTTTCTCAGACTGATCGGTTGTGTAGGTGCCTTCTGTTGGACCACTTGTTGGCTTAGTCATACTAGAGTGATCAGTTGGAGACGTGCCATCAGTTTGCCCAATTGTAACCTCGGTAGTATCCGATCTATCAGTTGTGGAGGTGACATCAGTTTGCACAGTTGTTACCTCAGTTGCACCAGATTGAAGAGTTGTGGATGAACCATCAGTTGTTTCACTCGTCACAGTTGATTCAGTGGTTGTGATGTCGTCAGTAGAAGAAGTTGCATCAGTGGACTCGGTTGATGATATTGAGACAGTCGTGCCAGGTTCATCAGAAGTTGCAGTGGGATAAGTTGCCTCAGTCGTTAACATTGCAGCGGTTGTGTCAATTTGATCGGTTGTTAAAGAGGCGTCAGTGGACTCAGCTGTGGACGATTCATGTGTTGTATAAGACTGATCGGTTGTAGAGATGCCATCAATTTGCACAGATGTAGCCTCAGTTTTATCAGACTGATCGGTTGTGTAGGTGCCTTCTGTTGGATCACTTGTTGGCTTAGTCGTACTAGATTGATCAGTTGCAGACGTGCCATCAGTTTGCCCAGTTATAACCTCGGTAGTATCAGATCTATCAGTTGTGGAGGTGACATCAGTTTGCACAGTTGTTACCTCAGTTGCACCAGATTGAAGAGTTGTGGATGAACTATCAGTTGTTTCACTCGTCACAGTTGATTCACTGGTTGTGATGTAGTCAGTGGAAGAAGTCGCATCAGTGGACTCGGTTGATGATATTGAGACTGACGTGCCAGGATCATCAGAAGTTGCAGTGGGATAAGTTGCCTCAGTCGTTAACGTTGCAGCGGTTGTGTCAATTTGATCGGTTGTTAAAGAGGAGTCAGTGGACTCAGCTGTGGACGATTCATGTTTTGTATAAGACTGATCGGTTGTAGAGGTGCCATCAGTTTGCACAGATGTAGCCTCAGTTTTATCAGACTGATCGGTTGTGTAGGTGCCTTCTGTTGGACCACTTGTTGGATTAGTCATACTAGAGTGATCAGTTGGAGACTTGCCATCAGTTTGCCCAATTGTAACCTCGGTAGTATCCGATCTATCAGTTGTGGAGGTGACATCAGTTTGCACAGTTGTTACCTCTGTTGCACCAGATTGAGGAGTTGTGGATGACCCATCATTTGTTTCACTTGTCACAGTTGATTCAATGGTTGTGATGTCGTCAGTGGAAGAAGTTGCATCAGTGGACTCGGTTGATGATATTGAGACAGTCGTGCCAGGTTCATCAGAAGTTGCAGTGGGATAAGTGGACTCAGTCGTTAACATTGCAGCGGTTGTGTCAATTTGATCGGTTGTTAAAGAGGCGTCAGTGGACTCAGCTGTGGACGATTCATGTGTTGTATAAGACTGATCGGTTGTAGAGGTGCCATCAGTTTGCACAGATGTAGCCTCAGTTTTATCAGACTGATCGGTTGTGTAGGTGCCTTCTGTTGGATCACTTGTTGGCTTAGTCGTACTAGATTGATCAGTTGCAGACGTGCCATCAGTTTGCCCAGTTATAACCTCGGTAGTATCAGATCTATCAGTTGTGGAGGTGACATCAGTTTGCACAGTTGTTACCTCAGTTGCACCAGATTGAAGAGTTGTGGATGAACTATCAGTTGTTTCACTCGTCACAGTTGATTCACTGGTTGTGATGTAGTCAGTGGAAGAAGTCGCATCAGTGGACTCGGTTGATGATATTGAGACTGTCGTGCCAGGATCATCAGAAGTTGCAGTGGGATAAGTTGCCTCAGTCGTTAATATTGCAGCGGTTGTGTGAATTTGATCGGTTGTTAAAGAGGAGTCAGTGGACTCAGCTGTGGACGATTCATGTTTTGTATAAGACTGATCGGTTGTAGAGGTGCCATCAGTTTTGCACAGATGTAGCCTCAGTTTTATCAGACTGATCGGTTGTGTAGGTGCCTTCTGTTGGACCACTTGTTGGATTAGTCATACTAGAGTGATCAGTTGGAGACGTGCCATCAGTTTGCCCAATTGTAACCTCGGTAGTATCCGATCTATCAGTTGTGGAGGTGACATCAGTTTGCACAGTTGTTACCTCTGTTGCACCAGATTGAAGAGTTGTGGATGAACCATCAGTTGTTTCACTCGTCACAGTTGATTCAGTGGTTGTGATGTCGTCAGTGGAAGAAGTTGCATCAGTGGACTCGGATGATGATATTGAGACAGTTGTGCCAGGTTCATCAGAAGTTGCAGTGGGATAAGTGGACTCAGTCGTTAACATTGAAGCGGTTGTATCAATTTGATCAGTCGTTAAAGAGGCGTCAGTGTACTCAGCTGTGAATGATTCATTTGTTGTATAAGACTGATCGGTTGTAGAGGTGCCATCAGATTGCACAGATGTAGCCTCAGTTTTATCAGACTGATCGGTTGTGTAGGTGCCTTCTGTTGGCCCACTTGTTGGCTTAGTCGTACTTGAGTGATCAGTTGCAGACGTGCCATCAGTTTGCCCAATTGTAACCTCGGTAATAATCGATTCATCAGTTGTGGAGTTGACATCAGTTTCCACAGTTGATTCAGTGGTTGTTATGTAGTCAGTGGAAGAAGTTGCATCAGTGGACTCAGATGGCATTATTGAGAATGTCTTAACAGTTAGTTCAAAATTTGCACTGGGACTTTTGGACTCAGTATTCAACACAGTATCACTTTGGTTATATGTTAAAAAGGCGTCACTGGACAAACTTGCCGATGATTGATCAGTTCCAGTGATTTGATCAGTTGTTGAAGTGCTTTCATTGTAACTACTTGTTGACAAGAAAGTAGTTTGATCATCAATTGAGATTGCATTTGAAAAGGCTTTTCTTTCAATCACTTTAAATATTATTGTTTCTTTTGGACAGAAGTTGTTATTCTTTGAATATTCAACATTTGGGATTTCCGTTGAGATATCTTTTAAAGATGAATCAGCAGCACCTCCTTTAGTCTCATTCAAAAACCTTGGATTTCCAGTTGGCCATTCGTTAGCACCTGCAACATATTTTAACACGAAAGTTCATCTATAGTGTAACATTTCTATATTTTAAGATATAATGCATTTATAATCCTACCTGACTTGTCTAGTAAAAGAACATACATTGTGGAAGTTTTGATAAACAGTGGTCTTGCAAAGGGACCAAAGTCTTATGGCTGTCTCCATATTTCTTGTACGTAATTTTACAACAAAGTCGCATATTCGAAAGCACACGGGTGAAGCGATTCAGATTTTAGGAACTGCAGTTCTAAGGTTTTGCTTCATTGAAATTATTCCTGTGACCTTTATCAAGATACTGCATTATCAACATATGGTATTTGGCAGCACTGAATTCTTTCTTGAATTTATCAATTTTACTGCTTATTGCTGCTCATTACCAATCTTGGCAGATGTAGTACATGGATGTCCTCTGACACGCGTGTATTCACCAGGTACTTCTTTTACCTGCCTCACTAGGATATCTGTTTTGCTTGTATTAACCTATTTAGATTCCTTCCCTCTTTGCACTGGCAATTCCCACCCGAGACTGTACATAAGAAGTGGACCGTTTTGGAGTCTCAAGCAGGCGTTTTGGATGTTGCCATCTTGTTTGTTGGCCGTCGCCATCTTGGATTTATAGAACCAGAAGAGACATGAGAGTGTGGAGCTAAGTACAACCAAACACTGAATAGGACATCTTTAGGTTACCAAAATGTGAGTAATTGCCTCTACAAACTCACCAATAACTGACACATGCTAAAAAGGTGACTTGACAACTAGCTTGACACCAGGAGTCACAAGTCACCGATAAATCAAACAGCTAAAACCAAAAAGAACATGACATCTTCATCTGTAAGTCACCAGTGAGCAGAAAGAGATAGAGGGAGAGCGAGTGAGCAAGCACAGTTTTGTATTTGGTCAATAACCAAGTCTATCTCACTTGTTGCAAAAAGGTCATTTCTTGTATTTGTTTATTTGTGGTTTTTACACCCTCCATCGCTGCCAACCAAGTAGTAACTCCACACTAAGTAACCAGACATCCAAATTCTTTGATTTGATTTATGTAATCAAACTTCCTGATTTGATTGGTATCAGGTCAGTTCTAACACCCATCCTCAGGACAAGTTTGAACTCAGGAGTCAAAGGCCAGTAAGATGAACAACAGCTTCCTCGCTGATATTGTCTCAGCCTAGCTCTGGTAATTACACTTCAACACAACTGTGCACCTGATCCGTGACTAAATACTCTAAACTCATAGGTAACAAGCTTCTTTGGAGCTTTTTTTTTCATTTAATTTACAAAAAAACACCAAGTTGCCCTGTTCGTCTTCATTCATAATATCATGATATTCATACAAGGGGGCAAAAGTACACCAAGGCAGTGCTACTTTTCACCACTTACTGCCAAAGTAGAAACCACAGTATATCTTACAAATGTAATTATATCAAATGTTTAAAACATGGAGACAGCAATAAACTACCAGAGGGATGGCTGATATGGTCTACTCAGGAAAACCATGAATGCTGACCAGCCAGTCTTGCCTGGCAGTTTCTGACCTCTCCAAAAACGTTGTATTATTTACATAAATCTACCACATATTCAAAATTGAAATGGTAGTTTTGTGAAAAAAAGCAATACATTCTATAAAAAGGAAAAACCAATACTTTGAGCAACAAGTGATTCTTGCCATCTGTTGTACCCTCCCCAGATCTGCCACTATTATTAACAAATAAACCTTTGTGTCATATTTTCAGCTCTATCCTGCATTTATTGTTTATCAAACCAAACTGGGCATTGTTCAGATGCTGAAAAAAGAGATGCACTGAGATAGAAAATTACAGAAGTACACGAATGAATAACAACTTAACAATTAGCAGAAAAGATTTTTGCCGAAGTTGAGAGTGAGAGGTTTTAGACAAACATGTATAGAAACTCTGACACAACAGATTTAAAAGCCATAAAGAATTGTTGGAAAACAAAAACAAATGAACAGAACATTTTACAAATCGTCAGGCTTCTGCTTGGACACGAGCATGACCGAGCTTTCTGCTGATCTCTCTTCTTATGGTGCAACTCATGATTAGTTTTTACATATGGATCTTATTCACACATATTGTGCTAGAAAAAACAAAAGCTGATATAGGTGAAGCTCAACCTGACTAGATGCAGAGTAATTATAAAAACTTAAACTAATAAATTAGATTATTAAAACTCAGCTCATTGAATATAATTTGGCTTTGTTATTATTTTTGTTTCTTATCCATTAGTGTTTGCGATTTATATGATTCGGCTGCTGTGATTCTGAAGTTTCTCTTTGGGATTACTAAAGTACAGATTTTTACTTGAAACAAATTCATATACTTTACAACAAGAAGCATAATTAGTGAGGAAAGTAAAAAAAAAAATGAATAAAAGATTATATATCTTACCGTTAGCAGTTCTGTCGGCACAAACTGAGCAAATGAGTGGAATAAATACGATCATGAAACTTGAAGAAAGCTCCATCACCAGATTACATCCCAGTCAGCCAAATCTCACTGGTGTATGTCAGTGATGAATTCCTCAAAATTCCTTGAAACAATTTGAAAATACATAACGCATAACACACATACATGCAGTTTATAAAATGCCTGACTTCTGTGGAAGAGCTCTTTTAACTCTGCACATGCTGTGTCATTGAATTGAGGAAAGGACTGTCCGAGATAAGAAGCAGCACCTTTTGAGCTTGACTCAAGTTTATTGCCCACACACACCTTTTCTTGAGCTCCTCCATCTCCTGCCGATTGTTTTACACTCCTATTAAACTGTGGCAGTGATTGAGATCATCCTTTGAGTAAACAAGTCAACGTCCAAAGCAATGGTTGCCAAAGTTGGGTGCCTTAAGGATGGGCCAAGATTGGCCATGTCATCGCTCATATTTGTGCATTTTCAAATAACATTTCACCACACTAAAACCGACATTGAGTCAACCTTAACTATATTTTATGTTATGAAGAACTAAGCAATAAATAACAATTGCTGTATGTTGAAAACAATATGAAGTTATGCTACAGCTAATGCCATGTCAGTTTATGGTTGCCTGCTGCCGTTGTAACCCAACTGTCCGCCTTCTTTTCCAGATTCACAGCAGTTAGAAACAGCGACTGGCAGAGCAAGAGATTGAAATATTTGTCATGGTGAATAGAGCTCAAAGATATATAGAGACATTGCAGCACTCTGCTCAAAGGATCTAACACTGAAACTTACCTGGATTACGAGGTCTTGGCTGCTTGTGGGACACAGATATCCAGCGTGGCACCAAGCACCATATCTTTGTGGACTTTGTCATCTGTGATGTATGAACGAGTCAAAAGATTGGCATGGCTTGAGTTATTCGTTTCTTTCTTACAGCGAAGCAGAAAGCACATTTTGCTGGAGGGGATGCTACATGTTGGAGACGGTGTGGGGTTGGGGAAGAAAATCACTGGCATGTATCTTGGGAGTGTCCAGTGATAAAAACCTTTCTGGGCAGAGTTTCACAAAGCCTGCCCCAGCAATTTTCCACATTATTTTTAGGAAAAATGCATTTCCAAGCAAGGTGTCCAGATGAATACATGATTGGCATTTTAATAACCGCTTTAACTGCTTCCCGAACCCCCCACAATACAGGATTAGATATACTTTGTAAATTACATTTATGTTATGGAAAGGATTACCGTTTCCATTCGTCTCCATAAAAGTGTGTTCATTCAATTCTGGAACAAGTGAGATATGTAAAACCCTTACCGACAGATTTTGTGGAGATATTGAATGAATGACCCTGTACCGTTGCTTTAGCTTAGCAAGCCTCTTCAACCTCTATTCCATTTCCCTCTCAAGTCTCTCCATGACATACATTCAATCTTTATGTTTACACACTCTACCTCTCCCAAAATGTACAAATTATAAAAATTGTGGACTGCAGAAGAAAGAATATTGCCCCTGGGCTGATGTACAGTATGTTTTGTAATCTAAGCTACTGTCCAAAAAAAAAGAGAATTGATATACAGTATATATCTTTTTTTTAACATCCAATGCCGATGTTTTTATAAAATAATACTTTCTGTAATAATCACGCACACACTAGACTGCGTTATGGCTAATGCAGAGATTGTGTTTGTGGGAAATAAATAAATTGTGGTTAAACAACTACAACACTTGGTAAGGGTTGGAAATTTTATGAGGTTCAAGGTAAAAAACACAAACATTAACTCTTCAATTGTCATAGGATGCAAAAGTCAGATGCATTTCATGTACATTCACCATCCAGACCTCCACACCCTTGTTTCTGCCTAGCTCTGTAAGACACATTACTTCCTGCATTAAATATTGATTGGGTTGTTGCTCTTCAATAAAGGGGTCAAAGATGCATCTTTATCAGAATTCCAAAATGTATGATTAATCAGACCTGCTGTATAATAACTTGCAGATCACAAGCTTATTAATTGTAAAAGATATACAGGAATTCCTCACAAAGGTTCAAAGGTTTATAGAGGGTAGTCTTATAAGATAAGGTGAAGTAGCCAAATAAAAAGTACATTTCTCCTGTAGAGAAAGGAGGAGTTGAGTTTTGGTCTTAGCAGATACTAGTCTGACCAAATCATTTCAGTTAGGTTGCATTTACTCACTTATGTTGAGTCATAAAAAAAGTCTGATAATACAGTGGATGAGTTCTTCCGAAATCCATTTGTGTACGATAATAAAAAAATCATAAAAAAAGTTTGTAAATAAATCATAATCCGCTCTTCATCAAATGTAAAAACCAACCTCTGCACCTGCAGCCACCTCTCCTCAATCTGCAGCCACTGTATCTGAAATGGTGCAACCAAAAAAACCTGAAGGGGTTAAACGAAGAACTGCGGTTTGGTTGCTTCTTAATAATCTATTTTTATAATGTATCGGGATCCCCACTTTATCTAGATTGTGTAGATATAGCTATTCTTGCCATTTTACATATATTATTATAATGAAATGTATTTATTCATTACTATAAATATATCTTTTATAATTATGATGGTTCTATTATAATTTGTTATACTCTTGTAAGGGTTCACAGGTGATTCAATTTCAATGTGTCCTTTCTTATCAGAGCATTTGGGACAATTTCAAAGCATGGACTGTATTACTGTTTTTCCTCAGTAAAGGTTATATACATTTTTACCATATTATTGTTACCGCCGGGCTCAAGGCTGGCAACAAAATGGGAGAGAGGCCACACATACAAAAAAATAAGTAATTTAAGTAACTCATATTGACAAAAATATCAACTGGTGGGATGTGAAAGTAGGAGAGATACCTCAGCATCCTAAACAAAACGGATGCAGCAGGCCCAGCTGATGCAACGAGATTCTCAGAAGGCAGTGATTTGGGTTTTGGAGTGAGTGGAGAAAGTTGAGAGGATTTTGGTCGGTATACACCACTTATGGTTTGACTTAAGTGCTTTAATGCCCAGATGAGTGCCACTGCCTCCTTTCAATGCTAGAATAGTTTAATTGACGCGAGTCGAACTTCTTAGAAAAGAAACTCACCAGGCAGTCGGCACCATTTTCACAAGCCTGCATGAGTACAGAACCAGCTCCCACCTTACTTGCATCCGCATGTATTGAAAAAGGCTGGTACATCTGTGGGGCTGCTAGTAGAGGGGCAGAGCACAAAAGAGTTTAAAAGAGCGAGCAAAATAGGGTTCTAACAAGCTAATGTGACAACTACATAGACTTCAAGGTCAGGTCAGGGCTAAATTAAATAATTTAGATCTGACACTTTTCTGGATTACTGTATAGGGCCAGAAAAAATGAAACGTATTCTCCACGCCGATCATAGAGACCTTACCACTTTTTTCGCCCGATACAGCCGTTGTTTGAAACATTTACATAATCGATTACGCCTCCTTGGCCTGCAACTTGCTGTGTAGGGAGGCTAAAACCCAGGTCATTAGCACTGAAGCCCAAACTCTCCGAGGACACGTCCATGGCAGCTGACATCAGCAACAGTAACCGCTCCTCCCAGTCGTGGTCTAACTCAGCACAATATGCAAGAAGAAGGGACTTCAAAGTTTGATATAAACCTTTCTAGAGCTCCCTGGCTCGGAGCATGGCAGACGTTGGACTCTAATATTTAATTAACACTTCAGCAAACAACTTGAACGAATGAATAACTGTTGGGATACCAAAAATCAACATGAACTATGTCAGAGCTTTCACAACTGACTTGGTGGTGGTGTTTCTGGGGGGATAAGCAGTAGGGTATAGCCTGACACATCACTGAAAGCAACAAACTAAAATGACTACCATCTTTAGTGATTGGCAAAGGACCAACACAGTCAACAATTAGATATTCAAATGTGTGTTTAGCAGCTGGAATGGGTTACAGAGGAGCAGGCTTAATTACCTGGTTTATTACTTGGTTTATCCAGTCAATTGACATGTGTGGCAAGTTTTAATAAAAGCAGAAATGTCTCTTTTCAAACGAGTAAAAGTAAAAATGTCGCAAAACTCGATCATACATCTTTCTTTCCCCCTAAATGACCTACAGTCTGAAGTACAGTGAGTCTTAACATAGAGGGCAAGACAAATTTGCCCAATCTCATCCCCCACAAAACCCATTTTCTCACCAACTTCTAGAAAATAAACACAGGCTTCACCCTCCACCATCTTCATCTGGGAAAACCTGGCTGCACAGAGCGGGAGGTGTGGGTCATCTCCTTGTTCTTTCACAAGACCACTGTAAGACACAGGCAAAGGAAAAACATAAACAGGAAATACAGACCCTCTTTTTATCGGTATTGTGAACACAGACACCACTGGCACGGCTCACACCACATGTCACAGGTGAAGAGCACCATAGAATAATTTTTGGGAGACTCAGAAACTTCTAACTGGAGAGTTGATGTGTCCACCGGCGCAGGTACAACCGATGACCTGTATTCGTAGTCCCATGGTCCCCGTCACCTTGCACCAGATCTGAGCATAGTGTCAATGTATGCTGTGGAGCAGAGGAGACCATCATACACGTCATAGACCCAATTGGGGTCTATGACGTTTGTTCTTGCCGACCCTCCAAGGTGAACTGAGATGCAGCACACCGTAAATGTACAGCAACATCACATTGCGGAGGAGGGGGAAAAAAACAATACTGACCCCTCTGTGGCTCAGTCTGAAGCTTTCTCCTTCATTAACTCCAACGTATAGCTGCTCTAAGTAACTGCTGTCGTGCATAAAGGCTGGCTAGTTCAGCTCTCAACTTTTCAAACTTTTCTCATTTGAGAGCACTCTTTTGTTGCTGTAGCAATTGTAGCAATCCACTTCTATACCTTTTAAGAAGCTTCATCAGAATCACCAGCCATTTTTACTGGTGCACTTGCACTCTCCACTCGAAAAGACAACTTTTTCCTCCACAAACTGGACCTTTATTGTGGCTAACAATTCATCCTAATTTACCTTCTTAGGAAGCTAAACACTAATATTCAGCCATTTTCAAGAGCTGATCTGATTGAACATTATACCCAACAAGGTGCCAATCTGCTTTAAATATGGAACCCCATCCCATTGGCTATTCACCTACCCAATACTAGCTGATTCACTCAACCCTAAGTATTCATGCTGGTTAGTGGCAGGATAAATTAAGCACAAAGCCCAGTAACCACCAGGTGGTCATGGAAGTGCAACTAAAATGGAGACCACAGAGATGTATCAGTCAAAAAGTTATTTACTTAACTCAAATTAACAAAAACTAACTAACTGGTGGGGTGTGCAAATAGGAGAGATACGAGTCAGACAACCCTCTCAGCTCCACCAACCAGCCACTCCCTGTATCTTCAAAAGCAGCAGCAAAGCTGGAGGAGTCGTTACAATCATGTATTGTTTTTTTTATTTGTGTGCAGCCTAATTGGAACTATCGATTCAGAACGGTATAGCTTTTGTGATATGTTTCCGGTCTCAGACATTCTATTTCATACTTTCATCTTTCAAGTACTTTTATACACAGAAGTAGACAAAAAAAGAGCCTTACCATGTGATTATTTCATATAGACTATTTATTTGTTTATTTATTCAAAAAAACATGCTATATTGCGATATGTAATGATATTTATCGTGATAGAAAATTTCGGCTACATCGCCCAGCCTGACTTGTATATTAAATATGTTGGTTGGATGAGGGCTAAAGACACATGGAGCTGATTTTGAACTGCTTTCAGTTTTATTTCACTTTTCAAACCACTGATTACAACTCAATTAAAGTAACTTCATTGAAGCTGTGTTGGGCAAGTATGTTTTGACCATTCATTCATCCATTCAAGCATATTCTCAGTATGTTGAGAAAGTCCAGGCAGAGGAGCCCCCAAGTCTTTACAAATTCAGCAAAGGCAGTGGTGGAGGGGACATTTACAGTAATGAATGAGACTGATAGGTTATCACTTTTTAAAGAGATGTTTCTGTGAACACCATGAGGATTTCAAATATCCTTAACAATGTGTATTATTATAAATGAGTAAGTGTAGAAAGTGAGTATGTCACACTCATGGTATATTTTCCCAAGGAGAGTTGTAAGTACATAAAGAAAAAAAAGTAGTGCAGTGAATGGCCTGTTTGATGCCGTAATAACATATTATAGAACATTATAGAGTTCCTGGTTCAGATTGTTGGCTGAGAGCAGGATGTAATCAAGGGCCAAGGAGAGCTGTCCAAAATCTTTGCAGACTACATTCGGGTGTCAATGTTAGATGATGTACTGTCCGATTCTTACAACATGTCTTGTTGTCGTACACACATAAAGCTCCCCTGTGTCACGCTTGACAATGGAAAATGGAAAAAACAGTCAAGGTTTATATTAAGTAGATGTACAATGTATTGAAAGAACAATAGACTCAAAAACCATGGTGTCCTTTAATTTGACAACACCTAGATTAATCAAGTATTGATGGAGGTATTGTTGGCTGTGTCAATATGCTTTGATCAAGCCTATTAGAAGCCCTTTTTATGCCAAATCTGGTATTGGAGAAGACAAATATTTCACATCGATATTTACATATAACCTTTGTCCCATTCAACATGACCTTGGTTTCAGATCCAGTGTAACCGCTTTGAAAGGTGCTACCACCACAAATGTGTTGGGAGAACAGACAGATGCACACATTCTTGGGATGTTTAGGCAACATTGCCATTAGTGTTGCTACACATCTGATACATCAGATGTTTGCTTTTCTTTTACATTTTAAGAATAGATAATGTTGATAAATTTCATCTGCATCAAAATAGACTTGCTGATAGACAGACCAGGTGCCAGGTCTCTTTCTTTAAACAAAAGAATTAAGGCACAGTCACACGTGCCTTGATGACCTTTGACCGTGCACAAATGACCGTTGTATATACAAGAGCAAGTTGTGTTTAAAAAGATCCGGGAAAATAGTTTTGTCAGTCTACAAAAACATCTTTGGTATAGCTGGAAAGTAATAATTACGAACTTTCTAAAGCACCTAAATGCACCATGACAAAACAAAAAACAGTGTCCGCTATTAACGGGAAACAAAGCACTCAAATTTCAAATTTTACAGTCACACTGACATAAATCTTCATCCTTGCGAAAATATTTCCCTAAGCCATATGCTATTTCCACCAAACACCGGCAGATTTTAGTGACTTAACGGAATAGCGTGTGACATTTAGGGGTATTAACTGGCAAAAATGTACAAAAATAATATATTTACAACCTCAAACTAAGAATCGTTATGTTTTATTTGTTTTAACTGTACTTTGTGTTTAGTGCTAATTAGCAAATGCAAATAAGCCCTTTGGTTGATTTTATTGAATTTACCAGTAATCTTTATTGAATAATAAATTAAATGAATAAAAAAAAATAAAGACATCACTCTGGGACAGAAAATTCTGTTTGTGATAGCTGTTACTTTATATTTACATAAAGTGCATTAATGTCAAAACTAAGTGCAAAAATCACAATTCCTCTAATTCTGTAATACCCCACATCACAAGATCTCCTGCCTCAGGGATTGGCTGAGAGAGAAAAGCATCTCTTCTAACTCAACAAACTCAACACATTCAGATTGCAAAAGAAAGTGGTTGAAACTGTCGGCTCAGTGCCAAAATATCTCTGCCCTGCTCCAGTCAGAGGCAAAGCTGTTGTTACAGCCACATACTGATAGCAGTGTGTTGCTGATATGACGTCATTATTAACTGTTGGTCACTGACGTGTCAGTGCCCCAGTAACTCAATCTATACCTCTGTGACACGCGCCAAGAAACTGAACTTTGGAAGCCTCATAAAGGCAGCATTTATGACAACACTGTTCAATATACATACATATATATAAATATATATATATATATATATATAAATATATATATATATATATATATATATATATATTAGCACTTTTGCTGTAAGTTTAAGGAATCAATAAATAAATCAAATATAAATATCTAAAATACAGGTGTAAATTAAACCATTTCTTCTGCTGCATTTTAGATGTGCATAAATAGGTTTATATTAGGCAGCAAAAAGACATAAAAGCAAGTCATCGACTTCAAGAGCAAGTTTAATGTGGTATATTTTCAGGGGGACATTAGCAAGCAAGTTGAGACTCAGTCAGTGTTCAGTGCACTGCTCAGGCGTCCCAGGATGTCCTGATCTGAGGCTTGTTGATCCGCATCTGTGGAATAAACAAAGAAAGAAAGAGGTATCGAAATGAGAAAAGAAGTGTGATCAAAACTACGGTGGCCTTGAAGTGCACAATGACAAAACAGAAAACGCAACAGCATTTTGGTGAGATTCAAGCCAAATAGGTAGGTCTGTTTAGGAAATGAATACCTCGTCTCTGATTGGATATACTGACAGTCAGTCTGAATTTGGATGGATGTGTGACACATTGCTGCCTCTAACAGGTCAATATTTTACAGTAAGATTTGATAAAACTAAGATATTTACTCTGAAGGACATAGCTGTGCAGCAGTTGCAATACAAAGTGTGAAGAGTGCAAATACAAAGAGCGCAAAAATAATATACATTTTTTATATATTATAATGTAATTCAGAGTGTACAACAAATGGAAATAGTTGCTTTTGTCACGTTTTCATTGCTTTATGTTTTTTTCCCACCAGTTTTGCAGCAAGTCCCGCCCTACTGCGCAGTCAGCGTGAGTAGATATAATATCATATTTGCATTTGCTCTCTTCCTGAAGAGCAATGTCCTTTGGTACAAAAAAATAAAGTTTTTATCGTATTTTCTAATCCAGACATGTGCAAGCTGACAATTTGTCACAAGGCATCCAGTCTGCCGCAAATCCGAGAGAAAAAAAATAACTACTAGTTTCGTCAAAGACTGCAAGACAGCCCATCCAATCAGCGATCAGGAATCATCGTCCACTACATTACACTCTTTCGGTCTGTCTCTCCAATTGCCGTTATGTGTTCTGTTTTCCTGTAGTGTCTTGTATTTCAGGACTACCGTATAAAAAAATCGCACTAAACGAGATTTGCTGCCCTGCTTTGCAAATTGCTTTTGTGTATTGCTGTTTTTGTAATTATCGTTGTGCATTCTGTTTTTCTGTTGTCTTTTTGTACTTCAGGGCCACCGTACAAACAGCACTAAACACACTCTGTGTTTCTGTAGCACTGACCAAGTTGGATGAGAAGTCTCTGAGGTTCAGGCTGGTAGGCCGCGACAACTCAGCATTAGAAAATGGCCTATTGTGTCTGTATGCTGTTTGTGATGGTGGGTATGTGGCCTCTGATGGGCTCCACTGTCTGCCGCCAGTATCCATAGATGGTCCGTTGAGCTGGTAGACAGGTGCAGGACGTCTGTAAACACCTGGCATCTCTCTGTGGATGGCTGATTCTTCATGTGTGAACGAGGGGTTTTTGTATTCTCCTAAAAATAGGACAACAAGTGGGTTTATACACATGGATGACCAACACACAGATCTATACGGCCCTACTAAGGCAGAGAGCAGGGACTACTGAATCAATGAAAAGGTGTTGCAGCTTGTAAAACTGGGCGACAAATAAAAAGTTTACCCTAGAAAATCATTGACATACAACCTACCTGCAGACAGAGTTCATGGAGTGTAAGGAGAAAATGTAGTATCTACCAACAAAATGTGTTTTTTCAGCTTCACGATAAGAAAAGAAATGTCATTTGATTATTTACTCTTCACAGCTCATAGGAATTAGATGTGTCTCTGTTGAGCTGTGTCTGTTTGTCCGTCTACTAGTGTTTAGACAAGACCACCTAAACCGAGACCAAGACGAGACCAATGCCGGTCCCACACTGCCTGACACACTTAGGGTAAAATGTGGAACAAACCATAGACACACCTCAAATTGATCAACATTCCCATAAAACACAGAAAAGTCCACTTCATTCGCCTCTCTTATTGTCGTATTTGTGCGTATGTATAAGTGTACCATGAATGTAGTCGTCCAAACAGAGACCTTCAAAAAAGTGGTAGTTGTTACGAGACCAAGACCGATCTTGAGTACTACAACACTGCTGACTATTAATATTGATATCAATCTAATACATTTGAATATGTGATTTAAAAGCTGCTTAACCACACCAAATCACAAAATGTATATTGTATATTGTGACCATACTCTTAGTTTCTGATCAGTTGGCATGAGTCCATGAAATAAAACCAATTCTTCTAGTTTAATAACAACTTTCAAGTGTGTCTCACATTTTTTTTAGACAATGGACAATGAGATGCGGTTGAAAGCCCCTAGAAACACAGCTATGAAGTACCAAATAAAGTTAGTAAGCATAAAGCTAAAAAATGTGGGGGGGTCAATAGGGAGATCATTTGTACCTTGTATACACAATTAGAAAATACATAATAGATTACAAACCTACCAGCATTAAGTGTGTCATTGGAGCTGTTGGGTCTGGACCACTGAAAGTCCTCAGTCAGCCACTGGTTGACCTGCTGGTTCTTGATGTCTCTTGTCCTGCAGACACACAGGGAACAGCGTCACTTTCTTTATCATGACAGAAACAAGTAGAGTTAATATATCTCTACCAAATTGAGAGTCAGCTTTTGGATTTACGGGGGCCAGTATCGGCCACGGTCTTCTGCACCAACAGATTTCAATATACTTGCATGAAATGTTATTTAAAGTAACGTAGCCCTTAAATATTACAGGAACAATATAATACATTTTAAATAAGGAATTGATAACCTATAACATTATGGGTAACTCAAACTCAATAAAAGTTATAATCACAAATTATTATTATTGTACAAAACGGATCCTTTAGACTGCTTATCATACAGTATCACCTGAAATCGACTCTTTAGTGACACGTGGCAGAATCATCATCATGTTTCATGCATTTCCCCAGGTAGGGAAAATGTTTGACGAACAACCTGTAAGTGTTTGTGTGCAGCTTACAGCGTTTGCTTGCGTTTGTTGAACAGCAGGCAAGCAGTCAAGGCTCCCACAGTCACCAACAGACAAGCAAGGGTCACACTTAACCCCAGGTAGAAAGCTGTCCTCAGTATGGGCAAGCTACATTCGTCGCCCAAGTACCAAGTGGAATCCATATTTTGGCAACTGGAACAGACGAGAATGAACAAAGTTAAACAGTGGAAAAGAAGTTTAAAAAAAAAAGCAGTTGGAGAAGATTCATATATCACCTCTATGGCTTATCATAATTAAACTCAAAATAGTACATCTCAGTTTAGACCAAATAGTGCCAGGAAGTTTAAATGCTTTGTTGGTAGAGTCTCTACCTCTAAATTAACCCAACTTTTAAAATTTTTTAGGGCTTTCAGGTGTGTCCCTGAGGGGCCGGGACACACTCACAGAAATGATCTAGACAATTTTATCATCAACCTTGATGTTTAACTGCAGGCTACATTCAGCGGACGTCTTTATTACACACAAAACAAGTCTTTAAAAGCACCAAACTGAGAGCTCAGTCAACTTACTGGCAGAAAGGTCCGATGCTGGTGTACACTCTGCAGATTCCCATATCGTTGCATGTTCTGGGCGTTGAATGCAGACTGTTACATAGATTCACACATCTGAGGACTCCATTAACTGGCACAACTTCGTATTTAGCAGCATCACTTTTGCCCACAAGCGTTTTGCATAAAGCTGATGAAAAAAAGATGAAGAGCTCAGTAAGTTCACTGTCAATTCTAGCTTTGCCAAATATGCCTTCACACCCTTGGCTTTAGTACGATGGTGCTACTGCCAACTACCAGGTAGGACCTTCTTCATACTTTCAGAAACACCTCACATTTTGAAAAAGCATACATTCAAATAGGTGCTTATTGTGTCATATTGTCAATTTAAATGGTAAATCAAACTTGAGCACATCTGTTGTCTGATGATTTAAAGCTGAAATGGCAGCAAAGTGATTCGCTGTTTGGAGAAGCTGGCTACGTAATGAAGCTGGCTACTTTAGCAGGCTGGCAGGTGTACCTAAAGTGGCCACTGAGATATTTTAATGAAGCTCACAACCATACATACAGATTATTTTGATGTCCCTTAATAAAAACATGAAAATGTTTCCTTTTTCAGTTTTAATATCCTGGCTCCATACTTCTTCCCTAACTGGCCAAATAATCTATCCATTTTTAAAGAGTTTTTTAAGAAGTTCTACTAATTATTTGAGCGTGAACGTGTGAAAAAGTCACAAAGCAAATTGTAGCATGTCTAAAATTGGGGTTATAATAACCAAATCAATAAATGATTAACTGATCAATTTTACTGTAGTTAATAGTTATATTACCGTTGACAAATCATTTGGTAGCCATTAACAAATAAATAATATAGTATATAAAATGTTATTATGTGTGCAACAATAATTAGTCAACATTATTATTACACTATTATTTTACCGTTTATGAATGATGGTTGTTACATTGAAACCCAATTTATCTCGCAAACACAGATCACACTGATGATGTTGATGAGTTTCATGAAAAGTGTGCAGTAGTCTGCCTACTTACATCCCAAATCCAGCCCTGTTTGTATCACAACGGGCTGAGCTGTGATGTTGTAGGGACAATCTAAAAACAACAAAAAAAGACTGCGTTATGTATGTATACCACAATATATTTTTGTGGTATTAAAATCATGTTTTTGCTCAGAAAGTTACAACGAAAAGCTTAATGACAATAAAAGTCTTGTATTTGAATAAATATGGATCTCCTGGTTTGCTCAGAGTACATACTGTATGATTGTGTATATATTGATTTTCTGTCAAACCTGCCGTGCAGCCAACAAGATCGTTAACAGCCTTCTGAACCGCTGTGAAGCCGTCGTTATATAGCTGTTTAAAGCTGGCGTTGTTTGGAATCGCCAAAACCACGTCATGTGTGACACGAACGCTGAGGCAGAAAGAATTTCATACAGCATGTCAGTACAGTTAAACCCATTACTGTTCAAAATGTACAGTGTTTACTTCTAGTATCAATCAGTGCAAACATTTTCAAATTAATAATGGAGATTATGAGAACAATTAACAGCCTATCCTCCAAATTATGACAATACACCCTTCATAAAAAATAATGCAAACTAAACTTCTAGTTAGGATCTGGAAAGAAGAGACATGTTTTTTTATTACAGTAACTTTGTGTCTCACCTTTCCAGATCCTGCCATACATACTTTGATATCATCACGTCTTGACTATCGCAATTCATTATATTTAGGGATAAGACCAAAACCGAACAATGTAGATTTAATCTCCTTTAGCATGTAATATGTTCAACCATGCGTCTGCACATCTGCGTACCACCACATCATCTTGCATTCTGCTGCATCAAACTGTGGTACCCAGTCATGTGTGTGTGTGTGTGTGTGTGTGTGTGTGTGTGTGTGTGTGTGTGTGTGTGTGTATGTATATATATAATAATTATTATTATTATTTTTGCTATTATGTGGTAACACACTTGTGTTGTGCACGATTAGCAGTATTTCTCTATTTGCAAGCACATTTATTTGCCACATATGTGTTATGGCATGAAAATGTCACACATGCTCAATTTGCTTGTGCTTTACTTATTTGCAGTGTTTTTGTTCTATATGCCAAGAACGTGTTGTCAAAATAGTGACGATATTTTCTTCATGTCTTTGTTTGCATTTATAATAACCGGGGCTACCCTTTCAAAGAGCAAGTGTGAAGGATTTGGTGGCAACTAGTGGTGTAGAGTGGTATTGTGGTTTAAAGGTGAGATCTTCTTAATGTCATTGTGTACTTAGAAAATGTCCCTGTTGAAAATAACTTAGTTAATTCAAATATTGTTTCCATCTGAGGCTGCCAACAGGCAAAGTCTCCTGGTGTTTATATTCTATGTTGATATGATAAATGACTTTATTGGTGTAAGATTCTTGAAGGTGTCTGTGCTCAAATTACCCTTGTGCTCCTGGTGTGATACTGTAGACATCCATGGCTTCATCTGTTTCTTTGAATAGTTTGACCTTTTCCACAGTTTCATCAGAGAGTCTGACCAAGGGGTCTACACGGCTACAGTAAGAGAAAAGAATAAGAGAGAAACTGTCATAATAAAAGCACATGGCAGGATTAAAACACTATTACATTAAAACTGAAACAATTCAAACAAACAAAATCACGTTATATCTATGTGTATTTCTGTGTTTAAAATGTATGGCAAAATACAGGGACGATGGCTTTGTTTCTGAAAGATCCAAAGTACATTACCTGACACTTGTTACCACCACTTCTTGAAAGTTTGATATATTATTTCCCACGTAATATGTTTTCATCTGAAATAGTATCAAACATAACATAAATAATGTTTCAAAAGCAGGATTCCTATAGAATAGAGATTATTGGTCATATGAAATTATATGTTTCCTAGATCATTTGTGTAAAATCCACACTGTGGCTTAAATCATCACCATTTTGCTTCTTATAATCCTTTAGTAAGATTTATGTATATGCTATCTTGGTCAAGTGCCAAAGAAAACTAAAATCAAAGCATTTTGTATTAATAACATTATCACTCTAATCAGAATTTTGGAAATGAAAGATTATTATAGAAACTTTTATGCATCATAGCCTTGCTATTGTTTCAGTAGTTGCTATGGTTGTGTAATTTGGTTCAAAATGGTCTGGCTGCATGGCATATTAATTCCTGATAGTCATTTAAGTTGAGGTGAACAACATATCCAGACCACAGTACAACTTGAAATATGATTGATGGTTCAGGCCACTGCATTTAATAAATGCAGATTTACCTCACTTGCTTTTTTTCCAGTCACTAGTCATGTAAAGTCCCAAATATACTTGATGTCCAGTACCTGGATGGCCGTAAACCAGCTTAACAAATCAATTGTTTTATCCATTTACCTGGTTGGTGAAGTTTCGAACAAACTCTTTGTATTCAGATGATGTTACGACTTCATATTTCTCATTAAATTCCTGATTGAGCCGCATTTTAACATTGACTGACCCATTGAGTGTATCTGCAAAGAGAATCAAACATATTGGACATCATAGATAACAATTCAGGAGAAAAACAACTTCAAAAATTGCACTCGGACTTTTTGTTTCACTTAAAAATGAAAGGGCTTGCATGAAGTTGACAATACCTGGGTCAACCGTGTCAAAGTAATGGCAAAACTCTCCACCGAATCCAACAGGACATATTGGTTGTGTAGTTGGAAAAGTATTCGGTGGGTCAGTAGGTAGACTTGATGGCGTTAGAGTTGGTATTTCGGTTGGTGGTTCTGTTGGAGGTGAGGATGGTGGTCCAGTTGGTTCAGGTTGTGATGTGGGCTCGGCAGGCGAAGATGTTGCCGATTCAGTCTGAGTAGTTGATTCAGGATCCATAGTTGTCCCCCCAGATTGAGATGTTACTGGGTCAGTGGGACCAGTTGGTTCAGGTTGTGATGTGGGCTCGGCAGGCGAAGATGTTGCCGATTCAGTCTGAGTAGTTGATTCAGGATCCATAGTTGTCCCCCCAGATTGAGATGTTACTGGGTCAGTGGGACCAGTTGGTTCAGGTTGTGATGTGGGCTCGGCAGGCGAAGATGATGCCGATTCAGTCTGAGTAGTTGATTCAGGATCCATAGTTGTCCCCCCAGATTGAGATGTTACTGGGTCAGTGGGACCAGTTGGTTCAGGTTGTGATGTGGGCTCGGCAGGCGAAGATGTTGCCGATTCAGTCTGAGTAGTTGATTCAGGATCCATAGTTGTCCCCCCAGATTGAGATGTTACTGGGTCAGTGGGACCAGTTGGTTCAGGTTGTGATGTGGGCTCGGCAGGCGAAGATGTTGCCGATTCAGTCTGAGTAGTTGATTCAGGATCCATAGTTGTCCCCCCAGATTGAGATGTTACTGGGTCAGTGGGACCAGTTGGTTCAGGTTGTGATGTGGGCTCGGCAGGCGAAGATGTTGCCGATTCAGTCTGAGTAGTTGATTCAGGATCCATAGTTGTCCCCCCAGATTGAGATGTTACTGGGTCAGTGGGACCAGTTGGTTCAGGTTGTGATGTGGGCTCGGCAGGCGAAGATGTTGCCGATTCAGTCTGAGTAGTTGATTCAGGATCCATAGTTGTCCCCCCAGATTGAGATGTTACTGGGTCAGTGGGACCAGTTGGTTCAGGTTGTGATGTGGGCTCGGCAGGCGAAGATGTTGCCGATTCAGTCTGAGTAGTTGATTCAGGATCCATTGTTGTCCCCCCAGATTGAGATGTTACTGGGTCAGTGGGACCAGTTGGTTCAGGTTGTGATGTGGGCTCGGCAGGCGAAGATGTTGCCGATTCAGTCTGAGTAGTTGATTCAGGATCCATAGTTGTCCCCCCAGATTGAGATGTTACTGGGTCAGTCGGACCAGTTGGTTCAGGTTGTGATGTGGGCTCGGCAGGCGAAGATGTTGCCGATTCAGTCTGAGTAGTTGATTCAGGATCCATAGTTGTCCCCCCAGATTGAGATGTTACTGGGTCAGTGGGACCAGTTGGTTCAGGTTGTGATGTGGGCTCGGCAGGCGAAGATGTTGCCGATTCAGTCTGAGTAGTTGATTCAGGATCCATAGTTGTCCCCCCAGATTGAGATGTTACTGGGTCAGTGGGACCAGTTGGTTCAGGTTGTGATGTGGGCTCGGCAGGCGAAGATGTTGCCGATTCAGTCTGAGTAGTTGATTCAGGATCCATAGTTGTCCCCCCAGATTGAGATGTTACTGGGTCAGTGGGACCAGTTGGTTCAGGTTGTGATGTGGGCTCGGCAGGCGAAGATGTGGCCGATTCAGTCTGAGTAGTTGATTCAGGATCCATAGTTGTCCCCCCAGATTGAGATGTTACTGGGTCAGTGGGACCAGTTGGTTCAGGTTGTGATGTGGGCTCGGCAGGCGAAGATGTTGCCGATTCAGTCTGAGTAGTTGATTCAGGATCCATAGTTGTCCCCCCAGATTGAGATGTTACTGGGTCAGTGGGACCAGTTGGTTCAGGTTGTGATGTGGGCTCGGCAGGCGAAGATGATGCCGATTCAGTCTGAGTAGTTGATTCAGGATCCATTGTTGTCCCCCCAGATTGAGATGTTACTGGGTCAGTGGGACCAGTTGGTTCAGGTTGTGATGTGGGCTCGGCAGGCGAAGATGTTGCCGATTCAGTCTGAGTAGTTGATTCAGGATCCATAGTTGTCCCCCCAGATTGAGATGTTACTGGGTCAGTGGGACCAGTTGGTTCAGGTTGTGATGTGGGCTCGGCAGGCGAAGATGTTGCCGATTCAGTCTGAGTAGTTGATTCAGGATCCATAGTTGTCCCCCCAGATTGAGATGTTACTGGGTCAGTGGGACCAGTTGGTTCAGGTTGTGATGTGGGCTCGGCAGGCGAAGATGTTGCCGATTCAGTCTGAGTAGTTGATTCAGGATCCATAGTTGTCCCCCCAGATTGAGATGTTACTGGGTCAGTGGGACCAGTTGGTTCAGGTTGTGATGTGGGCTCGGCAGGCGAAGATGTTGCCGATTCAGTCTGAGTAGTTGATTCAGGATCCATTGTTGTCCCCCCAGATTGAGATGTTACTGGGTCAGTGGGACCAGTTGGTTCAGGTTGTGATGTGGGCTCGGCAGGCGAAGATGTTGCCGATTCAGTCTGAGTAGTTGATTCAGGATCCATAGTTGTCCCCCCAGATTGAGATGTTACTGGGTCAGTCGGACCAGTTGGTTCAGGTTGTGATGTGGGCTCGGCAGGCGAAGATGTTGCCGATTCAGTCTGAGTAGTTGATTCAGGATCCATAGTTGTCCCCCCAGATTGAGATGTTACTGGGTCAGTGGGACCAGTTGGTTCAGGTTGTGATGTGGGCTCGGCAGGCGAAGATGATGCCGATTCAGTCTGAGTAGTTGATTCAGGATCCATTGTTGTCCCCCCAGATTGAGATGTTACTGGGTCAGTGGGACCAGTTGGTTCAGGTTGTGATGTGGGCTCGGCAGGCGAAGATGTTGCCGATTCAGTCTGAGTAGTTGATTCAGGATCCATAGTTGTCCCCCCAGATTGAGATGTTACTGGGTCAGTGGGACCAGTTGGTTCAGGTTGTGATGTGGGCTCGGCAGGCGAAGATGTTGCCGATTCAGTCTGAGTAGTTGATTCAGGATCCATAGTTGTCCCCCCAGATTGAGATGTTACTGGGTCAGTGGGACCAGTTGGTTCAGGTTGTGATGTGGGCTCGGCAGGCGAAGATGTTGCCGATTCAGTCTGAGTAGTTGATTCAGGATCCATAGTTGTCCCCCCAGATTGAGATGTTACTGGGTCAGTGGGACCAGTTGGTTCAGGTTGTGATGTGGGCTCGGCAGGCGAAGATGATGCCGATTCAGTCTGAGTAGTTGATTCAGGATCCATTGTTGTCCCCCCAGATTGAGATGTTACTGGGTCAGTGGGACCAGTTGGTTCAGGTTGTGATGTGGGCTCGGCAGGCGAAGATGTTGCCGATTCAGTCTGAGTAGTTGATTCAGGATCCATAGTTGTCCCCCCAGATTGAGATGTTACTGGGTCAGTGGGACCAGTTGGTTCAGGTTGTGATGTGGGCTCGGCAGGCGAAGATGTTGCCGATTCAGTCTGAGTAGTTGATTCAGGATCCATAGTTGTCCCCCCAGATTGAGATGTTACTGGGTCAGTGGGACCAGTTGGTTCAGGTTGTGATGTGGGCTCGGCAGGCGAAGATGTTGCCGATTCAGTCTGAGTAGTTGATTCAGGATCCATAGTTGTCCCCCCAGATTGAGATGTTACTGGGTCAGTGGGACCAGTTGGTTCAGGTTGTGATGTGGGCTCGGCAGGCGAAGATGTTGCCGATTCAGTCTGAGTAGTTGATTCAGGATCCATAGTTGTCCCCCCAGATTGAGATGTTACTGGGTCAGTGGGACCAGTTGGTTCAGGTTGTGATGTGGGCTCGGCAGGCGAAGATGTTGCCGATTCAGTCTGAGTAGTTGATTCAGGATCCATAGTTGTCCCCCCAGATTGAGATGTTACTGGGTCAGTGGGACCAGTTGGTTCAGGTTGTGATGTGGGCTCGGCAGGCGAAGATGATGCCGATTCAGTCTGAGTAGTTGATTCAGGATCCATTGTTGTCCCCCCAGATTGAGATGTTACTGGGTCAGTGGGACCAGTTGGTTCAGGTTGTGATGTGGGCTCGGCAGGCGAAGATGTTGCCGATTCAGTCTGAGTAGTTGATTCAGGATCCATAGTTGTCCCCCCAGATTGAGATGTTACTGGGTCAGTGGGACCAGTTGGTTCAGGTTGTGATGTGGGCTCGGCAGGCGAAGATGTTGCCGATTCAGTCTGAGTAGTTGATTCAGGATCCATAGTTGTCCCCCCAGATTGAGATGTTACTGGGTCAGTGGGACCAGTTGGTTCAGGTTGTGATGTGGGCTCGGCAGGCGAAGATGTTGCCGATTCAGTCTGAGTAGTTGATTCAGGATCCATAGTTGTCCCCCCAGATTGAGATGTTACTGGGTCAGTGGGACCAGTTGGTTCAGGTTGTGATGTGGGCTCGGCAGGCGAAGATGTTGCCGATTCAGTCTGAGTAGTTGATTCAGGATCCATTGTTGTCCCCCCAGATTGAGATGTTACTGGGTCAGTGGGACCAGTTGGTTCAGGTTGTGATGTGGGCTCGGCAGGCGAAGATGTTGCCGATTCAGTCTGAGTAGTTGATTCAGGATCCATAGTTGTCCCCCCAGATTGAGATGTTACTGGGTCAGTCGGACCAGTTGGTTCAGGTTGTGATGTGGGCTCGGCAGGCGAAGATGTTGCCGATTCAGTCTGAGTAGTTGATTCAGGATCCATAGTTGTCCCCCCAGATTGAGATGTTACTGGGTCAGTGGGACCAGTTGGTTCAGGTTGTGATGTGGGCTCGGCAGGCGAAGATGTTGCCGATTCAGTCTGAGTAGTTGATTCAGGATCCATAGTTGTCCCCCCAGATTGAGATGTTACTGGGTCAGTGGGACCAGTTGGTTCAGGTTGTGATGTGGGCTCGGCAGGCGAAGATGTTGCCGATTCAGTCTGAGTAGTTGATTCAGGATCCATAGTTGTCCCCCCAGTTTGAGATGTTACTGGGTCAGTGGGACCAGTTGGTTCAGGTTGTGATGTGGGCTCGGCAGGCGAAGATGTTGCCGATTCAGTCTGAGTAGTTGATTCGGGATCCATAGTTGTCCCCCCAGATTGAGATGTTACTGGGTCAGTGGGACCAGTTGGTTCAGGTTGTGATGTGGGCTCGGCAGGCGAAGATGTGGCCGATTCAGTCTGAGTAGTTGATTCGGGATCCATTGTTGTCCCCCCAGATTGAGATGTTACTGGGTCAGTGGGACCAGTTGGTTCAGGTTGTGATGTGGGCTCGGCAGGCGAAGATGTTGCCGATTCAGTCTGAGTAGTTGATTCAGGATCCATAGTTGTCCCCCCAGATTGAGATGTTACTGGGTCAGTGGGACCAGTTGGTTCAGGTTGTGATGTGGGCTCGGCAGGCGAAGATGATGCCGATTCAATCTGAGTAGTTGATTCAGGATCCATTGTTGTCCCCCCAGATTGAGATGTTACTGGGTCAGTGGGACCAGTTGGTTCAGGTTGTGATGTGGGCTCGGCAGGCGAAGATGTTGCCGATTCAGTCTGAGTAGTTGATTCAGGATCCATAGTTGTCCCCCCAGATTGAGATGTTACTGGGTCAGTGGGACCAGTTGGTTCAGGTTGTGATGTGGGCTCGGCAGGCGAAGATGTTGCCGATTCAGTCTGAGTAGTTGATTCAGGATCCATAGTTGTCCCCCCAGATTGAGATGTTACTGGGTCAGTGGGACCAGTTGGTTCAGGTTGTGATGTGGGCTCGGCAGGCGAAGATGTTGCCGATTCAGTCTGAGTAGTTGATTCAGGATCCATAGTTGTCCCCCCAGATTGAGATGTTACTGGGTCAGTGGGACCAGTTGGTTCAGGTTGTGATGTGGGCTCGGCAGGCGAAGATGTTGCCGATTCAGTCTGAGTAGTTGATTCAGGATCCATAGTTGTCCCCCCAGATTGAGATGTTACTGGGTCAGTGGGACCAGTTGGTTCAGGTTGTGATGTGGGCTCGGCAGGCGAAGATGTTGCCGATTCAGTCTGAGTAGTTGATTCAGGATCCATAGTTGTCCCCCCAGATTGAGATGTTACTGGGTCAGTGGGACCAGTTGGTTCAGGTTGTGATGTGGGCTCGGCAGGCGAAGATGTTGCTGATTCAGTCTGAGTAGTTGATTCAGGATCCATAGTTGTCCCCCCAGATTGAGATGTTACTGGGTCAGTGGGACCAGTTGGTTCAGGTTGTGATGTGGGCTCGGCAGAAGAAGATGTTGCTGATTCAGTCTGAGTAGTTGATTCAGGATCCATAGTTGTCCCCCCAGATTGAGATGTTACTGGGTCAGTGGGAAAAGTTGGTTAGTTAAAGAATGTCTGCATAGGTCAGGGCAATCAATTTATATTGAGACAGAGAGATGCAGCTATTTCTCTAAATATATTTGTTCTCCTTTGTCCCTCAATTGTTACCTCTAATGTAATGTAGTTGGAAACCAAAGCCCTTTTAAGTGCATATTGTAAATGCTTTCAAAAATGTCGGACGTCATTTTAGTGCCTGCCTGGAAATTGGATAATTTATCTGCTTTGTATTCATTTAATATTTTACTGGCAGCATGGAGAGAAATCATAACCTGTTCATTCAATAATGGAAAGCAATTCGGAAGATTTACTCAAGTATTCAAGTACAGTTTTGAGGAACTTAACTTCAGCATTCCCACTTTATGCAACTTTCTACTTTTACCCCACAACATTTCAGAGGGAAATGTATTTTTTTCTCGACTACATAACAGCAATATTTGCTAGGTACTTTCCAGATCACAAATTTAAATATAAAATATGTAATCATTATAGACCAAAACAATGATTTGCTACCTTGTTAGAATTAGCACCACCATGGCCAACTACAACAGCAAAATGCTACTTTTGCTGTTGAAATAAATAATCATGATAACATCATTATATTTACAGTATTACTGTTATTAATAGTAAAATATCTGAATACTTCAGCAACAACAAAACAATAAAACCAACACCAATTGAAACGTCTAAGTCACAGGGGTCTCAAACTCCCGGCCCGCGGGCCAAATCCGGGCCGCCACGTCATTTTATGTGGCCCGCGAATCCGCCAGCAAAAAAAAAAAAAAAAAAAAAAAAAAAAATTTAAAGTTAGACTTGATAATCAAAATATCCCCATAGTCGAAATTCTGAGATAGAAAGTCATAATTCTGAGATAGAAAGTCATAATTCTGAGATAGAAAGTCAAAATGATGATACTTAAACACACATAGAAGCAGCTCTTTGGCTGGTTACTGTACACTTGAAATGGAAATGTATTGTGAGTACATTGAAGACTACTTTAAACGTGGCTTTAAAACACATGAAATACTTCATGTGGGATTGTGCAAATGCACCCTTGAAAGTATTTTAAGTATTGAACAAAGTTATCGTATTAACTTGTGTTTGATATTTGTCTTTGATATTTTCTTTAATAGTTTGATCTTTGATCGAGTAATGTGGGTTTCTTAACCCTAAATTAAAAGGATTTAAGTTATAACAGAAATGTGCTTAAATATATTTTTACATTTATATAACTGCATGTACAATATTTTTACACTTGAATAAACAATAATCAAATGCAGAGACAGTTATTTACCAATATGTTAGGAGTAGTTACATTTACAGTCTTACACTTACAACCGGCCCTTTGAGGGCGACCGTGATGCTGATGTGGCCCAGAGTGGAAATGAGTTTGACACCCCTGAAGACAACTGTGTTTAATGTAATTACTGTAAATATGTCACTTGTGTATGTCGAACATAGTTTGATAGTTTTCTTTTTTTTTATTCTGAATTCACCATTTCCCATGAAGAAGAAGTGTATCTGCATCTCCTGCAACCACTTTTAAATCACTTATTGCTATAGCCATTAGACAATGACACTCTGACGCACATACTGGCCCAACAGCAAGTCCACATCGGATCTTTGCCAGGACTCAACCTAACACACAATTGTAGTGGGGATGAAATGTAAGTCTATTTGTCTCTTCTCTCAAGAATTACCAACAAATACAAATATCAGAATATAGCTCTTTAAGAGCACAGACAAAACAAGTACATTGGAGTTAAAAGAATCAAATCCATAGTTACCAACCCAAACAAAAACACAAATGTTTATTCCACATTAGGTTTTCACATATTTTTCTCAAAATATTACAATTGTTTAGTATATTAATATTTCACCCCATGTTGAAGCCTTGAGTTTGGCATTTTGGCTGTCGCCATCTTGGTTTTTGAATATCATGAAAGCATGATTCATGTTTTTATGGTTCTGTTTGAGCAACGTAAGGCATTTGATTGGGGTCAAATGAAAAAGAATGTAGTTAAATTTCATAGTTCTGGAAAGTTCTTGGAGATACATAAAGAAATGATGACTACCTTTATCATTTTACCACATCACACGGGCATTTGACACCTCCCAAATCTCTACATCATGTGACGCATCATGACTACATCATGTGCGTCTTACAAGCTGATTAGATAAGCTCTTGCCCGGGCACAGATCAATAAAAAAAATATGTATATATGTATATTAAACATGAAGAAACGGGTGATCCTGCTAAAATAATAGTTCCCTTATTTCAAGTTACAAAATTAAAACCAACAAAATAGTTGGTTCGTCTCCCCATTAACACATTGATGGGTAAAATCCATTACAAAGATTATGAAAGACAAAGTGTCATCCGTTGTAATGGACATAATAAACATTAAACAAAATAAAAACACGAGTTGACATTAAAAATGTTGATTTAGTTCCATTTCTTCATGAAAGAATAGTTCAATTTTTACAAGTGGAATATTCTCATTATTCTTACCATCAGCAGAACATAAGCAGATGAGAAGAGCAGAGATTATCCGGAAATGTGAAGAGAAGGCCATGACCAGATTGTACCCCGGCAGCGGTGTATGCCAGCGATGAATGACACAAAATGCTGAAATTCAGCTATTGTAACTTGGAAACGGCCACACACACACGTGTCTCTCAAAGTTCAGCACATAAAGTGACTGACTCCGCTGGATCGGCTCCTCCTAAGCGCACACACCCATTGTCAGGGTGTACTGAACTGTCACAGGTGGCAGGATTAGCAGAGATAAGATGTCCATGATACATTTATTGCACATACACTCCTCTATGTTCCTTTACACTACAGGTGCGGTGATCAGTCAGCCCAGAGGATGAAGGCGAGTAATGATTCCTAAAGCAAGGGCGTCCACTTTGTGTCACTTATCCGTCATAACTCTTTCCTTGAAAATCTTCAGTCTTTACATCCGCAATCACTGATTTATTTTTTTGTCACTTTTTGATTTGATATGGTGAGCTTGTTGGCAAACAGTTGCTAGTTACACACCTATGCAATGTAATAATCACAGTTGCATTGCCATTGCTAGGTGCTTTGCTTGGAGATTTATTCATTTTTATTGAAGTTGATAAGATCTGTACATAAAGTGTCAAAAGCATACAGAGGCTATTGTACACCAATTGTGGTTTGTATTAATATGATCAAACAATACAGCAGTGGTGGTTGCAGACACTCTCTACTCAGTGCACTGTTCTAGTTGCTGATTATTTCATCTTCTTCATTTTCAAAGAGCGGCTACAGGTAGTGATTACGTAACAGGAAAGTGTTCATGTGAATGCTTGTCCTCAGCGATTTCTATTTTTTATCTTACACTGTGAGTTTATTAGGTTTGAATGTGTTGTAACTCTGTTATGCTGTTCATTCTGTACACTCATCTATCACACTTCTGTCCATCCTGATAGAGGATCCTCCTCTGTTGCTCTCCCTAAGGTCTCTCCCTCTTTTCTCCCTGTTAAATAGTTTTTTGGGGGAGTTGTTCCTGCTCCAATGTGAGGGTCCTGGGACAGCGGATGTTACATGTGTACAGATTGTAAAGCCCTCTGAGGCTAATTTGTAATTTGGGATGTTGGGCTATACAAAATAAATTGAATTGAATTGAATCAGAGCTCAGAGATAACAGCTGCATTGTAATGTCGCGTAGATCCAATATTAATACAGACTGACATAACTAGCCTCTGGGTAGGAATTTACATTTTACATTTGAAAACAGAGCAAAAAAATCAGTGTGACACCTGTGTATTACCATTGACCTCCAGAGCAATAAAGCCATTTACAAAACGATGACCGTGAAATGCCGTGAATACTTCATGAGCAGAATGCGTGGGGGAGTTCCCCACACACATATCAATTGACTCATGAGACAAAAATACGTGTTCTTTTACAATAACAATTTAGAGCAATAGTAATCTGATTGATTATTGGTTGTGATGAAAATCTTATAGTAGTTCAGTTTTCACATCCAAATGGAAAAGTTAAATTCAGTTACAATAATCCCGTACTGGCCTTTAGTGGGACCAAGACCATCTTCAGGATTCCAACCAATAGCACCATGTGTCCATATCTTGGCTGATTATTGTGGTCTGGCCCACAAACATTTTTTATTTTTATTTATTTTATTTTACTTGTCCTCTATATATTTAAACGCCTTCTACTTTGTATTGCAACTGCTGCACAACAATTCCCCTCGAGGTAAATAAACTGTAATCTTTCATCCTATTATCGGCAGGTCGATCGCTGAAAAGGGATTTTAATGAGGCCGTGGAAAAATCCAGTCACGATAAACCATTCATTCATTCAAGACAAAGAGTCAAACACTTATCATTTAACATGCCTATGCATACTTTAAAAGAGTATATGGAATAACATTCGTTTGATTATTGTTTATATTTTAGTCATGTTAAGTCTTCCACACTAAAGATATATCCTTTCTATTGAAATCAGGAGCTCTCTGATCAGCAGGAAGAAACAAGTACTCAGCTTTGGTACCCGGCCTCCAGTCAGAGCTCAGCTTCCTTCTTCAAGCAACACAGGGGAAACCCCTCAATGGCTTCTGCTGCCATCTGCTGACATCGGAGTGCAAGTCTGCAGGTGAACCCGAAACCCAGACACCCTTTCTGTTTGAATTTGATCTTTTTTTTCTGTACTTTATAGTGATTGTGGCAAAAGGGTTACAGAACAGTAATCAATATCATTTTATAGTGGCTTTGGCCACACAACTGAACTACAGTTAATCTCTCCTCAGCCTCACTGTTTCACTACTGGTAGCAAAACAATACTGATGGAAAATCTTTTGAATATTGTACTGAGAATCTGGTTTTTTTTCACTTTTTTTCTGACATTTTACAATCCAAACAAAAGAAAACAATCTACAGATCAATCAACAGTCACTGTAATTATAAACTGCAGCCCTGTACGAAACCATTTAAAGGAGACATATCATGCTCATTTTCAGGTTCATACTTGTATTTTGGGTTTCTACGAGAACATGTTTACATGCTTTAATGTTCAAAGAAAGACTTTATATTTCTCAAACCGTCTGTCTGATTACCTGTATTCATCCTCCGTCTGAAACGCTTCGTTTTAGCGCCCGTCTCTTTAAGACCCGTCCTGAAAAAGCCAAGTCTGGAATCTGACTTTCTACAAAATAAGAACCTTTAACAAAATGAGCCAAACTTTTCAATGCACCAGTGTTTAATGTTGTCTTAATAAAAGTAGCTGAACAGGAACTTTACTCTGAACGAGTAAGTAAACGAGACGATGAACCAGACATTCGTTGCCAAGTTTCAATACTCCAGATTCTCTGGTTCGATATTCAGCCCAGTAATCTGAGAGACAAATGATGTCTAAACAACCCATAAATATAATGTACAATCATAGAATGGAGACACAACTAAAGCATACTGCACATTTGTTTTGATATATTTTGGCCTATTTGCGCATCAACAGTTTCAGTGGCAGCATAAAAGGGTTGAGGGCGGGGCAGAGTCCCAACTCATCCGAGTCCCCCGATTGGCCCGATGCGTTAGTGCTCCCTGACGATTGGCTCTCAGCTTCATTAGGCTGCAGTTTCTTCACTCCGCTGGCCGTGACGTCACTACCGTCAGCAGTCCGAGCAGCTCTTGGCTGACGGTTTGTTCTTTTGCCGTCTCGAGCACGGAGTCCATCCTTCAGCTCTTTAAACTTTTCTTCCGCCATCTTGGAGTTAGCGGTGGATGAGAGAAATTGGTACACCTGAAGACAACGCAAAGTACAAAAATGAACAAACTTGTACAAGTACCTTTGCAAGTTTGGTACGCACCAGGTCTGCGCCGGTACACACTGTACTTAAAGGGCGACTCCGTTCCTAAAGGTTAAAATTCTTTATTTATCTCCTGCTGGAGTGTACGCGCCAAACAGGAAGTCCACAGTTCCCTCGGGAAGCTACAGAATGATATATTTTTTGAAAAATGGACTCACCCTTTAACTCACATGCTGGTGATACCAGCTCCTGTTGATTACGTTGGACTCAACAATTCCTATGCAGGCTTTACTGTGACCTGGACTTTGGGGCTTGCCTGAAATATATATATTTTTTATATATTTAATCTAATCAGGTCCGATAGCGTCATGTTGTATTTCCACAGGTCTCTGGTCTGCGTGTCAGTAGAACTCAATGAACTGTAGCGACCTGTAAGGTCTTCTTTGCAAACCACAGCGTTTTGGATCCATGTCATTTAAAGGCGACACAGAGAGTAGGGCGGACGTCTTCATTTTCAAACGTTGTTTGGTGGGTCAGTTCAGTTTAATCGTGGGACAGACAATAAGAGGAAAAATGGCGCTATCATAGACTTTCACATTAACGTCAGTATCAATAAATTAAAAGAAGTTGCCCCACTTGAGGGTCGACAGAATGGAGCAGAGAGCGGCTCCCCACCCCGCCGACCAGCTACTGGTCCCAGTGTCTCTCTGCTCCGCACCGTCACAACATGTTATCCTCTGCACTCACTTTACTGCAGCAAGCGTTAGTGTGCAGCGCGGTGTACCTGGATCAGATGTTCGTGCAGTTTGTTGCAGTTCAGCAGGGGGAGCTCCTCTGGGAGAGACATCAGCAGGTCCAACATTATGGCACTCTCTGGAGGACGAGATTAGAAAAGTGGTTCACTTCAATGCAGCAGTAGGGAAATGTTTAAAACGCTAAGAACGACAGAGTACGGAAACATGGATGTTACAATAGACAGTTGCTGTATGTGTGATGCATTGTAGAGGATCAAATTGATGAAGAAGATAAGAAGATCTCTGACTCACCCATGGGGGTGAGATGACAGTCATCATTCGGCTGGTGGACGCTGCTCAGGTAGCGATAGATCCTCTCGAAGTCCACTACGCTCTTGACGCCGAATATCCTGGGACTGTCATCTGTGGCGTACTTGCTGGTGCGACCAAACTTGGTGTGGAACGCCGCGGCGGGGGTGGAGAGCGGGGGCTTTGGGGGGGCGGAAGAGGCGTCGGAGGATGGCACGGTGCTGGGGATCGGAGTTTGATCGGTGGCAGAGGAGGAGAGGGGCGCATGAGGACCTGATGAAGTGGACTTCGATGTAGAGCTGGTGGACATGGTGGTGGGGCTCTGCTCTGAGGGCTGCTGGGTAGTTTGGATTAGAGAGCTGCCAACGCTCTGAGTCTTTACCACTGCTACAGAGCCACAACCAGGTGAGACTTGTCCTGTAACTGGGGTCGCAGTCTGTGAGGCGGGTTGCGGAGATGAAGCGGGCGCGGCGAGTATTTTTGCTGCTGCACCCGGTTGGCAGGAGGTGGCAGCAGACTGAGAGGTGGGGGTGCTAGCAGGTGAGGTTTCAGCTGCGGTAGGAAGCTGTTGCTGGGGTGGAGGGACAATGCCATTTAGCACTCTATCCTCTTGGGATGGTGCTGTGAGTCTTCTGGCTGGGCCCATGGCTGGTCCTGGAGTCTTGTGTACCAGGACAGGACGGGCTGTGTTGGTGCCAGGATGCTCAACTAAGAGGGAGGAAATCTTACGTTGTAAAAGCTGTAACATGCTCCTTTATCAGTGATGTGGAGGGAGGTAGCGACGCATCTGAGCACGGGTCAGGGGCCATGTTTAAAGTGACAGCTCTTGTTGGAAAGTCAATCAAACAACCACAACTACACTCAAAACAACCACAAAGACACAAAACAACCACAGACAGGTAATACAACTACAAAGAGACATAAATAACCACTAAGGATGCAAAATAACTACAAAGACACAACACAACTACAGGGACTCAAAACAACTACAAACAGACAAAAAACAACTACAAACAGATGCAAATCGTATATCCATATATATTGATCAGCAATATTTGATAACACAGAGTAACTGGAGGTCCATACCTTTGATTGGCAACCGAGGCATTGGCCTCAGAGGGACAGTGCGACCAACAGGCCGGTCTGTGGGTGGTCTGTGGACCTGAGGGGGGTCACAGTTCCTTAGGGTGCAAGGCTCTGTGGACGACACTATCAGCATCTGAGAAACAGGGAGAGGAGGAGGATGGTGGGGGGGGGGGGGGGTCAGAGCAACATGAGCCAAAGATGATGGTTTTTGTTTTTTTATACTTTGACATTCAGTGTTATTCCAAGTTGTAGGGGTGGGAATCACCAGAGATGCCGCGATACGATATTATCACGATACTGCGATATTCTCACGATACTGCGGTATTCTGAGTATTGCGATACCATAGGCCTTTATTGCGATTTATTACTTTTTTCAACTTCAAATTATGTCCCCAAAGGAAAACTGTGTCAACATGTTTTATCTAATAAGATAAAGTTTTCAGTCTGTTCTTCTCACTTCAATCATTTTTATTGCAGCAAAATAGGATTGCCAAGCAGACAGACTGACCAAAAATGTCATAAATGTTGCATGAACCTGACAAACTGAATTTATTACTACATAGTCCAACTTAACTAAATGCAAACGTGTGGACTCAGTATATGAACTATAACTTATATAAGTAGGATATAAGAGCTATATAACTCGGTATAAGTTGTGATTTTTTTTTTTTTCGATACTTGGCGTCCGTGTATCGATACAATATCGCCACGCAAAATATCGCGATACTATGCTGTATCGATTTTTTCCCCCACCCCTACCAAGTTGTATCACTCCACTTCCATTATGTACAAGAACAACAATCAGAAATGAAGAAGACCGAACCCAACATGAGGTACTGATATCTCGGCATGGCTTGCAGTACCTGGGAGAAAGCAGCGGAAATGGGTTCCTCTCGTGTTCCAGCAATAGCGAAAGCCATGCGTGTCCACTGCTCGATGGGCTTTCTGACCTTCTTCTCCTCCAATATCTTCTTCTTCAGCTTGTTGCTCGCCAGTGAGATCACCCTGTTCTTCAAATATTCCACCACAGACTGGATCTAAAGGAGGGGAGGGGAGGGACAGTCTTTACCCACAAACACGAAACTACCCCAATACAGTGGTTCCAACAGTTTGGAACAGAAACAACGGGTTGGTAAATCGTACCTCTGAAATGGACCGAGCGGGCACGAATTTCCTCAGGTAATCGTAGTCGATGTCTGCGTTCCCTCGAGTGAAGCTGCGGGATATCTTCAGGGCTTTCAGGAGGTTCCTCTGCTCGAGTCGCGGCCAACGACGGGTCACTTTGGGCGGAGGCCGCACCGGTTCGAGATGCAGGCTGCGATTTGGTTTAGTTCGTTTACGAGCAGGCGGCTTCATCTCGACTCACGTGGCAGGTCCAAACCCGACAACACCAGGCTGAAAGAGTCACGAGGCAAAATCGTAGTTCGTCTCGTGCAGCTCGGATAGTTGTGTCCGTCTCTCACGAGATACAAACTTCTATTTGAACGTCAAACTGAATATAAAACGCGTCTTCTCGCAGACTGAGACCACCACGGCATCAACCCGCCTGCCTGCGCTCGGATCCAACGTCAACAATACGTTTTCCGATGCGATATTTTCAGAGTAAAAGCGTTATCTACAGATTCGATTAAAAAAGAAAAGAAAAAAACGATGTGTACAAAAAACTAAATCAGGTGTCCAAATATATACTTTAAATTCCCCCTTTTAGTCTTGTTAATGGCTTGTGAAGTGTTTTCAAACAACGTATAAAATAATACATCAATTTAGGTCTTTATCAATGCATAACTTAAATGCAAATTCAATATCCCTCCTTAAACTCATCAACCTATAGCATTTAACACTGTAAACGCTATATAGGCTCCCTGATTTCTGGGTAGTAATCCCAATACAGAGCATGTAATCAACACACACACCTTGCATCATTTCCCCTTTTCTAGTATAACGTGCAAAAAAAGCGGAAGTCACTCGATGTGGTACTTCGTCACTTTAATTTGAAGGCAAGGGGTCTAACTGCTTCCGGGTTGCTCTATTGGCGCAGGGGATATTTCGCCCTAATCTTTTTCTTCCAGGTATTGTTGACAGGCCGTGCGCATTCCCCTACAAGTTCCATTACACTATGGTTATGGATGATTAACGTTAGCGAAGCCAACAGCTGACTCTGCGAGATGGCGGGATATGCAGCCTGAAGCATTTGAATGGGTATCAAAAGCAGTTTGACATTTTTGTACTTTCTGGGAAAATAAGAACAACTACTGCAACTCATTAAATATAGTTGAAAAAAAACACACACCCACTTTGGCAGCGGTGGGATTCGAACCCACGCCTCCGAGGAGACTGGAGCCTTAATCCAGCGCCTTAGACCGCTCGGCCACGCTACCGGTGTGGTTATTATACAGCAAATTAATAATATAAACGCTCATATAGAGGTAGCACATATTACAACAATAAATGTATTGTTAGGTATATAGATGAACAGGTGCTATACTCTTCTAGCTTGTTGAACCGTCTGGCTAACGCATTTGAAACAAATATTCTGCAAACTCTATGGCTGATACATGCAAGGAGAAAAACATGAATGAAGACTAAATAAAATAGTTTAGAATGGGTTTGCTGGAGTGCATACTTCCCCAAATATAAGAAAGAGCAGAATAAGGCAAACACACCGTTTCATTTTGTAAACTAGATTTGAGCCAAGTGGAAATAATGAACATGACTTATTAAGAGCATGTGTAAATGCTAAGTCACATGATCAGGTGACATTATCCAGATAACACACCCAGATATAGATCACATGTTAATACCAAGGACCAGCAGCTACTGTATGTTGCTTATTACTATGTAAATGTGTTGTAAGTGTTCTAATGAGCATGCTGCTTCCTGCTTTCTATTGACAAATTACATCCTCTTGAATCTTTTTGATCAGTGTGCATGAACGTGCATGTTGTACACATGTCTTATGTGTGCAGTTTTGTGTGTGTATGTGTGTGTGTGTGGGTGTTCTGCAGTGGCTGCATGATGATGTTGGTGGATGAGTCACCCAGTCTTCACCACGTGACATCATGAATCACCGCACCTCTCCATGGGCAGAGCTGCAACCATCAACCCGCTCCACTCCTCCCTTATCTCATCCCTCCCTGTCATCTGGCACGCTCTCTCTCTCTCTCTCTCTCTCTCTCTCTCTCCTCTTCTCTGTTCCTCCACTCTCCCTCCTCTTTATTCTCACCAGCAGCCGTTTCATTTGGATTTTCATTTCAGTGCAGCCTTGTGTCTCGGCCTGACTCATGCATGTCCCATCTCATTCCTGTCTGTCTTTTATTCCTGTGCATTCCTGTCACCCACACCACCCAGTCAGTTCACGCATCCGTCCACGTTGTTCTGAGGTTGAATTACTGAACCTCGCTTGACAGCCTTTGGAAGTCCTCTCTATAGTTTCAGTGTTTCTCAAACACAATCCCACAATCCACAATCCCCACCTCCTGCTCTAACCTCTAATCACCCTGCTGAACACCCCCACCCCGGAGCAGCACGACGTATCAAAGCAAGCCGAATCCTGTCTTCTGCTCCCTCCCACCTTTAATTACTGTCTGTGCTGTAATCGGCCCGAGGGGCTACACAGGGGATTATCCTTCTTAACCCTAGACGTTCATGATTTCTTCATAAGGAGGAGAATGTAGTTTTCAGAATGCGCCGGATCGTCGTTGAGGCAGTTGTTGGCCTCATTCTGGTGACGGTGACATTGACAGTTGATCTCTTAACGGGTAACTAATGCGCCCAGCCTCCACGGCAACACAATGGAGCTAAATGTAATTTTGTTTGTGCTGCCCACAGCTTTGACAAATTACTTCACCTTCATGTTTTACCTGTATGCAACCTAAGCCCGCTCATTTGTGATTGGTCAGTACTACACGGACTACAAACCAGAATGCTTTTGATACCACAATTCTACATATATAAAAATGTTTGTTCTAAAATATTTTACCTACCCTAGCTTTGAATTGAACAAGTGGAAACATGTCTCAAACCAACAGTTTGTTCCATTCCAAACTCTCTCAGGGATTATTTGCTTGATTTTTAATCAGATTTGCTGTTGATATTCAAGTTTCTCATGATGATTCCAAATGTCTCTCTCTTTCATTCTTACTTCAAAAGCCATCCATCCATCCTTCCATCTATCCATCCATCCATCCATCCATCCATATATCCATCCATATATCCCATCCATCCATCTATCCATCCATCCATCCATCCATCCTTCCATCCTTCCATCCATCCATCTATCCATCCACCCATGCATCTGTAGAGCCATCAGTTTTATCAATCTACACTAACTGCCCAGGACTGTCATAGTACATGTCACAGTCCAGTATAATTATCTCACAGTACCTGGATGTTTCAGTTGCTCGGTTGTTCATGAATTTTGAAAACAGGATGACAGTATGAATATGTAAATATGAACACCTGAGCGACTGGAATATCCCCGTTCATTGAGATGGCTATTGAGGACCTTTGCTGTCTCCTTTCACATAAAAATGATCTCCGACCACAGTGAAGCAGATTTGTATTAAAAATAGTTTGACTTTATTGTTTCTTCATGTATAGCAAAAGTAGTCATTGACATGCGCATATTTACATCCAGCAAACGCATGTTTATTACGATGGTTACAACAAGGTACATCTAGAAAGACCATGGAAAACACTCGCCGTATACATGACTCAAACAATGATTTTAAGGTACACCGACGTCATTGTTTCTGTCATCTTTAGAGTTTTTTTTATACTTTTTTAATTGATGCTTGTACGTCTTCAAAGAAGCAATTTTTAGATGCAAGTATACATAAACGTGCAGACACTTTACCCTCGCCTCTGGTCTGTCGCTTCATATCTCAGCCTCTTTTTTTCTACCCTTCTCTTTCTCAATATGGGACATCCTTCTTGAAAAAACAACAAACCATCAGGGAATCGTGATGGTTTACAAAATTACAAAAAAGCTTTGTTTTTATTTTCATATCAGTTCACTCTCATTTTTCTTGGACTAATGTCCTCATGTTGACTTTCTTTTTTCAGTTTGAGATAGTCGATGCCGTGATTCTGTTTTGGCTTGACAACAAAGACGTTGAGCTTTGCTCATCCCTTAGCAACAGATGACCACAAAGGTCAACAATACAGACAAACCAAAGAGCAACATCTGCTCTCGTTCCGTGACGCATTTGAAAAAGAGGTAAACGGGGAGAAAAAGGAAGTGTTTATTGATTACTGATTATCAGTAGCCATTTAAGTAAAGAAGGGAACTCTCAGCAGTACAAACCTTTTTTTTTGCACGTTAAAAAACTTCAATACAATCATATTCATAACACTGCCATCCAATCCAAGCAATGAAAAATCCCTTCATCATGGTTTTTTTTAAAATTGTGACTTAAACCTGAATATGAGCGAACTGATCCTGTCTCCAGTGGAGTCAGTTCCAGAGAATCATTTCATTATCCCGTCTGCTTCCATTACAAAAGATTTCTGCCTTGATCTCGTGGATGATATCAAGTGGTACAAAAGAAAACATGAAGCACAATGTTCGGGATGTCACAGTGATATGTAAGGCAGCCAGTTTCAGCTCAGAATTTGGAAAGAAGTTCCCATCTACAAATGTATAAAATGGGTGATCGATGGCTGTGCAACATTTAGAACAAATACTTGCCCGAATTCAATCTTTACTTGCCCTTATACAAATTGTTTCATTAATTAGCGGTTATCAAATAACAACAAAATTGGTAGATTTGCTGGCCCATCGTGGCATTTTATTTGCCCCGGGCGAGCTGGCAATCTTTATTTTTTAGCCCTGTAACGATTAATGAAAAATATATGTTGAATAATAGAATCGCACTAAATGGACTTCATCGAGCTGAAGGGAACTTTGGGATTTAGGGGCACTTTGGGGCGCGACGACGAAACCATTGAGGGTATCTTTAAAGGATAAGGCTGGTGATTTTCTAGATTAGGAATATAAACTGAGTGCTACAGATGGGGTAAGGAGATGTGGAACATATTTAGTGATATAGAACACCACCAGCCTTACCTGTTAAAATGCACGCGTTTAGTAAAAGAGCAGTATGTGACTCCACCACTGCATCCTCCTCTGGAGGCGTCAAAAGAATGCCATATAGAGTTTGGTCAGGCTTTGGCACCATAGCAACAAGGTAATTGAAGTTATGCAAAGGGATGAGTCATCCCAGCCATTATAGTGTTGTTCGTGTGGCTTCCACAGCCCTTTGTATGAAATATGCTTTTTGGTGCGTTATATTTCATGATGAAGAGCTTTGGTGGGTATGTGTGAGCATACATAAATGAGAAGGTGCTGTTCTGCTGAAATGTTTTTGCTGCATCTTCATACAAATACCACAAAAAAATGATACATTTGCATAAAAATGTATTCATTTTTTAAAAATGAGATAGCAAATGGCTCCGGAAAGAGGCCATTCCCAGAATATGCATGATTTTTACGTCATCTCTAAGAGATGAAAGGTGTGTCTGTTGTGCACTATATGGACAGAAGGTGGTCATTTCAGAAAGAATATGTTTATGTAATATTGTTCAAATTTCCCTGCCTGAGATAATCACACACATATTCTCTTTGTGTTTAGACAGTAGAACTCCATCAGGCTCCAAACGCTTCCCAGCATTCATCGCTGCTTACGATCTGACTCTGAAAAATATATATTTTTTAAAGGTACAGGTAACAACATATTCAAGCGTCCTCCTTTGTTGGCATTGTAAAATGTCCAAATGGAGAATGTTGTCATGCCGGGAGTTTGGATGAGAAGTTCTAGCATGATACAAATCTCTGCCGCAGCATGCTTTCCAACGGACCACGTTCGTCCTGTGTCCCCTCCTACAAGGAGGAGGAGTGTAGATGTGTATCTTCCCTCTCCTTTTCCTGTCAAAGTGACATTTCATCCAGACTAGCTCTGGAAATAAAAGTCCTCCTTAATGTCCTTGGCCAAATCAAAACACCAAATAGGAGAAATAAACTTGTTACATATATAATACAAAACCAAACAAAATAAGATCATAAAGAAATACTTTTCTGCCCATCTCTCATCTTTCCCCATACTCTCGCTTCCTCATCCCTCTTTCAGTCCAACACTGGCCTCTTCATGAGTATCTGCTGTATGTATTTCTCCAGATCGTCATGGTTGCTGCTCTCTGGCTGCTTTCCAGCCACGTGATAGTCTTCATTTCTCGTTGCTGCGGGTGCCGCCGGGGCTGAGTAATAATATTCCTGCTGAGGCGGGATCACAGGCATTCGGAGAGGGGAGCGAGGTTTGGGTACCGGCTGATACCGGTAGGTGGTGTAGTAAGGCCTCTGCTGGAGGACTGCGGGGGGGGTTCTCAGTCGGGGTTGGACCCAGCTGTGGTAACGGCGTTTGGGAGAGAATGAGTAGGTGTCATCCACGGAATTCCCAAGGAAGTTGTTGAGGGTGAGAGCGGGTTTGGGGACGTAGTAACGGGGTTTGGGTCTGGGGGGAGGAGGGTAATAGATGGGGTAGTAGTCTGGGTACTGCTTCCTCTGGTAGTAGGACGGGTATGTGTAAGGGTACAAAGGGTAGCCAGTCCAAACTGACTTGGGTGATTTGAGCCAGAGGTCCTGTTTGATTGACAGAGGCTTCTGAGGTTTGGGCCAACGATTCTGATTGGCCAACAGAGGCTTGGCAGGTTTGCTCCAGAGATCCTGTGACTTGGTTGGCGATTTCTCCTGTAACCATGTTTTGAGGAGATTGACAGCTGGGGAGGGTTGCTTAGAGACGGGAAAGTTATTTTGACTGGTTGGAATCTGTGATGCTGAGAAACCATTGGATGACGAGAACGGGGAAGATAGCGAAGTTGGAGGTCGTTGCCAACGAGACGCCATCTCGGGCTGCACGTCTTTCTTCTTCTTCTTTTCCACATCGTTGATGATGTCCACCACGTCGTCGGCAGGGAGGTGGAGCTTGTTGGAGATCTCGATCAGCTTGTCGATGGTCTGGGGATCGATATCATCCTCCTCCGTCACCTCCTGTTCCTCATCGGATCTCTTGTCCTCCGCGGCGTTGGACAAGGAAGAGCTGTACTTCTTGTTCCCGTTGTTCTGTTTGACCATGTAGCGCAGCAGCATGTCCGAGGCGATGTCGGCCAGCTTCTCCTCCTCCATCTTGGCTCTCTGTGCCTCGGCCGCCTGCCTCCTCATCTCCTCCTGCTCTGCTTTGGCCTGAGCCTCCTCCTCCTCGGGACTCAACACCTCCTCGTCTTCCTCTTCCTCCTCATCCTGTGGTTCATCCTCTTCCATTACCTCCTGCTCTGCTGGTTGGGGCAACTGTGCTACATTACCGCCAGCGTAATTGTTGTCCTCGAAGTCGTCCATGAAATTGCCCCCCCTGAACTTTGGGAAGTTCAGGCCTTTCTGCGTCTCCTCCTGCCATTTCAGTTTCTTCTTAGACATGGCGAGGTCGTTGCCTTTGTTGGTTGGTATGATGTCGTTGTAGCTGCTGTAACCTCTGCTCTCTCTCTGGTTTTGCTCTGAATCTCCCTCCCTCTTAGTGGCCGTGTTCAAACGAGGAAACTCCTTCATCATGGTCTCGAGGTTCTTTAGCTCCTCGGGGCTGATCTGCTCCTCCTCCTCATTGCTGCCTTGTTCAGGGCTGTTTGGCCCCTGCTGGGGGGCAGCGCCCTGCCCGTTCTCCCCTCTTTCATCCAGACTAGCGGGCTGCCGCTCTGCTTGGACCTGGACCATCTGACTTGTGGTGCGACTGGTCACCTTTTCTGTCATCTTCTCTTCTTCTTCTCGAGCTTTCTGCTTCTCCTCTTCCTCCTCTCTTTCCCGCTTCTTCTGCTGCGCGGCCATCAGCAGCTCCAACTCCTGTCGTCCATCTCGGTCTCTGTCTGCCCCCTCCATCGTTCTCACTTCTCTGCCTGCTTCTTCTTCTTTAACCTCCCCCATCTCAGCCTTCATTTCTCCTTCCATCTCATTGCGCTCCCCTCCCTCCCGTCTTTGCTCTACTCGTGAGTGATTCAGTGCCTCCAGTAAAACCGCCGCTAGTGTTTTGGGATCCACACCTTTGAAGAGCTCTTCCTCTTCCTCTGCATCTTCTTTCTGCATCGATCGTGTCTCCTCGTCCCTTCTACGAGGAGCATCTCTGTGTGGGTTATCAACATCTCGAGAGGTGTTGATCGGCTTGGAGGTGGACAGATGGAGGAAGGAAGCCCCTGTCAGGAGGACGAGGAGAGCACTTGAGGCATCGTGGTACCCAATCATGGTCACTCAGAAGAGGGCCCGCTGTGAGCAGCGAGGGGGATCAGAAATGCCTGGAGGACAGAGAAAAGCACAGAGACACATCTTCAGTTTCAGTGACTCTCAATAAAAAAATCTCGCCCTGTAGCACAAAGTCATAGCACCAAATTATTGAAAAGTCGCCATTATTAGAGGATTCTGAACCTCGAGATTCTGTACTGTGTCCTCAACGAAGCAAGGTGAAAAGTAAGGGTGTATAGGTCAGGGTGGTGAATGAGCAGATAGCTAATATTCAAACATTATGTACCTCTTCATGCCGTGAGCTATTTTTCTAAAGGAGCAAAATGCCCTGAGTGAATTTGAGTTCCCTCTGGTAAACAGTTATGCAGCGTATATGTCTACAGCTTTTATTGTGAAAGGTAAGAACGGAAGGAGTGGTTCTGGTCTGCGCTTTCTTTGTCAAGGTTGAAAGGAGTAATAAAGTTTGCCAGCTTGGTTTCGGACTACTGAGTCTGTGTTGTTATAGCCTACATTCAATATATCTGTTCCGCACAAAGTTATGATGCCATCAAGAAAAAAACAGTCTGGAGCTGCTGCATAGACAATGAATAGGAGGTTTTTTGTGGGTTTTCTACTTTTTATTTTTTTACACAAATGAGCTTTATTCTATTTTAGTGTTCTTGGTTGTAAAATGGAAAATGTAGCCGCATACTAAGAATATTCCTCTGGATACTTAGTGTCATCTAGAACATGTTTCCCAATTGATTGTCTGTGGAGCAGCTCCACACTTCATTCTTGATGACATCACAGTAATCTTAGCACGTTTTAGGATTTCAGTTGTTCATGTTTACATATATTATTACTAGGACAATAGGAATAACATTTATGTATTTTGAAAATGGGTGTAGTTCCCCTTTAAGTTACCACTTAAAGGGGTAATTGTGTTTTTTTTTTTAAAACCACAATTCTCTTGAAGGGACATGAAAGCACGCATCAGTATTTGGCTCTTCAGGAGCGGGACCACTGCACCACATGCAACATATTTTGCTGATAGAGTAACATTATTGAATTCAGCTCAGCGTCAAGGAGGGGCGGGAATAATAACCGGCTCTTCTGTGCTGCATGGCACCACGCCACACTGTTTGCTGCAAATAATTTAATTAAGGACACTGCAAAAAAAAAATATATATATATATATCTACACACAACTTCAACAATTAGTTTATATATATACATGTTGTAAAAGTCGTGTTTGATTCTGGTGCAGAGATGATTCAAGACACCCTCAAAAATGTCGGAAACAAGTTCATTTGTAATTGGAAAAAATCTGCCATTTCAAGAGCCACCAGACCAACTGACTGGCACGTTCTGCAGTGGAGGTGGCTGGAATGCAGCGGATGCGTGATGCGTGATGCGTGATGTGCAAACACGCAGCGAATGATCGACTGGCTTCGTCTCATCCTCCGCACATACAAAGCAAACTGATATATTATAAGCAAACAGATTGCAGGAGGTTTAGGCTTCATGGCCTGAGCAGGTCACACCACAGTTGGCACCAACAAAACGGATTAATAATCCGCCTCTGAGACCCAAGAATCAAGAGCACAAAAAAAACCTGTGAGCATGAAGCCACCTCCAGACTTCTGGCAACATGAGTAACCTGCCACCAACCTACACACTGTAAACCTCCAAAAAAACAAAACAGCATTCACAGATCAGTGTCATGCAGACATTTTAGACACGACAAAGGGTTGTCATTGACTCTGTATCATCACCTTTGTTCTTTATTTATTTATTTATTTTAAACAGTCACCTTGATGCACACAAAGCAGCTTCGTTCTACTTCATTTTCAATCTGGTTATTTTCTGCAAAGCGAGTCATGATGGTGGCTGGAGATGACGATAATTGAGATGGTGGTGATGATGATGATGGTGATGATGGTGGGGAGGAGGAGGAGGCAGAAAAAGGAGGGGGGCAACACAGCCACCTCTGTTTTGACCATAGGCAAAGGAATATGGAAAGTCCAAGTGGCAATACATTCATCTCCCACACGATGCAAAGCTCCAATTAAAAAGCGCTCTTATGTCTGAACTGAAAAAAATGTGTTGCTGGATCAATTAATTAATATATTATGTGTCACGTGACTAAAGGGGATTTTAATGTTTTCTGACTCAATTAACAGACAACTTCAACCCAACAAACACCAGAAACCACTGTTTTCAACATTTTTTACAATTTTCTTTTTGGGCTGATCTACACTCATAAAACATAACACTTTTTATTTTTTAAACAAGATTATAATATATAAAATATAGTAATAATTCTCAGTTTGGATTATCAGACAGCCAACCCAACAGATTTCCTTTTTTTTCCCCCAGAAGAGAAAGTAAAGTAATGCCGGATAAGTTGCCACTTACTTGCAGTTCAGTCGGAGCAACGGGGGATTCCAGCTTCTGGTCACGTCACACTCAAAGCTGCAAGAAGTCCCCGCTGTCATGCACACCGTGCATGCACCGTGCTCTTGTTGTTGTTGTTGTGTGCGAGTTTGTCGTCTAACGTTAAGGGTCGTCACTGTTGTTGTTGTTGTTGTCACCTCCTGCGCGACTTCTCTCCCGGGAATCCGCTCTTTCTTCTGATTTCAGAACCACGGACAGCGGCTCCGGTGCTCTTATACCTCCTGTCCTCCCCGGCCCACGTGATTCGTGCGTCAAGCGGTCCCCATTGACGTCACCAGACTGGGTTTCATTCATAAGATTTTTTTGCACCCCCCCCCCCCCCCCCTCCCCCCTCCTCCCCTCTTTGCTCGAACCAATTAGCTGCAGTGCTCGTGCTGCTGAATGAACAGGAGCTGCTGAATGAATTCGCAGTTTATGGCTCTCCGTCTCTCCGCATGCAGGGCCGGACCCCGCCTCTCCGGGGACGTGGCACGTGCGTGATTCCAAGCAACGTGTCAACAATAAGCTGAGTGACATAAATTCATGCAAATTTTGGAAAAAAATATGCACGGATAGGAATGCTGTTCGTTAAATATTATCGCTTAATAATTTATTGTTTTCCTTCATGTTGGGGCTTCATCATCACACTTGCATACAGGAGAGGAGCAGTGGTCTCCAATCAAGGGTCCGAGGACCCCAGGGGGTCCTTTGGGGAGTTCAAGGGAGATTTCAGATGACTATCTTCCCTTTACATCCCCTTTTATCCTGTTTCTTATTCAATATTCCTCCCTTTGCCATATATGTGTTTATTCATTGTATCACTACTGCACACCAGTCCACCACAATGTAATATATTACTATCTTATTTCATTTATATTCTATTTTATTCCGATATGTTTTAACTTCTGCACTATTATTTCTTATATCTTTATTTGACTGATTGATCATTGTTTCTGGGAGCCTCACATAAACATGTCCCCTGTCCAACACTCCACTGTAACGCAACAGATGAAGAACACCAACTCTTGTTGCTTTCTCTTCCATGACAATATATATGTAGTATATCGACAGTGCATGCATATGGAGTGCAACACATATACGATGTGATTATTTAAATCATTTTGTCAAACATTCTGTGCATTTGCAGTTGCGGCTGCAGCATCACATGCTGGTCAACACCTGCTCTCTGAATCAGGAAACTCATGCAGTCACCTCACCAAGTTCAGTTCATAATGGTTAGTTAAACATAAATATTAATGTCAACATTAATGTAAATGCAGCACCCATTCATTACTGTATTAAAACAATTACTGGGGATTCTTTTGGCAAGAACTGGAGTTTTGCAACATGTTTTAATTATCATGACTTTGGAAATTCTGTATTTTTCTGTTTTTACACATAAAACCTGCTGAATACACACACTTCTGCAGCAGCACAGGCGGTTACAAAACGTCCAGACACATCATTTAGTTGAGCTTAAAACACTTTATTCTTTATAAAATGAAATTCACACACCAAGTCCCTTTAGCCTTTGCCTGCATCACAGATTCACTGATCGTCTGCTTTCTTAAACCAGAGCCTCGATCAGCTCTCTACATCTTATTCTCTTCCTCCAACCAAACAACTTTCAACGAGAGATTTCTATCAAAGTCCTCTCTCTCTTACACGTCAACGAATTTATGGACAACATAATCACCAAATTGATAAAGTCATTGCATATGATGAGCTGATTGACCGAAAGACAAAGTTCAAACTGGGCATTAAATAGAATGAGACGATAAAATAAACATTATTCAACACACGATTCAAAGAACATCTGTTTGAAGGGCAGCAGAGGTCGGGGTTAATATTAAAACCTCAGGGAGTAAAACAGTGGGGGTATGCTAATGTACGGGAGAATGTGAGGAGGATTATGCTTCAAACAAAGTGCTCGTCAGAACATCAGACGGAAGGCGTGGTCCATTGAAACAATCACACTTTGAACGTGACCTCCGTCATTTCACGTGCACGACAGAGTGCAACACGGTGAATGCCTTCAAAGAAAAGTGTGAGCTGTTATTGCATCACGACTACAAAGATACTCGGCGTTTTGAAGGACAACCAGGAAGTCGGCATCATACTGGTTCACTCGACAAAAAGTCAATGGGAGTTTTTCTTTCGGATTCTGGATTATTGCAGAAGACAATCTCTGAGGCAAACAAACGTTTAAGATACTTTTGTTCAGCAAGATAATCTTCACAAAGGAAAGACACTTAGGATTTATGAAGCGTGAATGCAATCGCCAGAAGTACAGAGCTAACTTTAGGCTATAAACAAACTACAGCCTGGGCACATAACTTCACATCAGTGATGTCGTTTCGTAGTCTCATTAAGACACTTGTTAGTAGCCTTTTTTAAGATGATTTTTTTATGTCGTAGAACAAAAATCTCTTCAGCTTGTGTTAACCACATATCTTATTTCAGGAACTCACCAAAAACCCATTGACTTCCAGACCAGGGGAACAGGAAGTGTAAAAATGCTAACTGTTTGAGGACTTCCATTTGTTGCAGTACATGCGGACACAGTACAGCACAATGAGCCCTTACTCTGAAACACAGTCACATTCAGAGTTCAGCAGAGGGAAACAAAGGCCTGCTGTGTTGAGACAACAGTGCTGCAGATGAACTGACTTCGTCAGACAGGTTCAGGCTGAATGTCCTGCAGCGTGTTGCTGCCAATGACCTCCGCCTTTTCTTAGTTTCTTCCACGAGGTACACATATAGGTCATTTGAGGGTGTAGTACTTCTTCGAAGAACATAGTGCTTCAGTTCAATATTTACTGAGAAGTTCTCCATCGACGCAAATAAGCAAGCAACATGAACAGCAGGTCACGTGAGGTCACAAAACAAAGCACATGAATGAGGACATTATATAAATTAGATCGCTGTGTAATGAAAAACATGCATACATTCTGAGGCATTAAAAGGAGCACGTTCCTCCGTAGGGTTGTGTAGGATTGGAAAATGTAACAAAAACTAAAAAGGGACGAAGGAATTAATGTTGAGATATAGCCAAAGATATTTATGTTTTCCAAAAATATCTGTTTCATCTGTGTGAAATAATAGTTCATACGTTTTTCTGAAAGTCCCATATCACCTGGCACTGATCAACAGTATATGGAGAGTTAAGGGAGAGTTTGGATTGTTTGAAATGGGGTTTAACAGTATGAGGTACTTCTCCACAGTCAGTATATTACTACAGTACATAGACTTTAGAGAAACAGACAGGAGTACAGCTATGTACTGCTGTGGACGGAGGTAGCAGCAGAACCTATTTTAAGTGCAAATCTACGCTATATTTTCACCGCTCAACCTTGCTAGCTTTTTCTGACGTGGAGCTGAAGACGTATCCATCCATGCTTTCTCCAAAGCCACCGGACTCCATTGACAAAAACAGCAATTTTACCTCGTAGAACAGGACTTGCTGCTTTACCGCCGCCTCGATCGGTCAGTTAGTTTGTCTCATTGCGTGACTTTAGTGTTTTAAAACGCGTAAATTCTGATTCACCAAAGTCACGCAATAACACACAAAGAAACAACTATTGAGGCATTGGTAGAGCAGCAACTCCTGAGGTAAAATGTTTTTGTTAATGGAGTCTTGCGGCTTTGAAGAGAGAACGGCTTCAGTTCCCCTTCAGGTTGTTAATAGAACATAAACATTTATGGATTTTTTTAGGTGTCTAAAATACATCCACACACTTTGCTCCTGTGCGGGTACTCCCGTCTGTTTCTCCAAACTCCATGTACTGTAGTAATACACAGTGGAGCAGCGAATACAACACCACTTTAAAAACAACCAAACTAACCCTTAAGTAGAAAACTGCATGGTCACTTAATTAGCAATAATAGGATTTCATGAATATTTCAGATATGTTCACTTCAATAAAGTGAACATTTGCTGAGTGACTGCTTGCAGACAACTATTACAATTTTTCCCGAGTGACCAGCTGGATCTTTGTATATGATAGTCAATTATGAGCTTTTGTACAAACCCTCCATCTCATCGCAAAGACGTTTATAGCTAACACACTCATCCCTGTCCACAGCTTGTTATGAAGTAAACATATGTATAATGTAAGATCGTACACACAGCGGTGTAACAGTTCACATATGCTGGATTATTGCTGCGAGTACATTTGGGTTCTGATCTCTTCGTCTGTATTGGATCTAGTTGCAGAATATTTTGTCTCGCAGGTCAATAGTGTCACTTTAATAGTTGAAGTTCAGGACTCCTGGTATTTGGATCAAGACCATAATTGAAAATAAGGTTTGCAGTAAGTAAGTTGACGACCTAGGACATATCAATTTAGGGTTTTGATAATTTAACTTTTGTTACAAATGAAAGCTGATGGACACGAAAAGTATTTGGATTCAATGAGTGGAGTCAATTCTGGATTCAGATTCTATAAAGAGAGCATGAACCCAACATGTCTTTGCATTAATTGCTCAAATGAGGGGAAGTTGAAGGAAAACCATGAGAATACAGCATGTCGATGGACCATAAACCTGAGGTTGGAGCCTCCATGAGCACGGTGAACTGTTACACCCCTAAAGGAGACGTTCAAAGCTGCTTGTAGGCATACTACTGTTTAAGAAATGCACTTTGCTTTAATGAAACGACTGAAAGGACGAGCGTTTAAATGTGATCCTGCTCTGTTCCTTTACTAGCAGCGGCTGCTCATCTGGCCTAAGACGGCATGTCCAACTATAAACAGCTGTAACAACCACTCACTTAAAATGATAAAATGTTGTAAAAAGCATGTACGGGAAGAAAAAATACACTTATACTCTAAAATTCAGTATATTCTAAATAGGGCTGGATTGAAGTTCAGAGGCTAACATGTCGTACCGGTAAGTAGAACCAGCAGAACATCAAGTTCCAACTGGACGCTTCTTTTTCCTTCCATCTCTGCGGCTGCTTCTTGCCGTCTGGAGGAAAACTAAGTGGGCTGTGATTCTCAGTGGCACTTTGTTGAATTGCATAAAACAGACGTGACATTTCCATCTCGTCTGGTACATCAGTCCACTTGCGGTACATACGCATTGGCTCATATGTAAATGAGTTATTTGAGGCGGTGATGCAAATCCCGAACGTCTTTGGTTCATCGTTCACAACGCACTTCATCACCCCGAACCCGTCGCCTTCGGTCAGACGGGCCAATCGCAGATACAGAAGGGAAATCCAACCAGCACAACTCTGCCTTTCTGAGAAAAAGTCTATAGAATAGAATCTATAGAAGTGTAGATGAAATAAGGGTAACAATACAGGGACAGAGATGTTAGGCTGAACTAGCATTAGCACATCTAGAGCGCGGAGCCAGAGAACAAAAGGACAAAAACAAGACCCAAGTTCATCATCAACAGAAATCACCCTCTACACAAACGAGAGGAAATGTGTGGGACTGACACTCCTGTGGTCTTGATGTTAAACAGACATTTGATTTGTGTTTTTCAGCTGCATGTCGTGTGTTCCTTGTTTTATGTTATCATGCACATAACCAATAGGAATGATGGCAAACTCTATGAAAACAGGATAGTTTAAAACACAACTCTACTCCAAAAGGTCTGCTGGCATTCTATACTTTTCTGATTGTCACCCAATCGCATGTGTAGACCCACACCAACAATCAATATGTCCCACTAGCAGGTATATTGTGTGTGTGTGTGTGTGTGTATCCTCTTCCACTGGCTGATAGAGCTCCATTATTAAAAACACATCAATGAGTGACAGTAGCTGTGCTTTTCAAAAGTTCTCTTAAAATCTGCTTGATAATTGAATGGAAACACGGCTACTGTTGCTCTTTGTGACACACTGTAGATTATTTGGACTAAATCCCACATACACTGTCCTGCTGCTATAATATGTATGAGGATTAACCTGCCGCTGACAATAGTCCCAAATAAATGCACTATTTCCTCTTGTTTGTGCTAACAACTACAGTAGCCAGCTGTTGTTTTTAGCGCCTGTTCTTTGTGAAACATCTGAGCCGTTTATAAATATGAATGTGTTCAGTCGGAGCCAGTGGGCTTGGAAATGAGTGTCACATTGGTAGTTTTTGGTCTTTTCACGAGACTTGTTGAAAAAACTAAAAATATAAAAGGAACGTCAAATCCCAGACTTGGTCTCAGTCCACATTCAGTAGCTTTAAGCTTCAGTACAGGGCTGTGACTGTTCACCCACCTCTCTGCATCACGGCATCAGGCTGACTGCCTAGCTGTGACTCCAGCGCCAGCATCTACTGGAATTCAAGTCTCTAATAAGCTGAAGGTGGACTCTATCTCACCCCTTTAAAAACCTAAACACCCCCACCCCACCCCTGCTACCACACACACGTCCCCACACTCAGGTCTCACACACACACACACACACACACACACACACACACACACACACACACACACACACACACGCACACACACACACACACACACACACAAGTAAAGGGCCTGTCAATGCAAGGATCCTCCATTCCTAACTGAGTCTCCCCCCAGTTAAACGCTGTACATCGGTCCCCCCAGAGCCAAAGATCCCAGCGTGTTCCATCCCAGATTGTGCCCCGCCCCCCTCTCATCCAGCCCTCTGCCTTTAGTATCTAAAGTCTCTCACAAGCTAGTTGTGTACTACGCCAAGCCCATCTCCTCCAGCACACTCCTGGGTGACTCGTCCTCCTGTAAAGGGAGATAAGAGACGGTTGAACGGAGGACTCACTTTAAAGCATTTGTTTTGAAAAAAACAATACACATCATTTCATGTGGCTGCCAGCTCTGAGAGGTCCAGACAGTAACATTTTCCATCACTCCCATGTCTATAAGGCATTATAAACATACCTATGTGTTATAATCTGCTTATAACACTGTATAACTCAAGTTGTAAGTAGGGCTGCAACTAACGATTATTTTAATAATCGATTAATCGATGAATCGCATATTAATGGGCCAAAAAAGGCGAGTGAATAAAAACGTGTCTTTAGTCTTGCAAACTATACCACCCCTGCCTTACTACTGTTGTTAACGAGCTAACGCTAACTTGTCATGCTTGTCAAGCTGGATAACGAGTAAACACCAGCACCAGAAGAGCTACTGGAGGGACGTTACGTTCCTCACTTCAAAACGGAACAAAAGTAGGATTCTGTAGTGACTAACCCTGCTGTTGAACTCCCTTCCTCCTCATCAAGGACTCCAACATGTTTACGTTGTTGAATCAGGAAATAAATACTGTAGCCGTCTGTGTTCACCCAGAGCTCTACGATACCTCATATCAATAGAGACCGGACCAAACTATGTGTATAAATGTGTGTGTGTAAACCATATGGTACAAACAATGAATAGACGCTGCCGTATTTATGTCTAGATGACGTTATTCTGAGTGTTGGTGGAGCTGCTACAATGTTAGCATAGCCTAGCACCGATCCATCTGAGCTCCATTGAGAAGACAAGTAGCCTACAAATCGGCATCATTACGTAGTTATTTCGGAGTCCCTTTTTGTCGGAGACGACAAGTACAAATCGGCATCATTACGTAGTTATTTCGGAGTCCCTTTTTGTCGGTTTATTGCCGTTAAATCACAGCCAAATCAGTTTATTTTGTGTTCATACAGCTGTAGTAAACAGCGACGTGTGGCTTGCTAGACACAGTGAATACAGCTCGATAAAATCCACAGAGCTCCTCTGGACAATGTTATGAACCAGACATGACGGCGTTCAGTTTCCCGGGATATCTGGGACTTCCACAACACGTACTAAGCAGAAATAGAGGTTATTTTTTCCATGGTTAATGGCGGACAGTTGAACGGCTTTCAGGGCGATAAGCCTCTCCGGCGCGTCCAGCGCGAATGAACACAAATAGTCCCCGGCGAGACCGGCGGCGCGAATGGCGCTCAACTAAACTTTTTTTTTTTTTATACTCAAACATCTCCGCGACTTGAGTGGCGTAATAATTGACACAAGTGACACAACGAATCGATAATGAAATTCGTTGCCAACTCTTTTAATAATCGATTTTTATCGATTCGTTGTTGCAGCCCTAGTTGTAAGCACTCGTAAATAATAATAAATGCTTTATAACAATCATAATAAAGCAGTTTATTAGGGTTTAAATATATTTCCACTTCATATAATGTGTTATGATTATTGTTATAAAGCATTTTACAAATTTATGAGTGTTATAAATAAAATAAAGTGCTATAAGCAGATTATAATACGTTCATAATGCATTATAGACATGGGCGTCATAGAAAGTGTTACCATAGACATACATACATATTACATTACAGCATTATAGAACCCTGAAACACTCACACGCATAAACACTTACAAAACTATCATGCACTGAAAGCTGAAGGTCTGATCAGATTCAGAATCTCTTTCACCTGTTGTTTATTTAATGAAATCGAAATGTTGCAGTTTTAGACCGTGTTCTTAGAACCCTCCATTATGACCTAATAGTTAAAGGAACTAATAAACTAGAGGAACTAAACGAGGTCCCATTTCCTCTTCCTGTTTGTGTTTCTGCTAAAGTGAAGACAGACCATTTAGATCCACAACGGACACAAAGATGATGGCAGCATTTGAGAGGCAATGTTTACCTACGTCAGAGGTATTGAGGACTGGCTGCTGGCACTACATTTAAATTCTCTGTTGTTTCTAGTAGAGAGGCAGGTTCCTGAGATCCTACCATTTTAGTGATAACTGATATAGAAATAGAACAAGACACCCAATCCCCCCCTAACCCTCCTTGGTGGAGGGTGAAACCCTAAAGCCACGGTTACCTCCTGAAGTAGGTCGGCTTGTTCGATGGCTTTGAGGACGCTCTTCTTCGACGTATCCTGGATCTCTCCTCCCATCAGGAACTCATCTAGAATGAAGTAGGCCTTCTCAAAGTTAAAGATGATGTCCAGCTCACACACCTGCACAAACGGACACAAGTCAACCATGCTTTCTAGAGCAGGGGAATGATGACTTCTTATGTAACTTTCAAACCTTAGCTAGCCGTGTGAAATCAACTCCACACAGAGATCTAGGACTTACACTGCCAAAGTACTTATCCAGAAGCTCTACGAAGCGGTGGATGACTTCAAGTGTGATCAGCTCGTTGTCCTGCTCTTCAATTGCACAACAGAAGTACAGGCTGGCGTACCTGTATGACAACACAAAGAACACGGAAACAACCCATATCAAAAATAACATCTTGCAGTTCATTTTAGTTTGATAAAGTTAGTCATCATTTCTTTATATATCCCCAAGAACTTTCCAGAACTATGAAATGTATCTACATAATTTTTCATTTGACCCCAATCAAATGCCTTAAGTTGCTCAAACAGAACCATAAAAGCATGAATCATGCTTTAGTTTAAGTGGATAACATAACTTGTGTTATCAGACTACCTCAACTGGTTCCTCAAGTTCTTTGAGCATCAACGGAACCTCTCCACTGTTTTGTAGTTCATTTAGTAAAGTATGGTCCTATTTAGAATAAAATAGATGGTAAAGCAGGGTATGCTTTAGGGCGGGGCTACTTTGTGATTGACAGGTCGCTACCTTTCAACTTTCACAGTGTGTTTTCAGTTCATGAAAGTAAATTGTTACATTTTTGACAGCCTTAAACTGTCTTTTTCAGCATTCGGTTGTACTCCGCTCCATCCTCTCGTGTCACTTCTGTTTGGAACAAACCAAAAGGACGGCGGCCAAAAAACCACAATGGCAACGGACAAAAATGTAAACGGCAAAGGACAAACACCAAGAATAAGAAGGACAAAACTCAAGATGGCGACGGCCAAAATGCCGAACTGGAGACTTGAAAACTGCAGTCTACAAACCAAAGGGTGACATCACGGTGACCGCGTCCACTTCTTATATACAGTCTTTGGTCCATGAACTACAATTTGAATGTTATGCTAAATGTTTGGGGAGCTCTGATAGATAGACTAGTAGTTCATTCTCAGCCAAAGGACAACAGGACAAGCTTGAAATCATTTTCCAGGCCAAAATAAGACTTTCCATGACATTTTACTCTTGCTCTCAGTTTCATGTGTTTTCAAAGACTGGAAAATCGACCGACTGTGGAACCAAGAGCATGATTACTAACTCATATTCCCACGGTGATGTTTACACTAAATATCTGTTGACATTTTGTCCACCTGTACTTCCGTTTTATTTTCACACCACAAACAAAAACAGCTTTATTTGGTATTTGGAGCCCAGGGAGACTTCCTCACATGGCTTGTTTTGTCCAACAAACAGTCTAAAACCCAAAAAGCTTCGGTTTACTACAATGGAAGATTTTCACATTCAAGAACCGGAAACTTAAAGTAATGATCAAAATAGCTGCCGATTATATTTCTGTTGATCGATTAGTGGACTAATTGTTGCAGCTATTCTCTCAACTCACATCTTCCTCGTTGGCAAGAACCGATGTTTATAATCTAATCATTTCTTTAAATGCCAGGCTTACAAAGAAAAGGGTTAACAGGAGGATTGTGATGAACAGCAGAGCTGCAGTGTTCCCTCAATCCTTCCCCACTGCAGGAAATCCCTCTATGCTAAACTCACCACCCACCCACCCGCCCACGCACAGGCACAGGCTGCTCTGCTAGTCCTCCTCTGTATTCTGCTGGCAGTAATGAGCTCTGACACACACTGATCAGAGAGTGAGTGTGTGTGTAGAATGCTGGGTTTCACCCTTTCCACCCACCTAAAATCTACTGCAGCTCAGCCCACATACAAACAGACATGAACTTCTATTGGTCTGTGGGAGGTGAACTCAAGAGTGGACACACTAAAACCAGACTATCTGCAGCTTTCCTTAAGACACGTTTTAGTATTCTTACTGCTACACAGAAATTAATTCATCACTGATGTCAAATCAGTGCTAAAATCAAACTCTAAATAAAGGTACATACCAAAATGTTTGTCTTGCGATACCTGCCTCACTATCTCGATACCAATATTGTAACAATACCACTGGAAAACCCTAAAACACCAGGAAAAGTGCATTACAGTCATTTAGCAGACTCTTATCCAAAGCGACTTCAGATTCTATCACAATTCACCGTAGGCACGGCTACGGGAGAGATTTTGGGGTTAAGTGTCTTGCTTATGGACACATCGACATGCGACTAGCAGAGCCGGAGCCGGGGATCGAACCGCCGATCCTCTGATTGAAGGACGGCCCTGCTCTCCACTTAGCCAGTTGCCCACGTAATGGCATTATAGGTGAAAGAAAATGGAACTTAACATTTTTGATCTTTGTTTTATATTAATTAAAACAACAGGAGTGAATTTGGCACCATCGTGTGTTCAGACCATAGCCGGTATGTAAGAAGTGGACGTAGTCATCGTGACTTCACTCATTGCTTTGTGGACTGCCGTTTTGAAGCCTCGAGTTCAGCTATTTTGCCGTCGCCATCTTGGAATACAGCCAACGCCATCTTGGGTTTTTTGTAACCGATGAACGGAAGTTAACATATTTGCAATGCATAGAAGTGACGGTAGTGACGCCGTATATGGCTCTGGTAGCGGCAGCGACCTGTCAATCACAGTAAGCCCGCCCTAAAGCATCCCCTGCTTTATAGTCTATTGACTCTAAATGGACCATAATGTACTAAATGAACATCATGCTGTATTGAAGAAGACTTGAAACTAGAGATTGAGACCATGAACTCATGTTTACAATGTTTACTGAGGTAATAAATCAAGAGAGAAGTAGAGTCATTTTCTCATAGACTTCTATACAACCAGAGGAGTCACCCCCTGCCTCTTAGACCAAATACTCTGACCGAATTTAAGTTCCCCTTGGTAAGCAGCGCCGCAGTGTAGATGTCTAGAGCTTTTATTGTGAAAGGTAACCGAGAGAGTGAAGCTGTAATTTGCCACCATTGCCCTTGACAATAAAGTGTTTGCCGTCATGGTTCAGTCAACTCTGTTATTATTGTATTACTACCTACATCAGTATAGACACAACTCTTAAGTCTTTTGTCATATTCGATCGTAAATCTATCAATATATGGGTTTTGAACCGCTAACAAACTAATCAAATATGTCAGCTTGGGCTCTGGGAGATGTAGAACGACCGGTTTTCACTTTTTCCTGGATAAAAAAAAATTACTCAAGAAAACAACTGGCAGCTTATTTCATAATGAAAATAAATTGTACCCCTAATAATGAATTAGGGGTACAATTTATTAGCCAATAAATCATCAATATTCAATATCACCCTCTCTTCCTGTTGTCTTATTTTCATATTGTATTTTGGCTAAATACATATACATGTAGTTTCACAGTTCTTTGTCATCCGTGTCATTTATTAACTGTTTAATTATTTGGGGCTTATTGGCTTAATAGTGAATAAAAATCATTCAATGATCAAAACATATGTTTGGTGTACTTTACGGATATATATATTTATTAGTGCTGGGCATTAGCCCACGCATTTTTTTAATTTATTGAAAGACAAGAGACAATACATAGACATAACAACAAGAGGATGACAAGAACAGTGGGATAAAAGCCAGCAAACATCCTATAGTCAGTTGTGTGTGTGTGTGTGTGTGTGTGTTGTTGAGCCTTTTGAGATGGGAAAAAAATAATAATAATAATAATTAAAAAACAACAACAAAAACAAACAGGTAAGTATTTTTAATGTATTATTATTGTAACAGACTGTCTCCTGTTTATCGTCTTGTATTGGAGATATGATGTCCCTTCAGGGTTTCCGTAGAGAAAAGGCGACTTCCGCTTCTGGTCGAGGGTGGTGGGGGGGGGGGGCAGAAATAAAGAGAGAAGCTGCAGCAGCTGTTGCTCTCCCTGGAGACTAATGGACATCGCTGCGGTAAAGTCAGCAGACACTCAGATCTCCGTGGTCAACTCAGCAGACACTTACATGTTAGTGCACCTATATGCTGAAATTCACGGTAAACGCATTTAAACGGCACAGATCGGGAGCGAGCGAAGGACTTTGAAAGTTAGCGGAAACATTAACGTGAGACAACATCCGGTTTCTTCAGACGGACATCCGGTTTTCAGATTAAGATGCCAACAAAGTATGAATTATATTCACATTAAGTATAAAACATGCTACCTGCATCTCGTGAACCAAATGTTATTGCCCTTTTGTTCATATAGCAGTACTTTTAAAACAAAAGTGCGCAATACACTACTTTTGAATTCATTATTGAACTTTGCCATAACAATGCGATTAATCACAAAAAATCCATGCGATTAATCTCGATTAAATATTTTAATCGTTGCCCAGCACTAATATTTATTCATATTCATTAGTCAAATGAATGCATTATATGTATAGCCTGCTGTGTTAAATAAACACTAGTGCACTAATATTTGATTTGCATTTTAATACTGAGGACTTGAGCAGTCACAGCTCATTAACTTTAATAAAGTTGAGCATCCAAATGAAACTCTTTATATGAACACTCGGTCAATGATGAGAAACAGAAGGTGAAAATGGTGTAAAAAGAGAAGCACATTAGGTAAAGAACCTCAAAGAATCACTGATATGGACACTTCTGGAAGACACTTTTGATTTGAGCGTTGTTTTAATACCTTTTATAGACAATCTTGAGGTCCCTCCACTCCAGGAAGCTGCACATCTTTGGTTTGCGGGCGAGCACTATCTGCATCAGCTCCCTCACCATCTTCTTCTTGTCTCGCTCTGCTGTGGCCGTGTACCACTTCTGCAGTCGCAGCTTCCCCTGCCGGCTGAAGAGCAGCATGAAACGCATCTGCACAGACGGGACGCAGTCCAAAAGGAGGGACAGGACAGAGACGGGACAGCATTAGTGACAGGGGATTTAATATACATTACATGCTGATTTAATAAATGAAAATGAATAAATAAATAAATATATATATATATATCAGTATTTTTGGTCCAATGAAGGAATTTAAAACGATTACAAGGACATCGTTTTCTCTTAATCGTTCATGGTGTGAACGTGCTGATTATCACCAGGTGCAAACCTGAATCAGAGTTGATGATTAATAACCGTGTTAAGGTTTAGTGATATGATGATCTATCTATTTAAGATCTAGGCCATAGTGTTTACGTCGTGGTATTTTCCTTTAATATATTTGGCTGCATTAGGGTTGTATTTTCATATAGTTTTGCATCAAAGCAATTAAGTAGCATACATTCTCAAATACTATCTGAGGCCTGCGTTTATCTGCAGAAGCTTTTTATTTGAGACAGAAAACAAGAGTTATGTCACACTCACCACTCTGCTGCTGCTTTATTTTTTAAATACTAATACTTTCATTCACTTATTATTTCCAATTAATTCGACTCCACACAAAGAAAAAATCCCATTAAAAGCCTTCCAGCAGCTCAGAGGGAATACTCCATTTTCTAGCAAACTTTTAATGTGAAACAGAACATCTGAGGACAGGAAGTGCTGCGTTCCATTGACTGCAGCTTAGCAGTGGCTTAAAGGGGAATAACCCGAAAGCAGTAAAGAAAAAGTAATTGGAAAGAATGAGTAAAATAAGAGTTATTGATGTATATCAATAGTGACATCTAATACTTATTAAATTGCATTTATCATTTCAAGTGAATGTTTTATCTACGGCTTCCACTTTAGTCACCGTGTGTGGCCAATAATGGATTACTCCCTCTTCAATGATCACATTTCTACAGTTTGGTGTGATATGCTCCCCACACACACACAGTCACAAACAGCTACAGGGAGCGTACAGTAAACCCACACAAACTGATGATAGCTTACTGTACAGGTGCATTTATATTCACAGGCAAACACCATGAATATCTATCATCTACACACTGCAGTGACTTAGATAAAACTACAGCTCCCACAATCCCAACACAGATCTACTGTAGCACATTCTAGTCATCTGTACTTACATCCGCCTGCCGCCAGTCTTTACCTCTGTATGGTCTATGTGACAAAGAGTGTTCTTCCTGTTTGCTTTACAGCAGCAGTTTGGATGGAGCACAGTTCAATGTTGCATGATGAGCCATCTTAAAACACGTCTGTTTGTTCAGTGCAAAGGAAACGAGTGTGTATACTGAATTTACAGCTTCACAGTCGACCACTTATGGCCATAATGACAAACTGCTGGTAAGTCTCGTCTGACAGCGTTTATGTATCTGACTGATGACTCAAAAAGCTGACCTCTCTGCTCTGTAGCTGAATCCTGGAAGTCTAGATTCAGACATTTAAAAGCTGATCTGCTTTTAACAAAGATAGAACACAGAACTGCCGGCTGCTACCGGTCTGAGACGTGGTCTTTTTGAACAGAAAGAAGACAGAATCCATCAAAACGATACATATATAAAACGTTTATAGCCCAGTGTATATGACATACAGTTTAACTTAGTCCAATAGAGAGATCTTGTTGTTTCACCAACTTAAGTTACGTACATCCGACTACATCCGCCAGCCACAGTTTTCATTTTAGCCGGTGAAATTAAGGAGCATTAGTGGTACATACACGTATTTTGGCCATGCGGTGAACCAGTACTTTTGAAAAGCAGTGCTCAACAGAAAGGGTTGCCACTGGCAGCCATTTTCAATAATTGGCAACCAACGCCTGTCCTTCGATTGCCATCAGCAGCAACTGCATATTAACATACAAAGTATAGGGATGACGATAGCTACCGTGCTTTGGGATACCCAGTACCGAACCGCTACCAGTGTTTAACTAATAAGCTGTATGCCTCACTGTGTAAGAGAGACTGGGATTATTATTTTATGTGTGAGGCAACATCAGACCTGCTTTCCTAACTTTGTAAAACAAAATGTACAAAATACATATATAAATTTACTGAATTGTTATTAAAATAATAAATTGTACACCTGTAACTTCGTGAAAAATGTTTAACAATTAACAGGAATTACAATTCCAGCGTATAATGTATGTAATACAATGTAGAATTGGACTGAAACAATCGGCTCTATTGTCTCAGATACCCGATCCAGGTATTTAGGTATCGGCCCGATATTTGTATCGGTGCATCCCTAAGAAAAAAGTCCTCCGTGCTATGAATAGATTTTTAATATTTGTTGCATTATTGATATTTATATATTGCCGTTACAATCAGAGCCAGAACACTCTGCATGTGACAACGCTGCTCGTGCGTTTTAAAGGTGCGTTAACTTGGGTGTGTTTTAGAGGCAAAAGCAAATAAAGTTGTTTGACTGCAAGGTGAGAAGTTTGACTAATCCGGCAACATCTCAAACAAATGTGTACATTGAATACACTGACAAAAGAACCAGATGAACCTAAATAAAAAAATACATCTTGAAAAAGGAAATTTGTTAAGTCTTGGGAGGCATCTTTGACCTGGACAGAATATTGTACTGAAAAGCGTGTACAACATACACATGACATGTATACATTGAACAGTAATTACACAAAATGGCAACTGTATTTTCAGTTTCGGCATCCACAAGAACAATGATTTAAAGGAAAATAGGACAAAATACTCAACAAATAAAATAGCTACAGTACATTCTAACCTAATAATAAACGCATTGCTGTATATTCAAGCAGACAGGTAGTAACAGTCATCTAACTGTCACCTCCATAGCTAAAAGCTCGGACCTGAACTCATTACCTGCGACGAGGAAGAAATGGAAATTATTCAAACCTTTAAATTATCAGTGTGTGATGCTCAATTTTAACATTGCCGAATGTCATTTAGATAAAGCTAACATTACACGGGCCATACGTCAATTAAAAACCGTAAATATGTTAGAAAGTAAAGACTATTTCCCACCTTATGCTGTGTTAGGGCCTGTTAGCTTGCAGGCTACGCCGACAGGAGCCAGGTGAAGGTAACGCAGGTGGACACTTCCTGAAACCGTACACCTTGCTAGCATTAGCTTAGCACCTAGCTCTTGCACTCTCTTTCAAGCGAAGGTGAGGCAGTAACTTACCATTACGTTATGAGTATTTAAAACTACTGAGACGCGCACTAACGTCTACGCTGCCTGGTCCACGTATCCGAATACACCGCAGTTAACGTTGACAGTGCATGTCTATGTCAGATACCGTACTATAGGTAAGAGAAGCTGAGCTGGACCCATTCCCTTCTACACCGAGCAGTCCCGCCTCTGGTGAGCATGCGCAGTCTGCCGAGAGATTTTATGCCCTGAGTATCGCTTTTCAGGTAACAACTCGGCTTGATGCGAAGAAGGCTTATCTGACAATTTGCCCTATTACAATCTCTTAAATTTATACTTTAACTGTTTTTTTTACATTTTCATATTTTCTGACATTTGTTACTCCATATTTAGTAGGTGAACCTGACAACTTTGTCAATATATTTTGAAAAAATATATACAAAATATATTTGTTTTTATTGTAAAATTGTGCAGAGGAACATGCAGAAAGATGTTCAACAAAGGGATTATTACACATTAGTTACAGAATTTTTTTTTTATGATTGTGAAACAGTCAAGTCACCAAACTGATGGACATTTAGGCCTACTAAAACTAATACAATACTATAATTTGAAAGTTTGGATTGAATTTCAATAAACTTGCGAAGGCGTTCATCTCTAACAATTAACACTCATGTTGAAAAAAGCACTGGTTAGTTCAGAGTCAGTGTAGTAAGTTTATTACTGTATAGTGTCTGAATAACACTTCAAAAAGAGTTACTGTATTGACATGCTGTGGAGCATGCTTTAAAGTTGTGAAATTAGTGTTAAATACTCTGATAGATGATCCCCTTTATGAACAATTAATGAGCTTTAGGTACCTTATGAGGATATGGATTGTACTAAAAGTTTACATCATACTAATGAAGGCCTGGTTGAGTCCTGACTTTTTGGCTATTTGAACACAAGAGGTCAGCGTGGACCTCCAACACATCTCAACGCCACAGTAATTACAGACACCAGCTTTGTAAAAACATAGTATTTTAATAAATATAAATATGGCAAAATACAAATGTATCTCAGCAACAAATAGGCAATAACAAAAATAGATATTAGAAATAACATAGAAAAAATAGATAAAAAATACATCTTTTTTTGGGTACTTATGCAGTGCATTGGTGTCTGTTATGTCAGACGAAAGTAAACTACTTAATCATTTAACTTTCCTTCATATGTCTTTCTGTCTTGTCAACCACAAACATTCAGAGAAATAAATTAACGGCAAACAAACTCTCAGTCAATCATGTTTCCATTGTCGGTCGTGTTTGATCTGTGTCCCCTTGACTTCTTGTGTTAAGCACTTTTAAATAAAGCTGTCAGTGAATTAGTCTGTATAGACAAAAGAAGTCGTAACCCTGTACAGCGGGTCTGTTGTGGTCATCATGTGTGTGGTCATCATGTGTGTGGTCATCGTGTGTGGTCATCATGTGGAGCATGAGCAGCAGTAGTCAGACACAGTGGAGCAGAGTCTTCACAGTGGGTTACTGTTGAGGCTGGTTGAACTGACCCATGAACAGAACAGCACCTGGACACAGGAAGTAGAACATTAGACACACCACACACTCTGCCCCGGATTGCCCGGCTGAGTTGGCGTTCTAAAATGGGATTTCAAAATAAAACGTAACAGGAGTGTTACCTGTTTGTTTGTGCTGGATGAGGAAGAGGAAGGGCCGGTCCAGAGTAATCTCCTCCACTGCCATACGAGAAAACATCACGGCAGCTAACGGAGGGGAGGAACGAAAAACCGGTCAGTTTGTTATAACTTGATTAAACACAAAACATATTTTCTAATATGTGCCATATGTGCATAATATTATCTGAAATAATAGAAGTCATAAGACTATATTTTGACACAGTGCCCTTTACAAGACAGGGCCACCAATTAGTAGTCATCACCACCTTAAGATCTTTATCATTTGCCATTATTGGGTATCTGCTCAGACCAGCACCAAGCATTACTAGTCGACCCTCCACTGAAAAAGGGAACTCCTGCATTAGTTTCACTTTCTAGATCCGGAGGTTACCACCTGCTTTTATACATATTTTTATCCTTTAATAGGAGACCTAATGTGTGCCATAAAAATAAAACCAATCCCTCTGCATTACCCATGGAACTCTAAAACTCCCCAGTGTGTGTGTGTGTGTGTGTGTGTGTGTGTGTGTGTGTGTGTGTGTGTGTGTGTGTGTGAGATTCAATATTGGGCCCACCTGTTGCTGCTGCTCCCTTGGTTCCCTGCTCATTCACCTCGATCTTCACTCTCTGCAGAACCTTCGATACACACAGCCTCTCGTCAGCTGAAGGGCAGAAACACACACAGGTTGGTTACATTTCATCTGAAGTCACTGTACTCTCTGTTGTAGTAAAGTCCCTGACTAACTAACTACCTAACATGGTCTTCCTACTGGAATAGGAGGTTAACTCACTGGTGATGCGTGTGAAGTCAGCAGTAGCCAGGTTGAACATGTCTCCCAGACCCATGTTAAGCAGAGCAGCCTTCAAATTCACCTCAGAGTTCAGAGTAAACCTGCGAAAAACACACACAAACCCTCAGTATTCATCCTGGTTGCCGGTCCATTAGAAAAGTATTTTTAAAATCAGTTTATGTAACAGCCCACATAGTGTCTGACTCTTTCTCACCTGGGCATGGCCAGCTGCCGCTTGACATTCCTCAGCTCCGTTTTCCACTGCTTAATCCTCTGGCTGCTCAAATCGGCGCTGAGCGTGCTCAGTGGAACCTCAGGCTCAAATGGCGACACCAGGAGCATGCTCAGTGAGTCGCCCTCGTACGGGACCTCAATGACATCATAGTCCACCCCGTCGGCAGTCACGAACTCGCCTGTTGATTAAGGAGAGTGAGATTGATGTAAGTTTGTAAGCAGTGCACAGTTGTAGCGGTTGGTGAGTCATCATCCGTGTTCAGATCCTGGGTCAGCGTGTTGGACCTACCATAGTTGTAGCGGTTGGTGAGTCTCATCATGTGCACGGGCACGTTGCTGCCATTGGCGCAGTGGAACATCCTCTCCTCGGTCAGTTTGGGGTCAAAGGGGACCTTCCAGAGGCCCTGGAAGTGGAGGGCATTGAGAAGGACCAGACGGGTCTCATCAGTCAGAGATCCAGATGCAAGGAACTCAGGGATGGCACCTGCAGACAAAAAGACACCAAAGAAGTCACGACGGATTCAAAACATGTATAAGCAACAAAAGTAGGTCACTGGGAACAAAATTGGAGAGGAATCCTGCAGATGTTAAGCAGCTGGTACCTGCAGTGTGGTCTGAGACCCATGAGTTGATGATGCTGACTGCCTGGTCTGGCTTGTTAAAGTCCACCTGGTTGGGGTGGGACTGGAAGGCCTTGGCCAGGGCTCGGCGGTACCCCTTCTCCAGGCTCATCTTCCTCTCTACCATGACCCCGCTGGCTGTCTCCACCCCGTCCTCACTGGACAGGTCCCGCTGCAGGAGGCGCTGCTGCCGAGACATCCCTCGCTCTGCAGGAGAGGGTTGATGGTTACGCCAATGATACATAATTATACAATCAAATGCGTTTCTTTTGTTGTTTGTTGTTGCATTAATCCCTTTTTCCTGAAAGAACCCTGAATATTGAATGTATGCACCACCCACCTTGCAGAGAAAAGCCCATGGCAGCAGTTAAAGCCCTGCGGGTGTTTCCAGCAGCACCGAGCTGAGCCATGGCCAGGACAGAGGACACGCCGTGCGGGGACAAGACCACGTTCTTGTCCACAGAGTCCCGGGCCAGCTGCGAGAAGACCTTCAGGCCAAAGTCAGTCTGTTTGTCCTGCAGAGAGCCGAGCGCCACTCCGCTCAGAGTCAGCAACAGGAAGGTGTACACACAAAGCATCTTGGGAAAGAAAGAAGAGAACAGGTGTAAGTTTGAATTCGCACACTTGAGTTCAACGCCTAAAGGTAGAACCTTCTTTTGTTTCCTTAATATTTCTAAACAGCTCTTTCTCAAACAACTTGTACCGTATTCATGCACAATAAATGTGTTTTAGAAACTATGCACCGCACATTTGTTTGTGAGTGCATTGTTTCTGTATCCTATTAAGGAGGAACAGAAAGTATGTTGGATAGCAGAGTCATCTGCAGAGAGACTCTAAACAGCTGGCAGATGTTTTCAATCAAACTTTAGGGTAATAATTCCACATCAGTAGCCAGAGAAATTTCCGCATTTTTTGTTTTTTTGGAAATTCCCACAATAACAATTATATTGTTGCACTACTAGAAAAGAAAAACATGTAATCACATTTAACCCTTCAGATAAACATTTGGTCTAAATCTGCCGGGTCTTACTATAAGTGAGCCTCACATTTAAAACATACAACTTTAAACTGTTGAAGTAACCATTTCAATTTGTCCAAGGCCAAAATGCTGTCGTCAACCCTGCAACAATTTGTATTACGTGTGTGTGTGTCTCATGGTGGATGTGTGTGCATTCACATCAGTGTGTCAACTGGAAAGTCTGTGTGTGTCAGTAACATTGGTTTTCCACTGCAGACATCAATAGTGAATACTGTGACTACAGCAGCGTTGCATACTGTGGCCGCTGAGGTCACAGGTCGGCCTCTGTTTGCACAGGACGCCACTTCCAGCTCAAAAACTGTTGACTTGAGGGGAAGCAGGCCAGGGGAATAGGATAAAGATTTTAACTAATAGATATCACCATGGGACTTCCCCTGTTGATTTTTTACATTGAGACTTTTTGTTTTCATTACAAGTCTTCTGAAAATGTTTAAATATGCGCTTATTATCATTATCAGAACAGAAATGTGAACATTGGATAAAGCCAGGTTCAAAATTCTTGTTTGATTTTGTTGACATATTAGAGTCAAAGGTTTTTACAGAGGGAGTTGGATATCTCTTTGTATCACTCCATAAATCAGAAAATACTGTCAACAGCCATAAGAGAAAATCAATCTCCGCCATGTTTTTAGGAATAAGAATGTTGTATATATCAGGCTATGAATGATATATGAACAACCCCTTAGTAGAAACCTTCAGAATATAGAGAGGAATGAAACTGTAAAGTTTGGTGTATGTAAGAGCTGCTGAAGTGGAGATTTCTGTCTCAGAGGGAGATAAAACTCATTTAGAGAGAACGGCCTTTAGATGTTTTGTAAAATGACATTTAATTTTATCACCATGAAAGTTCCTCAGTTTTCTAAAATGCTACGTTTGATATGCGAATGAGGCATTATCTAATGATAGCTTTTGGGGAATTTAGGAGAAATCTAAAGACACAAATAGTCAAAGTAGTAAAATAAACAAGTTAAATAGCCTAAAAGTGACCAGTGTATGAAAAACAATGTTACTTTCCACCACTGCTAGAATTAAACCTGGTAATAAATAAATACATCAGTCAAATTGAAGTGGAAGGCTGACAGTGATTTTAGTATTATAGAGAGTTATTGCACCCTAATACGAAAAAAACTGTATTTTTTTAAATTGTATAAATCTAACTTCAAAAGCTATAAATGTTTAGTCCAGTTGTAGTTCTTCTTACCTTGTGGTTGAAATGTGTCAGGTGTAGTTCAGCAAGTCTGTGTTGTTTCAGCTTCTGTCTGCTCCAGCTGCTTGAGTCTGAATGACTGCAAGACTTTCTCTCTCTTTATAGGGTAGAGAATCCCCCCCCCTTCCGCCCGCCTCCTCACACACATACAGAAGTCATTAGAGAGGATGATGTCATCTGACGCCGTCTGGACAGGCTTCCTTTTCATGAACACACGCATCCACTCTCCCTCCGTCTCACTGTCTTCTCCATCTGCCTGTTTCTGGTGCCCCAAAGCGTGACGGAGCATATGGAAAGTCATTTAGCTGTTTTCCCTGTCTCACTCAAACACACGCACACACACACACACACACACACACACACACACACACACACACACACACACACACACACACACACACACACACACACATCACTTTGGCATGTTTCCCCTGAAGAAGATCAGCCAGGCAATGGGTGTCATGTTCCCTTATGTTTGATTTTGTCATGAATAGATGTATCTTGTGATCTTGATCATTAGTTGGGATTCCAATGTTTGCCTCAAGTTCATTTGAACACTTTTTCCAAAAACCTGCTGGCCAGATGCTACCAGTTAAACAAATTACAAAAAAACGAATTATCTAATGGTGATAGTGAAAATATACACTGCAGTTTGCCACATTATTGTGCAAAGGACAACAATCAAGAGTAAAACAAAACCGGTTTTACACGTTTGATGCTCATTTAAATGTATGCTATTTAGTTTTTTTTTAAATGCAAAACAACAATAAAGATACGTTCTTTTTATAAGTAATTACCATTTTCAATGGAAAAAGTATTTTTTTGACTAGTAAGTTGCTCCTTTCTATACTTCACATGATACTGCATTATTAGTGTATATAAGATGCAAAACCTGTCCAGATAGTTCTGGATTTAGATCAAAAATCATGCCAATTTTAGAAAATGTTATTTGTTAAATTTGTTGCATGGCTGTGTTTTTATACATTCGACAATATTGACTTTTTCTGTGGAATGAAAAAAGGGGTTTGAAGAAAAAAGTAAGGCCACAAACAAAGTATTAGTTTGCTATTGGTATTAAAACTTTGATATCTCGTCTAGTAATGAAAATGTGCAAATCTAAAGCAACTTCTGTTGTTTGTTTTCAGCTGATTCAGTTCAGCTGAGCTCAGCTAACTTGTGCAAGTCCTGAGTGGGTACTATGTACCAGTACCCAGTAGTACTGGTCGGGGGGTACAACTACTCAGGCATCATGTCATTGAATTTATCGTCACTGATTGATATTAAGACAAATCATCTGAAACCAGTTCTTTGAAGGTATCAGGATACTCAGCACAGTCTGATCTGATGTTATTTGTTTCTTACCGAACACGGATGCTTCCATCTGGACTTTAACATTAGTTTATCTTTTCATGCAGTCACTCTCTGGACTCTCACTTAGGGGGTGACACATCAAAACACCAAATTTGGTCGTGGCTTCCAACATTCCTCATCCCGCTACTCGCCAAGCATCTGGTAGACATACAGAGAACAGGAATCAACACACTGTTTCCAAATCTATCTGGAATGAGAGCAACAAAAAAACCTAATTGAAGCCACTTTTTCACGTAGAAGTTAAAAAGCAAAGCCAATAAGTCCTCTGCGGGTCTGACACAACATGGATGCGTCAGCTATGGAGTGCTTGATGTCTAATTTTTGGGGTTTTCCATCAATGAAAGAAGGGCAAACTAATGTATCCAGAAGGTGTTTAGGCATGGCAAATACTAAGCCATAAGAGTAGTAAAAGAGGCAGGGACAACCACATTACAAGCAGACATGTTTGCTTACTTCTCTCTAGTGGTACAGCATCTAATGATGCAAACCGTTTCTGGGTTTTATTTGTCCAGAGATATCTGTCTCGATTACTTATTTATGCAACATCTGCGCTCGGCAGTTATGGTCATTGTAGTGCAAGGGAAAGATTGTGGTTGTGTTTTCTTTTGTGTTTTTTAAAGCAAACATTGTTAGATTGAGAGGGAACCTCCACACCCTTCTAATATAATACTTCTTACATTCGCACTGAACGTAAAGGTAAATCTTGAAGAATCGGTCAATATGGACAGAAATGTAATTCTGGATTGGATGGAGCATTGTAGGATATCTTGCTTTTGTCATTCACTGTCCGTACTTATACCTACAAAAAGTAATGCACTGCAAGTCATACGTCCCTTGATATTGTGAGCCGGGACGTGTAGGGTTGCCACTAAGGAAGTCAGGTTACGTGGTATAAGGAGCGACAGGAAGAGGAGGTTGTGCCATCCTCCACAACCTCCTCTTCCTCAAAGTGCTTTCACCCAGGAGACTGCTGTGGGATGGTTTTGGAATGATGCTGACATTAATTAGATACAAATATCATGTTTTTCACAAATAATGTGCAGTTTTTTAGGCTTTTTATACCTCAAATGGCTTGGAATATAACTGCTGAAATGGGGGCAAAAACAATCTCCCAGACTCCCGCCAAAGGTTTGGGCTGAGCCTCGAATGTCTACAAATGTCACCAAAGAAAAGGACAAACCCAGACTATAAACTGAGATGACAAGGTTTAGGAACTAGACTGCCCTGATGTCATTGTCCTCTGCCTTTTATCTTTCTTCATGCCAAGACAGCTATGTATGTGAGGGACATTTATGGGCCCATTTACACTGTCTTGTATGAAAGACGGGCGGTTTTAGTTCTCTGTTAGTTCTGTGTCTTAGGGTTGTTGCACTTTAATTGCCTTGTTAAATCAAAGTTTACAGCTAATTTACTATTGTACCTAAAGAGCTGCAGTTACCACCAAATCATTTTGAAAAAATCTGAGCGCGTGAGCAAACGAGAGAAAAATAGCTGTGAGCGACGGGCCCATACGGCCTCATGAGTCATTCAAAGAGACCTTTGTTTCACCACTGTTGTTACTGCCCATGTTTGTTTAGACAGTGTTGCCAAAAATACACAGAATGCATCAGCACATCTCTGTACTTTGACTTGGTATAACCCACACAACCCCTGGGGATGTGGTTCATTCCATATACGGCTGTGAATGGAAATTTGTCGTGTGCCACCCACCCAGTTCTCTGTGGGGGCTTCAGGAAGATGGGAATCAACTGTTACCAACACAACACACAACATCACAAACACAGACTTAGTAGTCATTAAATCTCAAAGGGGTGAACTACTCTGTTGTTACTTGACTAGTGAAACATATGAGGGCAATCGATAAAAACAAATGAGAAATAAGAACTACCTTCACATATGCAGTTTTTTGGCACTTTGTGACTTTATTAATGCTTATTATATATAATTAATTCCTTATATATCAGGTGTAAGTTATTGCTGTGGAGAATATTGGATAACAACGCAAAGTAACAGCGCAACATAACAGCGCAACGTCACAGCAGAACTGAACACCATAAGTATAAGTAAATAACCTTTAGCGGACCTTCTTATGTTACGTTGTGATGCAAGCGTAGAAAGGTTGTATAACAAATGTGGTTTCACATGGGACTCGAACAGCGATTTTCTGGGTAAAAGTCATATAATTCTTCGTCATATAATTCTTCCAGTCAAATACCGCTCAATACCGAGGAACTTTCCATAACGGTCGCTCCATGTACTACATCACTTGCTTTGCGTTGCTCGTTGTAATACCTCACTTGCTTTGACCGGATGCAAAAACAACCACATTCAACATATCCGTAGTTTGCAAAAATGTACAATGCCAACAGTTTTCCCTTGCATCCACTCACTATATTTAACTCTAATGTTAACATTTTTGTGGACTGATTTGACAGGAAGAGAAAACACCTGTGTAACCACAGCCACAGAGTTAGCTGTTGTCATAGAGGCTTTAATGAAATGTGCTGAAGTAAAAGTTCCCTCACATAATAGGGAAACCTCTTGCGAAAACCTTTTCATGAAGCAACTGTGTTTTTTTAAACTATTTTTGTGTTGTAAAGTTCTTTACGGTAAAATGACAGCTACCCACGTATGTTGCAGAGGAAACAATTTGAAGAAACAAAGAAAGGGCAGTGATCACATGATGTGAGTAAGAGGAGAGGGAATCCCCTGTTCCACTAGCTGACCTTTTGACCTTAAGATTTTGACTAACTGGCACTGAACAGGATGACATTGTGGATTTGAGTGTTTGTGTTTGCTTTTGAGTTCTCCAACCATGAGGATATGCCTGAAAAAACACACTAAAAATAAACCCTAAAACAGAAGAAGAGACTTAACATGAGACAGTGTGTCATCAGGCCGGTCTGAACCGGTGAGTTTTGATTTATATCAGCAATAAGATTTTGCATTGCTGCAGTCTATTCTTGCAAACCATGTCGCACTTTACAAATAACACGGAAACAACATCAGACAAAAACTGCAGAGTCTGACGCAGTCACGAGTTTCTTGGTCATTTGGATGGATATTCATCAGTAAGCTGTAGTTTCATGGTTGTTTGCAAAAAAAATAATATTAGTCAGCTATAAGAGATTACTGCAATGCAAGATCTAGGAGCTGATTCAAATCAGAACTCACCAGTTCAGACTGGACTGATGACACACTTGTCACATGTTGTCATTTTTCTGTTTCGGAGTATATTTTCAGTATGTTACTTTCAGGTTATCCTAATGGATTCCCTCCCCTTCTACTTATCATATATTCTCTACAGTGGTGATAGATACATACATGTATAAGGGATGTTGTCATACAGTTAAGTGTGGAAACGTCATGTACAGTAAATATAGAGAATGTTGAAAGGCAAAAAAGTTAAACTTTGAAATATAGTGAAATATAGTCATAGTAGAATTGAATGTAGATACTTGTCCAGCAAGAGTAGCTGGAAAGTGGATGATGGTGGATTATTGAATTATGATTGAAAAACATATTCATTCATGTAATTACAAAAAACTAACATTTTAGAGCCTTTGAAAATGTGTTTTTTAATCTATAAAACTATTAGAAATATGAATTATTTCATCCAGTAATTGCTGAGACATTTCAGTGTGGACAAATTGGGTCACTTTCACCAACTGATATAAATGTAACCTGAGAGTGCATCCGCATAAGGTGGTTCAATTTGTAGAATTTTTCCTCACCCTCAGAAAACATTTACCAAAACTGTCAAGGGAGGAACAGACAGGACCAGCCCTGGTTTTGTCAGGTTTTGTCAGGTTTTGTCATGTCACGTCAGACGACAGCACATGCCTCATGGGCTTAATAACAGGAAATGAATCAAGGGGACAGAGATAGTCACTTCCTGACATCGAGACTGAGAATAAAGGTTATCTTATTTGTTTTGGACATTCTTAGAACTGTGGTATGTTGGAAAACACATTGAATAGAATGGTGTTGAGGTGGTAGGTGAAGCGTAGTGGCAGACTCAGGCTGTCTGGGACAGGGTTTGAAAAAAATAAAAAAGGGCACCAGCACGTAGCCTATATGGTATTGCGTTGAATTTTCTCCACTGGTTCCGGCTCCGCTTCATCACACTTCATCTCCCATAGCACATCCAAGAGGGAACTTTTACTGTGTTTACTTTTTTCATATGGGGGCATGTGGGTTGACGAACCGGTTCTCTTTCCCCAACTCGTCACATGTGGGGACACTTCCTAAAAATGACGTTCCCATATGTCGAAACTGCATCGCACATTACGTTTTGAGGGACACATATTTTGACGTGGATTACGTTTGCTTTTGACGTATCACAATTTCCAATCACAAGTCTGTGTAAGGAGCGATTCACACACTGCAGGACTAATGAGGGAAATGGGAAGCAGGTGAGCAGGAATGTCAAGGTGATGGGACAGTTAATGTGTGGCAGGAAAACCACTGCCGACAACAGAATGAATTATAGGAGTTGTGATTAGGGGCTGGGTATCAGTATCGACCGAAATAACCCAGTACCAAGTAGAATCCCACTATCACAGAGCCTGCCTCTGCACGGCTCTCAACAGAAAGAAGTCTGATATGGCGGCTAGAAGCTAACGGTGCTGGGCAGCTAACAGCGCAAACAACGGTAACAGTGCTGGAGCTATCAGTGTTTACCTTGGTGGGAAACGGTAGGGTGGGCGTTATGGTTCCACAACGACGGCGTCCTGTCACGTTGGTTATCAGCGGTAATTGTATGAGTGCTGTACAGGGTGGCGCTGATTAGCTAGCCAGTGGGACACACTGATGATTGGTATGAATGAAGTACTCCATTGGTATCACTACCACACCTATCAGTGATCATGTATTCCAAACTTATTTTTGCTCTTCATTGGTTCTTCTGGTATCTCCAAAGGAACACATTCATCACAAACAGCGTTCCTATAAAAAGGAGAAAGGGAAGTTGAAGTGGGCTGTGTGTCGTTGATAACAACACAGACATGAGGGGGAAAGCTGCTGCTGTGACCGGTAAATGCATCATCTCAAGAGAATTTGCATGACACATTCATTCTTGATAAAAGCGACAGCCGCTTTCCATGACCATGAATGACCTGAGCACACCGTAGCATTATTCATGCTGCTGAGTTAGCGCCAACAGCCCACTGTGTGCTAAGAGTTTCCAAATTATGAATGCTTATTACTCTTAATGGAAAGTGAAACTACAAAGAATATTCAATTTGTTAACTGAAATGGAATCAAAACCAAATTATTTTCCATATCCAAATTTCAAAAAAACAAAATGAACTTAAACTATTGAAATGGGCTAAAACAAACTAATAATATATTTGCATCTCTTGCAATAATCAACCACAGGGCAGAATAGTAAATGACCCCTTAATAAAGAAAAGTCGTAAAACAAACTTTTCTCAACATTCTTAGAGCTCATAATATGACTTTTTCGTTGTACTGGACATTAGTATATTATTATTGTCATATTATTATAAATTATAGTAACGCTCAGTAATAACTACGTATTAACCTGCATACAAAAATTGGCCTTCTGCACCGACTAAGAAGAACTTATTATGATATATTTACAGCTGAACAGCTCTGTATTAAGAGATCATACTCGTGAACCTATTGTATTTTGTATAATGTCCTATAAACATTTCTGTAACAGACTTTTAAAAGCATATGAAATTATCCGGTTAAGAAGTATTCTGATCTTTTACATCAGTAAAAGTATACCACACATTAAAAATACTCCAGACCCACCCTCCGATTCCCCCTCAGCTAAACACGGTAAGCCCTATCAGCACTGTTAACATTCTTTGCGCAGTTAGCACAGTTAGATTCGAGCCGCCGGCTCAGCCGTCCCCGGGTTGAGAGCAGTGTGGATAAAAGATTTTAACTGCTATCAGCTAAATGTACTTAAGGTACAAGTAAAAGTACTTATGGGGCAGTAAAATGTTCCCTGTCAGTGTTTACTATTTTATATGATGTTTCTGTTTCTGGCGATGCATTTTCCAGCTGATCCAAGAGGCTTTTAAAATAGTTTATTTAGCTTAAGATGTGGGAGAATTCAACTAATAAAGGAGCATTTCATCCTTGATGGTTGACGTCCGTGTGTAAGCAACTGGATGTACGATATCATCTCTGATGGTGAACCACAAAGTAGGAGTTAAAAGGAATGGAAAGTCTACCGTTTGGCCTGTGTTAACCTGCATGTGGTTAGAGTGAGTAAGTGGGTGAGGTTATGGTGAACCAGACCAAAAGTACAGACAGAAGATTGGCACGCTGCATTCATGAACACACTTGCATTGATCTAGACATGCACAGTTACATAACCTGGCCAGTTCCTGCTGACCCTCCATGAATCCAGACAAAACACTTACCTGCTCTCCAACCCTGCAACACACATACATCTAGATAAGCCCTGCAGGGAATTTCACAGATAACACACACTGGACTCTTGGCAAGTTTTCTTGTCAAGCTGCAATTGCCAAAGTCAAGATTGAACTTCAATTCTACTTTTGAACTGAAGGTCCAACCCAAGCAGGGTGTTTTGTCGTAGCCTTCCAAAACGACCCATATTGGCATTTTCTTATCATTTTTTATCAGCCTGATCTCACAGAAATAAGCTAATTGACCACGAGCTCTTTACAGGTTGGGTTGGGTAGCTTTGGCAATAAATCCTGGTCATTTCACGTGTTACTGAGGTATCACATCATTTTTCAGTGTCTTCCAAATCTGTCACAAATTATGCATCGCAAAAGAACCTAACCTGCCACCTTTATGGTTTAGGGCGGGTTACGTTTAGGCAACTACAACTAGAAAGATGGACAAATTGACTGGTGGTTGGAGAAAGGACGCTAGCAGCGGCCTTTGGTGTCAAAGCAACGTATCATCATTTAACGGTTTGTATGATATGTTGTGAAAAGTTTTCCAATGAATGTCCAGCAACTAGAGCGATCAATGCAGAACCTGTTTGGGCAGCAAAGCTGCGTTAGGTTAGGTTTAGGTAAAGATTACGTTGTGGGTTAATCTAAGTATGTTTGTGATGTAAAATAACTACTGTACATTTGTTACGGTCTCCTGGGTGAAAGTCCTGTGTTTTGTTTGACCCACCCATTCACCTCGACCTCCTCCAGACATGGATTTTATCGATCTTCATACTACGTCACCTGACTTCCTTGGAGGCAGCCCTGCGCCTGGCTCACGATTACAAGGGTTGTATTTGAATCACTGCATTACTTTTTGTAGCTATAAGTAGAGTGGTCAAAGTCACAGGCTTTCTAGGCCCTAAGGTCCTACCCAACCTCTAGCCTAAGAGGCCTTGTAATGCTATGAAAACATCACAATACATCATCCTACAGTCAATACTCCCATGACCACCAGAGGTAGTTTGTCAGGTAAACAACAGTTGATTTAAGATCTTGACCCAAAGACCAAAGGTTCTGTTTGGGAGGTCTCTGTTTGGTCTTTGCCTTTTCTCTCCTTACTGTTTGCAGAAACGCTTCAAACATATATTGATTTCTTTGCACACCAAGTCTCGACTTAGCTCCACCCCACCTCTTTCTTCCTACCTGCAGAGGAGAGTGACTCACCGTCTCTATTCACATTTGCACCACCCATGAGTCTGTCTTTCAGCTCTGCACCCTCATCTCCCATAACTTTGATAACAGCGTCTTACAAGAAGACAAAACAAATAGTCTGGTGCTCTTGGGTGTGTATTTGTGTGCACACGCGAAAAAACACAAATACAGTAATATTACACAAGAGAACTTTCCACTGAATACACTTATTCACTCACCTCTAACCCAACCCTGTTCCCCACCTAGTGACACATTGAACCCTAACCACAAGGAAACACAGCGCACTTTAATAAACGGTCTCAGTGTGTCATTCTGACCATCATTGAAGTGGACCGAATCACATAAAAGAGTGCAGTTAATGATTTAATGTGAAGTGCTGAGGAGAATATGTGGATGTGTTTGTGGTTGGAGGTACAGAAATACAAACGGATGACAAATCAGAAACAACAACAACAACAACGTCTGAAGTGGGTTTGTAAAAAGTTGGTCACGTTGGCTCATGTTTATATTTTAATCTCACGGTGTTGGCTGATTTGTGGTCACTGATCAGAGATGTTATTTTATTAAACAAATGTATTACTAGGCAACAATGCCCTCTAAAATGGGACATTGCGTCCTTTTTTATTTTTTTCCACAGAGAGTCAATTTCAAACACCCTATGAACATGTTGGATTAATATTTATTGATATCCATCACCTCCCACCTCACAGGAAGGGATCAGGAGATGTGTTTATAACTGAGTCAAACTTTCTGTCTGTGTATGTTTGTGTGCACACGAGTGCTTATTGGAAGTCCGACCCCGTTGAAAGCCCCAGCATTCTCCCAAAAGATATTCCCTCGTTTAGTGTTATTTATTTGTCCTCGCTGCCTCCGTCTAAGAGCTCCACCACCGCACAGCGGCTGTTGTGTCTCCCGGTGACTCGTAACAGTGTTACATAAATGGACCTGATTAGACAATACACTCAGCTAGACTCAATAGTCCAGGCTGAAGCTGTCAGACAGTGGTGTGTGGCTACCACTGAGGACACAGATGTTATGTCGTCTGGGAACTTGGCAACCTGAAGTGCACTTTACATTTGATGTTATTTTATTCAAAGAGACCTTTGCACTGCTTAAATACGTTTTAAGAAATACGTCAATAAACCGCTTCAAAAACAGAAACTCTGAACAGAAAGTGTCAGTCCTGCTGGGGGTTTAGCTCCGTTAGCTGTAGTGGCCTTGTTAGCTGTTAGCTCTATTAGCGCACCGTTGTAGTCAGTGCTCAGCACAAAAAATATATTAGGCTGATGGGTCCAGCATGAGGGGGTTAACCATGAACAGACATACACACTCACATGTGCACACACACACACACACATGACCAAACATATAATCTCCTGGCGGAGAAAATTGTGACATTTTTTTTTTCACCAGAATTTGTCACAGAGTAGAAAGAAGACGACTTCTGGCCATCGTGTAGTAGAGGAACAATGTGGAAAAAACACTTTTTTGGAGGCGCCAGAGATTATTGAATGTTCCAACTGGACCTTCAGCCAAACCTTTAAGTACATTTTTCCTTGGTCTTTCAAATAAAAAAACTAAAAGGGCACATAGACTTGCATCCACCTCCCGGCAGTGATTCACTCCTCACAGGACCATGACAAACGAGCCCCTTCAACCTCAGTCAACTTTCCCCCGCTGTGTTTCCCATCTCCCTCTGCGCACCGGTGAAGGTTCAACCCCTTCAGAGTTGCAAGTCCAGGCTCGTCCCTGAGCACATTCTTCCCACTCACTACATTCACAGTTTGCACACTTCCAGTAAAGTGAGAGCTTTACGACAATAACAGAGAGAGCAACGGAGAGCTGCTTGTAATAAATGGAGCGCAGGTTCGGCTGCTGCTGGTTGTAGGATAAGTGTTAACCACCGTCACTCAACCGGGCATGTTTGTTGCCCTAAGGCCTGACATGGAAAAACAGTGTGGAGCTCCATTTATTTATAAGATCTTACTCATTTTTTCCCATCTAGTGCTTCTCTTGAGGAGGGTCCCGTACTGACCTTTAAACCACTTCCTGCTCCCTTAATATTTGATATGAGCAACGCACGGACAGAAAAAGAGACGGAAGAGATGTGGAAAAATAAATATGTGTGAAGCACCAGAAATCAGATCCAGCTGTGTGTGTGTGTGTACTGTGTGAGCTGTGTCCCAGCTCCATGTTATATATACTAATGCATGCAGCATACTTGGATTGGGGATATGGATAAAGAAAGTCTAAACATAAAATAGTCATTCAGAATACAAAGAAAAAAGCTGAGAAAAAGCATGAAGCCTTTATACTTCTATGCTAAAATGAGATGATTGTCTATCAAAAGAACATAAAAGATTTCCTTTAACTAAGAGAAACAGACTTCCAAACAGACTTGTTTTGAAGTCATGCTTTCATTTTTAAAGCTGCAGTGAAAATGTTTGATCCGGTCGGTGGTTTTGTCACGACTGCTTTTCATGGTGGGCCCTGACACAAACTTTCTCAATTTACAGCTAAACAGTAACTAAAAAGGCAGTGCAGTAACAGAATCTTGATTAGACCAATGCTGCCTAGCTCGATAATTTGATCAGAGTTCACAAGCAGTGATTGACAGCTGCACCAGAGAATCCTCGACTCTGATTGGTTGTTTTACTTTGGGAGCGGCTGATTCTTGAAATGCTGTTAGGAGTCTCTAAAAGGAGGCAAAGGAACCAGATTTTTTTACAGATTGTCGGTCTTGTGTACTACTGTCAGGATAAAGTGACAGTTTAAAAAGAAATATAACAAAAAGTTATTTTTATAAATGTTACAAACTGCAGCTTTAAAAGGAAACTTTCCACCAGGTCTTTCACTGATTCACGTTAACAGCAAAACAAGGTGTGTGCTGACTGCTGGGAGCTTCCTACATAACTTGCACTTAAGTGGCAAGTGAAATGAATTTTAGGTAAAAGGTAGAAATGTTTTGGGGCGTTGTGGTGTGGAGAGCTGCTCAAAACGTCCTTGAAATGTAGAAGAAGACCCAGAAGAAGAAGGATGGTTGATGAAAACGTGGGTCACATGATGATGTAAAGATGAGTCAGAAACCTGCTGTGTCACGTTTAATGTTGTCTCCATGTCTGTATCTTAACATGACAAATGATGTCTGAGAAATGTGACTCATCATCTGCTGTGAGTGCAAACACACTGTATTTTATATTTAGGTTGTTACCTGATACACATGTGCCGGAACACAACTGGAACTCCAGTTGACTCCAGGTGTGACGGGAAATGAGCAAATACACATGAGCACTCGGGGCTTTGAATCACTAATCAGTTCAATGATGGAATTCCATGCTTTTTCTGACTATAATCCATAACCACATTCACAATAGAATAATGATTTGTATCCATCACGCAGGTCAAATACAGACCTCTCATATTCTCATATTTGTTTATTCAGTAAAGAGATAGTTCGGATGTTTGAGGTACTTATCCAGGCCCATATATTCTAAATATAGCGCTCACTTAAACTAATATTGATTGATTTGGGCCTTTTTAGGTGGAAAACACACAGGTGTTTCACCTGTGAAAAACACACAGGTGGGGAAACACACAAGGGCAGGATGTGAAGACTCTGACACGAGAGACAACAGGCAAGTGCCAAAATAAAACCGGAAATTAGACAAATACTGAAAAAGAAAACATAAAAGTTTGTGGATTCCTAGTTTGACATCAACAACAGCTTTACTTAGTGTACAATATATATATATATATATATATATATATATATATATATATATATATATATATATATTTGTAACTGTGAGGCTTATATGACGTGTGCATTCCAAACAGGGAATGTTCCAATAATAGAGAATAATAGAGACTGAATGTGGTTAGAGAGGAGGAAGATGAGTGGCCTGGTGCTTTGGGGGTGATTAGTAACAGGAAGTAACTCATGGATAATGAAAGTTACACACAGGAGAAAATATGTGTGTTGTATTTCTAAGAAATGTTCAGAATGTAGAATATTTGTATCACTCATAATAACTTGATGTAGTCACTGAAGGTTTAATCTCACTATCCAGACATCATTGTGGATTGTGTAAGGTTGGGCTTTTTGAAATTATGCAACTCTGCGATGGATACAAAATAAAAATTAACGTTGTGGCAGCGACAGGCGCTGCTGTCTGTTACAATAATCTGTGTTTGATAAAAAATAAGTGGAAGCATAAAAGCATGTGTGACAAAATAATCTCAGCTAACAGGTTCAGCCGTTTTTTCTCCCATGGTATTCATGGTCACCCGTACCATTGCCAAGGTCAAGAATGGACGTCTTCTAATCAGGATAATGAAAGTTGCACATTGCAAGACTGCAATTCCAATGTTAATCTTATGGCTTCTTAGCGTCGCTCTGTGGTAGCATTCAGTTACTACAGAACAACAGAACTGAGAGCGACTCCAGCCCGAATGCGATCTATTTCAAGTCTTTCTGCTGTGACAAGCAAACTGAGGCTCTGAAATGAGTGCGTATAAAGAAACATGCAACTACGAAAAGCCAAAACAGCATCACGTATGCATCCATACCTTATATATAAGTTGTTATGTCGGTGCCATCAGTTAGGCGGCGCCGTGGCTTAGATGGTTAAAGCGCCTGTCTAGTAAACAGGAGATCCTGGGTTCGAATCCCAGCGGTGCCTTTTGTTCACAAAGGAAGGTTACATGTCGCTGTTTTTAGTATTGCTATAAATGTTCATATTTACCATAGACTGTATGATATAGTACCATTATATCCACGGGACATTGTTGTTAACAACACTTTATACCCATTGTATGAATGGGAGGGAAAATATCCAATCTTCCTTCCAGGATTTCCAGCTACAAGTAAAAATATAATTTCTTTGCCCAAGCACCGTCGTGCTAAAAGACGCTGCGAGCAGGGTTCGAACCTGCGCGGGAAGATCCCATTGGATTTCAAGTCCAACGCCTTAACCACTCGGCCATCGCAGCCAATGAATACAGGTTGTCATGCATTTTGATGTTAATACGGTATTTAATGTCGATATTGCGCTATTTACCACACGAAGTTGGAGGGAAACAAGGGAAACTTCAAAGGCACATGCTGTGAATCAGGGGCGTTTCTAGGATTCAAAGAAAGGGGCGCTTAGCCCCAAGGAGCGGCAATTTGTTTTGGGGCCCATTTGGGGCCGCGGATATCCATTGTTTCAGACAGTTCATAGATTGGTTCAATCAGAAAGTGTGATTTTGCTCTGTAGTTTTGCTTGCATTCAGTATATGATAACACAAGAGACAGAATTTGAGGGTCATAGTGAAATTTGACAACACAAATATGAACTTTTCTCAAATAAAGAATATCTGCGTCACTCCCAAATCCTAATTCTTAAAGGGACCGCACACAATGGATGGAGAATGGACCTGACAGTGTCAACTTTATATCGTTAAGTATGATGATAGGCTATTGGAGTGTAATTTGAAGGGGGAGAAAACATACAAACCAGAACGCACGCACATATGTAGCATGTTAGAGTTATAAATAACTTCTCCATGTGAGAAACAATAGTTTAATTTAATGACATCACCATTTTTGAGGGGGGCTTCAGCCCCTTCAGTGAATTGACAGCATATTCTGTTTCATTTCCTCGCTATTGCTAGGCAAAACGGCAATGGTAATTGTAAGCGGTTTAGTCTTCAGAGATACGTGGTTCTCACAGGACAGCAACACTAAGTAAAACACCATGACCTTATAGAATGTGATGCATTGCTGTAGATGAAACTACCCAACATTAAATAAATTAGTTAAACTTAACAGAATCTCAAACTAAACCCACCCAAAACTCTGCCCATTCTAATATTAAAATCATTTTCTAGGAAATAATAAACTATGATACACCAGAGACCTCACAAGATGAACAAGAGTATATCTAAAAGGTGTCCTTTGATGCACAACAGACACACTGTGAACTCAACACTATATGTGCTTTATTAGAGACACAACTAATAATATTGCAGGAGCCAATATACCTTACTTAAACTCCTCTTGCTAGGACCTACACAAGGATAAAGTACTATTCATTAAAACACCCTTAATTGCTGGCAATAAATGTATTGCCATGACATCCAAGAATGAACACCCACCCTCCATTTCCGTTAAGTAGTCTCATACAAGATCTGTGAAAAAAGGATGTTTAATTTAAAAGGAAACACAACTCTTCTTGAGTATTTAAGTGACTTTAGGAAATATCTGTCCACAATGCCCGTCCTTAGTAAGATATGTATTCAATAAGACGTAACCATAACAATTCAAATTGTATGCATTTTCACAAGCGCTTTGCTTAAATACTCATGATCATCTCTGAGCCACACCCAGTTTGTTGCTAAGATGATGTGTAGGAGAAGTGTGTTGTTGGTACAAAGATCAGTGATTCATTGGCTGATCGGCACTCCCTCAGGTGTTTCCAGGAGGCCTATCATGCAGTCTGCTGATCGTGTTTTCTCTATATTTAGAATGTTGAATCTATATTGGAGTCGACTGAGCTTATTCAGCTCATATATCTCGGTAGACAACATAATGTTTTGTCTAACTGTGAATGTATTTTAGTATGAAGTATAATTAAGTAAGCATTAAGTCTTTCTGAATGTTGCATTTAAGTGTACTCCAGAAGATTGAAAGCATAAATGAACAGATCAAAATTAAATTCTGTTCTATTCACAGCGACCAGTAGGTATTGCATTATCTGGATATTTCATCACAGACATGTAGATTAAGTATCAATATTGTTAAACTGCTTAAAGAGTAAAATCCTGATGCTGAAAATGTATCATACACTGCAGCCCTTCTAGTGGAGAAAACATGATGTAGTACCCTCTAGAGTCGACTAGGGTGCCTTTCTAGTGGAGAAAACATCATGTAGTACCCTCTAGACCAGAGGTAGCCAACACGTTGCCCGCGGGCACCTGGTTGCCCGCAGGGACCACGTGAGTCGCCAGCAAGGCATGTTCTAAAAATAGCACTAGGTCCCCATGGAGCTCCGTCTAAACATTTTAGTTGCTGTTCATTTTGAATCAAAATCGCATTAATGTAGATTTTAAAATGACGATATTTCTTCTCACCAACCTGTTTGTAACTGAGAGCTACTTCAAGGGTACTCAGTAGTACGAAGGGCTACTTGTTTGATACAAAATTCCTGAATAACAGAGTTGCACAGATCACCTTAATAATAATATGTGTGAAGAGACTGTCTGATCACATGTCAATGTTAATTATTCCTCACAATAATTATTAACAATGATTTCCACAACAATGGTAGGAAACAGATATATTTAAACATTTATTTCTGTTATTCTGTTTCAACATTTGAAAGTCAGAGGTATCACATCTCTGATATTTTTGTAAACAGTTTTGTATGAATAAGCACATGTGTAGCATTTGGTTCAAAATCACACCTGTTATATTTTTGTACAAATTATCACTTATAACATTTTTATGAAATCATTAACTGTCATATCTTCACATCATGTCTCATTTGTACTAACCACTGCCTTTGTAACATTTTTGAACAAATCATGAACTCTGTCCCATGTTTATACAAATCATCAGTTATGAATATCCTGTGTTGTTTGGCTTTGGAGCGGATGCCATTTATGATCTTCACGACAGGAGTCATCACATGATCAAAGCCGGTTACTTTTGCACATAGCGCCTGCTGGTGAATGATGCAGTGGTAATGTAGACATTTTGGGAAGTCTGGGTCACCTTTGCATTGCGCAATAAAGCCTGCATGCCGGCCCGTCATGGCGGGAGCCCCGTCTGTTGTCACCGACACCAGCTTTTCGAATGGTACCTTTTTCTCCACGAAGAAACTAGTAACCAGTCTCGTCTATAGCCCAGGGTTCGTACGGTCATGGAAAACCTGGAAAAGTCATGGAATTTTTAAATGGTTATTTCCAGGCCTGGAAAAGTCATGGAAAAAAATAAAATCCCAAAAGTTTTGGAAAAGTCATGAAAATTTGTTATATTCATATTTTCATGTCGTTCATTTACGTTGCCAGCCAGCGTTTCTCAGATTGGAGTGAGACGAGGAGAAAAGGTGATGTCGTGATCTTCGCAATAGAACATCTTTGATGTGTCGAGTCTTGGCCAATCAGCGTTCAGATGTCTACAGCGTCTTCATTTCCCTCCGTTAAAGTTTGAGTTACGTTATGTTCCGTTACCGTGCAGACTTGCTCGGTTAAGTTAACGTCCACTGCATGCGGAACTTTGTCGACTGTTAACGTTCGTCATTATCACGATTTAGAAGGAAAAAAACGTAACGTAATGAAACATGCAGCCCCCCGTGTTCCGGTTCAGTTCACGCTGTCACTCATTAACGTTAAAGTGTACCAACAGTCCCACGTTGCTCTCAAGAACACTGAAGTAATGAGAGGGTTAAGATGCCTTCATTTCAGCGGGTTGCTAATGCAGAGGTGTGTATAGATCACAGCTATTATTTTACTCTTGATAAGGTACCTTAGCCAGAGTAGATTATCATTTTCATTTAAATAATTGAACTGGGTTGAATGCATATTAATTGCAAATAGAAGATAGGCCACAATTCTAACGGCTGTACAGTAACAGTGGAAGTTAATATTAAGCCGTACAGTAACAGGGTTCAATGAAATATTTGCACTACAAAAGGGAAAGCAATATGTGCACTAGCTGGATGCTACTACCTACTAAAGCTCTTATTGATGTGTCAGTGTCAACCAGAGTATATTTATAAATGTTTATTATTTTAATCAAACTATTGTCTCTCATTCGTTTGTGTCATTTAAGGTATACTGTATGCTTTGGAATTCTCATTGTTAGTTTAAATACTACATTTTCTCACTTTTTCATGTATACACCGAGCTTTCACAAAATGTTTGGTCATGGAAATTTGGTTTAAAGTCATGGAAAAGTCATGGAAAAGTCATGGAAATCCATTGGTCAAAATGTGCATGAACCCTGATAGCCGAGGGGGGGATCCAACCCTCCGAGGCGCGCGAGCGTCTTTCGGGCGCCCGCGTTCAAACCTCTTTGAAGTCTGGGCCTTTTCGGTCGGATTGCGTTGCCTCACCTCTACCCCTGCCACCCACGAGTTGTTGCCCCGCGGCCTGTTCCGAGGACTGACGGACCTGACGACGGGGTGCGCTCGCGGCGCGCATCCGGCGCCAACGGGAAGCGCCCGCCATTCGGAACCTGAAAACCTAGTGTGGTGCGGCGGCCTCGTCCTGGCTGTCCGCCGTACGCCTCCGGTTACCCAACTCTCTTATGACAAGAAATATTGTCATTTTAAAATCTACATTAATGCGATTTTGATTCAAAATGAACAGCAACTAAAATGTTTAGCTCCATGGTGACTAGTGCTATTTTTAGACCAGAAGCCCGCGGGCACCGTGTTGGCTACCTCTGCTCTATGCTAAGGTGCTTTTCTAGTGGAGAAAAAAACCATGATGAAAAACCCTCTAGGCTGCCTACATGGTAGAACACGTATTTAGTGCGATGGTGCGAATGAGTCCTCCACTGTACTGCAGATCTATGAACATATAGTATGTTTGGCCTTTAAAGCTCATTAAAGGCCATCCACTGATTCACATGGTTTTCATATATTTGAGAAAATGCGCCTGCCAGGACAAATCCACATTCCTTAAACATTTATGTTTCAGTTGTCAGTTTTTCCCATTGGTTACCTAACATAGTTGCTCTTGAACTTTAGACTACAGACTATTTCATTATTGAGCCATACATTTAGAGTACCACCCAGATGACACAGTGATCAATCATGTCATTAAATCATGTCAGCAAAGTGCAAACACATGCAGTGATGAATACAACACACACAAGTCCTCCAACCTTGTAAGGCCCGAAAATGTATATTCTGCTACTCCCCTTGGCACAATATACTCAAAAATAACTAAATTTAAAGTAAACTAAAATACAGCAGATTGCAACCACAACCCTCACAAAGTACACAGAATTCCCTCTGTCATGATGAATACCAATACAAATGCCCTCACCTCACTTTGGAGGAGTTTCCTCCCATCCCAGTATCTTTATGACTCTGGGACTTCCACACTCGCACGCAGATAACTGACTCATGTAGATGTTCTTTTTATGATTGTGAAGTCCAATCTCCACCTACAGAGCAGCTTGGATTCTATGATATTTTCATGTTTCATTTTTACATGCTGCTCTGACAATCTCTGACAAGATAAAGAAAAGGACTGCTTGTTTATTATTCACATGTTTTTACTCATTTTGAAATGATGCATGGTATTATTTATCATTTTTAGTCGGTCAATCCATATAATCAAAAGTGTCACAGTAAAGTGGGAAAATTCCAGCATTTATCAAAAGAGCTTTGCACTCATAGCTGTTCAAACATAAGAGAGGACACAGTGTGACGGCTTGCATTCATCACACTGACTTGAAAAAGAAACACACCCTATATTCAAATACTGACTGCACCCTGCTGTGTCCCCAGCCTGGATTAGCAACGGCCCCAGGGCCCTGGGGGCCCCCAGAACCTCAGGGCCCCAGGTCTTCATAGAGTCAGCTTGCTGAGTTTACAATGAAAACATCTCTCCTCAAACATTGTCGTAGTGCAATTTCCCAGCATTTGGAATCTTACCACAGTCTTAATATTTAAGAAAACTACAACACCTCGTCATTACCTCTACTTTGCAGCTCTGTGACTGTCTCTCTGTATTTTCTCGTCACCAATTAGAACTCATCACCTTAAGATGGTCAGCGTACTTCATGTTCAAAACATTTGAAAGGACTACAAGTGTCTCCTTCATCCAGGACCAGATGCACATGGTGGCTTTAAATAATCATATGAATAAAGAGATTTTCCTAACAACTTCTGAATATTTATTCCTGTGATGGTGAAGGAATGTATTGTGTGAGTGAGGGTCAACACAAGAAGTACAAACATGCCATCAATCAAATTCCTTCATCAAATATGAAATGTCATATTTTCTGAGTGTACTGAAACAACCAGAGTCAGAGTCAGTCTAAAAGCTTATACAAGACGTAGGTGATTTCAAGTCAAATGCTCACACTAAAACCAACAGCATGGGCCTTAAAGGCAGCGATTAGATCTCACTTTCACACATAACCCTCATTGTGAGCGTCACTGGTGATGGAGCGAGCCCGAGATCAAAGTACACATACACACAAGTACACACAAGTTAAGTCAGTCTGGTTGCTATGGAAAACAAAGTTTAACAATTTGATTTGCATAACAAAAGCAACAAGGCTGGAAATGTAAGAAGACCGAGACAGAAGACGGCCTCATCAGTTCAACCCTGTAAAGTCTGAAGCCTCAAATAATAACTCAACATTCTATATCTTTTTTCTGTGTTTCAATAATAATAATTACCATAAAATTGCTTGGATAAATTGATCAAAATCCAAAAGAGATGAGGTGGGACCAATCATGGTTTTGGAAGTCACAAGTAAGTCTCAAGTCTTTGCACTGAAATCCCAAGTCATGTCCCAAGTCATGTCCCAAGTTATGTCCCAAGTCATGTCCCAAGTCATGTCCCAAGTTATGTCCCAAGTCATGTCCCAAGTCATGTCCCAAGTTATGTCCCAAGTTATGTCCCAAGTCATGTCCCAAGTTATGTCCCAAGTTATGTCTTAAGTCATGACCCAAGTCATGTCCCAAGTTATGTCCCAAATTATGTCCCAAGTCATGTCCCAAGTTATGTCCCAAGTCATGTCCCAAGTTATGTCCCAAGTCATGTCCCAAGTTATGTCCCAAGTCAAGTCCCAAGTCATGTCCTAAGTCATGTCCTAAGTCATGTCCCAAGTCAAGTCCCCAGTCATGTCCTAAGTCATGTCCTAAGTCAAGTCCCAAGTCAAGACCTAAACTTTGTGTTTCGGGTGCTCAGCAAGTCCTAAAATGTAATGGCATGTTAAACGTCATCAGGTTTATTTTGTTCAAACAAAAAAAAGTGTGACTGTTCAGTTCCGAGTTCAGTTCCGTGTTCAGTTCCGTGTTCCGTTCTGTGTTCCGTTTGCCATGAAAAAAAAAGAATATGAAAAAAATATAATGATTTAGTGTTGACTTGCTAGGAGTGAATAGCGCCAACGTGAGTCTAAGTCAAAGGAAATTAATTACACTTTTTAAATATCATACTTTTTAATATTTGGGCCTGGGGGAAGGTGACAAGTAGACTCAAGTCCATGTGAAGTGAGAGTCATTGGTGTTTATGTCGAGTTGCAAGTGTTTTTTAATAAAGTCATCAAATATGTGACTCGAGTCAAAAGGATATAATGTTACTGTATTTCCATTTCACACACAGACAGAGACGAGCCTTCTTCTCACACACGTCCACATCCATGAAAAGGTGTGTCCATGTGATCAAAGTGTCCTGTTTATTACACAACGAGCTCCATAATGTCTCACAGTACAAGTTGGTGATTTGTAATATAGTGTTTGATGGGCATCCCCACCCACCCTGTGAACTGCTGAGATGTCAAAGAGCACACACACACACACACCTACAAAATCACACACAACGAAAACACACCCTGTCCCTATCACCAACGGTTACTCATTTACACATTTTGCAACATCAAGTAATGCAAGAATTCAGCATCCACACCCCCCACCCCCATACCATCTCAGCCCTCTATATAAAGTCCTCCGCTCTGTCCCTCTGTGTCCTCCCAGCTAACTAACAGTTAGCCATGGATACACTAAAGTTTCTATTCCTGCTCTTGTGGATATGTGGAGGACAGGCAGAGCACAGGTGAGTCCCCAAAAATATCACATCCAACATGACAAATCACTTGTTACATGATTTTGGCATACCAACAATTCAAAAATTAGCAGTCAATTTTATGAAAAGCAATACATTTCTAAATGTTTCACAAATCTTTTAAAAATGGTGAATAATTCCTTTTCTGTCAATCCACTAATCTTAAACAATGCTAGTTATTCAGATTTCTGCATGTATCATTCAGAAGAGTTACCTGTGTTTGGACTGGAATTTAATTTAATTTTAATTTTATATATTTTTTTTTTTTCAAATTTTAAACTTCTTTCTTATCTTGTTAATTGTCTTCCTGAGATTCCAGACCCTCGGGTTGGGAACTGCTGCTCTGTGGTATCAGTGTGAATTCACATTAAATCCATATAAAGATGGTGCCTTTATTGTACACGTTGTGACATAATGATTATCTAATGCAGCATTACACTTCATACCGACTGCTCATAAATGGGAGCAGTGTCTCGTTTCTCAAGTCCGACGCATGGGTCACACTTAGTATTGCTTGTTTTGATGATATAAACCTGTTATAATTAACCGTCTCATGTTGATGACTGCAGCTTGTATGTTGCCAATTTGAGTAAATAAGCTCTTGTTTTTATTGACTTTAGATAAATCTACACTTTACATTTCAGCGGTCCAGTACATTTATCTCTGTGTATCTGGATCTACCTCACACAACCATAGAGGAGTGATCCTTAAAGTATTTGAATTACTAATTCGTCCGTGGTAATGTTTTGGATATCAATGAAGACAAACAAGGTGCTTTTAACCAAACTTGACAAACAAATCTGAATCTGTTCATGTGTCTCTCTCTCTCTTTTACAGCCTGCAGAAAACACAGAGAGATGGTATGTTTGTTTTCAGCATGTAATAAATCCTGTGTATTTTCTAGAATCTAAATGTGATTATTTGTAGAAGTTGGATGGCATGCTCACACAGTGCTGAGACAGTAGCATGACATGATGACCCCACCATACTGTCCTCATGGACTTTACCTCTTTCCAGCTCCTTTACTAACATAACATACAAACACATTAACACTGTGCAGATGTGTTAACACAGATCAGACACACACACAGAACACTACAGGGGGATAGCAGTCCTCACTCAGTCTCACTCCCTCTAAGAAACGATGGGTAAGCTAGTGTAACCCACCTCTGAGGTAAGTGCACACTGGACCAGTGTCTGGATTCATAAGAAGGGGTGATGAGTAATCGAGTAAATGAGTAAACAGAACACAGAGGTAGGTTTAAAGCCAGATCATTGGAATAACACACATATAATAGAACAGCGTTCAATCTTACTCTGTTTGAACTGTCTTTGAAAGTGGATGCACCCTAAATAAAATAAAATATATCTCAGAATATATCTTCTGTTCGTAACTCACCGAGAAAAGAAAAGAATAAAACGAGGGTCCGGTGTTCTCGGGGTCGTTTTAATAGCTGACTGAACTCTTAAATGCTCAAATGGTTTTTACATCAAGTACAAGTAATGTTTCGTGTGTAATATCACTCCATAATTGCTCCCTCCATGCTCTGCTTGCGTCACATCAGACTCTAACCTGAGTGAAGGAGGCAGGACTTGAGTTATTTTTTGCACCTATTATTAATTATTCCACCTTGAACCAATAAGTTTGTTTGTTGTCAAGTTTCTTCCAATAGAACACTCACTGATGCCAAATTAGATCCTTTGAGCTAAAACTGAAAATAAATTAAATACAGAATAAAATAAAGGGGAATAAAATAAAAGATGTAGCTATTAATACAATTAAAATAATGATTAGTGAATGGAGATTATTCTAAATGTTTTAGTAACTATTTTACAATGAGTTACACCAGCATAGATGCTGGCATTAGATTTCCAAACTTGAGGACATTGCCAAGATCAGATTCAACATTTTTTTAAGTGTTTGTCTTTGTGTTGTCATCACAGCAATAAGCTTACAGATGGATTGATGGAGGTTGTTGAGGTTATGGATTGATAAAGATAAATGGGTACAGCTTTGGATGCGGGGCCGTTCATAAGATAAAGTTGCTCAGTGGTGCATGACGCCAAAATGGCTAGACCTCAGTGTTTTAAATGACCCAGGTCTTCTGCATCTATTCTGCAATGTACAGTATATATTAGGGATTTTACAACTCGTGGGACTTCAGCGAGACTCATCTGGAACCAAACCTATTCTCTTCGATCCATCTTTTATCTTAGAACCACTCATCTTGTATTGGCCCAGAATCTCAAAAAGCGAGATCTTGCTAATAGCTGCATTGAATAATTCATTGCAATGACCACGGATTGTTTTGGTGGTAAATTATATCAATTGCTGTTATTGACCTCTGCGATATCCATTTGTCTATCTCCCTGTGTCGTCTTTGTGTTTCTGCAGCTGTAGTGCTGACTTCCTGTGACTTTAACCAGGACAGAGAACCATTCTGCAGGTTCAGTCAGGACAGAGCAGACAACGGTGACTGGACCCGACACACAGGCTCAACCCCGACACTTGGTACTGGCCCCAGTGGAGACTACCCTGATGGAGGTCAGTCCTGAATGCATGATTTATCTGAAATATCTCATTTCTGTACAATTAGTGTAACCAATGGCCAGGCCATGATTGAGGTTAATTGAGAGTCTTAAGATGGACACACTAAATTATGACTCAATACACGTCTTCTTTTGTCTCAATCTGTCTGCAGCGGGCTACTATATCTACCATGAGTGTGACAATGTTGCTAATGGACAGAAAGCGCGTCTGCTGAGCCCTGCCCTCTCATCATCGGCCTCTCAGATCTGTGTCCAGTTCCGATACTACATGTACGGATCAGACAATCAAAATGTGTTGAGTGTTCTGGCCAAGAAGCCCACCGGTGATGAGGAGGTCTGGAAGAAGATGGGTATCCAGAGTCGATCCTGGCTGAAGGGCTCTGTCACCGTGTCCAAACCCAGCAGTCAGAGCGTCACTGTGAGTGTCATGAAATATTCTAACAAAAAGTTAATTCTTTCTTAAAAGTTAATTCTTCTAAATCATTTTTCAAATATACTTGGGTTTCCCCCAAATTAAGTCTGGATGGCTTTGACAGACCTTCCTAATGCACAGACTTTAAATTGTGACCAATAGCAAACATGAACTCAATAAATAGTTCCATCTATAAAAGCTGCATATGCTAAATTGGTTGCTTTTGACTGGACCCCAGGACCCCAATACATTGGTATTTCTAAAAATCACTAATTAAACCGGAAAAAGAAAACAATGGATGGAAACACACTTACTGTTTTGTGAAACAAAAATTATAGCGTTGGGCTGATTTACTGAGTTAATTGCCACAATAATTAATTCAATCTAACCAGATTACAAAATTTAAATTAATCTATAACTCATGTAGGGTGATAAGGTATGCTCTGTGTCCATAGATTGTGTTTGAGGCTCAGAGAGGCCTCAGTCCTTCCTGTGACACAGGTCTGGACAACATCGTCATCACTGAAGGAGCATGTCCCGGTAAACTTACACACTAACACACTCACACACCACGACACAAACACAAATTGCTGTATCACTGATTGTCCAAATGTTTTGTTCACAGCTTGTGTGTCTGGCTGTGATTTTGATACTGGTGATTTTTGTGGGTGGACGACTCAAACTGAGAATCCTACTTTATTTGGCTTCGACCAGTGGACTGGACAAACTGAAACTGAAGGCACCGGGCCTGATGATGACTTCTCCAAACCTGGATGTATGTGTTTTTTCTTTTTTTTGCTAACTTAAAAAAATCTCAAAACACTTTTCATTGACTTTGTATGAATTTTGCCATATACTTCAGTTGATTTGATTTTGATTTATTCTTACCAACATGACAATTGTTTATTTTGATCCTTCCATACATAGTGGGCTCATACATGTTGATGGATTCTACCGAGGCTATCCCTGGAGCCAAGTCTCAGATCACAAGTACTCTAATAACCTCCTCCACTGGATGTCTGGACCTCACCTTCCACTACTACTTGTATGGCACCAGCACCACCATGGAGCTCAGCGTCCACACCATCACCACAGGTAAACGATTACATTTATCGTAATGTCCATACAGACAGGAAAACAGACAGCATTAACACGTTTGTTTCGTTTGAATTTGTTTTTCTGTTTACAAGGTGGAAGCCTTGGACCTGCTCTCTTCACTGTAAGGGGTAACCAGGGTCAGGGCTGGAAGCCCGCAGAGGTCCGGTACTTGGGAGCTGCTGCCATTCAGGTAAATACTTGAACAATATCTGTCTCTGTGTATGTGCATAGGGTTACATTAACTTTCTTGTCCCATTTTTATGTATTTCAGTTTGTGATCGTGGGTACCTTTGGAGAAACTCCTAAAACCGATATTGCCGTTGATGCTGTGTGTGTCATGACCTGCAAAGGTGAGAAACTGAAGAGAGAGGAATTCAAGTTACTCTCTGCACCATCAACATATGCATATGCTGTGTCAATGACAGGTGTTTTCATAAGACACTCTTTATTTTTTATTTATAGCTCTACCACCGGTAACAACTCCAGGACCAACCACACCTAAACCAACAACTCCTGGTCCATCAACACCTAAACCATCAACTCCAGGCCCGACTACACCTAAACCAACAACTCCTGGTCCATCCACACCTAAACCATCAACTCCAGGCCCGACTACACCTAAACCAACAACTCCTGGTCCATCAACACCTAAACCATCAACTCCAAGCCTGACTACACCTAAACCAACAACTCCTGGTCCATCCACACCTAAACCAACAACTCCTGGGCCGAGTACACCTAAACCATCAACTCCAGGCCCGACTACACCTAAACCATCAACTCCCGGTCCATCCACACCTAAACCATCAACTCCAGGCCCGACTACACCTAAACCAACAACTCCTGGTCCATCAACACCTAAACCATCAACTCCAAGCCCGACTACACCTAAACCAACAACTCCTGGGCCGAGTACACCTAAACCATCAACTCCAGGCCCGACTACACCTAAACCAACAACTCCTGGTCCATCAACACCTAAACCATCAACTCCAAGCCCGACTACACCTAAACCAACAACTCCCGGTCCATCCACACCTAAACCATCAACTCCAAGCCCGACTACTCCTAAACCAACAACTCCTGGACCAACTACACCAAAGCCAACAAGTATGACAAGTCCTTATCAACGTTTGTTTCTTTATTAAATTCTTCAATTCTTTCTTACATTTATTTTGCCCATCTACCAATTTCGTATTCTTTCTGCTGTACAGAGCCATGCCCTCCTGATGCAGACTATATAGAATGTGGTCCAGCTTGTATCCCCACCTGTATGGAACCTTCCACCAACTGTTCTGGCTCCTGTATCAGTGGCTGCTTCTGCAAACCAGGGTTTGTCTTCAAGGGACGGCGCTGTGTCCCATTGGAGAAATGTGGCTGTCTGGATGACCAGAATAACTATTATGAGGTCAGATATCCTTGTTAGCATACCCGTATGTATACATTCCTGTTTAGTAAAAACATATAATGGTAATTATTAAATTACAAGAAGGTTGTACTATGTAGTTCTAGTGACACACGGTACTCATGGTTGATCCTTTGTTCAATTTTGTTTTAGCCTGGCGAGATTATATTCGGAGATGGCTGCTCAAAGCTGTGTCGCTGTGCAGGGAACTACACCTTGGAATGTGTTGACAACTCGTGTGACCCCACTGAAGAGTGTCGCGAGGCGAATGGTGTTGCAGGCTGCTATCCTAAAGGTAATAGTATCTGATAAATTGTCAAGGAATTGCTACAAGAACTGGTACTTGCAGTCGTCCAACCACATCTGAAGGCAAAAGTGTTTCAAACTGTTCCCATCGGCTCCACACACAAGAGTACAGTCAGTCAAAAATAATAAATGTGCTGCTACAGCGATACTACTTCTGATGTATCTTAGCTAAAAGATTCTTTTAGCTAATGTTAGAAAACGTTAGATGTTGCTGTGTAACTGACATTACTGAGTCAGCTTGCAGACTTTATGACTCTTCTCTACTTGTGCTACTGTTTTATTACTTTTTAGCATTAACAAAATAACTGCTAACATACAGTTCCTCACACCGTAGGTACATCCACGTGCATAGCGAGTGGTGATCCCCACTACACCACCTTTGACAAACGCAAATACAACTTCATGGGCAACTGCAGCTACTTGATGTCTCGACCCTGCAATGAAACGTCTCTGCCACACTTTGAGGTCCATACGGACAACGAACATCGTTTTAACAATCCCAGAATCTCCTATGTGAAGGCCGTGCATGTATATGTACACACGGTGAAGATCTCCATCCTCAAAGGAGGCACTGTGCAGGTAATAAATGAGGGGAGAAACTAACTACGTTTTTTAACAGACAGTGTGGCAGGGTGCAGCCTGGTCTCCTAAAATGTGCGTTCCTGTACAAAACTGCACAGTCAATCACATTTCGAGAGAAAAATATTTTCTCCCGCATTACGTTTGTTTTAGATGATTCACAAATACCTTTCTAATCACAGTCCACGGAAGCCCTGTATGGAGGAGGTGGGGGGGAACAATCACGTCCCGTGTCGAACCAAAAATTGATGTTGATATTTTAAGTTACGTCCATACCTTAAAGCCAAACAATGTTTTAATAAACCTAACGAAGTAGTTTTGTTGTATTTCAAATTGAGTTAACCATATGTTTAAAAATGCAACCGTAATCTGGGAAAATATATATTTCCCTAGAAACATAATTGAGAATGCTGTTAAATTGTATCGGAACCACATTTTGAAGGAGACAGGGTTTCAGGGTGACAACCATCATACTATTTTCATATCTATGACATATTTACCAGAGCTAATGTCCAGAAATCATGTGAATTATCTGCAGAAAATACACCGTTTCAATTGCTAATTGCAGTTTGAGATTCTATACATAGAGAGTTTTTAATCGTTAAGTGTTTCTGTTTCCTCAGTCATCACTCATTATCTTATTTGCACTTGCTTTTCCCCGCACAGGTGAACGGAACCAATGTAAACGTGCCAGTGACTCCGGCCCCTGGTGTCTCTGTGTTCAAGTCAGGAAAGCACTACACTGTGTCCATGAACTTTGGTGTGACTGTTCGTTATGATGGAAACCACTTCATGGACATCAAAGTGATCAAAGAGTGAGTAAAGAAAGACTGAACTTTACATTCGTACCCCGACTCCACGGACAAAACTATTTCCAATGGAGATTTTGGAGTGATGCTGACAATAAAGTCTGATAATGAGTGAAAACATTAGTAATGGTGTGAATGAAAACAAGTCACAAACTCTTGGACTGAATTGTTGCTTTTTCATCTCCTCAAATCACTAACTTGCTGATTTTCTTGCAGCTATCAGAACAAACTGTGTGGACTGTGTGGAGATTACGATGGAGATTCCAAAGATGACTTCCGTAAACCAAATGGATCTTTGACCAACAATGCCAATGACTTTGGACACAGCTGGAACACCGATCCAGAGTGAGTCGCATTGGATTTGTTTTTGTGATTGATTGTATATTTTAACGCCATTTTGATGTATTTATTCCATCCTGAACAAATGGGTACACATCGATCAACCCTTTGTTACAATTGCTAGGGGAGAAAAACTAACAAACAACACACGGAGCTTCTCTAACTAACTGTCTGTGTTGACAGGTGTAACAAAAAACCCAACACCACCATCCCTGAGTGTGACGAAGGAGAGCAGGAACTGTATGAGAGCTCAGGATACTGCGGCATCCTGCTGGACAAAAAGGGTCCCTTCGCTGTGTGCCACCGCAAAGTCAACCCAAATGTAAGTCACTTCACTCACATACACACACACACACACACACACACAGGCCTATACAGTACGCACTATTACGAAGCAGTTCCCACTTTTGATGTCATCGAGAAAATTGCATTAAAATAAGAGACAGAAATTACAATTTCTGGTTGACAATGGAGACAGACTAAGGCACTGTAACTCAACGAAATGTGTGTGTGTGTGTGTGTGTGTGTTCAGAATTACTTCAGGGACTGTGTCTTTGACCTGTGTGAGCTGGATGGAGCCAAGCCCATTCTGTGCGAAGCCATAGAGGCCTACGTCAACGAATGCCAGGACCGCGGGGTGAACATCGGACCCTGGAGGAATGAAACCTTCTGCCGTGAGTGTTGGGTGAAAGAACGGATGGAGAAAATGATAGATGGATGGAGGGATGTAGGGAGGGCAAGATGGGCAACTAGGGCGCCCCTTCTTAAGGCTCAGTAAGGTCATTATTATGCGGGGTTTCTTGGGTTGTCCGTCTGTCCGTCCATCCATACCATTCTTGTGAACGTGATATTTCAGGAACGCCTTGGAAACTTCTTCAAAAGTGAAGTGATGACATTTTGGACAGATATGATGTAAACTGCAATTTGTCTGGTTGGTGGAGGCGTAAAACCGAGAGGCGGCAGTTCTAGTTCGATCTGGGCTCGTATTTGTCGAGCATCCCAGAATAACAAATCAATCCCAACTGGCCAATAATGTTCAGACTGGTGCAAGTTTGGTTTTAGTTGAAGGACTCGGAGTAAAGGCATGTTATCAACCTGAGCAGGAAATGACTCCTTTCTCAGCAAAAGGATAATTTCACACTTAAACATTTTAATTTACATACATGAAGGCTACATTCATTTTTTTAGGCCAAGTAGTTACAATCTGCCATGTAAATGCCATTTTGTACAATTATTAATAGTTTGAATTAATCTTGGCATCATATTTTTGCATGCAACCATGGCTGGTTATAATACATCATTCAATGTTTCTGTACATCTCTGCCACCACTATCACTGACTTCACCCTCCCGTCCTCCCCCCTACTGTAGCTCCGAGCTGCCCCCCCAACAGCCACTATGAGCCCTGTGCAGACCCCTGTCAGGAGACGTGCACCGGGAAACCTCCCTCCTGCGGCGGGCCCTGCTCCGAGTCCTGTGTGTGTGATCCGGACTACGTCCTGAGCGCCGGCAAGTGCGTCAAGACGACTTCATGTGGCTGCACACACAACAACGGCCAGTATTATGAGGTACAGTGAAGTGGGTTTGATAAGCCTCCAGGGAATGGTCTGCGTGTGTGGGAGATTTGTGCTTTGTGAGAATATCGTGGTCTTCGATTTAAGCTTCCTCATCTGCTAACGCAGCTCAAATGTGTGTGTGTGTGTGTGTCAGCCTGGAGACGAGTTCTATGTGGAGGACTGTAAGCTGAAGTGCAGGTGTGATGCTCCCTTCATTACCTGCATGCCCACTGAATGCCCCCCGATGCAGGAGTGTAAAAGCCAGGACGGAGAGCTGGGCTGCTACCCCACAAGTAAGTTTGCACCTAGCGCACCACCATCCAAATTAACTGAGCTATGAATTATGAAGTACTAGTAAGACATATTGAACACTGATAAGGCTTTAGAATAAGGCCTGTAATTATTTGTGTACATAAAGATACATTTAGGTGCAAGGGAACAAGATGTGATGTCAGAGAATAAGGGGGCAACAACTACTGGGCCCCTATTTGGGTTCAGTATGATCATAACCGAGCAACAAAGCTAGAAGTTTGGGGGAAGATGGGGTAACGAGTTGCTGTTTAGACATGGAACGAACCACACAACACACTTTAGCTGAATTTTTGTGATTTTCATTGAGGTTTTCATACTTCTGGAATATAATCAGGTCTTTTTTGGGTAGCAGCTCCCTAATGCGAGTTAAAAGAATAACCATTCTACTTCTTCTTAAAATGATGAGTTGCTGCGTTGTATTCTGATGTCCGGAGCTTGTCCCTTTCTCTCTCTCTTGTCCCATCAACTCCAGGCCCGACTACACCTAAACCATCAACTCCAAGCCCGACTACACCTAAACCATCAACTCCAAGCCCGACTACACCTAAACCATCAACTCCCGGTCCATCTACACCCAAACCAACAACTCCTAGACCAACTACACCCAAACCAACAACTCCTGGACCAACTACACCAAAGCCAACAAGTATGACAAGTCCTTATCAACGTTTGTTTCTTTATTAAATTCTTCAATTCTTTCTTACATTTATTTTGCCCATCTACCAATTTCGTATTCTTTCTGCTGTACAGAGCCATGCCCTCCTGATGCAGACTATATAGAATGTGGTCCAGCTTGTATCCCCACCTGTATGGAACCTTCCACCAACTGTTCTGGCTCCTGTATCAGTGGCTGCTTCTGCAAACCAGGGTTTGTCTTCAAGGGACGGCGCTGTGTCCCATTGGAGAAATGTGGCTGTCTGGATGACCAGAATAACTATTATGAGGTCAGATATCCTTGTTAGCATACCCATATGTATACATTCCTGTTTAGTAAAAACATATAATGGTAATTATTAAATTACAAGAAGGTTGTACTATGTAGTTCTAGTGACACACGGTACTCATGGTTGATCCTTTGTTCAATTTTGTTTTAGCCTGGCGAGATTATATTCGGAGATGGCTGCTCAAAGCTGTGTCGCTGTGCAGGGAACTACACCTTGGAATGTGTTGACAACTCGTGTGACCCCAGTGAAGAGTGTCGCGAGGCGAATGGTGTTGCAGGCTGCTATCCTAAAGGTAATGGTATCTGATAAATTGTCAAGGAATTGCTACAAGAACTGGTACTTGCAGTCGTCCAACCACATCTGAAGGCAAAAGTGTTTCAAACTGTTCCCATCGGCTCCACACACAAGAGTACAGTCAGTCAAAAATAATAAATGTGCTGCTACAGCGATACTACTTCTGATGTATCTTAGCTAAAAGATTCTTTTAGCTAATGTTAGAAAACGTTAGATGTTGCTGTGTAACTGACATTACTGAGTCAGCTTGCAGACTTTATGACTCTTCTCTACTTGTGCTACTGTTTTATTACTTTTTAGCATTAACAAAATAACTGCTAACATACAGTTTCTCACACCGTAGGTACATCCACGTGCATAGCGAGTGGTGATCCCCACTACACCACCTTTGACAAACACAAATACAACTTCATGGGCAACTGCAGCTACTTGATGTCTCGACCCTGCAATGAAACGTCTCTGCCACACTTTGAGGTCCATACGGACAACGAACATCGTTTTAACAATCCCAGAATCTCCTATGTGAAGGCCGTGCATGTATATGTACACACGGTGAAGATCTCCATCCTCAAAGGAGGCACTGTGCAGGTAATAAATGAGGGGAGAAACTAACTACGTTTTTTAACAGACAGTGTGGCAGGGTGCAGCCTGGTCTCCTAAAATGTGCGTTCCTGTACAAAACTGCACAGTCAATCACATTTCGAGAGAAAAATATTTTCTCCCGCATTACGTTTGTTTTAGATGATTCACAAATACCTTTCTAATCATAGTCCACGGAAGCCCTGTATGGAGGAGGTGGGGGGAACAATCACGTCCCGTGTCGAACCAAAAATTGATGTTGATATTTTAAGTTACGTCCATACCTTAAAGCCAAACAATGTTTTAATAAACCTAACGAAGTAGTTTTGTTGTATTTCAAATTGAGTTAACCATATGTTTAAAAATGCAACCGTAATCTGGGAAAATATATATTTCCCTAGAAACATAATTGAGAATGCTGTTAAATTGTATCGGAACCACATTTTGAAGGAGACAGGGTTTCAGGGTGACAACCATCATACTATTTTCATATCTATGACATATTTACCAGAGCTAATGTCCAGAAATCATGTGAATTATCTGCAGAAAATACACCGTTTCAATTGCTAATTGCAGTTTGAGATTCTATACATAGAGAGTTTTTAATCGTTAAGTGTTTCTGTTTCCTCAGTCATCACTCATTATCTTATTTGCACTTGCTTTTCCCCGCACAGGTGAACGGAACCAATGTAAACGTGCCAGTGACTCCGGCCCCTGGTGTCTCTGTGTTCAAGTCAGGAAAGCACTACACTGTGTCCATGAACTTTGGTGTGACTGTTCGTTATGATGGAAACCACTTCATGGACATCAAAGTGATCAAAGAGTGAGTAAAGAAAGACTGAACTTTACATTCGTACCCCGACTCCACGGACAAAACTATTTCCAATGGAGATTTTGGAGTGATGCTGACAATAAAGTCTGATAATGAGTGAAAACATTAGTAATGGTGTGAATGAAAACAAGTCACAAACTCTTGGACTGAATTGTTCCTTTTTCATCTCCTCAAATCACTAACTTGCTGATTTTCTTGCAGCTATCAGAACAAACTGTGTGGACTGTGTGGAGATTACGATGGAGATTCCAAAGATGACTTCCGTAAACCAAATGGATCTTTGACCAACAATGCCAATGACTTTGGACACAGCTGGAACACCGATCCAGAGTGAGTCGCATTGGATTTGTTTTTGTGATTGATTGTATATTTTAACGCCATTTTGATGTATTTATTCCATCCTGAACAAATGGGTACACATCGATCAACCCTTTGTTACAATTGCTAGGGGAGAAAAACTAACAAACAACACACGGAGCTTCTCTAACTAACTGTCTGTGTTGACAGGTGTAACAAAAAACCCAACACCACCATCCCTGAGTGTGACGAAGGAGAGCAGGAACTGTATGAGAGCTCAGGATACTGCGGCATCCTGCTGGACAAAAAGGGTCCCTTCGCTGTGTGCCACCGCAAAGTCAACCCAAATGTAAGTCACTTCACTCACATACACACACACACACACACACACACACAGGCCTATACAGTACGCACTATTACGAAGCAGTTCCCACTTTTGATGTCATCGAGAAAATTGCATTAAAATAAGAGACAGAAATTACAATTTCTGGTTGACGATGGAGACAGACTAAGGCACTGTAAGTCAACGAAATGTGTGTGTGTGTGTGTTCAGAATTACTTCAGGGACTGTGTCTTTGACCTGTGTGAGCTGGATGGAGCCAAGCCCATTCTGTGCGAAGCCATAGAGGCCTACGTCAACGAATGCCAGGACCGCGGGGTGAACATCGGACCCTGGAGGAATGAAACCTTCTGCCGTGAGTGTTGGGTGAAAGAACGGATGGAGAAAATGATAGATGGATGGAGGGATGTAGGGAGGGCAAGATGGGCAACTAGGGCGCCCCTTCTTAAGGCTCAGTAAGGTCATTATTATGCGGGGTTTCTTGGGTTGTCCGTCTGTCCGTCCATCCATACCATTCTTGTGAACGTGATATTTCAGGAACGCCTTGGAAACTTCTTCAAAAGTGAAGTGATGACATTTTGGACAGATATGATGTAAACTGCAATTTGTCTGGTTGGTGGAGGCGTAAAACCGAGAGGCGGCAGTTCTAGTTCGATCTGGGCTCGTATTTGTCGAGCATCCCAGAATAACAAATCAATCCCAACTGGCCAATAATGTTCAGACTGGTGCAAGTTTGGTTTTAGTTGAAGGACTCGGAGTAAAAGCATGTTATCAACCTGAGCAGGAAATGACTCCTTTCTCAGCAAAAGGATAATTTCACACTTAAACATTTTAATTTACATACATGAAGGCTACATTCATTTTTTTAGGCCAAGTAGTTACAATCTGCCATGTAAATGCCATTTTGTACAATTATTAATAGTTTGAATTAATCTTGGCATCATATTTTTGCATGCAACCATGGCTGGTTATAATACATCATTCAATGTTTCTGTACATCTCTGCCACCACTATCACTGACTTCACCCTCCCGTCCTCCCCCCTACTGTAGCTCCGAGCTGCCCCCCCAACAGCCACTATGAGCCCTGTGCAGACCCCTGTCAGGAGACGTGCACCGGGAAACCTCCCTCCTGCGGCGGGCCCTGCTCCGAGTCCTGTGTGTGTGATCCGGACTACGTCCTGAGCGCCGGCAAGTGCGTCAAGACGACTTCATGTGGCTGCACACACAACAACGGCCAGTATTATGAGGTACAGTGAAGTGGGTTTGATAAGCCTCCAGGGAATGGTCTGCGTGTGTGGGAGATTTGTGCTTTGTGAGAATATCGTGGTCTTCGATTTAAGCTTCCTCATCTGCTAACGCAGCTCAAATGTGTGTGTGTGTGTGTGTCAGCCTGGAGACGAGTTCTATGTGGAGGACTGTAAGCTGAAGTGCAGGTGTGATGCTCCCTTCATTACCTGCATGCCCACTGAATGCCCCCCGATGCAGGAGTGTAAAAGCCAGGACGGAGAGCTGGGCTGCTACCCCACAAGTAAGTTTGCACCTAGCGCACCACCATCCAAATTAACTGAGCTATGAATTATGAAGTACTAGTAAGACATATTGAACACTGATAAGGCTTTAGAATAAGGCCTGTAATTATTTGTGTACATAAAGATACATTTAGGTGCAAGGGAACAAGATGTGATGTCAGAGAATAAGGGGGCAACAACTACTGGGCCCCTATTTGGGTTCAGTATGATCATAACCGAGCAACAAAGCTAGAAGTTTGGGGGAAGATGGGGTAACGAGTTGCTGTTTAGACATGGAACGAACCACACAACACACTTTAGCTGAATTTTTGTGATTTTCATTGAGGTTTTCATACTTCTGGAATATAATCAGGTCTTTTTTGGGTAGCAGCTCCCTAATGCGAGTTAAAAGAATAACCATTCTACTTCTTCTTAAAATGATGAGTTGCTGCGTTGTATTCTGATGTCCGGAGCTTGTCCCTTTCTCTCTCTCTTGTCCCATCAACTCCAGGCCCGACTACACCTAAACCATCAACTCCAAGCCCGACTACACCTAAACCATCAACTCCAAGCCCGACTACACCTAAACCATCAACTCCCGGTCCATCTACACCCAAACCAACAACTCCTAGACCAACTACACCCAAACCAACAACTCCTGGACCAACTACACCAAAGCCAACAAGTATGACAAGTCCTTATCAACGTTTGTTTCTTTATTAAATTCTTCAATTCTTTCTTACATTTATTTTGCCCATCTACCAATTTCGTATTCTTTCTGCTGTACAGAGCCATGCCCTCCTGATGCAGACTATATAGAATGTGGTCCAGCTTGTATCCCCACCTGTATGGAACCTTCCACCAACTGTTCTGGCTCCTGTATCAGTGGCTGCTTCTGCAAACCAGGGTTTGTCTTCAAGGGACGGCGCTGTGTCCCATTGGAGAAATGTGGCTGTCTGGATGACCAGAATAACTATTATGAGGTCAGATATCCTTGTTAGCATACCCATATGTATACATTCCTGTTTAGTAAAAACATATAATGGTAATTATTAAATTACAAGAAGGTTGTACTATGTAGTTCTAGTGACACACGGTACTCATGGTTGATCCTTTGTTCAATTTTGTTTTAGCCTGGCGAGATTATATTCGGAGATGGCTGCTCAAAGCTGTGTCGCTGTGCAGGGAACTACACCTTGGAATGTGTTGACAACTCGTGTGACCCCAGTGAAGAGTGTCGCGAGGCGAATGGTGTTGCAGGCTGCTATCCTAAAGGTAATGGTATCTGATAAATTGTCAAGGAATTGCTACAAGAACTGGTACTTGCAGTCGTCCAACCACATCTGAAGGCAAAAGTGTTTCAAACTGTTCCCATCGGCTCCACACACAAGAGTACAGTCAGTCAAAAATAATAAATGTGCTGCTACAGCGATATTACTTCTGATGTATCTTAGCTAAAAGATTCTTTTAGCTAATGTTAGAAAACGTTAGATGTTGCTGTGTAACTGACATTACTGAGTCAGCTTGCAGACTTTATGACTCTTCTCTACTTGTGCTACTGTTTTATTACTTTTTAGCATTAACAAAATAACTGCTAACATACAGTTTCTCACACCGTAGGTACATCCACGTGCATAGCGAGTGGTGATCCCCACTACACCACCTTTGACAAACACAAATACAACTTCATGGGCAACTGCAGCTACTTGATGTCTCGACCCTGCAATGAAACGTCTCTGCCACACTTTGAGGTCCATACGGACAACGAACATCGTTTTAACAATCCCAGAATCTCCTATGTGAAGGCCGTGCATGTATATGTACACACGGTGAAGATCTCCATCCTCAAAGGAGGCACTGTGCAGGTAATAAATGAGGGGAGAAACTAACTACGTTTTTTAACAGACAGTGTGGCAGGGTGCAGCCTGGTCTCCTAAAATGTGCGTTCCTGTACAAAACTGCACAGTCAATCACATTTCGAGAGAAAAATATTTTCTCCCGCATTACGTTTGTTTTAGATGATTCACAAATACCTTTCTAATCATAGTCCACGGAAGCCCTGTATGGAGGAGGTGGGGGGAACAATCACGTCCCGTGTCGAACCAAAAATTGATGTTGATATTTTAAGTTACGTCCATACCTTAAAGCCAAACAATGTTTTAATAAACCTAACGAAGTAGTTTTGTTGTATTTCAAATTGAGTTAACCATATGTTTAAAAATGCAACCGTAATCTGGGAAAATATATATTTCCCTAGAAACATAATTGAGAATGCTGTTAAATTGTATCGGAACCACATTTTGAAGGAGACAGGGTTTCAGGGTGACAACCATCATACTATTTTCATATCTATGACATATTTACCAGAGCTAATGTCCAGAAATCATGTGAATTATCTGCAGAAAATACACCGTTTCAATTGCTAATTGCAGTTTGAGATTCTATACATAGAGAGTTTTTAATCGTTAAGTGTTTCTGTTTCCTCAGTCATCACTCATTATCTTATTTGCACTTGCTTTTCCCCGCACAGGTGAACGGAACCAATGTAAACGTGCCAGTGACTCCGGCCCCTGGTGTCTCTGTGTTCAAGTCAGGAAAGCACTACACTGTGTCCATGAACTTTGGTGTGACTGTTCGTTATGATGGAAACCACTTCATGGACATCAAAGTGATCAAAGAGTGAGTAAAGAAAGACTGAACTTTACATTCGTACCCCGACTCCACGGACAAAACTATTTCCAATGGAGATTTTGGAGTGATGCTGACAATAAAGTCTGATAATGAGTGAAAACATTAGTAATGGTGTGAATGAAAACAAGTCACAAACTCTTGGACTGAATTGTTGCTTTTTCATCTCCTCAAATCACTAACTTGCTGATTTTCTTGCAGCTATCAGAACAAACTGTGTGGACTGTGTGGAGATTACGATGGAGATTCCAAAGATGACTTCCGTAAACCAAATGGATCTTTGACCAACAATGCCAATGACTTTGGACACAGCTGGAACACCGATCCAGAGTGAGTCGCATTGGATTTGTTTTTGTGATTGATTGTATATTTTAACGCCATTTTGATGTATTTATTCCATCCTGAACAAATGGGTACACATCGATCAACCCTTTGTTACAATTGCTAGGGGAGAAAAACTAACAAACAACACACGGAGCTTCTCTAACTAACTGTCTGTGTTGACAGGTGTAACAAAAAACCCAACACCACCATCCCTGAGTGTGACGAAGGAGAGCAGGAACTGTATGAGAGCTCAGGATACTGCGGCATCCTGCTGGACAAAAAGGGTCCCTTCGCTGTGTGCCACCGCAAAGTCAACCCAAATGTAAGTCACTTCACTCACGTACACACACACACACACACACACAGGCCTATACAGTACGCACTATTACGAAGCAGTTCCCACTTTTGATGTCATCGAGAAAATTGCATTAAAATAAGAGACAGAAATTACAATTTCTGGTTGACGATGGAGACAGACTAAGGCACTGTAAGTCAACGAAATGTGTGTGTGTGTGTGTTCAGAATTACTTCAGGGACTGTGTCTTTGACCTGTGTGAGCTGGATGGAGCCAAGCCCATTCTGTGCGAAGCCATAGAGGCCTACGTCAACGAATGCCAGGACCGCGGGGTGAACATCGGACCCTGGAGGAATGAAACCTTCTGCCGTGAGTGTTGGGTGAAAGAACGGACGGAGAAAATGATAGATGGATGGAGGGATGTAGGGAGGGCAAGATGGGCAACTAGGGCGCCCCTTCTTAAGGCTCAGTAAGGTCATTATTATGCGGGGTTTCTTGGGTTGTCCGTCTGTCCGTCCATCCATACCATTCTTGTGAACGTGATATTTCAGGAACGCCTTGGAAACTTCTTCAAAAGTGAAGTGATGACATTTTGGACAGATATGATGTAAACTGCAATTTGTCTGGTTAGCGGAGGCATAAAACCGAGAGGCGGCAGTTCTAGTTCGATCTGGGCTCGTATTTGTCGAGCATCCCAGAATAACAAATAAATCCCAACTGGCCAATAATGTTCAGACTGGTGCAAGTTTGGTTTTAGTTGAAGGACTCGGAGTAAAGGCATGTTATCAACCTGAGCAGGAAATGACTCCTTTCTCAGCAAAAGGATAATTTCACACTTAAACATTTTAATTTACATACATGAAGGCTACATTCATTTTTTTAGGCCAAGTAGTTACAATCTGCCATGTAAATGCCATTTTGTACAATTATTAATAGTTTGAATTAATCTTGGCATCATATTTTTGCATGCAACCATGGCTGGTTATAATACATCATTCAATGTTTCTGTACATCTCTGCCACCACTATCACTGACTTCACCCTCCCGTCCTCCCCCCTACTGTAGCTCCGAGCTGCCCCCCCAACAGCCACTATGAGCCCTGTGCAGACCCCTGTCAGGAGACGTGCACCGGGAAACCTCCCTCCTGCGGCGGGCCCTGCTCCGAGTCCTGTGTGTGTGATCCGGACTACGTCCTGAGCGCCGGCAAGTGCGTCAAGACGACTTCATGTGGCTGCACACACAACAACGGCCAGTATTATGAGGTACAGTGAAGTGGGTTTGATAAGCCTCCAGGGAATGGTCTGCGTGTGTGGGAGATTTGTGCTTTGTGAGAATATCGTGGTCTTCGATTTAAGCTTCCTCATCTGCTAACGCAGCTCAAATGTGTGTGTGTGTGTGTGTCAGCCTGGAGACGAGTTCTATGTGGAGGACTGTAAGCTGAAGTGCAGGTGTGATGCTCCCTTCATTACCTGCATGCCCACTGAATGCCCCCCGATGCAGGAGTGTAAAAGCCAGGACGGAGAGCTGGGCTGCTACCCCACAAGTAAGTTTGCACCTAGCGCACCACCATCCAAATTAACTGAGCTATGAATTATGAAGTACTAGTAAGACATATTGAACACTGGCAAGGCTTTAGAATAAGGCCTGTAATTATTTGTGTACATAAAGATACATTTAGGTGCAAGGGAACAAGATGTGATGTCAGAGAATAAGGGGGCAACAACTACTGGGCCCCTATTTGGGTTCAGTATGATCATAACCGAGCAACAAAGCTAGAAGTTTGGGGGAAGATGGGGTAACGAGTTGCTGTTTAGACATGGAACGAACCACACAACACACTTTAGCTGAATTTTTGTGATTTTCATTGAGGTTTTCATACTTCTGGAATATAATCAGGTCTTTTTTGGGTAGCAGCTCCCTAATGCGAGTTAAAAGAATAACCATTCTACTTCTTCTTAAAATGATGAGTTGCTGCGTTGTATTCTGATGTCCGGAGCTTGTCCCTTTCTCTCTCTCTTGTCCCATCAACTCCAGGCCCGACTACACCTAAACCATCAACTCCAAGCCCGACTACACCTAAACCATCAACTCCAAGCCCGACTACACCTAAACCATCAACTCCCGGTCCATCTACACCCAAACCAACAACTCCTGGACCAACTACACCAAAGCCAACAAGTATGACAAGTCCTTATCAACGTTTGTTTCTTTATTAAATTCTTCAATTCTTTCTTACATTTATTTTGCCCATCTACCAATTTCGTATTCTTTCTGCTGTACAGAGCCATGCCCTCCTGATGCAGACTATATAGAATGTGGTCCAGCTTGTATCCCCACCTGTATGGAACCTTCCACCAACTGTTCTGGCTCCTGTATCAGTGGCTGCTTCTGCAAACCAGGGTTTGTCTTCAAGGGACGGCGCTGTGTCCCATTGGAGAAATGTGGCTGTCTGGATGACCAGAATAACTATTATGAGGTCAGATATCCTTGTTAGCATACCCATATGTATACATTCCTGTTTAGTAAAAACATATAATGGTAATTATTAAATTACAAGAAGGTTGTACTATGTAGTTCTAGTGACACACGGTACTCATGGTTGATCCTTTGTTCAATTTTGTTTTAGCCTGGCGAGATTATATTCGGAGATGGCTGCTCAAAGCTGTGTCGCTGTGCAGGGAACTACACCTTGGAATGTGTTGACAACTCGTGTGACCCCAGTGAAGAGTGTCGCGAGGCGAATGGTGTTGCAGGCTGCTATCCTAAAGGTAATGGTATCTGATAAATTGTCAAGGAATTGCTACAAGAACTGGTACTTGCAGTCGTCCAACCACATCTGAAGGCAAAAGTGTTTCAAACTGTTCCCATCGGCTCCACACACAAGAGTACAGTCAGTCAAAAATAATAAATGTGCTGCTACAGCGATACTACTTCTGATGTATCTTAGCTAAAAGATTCTTTTAGCTAATGTTAGAAAACGTTAGATGTTGCTGTGTAACTGACATTACTGAGTCAGCTTGCAGACTTTATGACTCTTCTCTACTTGTGCTACTGTTTTATTACTTTTTAGCATTAACAAAATAACTGCTAACATACAGTTTCTCACACCGTAGGTACATCCACGTGCATAGCGAGTGGTGATCCCCACTACACCACCTTTGACAAACGCAAATACAACTTCATGGGCAACTGCAGCTACTTGATGTCTCGACCCTGCAATGAAACGTCTCTGCCACACTTTGAGGTCCATACGGACAACGAACATCGTTTTAACAATCCCAGAATCTCCTATGTGAAGGCCGTGCATGTATATGTACACACGGTGAAGATCTCCATCCTCAAAGGAGGCACTGTGCAGGTAATAAATGAGGGGAGAAACTAACTACGTTTTTTAACAGACAGTGTGGCAGGGTGCAGCCTGGTCTCCTAAAATGTGCGTTCCTGTACAAAACTGCACAGTCAATCACATTTCGAGAGAAAAATATTTTCTCCCGCATTACGTTTGTTTTAGATGATTCACAAATACCTTTCTAATCATAGTCCACGGAAGCCCTGTATGGAGGAGGTGGGGGGGAACAATCACGTCCCGTGTCGAACCAAAAATTGATGTTGATATTTTAAGTTACGTCCATACCTTAAAGCCAAACAATGTTTTAATAAACCTAACGAAGTAGTTTTGTTGTATTTCAAATTGAGTTAACCATATGTTTAAAAATGCAACCGTAATCTGGGAAAATATATATTTCCCTAGAAACATAATTGAGAATGCTGTTAAATTGTATCGGAACCACATTTTGAAGGAGACAGGGTTTCAGGGTGACAACCATCATACTATTTTCATATCTATGACATATTTACCAGAGCTAATGTCCAGAAATCATGTGAATTATCTGCAGAAAATACACCGTTTCAATTGCTAATTGCAGTTTGAGATTCTATACATAGAGAGTTTTTAATCGTTAAGTGTTTCTGTTTCCTCAGTCATCACTCATTATCTTATTTGCACTTGCTTTTCCCCGCACAGGTGAACGGAACCAATGTAAACGTGCCAGTGACTCCGGCCCCTGGTGTCTCTGTGTTCAAGTCAGGAAAGCACTACACTGTGTCCATGAACTTTGGTGTGACTGTTCGTTATGATGGAAACCACTTCATGGACATCAAAGTGATCAAAGAGTGAGTAAAGAAAGACTGAACTTTACATTCGTACCCCGACTCCACGGACAAAACTATTTCCAATGGAGATTTTGGAGTGATGCTGACAATAAAGTCTGATAATGAGTGAAAACATTAGTAATGGTGTGAATGAAAACAAGTCACAAACTCTTGGACTGAATTGTTGCTTTTTCATCTCCTCAAATCACTAACTTGCTGATTTTCTTGCAGCTATCAGAACAAACTGTGTGGACTGTGTGGAGATTACGATGGAGATTCCAAAGATGACTTCCGTAAACCAAATGGATCTTTGACCAACAATGCCAATGACTTTGGACACAGCTGGAACACCGATCCAGAGTGAGTCGCATTGGATTTGTTTTTGTGATTGATTGTATATTTTAACGCCATTTTGATGTATTTATTCCATCCTGAACAAATGGGTACACATCGATCAACCCTTTGTTACAATTGCTAGGGGAGAAAAACTAACAAACAACACACGGAGCTTCTCTAACTAACTGTCTGTGTTGACAGGTGTAACAAAAAACCCAACACCACCATCCCTGAGTGTGACGAAGGAGAGCAGGAACTGTATGAGAGCTCAGGATACTGCGGCATCCTGCTGGACAAAAAGGGTCCCTTCGCTGTGTGCCACCGCAAAGTCAACCCAAATGTAAGTCACTTCACTCACATACACACACACACACACACACACACACAGGCCTATACAGTACGCACTATTACGAAGCAGTTCCCACTTTTGATGTCATCGAGAAAATTGCATTAAAATAAGAGACAGAAATTACAATTTCTGGTTGACAATGGAGACAGACTAAGGCACTGTAACTCAACGAAATGTGTGTGTGTGTGTGTGTGTGTGTTCAGAATTACTTCAGGGACTGTGTCTTTGACCTGTGTGAGCTGGATGGAGCCAAGCCCATTCTGTGCGAAGCCATAGAGGCCTATGTCAACGAATGCCAGGACCGCGGGGTGAACATCGGACCCTGGAGGAATGAAACCTTCTGCCGTGAGTGTTGGGTGAAAGAACGGACGGAGAAAATGATAGATGGATGGAGGGATGTAGGGAGGGCAAGATGGGCAACTAGGGCGCCCCTTCTTAAGGCTCAGTAAGGTTATTATTATGCGGGGTTTCTTGGGTTGTCCGTCTGTCCGTCCATCCATACCATTCTTGTGAACGTGATATTTCAGGAACGCCTTGGAAACTTCTTCAAAAGTGAAGTGATGACATTTTGGACAGATATGATGTAAACTGCAATTTGTCTGGTTGGTGGAGGCGTAAAACCGAGAGGCGGCAGTTCTAGTTCGATCTGGGCTCGTATTTGTCGAGCATCCCAGAATAACAAATCAATCCCAACTGGCCAAAAATGTTCAGACTGGTGCAAGTTTGGTTTTAGTTGAAGGACTCGGAGTAAAAGCATGTTATCAACCTGAGCAGGAAATCACTCCTTTCTCAGCAAAAGGATAATTTCACACTTAAACAATTTAATTTACATACATGAAGGCTACATTCATTTTTTTAGGCCAAGTAGTTACAATCTGCCATGTAAATGCCATTTTGTACAATTATTAATAGTTTGAATTAATCTTGGCATCATATTTTTGCATGCAACCATGGCTGGTTATAATACATCATTCAATGTTTCTGTACATCTCTGCCACCACTATCACTGACTTCACCCTCCCGTCCTCCCCCCTACTGTAGCTCCGAGCTGCACCCCCAACAGCCACTATGAGCCCTGTGCAGACCCCTGTCAGGAGACGTGCACCGGGAAACCTCCCTCCTGCGGCGGGCCCTGCTCCGAGTCCTGTGTGTGTGATCCGGACTACGTCCTGAGCGCCGGCAAGTGCGTCAAGACGACTTCATGTGGCTGCACACACAACAACGGCCAGTATTATGAGGTACAGTGAAGTGGGTTTGATAAGCCTCCAGGGAATGGTCTGCGTGTGTGGGAGATTTGTGCTTTGTGAGAATATCGTGGTCTTCGATTTAAGCTTCCTCATCTGCTAACGCAGCTCAAATGTGTGTGTGTGTGTGTGTGTCAGCCTGGAGACGAGTTCTATGTGGAGGACTGTAAGCTGAAGTGCAGGTGTGATGCTCCCTTCATTACCTGCATGCCCACTGAATGCCCCCCGATGCAGGAGTGTAAAAGCCAGGACGGAGAGCTGGGCTGCTACCCCACAAGTAAGTTTGCACCTAGCGCACCACCATCCAAATTAACTGAGCTATGAATTATGAAGTACTAGTAAGACATATTGAACACTGGCAAGGCTTTAGAATAAGGCCTGTAATTATTTGTGTACATAAAGATACATTTAGGTGCAAGGGAACAAGATGTGATGTCAGAGAATAAGGGGGCAACAACTACTGGGCCCCTATTTGGGTTCAGTATGATCATAACCGAGCAACAAAGCTAGAAGTTTGGGGGAAGATGGGGTAACGAGTTGCTGTTTAGACATGGAACGAACCACACAACACACTTTAGCTGAATTTTTGTGATTTTCATTGAGGTTTTCATACTTCTGGAATATAATCAGGTCTTTTTTGGGTAGCAGCTCCCTAATGCGAGTTAAAAGAATAACCATTCTACTTCTTCTTAAAATGATGAGTTGCTGCGTTGTATTCTGATGTCCGGAGCTTGTCCCTTTCTCTCTCTCTTGTCCCATCAACTCCAGGCCCGACTACACCTAAACCATCAACTCCAAGCCCGACTACACCTAAACCATCAACTCCAAGCCCGACTACACCTAAACCATCAACTCCCGGTCCATCTACACCCAAACCAACAACTCCTAGACCAACTACACCCAAACCAACAACTCCTGGACCAACTACACCAAAGCCAACAAGTATGACAAGTCCTTATCAACGTTTGTTTCTTTATTAAATTCTTCAATTCTTTCTTATATTTATTTTGCCCATCTACCAATTTCGTATTCTTTCTGCTGTACAGAGCCATGCCCTCCTGATGCAGACTATATAGAATGTGGTCCAGCTTGTATCCCCACCTGTATGGAACCTTCCACCAACTGTTCTGGCTCCTGTATCAGTGGCTGCTTCTGCAAACCAGGGTTTGTCTTCAAGGGACGGCGCTGTGTCCCATTGGAGAAATGTGGCTGTCTGGATGACCAGAATAACTATTATGAGGTCAGATATCCTTGTTAGCATACCCGTATGTATACATTCCTGTTTAGTAAAAACATATAATGGTAATTATTAAATTACAAGAAGGTTGTACTATGTAGTTCTAGTGACACACGGTACTCATGGTTGATCCTTTGTTCAATTTTGTTTTAGCCTGGCGAGATTATATTCGGAGATGGCTGCTCAAAGCTGTGTCGCTGTGCAGGGAACTACACCTTGGAATGTGTTGACAACTCGTGTGACCCCACTGAAGAGTGTCGCGAGGCGAATGGTGTTGCAGGCTGCTATCCTAAAGGTAATGGTATCTGATAAATTGTCAAGGAATTGCTACAAGAACTGGTACTTGCAGTCGTCCAACCACATCTGAAGGCAAAAGTGTTTCAAACTGTTCCCATCGGCTCCACACACAAGAGTACAGTCAGTCAAAAATAATAAATGTGCTGCTACAGCGATACTACTTCTGATGTATCTTAGCTAAAAGATTCTTTTAGCTAATGTTAGAAAACGTTAGATGTTGCTGTGTAACTGACATTACTGAGTCAGCTTGCAGACTTTATGACTCTTCTCTACTTGTGCTACTGTTTTATTACTTTTTAGCATTAACAAAATAACTGCTAACATACAGTTTCTCACACCGTAGGTACATCCACGTGCATAGCGAGTGGTGATCCCCACTACACCACCTTTGACAAACGCAAATACAACTTCATGGGCAACTGCAGCTACTTGATGTCTCGACCCTGCAATGAAACGTCTCTGCCACACTTTGAGGTCCATACGGACAACGAACATCGTTTTAACAATCCCAGAATCTCCTATGTGAAGGCCGTGCATGTATATGTACACACGGTGAAGATCTCCATCCTCAAAGGAGGCACTGTGCAGGTAATAAATGAGGGGAGAAACTAACTACGTTTTTTAACAGACAGTGTGGCAGGGTGCAGCCTGGTCTCCTAAAATGTGCGTTCCTGTACAAAACTGCACAGTCAATCACATTTCGAGAGAAAAATATTTTCTCCCGCATTACGTTTGTTTTAGATGATTCACAAATACCTTTCTAATCATAGTCCACGGAAGCCCTGTATGGAGGAGGTGGGGGGGAACAATCACGTCCCGTGTCGAACCAAAAATTGATGTTGATATTTTAAGTTACGTCCATACCTTAAAGCCAAACAATGTTTTAATAAACCTAACGAAGTAGTTTTGTTGTATTTCAAATTGAGTTAACCATATGTTTAAAAATGCAACCGTAATCTGGGAAAATATATATTTCCCTAGAAACATAATTGAGAATGCTGTTAAATTGTATCGGAACCACATTTTGAAGGAGACAGGGTTTCAGGGTGACAACCATCATACTATTTTCATATCTATGACATATTTACCAGAGCTAATGTCCAGAAATCATGTGAATTATCTGCAGAAAATACACCGTTTCAATTGCTAATTGCAGTTTGAGATTCTATACATAGAGAGTTTTTAATCGTTAAGTGTTTCTGTTTCCTCAGTCATCACTCATTATCTTATTTGCACTTGCTTTTCCCCGCACAGGTGAACGGAACCAATGTAAACGTGCCAGTGACTCCGGCCCCTGGTGTCTCTGTGTTCAAGTCAGGAAAGCACTACACTGTGTCCATGAACTTTGGTGTGACTGTTCGTTATGATGGAAACCACTTCATGGACATCAAAGTGGTCAAAGAGTGAGTAAAGAAAGACTGAACTTTACATTCGTACCCCGACTCCACGGACAAAACTATTTCCAATGGAGATTTTGGAGTGATGCTGACAATAAAGTCTGATAATGAGTGAAAACATTAGTAATGGTGTGAATGAAAACAAGTCACAAACTCTTGGACTGAATTGTTGCTTTTTCATCTCCTCAAATCACTAACTTGCTGATTTTCTTGCAGCTATCAGAACAAACTGTGTGGACTGTGTGGAGATTACGATGGAGATTCCAAAGATGACTTCCGTAAACCAAATGGATCTTTGACCAACAATGCCAATGACTTTGGACACAGCTGGAACACCGATCCAGAGTGAGTCGCATTGGATTTGTTTTTGTGATTGATTGTATATTTTAACGCCATTTTGATGTATTTATTCCATCCTGAACAAATGGGTACACATCGATCAACCCTTTGTTACAATTGCTAGGGGAGAAAAACTAACAAACAACACACGGAGCTTCTCTAACTAACTGTCTGTGTTGACAGGTGTAACAAAAAACCCAACACCACCATCCCTGAGTGTGACGAAGGAGAGCAGGAACTGTATGAGAGCTCAGGATACTGCGGCATCCTGCTGGACAAAAAGGGTCCCTTCGCTGTGTGCCACCGCAAAGTCAACCCAAATGTAAGTCACTTCACTCACATACACACACACACACACACACACACAGGCCTATACAGTACGCACTATTACGAAGCAGTTCCCACTTTTGATGTCATCGAGAAAATTGCATTAAAATAAGAGACAGAATTTACAATTTCTGGTTGACAATGGAGACAGACTAAGGCACTGTAACTCAACGAAATGTGTGTGTGTGTGTGTGTGTGTGTTCAGAATTACTTCAGGGACTGTGTCTTTGACCTGTGTGAGCTGGATGGAGCCAAGCCCATTCTGTGCGAAGCCATAGAGGCCTACGTCAACGAATGCCAGGACCGCGGGGTGAACATCGGACCCTGGAGGAATGAAACCTTCTGCCGTGAGTGTTGGGTGAAAGAACGGACGGAGAAAATGATAGATGGATGGAGGGATGTAGGGAGGGCAAGATGGGCAACTAGGGCGCCCCTTCTTAAGGCTCAGTAAGGTCATTATTATGCGGGGTTTCTTGGGTTGTCCGTCTGTCCGTCCATCCATACCATTCTTGTGAACGTGATATTTCAGGAACGCCTTGGAAACTTCTTCAAAAGTGAAGTGATGACATTTTGGACAGATATGATGTAAACTGCAATTTGTCTGGTTGGCGGAGGCGTAAAACCGAGAGGCGGCAGTTCTAGTTCGATCTGGGCTCGTATTTGTCGAGCATCCCAGAATAACAAATCAATCCCAACTGGCCAAAAATGTTCAGACTGGTGCAAGTTTGGATTTAGTTGAAGGACTCGGAGTAAAGGCATGTTATCAACCTGAGCAGGAAATGACTCCTTTCTCAGCAAAAGGATAATTTCACACTTAAACATTTTAATTTACATACATAAAGGCTACATTTATTTTTTTAGGCCAAGTAGTTACAATCTGCCATGTAAATGCCATTTTGTACAATTATTAATAGTTTGAATTAATCTTGGCATCATATTTTTGCATGCAACCATGGCTGGTTATAATACATCATTCAATGTTTCTGTACATCTCTGCCACCACTATCACTGACTTCACCCTCCCGTCCTCCCCCCTACTGTAGCTCCGAGCTGCCCCCCCAACAGCCACTATGAGCCCTGTGCAGACCCCTGTCAGGAGACGTGCACCGGGAAACCTCCCTCCTGCGGCGGGCCCTGCTCCGAGTCCTGTGTGTGTGATCCGGACTACGTCCTGAGCGCCGGCAAGTGCGTCAAGACGACTTCATGTGGCTGCACACACAACAACGGCCAGTATTATGAGGTACAGTGAAGTGGGTTTGATAAGCCTCCAGGGAATGGTCTGCGTGTGTGGGAGATTTGTGCTTTGTGAGAATATCGTGGTCTTCGATTTAAGCTTCCTCATCTGCTAACGCAGCTCAAATGTGTGTGTGTGTGTGTGTCAGCCTGGAGACGAGTTCTATGTGGAGGACTGTAAGCTGAAGTGCAGGTGTGATGCTCCCTTCATTACCTGCATGCCCACTGAATGCCCCCCGATGCAGGAGTGTAAAAGCCAGGACGGAGAGCTGGGCTGCTACCCCACAAGTAAGTTTGCACCTAGCGCACCACCATCCAAATTAACTGAGCTATGAATTATGAAGTACTAGTAAGACATATTGAACACTGGCAAGGCTTTAGAATAAGGCCTGTAATTATTTGTGTACATAAAGATACATTTAGGTGCAAGGGAACAAGATGTGATGTCAGAGAATAAGGGGGCAACAACTACTGGGCCCCTATTTGGGTTCAGTATGATCATAACCGAGCAACAAAGCTAGAAGTTTGGGGGAAGATGGGGTAACGAGTTGCTGTTTAGACATGGAACGAACCACACAACACACTTTAGCTGAATTTTTGTGATTTTCATTGAGGTTTTCATACTTCTGGAATATAATCAGGTCTTTTTTGGGTAGCAGCTCCCTAATGCGAGTTAAAAGAATAACCATTCTACTTCTTCTTAAAATGATGAGTTGCTGCGTTGTATTCTGATGTCCGGAGCTTGTCCCTTTCTCTCTCTCTTGTCCCATCAACTCCAGGCCCGACTACACCTAAACCATCAACTCCAAGCCCGACTACACCTAAACCATCAACTCCAAGCCCGACTACACCTAAACCATCAACTCCCGGTCCATCTACACCCAAACCAACAACTCCTAGACCAACTACACCCAAACCAACAACTCCTGGACCAACTACACCAAAGCCAACAAGTATGACAAGTCCTTATCAACGTTTGTTTCTTTATTAAATTCTTCAATTCTTTCTTACATTTATTTTGCCCATCTACCAATTTCGTATTCTTTCTGCTGTACAGAGCCATGCCCTCCTGATGCAGACTATATAGAATGTGGTCCAGCTTGTATCCCCACCTGTATGGAACCTTCCACCAACTGTTCTGGCTCCTGTATCAGTGGCTGCTTCTGCAAACCAGGGTTTGTCTTCAAGGGACGGCGCTGTGTCCCATTGGAGAAATGTGGCTGTCTGGATGACCAGAATAACTATTATGAGGTCAGATATCCTTGTTAGCATACCCGTATGTATACATTCCTGTTTAGTAAAAACATATAATGGTAATTATTAAATTACAAGAAGGTTGTACTATGTAGTTCTAGTGACACACGGTACTCATGGTTGATCCTTTGTTCAATTTTGTTTTAGCCTGGCGAGATTATATTCGGAGATGGCTGCTCAAAGCTGTGTCGCTGTGCAGGGAACTACACCTTGGAATGTGTTGACAACTCGTGTGACCCCACTGAAGAGTGTCGCGAGGCGAATGGTGTTGCAGGCTGCTATCCTAAAGGTAATGGTATCTGATAAATTGTCAAGGAATTGCTACAAGAACTGGTACTTGCAGTCGTCCAACCACATCTGAAGGCAAAAGTGTTTCAAACTGTTCCCATCGGCTCCACACACAAGAGTACAGTCAGTCAAAAATAATAAATGTGCTGCTACAGCGATACTACTTCTGATGTATCTTAGCTAAAAGATTCTTTTAGCTAATGTTAGAAAACGTTAGATGTTGCTGTGTAACTGACATTACTGAGTCAGCTTGCAGACTTTATGACTCTTCTCTACTTGTGCTACTGTTTTATTACTTTTTAGCATTAACAAAATAACTGCTAACATACAGTTTCTCACACCGTAGGTACATCCACGTGCATAGCGAGTGGTGATCCCCACTACACCACCTTTGACAAACGCAAATACAACTTCATGGGCAACTGCAGCTACTTGATGTCTCGACCCTGCAATGAAACGTCTCTGCCACACTTTGAGGTCCATACGGACAACGAACATCGTTTTAACAATCCCAGAATCTCCTATGTGAAGGCCGTGCATGTATATGTACACACGGTGAAGATCTCCATCCTCAAAGGAGGCACTGTGCAGGTAATAAATGAGGGGAGAAACTAACTACGTTTTTTAACAGACAGTGTGGCAGGGTGCAGCCTGGTCTCCTAAAATGTGCGTTCCTGTACAAAACTGCACAGTCAATCACATTTCGAGAGAAAAATATTTTCTCCCGCATTACGTTTGTTTTAGATGATTTACAAATACCTTTCTAATCATAGTCCACGGAAGCCCTGTATGGAGGAGGTGGGGGGGAACAATCACGTCCCGTGTCGAACCAAAAATTGATGTTGATATTTTAAGTTACGTCCATACCTTAAAGCCAAACAATGTTTTAATAAACCTAACGAAGTAGTTTTGTTGTATTTCAAATTGAGTTAACCATATGTTTAAAAATGCAACCGTAATCTGGGAAAATATATATTTCCCTAGAAACATAATTGAGAATGCTGTTAAATTGTATCGGAACCACATTTTGAAGGAGACAGGGTTTCAGGGTGACAACCATCATACTATTTTCATATCTATGACATATTTACCAGAGCTAATGTCCAGAAATCATGTGAATTATCTGCAGAAAATACACCGTTTCAATTGCTAATTGCAGTTTGAGATTCTATACATAGAGAGTTTTTAATCGTTAAGTGTTTCTGTTTCCTCAGTCATCACTCATTATCTTATTTGCACTTGCTTTTCCCCGCACAGGTGAACGGAACCAATGTAAACGTGCCAGTGACTCCGGCCCCTGGTGTCTCTGTGTTCAAGTCAGGAAAGCACTACACTGTGTCCATGAACTTTGGTGTGACTGTTCGTTATGATGGAAACCACTTCATGGACATCAAAGTGGTCAAAGAGTGAGTAAAGAAAGACTGAACTTTACATTCGTACCCCGACTCCACGGACAAAACTATTTCCAATGGAGATTTTGGAGTGATGCTGACAATAAAGTCTGATAATGAGTGAAAACATTAGTAATGGTGTGAATGAAAACAAGTCACAAACTCTTGGACTGAATTGTTGCTTTTTCATCTCCTCAAATCACTAACTTGCTGATTTTCTTGCAGCTATCAGAACAAACTGTGTGGACTGTGTGGAGATTACGATGGAGATTCCAAAGATGACTTCCGTAAACCAAATGGATCTTTGACCAACAATGCCAATGACTTTGGACACAGCTGGAACACCGATCCAGAGTGAGTCGCATTGGATTTGTTTTTGTGATTGATTGTATATTTTAACGCCATTTTGATGTATTTATTCCATCCTGAACAAATGGGTACACATCGATCAACCCTTTGTTACAATTGCTAGGGGAGAAAAACTAACAAACAACACACGGAGCTTCTCTAACTAACTGTCTGTGTTGACAGGTGTAACAAAAAACCCAACACCACCATCCCTGAGTGTGACGAAGGAGAGCAGGAACTGTATGAGAGCTCAGGATACTGCGGCATCCTGCTGGACAAAAAGGGTCCCTTCGCTGTGTGCCACCGCAAAGTCAACCCAAATGTAAGTCACTTCACTCACATACACACACACACACACACACACACAGGCCTATACAGTACGCACTATTACGAAGCAGTTCCCACTTTTGATGTCATCGAGAAAATTGCATTAAAATAAGAGACAGAAATTACAATTTCTGGTTGACAATGGAGACAGACTAAGGCACTGTAACTCAACGAAATGTGTGTGTGTGTGTGTGTGTGTGTTCAGAATTACTTCAGGGACTGTGTCTTTGACCTGTGTGAGCTGGATGGAGCCAAGCCCATTCTGTGCGAAGCCATAGAGGCCTACGTCAACGAATGCCAGGACCGCGGGGTGAACATCGGACCCTGGAGGAATGAAACCTTCTGCCGTGAGTGTTGGGTGAAAGAACGGATGGAGAAAATGATAGATGGATGGAGGGATGTAGGGAGGGCAAGATGGGCAACTAGGGCGCCCCTTCTTAAGGCTCAGTAAGGTCATTATTATGCGGGGTTTCTTGGGTTGTCCGTCTGTCCGTCCATCCATACCATTCTTGTGAACGTGATATTTCAGGAACGCCTTGGAAACTTCTTCAAAAGTGAAGTGATGACATTTTGGACAGATATGATGTAAACTGCAATTTGTCTGGTTGGTGGAGGCGTAAAACCGAGAGGCGGCAGTTCTAGTTCGATCTGGGCTCGTATTTGTCGAGCATCCCAGAATAACAAATAAATCCCAACTGGCCAATAATGTTCAGACTGGTGCAAGTTTGGTTTTAGTTGAAGGACTCGGAGTAAAGGCATGTTATCAACCTGAGCAGGAAATGACTCCTTTCTCAGCAAAAGGATAATTTCACACTTAAACATTTTAATTTACATACATGAAGGCTACATTCATTTTTTTAGGCCAAGTAGTTACAATCTGCCATGTAAATGCCATTTTGTACAATTATTAATAGTTTGAATTAATCTTGGCATCATATTTTTGCATGCAACCATGGCTGGTTATAATACATCATTCAATGTTTCTGTACATCTCTGCCACCACTATCACTGACTTCACCCTCCCGTCCTCCCCCCTACTGTAGCTCCGAGCTGCCCCCCCAACAGCCACTATGAGCCCTGTGCAGACCCCTGTCAGGAGACGTGCACCGGGAAACCTCCCTCCTGCGGCGGGCCCTGCTCCGAGTCCTGTGTGTGTGATCCGGACTACGTCCTGAGCGCCGGCAAGTGCGTCAAGACGACTTCATGTGGCTGCACACACAACAACGGCCAGTATTATGAGGTACAGTGAAGTGGGTTTGATAAGCCTCCAGGGAATGGTCTGCGTGTGTGGGAGATTTGTGCTTTGTGAGAATATCGTGGTCTTCGATTTAAGCTTCCTCATCTGCTAACGCAGCTCAAATGTGTGTGTGTGTGTGTGTGTCAGCCTGGAGACGAGTTCTATGTGGAGGACTGTAAGCTGAAGTGCAGGTGTGATGCTCCCTTCATTACCTGCATGCCCACTGAATGCCCCCCGATGCAGGAGTGTAAAAGCCAGGACGGAGAGCTGGGCTGCTACCCCACAAGTAAGTTTGCACCTAGCGCACCACCATCCAAATTAACTGAGCTATGAATTATGAAGTACTAGTAAGACATATTGAACACTGGCAAGGCTTTAGAATAAGGCCTGTAATTATTTGTGTACATAAAGATACATTTAGGTGCAAGGGAACAAGATGTGATGTCAGAGAATAAGGGGGCAACAACTACTGGGCCCCTATTTGGGTTCAGTATGATCATAACCGAGCAACAAAGCTAGAAGTTTGGGGGAAGATGGGGTAACGAGTTGCTGTTTAGACATGGAACGAACCACACAACACACTTTAGCTGAATTTTTGTGATTTTCATTGAGGTTTTCATACTTCTGGAATATAATCAGGTCTTTTTTGGGTAGCAGCTCCCTAATGCGAGTTAAAAGAATAACCATTCTACTTCTTCTTAAAATGATGAGTTGCTGCGTTGTATTCTGATGTCCGGAGCTTGTCCCTTTCTCTCTCTCTTGTCCCATCAACTCCAGGCCCGACTACACCTAAACCATCAACTCCAAGCCCGACTACACCTAAACCATCAACTCCCGGTCCATCTACACCCAAACCAACAACTCCTGGACCAACTACACCAAAGCCAACAAGTATGACAAGTCCTTATCAACGTTTGTTTCTTTATTAAATTCTTCAATTCTTTCTTACATTTATTTTGCCCATCTACCAATTTCGTATTCTTTCTGCTGTACAGAGCCATGCCCTCCTGATGCAGACTATATAGAATGTGGTCCAGCTTGTATCCCCACCTGTATGGAACCTTCCACCAACTGTTCTGGCTCCTGTATCAGTGGCTGCTTCTGCAAACCAGGGTTTGTCTTCAAGGGACGGCGCTGTGTCCCATTGGAGAAATGTGGCTGTCTGGATGACCAGAATAACTATTATGAGGTCAGATATCCTTGTTAGCATACCCGTATGTATACATTCCTGTTTAGTAAAAACATATAATGGTAATTATTAAATTACAAGAAGGTTGTACTATGTAGTTCTAGTGACACACGGTACTCATGGTTGATCCTTTGTTCAATTTTGTTTTAGCCTGGCGAGATTATATTCGGAGATGGCTGCTCAAAGCTGTGTCGCTGTGCAGGGAACTACACCTTGGAATGTGTTGACAACTCGTGTGACCCCACTGAAGAGTGTCGCGAGGCGAATGGTGTTGCAGGCTGCTATCCTAAAGGTAATAGTATCTGATAAATTGTCAAGGAATTGCTACAAGAACTGGTACTTGCAGTCGTCCAACCACATCTGAAGGCAAAAGTGTTTCAAACTGTTCCCATCGGCTCCACACACAAGAGTACAGTCAGTCAAAAATAATAAATGTGCTGCTACAGCGATACTACTTCTGATGTATCTTAGCTAAAAGATTCTTTTAGCTAATGTTAGAAAACGTTAGATGTTGCTGTGTAACTGACATTACTGAGTCAGCTTGCAGACTTTATGACTCTTCTCTACTTGTGCTACTGTTTTATTACTTTTTAGCATTAACAAAATAACTGCTAACATACAGTTTCTCACACCGTAGGTACATCCACGTGCATAGCGAGTGGTGATCCCCACTACACCACCTTTGACAAACGCAAATACAACTTCATGGGCAACTGCAGCTACTTGATGTCTCGACCCTGCAATGAAACGTCTCTGCCACACTTTGAGGTCCATACGGACAACGAACATCGTTTTAACAATCCCAGAATCTCCTATGTGAAGGCCGTGCATGTATATGTACACACGGTGAAGATCTCCATCCTCAAAGGAGGCACTGTGCAGGTAATAAATGAGGGGAGAAACTAACTACGTTTTTTAACAGACAGTGTGGCAGGGTGCAGCCTGGTCTCCTAAAATGTGCGTTCCTGTACAAAACTGCACAGTCAATCACATTTCGAGAGAAAAATATTTTCTCCCGCATTACGTTTGTTTTAGATGATTCACAAATACCTTTCTAATCATAGTCCACGGAAGCCCTGTATGGAGGAGGTGGGGGGGAACAATCACGTCCCGTGTCGAACCAAAAATTGATGTTGATATTTTAAGTTACGTCCATACCTTAAAGCCAAACAATGTTTTAATAAACCTAACGAAGTAGTTTTGTTGTATTTCAAATTGAGTTAACCATATGTTTAAAAATGCAACCGTAATCTGGGAAAATATATATTTCCCTAGAAACATAATTGAGAATGCTGTTAAATTGTATCGGAACCACATTTTGAAGGAGACAGGGTTTCAGGGTGACAACCATCATACTATTTTCATATCTATGACATATTTACCAGAGCTAATGTCCAGAAATCATGTGAATTATCTGCAGAAAATACACCGTTTCAATTGCTAATTGCAGTTTGAGATTCTATACATAGAGAGTTTTTAATCGTTAAGTGTTTCTGTTTCCTCAGTCATCACTCATTATCTTATTTGCACTTGCTTTTCCCCGCACAGGTGAACGGAACCAATGTAAACGTGCCAGTGACTCCGGCCCCTGGTGTCTCTGTGTTCAAGTCAGGAAAGCACTACACTGTGTCCATGAACTTTGGTGTGACTGTTCGTTATGATGGAAACCACTTCATGGACATCAAAGTGATCAAAGAGTGAGTAAAGAAAGACTGAACTTTACATTCGTACCCCGACTCCACGGACAAAACTATTTCCAATGGAGATTTTGGAGTGATGCTGACAATAAAGTCTGATAATGAGTGAAAACATTAGTAATGGTGTGAATGAAAACAAGTCACAAACTCTTGGACTGAATTGTTGCTTTTTCATCTCCTCAAATCACTAACTTGCTGATTTTCTTGCAGCTATCAGAACAAACTGTGTGGACTGTGTGGAGATTACGATGGAGATTCAAAAGATGACTTCCGTAAACCAAATGGATCTTTGACCAACAATGCCAATGACTTTGGACACAGCTGGAACACCGATCCAGAGTGAGTCGCATTGGATTTGTTTTTGTGATTGATTGTATATTTTAACGCCATTTTGATGTATTTATTCCATCCTGAACAAATGGGTACACATCGATCAACCCTTTGTTACAATTGCTAGGGGAGAAAAACTAACAAACAACACACGGAGCTTCTCTAACTAACTGTCTGTGTTGACAGGTGTAACAAAAAACCCAACACCACCATCCCTGAGTGTGACGAAGGAGAGCAGGAACTGTATGAGAGCTCAGGATACTGCGGCATCCTGCTGGACAAAAAGGGTCCCTTCGCTGTGTGCCACCGCAAAGTCAACCCAAATGTAAGTCACTTCACTCACATACACACACACACACACACACACACACAGGCCTATACAGTACGCACTATTACGAAGCAGTTCCCACTTTTGATGTCATCGAGAAAATTGCATTAAAATAAGAGACAGAAATTACAATTTCTGGTTGACGATGGAGACAGACTAAGGCACTGTAAGTCAACGAAATGTGTGTGTGTGTGTGTTCAGAATTACTTCAGGGACTGTGTCTTTGACCTGTGTGAGCTGGATGGAGCCAAGCCCATTCTGTGCGAAGCCATAGAGGCCTACGTCAACGAATGCCAGGACCGCGGGGTGAACATCGGACCCTGGAGGAATGAAACCTTCTGCCGTGAGTGTTGGGTGAAAGAACGGATGGAGAAAATGATAGATGGATGGAGGGATGTAGGGAGGGCAAGATGGGCAACTAGGGCGCCCCTTCTTAAGGCTCAGTAAGGTTATTATTATGCGGGATTTCTTGGGTTGTCCGTCTGTCCGTCCATCCATACCATTCTTGTGAACGTGATATTTCAGGAACGCCTTGGAAACTTCTTCAAAAGTGAAGTGATGACATTTTGGACAGATATGATGTAAACTGCAATTTGTCTGGTTGGCGGAGGCATAAAACCGAGAGGCGGCAGTTCTAGTTCGATCTGGGCTCGTATTTGTCGAGCATCCCAGAATAACAAATCAATCCCAACTGGCCAATAATGTTCAGACTGGTGCAAGTTTGGTTTTAGTTGAAGGACTCGGAGTAAAAGCATGTTATCAACCTGAGCAGGAAATGACTCCTTTCTCAGCAAAAGGATAATTTCACACTTAAACATTTTAATTTACATACATGAAGGCTACATTCATTTTTTTAGGCCAAGTAGTTACAATCTGCCATGTAAATGCCATTTTGTACAATTATTAATAGTTTGAATTAATCTTGGCATCATATTTTTGCATGCAACCATGGCTGGTTATAATACATCATTCAATGTTTCTGTACATCTCTGCCACCACTATCACTGACTTCACCCTCCCGTCCTCCCCCCTACTGTAGCTCCGAGCTGCCCCCCCAACAGCCACTATGAGCCCTGTGCAGACCCCTGTCAGGAGACGTGCACCGGGAAACCTCCCTCCTGCGGCGGGCCCTGCTCCGAGTCCTGTGTGTGTGATCCGGACTACGTCCTGAGCGCCGGCAAGTGCGTCAAGACGACTTCATGTGGCTGCACACACAACAACGGCCAGTATTATGAGGTACAGTGAAGTGGGTTTGATAAGCCTCCAGGGAATGGTCTGCGTGTGTGGGAGATTTGTGCTTTGTGAGAATATCGTGGTCTTCGATTTAAGCTTCCTCATCTGCTAACGCAGCTCAAATGTGTGTGTGTGTGTGTGTGTCAGCCTGGAGACGAGTTCTATGTGGAGGACTGTAAGCTGAAGTGCAGGTGTGATGCTCCCTTCATTACCTGCATGCCCACTGAATGCCCCCCGATGCAGGAGTGTAAAAGCCAGGACGGAGAGCTGGGCTGCTACCCCACAAGTAAGTTTGCACCTAGCGCACCACCATCCAAATTAACTGAGCTATGAATTATGAAGTACTAGTAAGACATATTGAACACTGGCAAGGCTTTAGAATAAGGCCTGTAATTATTTGTGTACATAAAGATACATTTAGGTACAAGGGAACAAGATGTGATGTCAGAGAATAAGGGGGCAACAACTACTGGGCCCCTATTTGGGTTCAGTATGATCATAACCGAGCAACAAAGCTAGAAGTTTGGGGGAAGATGGGGTAACGAGTTGCTGTTTAGACATGGAACGAACCACACAACACACTTTAGATGAATTTTTGTGATTTTCATTGAGGTTTTCATACTTCTGGAACATAATCAGGTCTTTTTTGGTTAGCACACGGAACAACAGCTCCCTAATGCGAGTTAAAAGAATAACCATTCTACTTCTTCTTCTTCTTAAAATGATGAGTTGCTGCGTTGTATTCTGATGTCTGGCGCTTGTCCCTTTCTCTCTCAGGCTCTCAGGACTGCGTGGTGTCCGGAGATCCTCACTACAACACATTTGACAAGAAGTTCTTCAGCTTCATGGGAACGTGCACCTACACACTGGCCCGAACCTGCAGGAACAGCACTGGTAGGTTCAGACAACTCTGTTTCATTTCCAGATTTATTTTTTTTTGTCATAAATTATAATTTGTCTATACTTGTTGCAAAATGTTTGACCTGCGGCAGCTCTTAAAATGCATTGTCCTCTTCAAGTGGTCCTGACACCAGGAGGTGGCACTACAACTACATGATACTTTAAAATAACCATTAGTCTGACTCATCCGACTGTTTGCACAGTTCATCCTTGAACAGTATAAAAATAAATAATTTTTTAGACATTTAGTGCGATAAATTCTCATGCGGTTTAAGAAACGGAGTGGACTGACGTGTTTGTACGCTCCCTGTGCAGGTCCTTGGTTCTCAGTGGAGGGGAAGAATGAGGAGAGAGGAGTGACAGGCATGTCCTACCTGAGGAAGCTCTACGTCACCGTGAACGGAATCACTGTGACCCTGATGAAGGCCAGGAGGACTCTGGTCAGTGGGGACAACATTTACAGCAGCACACAATGGATTCTGTGTCTATAAATGTCATTTCACAAGCTGTCGGTATCACAGGAGGATGACGGGGCACGACATGTGTACACAGATGTGCGGCACACGCACCAGCTGTATCACTCTCTCTGCATCTTAATCATCTGGTTCAGTGAAATTACAAGCCTGTCCTTTGTTCTCCTCGCCTTTTTATTTCATCTTATCCCTGACTTTTATCTCTTTTTAATGCCATAATCCCAGAAGTCTGTCCACACTCGTCCTCCTCATCGTCTCATGTGCTCATCTGTTTGACCCATCCACGGGTTTTTTTCACAGAGATTTAAATCCCCGTGTGCTGGGGTTTTTATTCACGTGTCAAATGTGGAAAGCTTGAATATAAAGTGTACCTGTTGTTGCTTTTTTATCACCGTCTTCATGTTGTCTTTTCAGGTTAACGGACTGCGAGTGGCCTTCCCCCACTACCCCTCTCCGCTCATGTCCCTCAGTCTTGCCGGTCAGTACGTCACCCTGCAGACGCCGTTCGGCCTCCGGGTGCGCTGGGATGGAAACCATTACGCCCAGATCTCAGTCCCCAGGTCGGTCAGAGGTCGACCCCTTGGTCGCATGCGTTCATGTGACATTTTTTTAAGGCTTTTATTTTGTTTTGGGAAAATGTTAACACATATACAGCAGGTGAATTCTGTCTGTATTTCCCATTTTTTCATTGATAATCAAGGAAGAAATTAGCACACTCACTCCCAACGTGAGCGTGTCGGGGACTGTTACGTCCTATATACTATCTCCAAGGGAACACAGGGAGTAACATAACAAGTTTACAAAAAAAACTGTGCAAAAATGTAGCCAAAATTTCAAAGAGAAGGCTGCTGGAACACTTTAAGAGTAACAATGAACAGAGAGACGGGAAGATCAACAGAAATAAATTAACCAACCAAAAGACGTCAGGGTCTCCAAGGCCAAAATAATAAACAAAACCCCCACACTAACTGGAAAATAAGAAGTTCAACTGGTCTACCGCAACAAACAGAACAACAATTCTAAACTCCCTAATTAACCAGAAAACAGGAACAAACAGGAATAGCAGAGTACATGTCAGAGAGCCCCGACAAGGCTTCCCCAAAGTTACCCAGACTGGTTAAACAAAGCATCTCTAGCAACTAGCCAGCCAACACAAAAGATAACTAAAATAGAGCTGTTATAAGGACTTTCAGCAGGAAGAATCAGCTCAAAGGCCAATATGCGCTGGAGCACTGGTTCTGGGGGTAGATATGCGGCTCCGCACTGATGACGTTCAGGTGTGGGCGCTCCAGGCACTGAAAGGGGGCGTGGCAGACCTGAAACACAGAGAGAGAAAAATGAGGCCAGAAGAAAGTCAGTGGATGTAACGGGGACGATGAGTCAGTTTCGGGTCGTAACATGCATCGCATCATTTCAAAACAAACTTCTGTGTTCACAGGAAGCGTTCAGTTTGCCCTGGTTACATGCATACAGCCTGTTTTTAACGTCAGAGGTTAACTTGTAGTTTTTAGGTTTACTTGGTTAGGTTTAGGAAAAGATTGTGGTTTGGGTTAAAATAAGTCTATATCGTAAAATATTTACATTTGTTACGTAACTGGTGTTGGTAAAGTACAGACGTTAGGTAGCAAAACTAAGGTAAAATAAATGTCAAAAATGACTTTCGGTTTCACACAAACAGCGGTCTCCTGGGTGAAAGTTATATGTTTGTTTGACCCATCATCCAACCACTTCACTCACCTGCCCTATGGGCTTTCTTTCTTTCGACACACGTGCATACTTTCATATTTTATGTAGCTGTGAATCCGTTCTAAATCCCCATTTCTGCTGCTGGGATGATGAACACGACAAGTCTTTAGACACATGAAGCAGTGAAAACACCCTGAAAGACAGAACGATGTGGGCCGTGTGCAGCAAATAGTATACGATGCTATAAACGGCAAAAGGTCAAAGTTTAATCTCGGTGTATGTCATGAAAACTGCGCAAGAACTCAACTATAAAGCTGTATTTCAAAGGTCATACAGATCTGCTATTTCGAATAAATCCTCCAACATTCTTAATACTTTGCTTGTATATCTTCCATTGATGATGCCCCGACTAATAGTATCAGATGAAGAGATTTCTTGGTTTTGTCTCTTTGTTTCTTGGATTCCATTAACGGGCCAAACACTGTTTGACCTTTTAAGCCCGTTTAAGACATCCCTCCTCATCTCTTAATCACGTTTTCTCCTCGTCTTCAGCTCCTACTACGACCGGATGTGCGGCCTATGCGGCGACTACGACGGCAACCCGGGCAACGACTTCACCAAGCCAGATGGCACTCTGGTGGGAAATGTCAACGACTTCGGGAACAGCTGGCAAACGGAGGAGGATGAGGATGACTCGTGAGTTTCCACGCACTCGTTTCAATGCTGAGAATTTAAGGATTTCCTACGAACTTCCCTGGAGTCACATGTAGTCCAAGCATGTGACTAAACTACATGTGACTAGATGCTAATCTGTACATGCATTCAGTTGAACACATACAAATATATTTTTTTTGCATAAACATTATTATATTTTCTAAATATATAAATACATTTAAAAAATGTCAAAAAATTGACAGTGCCACGATTCACGAGGATGAGCGAAATGGGATGTGACCCTGTTGTGTTTGCGTTGATCAGGTGCAGCCCAGGCACCAAGCCCGACCCGGACTGTGACCCCAAGCTCGAGGCCGAGGTGGTGAAACCAGACAAATGTGGCAAAATCACAGACCCCGCTGGACCTTTCAGGTGAGAGAGGACTTTTTATTCCTACCTGCTCCAACAGTGCACCAACTGTAACAACCTATCCTTGATGCATCTCAGTAGTGTCTCTTATTCCTGATAAAACTCCACTCCTCCAGTTTGTAAGTCGGGCTTTCTGGTATGAAATATTGTGGTAAAGTTTGTCAGTATATCTATTTAAGACCTTTTCAGTGAAATTTTCTTTTTCTGTATCAACCTTTAGCTGTTCACTTTAAAATCGACATCGCTCTGTTCTCAGCAGCGTCAGCACTTATTTAGCTGGCGGGGGATGGACGTGCATCAGATAACCCACCGTGGACAAAGTGTAGTTAGAGGGTGTGACTGCAGATGCTGACACCAGTCCCAGTGTTCTCAAATTATGTTTATTGGTTCAGTCTATCTGATTTATCTATTTCAGATTACAGTTATAAATTGTTCTTGGAACATCACATGGACAGAATTGGACTCTGAACCCAAAAGCAAACACACACACACACTTGTGTATTTTATTTTTATATGCATTTACTGTAGCTAAATAAACTACAGTGTGTAGTGTGGTAGAAGCACCCTTATATTTCCTTATATATATTTCTTTCTACTCAGTTCATGAAAATGTTTCGAGTGCCTAATTGTCAAATGTCTCTCTGAGGTTTGGTTGCTTAGAATTACATTTTTTAAGGAACGATTAAGAAGATGCTCCAAGTGAAATCAGCAGCGTGTCATTGGTTGAGCTTTGCTGGACCATCTGAGTGTTCTTCCTCTGCTTCCAGGGAGTGTATCAGTGTGGTGAATCCCACTCCGTTCTTCCAGAGCTGCGTGTACGACATGTGTCAGTTCAACGGCCAGCAGCGCGTCCTGTGCGACCAGCTCCAGGCCTACACCGACGCCTGCCAGAGCGCCGGAGCCAAAGTCCACCAGTGGAGGACTCCGAGCTTCTGTCGTAAGTCTTCAGCGTGTTTGTCGTTTGTCTTCTAGGCGGGTCAAAGCTCCAACAACCTTAACATTTATCTTTTCATCCTTGTCTTCATCATCTCCATCTCCATGCAGCCCTGGCCTGTCCTCCCAACAGCTCCTACACTCTGTGTGCCAGTTCCTGCCCCGAGACGTGTCTGGGTGTGGTCGGGTCACCCGGCTGCGAGGACGTGTGCGTGGAGGGTTGCGAGTGTAACCCGGGCTTCATCCTCAGCAACGACAAGTGTGTGTCGCTGAAGGACTGCGGCTGTGTGGACACCAGCGGGAGCTATCACCCTGTGAGTGGGAACTACGTCCATGTGACCTAAATCACAAAGTCACAGTGATTCTACTGTATTCTAGTCAAAGCATTCGCGCACAACTCTGCACAATATTTGAATGGAAACATGAATAATGATACGTTGCTGGTATCCACTGTTAAAGCATGAACAATGTTTTAAGCACATACTCAACAATAAAGTGTTATAGTTTACCACATTGTTGTGAGGGCTTGCCACATATGTATAATGTGCATATTTGGTGTGTGTGTGTGTGTGTGTGTGTGTGTGTGTGTGTGTGTGTTTGTCAGGTGGATGACAACTGGTACTTAGAGGGCTGCGAGGAGAAGTGTGTGTGTCACAGTGGAGGTTTGATTCAGTGTCACAACAGCAGCTGTAAACCCACCACTGAGAGCTGCCAGCTGCAGGACGGAGAATACGACTGTCGTCCTTTAGGTATGTCACACACACACACACACACACACACACACACACACACACACACACGTAAACACACACACAAAGCTGACACTATAAAAAGCACCATTCACATATTTGTATGCATATTTTGAAGTATCGCATTCGAAAAGCTGTATTGAAACGACAAAAGTCGATAAAACGTCAATTGTGCGAAAAAGAGTTGCACTTAATGAGATATGGAAACGCCTTTTGCTAAATACTACTACTACTACTATAATAATATACTGATAAATAATATATTTAAATAAATAATGCTCTCTTGTTCAGGAAATGGCATCTGCTCAGTATCTGGCGACCCCCACTACACCACCTTTGACAAGCACACCCACCATTACATGGGAGCCTGCTCCTACACACTGTCCAAACCCTGCAACGTCTCCTCTGGCTTGCCGTACTTTAGCGTGGACACGCAGAATGAGCACAGGGGAAGTAATAAGAAGGTCTCCTACGTCAGGGCTGTGGTGGTCAACATGAACGGGGTGACCTTCGTCCTCGGCAAGGGCCGCACGGTCCAGGTATGTTAGCTGACGGAGAAGCTGGTTCTGGTTCGGAGAAATCTCTTCTGGGGTTTTTGTAGCGATGATGCCCAAAATGCTCTTCTTCGGTGTGAATGTTTACTGTTTTTTTAGTCTTCAATAATTGTAAATGTCTTTGGAGAAATCATCTTGGAGCCTGGGGAATTCATGATGAGAATTTTGCTGGTTAAATCGGGGGGATGGGGGCACAACCCCGGGGGAATGACTGCCTCCACGTACAGACACTCTCTGCTCACCGTCAGAATAAACGTCTCCGTGTCCTCCAGGTCAACGGGACGGCGGTCGTCCCACCTGTCACCTCCATCGGCGGAGTCAAGATCTACTTGAGCGGCAAGTTCGTCGTCCTGGAGACGTCCTTCGGCCTGAGGGTGCGTTTCGACGGCAACCACCACGCCGACGTCACCGTGCCGACCTCCTACAACGGCCTGCTCTGTGGCATGTGTGGTAAGAAGCAGTCATGTCCCATTTCAGGCTGTTATAAACATCATACTTCTGAAATTGGAATCTGAAATGTCTTTTTAACAACAACGGATTCCAATCCAAGTTTTGTGGTGACAGCTAGTTCTGACCCAAAACTACCCGGCCAACCAAAATACTATCACACAGGCAGCCCATAATGTTTGTTTCCCCGGCAGGAAATTTCAATGGAAACTCCAAAGACGACAACTTGAAGCCAGACAACACACCAGCTGCTAACACCAACGAAATGGGAGACAGCTGGCAGGTTCCTGACCCGAGGCCCGAGTGAGTCACGTCACGCAATACAAAAATACGTACTTCACTAGAAAAATCATCGCTTCACTCCAATCTAATAAATCCTCTGCCTCTTCTCCAGCTGCACCAACGGTGGAGGACAGGAGGACTGTGATAAAGACGTGGAGGAGGAGGCCAAGAAGCCCACCAGCTGCGGCATGATCACGGATCCCAATGGTATGACACACACACACACACACACACACACACACACACACACACACACACACACACACACACACACAGTAACCTGTTGCCATGGAGAAAGTGGTCATTGAGTGAAATGAGTTTGTGTCTTGTGCGTTTGGTCTTCAGGTCTCTTTCAGCCCTGCCACTCCGTCGTGCCCCCGGAGCCGTACTTTGGAAACTGCGTGTACGACATGTGTGCGACCGGAGGCCAGACCGTGGCTCTGTGCCAGGCCATAGAGAGCTACGCCGACATGTGTGCTGCTGCAGGAGTCCCCATCGCATGGAGGAACAACACCTTCTGTCGTAAGTCTGCTGCGAGTGTGTGGAAAACGAAGAGGAACTAGCAGTGTGTCATGTCCTTACTGAGTTTATTACCAAAACCACAGTTACAGTTTTTGCTTGTTCGGCTAAAGTTCGTTCATGTATTTTCCACTTGTGACCACAGTGACCTAGGACTGCGTAAAAGGTGTAGGTAACAAAAAGGGAAAAAAATTACAAATACGAAGCCGGGGTAGGAGGGTAAGAGAAAAGGTTCATTTACATGAAAAATGTATTTTTTTTTTAAATCCTGCCTGGATATCTGGATATCCTGCCTCTTGATATGAAATATCAAGGACACACTGACACAGGATTTATCAGTCATGAAATCCTTGGCAGCATTTAGAGTTGCTAGTGTGACTTTTCACTTTACATTTGGGGGGAAAAAACACATGTATTTTACAAAACGTCCTTCAAACATCCCTTGTCCATCTGTCCTCCCTCCAGCTCTGAAGTGCGCCCCAGGCAGCCATTACAACCCGTGCGGCCCTGCCTGCGCTCAGCCCAGCTGTCAGGAACCCGCGGCCCCCGGCGGCTCCTGCAACCAGCCTTGCGTGGAGGGATGCGTCTGTAACCCTGGCCTCGTCCTCAGCGGAGACAAGTGTGTCCCGCTCAGCGAGTGTGGATGCACCGACGCAGACGGACACTACAGACCGGTAAGCGTGCGCCTCAGGCGGAGAATTATTTTTGCAAGAAGACCCATTTGAGCGTGCGCTGAATTTCTCATTTGTGCACAATGCCTGCAGGTCGGAGACTCTTGGTTCACGGAGACGGACTGCTCAGAGCGCTGTAAGTGTAACGGCAACCACAACATCACCTGCGAGCCCTGGCAGTGCAGCCCTGCACAGGAGTGTAAAGTCGTGGAGGGAGTGCTGGACTGCCACTCTACAGGTGAGATGGACTGGAGGGCCAAAGATGCACTGCACCTTTCACCAACAAAGAACATTTTGAGAATATTTGCGGTTCTGTTCATTACTTCTTATCAAATGTTTTCCCTCCTCAGGTAAAGGAGTGTGTCACGTGGCTGGAGATCCTCACTACTACACCTTTGATGGTGTGATGCACACCTACATGGGAACCTGCACTTACACTCTGGTGGAGGTACGGGGGAGTTTCACCTTGAAATTTCTATTTCAACTTGATAAACATCTGTTTGTGCATTCTGAAACAATAGGACACGTAAAAGCACGTTGTTTGAGTGTTTTTTCTGAATCCCATAGGTGTGTAACACCACCAAGGTAACGCCCTTCAAGATCGTGGCTAAAAACGAGGAGCGTGGTCAACCAGAGGCCTCCTATGTTCGCTCTGTCAAGGTCTACCTGCCTCACGACACTGTGGTGGAACTGCAGAAGAGCCGCAGAGTTCTGGTAAGGAATGCTGTTCTTTTTTAAATGTATAAATTATATTTGCCGCAGAAAACTACGGAAGCCCTGAGAAGCAAAAGACAAAAAAAACATTCTGTTGATCCATTTTCAGACTTAGAAAATTGATCACCAGAATGTTGTTTTCCTCTCAGGCCTTCTGGAGCAAAACACTAATGGTAGACAGCCTAATGAAATGGTCAACGACTAACTGGCGTCTGCCTTGTCTTAGCTGAATGGACGGCGGGTGAGAACGCCAGTTTCCATAGACGTGGCCGGAGCCAAAGTAATAACCAGTGGATCCTACAGTCTGCTGGACACAAACTTTGGACTGCGCGTGAAGTTCGACGGCGTCCATCACCTGGAGATCACGGTTCCTGGAGAATACTTCAACAAGGTATGAAGACATAAGGCCCGTCTTATTGTCCAAATGTCTCCGCGTCAAGTCAGAAAACCAAAGAGCTTGAAATAATCCTGCTCGATTTACTCCTCTCCAGCTGTGCGGCATGTGCGGGAACTACAACCACAACTCCTCGGATGACAACCTGATGCCCAACAAGAAACCAGCCAAGGATGTGATTGAACTGGGCAACAGCTGGAAATCCGATGGGGACAGTGATCCTGGGTCAGTGGCTCACAGCCATCACACATGGTTTACTGTGATGATGTGGATAGTCTGAGCTCGGATATGATCAACATATGCATGTTGATTTTTTATACTTTTGCGTTCTCCCCTCTAGCTGCCAGCCAGACACTCGTCCAGACGTGCACCCCGACTGCACTGCCGAGGAAGAGAAGCTGTACGAGGCTCAGTGTGCCGAGGTCATCCTCTCCGACCGCTTCAAGCCCTGCCACTCACTGGTGCCCCCCGAGGCCTTCCTGGGTAACTGCATCTACGACATGTGCGAGTACGACGGCATGCAGGCGACGCTCTGCGACAATGTGGAGGCGTACGCTCAGGCCTGCCAGAGCGCAGGAGTCACCATCAGCTGGAGGAACAACACCTTCTGTCGTGAGTTCCAGCCACGCTCATCAACAGGCTAAATAAAAGATTGTTGTCGAGTGATCTTTTGATAATTGTCTTTCCCTCCCCTGCAGCCGTGCCCTGCCCTACCAACAGCCACTACTCAGACTGTACCGCCCCCTGCCCCCCCACCTGCTCCGACCTCTTCCCCATCTTCTGCCACCTCCCGCCGACGGCCTGCGTGGAGGGCTGCCAGTGTGACGCCGGCTACGTCCTCAGTGACAACAAGTGTGTTCCTCTGGATAAATGTGGCTGCCTGGACTCAGACTCAGAGTACCATGATGTGAGTGGAGCCGAGTGCGCCTAAACAGGATGTGGTGTCATAGAACACTTTCTACTTTTGTCTAATTTATTTCTTATCTTGGACAACTTTGGGGTCCTTGTGGTCATGGTGGTCCCCGACATTTTGTCCGTTCAGTAATCCCTCCATGCTTGGGAATTAAAGTAAAGATTGTTACACGTTGCAATATATCTTTGTGTTTCTAAATGTAAACAAGTCTGGTGTGTGTGTGTGTGTGTGTGTGTGTGTGTGTGTGTGTGTGTGTGTGTGTGTGTGTGTGTGTGTAGGTGGGAGACTCGTGGCTGACAGATAAATGTACTGGTTTATGTACCTGCAACCTCGGTGGCAAAATCACGTGTAAGGACCACAGCTGTAATTCCAACTCAGTGTGTGGCCTGGACAAATATGGAGACGTCTACTGCAAACCCACCAGTGAGTCACTCTGACTGGCTTCCCCTGTGATACCCCAACATGTTGTAGCTATGCAGTGGACGTTTTGAAGACTTTTAAACCATAAAAAAATGTAAGTATCGTTTAAATCATAACCCGTTTTGACCGTTTCATTTACATCATCCTCTAGAGTTCGACAAGTGCAGCGTCTCTGGGGATCCTCACCACCGAACATTCGATGGTTTCACCCATCACTTCCAGGGCCCCTACACCTACGTCCTGACTCAGGGCCACAACCTGCAGAACTCCCTGTCGCCCCTCGTGGTGCGGGGAAAGAACATCAGACGCGGGGGGAACAGGAGGGTGTCGTTCCTGGACCAGATGTACGTTGACGTTTACGGCGTCAATGTCCGCTTCCTGCAGAAGAAGAACATCCTGGTTAGTAGTTTGTCTTTGTCTTATTAAAGCCTCTTTCTTTGTTGCTTGCATTAAAAAGCAAACAGTGAAATTATACGGTATCCCTTCTAGGTGAACGGAGAGCGTGTTGCACCTCCTCTCAGTCCAGTTGATGGTTTGACCATCACGATGAACTCCAGGCAGGTCCAGCTCACCACCGACTTCGGACTCACTGTACGCTTCGATGGCAAAAGTCGCGGAGGTAAGCGAAGAAGAAACCTCGGCCCTCGCTAACTGACTTTGGCTCGTTTGTGAATCCATTCACCCCCCGCCCCCCCCCTCATCCATCTCTCTGTTTGTGTATCAGAGATCATACTGCCCAGCACCTATAAGAACTCTGTCAGGGGGCTGTGTGGAAACTACGACGGCATCACCAGAAATGAGTACATGAAGCCGGATGGAATCGTGGTCAGGGACCTGAACACGTTCGGAGAGAGCTGGAGGGTCAGTGACCGACAGGCGGATGCACTAAAGATCTTCAACCTTCCTCACACTGCCCACGCTCACAGGTAGGTCCACTACCAGGGCCCCTGCTGTAGCAGGAAACACATGTTCTATGGATTTTACAAATAGTCGGGTTCATGAGCATAGAGATTCTATTTATTGACCCATTTTCAGAAGAGATAGTAATGGAGATAATAAATATTAAGTAGAAAAATACTTATTTTTTAAATTGTTTTAAAATGAACAATAATAATAATAATGATGATAATAATGATAATAATTATTAAATATGAATAAAGAGATACAAAATATGAAAATATAAATAACTAAAAATGAAATAACAGAGAGATAGCAATAGTGATATTAAATATAAGTAAAATCGCTGAATTAAGAAAATAAGTTTAAAGAAAATGAATAAATATCTAAATAAAGACAAATTAAAAGTAAAAATAAAGTAAAGGATAGTAGACAGGATTGACAATTCCATACTTTTACCCCTGTCCTTATTTATGATTTATTATTATGACACATGAGCAAGTTCCACTCACTAAAGAAGGCTGTAAGATATAAAAAATAATAATAATAAGAACTTTATTTTTTTATATTTTACCACAGGTGAGGGTCTTTATGTTGGGGGCTTGAATATCCACAGCAATATTAAGTGCTATGTTAGTGTTAGAGATATCTTGTCATGGACCAAAGTGTAGGTCAAATGGATATCGTGGTGGAAGAGGAAGGGTCAGAAGATTCCCACAATCTCTGGCAATCATAATCTCTTGACTTTAGGGTTCATGGTAATCTGGTATGCAGTCATTGAGAATGTTAAGACAGCAGCTTTAATCCTTTCTATTTCCTCCGTCCTATCCATCCTTTCTGTCTGTTCCATCTGTCTCCAGGCGAGAGGTGGAGACCGATCCAGATTCAGGATTTGAGACGTCGGACTGCTCTCAGTCTCAGCTCAATGACTACAACAGCGTGGCTCAGTGTGGAGCGCTGTCTGACTCCATGGGGCCGTTTGCTTCCTGCCATGCTACCCTGCCACCTAAAACCTACCAGGAGTGAGTAGTCCGTGTGTGTGTGTGTGCGTGTGTGTGTGTGCGTGAGTGTGTGTGCGTGAGTGCGTTGAAACTGTCCTCTGGAGAGAGTTATATTGCAGTTTAAATTGGTGCACAACACATGATACACTTCACGTCCTTCCTTCAAATTGTAATCTGACTGTTGTGTGTGTTTGTCCCTCAGTGACTGTGTGTTTGACCTGTGTGCTGAGGATGGCAGTGCGGAGCTGCGTTGTGCCAGTTATGAAGCGTACGCTGCCGCCTGTCAGGAGGCCGGAGTCAAGCTGGGACCCTGGCGGCAGCAGCTGGACTGTGGTAAGATGCTGAACAATGCAAAGAGTTTCACTGCATTCACATCATGTGGGAATAACGATGGTGGAGTGATTCTTGGAGGACTATGGAGGCCCACAGGGCACTTTATTAAAATGATGAACTTGAAAATGAAAATGTCATTCCACAATGGCGTTATAATCTTCCACATATGAATGTGTTATTTAGGTAAAAGTTAAACGTCAAACAGCTTTTCCATTTTCAATTTATTTTGGTCACAATAATATTACTTTGATAAAAATAAGCCACAGCTCAAGCAAGTTTAAAAAAATACAAAAATGAATGAAAGCCAATGGAGGTCTGAAAGCATCCACATTTCTAAAACACAGTACCACGATTTGCGAAGTGGTTTGTTGTAATGTGTGTGAAGTATACAAAAACACACAAAACTAGCTTGTTGAAATTACCCGAACTGTAAAAGTCCAAGTGAAACCGCCAATACCCATATGAGACAGGGTTGTTACCATAGATTGTATATAAGAAGTGGACAGTCATCATGATGTCACTCACTGGTTTGTGGACTGTCGTTTTGAAGCCTTGAGTACGACGGTTTGGCTGTCGCCATCTTGGATTACAGCCGTCACCATGTTTTTTTGCAACCAATGAATGGCCATAATGACCATAATTCACTAAATGAACATCATGCTGTATTGAAGACGACTTGGAACTAGAGCTTGAGACCATAAACTCATGTTCACAATGTTTACTGAGGTAATAAATCAAGTGAGAAGTAGACTCCTGATGGTCAGTAGAGAGAATGCCAGTTTTAAGACACTTCCTAATTGGCTTCACCTGGTTGTGACTTCTTTCTCTCTTTCTCTCTCTCTCTCTTCCAGTCCTGTCCTGTGGTGCAAACAGCACCTACTCCACCTGCATGTCACCTTGCCCCGCCTCCTGCGCCGACCTGGCGGCCCCCTCAGAGTGCGACACCACCTCCTGCATGGAGGGCTGCCAGTGTGCGGCGGGCTTCGTCATGAGCGAGGGCATCTGCGTGCCATACCCGCAGTGTGGCTGCACCTTCCTCAACAGATATTACACCGTAAGAGGCCTTCTGGAGTTACAGCAGTGGCTGTGTGTGTGTGTGTGTGTGTGTGTGTGTGTGTGTGTGTGTGTGTGTGTGTGTGTGTGTGTGTGTGTGTGTGTGTGTGTGTGTGTGTCATTGTGTGATGATCTCTTTCAACCCTCCACCTCACCTCTGTCCCTCCATTTCCCGCAGCTGAAGGAGAGGTTCGTGACTGAGGACTGTTCCCAGGCGTGTGAGTGCACCAGCACTGGCGCCGCGTGTCAGCCCAAGACCTGCCAGGGCGGTTTCGTCTGCACCATCTACGACTTCACACGGGACTGCTACAGAGGTGTGTGTTTGTGCTTCTGTGGAAATAAAATTCATTCATCATCCGCTCAATATCATTTCAGTGTAAACCCCATGGACTCAGCCCATATTTAGCCACCATGCAAGTCCTTCTCATGAACAACTAAAGAGGAATTATGGCAAAATCTGTGACGTTTTTGTTTTTTTAAATGTACACGTTTGCAAATTTTTCCAGGTGAAACATTTCCTCATAGCACACAAAAGTATCAATTATTTATACTGATAACACACAAGATTAAAACCGTCAAAAAACGTAATATTGTCTTGTGTGTTGCAGCGAGTCCCTGCCTCAGCTCGCCCTGTCTGAACGGAGGCCAATGTGATGAGGTCAGCAACAACACGTACAGCTGTCAGTGTGAGGAGGGCTTCGAGGGAACGAACTGCGAGGTGGAGATAACACACAACGGAGGAGGACTGGGTACGTCTGTTTCACTCATCAGGGTCAAACTATGATATTTACCTCAGACTTATGCTGCATTGTTAAAAAAAATATAAGGTCGTGCCATCCAAAGATTCTGACGTCATGATTAGATTTCATTGGCTTTTATCTTTTCTTGATGGAAAAAGAAAAATGAAGAGTGAAAGTTTGGGTTTAAAGTAATTGTTGTTCGTTACAGAAACCAAGTGGATCATCCTGATAGCGGTGTTGGTCGCAGTTGTGGTCGTCATCATTGTGACCGCCGTCGCGTGCGCTTGTCGACGAAAAGCCAAGTGAGTCCCAGTTGATTGTGTTCTGTGCATCAAAGCATTTGTGTGTGAGAGGACGTGTACGCAGGAGGGTTAGGGCTACATGTGGAGAACAAAGATTGAGTTCTGTGAATAAATCGAAGGTCCATGTTTTGAGTTTAATGTCAGAATACTTCGGCATTGATCTCACAATTCCGATTTCAAGAAAGAATTGGGATTATGAAGAATTTTGAGAATAAAGTCAGAATTTTGGAAATAAAATTTAAATTCTGAGAATAAAGTCAGATTTCTGAGTTTAATATCAATTCTGATTTCAAGTCAGTATTTTGAGAATAAAGTGCGTGTGTGTGCGTGTGTGTGCGCGTGTGTGTGTGTGTGTCATGACTGCTGACCGACACGTCCCAGCCGCTGTCCTCTGCAGAAACAGAATCCCCTCTCATCAAGGCCCAGATAAAAGTGTCATTTTCATTGCAGGTCACAAGTTTATGTAATTCAGAAGCAGCAGTCATCTCACAGTGGGTGAGAGAAAATTACAGTGTCATCACCTTTTTGTTGGCGGGCATTTCTGTGAGCATGCTGTATCAGCACTGGGAAGGGGAGGGTTCCCTGACTGCTTTCACTCTACCTTCGCTATCTAAAACCACTGCACTCTCTCCTGGTCGCACCATGACTCATCAATCCCGTGCATTTTGACGTCCCTCACCTCGGTTCTTTCTGTCCGCAGGAATCACAAGGGGGAGGAGAGAAAGCTCAGCATGAAATCCACAAGTAAGAACTGTCATCATTGTTCATGGAGAATTAAGAAACAGGAATAATACTCAAACAGATCGCTGATCTCGGGACTACATGGAAAAATAGACAACAACATTTGAGTGTGACGACTCTGACCCAATAGTAATAGACTGAGCTAATAGCATTAGAGGCTGACTCGTATATTTGCAGGAGGATATCATGCGCTACAGAAATGTATTAAAGGCTGCATTGACCCCTTTGCATCCTAATTCAATTTCATTCTCATTTACTTTTCATATTGATTTAATTTTCAGCGTTATAGTTGACAGTTTGTCCTTTGTTTCAACTGTTACTACACAGCCCCAGTTGACTCTTTAACAGCCATATAATAGGAGAAATTGTCCAAAAAAATATAATGTGTATGTTTGTAGCTAAATGTATTTGCATTAAAAATCCGTAATCTCCTAATAATAATCTGAATGTCTGCAGACAGATTCAACTATCAAATTCTCCCTGATGATGATCATTTTCTCGAATATTTATCCCTTCTTTCTCTTACAGCTGTTCCATATACAAACATAGAGGACCAAAGAAAGGACAAAGTGACTACTATGTGATGACAAACTGTAGCCTGAATGTAACGCCTGCAACGCGACCCGTCTGTTCTGAGGCTTCTTCAGCCTCCTGAGAAGAATAAAACTCCGTCAGAAATGAAGGAAGTCTTGTGAGAGTTGTGAAAATTATTGTTCATATGCCCATGTTTTGCTTTCTTAATTTATGCTTTTTAATATGTAATTTTAGTCCAATGTGCATGTTAAATGAACAGAAAAGTGGAAATCTGTGTGTGTGTGTGCCTTTAAGTGTTTGTGTATTTATGGAATGAAATGAATAAAAAAAAAAGAGAAAATGTATGTTTGTCTTTGTTAAAAATTGGTTTCATTCATTATAGGGATTTTTTTATCATGTATCCATATTCTGCATCTGGTTTATTTTATACTTAGTTTCATTCTTTACTGGACTTCCTCTGAAATCCAATGAGAGCTCACACAACCATCACTGCTCTGTAGAGAGACAGTTCTTTCCCATAGAACACATTAAATAGCTGCCGTCATAGCAAGTAAGACGAGTTTACTCTGAGACGGATCTGAACCACAGCGGGACATCACCATCCCCCACATGAGCCCTGGACATCTAGAGAACACTGAAGGACAAAGTAGAGGCCGGTTAACCTTCACTCTGACGTCCTGAGAGGACAAAAATGTCTTCGTCAAAAAACTGCCATCAAATTATGAATTTTACTGAGGTAATTCTTTTAATCAACATCAGTCCTCATCATAACTAACAAAAAAACATACATTTTCAGAATTCTAACCCTTTCAAAAGTAATTATCCTAAATGCTATGGGAATTTTTTATTTTTTCACAGTCCGGAATATGAAACAACATTGCACATTGCATTTAGATTTCTTGTGCAGGGTCAGAATTTAAAAACAATTCATAAAAATACTCGCACCTCTTACCTTTGAGGACAGAAATGTCCCCCAAAGTGCTATAAAAAAATACTATATAAAAATTTAGTTTTACACTTCTGACTTAAATGTTTTAAACAACTTCTGTCCTGATCATTACTACCAAATATTCTTTCATTTTTTTTATTGAATCCTTGTGTGTTTGTTTACATAATGCCACTGTTGTTTTTTATTAAAACAAAACAATGCAAACATGTAATTGCAGTATTTGTCATATACTGAATGCTAGTTTTTTTTTATATCTATTTTCAAAGTCTGTGATATGTCAATGATTAGCAACAACATTGATTCTATGCTGTTATGTGGGATGAAGAAACGTGGTCTTAATGGGTTTTATGACTAGTTTTGTCCTTAAGGGTCAGAGTGTCTGTATATTATAGACTCATTATCAGAGCTGAGGTTGACCGTCCAAACCTCACACCAAAACGTATGCCATATACATTAACACAGCCAAAATAATCAAAACATTGAAAATCAAAAACCAAAAATGAGGCATAAGCACAAGGGTTAAAGGGCCGGTAACACGTACTGTGAGACATTAAAGCGGATCAGTGTTCAAAATACAATTTGGATAAAAGTCTTAATATCAAAATATACTTAAGGAACTGAATGTAAAAGTACTCATTGCGCAGAATGGTAATTTTTTTAATAATGTAAATTATATGATTGATTATAATCATTAATAGATTAATATAAGTATCACATTAATGTTGCAGCTGGTAAAGGTGGAACTAATTAGAATTACTTTACATTCCGCTGGGTAGCTTCATTTTTGTGTCGATACATTTTTGTATTAATAATATGAAACTGTAAATTAACAGAATTTATTAAATAAATATAGTTCAGTAAAAAGCACAATATCTACCTCTGAGATGTAGTGGAGCAAAAGCATAGAGGAGCAGAAAATACAAATACTCAAGTACTTCAATACATACTTGAGTAAACATACTTTCACCACTGATTGACTGATTGAAACTCGATGGCTGTTGGGCTGTTATGTGTACCAGGTGATTCCTTTCTGTTAATATTTGTAAAAATGGTGATGAAAGATGTTTTGTAATACACTCAGACTCATCAAATAGCCAACATACTTATGAAACTAATGACTTTGAATCAGCAACAACATACTAATAAATATCAAACAGACCAACACATCACCCAGCAACACTTTATTTGCCATCAAAGTGGGCAGAAAACCGGGAGACTCCAGACATGTTACACAACAATGAGCTTCCTCACACACTGACTGTGTGGCTCCCCGACGGCTCGAATGTTTGAAAGGAGGTTCCACCCGAGGAACGGAATAAAAGGCACATTCAGACAAAGAGCAGCAGCTGTGTTCAGCCAGACTCAGTAGAAGGCGACTCATTCTGCTATTACAGATCCAGTGTACAAAAACAAGTCTCACTTGTTCAATTCCACACATTTATTCCAGCAATTCAAGATTTTGATGTTCAGTGTCACTATACACATACAGGGGTCAAAATATGTCTGTAATGTGTCGTTGCTGTAACACTGGGATGGCACCATACGGACATTCACCGGAAAAAAAAAATTACAAAGATATCCGCCGAGTTACAGACGTCTCTTTCCCAATATGAGTCAATGGGAAAACGTCATGTTGGTCCACATGGCGTCACATGACCTGGACGTTGTAATTCCACCGTTTGGCCGCTGTGTCGAATTTGCTTCAAAGTCCAGCGCTCTTCCTTAGAAGAGCCTATGACTTTATATTGACCCCTTGACCTTTTGTCCGGTGCCACCGCCATCTCAACCCCCCCCCATACCAACACTTTGGTCCATGAGAAATCAAAGTAGGACATTTCTCAACAGTCAAAGACTTCAAGTTTCCAATAGTACATGAATATTTACTCTTCTGTCAGTTTTCCAGTCATTGAGATTTAACACTTCTTTCAAGGAAATTAATCTGGAAATGAACAAATAAATAAACTCAAAGAACAAAAAACATATTTGACATAGTTCTATCCTGGAAACACCCTAAGAAATGAATCATTCTGTTGTAATCATCAGTCTTATTTAAAAGCTTTAATGGCTCCTCAATGAAATGAAATGAACGTGGATTTCAGAAATGTAAAAGAACGTGAATGTAAACACAGACACGCCACATTGTTCTGGTATAAATTCAGGACAACGCTGTGAAGGGTTGTCGGACCGTGGAGTGTATACGAGGGGTCTAATAAAAGACAAAAACATCAACTTAAAACCTGAACATTAACAATAAATAGACATCATTAAGACGAGTACATTTAGAAATATTGAGCCAGTGTAAAGACTACCGGAATGGGATCACGCTCATTCAAACGTTATCCTCTGAAAATAGACACATTTTGTAAACTTTAAGCTATTAATATTCATTGTAATTACTAACACATTTCCCTCACAAGCAAATAAACAGAAGTCCGAACTGTTCCGGATTGACAGATTATTGACAATGAAACCTAAAAGCTGGTACTTGTTGAGAGGATTTGTGTTGAACAGAGAATAAAGAGGTTGTTGTCAAAACCAACCAGAATTAAACTTCTCTCATTTTATTTAAAGGAGCACTCCGACACTGAGGGAACACCCCATTTGCCGTCGTACCCAGAATCAGATTTATTAGATCTCTATAAATTTTACATCTGTATGTTAAAGCGCAGAAATAATTTTAAAACATGTTTAGCTTAGCTTAGCACAAACACTGGAAGCAAGGGGGAAACTGCTAGCCTAGCTCTGTCTTCGTGACATGTTGTATCATGTTTAGCTGTAGCAGTTATTGTTGGAACTAAATATTGACCAACAATGGCTGGGTCACAACCTCCGGCTCTGAAAAGTGTTAAATTAGTATCACTATGAATGTCACAGTTAATGTGAATTAAGGATGAACCTTGCTCACCAAGCTAGCAAGGTGGCATTAGCATTAGCTGTTATGTTTGCTATGCTAACGGTACCCACTTTTCTTCTTTGGGACGGTTACGAGTTCTGTGTTTTCAGAGACCGCTAGGCCCGCAGTTTTCTCTAATCTAACGGATGGTTTGAAGCGTACTTCACAAAATGTTGGACAGTTACAAAGAAAATACAAACTACTGTCTCCACCCAGCTTTAGCTGTGCTCCCAGGCCTGGCACAACCGAGCAATCTGGGGTTTCCTGAGTACACCCTACATAAACCTTAACTATAAATATCAACAAAAGCACAAAGACATAAGAAGGCTATGAAAATAACCCACTGAGTAAAAAGGAATAGGCTAAAGGGAAGTGTAAGAACAAGAATTGAAATAATGAACCAATGAAATGAAGAATTGTTGTGGCCAGCAGCATCGCTCCATCACCTTCCTCTCTCCTCCTCCTCTCTGACCAATCACCGATCCTCTCTGCTCCTCCGTCCATCTCTTCATCCACCATCTTGTCGTCTTTAGGCAGAGGATCAGGCTCTGGCGGCTAAACAGATGGACCAAACACTGTGCGTCTTCAGTCAAAGCTTTCCTCTCCAGGTCATCTGAGGAGAAGCAGTTTTCAGTTTTCTGTCCAGGAGTCACGAGCAACATGCGTTTCTGAAACATATCCACATGAGTCCGAACATGGTGCAAGTGTAAGTTTAACTCATTCAGACGCCTGCAGCTGCTTGGTTGGCTTTTAAACAGTCCCAATATGAACAAAAGCCCATTTCACACAAATGATTTCCAGCATAACTGATTGTTTTTCGCATGTATGAGTATGTGCAAGAGGGAACTGCTTGTTCATTGTCACACAAATTTGACCAATGGCTGCGTATCTTTGGGAATGTTTCAATGCTAGAGGCGATAGGACACCTTAGTCCCATCGCCTAGTCTTAGTTTACAAGACCCTTGAGTTTCTGAATTGGCATTGTTTTTTAAGCTCCATCCCGTATCTCCTTATGGAAATGTTTTGGTCCGTTGCAGCACGTTTAGGTATGTACTATACTACTTATTAAGGTTTCATACATATAATCCAGATCCTTAAATAAGATGAAACCTGGTTTTACAGAAGCTTAACCAATTTCAACGCACTCCTCCATACTTTGACTCGACTCACAAAATGTAAAGAAATACCACTGTAATTGTATATTTGTAACGGAGAGCTCATAATACGATTTAAAAGCGTTAAAGCTGTTTTCTTACCTGCCGTGAGCCTCTTGGATTGGTTCCAGCACTAACACCTTACACTCTCTCTTGGCTATTTTGTCCAGTGAGATGAGGGCGTGGTCGGGGGGCGGGGGCAGGCCTCTGCCAATCCGAGGTCCTACGGGAGGGGTGGCAGCCCGGTGCACCATCACGCTACCTGACCTGGAGCCAGCGGATATTAAGACAAGAAAGTGTAGGTCTGTCTGTAAATGTCTGCATAATGTTTGTGTCGTAACATCATTTACACAAACACGGCTGGCGGACATCCTGCGTACCTGACGTGGTTTGACCTGGACGGCTGCTGGTGGGAGAAGCTCTGAGATCGGCCCAGGCCGTGTCTGTCCAGCAGCTCTCGGGCTGCGGGGCCGGATGATGATGATGACGATGGAGAGTTCCTCATCGGGGACAGAGGATCCACGGGGGGAGTGGACACCGAGGTCGTGAACTGGAGCTTCAGTTTCATGTGCTGGCTCAACTACAGTGGTGGAGGATAGGTGAGACGGGAGAGTCACTGTGTTTATTTTTGTCAGTTTACTGATTGCTGTTTGAATTCATCGGAAGAACCACGCAGTACCTCAAAGAGTCCAGTCCTGAGGATCTGGAAGGCCACGGTGAAGGAGAGGGTGGAGCCCTTCCTACACTGTCCCAGGTTGTTGAGGGGAGACTGGCACACCACTGCCGGGTGGGCCCTGTGATGCTGCTGGCCTCCTCTCTCAGCTGATGAACGGATGGATGGATGGAGTTAGGGAACAGGTGGTGGGGGAGAGGAGGGAGAAAGAAAGTGGAAGTAGATTAAGATAGGAAACCGGATGAGTCAAAGGAAGCTCTGCTACTTTTCACGAACACTTGCTGAGTCATCGGCAGTCTGTTCATGCCACACTATAGAGAGGAAAAGCCCCGCCCCTTCCGGTGGACCAGTCGTCAACAGCGAGAAACAATTAACTTTTTGATCCCGTTTGAATTTTACGATGAATTGCATTGTTTGTTAATGTAAAAGACAATTTAGCACATCAAGAAAGTTGCGTTTTTTTGTAAGACTGTCGAAGTATAAGATACGTAATTAGAAAGACGACACACCCAACGTAGCAAATATGACATCTCTCTCAGAAGCTACGATGCCTGTGTGTTTCATACCGGGATGTATTCACACCGGGTCTTGATCGTTCTTTCGCGTCCCGGGTGATAAAAAGAGTTGCCAGATAAAACACATCAGGTAAGAAAACGTTACATTTGTACATGGATATAGCTAAGTTAGCTAGCTAGCTAGCAAGCTAAGGTAACAATCGCGTTGGCGACTCACACTGCGTGTGCATGAGAAGAGAGATCGGTTCCACACAAACTAAAAAATACCACAACAATTCTACGACAGACTTTATTTTTACGTGCAAAATTATCTTTTAAATTGAAAAGAAAATCCTACGTGTGACTCATGGCAGAATTGAGACGGGATACAAAAAAATATTTGTTTCTCACCATTGACTACCGTACATATTTCTTTCCGAAATTAAGGTCCCATGGGCGAAACCGGAAGGGGCGTGGCTTCACCTCTCTATAGAAAGGAGGGGGTGTAGCAGAGCCAGCCCTAGGTATAGGTGGTGTAGCCGATTTGCTAGGGGTGGCATCCTTCCATTAGGGCAGCACAAATGAGGGGGGAAAAAAAAATCTAAATTCAACACTATTCACCACACAAAAAAACACAATGATTGGTGTTGCAAAGGGCACCAGCTAAAATCTCGCCTAGGGCACCAAAACGCTCAGGGGTCTGGGTAGTTTCTCTGTCATGGGTCGAAACATGGATCTAGTGCCCACCCACACAGATATTAGACCTGTTTGAACACTGTGCGTCACTGTACTGTTGGATTTCATCATCGCTGCTTTCACCCTGACACACCTGGACACCATGCAGACAGCGTGTCGCTCCCCAGTTATAATGGATCTCACGTGCCTTGGATTATTACACTATTTGTGAATTAAACGGTCATCTCAAGTCCCAACTAAAGGGATGAGCCGAGAGAGAAAACCCTATACTCAAGAGGCTGTACAGGTTTGATTAAAGTCAGTCATCACCAATCATCTCTGTTGATTTGGATTACTAGTTTTGGTTCCTTTTGCAAAGTATGAAACAACATATACAGTATCAAAAAAATGACAGTGAAGCTTGGAGTACTACCAAATCTATATCAAGCAGCAACCTCCGGTGCTGGAAAATGACACGGAAGTGCCAAAAACTACAGTTCCTAGAATAACCACTATAGGAGTGAACTGACGTACTTACTGTAAGTGATCGGATCACCCAAGATGCCAGGTGTTAACAGGGCCATGGTGTTGATCTAAGATTAGACTTAAGATACGTTTTTTTTACCGACACTGTATTGGTTCCCAAATATGGCCATATGTTGGTCATCGGATAAGATTTTTGGCTTCCTCCATTTTCACACATAAATCACTCAGCACTTCTTGTGGGAAATATTCACTTTAAAATACAAATACGTCGCTCAGTGTACGGCCAACAATGGTGGGTGATAATGGCTGCAATTATCACCGAGGTGGGGTTGAAAATTCAAATTGACACTCCGGACGTGGTGAAAATCAAAGCAACGGTAAAAGTAAAATCATCCCACCTCCACCAGAGGAATAAATCCAGTCAGAAAGGGGCTTTAGTTTAGAGTGTTAGCATGCTAATATTTGCTAATTAGCACTAAACAGCTATGACGGAAGGGCAGTTTTGCAGGTATGTGGCTATAAACCAAAAGATTCAAATATTTGGATCAAATGTATCATTATGAATCCAAGGTTGAATATCCGTCTCTCTCCCTCTGCATTTTGTCTGTGTGCTGGCGTGGGCGTGGTGTGCCGGACTGGGCGTGGTGTGCCGGCGTGGGCGTGGTGTGCCGGAGTGGGCGTGGTGTGCCGGCGTGGGCGTGGTGTGCCGGCGTGCCGGCGTGGGAGCGGTCTCCCGGCTCTTCTCATCGAGCTCACCTGTCCGCAATCGGCTCGTCGAGTTCAGCTGCTTCTCATGAGCTCACCAACATGCAGTATATCTACCAGCAGCAACCTGTCCGCGTCCTGCACTGCTCGTTTTCATAACGCACTCAAATGCAGCTGTATAAGAGCTCCTGTTTTTTTTAAAGCACAATACATGATGGCGTCATTTTTTTACTCTCAATCATATTTTCTGATGATGTCGTCGCACATTTTGTGCCGGAGAGTGACACAAAATCACTCAATCCCAAGAAAACGTAATGAGCTGAATTGTTTCTGCACAGTAAAACTAAAAAAGCTGGCTGGGACCGTGTGACGGTAAAGTCTGCTACTCACCATCCGAATTCCAGACCAGACGGACGGCCAGGAAGTCCTGCAAGTTGTTGAGCAGGGTGTATTTCACCCAGAAGTGCTCCAGAGGCCTGACCGCGCGGGGACAGGAAGCGGTCATCACCAGCAGAGGACGGTCCAAGCGGATACTGGGCAACAAGTAACAACTGGAGATGTATCTGGAGGGAGAGCAAAAAAAAAAAGAGTTTTAATTTTCCTGTAATAGACGTGTTTCACAGCAGACATTTTGACTGGTCACAGCAGGAAAAGCACAGGTGGAACAAATACTGTTAATAGCATTTTGTTTTGAATCACTTCCACTTGTACATTTCCTGCTCAGACATCTACAAATGACCATTCTCCTACATTCCAAATGTTGGACAGAAGAGGAGCAGTTACCTTGTTAAAGGCAGTGTTGGAGTGTACCACTGTAACACGGCCACCAACTGGACTTCCAAACCCTACAGACACACATATATGTACGATAAATGTATTAGGACACGTGATTAACTAAATCTAACAAAAACACATCAGACCCACTGTCATCAACATGATCACACACACTCCCACATACACCGTCCTGCTGACACAAGTACTCACTAAAGCACAAAATGTGGATTGAAAAACAATAACCAGCCTTTTTTAAATGAAACTATACATTGGTCAGCTGTTTTTAAAGAGCTGACAAATGAAAATCAGAAATTGTCAACAGAGAGACTAACAAACTGTTGGTCCGTTATCCTTAGCATATATAAATAAGGCATTCTAGTTTGAAAACACTTTTGAACTCTCAGTTAGGGGTTGAATTGGGATTTGTGAAGGGTAGCAGCCCTCGTGAAATGAGGCTGGGGGTTTGGGTACAGACCACCCTACAGATCATTCCCTGAGTAGAAAGTAGTTCCAGTGAAACCTGTAGACCATGTGTTCTGTAAATTGTCCAGAGCAACAACGGCACTGCTTCTTCTTTTTGTTTTGATGCTGAGCTACAAACTAAATTCCATTGACCGCTATTGTATTGATGACTTCTGGGAGACTAGAGATCTAACTGGCCAGACACCACGAGGAAGAAGCAAGGACCTTTTCATTTCATTTGATTTACTTTGGGGGAAGTTGGTTGAAGCAACCTTTAAGTTCATTTGAAGCATTGAGAAGTCCCAAAAGACAATAATACACCACGCCAAATATCATCGAACTAAAACAAATACACTGCCAGAGGCAGATTACTTATTATGTTCTGTTTTCATTATTAGGCCGATAATCTGTTGCCTTCTTTTAATTTACTTAATTCCGTGCTTGCAGTAATGAATACTGCAAATATTATTGCATTTGAGCAGCAAAACTGAAACCTCCCTGTAATAATCCACTTGACACAGCAAAAAAAAACTTGTGATTCTACTGAGGGAAAGAAAAATTTGGATTTTTGCCATAAAACACAAATCTACCGAGATCTTATATGATGCTTAACTAATCCTGAGCACGGCCGCTTTGCTCTCAGTGATTTAACTGTATAAACTTAACTTAGGAAGCTATGGCCGCTGTGCAGTGTCAGGTCGATCAGGTAAAACAAAAGGAGCCCGTATTCTACATTTGTTCGGTCAGTGTGAGACAGTCTGAAATGTATCAAGACAAAACCTGTCACACACACAACACAAACCCGCCATTAATGCCCTATGACTGGTGAAGTGATCGTTGAACTGAGGGAAGTGGCCTCCATGCTGTCTTCTCACCTCGCTGGAGTCCTCCTCCGCTTTGTCTTGTAGCTGCAGCTGGAACAGGAAGTTGTGCTCCTCCAGGGCGCTGAGCGTGCTGGGTAAGCGCGACGACTCGCCGTCCATCCGATAGAACGACGCCACGGTGACCTCGGCTGATTGGTGGCTTTAGGGGGAAGTGGAAACAAAAGAAGCATTTGTTTGGAGACCAAACACACTTCCTGATTCGACCACATACAGTACGGTGAATTCTGTAGGACGGAACACTCTGAATAAACAAGTCTGTCTTCATTCTGGTTGTTGTGGTGCGCTGCTCTAGCATGACAGGAGGCTACTGCAGAGCTAATGTGAGCATGCTAGCGTTTGCTAACTAGCTCTAAACACAGCTGAGGCTGATGGGAATGTCTTTTGTTTTTTGGTCATAAACCAAAGTATTGAACACATTGAAACCCTCTATGATGGTTCTCTCCACCAGCCACACTGAGAACAAATACAACCAATGTCACCTGCTGTGGAGAAACAAAAGGTTGTGCAAATTATTAGCCAGAAAACAAAGCTTGTGATGCAATCAAATGGAAGATTGTACAGCTCAAGAGTTTCCAGTCAGCCGCTCAAGAGTTTCCAGTCAGCCGCTCACATCTAATCTTCACTCGATAATACAAAATAGAGCCTCCAGTGAAAAGCAGACTGGGTTGCCCTCCAGCCCCCAATGACGCAACTAAATTCCTGGCTTACAGTTAGATAGCCCAATATCACAAATCACACATTTGCCTCAAGGGGCCTGTTCAGCAATCTGTACAGCATTCACCCTCTGTCCTTAGATTGCGGTGTTAGATTCCTTATCATTCAGATAAGGACAAACTCCCTGCTTATGGACCGATGGTTTTATCTGAGAGTATACATTAAGAGCTTACCAGACATCGTCGACTACGAGAACGGAGCCGTCTGGCATCATGGGGAGGTAGGACGAGTTATAGTTAGGAAGGATCTTCACATCTCTGACACACAGCTCATCCTGAGAGCTGCAGTTCAACACTGAGGAGAGGCAAGAGGGGGAGGAGAGAGACAAGAGGGGGAGGAGAGACGTTGGCAAAACTCAAGGAGTGTATGTTTTAAGATCTGTGTGTGTGTGTGTGTGTGTGTGTGTGTGTGTGTGTGCTGATGGTCTACCTTTGAGGACAGTCAGGTGTTTCCCAGAGACGGCCATGTGCTGACATTGGACACTAGGAGGTGGAAGAACATTCAGGATGGTGCTGACTGGGAACAGAAACAGGACACAGACACAGCGGTTAAAACCCGGCACATCGCTACAGGTGTTAAAAATGTGGTAATTCTTAGATTAAAAGTGGTAAATTTATGAGTAAAAACTCACAAATCTATGAGGAAAAAAACGTATTATAATTATTATTAAGTCATACATTTGCGGGGAAATGAATCTGAAAAGTGTTTCACATGGCTTCACTTTGCTAGGTTGAATCAACTCGTCACACCACAGGCGCCGCCGCTCGCCGTGTGTCATGTCTGCCGTTGAGAGAAACAGAGAACGTGTACCCTGCGTCCTGAAGGTGCTGAGGTCCTTCCTGAAGGTGTGCATCGGGCTCCGGAGCTGCAGAAGAGTCAGGTAGCCGTGTTCCCTCACCTCCACCTTCTCCTCCTGGCTCCACACGGTCACTACGATCTGACAGCACAGAGGGGCAGAAAGTTTAGGCGATGTTTTTGTCTTCCTGATAGGTTACTCCAACATGGAAGGTTTCAAACTGTTCTGAAGTGCAACTTTACCCCCGACAGCCGAACACAACCAGAGACACCAGAGGAATAGTTACCACAAACGGAACATTGACAAACATGTGGTCCAACCTGGTGTTTGTATGCAGACGTGTCTGACCTTGGTTTTCAGTGTGTTGACCGGCAGCTTGTCCAAAGAGACGGTGAGACTGAAGATAACCTGGTCCTCCAGCACCAGAGGAGACTGCAGGAGGACAAGATGTTGAGAGATTAAAGACAGAGAGTTGGTTTTGGTGACGACATGTGGAATAAATTAGCAAACAGATCGTTGACAAGAAAGTCTAACAGGGCTTTAACGCGTCTGTAAGATGACTAAAAGAAGTGTTCCAGTTTTCCAGAGTCAAAAGGTGACGTCTTCAAATGTCTTGTTTTGTCCGTGAAACAGTCCAAAGGATGTTTTTGTTTAGATATTTTGACAGAAAAGACAGAAAAGCAGCCAATCCTCACATGCCCCACACAAACTGCAACCATAGATTGTTTGACATGAATTTAAAGCTGGGCAAAAAAATCAAATATCATGATATTTTTAACAAATACCTCAATATCATATTGTATATAAGAAGTGGACGTAATCATTGTGAAGTCACCCATTGGTTTGAATACAGCGGTTTTGAAGCCTTGAGATTGTCGAATTGGCCATCTTGAAATACAGCCATTGCCATCTTGGCTTTTTACAACCAATGAACGGACGTTACCATATTTGGACGGCGGAGGAGTGACGTAGGGACGCTGTATACGGCTCTGGAAACGGCAGCAACCTGTCAATCACAGTAGCCCCGCCCTAAAGCATACCCTGCTTTATGGTCTATGTGACTCTAAATCAGAGGTAGCCAACACGGTGCCCGCGGGCACCTGGTCGCCCGCGGGGACCATGCGAGTCGCCCGCAAGGCATGTTCTAAAAATAGCACTAGGTCCCCATGGAGCTCCGTCTAAAAATTGTAGTTTCTGTTCTTTTTATTAAAAACGCTTGCAGTCATGTAGATTTTAAAAGGAAGAGGCCGCCGCACCGCACTAGGTTTTCAGGTTCCGAATGGCGGGCGCTTCCCGTTGGCGCCGGACGCACAGCCCCCGCCGCGATCGCACACCGTCGTCAGGTCCGTCAGTCCTCGGAACAGGCCGCGGGGCAACAACTCGTGGGAGGCGGGGGTAGAGGCGAGGCAACGCAGTACGACCGAAAAGGTCCAGACTAGAGGTTGGAACGCAGGCGCCCAAAGACGCTCGCGTGCCTCGGAGGGTTGGATCCCCCCCTCGGCTATAGACGAGACTTTTTACTAGTTTCTTCGTGGAGAAAAAGGTACCCAAAAAAAAGCTGGTGACTACAGACTACAGGCCGGCATGCAGGCTTCATTGCGCAATGCAAAATTGACCCAGATTTCCCAAAATGTGGTGATTAGTACTAATGTAATAGGATTCATTTAAACATGTGAAAGAGTTGACTTTTTTTATTCTACATAACTGATGATTTGTATAAACATGGGACAGAGTTCATGATTTGTTCAAAAATGTTACAAAGGTAGTGGTTAGTACAAACGAGTCATGATGTGAAGATATTTCCTAATTTCTTTTAGAAATGATAATATTTACAAAAATATAATAGGTGCGATTTTGAACAAAATACACAATCATTGTTAATAATTATTGTGAGGAATAATTAACATTGACATGTGATCAGTCTCTTCACATATAATATTATTATTATTATTAAAAGGTGATCTGTGCAACTTTGTTATTCATAAAGTTTGTATCAAACAAGTAGCCCTTCGTACTACTCGGTACCCTTGAAGTAGCTCTCCGTGTCAAAAAGGTTGGTGACCCCTGCTCTAAATGGACCATCATTTACTAAATGAACATCATGCTGTATTGAAGAAGACTTGAAACTAGAGCTTGAGACCATAAACTCATGTTTACTTAAGTAATAAATCAAGAGAGAAGTAGAGTCATTTTCTCATAGACTTCTATACAATCTGACTTTGTTTGCAACCAGCGCACCTCCTATCAATCCACTATCAACATTGTCGCCAATTAACTTTCTGTTGGTCAACTCGTAGTTCAGCTCTACTGTAAAGTTATATCATTATTATTCAGCATTTTAGTCATTTAGTCAGGAGAGCATTTTTAGAGCTGGTTTAAAGCCCCTGAAGACCTGACCGCACTGGTCTGGACACATCTGGAGCACAAACATCACTGCACAGATCAGGCTGAACAGAGGCTGCTCAAATCAAACAGAAGAATGCAGGTGAGTGGAGATAGGAAGTGTATGAATGGCTGTGGTTTGGTTTCCCCCACCTCCAGAAATAGATAAAGTTACTTCCTGTTACACTGAAGGCAGGTCAATACAATGAGAGGTGATGGCAGTGAGTTTAAAGGTTATCCAAAATGTCCTCCAAGTCATTTACAAGTCGTTGTTCACCTTTAATACATACTTTAAATGGTAAATACAGTGAAGAGCACCCTTACCTAATATCTTAACCACTCGTACATTTTCCGTCTTACCTTCACCGGTTCCCTCCCAGACTGTCGCCCACCACCGGCCGAGCTGTTGTGAATGAGATGCGGGCTGCACTGTGTGAAAGTCCGGCTGCTCTCCGGTGTTTCTCCTCCAGACTCTCCGGACTCCTCTCCCTCCTCGCTGCTGGTGCTCTGGAGGTCCGGCTGGTACTCGCCGCCGGGTCTCTGCTCGCGGCTCTCGGCGACGCAAGCGCTCGCCAGAGCGGACAGAGAGCCCGCGAGCTCCTTCCAAGGTAAAACACCGGAGCTGTCATCCCTCCTCCCCGGTGTGTTCCAGGAGCGCAGGACCAGCAGGAACTGGACGACCTCCCCGAGGTAGACGTGGTTTCGCCGCGGAAGTGTCGCGTAGTCCGCCGGGTCTGACAGACTCGATATCGGAGCGACAGGGAAATACATGAAATACTCGCATTGTGATTCCATCGCTGCAACTGTAACGTAACTATGCTGTTTACCATCTGCTGCGGTGTAAACAGCACGAGGCTGAAGTGCCACGGTATGTTCATATATGATGAAAAACACCGTATGCCAGTTTTAAATAAAACTGTCTAGCTAAAACAGTCCAACACTTTTACTACCGGAAACAACAGGATTAAAGTAATCCCGAAGTCATTGATAGCCATTATCGCCGTTGAGCTTCCGTAGCAATACAAACAAACAGGGCGGCTAATCGAAAACAGATCTTTTTCCAGACCACACTAATCAATCACCAGACGACAGAACACAGAGCCGAGCCGCAACTTTAACCAACAAAAGAACTGAGCACAGTGCAGATAGAGAAGCACAGTGAATGTAAAACACAACTAAACCATTAATTAATAAACAAAAATACACCGATTAGATAAGACATCACAGATGAAAAAAGCTCGCAAATACAGTCAGAGTGGCTTTAAAGTAGCATTGTGACGCAAAACTATTTTCAGGGGATGTGTTGGGTTATTTGGGACACACAATTGCATTAGCCGGCCCCTACATTGTTTTCAACCATAGTAACATATTTCAAATAATATTTTAAACTGCTTGTTTTTCTTAACCATCAATATATGTCGAAAGTTGCTTGTTATTATGAAGCCATATCGAGATGTGCTTTCCCACTCTCCCTTCCACTCTCTCCCTCAATCTGGCTTAGTTTAACACGCTAGCTATTTGAAGTTCATTCATAAACGTAGGGTAAAAAAAAAGTATTTTCCTCTGAGAATACATTTAAAGAATAAAGTCACATGTGTAGGCCCCGACAAAATCAAGGAGATGTGTTAGTGGAGTCAAAGAAATTTTGCTTTTATTCAGTACAAGAGAAAGAAAAAAGAGCGTGATCTAGCACAAGTTTCACCCCCAAATAAAAACCAAAAAAATAAAACATTTTCAAGTAAGATCCAAACCGAAGTACACCGTTGCTTTCTGAATGAACCGTTGCCCCGTCCAGTTGAGTTAAATCTGTAACAGCTTGAGAGAATATCAGATCAGTGAAGTGTTTCCTGTCAGCGATGACCCAACCCAGTGTTGTGGGAATCACGGCACAGAGGTGGAAGCTGCTCAGATGAAGTGAAGACGGATCCCACTGTGCCACAGACCTCAGTCTGAGACTGACACGAGACGTACCCTTTACTCCGACACTCAATGTAGCCTAACATACAACGTGTTCACATGTGACAACTTTAATACTAACAGCAAGAAAATAAGTCACAGTACCATGTCAGTAAAAAAACAGAATCCCATTTCTCCTGGAAGAATAAAAACAGAGCTTAACTGTTTGTGGACCAGACAGGCATGAACATCAAGCAGTTTTCATTTGACTTTCTGCAGCCTGTCAGGAGAGAGATTGTTTGTGTAACTGGGTGTGCATGTAGTGATGTGTGTGCACAGTGTGAGCAGGAAACACGCTGTACTCTCAGAACATCTCAATTCATAATAACAATTAAGAGAAAATCATTTCAAGATCATTATCCCTCAAATATAGAGTTAAACGATATTATATTCATGAGAGGATACACACAATACGGACTAGATAATGTAGTTTTGAGAAAAAATAAATCACATCTGAAATAATCAAATTAACGTTCAGTGTGAGGAATTTAAATTTCTAACTACACTCTGCTGGAATTCTGAATGTGGACAATTACATTGTGTAAAACATTAGCTAATCAGGTGAAATCAATAAATGATAACACGGAATTATGAGCCAAACATAATTAGTGAGTGGCATATGGGGGAGTGTGTGCATAAACATCAGTAACAGATTCCATCACACCGTGACAGGAAACACCTTCCCCTTGTCATCACTTCACCTCTTAACCCTCATAAATACAGTATGTACAAAATGGCAATTAGTATGAAATACAGAAGGAGGTTTTAAAGCCGTTTTAAAGCCCTGCTCCGTTATACGACTGCATCCTAAGGCGTGAAACAAAGCATGTCGTGTTTCTATTCTGTGCATCGGCGTTCATTCAACAGTGGTGGCCCCTACTAGACGGTGAAAAGAAATATCCGTCCCTCAGTTAAGAGCAATAGTCACAAGTATCTAATGTTCATGTTATGTTTACAGGCACAGTCCTCCTCGGCCTAGCGATGCTAGGTAAGCTAGCAGTATCGAGGAGATGCATCGCTTTGTTCTGTCGCGGAGATGCGGTGGCCGGGTGTAGTTCGGCAGAAAATAAATCGTTCATAAGTGAGACTGTGGGTTATCTTGAGTAACCGGGTCGTGATGTTTGTGTTGACTTTTTCAAATTAATTTTTTTCTCTCTTTTGGTCGAGTGCCAACTAGTTCCGTTATATTGGAGAGACGGCAGACATCCCCACGGCCGATATCTCCAACACTTAGCATTTCACACCAAAACTATCTAGACTGATAAATAGCACTACAGGTGAATTTTTGATTTTTGGGGTGAACTGTCCCTTTAAGTAATTGTTTTTTAACTCTTAAATTAATTTCAGTATAGGCGTCAATAAGCAGCTCTTAAAAAAAAACGTGAAAATGGGAAGAATGTTTCAACTACAAACTCATCAGACGGTAGCTAATATTCACATCAACTTATGAGTTGGGGAAAAATATTACAAATGCGAGGTTCCCTCCATTAAATTCGATAGTAATGGTGTAATACAGCTTCCTCTCACCAGTGCCAGCACTGAACACTGCTGATCAGCACTTTAGTACTTGAGAGAGGAAGAAACACCTGCGGCATCTTTGATTTGCCGCAGTTTGTATTGACTTTAATAGAAGAGACCTCACTGGGTCCGAGTCATTTGTCCCACATCACATCTTATTAGCAATAGAAACGGTGTTGCGGGAGGCAGCCGTGCAGCACTATGATGCACAGTGTGAGGCTCCATATTCCATAGAAAGGCCACTGTAATGATGGATTATATAACTGAAGCAAACTGTCTGCAAGTTGAGCCTCCGATTGTAGTGGAATAAATGAAAACCAATGTTAGCCTGGACGGAGAGAACACAGACAAAACACAGGTACATCCCTTTTCATTTGAAATCCTAGCGAGCTCTTTATTTCCTCAGTGTCCAAAGGAAGCTGAGCAACAAACCTCCTATTCACGGGAGGAAACAGAGGAGGCAGCCATGACAACACAATGCAGTGCACCCAATTCCCCCCTCTGCTGTAAGGTGACACCATTCACACGCTCTGCCGTTCTGTGGAACACTCTCTGTTTGGGACGATTAGCATCAATCACTCAAATGTCCAACTGGAGCGCCAACAAACTGCAAGCTGACTGTACCTGAACAAAATCTATGTATGACGGCCCGGAGAATGCTCACTTCTGATTGGTCAGAGCGTGACTATTATCTTCAGATATCAGCACTCTAATTGAATCACTTTATCTGCTGCAGCTCCCCTAAACTGTTATGTCTCTTCCAACGCAATAACTCACAATAAAGAGTGGCAAAATATGAAGAAACAATACTGAATATTGTGATCTGGCAACACAGCCACAGGCCTCCTGGCTGGACCTCTGTACTTGCAGAATATTAATATAATTTTCAAATGGTACGACTGTCATTGTCACAGGAAAGACTGTGTTGACAGCAGAAAGTGTAAAACCGCAGCAGACGGGCGACTCGCTTTGAAGTGCTCTGACTGCTCCTACACAGACCACAGTCTGCCATCCAGTCCCACAGCAGCTAGAGAGGCGCTCGCTTTGGGTTTCCTGCACCGCCTGACAGCCAGTTTAGCGACTGCAGGTACCGGAGAACAGCTGCCACCACACACTGAAGATGTTTTCATTTGTGTTTGGTATTGATTACCTTCAGAAAGCGCTCGCACGGAAACAGCAGCTTTACTTGATCGTATATGCTAACATGTAATCCACTTTGCTTTAAGGAACCGTGGAATCTCTTCAGAGCCTCCTTGAAGGTTTTTCAAGCCCGGTTCAGACCGAAAATGCCGGGCTGGAACTTGTAACGACCTTTGACGTTGTGAAACCAGCCTGTTGTACATTCTGATCCCACCCATGTGCCCACATGAAAAACAAGTGCGCCAAAGGAGCCCAGGCCACGAAATTTTGGCTGTACCGCTGGGTTCACAAGCTTTTCAAGTTTGGTTAGACCAGCGTCGCCGTAACATTTGGTGTTGTCAGCAGACCAGCGAGCGCACACCAGATATGACAATGACCTCAGAAAATAGCCAGGCCAATAAAAGGCAAAAAATTAACTATTTTCATGAGGAATGGGCAACAGAGGCTTTGTTTAGTGGCGCACATCCTAACGAAACACAGAAACCCCTTTGTCTACGGCCGGGTTGTAATAGAGTCCGTGACTGAAAAGTTATCAAAGGACCATAAAAGTAAGACATGTCTGCTATTGGCGATGTACAACTTGGTCTATGAATAGCTCTCAAAGGCCTTTTGTTCATTTTGTTCAATTAGCTTTCAGAGGAAAAGAAGGACATCTAGACACCTGGCTTAGATAAAGTTATCAGTTATAAATAAGCCTGTGAAACGTGTTGACGGCGGGAGTCCCACGGTTGGCAAAGAGAAAGGACATGGTGGACGAAGACGGATGGAACGGACACGCCTGCTCCTCAAACTGACGAGGTGATCCCTTCTTTCCTCCGTCCAAAACCTTTATTTCCATTTCAGCCAGCTAACAGTTTGTAACTGACTTGACCAGCTGACTTTGCTACGAGCTGATTGGCTGTTGAAACAGATGAGCTGCCACTGAAGACTTGACCAGCTGTGTCGCAGCCGCACCGTCGGTCGTCCGAATTACGATTACGGGCTAGTGCTGGTGGCCTTAGTTGGTTTGGGTTGTTTAGGTTTAAGCAGCATGAGCGGTGAGATTGGTTAGAGTTGGGGTAAGAATATCATGGTCAGCCAATCAGAGGCTGAGTAGGGCGGGTCATGCCATGGCCATAGTAGGAAAAAGACAATTGCCGCCGGCTTGAGTTGAACTGAGACGTGCCAGTTCTAACCGCCGCCACTTCTCCCCACAACATACTCAAATGCTTTCATACATTTTTCAAAAAATCTTCCCTTTTCCCCCCTCACTTTTTAAACACTACATGCAACTTTGAAATGTCAAATAAAAGAATGACATTTCAACAGTAAAAGAACAGAAATTTCTCTAGTTGTCCAGAACCAGGCCTTCATTTGGACCAGATTTCCCCTGTTAGTATATTGCTGCACACGACACTTCCTCATGTCCTGATAAAATCTGCTTAATCCCCCTCTGCAGTGTAAACATGGACTCCCACTCCTTGCAGTGATGCGTGCTCTCAGATCCAAAATGCAGTTGTGTCAGAATGAACTACAGCACCCACGTTCAGCAAAACATCCGGAAAAAAACAGTCAGACGTACATTTCTATGTCCGTGCAAAGGAATTCCGTGCCGTTGGACTGTCAAGCGTGAACCTGTCTCTGCGGTCACGTGTCCCTGACAGAGAGGTAGAGATGTTATGTATGTAGCAACGTCGGAAGCTCCACGCAGCAGAATGTTAATGACAGAATGTCAGCAGGCTTTCAGAGAGCACAACGCAGGACCAGGACGTAGGAGGACATGTGACGAGCTCCGTGTTTAAAACGTGCTGAGAGAAATGTGCTGCACTTCAGGGATCGTGAAGAGTTTCAGATTGTTACTCAAAGCCGTATGGAGCAGTTTTTGTAGAGCTGGTGTTCATTCAGAAGCTATCACAGCTCATTTAACGATACTATATACAGTATATATGTATATATACATATATATATAGTATGTTTTCTGCCCTCCACATAAGCAAAGCTTTTTGGCGCCACCGCAGATTATAAAGATTATAGATTTAGGAGAAAAAGAAACTCGGAAAAATGTTGGGTTTTGTTTTTTTTGTCAAGGAACCACATCGCTTCACATGGTCGGCTAAACCTAATCACACCAGTCTGGTCTAACTTGAGGATAAAGTACAATGCATACTGATGTCAGCATTGTGTTCATAAAATAACACCTCAGAGACCATATTTACAATACCACTCACTTTAGGCGGCTGGTGTCACCACCATGGTTAATGTTACAGCAATGTTTAACGGAACAAGGGAAGCGATGTAGTTCCTTGACAGAAAAAGGTTTTCTCGTAAATTTATGACTTTATTACTTCAGAGAATATTCTGGTAAATTTGTGAGTTCTTTGGAGGAAATTTACCACTTTAATCTCAGAGAATCTCAAAAAATGTTTCTTCTTTATTTACTTTTCTTAATCTCAGCGTTTTGTTTCCTCAGACTATCACCCCCCCTCTCCCGGCTCCATACTTCCCTTATATCTAAAATGGCCTTAATATAGAGTTGTATTTCTAAGATGCGAGTTGTATTTTTGACATACTTTTTAAGGAAGTATTGCCTATTTTTTTGGTCTTGTTTCTAGATGCATTGCTTATTATTTGCTTTCATTGTTAAGTTGTTTATTGTTAGTAGCTAGGCAGACTCCTGAACAACACTGATGTCCTCTTGGAATATTATATCTTTGTGTTGGAGCTGTAGTGTGTCTTTGTGGCCTGTCTGACCACACGTCCCAGAATACCTGCTGACTCGCTGCTCAGAGTTAATCTGGGAGGCATTCTGTAGAGCTGAGGTCGTTATAAAGAATGAGGGAGTTCACCTTCAACAAGCAGCAGCTTTGACATTTATTTTGGCTAACAACGATATGAATTTCTTTTTGAAATGGGTCTCCATGAAAACGCCTGTGTCGCATGTGTCGGACGGCTACTTCAGCAGATAGTGGAAGGAAGGAATGTACCCGAACTGTTCATATGAAACAGACTCAGCAGGCCGGCGAGTATCAGGCAACTCTGAACAGATGCACAGGCCTCGGATTGTTTTCCACCTCTTGTATTATTAAGAGATATTTAAGGAGCGGTTCGGGTCAGTGCTCTAGACGGGGCTCAGTGTCGACTTTGAAGCTGAACTAAGTTTGCGACAGAGAAATACAACGCTTATCCTAATTATTTTTTTCCATGAGCGAGTACCAGCCTATAGTGACTTTACGAACCACATCAGCAATGGGATATTGGTGTTGTACCATAATCTGACCCCAGTGTGTGCCTCTCACGTTATCCCAGAGTAACAGAGCAAAGCATGCAATCTTTGGAAAAACCCAGAAGGTGGTTTAACGGCATTTAGTATGTTTTTCTACCCATAGTCCAAGTTGCAACTGTTTCCTTATTCAGGTGGAGGGAACTAACAAATGTCCTTGCTTGTGTTGTACATTATATACATTATTTTGCATGGAAATATAAAATAATTGAAAGGAAAAATCAATATAGACAAGCATGACTTGCAATAAATATTTTAAATGGTTGGACATTGAGCTGACATTGACATCTCCAGCTGCCGTTCTTGCTTTGATTCATAAATATAGTCACAACCTTTGAATGGACTGTGGAAATGCTGTGTTTTTTAAAGATTGCCAGGTATTTACATTTTACCAGGACGGTTGCTTCGCTCAATGTAATGGTTCTGCATGAGAGGCAAAAACTGGGGCTACATCTAACTTTACTTCGAGAAGTTTCAAGCATGTGCGCTGAGGACAACGTGGAAATCTTCACTCTCAAAAGTATTAACATGAAGAGGGAATAAAACAGGCTTCCATGTGTCGATAAATAAACGAAGCAGAAGGTACCGACAGCACTAAAAAGTGCTTTTCCTTATATAAAAGTGGTCCTTTCGTCCCAAGGGTCAAGTAGTCCACGACAATTACACCAACTGAAAGCAAAGACCATTTTTTAAGAAAACAAGCAAACAACTCAAGAAGTGGAAGTGCAAAGGAGGAGCTTTTTTTGTTTTCTCATGTGTAAACCGCACCTGGCTCAGTTTTCAGTTTCATTAGTCCGTCTGTTTAGAGACCAAAGGTACCGTATTCAGGAACCAGATTCACCTCAAACCTCATCTCAATCGTCCTTTATCGTTCCCCCCTATCAAAGTCCGGTTCCTCCTCATTAAGCGGCTTCCGTCCCAGTCTCTCTCCCCCTCCTCCACAGTCCTCACCCCAGCCTCCCCCCCCACCGCCCTCTCTCCTGTCCTGGACGAGTCATGTCTTAAAAAAGAGCCGCCAGCTGCGACGATCAGACCCTGGTTCTGTTGCACAGGCTGGACTTGGGCGGCCAGAGCCCGCGGGAACTGCTTCGCATCTAGCACGTCTTTGTACTGGATCTCGGGCCGGATCATCCTCAGGCAGGCTGTCCTGGTGGCGTTGTCCAGACCCGGCTGGAGCTCGTAGCCGAGAATCTTCACCAACCCACTCTGGTACGGGCGGATGTTTTTGTCTCGGATCCGATGAGCCTCCACAGGCTTCCCGCCGTCCCTGAGACAAACCCGGGCCAGATCTTCCCGCCGCATCTTGAGAAGAGCTACTTCCTCCTCCATCTGGGCGTGACCGAACTGGTTGATTTCTTCCCAGAAGGTCCGGTTGAAGGATTTGTATAAGTGCCAGTCTAGGGCGTTCCACTGCCGCAGCTTCTCCCGCTGCTCCTCCGTTATATTGGTCACTGTCTTGGCTTGTAAGCGCCCGCCTTTTCCACCGACGCCGGTCGCCGTCGCCACTTTGCCCACCCAGCTCCCGCTCATCCCCCCGATGCCGCTGGGCTTCTGCTGCCGGGCATTGAGGCTGAATGAGACGACGGCGTCCAGCGGCCAGCAGAGGGCATGTCTCAGCAGGATCATGGACTGGTCAAAGTACTCAGACACTAGAATCAGCTTGAAGGTCTGGCGGATCATTTGCTCGGCGTGCTGAGCCAGTGCCAAAGAGAAATTGGCATTGTGGTCCATGCCGAAGTCAAACAGCAACAGGTTGCGGGCATAGTGGTTGTTGCGGAGACGAGGGTCGTAGTATTTGTTAGGGTAGTCAGCAAAGTCGCCCAAGGTTTTGGCCTTCCGAAAGGCAGGTGCTACCTCTTTATAATAGGCAAAGGAGGACTCAGCCAGAGCGACCGGGTTCCTGATGATGGAGAAATAGAACGTGTCTGCAGGCATCACCTTCTCCGCCTACGAAAACAGAAAAGGAGAACTTGTCGTCACTAATAAGTGCTATCAAACAAACCGCCATTTGTCAGTTTCGCCTGAGTTGAGTAATCAACTATTTATAGAGTTGGTGAGTTTCCTGAGTCACATTAAAGATAAAGAGAAGATGTTATTAAGGATTATTTGCTGAATTTGGCTCATAATTAAGGAATAAGAGGACATTTTTTTAATTATTTAAGGAACACGTTGTCCATAGACCTACACAGATACATATTAAAGTTTTGGATAGAAACAACATGTATGTAAGTTTTAAAAACCTAAAACCAACCAATTCAGACCACTTTATAGTACAGTATATCCACATCACTACAGAATACCCCATCATCATCGTCCCCTACGTCTTTCCACTGCCCCCTCTCCTCTTCTCAATAACTCACCTCAGGCTTGTTAAATCTCATGTGATTGCCCATGATGTGAAACTCCACGGCTCTGGGACCTCGGTAACCTTTGACCCTGTGGGCATTGAAGGGGAGTGGGTAGCCAAGCTGGTAGCCCAGTGGCAGTGCGAAGCGGAGGTCGCGCTCCTCCCCGAAGCGGTACAGCATGTTGAGCACGGTGCTGCTGGCCGTCTTGTGGGTCTTGAGGAACATGATGTGTGTGTGCTGCTGACAGGAGCCCAGAGAGGGCCCCTGGGCATCAGGGGACGTGAAGATGGAGCGACCAGCTGTCTGGACACTGCTGGAGGAAAAGGTAAAGATCCCATTTCAAACTGTGTGCATTGAAAATCCTGCAGTTGAGCACTAATCAACAAAAGTTCAAATGACTCCATGGAATGTAAGAGAAATGTCTCCTAGCGCCCACACTGCCTTGGTTTCTGGTAAACTCTCATTAACTAGGTTTCCAGCAGCAGCAGGAGGGCTTCCCTCGACTAAAGACAACGCCAAAATTGTTAGACAAGTTCAAGAAGCGGCAAGATATTGGTTGTTTATGACCAAATTACGAAGCGGCTACATGACCGCTTTGTCACATCATGTTATGCCTCCTGAAGCTCTAGCGAGGTGCCACCCCTCGCCAAAACCAAGCGTGGTATTTCTAGTAGTTGAGAAGGCACCTTAACACACTATCTCCTGTTGTGTGCTACATGTGTGAAAGGACAACTCCTGACAATGTCCAGAGTTCATATGGGAAAACTGCGAGACAGTTAGCAACTCAATTTTAGTTGGTGAACGTAGTGGAGCATTTAACAACTAAACTATTTTCCTGGAGGAGACCAAAGACGAACTTACATTCTGCTAATTCTGTGTGTCTGCTTTAGAGTTAGAGCTTCCATTTCTGCGTTGACATTTTGAACAAACTATGGCAGATTTTGATTTGATTTGTAACTCTGTGAAAACGCTTTTTGGGATGTATGAGGGAAAGTTTGCAAGTGGTGTATCGTAGAGCTTGACCGGTAAGTGCTTGACTCAATTATAAAAGGGCATGTTATTCTAGCCAAATCTTAGGGATCCTTATCGGAAATACCAATATTTGCATCACACTGATAAATCCTGCATCAGTCAGGCGCTAGTGCGTAGGTCAGTTAGACGGCAGCATACTTTTAAAAGCCAGTTGTTTTGCTCTGAGCGCACCATAGACATGCTCTCAGCAGGCAGAGGGCCTGAAACCTGAACCTCCCTCAGGGCCCTTGGAACCAGATGTTAAGAGGTTAAAGTGAAGGAGTTAAATGGTGAGCTTTGAAGACGCCCTGTGCGCCACAAGGAGAGAGGGGTCAAGTCAAAGATTACTTCAGGGTTAATAAATAACTAATAATTATAGTCTTACTGTGTGCAGTATCTCAGTATTAATACCAAAATCATATGTCTGTTCAAATCGTCCTTTGGGAATTTTTTTAAAATATTAAAATATACTTCCAAACTTCTTAAAAGTATCAGTGCACGTTATCTTAACAAACAGCAGCTGTAGCAGAATAGTACAGCTTGTTTCAATTTGCCAGATAAATATTTCATATCTCATGTAGCTAAGAGCTCATTTTCAGGCTATTACAAGATTTAAACATCTTTTTAAATGTTCTGAGTTGTAGTGCAGAGTTTTTTTTTCTCTCCTGCCAACACAGGCTAAATCTCGGTGGATTTTAGAGTGTGAACTCTACTCAAACTCAAAAGGCATGAAGCCCGTCCAGGCGCAGGCTGTGTATGTTTAACACCACGGTCCATTCCCAGTGCTCACCCTATCAGCCCACAGATGAGCCCCATTTCCATGGGACGGTTAGGCATTGTTAGGAACAGGACACACTTCGAGGGATTTTCATGAATTGTCTCTATAGATTATCTGTTATACAAATACCCTAGAAACTATTTGCAAGCGGACTATCCAAATAAAGTGCCGTGAAGCTGACAGCGCTCCGAGCCCGACTTTTGGCACAACGACCTCTTTTTATGTTTGGTAAAGAAGTGTCCCGTGATTAAGTTCAACACCACGACATTTAGCTCCTGCATTGTTCTCCTCAGTTCCTCAGTGTGGTTCTTGCGGTCGACGCTGTCACATGGTGAGCCGACGGCTGCGAGCGGAAAATCAAAATAGGCGAGTCATGCTGCTGTAGTTTTAATAGCTGTGCATATGCAGTTTGTGCCTCATTTGCACAATAAAATGAAGTGAACAGACATACACTCCTTTCAACGGTGAACACTCAATGAGAGCAACTCTATCAAAGATGTCGCTGCAGATATTTGGCCTTTGACAGGTTGTACGGCAAACAACTGTAATGCAAAAACTGAAGCTAGAGCTAAAGCTAAAAGAAAGCAATAAGATACCTCTTGTTGAAGATGACCCCCAACAGCTGGCCAGCGAAGCCAATGGCAACGAAGAGCAGCAGCGCTTTCCACATCCAGACTGGACCCACCCGACCACAAACCAGCCACCGCAACATCCTGGGAGGAGAGGTGGAGGGGCAAAGGTAAGAATGGATGGGTGGGTGGGAGGATGGAGGGAGCAAGGAATAGATAGACGATAGAGAAGGGATACAAAGGTTAAAGTGGAGGAAATGACGGGCCAAAGAAAAGGTTAGAGAGGGTAGTGGAGGGGGGGGATGAAGAGAAAAGGAGGGAAATGAGAGAAGTGGAATGAATGATGGAGGGACAAAGGGATGGATGGATGGGGAAGGAGAGATGATGTTATGAGGTGGAGGAGGGGGACCAGGGGAGATGATGTCATATGAAAACAGAGAGGGGATGAAGAGATGAGCAGAGCGTGGGAGGGAGGAGGGTGGAGAGGCAAAAAAGAAGGGAGAGGGAGACATTTGGATGAGTCATAAAGATCATCATCATCATCACAGGGACGAAAGCAGCCTGAGAGCATCCAGAGACAAGATTCATTACACCAACACTGATTGTTCAGAATTGAATTTTCTGATCGAAAAGTCCGCTGACAGTTTTTGATGATTTGTTCTTTGCCTTATATATCTTGACTCGAAGGGATGAACACAAACTTTTTGCCATGTCATTCCAAATAACTCTTCGGCAGCGAAGCGGCAAAGGAAGAGAATAACCGTCCAACCAGAGGTGAGTATGTAAGTGACGTGCCGGACGCGAACATGCCTGCTAGCCTCAGGCTGGAGAGAGGGATGAGAAAGAGGCTGCCTGTGTGTGAAGAAGGGGATAGGTCATTGTGGCCGAGGCTGCGAATCAATGAACAGGACCTCCTGGTAATACAGAATTCACGGGATTGAGATGAACGTCAGATAAAACTACGTCTGTAAAGTCAAAGCTGGGACACGGGTGGGGGAGTCTGCACACAAACCCCTGCTAATGTAACACTGAACAACTGCATTTCTGTAGTCAGTGGTGCGGAGCTGAATCTGTGAGTGGGAGACCACTTCAGTGTATTTGCATACCACAGTGTAAACTTACAGTCCCAGTAAATGCAGTCGATAGCAGAGTGGTCTGTTCTGGCACGCTCCTGCCTTGTTACATAATAAGAACATTTAGTGGTTAAACACACATGGGTGCAGCTGAAACAACCAACCGCACCTCATTTTATTGCCAGATTGACAACCCCGAATAAGCTATTAATAATAAAATAAAACTGGCAAAAAGTTAAGCTGGGCTAGACAGTTTATTTTTGGAATCATTGGGCAACAAAATCCATGTTAAACTTTCAGCATATTGTATATTTCCAACATCATCCAGATCACGCTTGTGATCCTGATACCGTTACATGGCGGCATTACTATGAGAGTTACCGTCCTGTTTGCTTTCCTGTTAAGCCATTTGGGATGACAAACTGTGATTTAAGGTTCTAGCTAGCTACAATATTGGCAAAGAGTTTCAAAGATGGAGAGACAATGTTGCTAATAGTTTAGACTTATGCTAACTGTAACAAAAAAAGCTTAACATTTAGAGAAATGGAGAGGAAATGTTGCTAATAAATTGGCTTGCTGCTCACTTTGCCGCAGCCGTAAGCCATAAGTTAGCCTTTGGTTACGGTGAGCAGAAGACTAAACTTTTAGAAAAATCAAGAGAACGGATGGAAGACGGACGGAGTTGCTGCTTAGCGCCACGTTGATTGGGAGTCTTGTTATACAAAATATTTAGACATCTCAGTGGCTTTTCAGGAACAGTATCTTGCCAAGAAATACATTGAAACAGTTGTGAAAGAGTTTCCTTATGCAAAACACGTGATAAATAAGTCAATATCGACCAAGCTCAAGACCGCCTGGACAAAGTACCGTGGGGCGGTTGACACGGGACACCGCAGTGGACACCGCAGAGTGGTGTTGAATGACGGGGTTTACTTCAGGTACCTTTAACTGATCTTTGCTGGCTGTTGTTGAAGTGAAACTGTCTGTAATGTTAAGCTTTATGTACGCTGTGGAAAAATAGAAAAAACTAATAAATACCATGGATATTTCGGCCAAATTATATTATTTTGTGTCTTGTAGACGTACGTGTCGATTGCTCCGATTCCCTAAAACTGTGCGAGGCGTCACCACTACTGTGAAATAAAAGTATTACAGTATTTGATTTTGAAACAGTAGTCTTGAGGTTGACCAAATAACATAAGGGGCATGAGACGCCTCCGTTTGTCCGTTAAGTGGTGTAGCATTGTTCAAATGTAAAAAGTTCAAAAATATCCGTTTTAGTAACCTAAAACTTTGTTTGTGTGTGGATGAGAGGTCAAAACGCAGAGAAAAATATCCGTTTTAAAAATACTTGTAGACAGGGTCTTAGTCGGCCGAGAGCTTACCTTTGGCTAGGGTTAGCAGGAGGCTAAACTATCAGAAAGATGAAGATAAATCGTTGAAAAGATCAGCTTTACGCTAACGTTAGCCGTGAGCTCGCCTTAGCTGTGAGCAGAAGGGTAAACTATTAGTAACATTTTCTCTCCATATCTGAAACTCTTCACTTCAGACTCTCTTTTTGATAAGTACCTCTTCCCTTTTTGAATTGCTTTGCAGTGTAGGCAGTTGTTGCCGATGCTGGAATGGCAACTTTTCCTGCAGGATATTCCGCAGTTAAATCAGTCCTTCGCCATCAGAAGGGACGTGCACGCACATCGGCATTTGTGACAGCCAATATGAACGTCCTCTGTCTGTAATGACCAGGGAGTCTCCCACGGGCTAGGTTTTCTAATGCCTGAAAGCAGAGTCAAGAGGGGGGGCAGACGTCTAGTTTTATCTCAGAAGACTTGAATTACAATACGCTGAAAGGTTATCCTGACGTTGTTGCCCAATGATGGCAGAAAAAAACCTGCCTACCCCAGCTTTACTTTATGACATTTTGAAGCTTCCAAGCTTGTGAATGAGCTTCACTGACCTTTAGGCAAGAAGTTATAGCTAAACCTAGAGTAAAGGTCCCAACTTATCTCTGCCAAGGAAATCTAAAACTGCTAAATGATTTGTGCATCAAAAGTACCCCCCCCCCCCCCCCCACATTTCTTTATGCTAGATATGTAGTTTGAGAAAGTACAGCAGGAAAAACTCACAATTTATCCAGAAAAAATAAATCCCTTTCTGGTTCTTCTTTCTCCTTGCTCAGTTGAGTTTTCAGGTGATAATATTTTATTTTTATTTTATACGTCATGATTAATTGAAAAAACAATAGTTCAACTTTCATTTAAATAGCAATAAATTGACAAGAATAACTAACGATAATTAATATTTAGTTTTAGTCATAAACTGTTTTTTGTACACAATTAGTTGATTAATCGTTTGATCAACAGATCATTAATTAACCTTTTCACTTTATTCTGAACAATTTTACAACAGATTAATCTACAATGGAAATTGTTATTTATTGCTTCCATAATTAAACTGGCTGTATATGATAATGTGTAATAATAATAAAGCAAATGTGTTGCAAAGAGATATGTTAGTGTGCACAAAATAGGAAATAACGTTTCTGTGATAATTAGACACACAAGGTGGCGTGTGTGTGCGTGTGTGTGTGTGCGTGTGTGTTTTTCTGTCTCATAACAGTAACCACTTGAACACTCACGTGTCTCCGCTGTGGCCGGATGGCTCTGATCACTGTGATCACTGACAGCCACCAGACAATATTAAACATGTGTTATAAACATATGGAGAACAGAGGTAAAAGAAATCCCTCCATAGTCTCAGCAGAAGATGGGCGGTACGAATACACAACAAGAGCGGTGCTGCACACAGAATGAGTGGCCACAGTCTCCACCACAACACAAAGAAGCCTTCAGTGGACAGCCCAGTAATAGACAGGAATAAATCTCGCAGATGGTTTGAAGAAAAGAAAACGTGCAGAAAGGCCTTTGAAGCAGCCCCCCCACCTCCACCCACACCTTCTCCTCTTTCTCTGCAGGATCACAGCGCAGCGCCACCTTTTTTATTCCCCCACAATCACTGCATCCAGCCCGCCGGAACGTTACCCGACTCCTTCTCTCCCCCCGCTCCCCCCTCCCTCTCTCTCTCCGGTGGCTCCTGCTAGCTTTTAGCTTAACGTTACCTGGCTCTCCGTCTGAAAAGCATAGCTGTGTCCCCGGGCCGGCGTCGGTGTTATCGTGCGGCTGCAGAAGAGAGCTCGGTGCATCTCGAGAGGCTTTCTGCAGCTGCTCCGCCGCCGCGTACAGATCAGGCCATGGACCCTTCGGAGCGGCCCCCGCACGGATCCCGGGTCAGTCTCTAGGATGCTGATAGCTGCTCTGGTCTGTGTGTGTGTGTGTGTGTGCACCGACAGCTCCAACGCTTTATCCTGCTGACGGCCGACACACACTCACACACTGTGGTCAGCCGTGCGCTGAAAGATGAGAGTGTGGTTCCGGGCACTTTTCAGAATAAAATACACTCGAAATATTGTTGAGGACATCGTTGACTCCACCCACACTGAAAATTAGACATTTTTACTGTACCAATTAAGAGATATTTAAAAGTAAATGTCATACATTTGTACCGAGGAACAGGTAATTTCTGAATATTTGAAGTGTTATAAAAAGTATTCCCTCAACAATTCCAAACAATGATTGATGTATACAGGTGCATCTCAATGAATTAGAATATCATCGAAAGTGTGATATATTTCGAGTGTTTAGGCTATGGTTTACAGCTAATAAAAACCCCAAATTCTGTATCTCAGAAAATTTGATATTACATAAGACCGATTAAAAAAAGGATTTTTAATATAGAAATGTTGGCCTACTGAAAAGTATGTCCATGTACAGTATACAGTATGCACTCAATACTTGGTCGAGGCTCCTTTTGCATGAATTACTGCATCAATGCGGCGTGGCACGGAGGCGATGAGACTGGCACTGCTGAGGTGTTATGGAAGCCCAGGTTGCTTTGATAGCGACCTTCAGCTCGTCTGCATTGTTGGGTCTGATGTCTCTCATCTTCCTCTTGACAATACCCCATAGATTCTCTCTGAGGTTTAGGTCATTCAAGAATTTGGTTGAGAATCACAAGGAGTGAACTGCGGCTGGAGTCAGTGCTTCAAGAGCCACCACACACAGACGTATCCAGGACATGGGCTACAACTGTCGCATTCCTTGTGTCAAGCTACTCCTGAACCAGAGACGTAAGAAGTGTCTTACCTGGGCTAAGTTGCCTGAGCTAAGTTACCTGGACTAAGGAGAAAAAGGACTGGACTGTTGCTCAGTGGTCCAAAGTCCTCTTTTCAGATGAAAGTCAATTTTGCATTTAATTTGGAAATCAAGGTCCAGAGTCTGGAGGCAGAGTGGAGAGGCACACAATCCAAGTGTCTTGAGGTCCAGTGTGAAGTTTCCACAGTCAGTGATGATTTGGGGAGCCATGTCATCTGCTGGTGTTGGTCCACTGTGTTTTATCAAGTCCAAAGTCAGTGCAGCCTTCTACCAGGACATTTTAGAGCACTTCATGCTTCCCTCTGCTGACAAGCTTTATGGAGATGCTGATTTCATTTTCCAGCAGGACTTGGCACCTGCCCACACTGCCAAAAGCACCAATACATGGTTTAATGACCACGGTATCACTGTGCTTGATTGGCCAGCAAACTCGCCTGACCTAAACCTCAGAGGTCTTATGTAATATCTAATTTTCTGAGATACAGAATTTGGGGTTTTTATTAGCTGTAAGCGATAGCCTAAACACTCGAAATATATCACACTTTCGATGATATTCTAATTCATTGAGATGCACCTGTATACATCAATCATTGTTTGGAATTGTTGAGGGAATACTTTTTATAACACTTCAAATATTCAGAAATTACCTGTTCCTCGGTACAAATGTATGACATTTACTTTTAAATATCTCTTAATTGGTACAGTAAAATTGTTTAATTTTCAGTGTGGGTGGAGTCAACGACGTCCTCAACACATGTATATCAGTCATTGTCTGGACTTATTGAGAAAACTGTTTTTATTACACTTCAAATATCCATTTATTAGATATTTTCTCGATTCAAATGTATGAGTTTTAATTTGAAATATCTCTTAATTGGGACAGTAAAAATGTCTAATTTTCAGTGTGGGTGGAGTCAACGACGTCCTCAACACATGTATATCAGTCATTGTCTGGACTTATTGAGAAAAAACTTTTTATTACACTTCAAATATCCATTTATTATACTTTTTCTCGGTTCAAATGTATGAGTTTTAATTTGAAATATTTCCTAATTGGTACAGTAAAAATGTCTAATTTTCAGTGTGGGTGGAGTCAACGACGTCCTCAACACATGTATATCAGTCATTGTCTGGACTTATTGAGAAAACTGTTTTTATTACACTTCAAATATCAATTTATTATACTTTTTCTCGGTTCAAATGTATGAGTTTTAATTTGAAATATTTCCTAATTGGTACAGTAAAAATGTCTAATATTCAGTATGGGTGGAGTCAACGATGTCCTCAACACATACATGTCAGTCATTGTCTGGAATTATTGAGAAAAATATTTTTTGTAGCACCTTAAATATTGTGATATTACCCATTTTTGTCCTGAACATATATGCATTAGTCGTGTGGAATTATTGAGAAAAACATTTTTATAGCACCTTAAACATTTAAAAAAATGTGCCATTTGAAGATACAAATTCAGTTCAGAGTTTTTGCTTCGTAAAATATCTTAATTGACCGTCAGTCAGGTATTATTAACTTCCAGCAACCCTCAAATCAAAGAATAAAGACACTTTACGCACAATTTAGGTGTATTTTCCCTTTAACTCAGGAGATGCAGGTAGCATGTTTTATACTTAATGTGAATATAATTCATTTAATCTAATTTCATTATGCAATATGTATACTTTGTTGGCATCTTATTTTGAAAACCGGATGTTCGTCTGTAGAAAACCGGAAGTTTTCACGTTAATCTTTCCGCTAACTTTGCAAAATCTTTCGCTCGCTCCCGTCCTGTGCCGTTTGGTTGCGTTTACCGTAAGTTTCAGCGTATAGGTGCACTACAATTTAAGTGTCTGCTGAGTTGACCACGGAGATCTGAGTGTCTGCTGACTTGACCGCAGTAGTGGGATGCATACAACGTGTTCTCAACATGAATGTGCCGTTGTATTAAAGGGGAGTGTTGTGCATCTGTCTGCGAATATATTTATATAAGAAAAAAACAATTAAGAAATAATCACACAATTATTGTAATTTATAGTACAGTTACTTTACAGATAAAGATTTGATATATATTAAAAAAAACGTTTTTTAAATACAACATATTGTTGAAGGTGCTCATTATGAAATTCAGAGCTTTTCTATTGACTCTACACAGCTCTCAAAATGGCAACAGCTCAACCGGCGGCTAGAAGCTAACCATGCTAACAGCTAAAACAGCAGCGGTGCCAGAGCTAACAGCGTAGATTGGGGACGGCGTTATCAGCTGTTAACACCGTATGAGGGCAGTACAGAGCGGTGGCCGCGAGCTAGCCAGCGGGGCACGCTAACATGCACTATAATTATATTACTCCACTATATCTTTACATAGAAAATAGTTGTTTAGTGGTTCAACAGCTGTTAAATAGAGTAAGTCTTTCTCCACTTGGCAGCTTCCCAAAAGTCACACTTGATCCTCAACATGGGTTTAAACATTCAAATGTGCGGGAAGATGGAAGGCTCTCCGCCGTACTGCAAATTCAAATCCGGGTGCGCCATGATTTGTCCCCCTGAGAGTGTTTTGCTCTCTGCAGAGTCGACAAGTGCAGTTGAGCTCTGCAGGTCACTGCTGCTGCTGCTCAGTAATCTCACACTGCTGCAGCTGTTAAAACATGTCACTGCTGCTCACAGACCAGGAGCCTGCCAGTGATATTCATTTACCACCATATTGAACTGTTTATACTACATAGGGTGTCTGCATAGGCGGGATGTATTCACGCATGATCAAGGGTACCATATATAATAAACTTACAGGTTGAGTTATACTAAATAACACAACTTTCTTCCCATGAGATTATAACTTTTCCTTTAAAACCATGCTATTGTTATCAGTATATTATGACTTTTTTTTACAATTTACCACAAGAGGGCGGAGCTAAGTACAACCTCGAATGAAGACACTTTTAGGCAACCAAAATGTTACAATTAACTTTCATGAACTGAAAGTACACTGTGTAAACTCATGTTTACAAGGTTTACTGATTTAATAAATCAAGTAGAAGAGTCCTTTTCTCATAGACTTCTATACAATCTGACTTATTTTTTCAAGCAGAGGAGTCGCCCCCTGATGGCCATTAGAAAGAATTTATGGCCCCCTCAGCATATCAGCAAATCCAGTTTACCTGTAATTTATTGAGCCCCATATTATTAGAAATATTCTTTAGTCTGATGAGACACAAAAAATTGGCATATACCATAGTACGATCAGCAAAAATCAGGTGGCACTCATCACCTGCCAACATCATGCCGACTTAAGCGTAGTTCATATTGGCAGCAGTGATGCAGGTGGTGCGCGTGGCCTCCACGCATGGCCTCCGCGCGTGGCCGCGGCGCTTGGCTGTGCACCCCTGAATTTTTATAACTTGGCACGTAAGATCACGACTGTGACAAATAGCTCACCAATAAAAGCACTATTTACTATTCTGTCTAGGCCCTAGACAGAATAGTCTCTAGGGATTATGCAAAGAAGGCCAATTCACTTTGAAATGCTTTAGAAACAGAAGGTCTTAAAAATCTTCATTTGATTATTCATTATTTTGCTGCCAAATCAAATTGTTTACAGGATATTTAACCTTCGTTTTCCTTATAATGCATTTAATAACTTGTCTCTTGACAGGGCTTGTACAAAAGCAATAAAGTAGTCCATGAATATGAGATAAACTAACCTCCACAATGCTGAGGAGGGATTGTAATTATCTGTATTACAGATAATTAGACTTTAATTTTCTGTATTACAGATCATTTCAATCCCTCCTCAGCATTGTGGAGGTTAGTTTATCTCATATATAAATATATATATATTTAGTGTCTGACTGTCCTTGAGCTGGGTGTCCAACGCCTGGACTTGAAAAGTAAGCAACTTACTTTAAAAGTAAGTGAAGAGTCCATAAATGTATTTTTCATGTGAGCATTTTAAACATTATGACTTAACATTAAAGTGTTCTATCACTTGAAGTCTACAGAACAACATGCTGTGAAACATTAATAAGGTAATTTACTCACTAACTCTACCTCGATTTGAAGGCTCAGATATCCTGAGAGCAGTGAAGAGAGATTAAACGTCAAAGCTTTGGCTTCATTTAAAGCTGACGCTTGTTTCGGTGACCTAAAGGCATCGATAGACATGAGAATCATTTGAGCAGGACTGAGGTCTTCGGAGAGGAGATCCCTCTTTGGAAATCTATGGCATCACTTGGAGCAACAAAGCAAAGTGTTCCAACTGGAATACCTTAAAATAAATAAATAAATCTGGTATCTGTGGCTGTGCACATGACTGTAATTACCTCATCCAATCATTTCATTTGGCCCGAATGTTTCCGAGAAACCGGAGTAGACTTTGTGAGAATTCCCAACGCTCTATTACCAGTATACGACCCTAGTTCCACTGCTGCTACGGAAGCCCTTAAGGACAAGAGAGGGAAAAACAATTCTAGACCTTCATTTCCTGAGTCTGAAGAAAATCATCTCTGAAACATTTGGCGGAGGTTTTTTTTGCCAGAATATTATATCTTAGTTCCTTTAAAAAAATGTTTTCACAAATGTAAAAAATGAATTTTGCACTACCTTGTCATTTGCAGATGCCTTCATTATTTCAAATGTTGATTGTAAAAAAATGTGTCTGACGGTTGAATTGTGTGTGCCTGCGATTGTTACTACAGAGTTTGTTGAATAATCCGATGCAAAGGGAACATTTAAATCCTACACTTTAAGACAGTCCTGATCAGTATTGAGGCAGAGTCAGTGTGTGTGCAGCAGGACGCAGCTCTGATTCTAAATTTAGATATAAATCCTCTAATCGGTTAACTGCAGCCTTTGTTAAGGAGCACAGCAACAGCTGCTCCTGACCCCCCCCCCTTCCTCCACCTTACCCATATGGCCCAAAACATAGCACTGTGTCCAAAACCTGAGGCGCTGCATCGTGTGTGTATGAAGCAGAAAGTCAAGTCTGAAGGCTGCATGCTTCTAGCTGGATGAATGTATTTGATTGGCTAACGCACCATGTTGCCCGATGATGTTGGACTGTGCGGTTATCACATTCTCCCTCCCAACTCGTCAAATACCAACGCTTACTCAGTAGCCCCTTTGCTTCAATCTATGACGCTCTAGGTACCACTTAATCATCTTAGGTCGTGGCAGGGACGAGTTTCCAACTGCTTGGCGTCTTTTCAAAATAAACCTCCGTCTACTCAGGAGGTTAGCTTTTGGAAACAAGACCACAGTTAGGTTTAGGAAGGGAGGGTGGTTGACATGAACTTGGCTGACTTAGGAATTACGTGACATGCCAGTGACTTGCAATTCACAAGACTAGCGAGTGATTAGCGACTCACGTGACTAGCCAGTGTCTCACCACTCACGTGACTAGCAACTCTTAAAGGACTCACGTCACTAACGACTGAAAAACCACTCGCGCAACTAGCGAGTGACAAACGAGTCACCTAACTAGAAAGTGTCAAACCACTCACGTGACTAGCGAGTGACTAACTACTCACGCGACTAGCAATTCTAAACGACTCCCGTTACTAACAAGTGACAAACCCCTCACTTGACTTGTGAATGACAAACAACTCATGTAGCCAGCGAGTGACAAACACTTGAGTCAATGACACTAACGACTGACAATGTGAAACAATGTGGTAAAAGGCCAAAGTCCTGTCTTTGTTGGACCCATCCACCTCAAGTGTGTGTGGTTGCTATGAACGTCTGACAATGCAGGTGGCTTTACCTTAGAGATGGTTGAAAGCGTGGTGCGACCAGGTGCAGAGGGGCACGGACCAACCGTCGGTGTTTGACGAGTTGGGAGTGAACCAGGGTCGGTGCTGAAGACGTATTCGTGATTAACTGTTTTGCTGAACAACTTATCACTCTTAGCTCTCCCTCACTCTCTTATGGTCTTATTGTCCAAATCTTTTTATGTGTAATACTCGCAAAAGTTACTCTCCGACACTGTAGCGGACTACAGCAGCTCACAACAAGGCCGCTGTGCACGCGTGCTCATTTTTACGTGTCTTTCTTGTTCTTATAATGAAAATACATGTGCTATGTGATTGCTGGCATGTTGTGGAAGGAGACAGATGAGGAAGTGGTTCCCTACCGCAGACATGCAAGCCATGAACAAAGAGCTGCAGACAGACAACAGTTTCAGATCTCTACATGAGCGCGGCGGGCCTTAATTAATTGCAGTGGTTTTCTCTTCCACAACCCCCTCCCTGTCACTCTCTTGCCTCTCACCCACTTACACTTTGTTCAACCAAGGAGAACGAGGAGGTTTATAACCCCTACCCTACATTTCAAACTCTTTTGACTCACTTTCCAGCTCTGTTTTGGAACTTCCCACACATTCTCACACCATCCTTCACTGTAGTATGCAACATTTTTGTAACGGTTGTAGTTAGGACCCAGGAGCAGTACGACAACACCAGGACTGGTATGATTTGAGTTCTTTATTTGCAACACACGACAGGCAGAAGATTCTCTGGAAGAATCCAACAGATTTCTCGTGGTCAAGGACAGAAGGGCTGAGTAAGTTACCAGGGCAGAGGCAAGGCGAGGTAGTCCGGGACAGGCAGGGTCGGCAACAGAGAATCAGTCCAAGGGTGAGTGCGGGAAAGTTGAGCATAAATACAAAGAACGATCTGGCAGTGAGTGTGTGTGAGGCAGGGGTTTAAATAGTGAAGAGGCAGAGTGAGCAGGTGAGAGTGATGAGCTGATGAGGTGAGTCTGACTGGCAGGTGCACTGAATGAACTGACTAGGTGAGTGAAAGGAGGAAAAAGCTAGATAGAAGTAACCGAGCTGTGACAATTTTGACTATTTAAAGGGCCAGTGTGTAGCATTTTGCTGGGCTATAGTGGCAGATACGGAATATATTTGTAATGAGTATGTTTTCTTTCTTATGTCTCTTCTTTATAATAAAAAAAATTAAATATAAGACTTGTCGCCTTTTCTTTAGAGTGAGCCGTTTATATCTACACCCTTGGCCAAAAGTTTTGAGAATGACACAAGTATTGGTTTTCACAAAGTCTGCTGCTTCAGTGTTTTTAGATATTTTTGTCCGATGTTACTTTGGTATACTGAAGTATAATTACAAGCATTTCATGAATGTCAAAGGCTTTTATTGACAATTACATTAAGTTTATGCAAAGAGTTAATATTTGCAGTGTTGACGAGAAGTTGCTCTCGGAGGATGTTTTGGTACCTTTCCTTATTCATGGCTGTATTCTTAGGCAAACTTGTAAGTGAGCCCACAAGGCTGAGAAGCAGCCCCACACATGAATGGTCTCAGGATGCTTTACTGTTGGCATGACACAGGACTGATGGTAGTGCTCACCTTTTCTTCTCCGGACAAGCTTTTTTCCGGATGCCCGAAACAATCGGAAAGGGGATTCATCAGAGAAAATGACTTTACCCCGGTCCTCAGCAGTCCGATCCCTGTACCTTTTGCACAATATCAGTCTGTCCCTGATGTTTTTCCTGGAGAGAAGTGGCTTCTTTGCTGCCCTTCTTGACACCAGGCCATCCTCCAAAAGTCCTCACCTGACTGTGCGTGCAGATGCACTCACACCTGCCTGCTGCCATTCCTGAGCAAGCTCCGCACTGGTGGTGCCCCGATCCCGCAGCTGAATCAGCTGTAGGAGACGGTCCTGGCGCTTGCTGGACTTGTTGGGCGCTCGGGTTCATGATCCGATAAATGGTTGATTTAGGTGCAATCTTACGAGCAATTCATCTGATCACTCGTCATAACATTCTGGAGTATATGCAAATTGACATCATAAAAACTGAAGCAGCAAGCTTTATGAAAATTTATATTTGTGTCATTCTCAAAACATTTGGCCACGGGTGTACATACTGATATTATATTTTATCAGTATATATCATATGCTGCTTACCCTCAGCCCTCACTTCCTGTCATTATTAATCCAAATTGAGATCAGGCTCGTATTTCCTCTACACATGCTGAACGGTGCCGGGTTGTCTCCAACGTCACTTTTTCACTTAAAAAATGAATGTCATTGTGGGTCAACATTAGCTAGCTAACAGGCTAACGCTGGTAAATCAAATGTTTGTCTTTACCTGACGATGTGTTGTGATTGGCGTAGTGAAATTATGCATTATATTTTGACGATTTATTTTTATTCATTTGAATTCTTGAGCAAATTTACATATAAAAATAACTAGCTTCATCAATTTTTTTTTTAATTCAATCAAACCATTTGGTAGTACCTGCAGCCATAATCTACAGTATAAAAGAGGCACAACCCCGGGACACCAGGGATAAAGGCAGACACTTTGCATTTAAATCCAAAACCCCAACCTACACACTTTTCACTTTAATTGGCCCTAAATATACTGTGCGACCTGTGTTAGTTTATTCTACAGTACTTATTGCAATGGTCTCTCCATGGTACAAATGTTTTTGTTCATGAGTAGTACAACAAATGCAGTTGTTTCTGAAGGGAGTTATGTCTGGGGCCTGCCCTATCAGCAAAGCAGGACAGCAGTTTTATGTCCGTGTCATCAAACAGGTGACACATCACCGCCTAGTGGCACAATCCGTTACTACACGAGCAGTAAGTACCTTTTCTCACAGCGTGTAAGAAAGGGAAAGAGTGTACTCATGTACTGAAGGTACACAAAGAGGCCAAAGACAAATCCCACTAAACAGTGAATTGCTTGCTTCCATTTTGACCTTGAAATATTTCTAAAAAACAAACTAAGATTAGTTTCTCTAAGGTGAATTACAATGTCATCAGATAAGTGACTTGTCAGTCACCAAACAAACATTTGTAAGTGCTTTGTTAATGAGTCTGGGGATAGACTTCCTTATTAAGATGTAGCTTAATGTATAAGAACAAAGTGTCTGTGAGGCCCAATGTAAACAGCATGTTGGTTTGGATCTAGTCAGTTGTATCAGAGCATTATCAGTCCATTCTACAGTTGTGCTCCTCCTGCTTCTTTAACATGTGATCCGCTACAGGCCAAGCCAAACTCACGCGCAACTAACACCGCTGCCAGGATACCTGGTCTCACCCAAACCCAACCTGGCAGAGCTGAACAATAAGCCCATTGTAAGCATTGCAATCTCAATAGAACAGGACATCACACACCAGCTCAATCAACACCTCCACCCTGCTGCCCTCCCGGTGCAGGTACAGATCCCTGCAGCCAGGGCCACCCTAAACGACAGGCCTCGCTCAATGGACCTGATGAGAAGTCTCAAGTCTAAAGCTGTGGCACACTCTTTTAAGAAATACATTTTTAAATGAATGTGCAAGATTGTCAGTAAAGCCATATTTGTGTTTGTTTACATTATATATGTTTTTATGCAAAGTTTGTATCAGGCTGTCAACCATCAACTGAAAAGGCATAATGTACTGTATACTGGGTATAAACCAAGTGTACATATATTGAAGTGATCACTATCTTTGTCAAAAAAAAAATATCAGTTGAAAAATCACCTTAGAGTTTCTTTAAAAAATAAAAAAAACTCAATTACTTACATAATGAAAAGCCCGAACATGTTTGTAATATTTATTTAAATATTCCGGAAAATAGCCTACAGCACTTTGAAGATTCTTACTTCAAACACAATAACATCTCTCGAAATAAATGTGATTCATAAATGTAAGAGAGATTAATATTTTCTCTATAAAACACAAGGTATTTAACTATATGCTTATAGAAACTGACTGTCTGTACACCACAGTGAGGATAAACCCCGACATGATCCGTTCCATGCTCGTACAGGAATGGATCGTCGTCCACTAACCTGGTGCACTATGTTTAAACTTGCCCAGTCAGGCCGGGTTAATGCTCCAGGATCAGTCAAACAAGATTACCCCAAAACTGTTGGCCCAAATGCCTGCACCATAAACCGACAAGTGCTCTGTGTGCTTGAGACTATAGCACACGGGTAAGACCAGCAGGGCCGTGACTGTTAGATATGAACTCATCAGGGTTTTGGGGTTTCTTTTGAGAATCAACTCATTTCCAGACTGCATGTAAGTCGCATAATGTGCCCTAATTAACCAGGAGACGTGGTTTTAATGTGATTAACAGAGTAAACCGCCCGTATGTCGGCGCAACAGCCGGGAATTAAGAGCGGGAACCTTAATTAAAGGGACAGTTCACCCCAAAATAAAAAAAATAAAAACATATTGATCCTGGTACCTGTAGTGCCATTTATCATCTCAGCTATTTTTAGTGATATCAGTCATAGAGATGTCTGTCTTCTCTCCAATATAATGGAGCTAGATGGCACCCAGCTTGTGGTGCTCAAAGCGCCAAAAGACAAACACAGTTTCATGTAGGAACTATTTTCTTTCCACCATACTTCCCACATGAAACTGCTCACAACAATGTGGATTATCTTTAGCAACCAGGTCATTATTTCTGAAGAGATAATGCGAGTGAGTTTTTTTTTTTTTTTTTTTTAACTCACACCAAAACAATCTAGAATAATACATTGCACAATAGATAAAAGGACAATATTTAGTATTTTAATATTTGTCTGTCATAATTTTCTTTTCTTTATTTATTGTTTTGTTATTATTGATTTATTAATGATCTGTTCATTGTTAATATAATGTTAAGATTCCATTGCTGGAATCCCCTTTCTTGGCATTCTATTGTAAAGATGCTGCTCAGTATTTAATGATTTAAAAAGTTGGATCAAGAATTATTTATATAGAAGTCACGAGTCCACTGTGGGATATCCTGGCGCTTGAATCTCAAAGTGTAAACCGGCACTAACGGGAAATTGCTTGCCGTATCCCCCCATTTAGACGCACGCGAGCCTGTCCCTCTGCACGCTGCTAGTGGACTCACCTTGTTTCAGAGCGTCGTCGACGTGGACTGTGTCGTGAAAAGGGACAGCTGTGCGGTGTTACACGAAGCCCCTGCGGTCTGTGAATTGGTCCTTCTGTCGGACCCGTGGTTGCTCTCCAGCGAAATTCCAGCAGAACTCCCCGGCTTGTGGTTCAACTTCTTGCCTACAAAAACCGGGTATTCCCCGTTGGCTGGCGCAGAGGCAGCGCGAGCAGCGCGGAGCGGTCATCTGAAACCTCTACGGTGGGTTCAAGAATTCCTCTCCACCCCCTTCCCGTCCTCCAGGTTGGCAGCACCTCCAGTCCAGTAGTAGAAGTATTTACCCGACCTCCCCCTCTGCTGCCTACTGTGAGACATTTCTGCCTCGGTCACGTTCAAAGGATTTTCTGCTTTAAAATGTATGAGAGTCTCTAATCTTCGTGTAGTAGCCTGCAGTTGATGGAGTCTCACGCAGAGCGGAGACCAGGAGATCCAAAGAGTGTAAAGGGGTGAAAAATACAAATATCAATATTCTGTTACTGCATGGCCTATTTCTCTCCTCCAGTGTTCTCAGAAACACATTCTATGTCCTGTTTAGCTGTAAAAGACTCAAGACTTTAGAATCAAGAGGTTTGACAATGAAAAGTTTGAGGTCAAATCTGTTCTGCTTTGCTTTGATTTGAGCGCCTCACGTTTTTCTAGACTCACGTTAACTTTTAGCGCTTTAGACTTTACCACTCTACCAGATGTGGTGGTAACTGTTGGACAATGGAAAATGCAGACAAAAGGTTGATATTAGCGGTGTGTTTCATTATGATGAACTATATAATTCAATAGCACAGCTGCGGATCGAGCTTTATGCCTGCTTTAATAAATAAAAAATATCTTTAATCACACTTCGCGACAATCAAGCCAGTTTCAGGCCGGGTTACCCCCTACCGACAAGGGTCAGCAAAGCCACGAATTTTTAGATGGTTCTAAAGATGGTTCTAGCCAGATGTAGTGACCGTTGCTTCCCAATATTACTTAAAGTCAGCAAACTCATCTTCAGCATGAGAATCCAACCTACTGCAACTGCTTCTGTAAGAGCCATTTTGTTGTTTTTGTTTTGTACAACCTCCCACCACATGGGGGCGTAGTGCCGGTGTGAGTCAGGCCACAGGTAATATAATCAGTGGGGTCATTGGACACAGGTGGTTGCTAATAGGTAGAAGCAAACAGTTTTTGACCGTGAAGATTTAACGAATGCAAATGTTATGATTTATTGGTATAAGGAGAAAATGGCACTGTGAAGAGAAAGTGGTGAACTCTGATTATGTGAGGAATGAAAATGCCTATATTCGAAACTGGACTTTGTTATTTATGGCACGCGTCGGAACAAGCATTACAGCAACCGTAGTGACTTTTTTATTGGGAAGCAACGGTCACTACAATAAGTCAAAAACTGCTTCATTGAGGACAGCGTGGAAGAGTTCTGCTGGCGTTTGACTACGTTCCGGGACCAGCTGCTGGAGGCTACTGATCATCTCGTCCTTTGGACTGGAGCTGAAGGAGCGCCGGAGCTGGTCGGTGAGGCCACCGGAGCTGGCTGGAGCTGTTGAAGCGCCAGAGGCAGTCGGTGAAGCGGCGGGGCCAGCGGCGGAGCCAGTTGGACCGGACCGGAGCTGTTGGACCGCCGGAGGCAGTCTGTGAAGCGGCGGAGGTGGAAGAGCGCACCGGAGCTGTTTCGAGCCCACCGGAGCTGTTTGAAGCGCACAGGAGCAGGTTGGAGCTGCGGTTGTCTCACGGAGGAAAAAGAACGTAAGAACAACTGTATGCAGTTCAACGCCAAGGTATGTGTATCGCTACCTCCAACAAAGGAATGGCCATCGTTGTAATTGTGTGCACACATGACTTTGCGCGTAAAATCCAATGCATTGATGATGACAGTATAAATGAACTGAGCGCGTATTCACCAAACTGAATGTGCGTAACTGACAATGGAAGAAGATCACGCCGCCGGTTCTGAACTCTTAACTGAGACAGAGCCTCGGGTTGAATCTGGTGATATGGAATACACTGTAAAAAAGCGGACTGTTAAATTGACAGAAAAAGCTCTTATGGAAAAAATTGTAAACTTGCAAAAACAAAGAAAAGTGAAATTCCAAAGAGCACACAATCTCAAAGAGATAATTGTTGATTTGATGGGTGATAAAGGTTATGTTATAGAGGTAAAAGGTACATTTGAAAAATATAATGTTATCTGTGATGAAGCAAAAGAAATACATGAAACGTTGATGGGGTTGTTACCTGAAGAAGAGGTGGGTAAACATGAAATGTGGTATAAACTAAAAATGCTGAGTGTCAATGACTTTATTGCTGATGTAAACAAATGGTTGTTTTGCAATGAAAGTCACCTCAATAGTGAAGGTAGCGATCTTCATAATGAGGGGGATAATGTGAAGCCACAGGACAGCATTTCAAATGTTGAATCAACTGTTTCCAACAAGGGCTCAGGTCGAAAAAGTAATGTCTCAAAAGGCAGCAAGTCTACAACATCATACGCACGGCGTCAAACAGAGGCAGAAAAGGCTGCGCTCATGGCACAATGCCTGCCTGGACAAACGTTAGGGGAACACTTGTGCCCTCTTGCACAATCTTATAACGGAGGCCTTGTTAGACGTTTCAGGGAGCTCTCCCTATAGGATCTCACTGATAGAGTTTACTGTGCTGGGCACAGACACTTTTTAAAATATGTCATAGAGTAAAGATTTTTTAGCTTTGAGTTATCTTTGTTTTAACCCTTTATGTGCCGCCTAAGACCACAGGACATTGAAGCCTGCTGATCTACTTAAAGTCATTGGCCTTGCTGGATCTGAGGTCTGAGATTGCCAAAGTTATGCTTTAACTTCTCCAATGAATGCATTTGTTTCCGCGTTTAGAGCAGCTGTGAGGTGTTTGTAGAGCTGATGAAATACTGATGTGTCAATAATGGTGTTCTACAAGCAAAAAGGTTGAATATTTTGTTGATGTGCCCAGACTGGCTTCTGCTGTGTGCTACTTTTGAACTTTTGTAACTTTCATTTTATGTCACTTCCTTTGATAGTTTTTCAATAAAACAAACAGATCAGGCATTCAGTGTTGCTGATTTAATCTTCCTCCCACCTCAAGTCTTTCTACTGGGAGGCAGATTAGCTCGTCTCCTGCGAGCTGAACGCAGGCTGCTCATTGCGCCAGCCTCCGGGATTCTGCTCCACCTTAATCTTTTCGTCGGTGGGTGAGGACGTGTCTTCAAAGGGTCTGAAGAACAGAGGGAATCCAGGTACGGTGTTTCCAGTGTCCAGTTCACCTGAGAGACGGATGAGCACAGATTCCTACATGTCCCATAATGAAACTCGATAGCGTCCCATGTCTTTCAAACTCTGCAGCCACAGTCGTACATTTTAGCCATAAAAGTAGCAATACCACAACAGTAATACTCATGTTACAAGTAAAAAGCAACAAAATGGTTCAAATAAAACCCTGGTTAGATTGTTCTGCTCATCGTAGGTCGACCTCCTGCTCACAAAAAGCAACGAAACACAACGTTTACAGCACATAGTGTCATGTTTTATCACCTCTCGCTCTTGTAAAAGGTCAATGGGCTCTGGGTCTGAAGAACAGAGGAAATCTAGGTAGGTTGTGTCCAGTGTCAACTCCACCTGAGAGAAAGAGATGAGCACAGATTGAGACGTTCAGACTATGAAATCTTTCCCTTAGTGTTTGCACACACTGATCGGCGTTATCATCCAACATCATTCAATACGGTGGAACAAAAAGACAATTATTAATTCTTAATTTTTGCTTAAAACAAAATTATCTTTTTGCCCTGAAAGCCACTCTGTTGCTCTCCGAGTCGATGAGAATAAGTTCATGAAACGCTTAAAGCTGCCACAAAACTAAAGTTGACATAACCGTTTTTATATTCCATTAATGCCATCGATCACTTGCATTTCTGACAAAGTCCTCATCGGTCCACAGTTCATTCAGATACGCCAGAAATGAGCCGTTCCCTACCTCCAGTTTCTCCTCCTTGCCTTCCTCGTTTGCGTTCTCCTTGGCGGGACAAAACATTTAAATGAACATTTAATATCAGATGAAAGATCATTTTTAATTGTTACCCCAACACAAATGTATTTCTAAAAGTAATCTTTGTAGATTTTACATCACAACATATGGTGGGGCACCTTGGGACATTCGGTGTCTATGATCGTCATGTGTTCCTCAAAGGCGCGCTCTTCGTCCAGAGAGGGACGAGATCCAGCAGAAACCTCGTGCTTCGATCCATTCTTTTTCTGCTCTTCTTCTGCGAGGAAAGACACTGAACGAACTTTAAAAGGGGGAGAGAGAAATGGGACTAAATCTAACCACTTAAATTTCTCTAAGAGTGACTCAAGCTACTTTGCTCTAAACAAGACTTACTGTCTACAGCCGTATTTGCAGCCAGTGGTGGAAGATGTATTCATAATCCTTTTACATAAGTAAAGGTACTAATACAACAATGTCAAAATACTCCGACTTCTGCATTCACAATCTTACTTCAGTAAAAGTAATACTCCTGACAAGACACATTAGGCTGATAATGCAAATTGGCGCAAAACGAAAGCTGCATCTGAGGCGGATTGGTTTTGCAGGTCATAAAACAAAGTATTGGACATGTTGTCCAGACGCTACATACACTGCGTCATGGTTTCACTAGAGGAGAAAGGATTCATCCTCTGGTGACCATGAATGTACAAAATGTCGTGGCAGTCCATCAAATAGTTGTTGAGATATTTCAGTCTGGCCTTTCCTATAAATCCTTGACCTCTGACCTTCTGGGTTGGCCTGCTCTTCAAGCTGCTCGCTCCCAGACGCCTGCTGAGCCGTTCCTCCCGAGACCCTGGGGCCAAAAATCGTGGAGTCAGATACAGTAATGACGGCGTTAATATGTTATCTGCTGTATGGGTCTCTTACGGGTCTTGGCTGCTGGGCTGATGGTCATACGCCGCCCGCGGACACATGCACCACCTGGGACGAACCTCGGGCACGAGGAGCCAAGAGGGATGAGGTGAACCGGGGCAGAACTCTGGCGGGCTGCTGACGGGCACCAACCAGTAGGGGCCGTAAGCAAAGCTTGAGTTTGGCGCGTTGGCAACGAGGCTCATGTTCGGCCAGCAGGAGTTGTGTGGAAAGCCGGGGGTGAGCACGAGCTCTGGAATGAGTGGGGCCAATCCGGGCTGGGACCCGGCACCTTGGGGTGAAGTCTGGAGGTTGAGCGACGGGGGACAAAGACCGGGCAGGACGTTTAGGAAAGGGGGACAGTTCTGAGCTCGGGGATCAGATGCTGCACACGCTGCTGGCTGCTGGTTTGGCTGTTTGTGTGTCCAAGACAGCGTCTGTGTGACTGTGGAAGAACCCGGCGATGCCGGTTCACCCGCCAAGGACAGGGGTCCTGACTGAGGATAATCAGGCTCTTCTCTGTCATTGAGGATGATCTCAGGAACAGAAAACAATTGCGGGTCCATCTTGTATCTCTGTGCATCTGTGGCTTGTAACTGTCAGAGGAAAGTGAGAATATCAATAGCCAATTACAACAACAAAGATACCACAAAGAGCACGTTTGTTTAGAATGTCTTCTTTCATTCACATGCCACCTAACTGCAGGACATAATACAGTATTTATAGACTGTCACTGAAATGAATAGTGTAAGATACAGAAACTACAGAGGTGATTTAAAGTGAACTATTCATGTGTAATGCATAAACCTTCAGTCAACTGCAACTTTTACCTCCTTAAGTTTAAAATGCAAACTGATTTTTTTTAAATAATTTAACTTTATAAACCAAAATGATTGGATTTTAGATGTGTTGGTATAATTCATATTACTGTGACACTATATGACTTATTTTAAACCTGTTTACAGCTGACGGCAGCTGTTCTTTTGTTCATATTTTTGTTTTATTTGCTTCATATATTTGCAGTCTTTCCTACTTTGTACTGTAACTGCTGCATAACAAATTCAATTCAATTCAATGTGGCTTCATGAAAGTTTCAGAAAAAACAATGTTGCCAAAGCATCAAAATTAATAAAATATGTAATAATATAGATATTAATATTAACACAACATGAACACAACATTATGATTGTTATACAATAATGATATATAGTTACAGTAATTAATTCCTAATTGAATAAACTTTTCATTATTGACACTTATTGCAACATGTCAGCAAACCTTCAATGTTAAATAGACGTTTAGCTTAATTTAAAGTGAAAAGCCCTGAAAAACTTTGTCCATAAGCTTTAATTAACTTTCAGTGACAAATAATACAAACGCTAAGTCAAATATTATCATAATCATTGTGCCTACCTTTCACGTGAGAGATGATTCGTCTTTAACGAATTAATGAGTTTGCATCTGCAGTGTGTTTTAAAAATAAACTTCATTCTGGTTGACTTGTTTTCTTTTGTTTGAAGATAAACATATTGGATTCGCTACAAGGCATTTTATGACGTACTGTATTATGAAACCCCATTTCCCATGATGCCTAGCGCTCCGAATTCTAAACCGGATATCCGCTCTGCTATCCGAGGAGAAACTCCGCTGCACGTGGAATCCAGAAGAGAAAAAACGTGTTACCTGCAAATTTTACGTTTTTTCTCGATATAATACAACTTCTTTGATATATTTTGAAGCTTTAAAACACGCTAACGTCGAGATGTTCCTGCAGTTTTACGAAAACGAGGGCGGAGACAGAGTCTACACTCTGAAGGTAACGTTGTGTTTACATCCTTCGTATCTAAATGTAGTCTGTTTAAATATATTTTACTTATTTAGTAAAAAAGGTTATTTTAAATGTAAAGCTTGTGACAAGTGACTTGCGCCTTCCTTTTAATATATTTAGTAAAAAGTAAAGATTGCTATGGTCTGCAATTAAAAGTTACCTAAATAATGTAATCAATACATTCTTATAAACTGTAATTGTTTGCATATCTAACTACTAATCACAAGTTTCCGGAAACCACGTTTGTCTTGCAACTCATACAATCCGTAAAACGTATTACATTTTCCTCTTCCTGGTGATTTATTGTTGCTTTTTAAAATGTATCCTCAACTTTTTGCTCATTTTTTGAGGCTGAAATAAAGACCACCATAGCTAAATTCACAAAAACTGTTAATTTCTTCTTTATCAAACACAAAGGTTACCATGTGTAACACCACACACAGGAAATAATAAAAGAGAAAATATTCATAAACACGCATTTATTTTACCATAAATATAAACTGTGTGTTCTAAATTTAAGCTTAACGTTGGATATAATTTTCCATAGTGGTTCTGCTATAGACAGCCGTGCTTATGAAATGCAGATTAACTTATTGTAGTTATTACATAACAAGATATATGACGATTGAATTCATCTGCAAAAAACACAAACAGCATCTTTTGGTTTTGGGCCTAAACAAGTAACTTGAAGGGTATAATTGTGAATTAGTGACAGGCATATGTTGTTACTTTATATATACGTTATACAGACTTAACTATTAATCAGGTAATCATGAAAATGATTGATACATTAAATGCTAATGAAAAGTAATAGTTAGTTGCAGCCCTGGGACATTCATTCATTGCTATTTTTAAAATGATGAATGGTTAAACACCATTTTATTTCTTAATTTAACACCACAAAGAGTTGATTCAGTCAGATGTGTTGCTCTATTGTTGCGTTTATTTGATTCTCTCTCCCGTCTTGGTCCCCAACAGAAGATTTGTCCCGCTGGGCAGCCCACCAGCTCAGCCCACCCGGCTCGCTTCTCCCCGGACGACAAGTTCTCCCGACACCGCGTGACGGTGAAGAAACGCTTCGGCCTTCTGCTCACCCAGCAGCCCAGACCGATTCTGTGAGAGGTGGAAGGACGGGGGTCAGACCGAGAGGTGGAGCACTGCAGGCGAAGATGGGACTGTAAAGCAAAACAAAACAACAACAAAAAACACAATTTATGAACGTGTAGCTGGGATTTTTCCTCCGTTTCATCCAAATTTAGCGGGCTGTACTTGTGTTGGATATCAGTCAGTGATGTCAAGGATCTTCTTTTTATGTACCGTACTTTGTTGACATTCATTTAAGGATGATGTCATAATTTTGTTTTCATATGGAATAAATGTTTGGTTGATGGTTTGCAGTCAGTCGTCTCTGTGTGTTTAAAGTCCAGACATGATCATTTAAAGAATGAAACCTGAATAGATTCGTGGAGAAACATTACGAATGCAGATGCTTCAATACAAAGAACGAGGGCTCAATTAATGGGATTTCTTTTAGGAGAATGGTGTTATTTGTATGTTTTAGTCTCCTTATAGCACTTATAAATTCCAAAATGTGAAGGTTAAACATCTGTTACTACAAAACACATAACCCATAAAGTAGACTTGCTTCTTCCTGAATTAAACTACTAATGCACCTCACATCTGAGAGGTAATCTGCAGCCAGTGCTTTAAAACAATGAATACATTATTAATCTTATAAACCAGTGTTGGTTAAAAGCCTGCAACTGAAAGGCACACTTACACAATACATATTCAATAGTACATGTACACATTTATTTGGCTTGGTTGATGAGACACTCATGAGACACAGTGGTGGAAGAAATCTCAATACAACTATGTAAAAAACAAATAAAAGTATTAGTAAAGAAAACAAACATTGCTGTCTAGTGTAATACTTTCCTCTGAAATGTAGTGGAGTAGAAGTATTATGTAGCATAACATGGAAATACTAAAGTACCTCAAAATTGTATTCAAGTACACTAAATAATGGTTACCAGTTGTGACACTCCCTATTTTATATTATTAATCTACTTTAACTTCATATGTATATACATATTGGTATTTCTGTTAAAACTATAATAATGATGTATGTATTTAAAGATTTAAGTGATACATTTACAGCATTTACCATTGAAAAGCGTTTTAAACGGCTCTACTGGGTCATTTATTTGTCATCATTTATGGACTACACTTCCCAACCAGCGCACAGACACTTTTTCGTCACCACGCATGCGCTAGCTGTAGGAACTACGGCAAGCGAAATAGGACCAGCCAGGCGCCTTTCACATGTGTTTTTTTTTGTTGGACACAAAAAAAAAATTGCCGATAAAACCTGGGAGAGGAGCCAAAATCTTCCCAGATGTAACTGAAAAACAGCCATATGGTGGAGGCCTTTCTTTACGGGAAACTTGAGCCAGGTACGCAATTTTACGTGACTAACGTGTCAAGATTTTCAGTGAGCGTTTTTGTCGCTGTCAGTGAAAAATAGCTTGATGGATCGCGGAGTTTTATCAGCGGCATGGCTAGCATCTAGCTAACGTTAGCTTCGGCTAGCTGGACGGACTGAAGCGAAGCGGCCAGCTCACGCGACAAGCCCCGGGTATCGCCTCCTCAAGTGATGGCCCAGTGCCTGACACTCTCCATTGCATGACGGGTAATTTAAACAAAAAAAAACACAACTTTGTCAGCACCAGGCTAATTCAACTGCGCGCCTTTCTGAATTTAGCCGGTTTCGATTTCCTTTTTTGTTGATTGAACCGCAGCTTTCTAGTCGGATGCCGCATTCCGAGCTCGAGCCAACACATCTGCATGATTTCTCCTTTTATAAATGATTATAAACGCCTAGTTCTCTATGTCTGTATTAATAATATCGAGAAGTGTTCACTGAACTGGTTCAAGCCAAAATTATTATAGCACGCTTAATTGGCTTACAGTGGCGATCACCATCAACCGGGCATTCTTTAAGTTGACTAATTAGAGGATGTTTATCCTCATTAATAAAGGCGTGTTTGTGGCTAAATTCAGTGGTGAGTGGACTCACCTTGTTTCAGAGCGTCGTCGACGTGGACTGTGTCGTGAAAACGGACAGCTGTGCGGTGTTACACGAAGCCCCTGCGGTCTGTGAAGAGGTCCTTCTCTCGGGCCTGGATGCTCTCCAGCGGAATTCCAGCAGAACTCCCCGGCTTGTGGTTCAACTTCTTGCCTACAAAAACCGGGTATTCCCCGTTGGCTGGCGCAGAGGCAGCACGAGCAGCGCGGAGCGGTCATCTGAAACCTCTACGGTGGGTTCAAGAATAGCTGTAAAAGACTCAAGACTTTAGAATCAAGAGGTTTGACAATGAAAAGTTTGAGGTCAAATCTGTTCTGCTTTGCTTTGATTTGAGCGCCTCACGTTTTTCTAACGTGAGTCAAATTTGACTCACGTTAACTTTTAGCGCTTTACGACTTTACCACTCTACCAGATGTGGTGGTAACTGTTGGACAATGGAAAATGCAGACAAAAGGTTGATATTAGCGGTGTGTTTCATTATGATGAACTATATAATTCAATAGCACAGCTGCGGATCGAGCTTTATGTCTATCTAGCCAGATATTCCACTGGTGTGAGTTGTGTTAAGAGAGTTTTTTACATCCCCAGATCTGCTCACAAGTCCGTCCTGGCCCCACCGATTTCAAAAAGCAAAGATTCATATGAGCAATATTTTGATCGGACATCCTGTTGTGTGTGAGAAACCTAGAGGACAGCCGATGGCGCGGTCATGTGGAAAAGAACGACAGCCAATTGGGAACTGAGCTGACTGAAGAAAGGACAACCGCAGTCACGGCGGCCACGCCAAATGCAAACCCAAAGCATGAAGCAGTAAGATGGACCTCAGAAGTAGAGGAATGACATGTAAATCTCCATGATTTTCATCCTTCTTTTTTCTTTGTGAATTTTCAGCGCAAAGTAGCACAGAAACTAGCATTGCTAATTGGTCCGCCATGTTTGTTTACACTAAAGATTACGTCCGAGAGGTTTTGTGAGGATTTATGGTTTTGACATGGATGGAATCTGTTAGTGTGAACTGTGGTGTTTTGGCAGAATCGTTGCTCTCCCCACACTAAAGGAAAAACCTCTTAAATATGTTGCTATTTTCAACATCTCTTAAGCTTTTTAAAAATCCTTTAGTGGGGGCCAATGTTCCGTGTTCAGTGTAAGAGCTGTTGGAAGTTTGGGCAATGTCTGTATGTGTGCTCAATGTGGGGAGAAGGAATAGGAGAAAGAGCCAAGAGTGTCTTCTTTGCAAAGGTGAGTCATGCAGCGTGGGAGGGCCAACCGTCCAAAGAGAGTGCAGAAGACAGAAATAATCAGGGTGGGATCTAAGAAAAGACGCAAGCATGAAGAAGGAGATGAGACATGATGTGTTGTGAGACGACAAAGCAGCCAGAAGGCAGAGGCGGGAAATTGACATCATTATAGATGCGGCAAGGAGATTTCTGGGTGGTGTAAGTTTCTGGAGAAGTGGTGCAGCTGGAGTTGAGAGAAGCCTTGAGGCTCTCTGGAAACACCTGGAAAGTAGAGAATTGATGGCCGAGTGGGAAATGACTGGAAAGGACTTATTATGGAGATTTCTGTTTAAATGCCAGTCGCCATTGAAAAACCAAAGAAGAAGATTTAAGTATACTTCAACGTATTTTTGCAAGCCTCCGCAACATTCGCTAAACCCCGCCCCCTGCATCCACTCCGTCAAGCTGTCAGAGCTACCATGGAGCCCACACTGTCACTAACTGCACTCCGTGAATAAATGTAATCTAATTCTAATCTAATCTAAGAAGTGAAAGCGTGCCGCAGATTAGATGCATACATCTATTTTTGTGTGATAAGGCCGACAACACACTATACCTTTGAGATAAAGGCCCCTGTATGGGGAAGGTTGGAGCCAGTCAAGTAAAACGTATACATCTCGGTTTATCGCAAAGAAATAATGCGAGAGATCACTGCACTCGCACGTCAGAGGAAGTTGAAGCAGTGAGAGGGCCAAACTGACACTTTGGGGCTCCTCAGCTCTGACAGCGAGATCTTCTGACAAGATGACAAACATACCAGCAGCACGCGAAACTCCCTGTGACCTTTAGACGGCACACACGAACACAGGAAGACTTGTTTTCTGTTGAGAGACTTAAATATGACCAAATGGATTCTCTCGCTCTCTCACACGCACACACACACACACACACCACGTATACCCCTTTGCTGTCTTCTTTCTTTACCTCTGATGGAGCACAGATGCGCTCATAAAGGTTGGGTCTGAATTCCTTCTTGAAGAATAAAAATAGCATTCATACAAATCACAATTAATAGGTCATAATGATGTGTTGAAGTGTTTTTAGCATGTAGAACTCAAATATTACTTAAAGAGTCAGGTTTGGGGATGGGCGATTAAAAACTGATATGAATACATGCAATAATGATATTCTTGACAATATGACAAAATTAAAAAAAATATTGAATTTATTTAAAGAACATACAATTGCAACAAAATTAGTCTTATAGTTTTATATGTCCGCATAAATGCAACAGTTTTCCTTCAATACTCAGTAAAGACTAAACAAAAGTGATACCTCAAGAAAAAATAAAAAGTACAAGAAAATGAAAGAATCAGAAATCTAAAGTGACAAATTAGAAGACAGTGGTTCCCGTATCGAAAACAGGCTGCAACCTCCATCAGGGGGCGACTCCTCTGGTTGTATAGAAGTCTATGAGAAAATGACTCTACTTCTCTCTTGATTTATTACCTCAGTAAACATTGTAAACATGAGTTTATGGTCTCAATCTCTAGTTTCAAGTCTTCTTCAATACAGCATGATGTTCATTTAATAAATGATGGTCCATTTAGAGTCAAATATACCATAAAGCAGGGGATGCTTTAGGGCGGGGCTTACTGTGATTGACAGGTCGCTGCTGCTACCAGAGTCGTATACGATTCTACGTCACTCCTCCGCATTCCAAATATGCTCACTTCTGTTCAATGTTGTAAAAAAGCCAAGATGACGACAGCCAAATCGCCGAACTGGAGGCTTCAAGACGGCAGTCCACTTCTTATATACAGTCTATGATGGAAAATAACTCCAATAATTGCTCACGAGACAGATTCATTTATTTTCCTCTGAATGAAGATTGTTCTCCAATATTCAACAAATGCTAGAAAATGTTATTCTAAAGCACCGCTACGGCAGCTATAATCTATATTTCTATATATCAAATGCAGTTTGTAAATAATGTGACCGTGTTGTTGCAGCGATGAACCGACATAGAATCACCACCTGAATCTGCAGCTTTAAAGTGAGTTTTAGCTCATTGTTTAGCTGTTTCGTTTCACTCTCATCGCATCGGTCAGCTGTTTACAGTGAAAAGGCTCTAAGAAGACTAGCCGGTAAATGTTTCCCTCAGGACTAGAGACCAAAACACTGCTCCTGACGAGTGATAATGTTGCTATGTGTCTGCCGCATGTGTAAATAAGCAACTGCTGACATCTAAAAGGTGAGAATGTGTTAAATTCCACTAGTTGTTTCAGCTGCCCCCAAGTGGCCACAAAATCTGTTATTGCAGATCAATACATTTAGATACAATACATTAAGACATTTAAAGAAATAATGGTGAATAAGATTTGCAAAACATATTGTAGGCAGAGATGGGTCCCCTCAGTGCTTCAAGTTTGAATTGATCATTTGGTCCCGAGGCCCCTCGGTTCTTACATCAAGCATAACATCTGGGGCCCAGTGCATTTCTGTGGCGCTGCACCGCTCTCGATCGGTTTGGAACCCCCCCCGGCTCAGGGGGTCAGGGGTCTGCGGCGACGCGGTTTTGAAACACAGACTCCGTCTCGTTTTGCAATACTTTGTAGCTGTGACTTTTCCCTCACAAACACCGGCATTCATCAACACACACAGGAAACCACAGATGTGAGCGCAACGCCTGCGTCTCCATCACACACAGCAAAAGCAGAAGGTAGCCTCTACTGTCACACCACAGGGCTGCTCCTGGTTAGCGTCTGCTTCTCCTCTCATCGCTTAAGTGATGCTAAGGAGCTTGCGGAAACCAACAAATGCGATGACACCAAACAAGCTACTAAACCATGTGAGGATTTATTTTGTGAGAGAAACTGTGCTCGACTCCTTATCATGTGTGATGTAAAACTGTGTCTCAGCTTGCAAACCACAAGCCAAATAGTCAACTTCCTCCTGCCGCCGTGCCACAAACCTGCAGGAGAGAATTTGCTCCTCTCGTGCAGTTTTGCGTCGGTGACTGCTGAGCTGCAAGGTTCATCTGTGACAGGCTGGACACGTGTCCAAGCAGCAGCTTGTCCCGCACATGCTGGGGATAGGCCTCAGCACCCATGACCAGGAACAGGATAATAAAGTCAGTGATAAAAGCAGAATTACGGCCAAAAGGATCTTGTGTCTACACATTATTGAAACAATAAATCATTTAAAGGCTGGATCTCTGTTGCCTCAGTTTGCTTTGGCAATAAGCCCTAATAACCATCCATCTGTCTGTCTTGTCTGTCTAAGGCGGACCAGTGTTCGAGTGATGATGTTTTGTACTCTCATTTGGCTGACTGGCGAGGCATTTACTGAGTGTGGTGTTGACCACAGACCTTATTTCAGGCATCTAAACAAATGACATTCAAAAATGCTGACTCATTTCTGGGTTTTATGATTCAATCCAGCAGCGCTCTACTGTGTCTGCTGATTATGGTAAATGGACTGTATACCGCTTCTCTAGTCTTTCCGACCACTCAAAGCGCTTTAACACTACTTGTCATCATTCACCCATTCATACAATGCTGGCCGGGGCTAAGTGACACCTGCCTATCAGACTAACTCATTCACACACTGTAGGCACAGTGACGGGAGCAATTTCGGGGTTAAGTGTCTTCCTCAAGGACACATTGACATGCAACTAGCAGAGTCGGGGATCGAACCGCCGATCCTCTGATTGAAGGACAACTCTGCTCTCCACACTCAGCGACAGTCGCCCAGAGGTTAGAGGTGATTAAAGCATCATTTATTTATTCGCTGATCACACAAAGACAGTTTGTGTTGTGTCGAATGCACACAAAAAAAGAAAAAAGGCTTAAAGTTCCAGTGAAACGGAAGTTTGAGGGTCTTTATCTTCTGTACTGTGACGTATTTCCAGGTGGAACGGAATATTTGAGCGGCGTACAGATATAAATCAGGTGCCTCGTATTTGATTGTATACCGTGATACGGAGCTACAGAGGACTGAAGACATGCAGGAGTTCCTGTACGCTTCTCATGAAAAGGAAATGTGTTTATAGCACCTTTAAACTTCCAACTCTCAAAAGTACCTCAAAATTGTACTCAAGTACTTCTTTCCCTTGAGGTTACCCAGAAGACCCATTAACCAATGGAACACTAACAATAAGTGTGCATGAGAGATGTTTGAAAATGTCGACGTGCCCTCTCATCTTTAAGAATTTTATGTGGCGTCATAATCAAATTCAATGTTCATTTGAATATTGATATGGTACACTTTAACAAGAAAGTAAAACAATTGACACTCTAAAAAGGTTGCAGACCCAAATTGTCTGGTGTACAGTTAAAGCCAAAGATTACAGTACGTGAACGATTGTGTCATGATTGTTTGAGCCTTGCTCTGCAAGATGCACAGTGGTATGTATCTCAGGCGATGTGTGATAATACTCGGTATATGCCTTATAACTATTTATACACTTGTGCCACCAACCCTGCGATTACCGGCCCGAGCCACCGCTGACGTACCTGTGAAATAAGCTTGCCTTCACTTGCATGTGGTCAGTAATTGACTGTGGTTGCACTTACTTACAACATTAAAACTATTAAAAAGAGCTGTAATATAAAATTAAATGTAAACCATTCAAGAGATAAACATTTGCTCATAAAAACACACCAATGTGTATCAGTACTTGCGTCCACATCTGTTTGTCTACGGATTAAACAAACAAGATACCTGTTCAGTGGTGAGTATCGGAGGGGCTGGCAGAGGTATTTGTGAACATCGATCAGAGCCAGGCTAGCTGTTTCCCTCCACCTACAGCCATTGTGCTAAGCTAAGCATGTCCGGACACCTGCTTGGTAATTAGGCACTCATTTCACTCTCAGAAGGAAACTCGCTTCTAAAAATGTTGGCCTAGTCCTTTAGTAACACATTAAATCATCAACTAAAAAAAATAAAGAATAAAGCACATCGCATAATGTAAAGACCAGAATACAGGGAAAAAAAATATCCCTCAAAAAGCATGAACTTGTTTCTTCACTGCTAAAACTAGTTTGGGTTCTCGTGAAGTCTTTTTTTGTATGATTGTATGTAGATTAGGTGAAATGACTGTCACAGTTGAGACAGTTTATCTGACTGGCTTGTTATCATGTCAATAATGTGGAGCACCTGCTGTACGCCTGAACCCCGAGATGTAGCTTTCGGTAGCTGCTGCTTCTCACGTCACAATGAAACGTAAATGATTCTTAGGATTTTTGTGTCTCACTGTGACACTGTGGAACACAAAGAGTGTAGTCTGTTATAATTCATGTAGCACCAATGCTACGATTTATTTAGTTCATTTAGAAAACTCACTGCTACATATCTTACCATTTATAGACGAAGCAACATTCGCCAAATGCATACACATTGCAATGAAAAAACATAAATATTTCTACACAAACAATATTAATATATTATCGTAGATACGGATTGGAAATCAATGACCCCCTTTACACCTTGCATTAAAATAACGATTGTGATCCGCCAAACCACCTCCGGAGGTGGTCAGGGACACATTGTGAGCACAGTGAACAACAAGTGTAAATGCAATTGCGTGTCCACATAGAAAAACTACGTGGGCGAAAAATACATTATCATGCGCGACTGCAATTAGCCAGTTAGCGAGCTACGCTACTAGCAAGAAAGCCGCAAGATAGCTTCTCAAAATGGATATTCAAGACACTCGTGGAAAGAGTCAAGACGAGACCAAGTGTCAAATTTGGCGCGACTAAAGTATGCAAGCAAAACGAGAGGGGGATGTGACATTGTTTGAGCTCGACAGAGTGACCGGTTCTCCATCGGATCTCAATGTGGACACTGGAGACAAATATTAATACACGGTGTAAATGTTATCAGGTGATTCTAGACACAATCAGGGTACGAGACTCATTTTAAGGTCAGGGGAAAAGTCGGTCAATGTTTTCACTTGTGGACGCTCCAGCCTGGAGCCTTTCGTGTTAGATTCAATTAAACATCCAGGCTTCCTCATACGTTCCTCAAAAGTTTACTGCAGTTTTAAATGTTCAAGACCAGTCTTTGGGAATGACTGGGTTGGACTGGCGAACCAGCTTTGAAGCTTTCGGATGGCAGTGTCTGTTGAGTGGTTCTTCAGCAGTCCGTTAGCCGTTAGGTATTCTGCTCCTGTTGTTAGTCTCAGAACTTTGGCTATTAAAAGGAAACATCCTCCGAACAGCGCCCACATCGACGCTCCTCCTGAAGGTGTCCGTGGTGAAATAGTATGCGACGGGATCTAGTACTGTGTTGAAACATGCCACCATCAGGCTGTAGCGGTATGCAGCCTGCATTGGGTATGGTATAGTATCTCCATACAGATAGAGGCGAACCAAGATGGCGTGGTAAGGGAGGAAGCTGAGTATGAAAATGAGGAGGCTGGTGGCGATCATCCTCTGGATCTTTCTGCCGTCGACCAGGTTGGTCTGGGCTACGGAGCTCCTTCGGACAGCACGGGCCAGACCCCAGGAGCAGATCAGCATGATTACGAGTGGGATTCCAAACCCCACAAACAGAGTGGGTAAAACCACTGCAAGCTTTGTGGCGTAGGCCGGCAGGCTATCAAAACAATCCTCGTTGAGATTTTGTGTATGCTGGGAAAGGTAGATGGGCACGCTGGCACCAAAGGTGAGCATCCATATTCCGAGACAAACCAGCGGCGCTTTCTTCCTCCCTTCTTGGACACGGGTCGACATGGGGAAGGCGACGGCCATGCAGCGGTCGAAGCAAATGGAAGTGAGGAGAAAGATGCTCCCATACATGTTGGCCTTCAGGACCAAACCAAGGACATCACACAGCCACTGAGGAAGGTAGTCAAATCCCAGATGGTAGGAGATCCTCACGGGCAGCGTGAGGATGAGCAGTACATCTGCTATGGCCAGGTTAGTCATGTAGACTATGGTTTGTGATCTGGACTTGGTGTGGTGGAGGAAAAAGACCATTGCTATGAGATTGAAAATTAAACCCACAACGAAGACGAAGGAGTACATGCACACAAGGAAGATGTTGATGTGTCCTGTATTGTTATTGTGGTTGGGGATGGAGGTGTTGTTGGACATCGTGACCTGAGATACAGAAGAGAGAGGAGTGGTTAGAAAAAGTCTAAATGGTTGAGTATTAGACCCTTTTCTAAGCCCCGCCCCCCACTAGTACTCCGGAGCCCACACTGTCACTAACTGCACTCGCTGAAGAAATATTATCTAATTTTTGCAAAAACGAAAAAGAGTTTTCAGAGAGAAGTAGACAGAAGAGTCTACAATATGCATTTGAAGAATATATCCATGATGTCAAACTGATTCAGCGCCTAAAACAGATTAAAAAGATAAAGATGGAGGCCAACGCCTGAGTAAAGGTGAACCATCACATCACCTGGTGATAAAAACAATGAAATTATGAATATTGTTCACTGTTACAACCATTAAAAAGCAAAAGCAGCGTGTGTATACTTTCAGAATACCTTCAGTAGCTAGCGTAGCTAACTAGTGCTAACGCTAATTAGATGGATGGATGGATAGATGGATAGATAGATACAGCAGCATTTATGGTACAGGTAAAGCAATACAAATAACAGAGTAAAAAACATGAACTCTAAAAATGGAAATGCGTAAATCTTTAATGTGTAAAAATATGTTGGTAATAAATATCCCTGGATGCAGGTGAAAAGGACAGCGTGCTGAACTCTATATAGTTCAATATTGTCATCCATTGTTATTCTAGAAATAGTTTACAATGACTATAAATATATGTATGTATGTATTTCTGACATGCATTGATGAAAGTGCTTATATGTGAACCCGCGGGTGTTTTCTCAAACTGTAAATCGAGGTCAGCTACTTCAGGGCTCATTAGAAATTTCCATACAAAATCTATCAATATTGATTTTGATCATAGTGTATTTACTTGTAATGTAATTTGTTCAATGTTCTAATATAATATCCATAAAGCAACATGTATTCAAGAGGAAGAAGATGTATTTGCTCTGTGTAGCTGCAGTTCCTGGTGGAAAGCAGAACTCACTTGTGTTGGTTGCGTTGATGCAATCTGCAACTTATAACTGAATGATCTTTAAGGCTTCCTGGGCATTATTTTACATCTGGTTGGTAAACTGGCAGCTAATCATCCCTCTTCTCTCACGAGTTTTAATTGCTGTGATTCCCACGCTAAAAAAATAACATACAGTGCACATGCACCCACAACAGTCATTTTCCATCAGCACCTGTGTTTTTCTCGAACGATATGGACTTGAATGGCACATGCAGTGCAGTAGAACATTTTACAACAAATGTATAAAGTAGCCAAGGGTGTGACTTTACCTGTCGGATGATCAGAAGAGGTGAGGATCCAGAGGAAAAGGAGGAAAGTGTGTGTGTGTGTCATCCATAGACTGCATAATAATTTGTCACCCCAGCATACTGTCACACTCTGTGTGAGGCACAGGAAGTTGACCAATCTTTGTTAGTCTGCCTCTTTCTGTTAACCTGCTGATAAGAAAATGTACCTTTTTTTTGTTACATTCTAGCTTCAGATATTTTGTTTGTCTGATTAAATCTATTTTATTTTATTTTCATTTTGAAATCTGATCTCATCGAGACAAGAACCAGTTCAAGTAGATCTAAAACCACCTCATATAGTTTTTTGGTAGAGACATATTACATTATATATTTACATACATTTGTATTTATTGATAGACTATTCATATATATTCATTGCACATGTGATTAACGGCCAGCAGCTCTGTATTGATCTCCATTAGTGTTCTTGTTGCTTGCTTTATTTATTTTATATTTATTTATCTTGGTGTGTTCTTGACTTTTTACTCTTTCCCGCACTTCTGCAATACGACACCAGATCTCCTAACGGGGGATGATAAAGGTTTATCTCATTTTAAGTTCTGAAAAAAAAATTGCATTACCTTTATTTTTGTAAGATTATTAGGGAAATTATTAGAGTCCAAATCTGTCCTGTGATTCAATGAATTGTTTTAGGAGAGGCATTGATCAGAAAAGTGACTCGGACAAAAGAGATGTGTAAGACTGTCTTGTTATCACATTCATAGTCTATAAACACTTCAGGTTTGACACATGAGCACAGGAAGCCTGCAGACAGTTATATGGGCCATGACATAAATAATACTGAGTAACTGCCCTGATTTGATGTTTCAATTCTATCTTATCAGAGAACGCCCTCTAGCGGCTAATGCATCGACAACATACCGTAATGACCGGAAATTTAGAGTTTCCTGAAATGTAACATGGATCGAACGCTTATGTAGCCTACATCATCTAGAAAACGGCAAATCATCTCTAAAAGAAGAAAGAGCAAAGAGACATTGGTCAAATGTTTTCAACATTATGTCTGGAACCAAGGGAACCCAGACCTCGTGGCGCAACGGTAGCGCGTCTGACTCCAGATCAGAAGGTTGCGTGTTCAAATCACGTCGGGGTCAAAGCTTTTTAATCGATTGTATTGCTTTTATGTTATTCGAAGTAATTGGGAGGGGAAATGTGGTTGGACATTTTACTGTCAACAACACGCACAATGTTTCAGGGGCGAATACATATAAGTAGTTAATGCCTGCAATAATGACTGAGCAGAACTTCTATTTGCAGTGGTGGAAGAAGTGCATGAATTATAAAGGAGATATCAAAGGAAATATTATAGTATTACACTGTCAAAAATAGTAAGCCTACAAGTCCAACATTTAAAGTTTCAGTTATGCAAAAGTATGTATACATAGTAAAAAATTTACTTCTATGAGTTTCAAAAAGAAGTCAGGCTTTTTATTTTTAGGAAATAGAAATAAATGGTTATGTATTGCTTGCTTGATTTACATGCTGTTAATAGTTTGTTTAATTACATTTTTTCCCAGTTGTGTCTATATTTGGCTGATAAAACAGAATCCAATCAAATTGTGTATATTTTATTGTTTTATTATATAAATGTTGTAGCCGGTGGAAGCAGAGTTGATTTTACCTTCGACTTTTACACTTGGGTAGTTTAATCTGTAACTATGCTACGTTACTGGAACTTTGTTAAGGCATCTATCGTAGTTATGAAACCTCAAAAATAGAATTTAGACGACAATCTTTTGATGTGTATCCCTGATATGGTGGTTAATTGTATTCTGGACATCAACAATACAAATAGACAGTTCATTCTTCTAAAGCCTCTTGCTATTGCTTCTGTTAGCTTATGTTCAGAACTTTATTACAAAATATTTTTAAACATACTAAGTTACAAATACAGCAGACATCTAGAGTTTTTTTTTTTTTCACTATCTACAGTCTACGATCAGAACAAGGAAATAGTTGAGGAAGCAATAATTCGTGGATCACCCCAGTCATTCCTCTTGAAGAATTTAAAACAACGCTGATGATTTGGACAGATGAACAGTGGCTACGCTGTGTTAATGAAGAATCTCAACCCCTATCTCATCGCCCCGCCGCGCAGCACGTTTTGATGATGATGATGATGGTCCCTGTCATTTCTTCTTCAAGAAGTCATGGTGTGTTGTGGTTGAGCTCACTGTTGAGACAAGGCAGAGAAACAGGGGTTACTTAATTACATTTGCATTATTAAGTGTAAGGATGACACAAAAAAGTACTTTTTACATCAAATCTCAGTGAAGTACTTTAAGGTGCAACCAGCCAGGAACAATCATCTATTAGTGGCAGCAGTCTATAATCTACTGACCAGATAGCACCAAATATGTGCAGGACATTTTTATTTATTTTTTTGAACAATAGCAGTACTAGAAAAACAATGCAGATCAGGGGGACGATTACATTGGATTTCCTGTATATGTTTCGCTGATGGAAAGCTTTAATTTTGAAGGCTGCAGCAGGAAAAGTTAATTTGCTGCCATCTCTCTGTGTACCGTATTGTGCTGTAACATGATAGTTAACTGTAACAGCGACGCTGCGAGCCAAGGCATCGATTCCTTATGACACCTGTAGCTAATAGGTTAGCTACTTGCTAACTTTAAAGGCAGGGTTGGTAATCTTGAGGATTACCTTAAGGAGGAGATCTAGCTAGATTTTTTTTAATTATCCAACTGAAAAATCCATCCCAGTGTGACTAACTTTTTTTTGATGAAAGTAGCAAGCAGAAAAGTTGCTAAATCTAGCAATAAAGTCGCCAAGTCAGTAACACTGTCAGCTCGAGTGAAATGTTTGGACGGGCAGATCCACAGATACCGGATATTTGTCTCTGTTTTTTGGTCAGCGTTTGGGTCATTAATTGCTGTCAGGATGTAATGAAAATTTCAAGAAGAATATCAAAAATGTATTCGAAGAAGATTACCAACCCTGCTTTTAATTTAGCCCACAGCCTCGTGGATGTAGTATCCCTTTGTTTGGATTCTTTTGGGGATCTTTACAGACACATTTTGGTTGTTTCAAAGCTCGGTTGGGGTTCAAAAGTCACGTGTTTGGACCACTTTATCGTAGCTACGGAGCAGGCTGACTAGTTTTCCGAGAGATTCCTTCCAACCCTGAGCGCGACGAAAAAGCAAAATGGCCGCCGTGTGAATATGACGAACAACAAACCAACCCGTATCCTCATTGAAAGCAGATGAGGCCAGACAGTGGTGTCTTTGAATGCGTCCTTTCAGCACAAGTAGAAATAACTTCCCCCCCCCCCCCCCCTCAGCTTCACATAGTCTAGTTTGTCTCTAGCGTGCTCTGGTCTCACCTCCTTGCCGCAGGTTCCACAGAGACATCCAAATAGTCCGTTGACCATCTGGATGACACAGAGGGCGAGCTCCACGCACGCCGCCACCAGCAGAGTGGAGAACAGACCCACGTTGAATTCAACCACATTCTTCGGTTCTATACACCAATCCCACAGTTCCTTGTCGGACAGGTAGCTCCCGTTACTGCAAAGGATGAAAATTAGTGGCGCGGTCAAATGTGAATGAGGAAAATTACGCATTTTATTGAGTGGATTGAGTTCTCATAAAACGTATGATGTCCATCCACGGAGGCTGGCTGTACCTGTTAGCGAAGGGCGTCCCCCATTCTTCAGTGGAGTTGTCTGTGTTCTTCCACAAGCATGTTGGCCCGTTAGCAAGGCCCAGGGCAGCAACACTCAGACTGTACACGGCCCCCGCCACACCAACCGCTGCAAAACCGATGGACAGGAACATTTGCGTGGAGGCCCACACAGTGGAGTCAGATTCAGCCATGACACTGTAACCGCCCAACTGTTTGGAGAGCTTTTCTTATGTTTAGCCCTGTGTATTTGTCTCTTTGAGGTTCCTTTTCTTTTTTTTTAACTGCGACATTAGCTACATGCTTCTTTGTTTGTACATGTGTTTGCAAGTGTGTTTTTTTATTTATTAAGGAGACAGTGTTTATGGATTTGACGGCATCTAGCGGTGTGGTTGCAGATTGCAACCGACTGAATAGCCCTCACTCAGGGGCCATTTTAAAAAGCGCTATAGGCTCTTTCTAGAGGCAGTGTTTGGTTTCTCCGAAACATGGTGGTGCAACATGGTGAAGAGGACCAAGAAGGGCTCATCCTTCAAGGAAAACACATATTTCTTAGTTCATAGTGATTATACACTAACAAAAACATAGTTATGAATATTATATTCCATTTCTGTGAATAGATCCCCCGAAAGGCTAAACACTGTTCCTTTAAGTGTCTTGATTTTATATGTCGTTCCATGACCTTGCATGTCAAGTGCAGCCATGTCCAAATACATGTAGGAGCCACTGATAAAATCCATCGCGGATTACATCAGGTGTTATATGTGTCTGCAGCGTGCACCTGCCATGGTGTCTTTCTTTGATACAAACACTAGGGGTCTTCAGAGTCTGACCCTTATCTACTTTGTGCAACTTTGTGCCTGAAAATTTTCACAGTACATTTGAAATTTTTTAATTTTTAAAAGAAGATTGCTACACTTCACAGAGAAAAGTATTTCTGCTACAGCTGGAAGATAATATATCAATGTGACAGTGATAATATGGGACTGGACGCATATAGACAAACAGTGACATCTCAGTTAGACAGCATCCACATATACTGTACTTACCCCACAGCGGTTGGCACAGCAGTTCTTAGCACTGGTCAGGTGAATGTGGATGGCAGGAATGAGGACCTGACAGCAGAAACGGAGAGAGGGGACATATTTAATATAGGGAGAGAAACAGATACACAATGAGAGAAGACCGTGACTTGAACTGGGCTGGACTGGAGTGAACTGGACTCCCTTTAAAGAGGTACTCTTTAATCTAGAATGACATTTCCATGAAGTTGAGTCAACAGCCAGATATAATTAACAAACTAATGAGTAAAGTCAGCGCTTTATATTGACTTTTATTCCTTAAGTTTGGGTCACGCTCCAAAAACAGTGGATCCTACAATTCCCATAATGCAACATGCCTTGTTTCAGTTTGCAACACAGACTTTCTGTTATATTTTCCCCACGTCCAAGCGTAGACAACCCTGATGACATCACTATGACATCACGGGGAGAATTGTTTTTTTCAGGTTTGACAAAGCTTCTCGAGAGCCGCAGAACACATTAAGCAAAAGGTTAAGTCATACTTCCCATGATGCAGCCTGCTCTCCAAAAAATGATGTTCCCATTCAAAGAAACTGCATTGTCAATTATGTCCAAATTTAAACTTATTTTCTACCGGATTACGTGGTTGTGACGTATCGCAAACACGTTTCTGATCAATGTGCGCGGAAGTACGGGTCAACAAACGCAGGACTTTCACCCAGGCGACTGCCGTTACGTAACGGATGTACCAAGTATTTTTGTTGCGTGTTTCGTGTGGTTTCAATTCACAACGTTAACCACGTATTTAAACCTGCGACTGTAATGGGAGAAAATAAGTTTCCCTCAAAACGTAATTGAGATGGAGAACGCAGTTTAGTAATCTCTCTTTTAATTGTAACCAAGTAGTTTGGGTAGAAAAACACTCACATGAATCATATCATATATTCTGTCATGGTCGTATGGACCTTTTCGGAAGCCCCGACATTAATCCCATTTAATTTGATCTCAGTCTACTCACCATGATTCCTCCTCCTATCAGGCCCGCCATATATTTGACCTCCTTGGTGATGCGCGGCTTTCCATCCATGTCTTCGGCTGAATACTTTGTTTCAAAGCCAGGGAAGAAGAGCATGATGTTGCAGATGATCGACACCGCCGCCATGACGTAGAGCGGGACGGCGATGAACTTCGAACAGGCTCCTGTGCACATGATGTCTGCGGATGGAAGTTGTTCAAAAAGGTAAAAAAAAGGTCTAAAAATCCCAGCTGCTCCCCCAAACCAAATATGCTCCTCTATCAGTGGAACCTTTTCCTCACACTTGGAAAGCAAGGTGTTAGCTATCACACGTCAAGTGCAGCTTCATGCATCCGATGTGACAGAAGGGAACTGTTTGAATATATATTTGGGTTTGGAGGGTGGAGGGTAGAAAGGTGGAGCTATGGGTGATAAACCGGAGTATCACCCGCTTTATGACCCATGGGTGGGTGTTTGTGTGCATGTTTTTATAAGAGCCATAAAAGCCAAGCCTGTGGTCCATACAGCATAAACCTTATGAAGCAATAAGAAAATACACATTACTCCCTTTTCAGCACAATTTATTTTGGGTGTTTTATAAAATCCTTTCAGCTATGGTTGTCATGGTAGTGCGGGGCTGGACCCAAAAGCAAGGACTCGGAGTTGGAGTTAAACACAATTTTCTTTATTTGCCAGAGAGAGGTGTGGGAGCTGTCGTTCACGGAGAGAGAACAAACGATCTGGCGAGGAGTTGAGGGAGAGCTGAGTAGATATACTGTGGGAGCTTGATGAGGGAATGAGTTCCATGTGTGTGAGTTGATTGGCAGCAGGAGGGGGAAAGGAAGGCCACGCCCAGGCAGACACACCTGGGACCATGACAGTACCCCCCCCTCAACGGGAGCCTCCGGGCGACCCGCCGGGCTTGTCAGGATGGGTCCGGTGGAACTCCCGGACGAACTCAGGATCCAGGATGAAGGACCGAGGTACCCATTGCCGCTCCTCTGGGCCATATCCCTCCCAGTCCACCAGGTACTGGTACCCTCTGCCCCGACGACGTACGTCCAAGATCCGTCGAACAGAGAAGGCTGGGTGGTTGTCGACCACCCGGGCGGGAGGTGGGGGATCGGAAGGAGGGCAAAGAGGGCTGGAAGAAACTGGTTTTAATTGCGAGACATGAAACGTGGGGTGGATCTTCATAGTGTGAGGTAGTTTTAGCCTGAGAGCAGTTGGGTTGATTATCCGTTCTATGACAAAAGGGCCAATGTAACGGGGTGACAGTTTCCTAGAGTCGGTCTTCAGCGGGATATTTTTGGAAGAAAGCCAAACACTCTGACCTGGTTGGTATGCTGGGGCAGGGGTCCGGCGGCGGTTAGCAATGCGCCGGTTGCTGTCGGCAGAGCGGAGTAGGGCTTCGCGGGTGTCTCTCCAGACCTTCCGGCAGCGGCGGAGGTGCATCTGCACCGATGGGACAGCCAACTCGCACTCCTGGGAGGGAAACAGAGGTGGCTGATAGCCCACAGAAGATTCAAACGGAGACAAACCCGTGGCAGCACTGGTCAGCGAGTTGTGGGCGTACTCCACCCATGCCAGTTGCGAGCTCCAGGTGGTGGAATTGGTGGCGGTTACACACCGTAGAGCAGCCTCAAGGTCCTGGTTAGCCCTCTCCGACTGGCCATTGGTTTGCGGGTGAAAACCGGAGGAAAGACTGACCGTTGCGCCAAGAGCACGGCAGAATAACCTCCATACCTGTGAGATGAACTGTGGGCCACGGTCAGAGACTATGTCCAGAGGAATGCCATGGAGGCGGAAAACATGGCTCACTAAAATGTCGGCGGTCTCACGGGCAGTGGGCAGCTTAGGAAGGGCCACAAAATGAACAGCTTTAGAAAAACGGTCGACGATGGTGAGTATGACTGTGTTACCTTGAGACGGGGGTAGACCGGTTACAAAGTCTAGAGCAATGTGGGACCAGGGACGGCTAGGAACGGGAAGTGGACGTAGTAACCCAGCCGGCGGACGATGGGAGGTCTTCCCTCGTGCACAGACCGTGCATGCAGCAACATAGGCCCGGGTGTCTGCTTCCATGGATGGCCACCAGAAATGTCGCTTCAGGAGGGACAGGGTACGGTTCATCCCTGGATGGCAGGCAAAACGGGAAGTGTGCACCCACTGGAGAACCTGAGACCGGACAGAGTTAGGGACAAACAAACAGTTTGGGGGGCCGTTACCTGGGTCTGGCTGTGTCCGTTGAGCCTCCCTGACCATGGATTCGATCTCCCAAGTAACTGCCGCTACCACACAGGTAGGAGGAAGGATGGAGTCTTGGCTGGGTAGAGAATCCACCGAGACATAAAGGCGAGAGAGGGCATCAGGTTTCGTATTTCTAGAGCCGGGCCGATAGGTGAGGGTAAAATTAAAGCGGCCAAAAAACAATGCCCAGCGGGCTTGACGGGAGTTGAGGCGTTTGGCCGACTGGATATACGCCAAGTTCCTGTGGTCGGTCCAAACCACAAAAGGTTGCTCTACTCCTTCCAGCCAGTGCCTCCACTCCTCCAACGCCAGCTTGACTGCGAGTAACTCTCTGTTGCCAACGTCATAGTTGCGCTCGGCTGGGGAGAGGCGATGGGAGAAAAAGGCACAGGGATGGAGTTTCTGGTCGGAGGTAGAGCGTTGCGAAAGGATTGCCCCCACTCCACTGTCTGAAGCATCCACCTCCACAATGAATTGACGAGAGGAATCGGGCTGAATCAGGATGGGGGCTGAGGTGAAGCTACCCTTTAGGTCGTTGAAGGCAGACTCCGCCTCAGGGGTCCAAGCGAAGGGGATGGAGGTGGACGTGAGTCTGGTTAGAGGTGCTGCCACCCTGCTGTAGTCTCTGATGAATCTGCGATAGAAATTTGCAAAGCCCAGAAAGCGCTGTAGCTGCTTTCGGTTGGAGGGTCGGGGCCACTCCGTCACTGCCTTGATCTTGTCTGGGTCGGCCCTTACCCTCCCACTCTCAATGATGTAACCCAGAAAGCCGACTGAACTAGCATGGAACTCGCATTTCTCTGCTTTGACGAAGAGCCGGTTCTCCAACAGTCTCTGAAGGACCTGGCGGACATGGGAGACATGGTCGGACATGTTCTGGGAGAAAATAAGGATGTCGTCCAAGTACACAAAGAAAACGATGGAGGAAGTCTCTTAGCACATCATTAACTAAGGCTTGAAAAACAGCGGGAGCGTTAGTGAGGCCGAAAGGCATTACCAGATACTCAAAATGTCCGAGTGGAGTGTTGAAGCCGGTCTTCCATTCGTCCCCTTCCCTGATTCTGACCAGATGGTAGGCATTCCTGAGGTCCAGCTTCGTGAAAACCGTAGCACCCTGAAGAGGCTCAAAAGCAGAGTTTATTAGGGGTAAGGGGTACTTGTTTTTTATTGTAATATTGTTTAATCCACGAAAATCAATACAGGGTCGCAAAGAGTGGTCCTTTTTGGAAACAAAAAAGAATCCAGCTCCGACAGGGGATGAGGATGGTCTGACTATGCCAGCTGCCAACGACTCCTTGATGTATTTCTCCATGGCCTCCCTCTCAGGACGGGACAGGTTATAAAGCCGACTAGACGGGAGAGGAGCGCCCGGGAGAAGATCTATGGCACAGTCGTAAGGGCGGTGAGGAGGCAAGGAGAGGGCTAAGTCCTTACTGAACACAGTCCCAAGATCGTGATACTCCGCTGGGATGGCGGACAGGTCAGGAGGCTGAGGGCTCGGTGGTGATGTGGTGCCCTCTGCAGGGGGCAGTGCTGACTGCAAGCAGGCAGAGAGACAAAAGGGGCTCCAGCTAAGGACTCTCCCTGCCGACCAGTCGATGTGTGGGTTGTGCAACCTTAACCAGGGATGGCCCAAGACTAGCGGCGAGTTAGGGGAAGAAATTATGTTGAGCCGAATAATCTCACTATGGTTACCAGACAGGACAAGGGACAAAGGGACTGAATGATGGGTAACTTGCGCAAACGGCTTGCCATCTAAAGCAGCTGCCAAGAGGGGGGACTGTAATCGTTCTAAGGGAAAACCAGCCTGGATGGCCACATCTCTATCTAAGAAACTATCCTCAGCGCCAGAGTCGACCAAGGCTAGGAGGGGCAAGGATAGTTGTTTGTGACAAAGAGTGGCTTGAATCAGCAACCTAGATGGGAGTGACTGGCTCGGGGAGCTGGACTCTGAACTAGACAGGGAACTAGATGGGGAACTGGGTTGGCTCGCCAGAACCCCTACTACTACTGGCGAGCCCTGTCTTTTGGGCGGACTGGGCAGAGAGCAATGAAGTGACCGGACTGGCCGCAGTACAGGCACTCACCCACCCTCATCCTGCGCAACCGTTCAGCAGGAGAAAGATGAGCCCGGCCCAGCTGCATGGGCTCCTCGCCAGGAGGAGCAGGGTCTGGAGGCGTGGAGGGATGAGCCGGCATGGGGTACTGAACCGGGATGGGGGGTTGCACTCCCCAGTTAGCTTGAGGTGGTGACGAGTGGGAGCTGGCAAACTGACTGGGACGGCCGGCCCTCGCCTTGTGTCGCTCACGCAGGCGGTTATCGAGCCGGATAGCTAGGGAAACCAGAGAATCAAAGTCTATAGGTTCATCACGAGAAGCCAGTTCATCCTTTAGGTGTTCGCTGAGCCCATTCAAAAACGCCCCTTGCAAGGCCTCATCGTTCCATCTGGAATCCGCTGCGAGTGTTCTAAACTCCACAGAGTAATCAGCCGCACTTCTGGGGCCCTGGCGAAGGTTAAGCAAGCGTCTAGCCGCATTACCAACGTGGTCCGGGTGGTCGAAAACCACCTTCATCCTGCAAAGGAAGTCTTCATAGGAAAGGGCTGTAACTGCCAGATTAGAATTAACGGCTTCTGCCCAGGCTAAAGCCCTTCCTCTCAACAGTCCCAAAATATAGCGTACCTTGGAAACATCGGAGGGGAAGGTCAACGGCCGCTGGCTAAAAACCAGAGAACACTGGAGAAGAAAACCTCGGCACCTACCCAGGTCTCCGGAGAAGGGTTCAGGGTCCGGAGCATAGGACTCTCTAAATGGAGTGGGTACTTCCGGGAGCAGAGCTGGAGAGGGCTGGAGGCCGGGCTGTGCAGGATCAGCTGAGGGAGGCAACCGAGAGGTTAACAGAGACACTTTCCTTGTTAATTCCGCGATTTGGTCTACCATTGCCCGGTCGTTGTCAAATAGGGTGTGGAGATACGCTTGATGTTGTCCGAGTAAGGCTCCTTGGCTGGAAAGCGCCGTCGAGACGGTGGGCTTCTGCACCGGTTCTGCTGGGTCCACTGCTGGGTCCACATGGCCAGATCGTTCTGTCATGGTAGTGCGGGGCTGGACCCAAAAGCAAGGACTCGGAGTTGGAGTTAAACACAATTTTCTTTATTTGCCAGAGAGAGGTGTGGGAGCTGTCGTTCACGGAGAGAGAACAAACGATCTGGCGAGGAGTTGAGGGAGAGCTGAGTAGATATACTGTGGGAGCTTGATGAGGGAATGAGTTCCATGTGTGTGAGTTGATTGGCAGCAGGAGGGGGAAAGGAAGGCCACGCCCAGGCAGACACACCTGGGACCATGACAATGGTGGAAAGTAGCTAAGTACATTTACTCAAGTACTGTACCTACAAATTCGAGGTAATTGTACGTCACTTGGGGGATCTCTATTTCATGCTACTTTCTACTTCACGTCACTACATTTATCCGACTGCTTTAGTTACTTTACTACTTCAAATGTTTGCATACGCTGTCACTTTGACTGAACACACAAACACACCAACAAACACTCTATTGTCCTGCAGACTGTTAGTGTGTGTGCGCGTGTGCGTGTGTGCATGCGTGCATTTATTTGTTTGTGTGTGTGTGTGTGTGTGTCGTTAATAATAATTAACTGTCTACCTACTAAAGTTAAAGGTTTACATATTTCATATATTTTATTCAAGTAAAAGTAAAAAATTTTACAATATGAAAACATTATATATATATATATATAGATATATACATATATATATCTATATATATATATATATATATATATATATATATATATATATATACATATATATATCTATATATATATATATATATATATATATATATAGAGAGAGAGAGAGAGAGAGAGAGAGAGAGAGAGAGAGAGAGAGAGAATATATATATATACAGTGCCCTCCAGAATCATTGGCACCCTTAGAGAATTTGAGCAAAACAGGGTGTGAAAAAAATTCTTTGCTGTTTATCCTCTTGGTCTTTCACTCAAAATATTCACAAAAATCTTACCTTTTCATTGAAGTAAAATTATTCAAAGAAAAAAAAAATGTTGACATTAAATAAATATTTTTCTCCAAAACATGTGTATCACAATTATTGGAACCCCTAGAAAATCTCATGATTAAAATCTAACTGAAGTATAATTCCAGTCATATTTTACATTTTTAAGTTCACCTGTTTGATTAGGAACTCTTAAGTGGTCAACCATGATTTCCTGTTTCACTGGGGTATGAATATGAGGTGACACAGGCCAAATTCCCTTTGTCATTCATCACCATGGGAAAGACCCGAGAACACAGTGACGATGTGCGACGAAATGTTGTTGAGCTGCACAAATCAGGAAAAGGATATAAGAAAATCTCTAAACAGTTGAAAATACCCATTTCCACTATCAGGGCAATAATTAAGAAGTTTAAAGAGATGGGAGATGTTAAGAATCAGCCTGGAAGAGGACGTGTGTGTACATTGACCCCACACACCGTGAGGAGGATGGTTCGACTGGCAAAAGAATCTCCAAGGATCACAGCTGGAGAACTGCAGAGGTTAGTTGAGTCTTGGAATCAGAAAGTCTCCAAAACTACCATCAGACGCCACCTACATCACCACAAGTTGTTTGGGAGGGTTGCCAGAAAAAAGCCTCTGCTGTCAATCAACAACAAACTAAAGCGCCTACAGTTTGCCAAACGTCACTGGGACTTTCAATGGGACCGGGTTATATGTTCAGATGAGACCAAAATCGAGCTTTTTGGCAACAAACAACAAAGGTGGGTTTGGCGTAGACAGAAGATAGCCACACAGAGAAGCACCTCATACCCACTGTGAAGTATGGTGGCGGATCTTTGATGTTGTGGGGCTGTTTTTCTTCCAAAGGCCCTGGACATCTTGTTAGGATACATGGTATCCTGGACTCCATCAAATACCAGCAGATATTAAACAAAAACCCAACAGCCTCTGCCAGGAAGCTTAAAACGGGCCGTGGTTGGACCCTCCAGCAGGACAATGATCCGAAGCACACCTCAAAATCTACACAAAAATGGTTCACCGACCACATAATAAAGGTTTTGCCATGGCCATCACAGTCCCCCGACCTAAACCCCATAGAAGATCTGTGGGATGAGCTGAAGAGGAGAGTCAAGCGTCGACCTCGGATCTGGAGAGATTCTGCATGGAGGAATGGTCTCAGATCCAGTGCCATGTGTTCACCAACCTCATCACGCATTATAGGAGAAGACTCAGAGCTGTTATCTTGGCAAAGGGAGGCTGCATAAAATATTAAATGAAGGGGTGCCAATAATTGTGGCACATATATTTTTGAGAAAACGATTTGTTTCAGGATAAGAATTTAATGTTTCTTTCAATTATGTTATTTCAGTTAAAGGTTAGATTTTTGTGAATATTTTGAATGAAAGATCATGAGGATAAACAATAAAGACATTTTTTTCACAGCCTGTTTTGCTCATTTTTACTAAAGGGTGCCAATAATTCTGGAGGGCACTGTATGTGTTATCTGCTAGCCATCGGCTCAGCTGTTAGAGCCGTAGGGTCTCAATCATTTGCTCTGAATTCCAAATTTAGCACCTTAAATTACTATTTTCATTCTATATATGCTTTTTAAAAATGTATTGTTTGGTTTGTGTCGTCACAATGACTCAGAGCCCGAAGAGACACCATCACAATGTGTGTTTAGTGTCATACATTTGGTGTTAACAGTCCAAATCTCAACATTATTACTTATGCATTACAATCAATAACATTATAAAAGGGAAAGGGAAAATCTTCATGTACGTGAAGCTGGAACATGATGACTAATCGTTTCAGCTGAACATTTGTGTGCAAAGATCTGAATCTGTGAGTAAAGCTGTCAGATGAATGTAGTGGAGCAGAGTAAATGTACTTAGTTACATTCCTGAGAGAAGGGTGTAGAGAAACAAGGAGAGAGAAGGTTATGTCACACCAACAGCTCTGTGTGCATTGCAACGGCTAACATCTACAGTCAGTACATTACATATTTGGCGCTAAAAAACCCAGAAAAACAATCCCAGGGGTCAAATTTGTGTGAGTAACATGAAGCTGAAATAAGTTTTGTCTGATCTTGAGTCAATGCTCTTTTTTTTTTTAGCAAATATCACATGAAAAACAACTGTTTCCATATACATATGTAGGGATTATTCTAACCACATTTCTTGTTTTAATGTGAATTCATCATAACCATTATTCATTCTCAGGATGCAAATTACAGAACAATATCGTATCTTTTTGTGTTGACATTTTATGCCTTTATTAGACGGAGACAGTGGAGCGATGACAGGAAACAAGGGAGGGGTGGGTGCAACAGAAATCCCCGGTGTTACGTTGCTGTTTATTTGCTGCACACTGTATGAGGTCATCACAGATCCTGATCCAGCTGAGCCACATCCACTCCTCTGAGTCAGAGCCTCTGGGACTCCATGTTCTTTAGCACATACAGCAGATCAAGCATTTTTGCTTAACATGAACAAGAAGTATCTTTTATCAGAACACAGATAACGAGCTTCCAGTTTGTAGAAGTACAAGTCTGTGTGTGCGTGTGTGTGTTTATGATTTGATTACCTTATCAGTGAATTATGGCACTGTGTTCAAATGTGTAGGTGTAGGGAGTGTACAAATGGACTTTAACCAACATCTGTCAGGGGTGCACACACAAACGCACGCACACACACACACACACTAAGCCATGTATGCTCAAGGACATCTGGTGGTTGCTGCGATTCACACTTTTTGGAGAAAAAAACAATTTTTTTGACGGATCATTGACTGCTGACTCGTCACTCCTCTTAACCGGCTGGTAGTGATCAACAACTGCTTCAGTAGCAAAAGGCTGGGCTAAAAACCTGCCTTACCTGATCTGTTGCAGGCCACATTTTGGCCTTATAGTCGTGGCTCAAAGACTGATATCCATAGAAAAGTTTGGTCTCATTTTGAGCATCAGCAGATTGATTCCATACCTGAAAGTGAGACACGATACGAGATGAATGAATCCCCGTTTTTGGTAACTCCATCGCCATCTTGACTGTAAGATAATTGAGTAGAATAAACCATAGACTGCACATAATGTGGACGTAGTCACCGTGACCTCACCCGTTGGTTTGTCGCCATCTTGTCTTTTTGCAACTAGACGTGACACGAGAGGGTGGAGCTAAGTATAGATAATAATAATAATAAGACATCTTTAGGCGACCAATACGGTTACAATTAACTTTATGGAACTGTAAACACACTGGGAAAGGGTTAAAGATGAAAGACTTAAACATGGACAACTACCAGACCAACACCATGGCAATGACCTGTCAATCACAAGGTAGCCCCGCCCTAAAGCTTCTTTGGTTGGGAGGGGCGATGGAGACACACCTGCTGGTGGAGATCTGCACTGTACTGAGTTCTCTTTTCTAATTAGTACATGTTTTTGTCCTTTTTCTTTCTTTTTTTAATCTCATATCCAGTCGATGTTGGTTTTGGTCGCTCGTTCCCTAAACCAGTCACAGCACTGACTCTGCAGAGGAGGTCAAAGGTCATGGAGTATGATTAGAGTACCATTTTCCCCCATTTAATCATGTGACGACAGCTTAACCCATCTCCACCACAACTCCACTGATGAAGACCATGTCATGCAGTTGAAAGCTCTGCAAAACTAGTAAGCAGACCTTAAGTCAACAGTATTTTATTCATATTTCCAAGGTAATGGGCAAACTTTTTTTTCACAAAATAAAAGAGTAAACAAGTTAATAATCAACTGACCCCGGAGTTTAGACTAACGTTAACAACCTCACTGTTGGTTATCAACTTCTCGAAGGTCTAATGGTGATTAATGTTAAACTAATCATGGATGAAGATGAATATTCATAAACATTACAACCCTGGACCTCCCAATGTGAACTACAGAGCATGTTGAGCCTCCAGACTGTGCTTAAGTAACATAGAAATCATGTCTCTCTAAAAGTTCCGCTTCATCAGACGCAGCGTTGAGCCAAATGACCGGCGAACAACAGATCACAGGACGGTGTGACGGTGGAGGTTTATGGGCGTTTATTGGAGAAGCAGAACCATGTGGCATCACGGAGTTCATCGGCGCTTTATGGTGATGTCGTATAAATCCCTCCCGTCTGTGCCTGGTACCACCACTCTGATGGTATTCTGACACACACTTGGCATGACGACAGCGTCATACTCACTCAGGTGATAGAGCATTTGTGTCATGATAAGCATGTGGGAGGAAGAACAGGACAATTCATGGGGAGATCCCTCTCTTTGAAAATGAGCAGCTACGTGAAACTTCCCCAGTGAATTACTTATATTAAGACAATTGTTTTTTTTTGTATATCATGTTTTCTAAAATGTTGTGTTTAAATGTGGCATTATCGAATGCTAACTTTTGGGGAATTCAGGAGAAATGTGTATTTTGGATGTTTTCTTGGGGGACTGCTAACCCGGACGGAGGACATCGTCGGGCGGTGGAAAGAGCACTTTGAGGAACTCCTAAACCCGACCAACATGTCCTCTGCAGAGGAGGCAGCGCCTGAGGACCTAGGGGGAGGCTCACCCATATCCCTGGCAGAGGTCGCTGAGGTAGTTAAAAAGCTCCTTGGTGGCAAGGCGCCGGGGGTGGATGAGATCCGCCCTGAGATGCTGAAGGCGCTGGACATAGTTGGGCTGTCCTGGCTGACACGCCTCTTCAATGTCGCATGGGGGTCGGGATCAGTGCCCATGGAATGGCAGACCGGGGTGGTGGTTCCCATCTTCAAAAAGGGGGACCGGAGAGTGTGCTCGAATTACCAGGGTATCACACTACTCAGCCTCCCGGGGAAGGCTTATGCCAGGGTGCTGGAAAGGAGGCTCCGACCGCTTGTCGAACCTCAGATTCAAGAGGAGCAGTGCGGATTCCGTCCCGGCCGTGGAACAGTGGACCAGCTCTTTACCCTCGCAAGACTACTGGAGGGGCTCTGGGAGTTTGCCCAACCAGTCTACATGTGCTTTGTGGACTTGGAGAAGGCTTTCGACCGGGTCCCTCGGGGGATCTTGTGGGGGGTGCTGCGGGAGTATGGGGTGCCGGACCCGTTACAACGGGCGATCCGGTCTCTGTACGACTGCAGTAGGAGCTGTGTCCGCATTCTCGGCAATAAGTCAGACACGTTCCCGGTGGGTGTTGGCCTCCGCCAGGGCTGCCCTTTGTCACCGGTCCTGTTCGTGATTTTCACGGACAGGATATCTAGGCGCAGCCTGGGGGCGGAGAACGTCAGTTTCGGGGGTCTCGGGATCGCCTCTCTGCTATTTGCAGATGATGTGGTCCTGTTAGCCTCCTCGGATCGTGACCTCCAGCATTCACTGGGACGGTTTGCAGCCGAGTGTGAAGCGGCGGGGATGAGAGTTAGCACCTCCAAATCTGAGGCCATGGTGCTCTGCCGGAAACCGGTGGATTGCTCCCTCCAGGTGGGGACGGAGTGCCTACCTCAAGCGAAGGAGTTCAAGTATCTCGGGGTCTTGTTCACGAGTGAGGGTAAGATGGAGCGGGAGATCGACAGACGGATCGGTGCAGCTGCAGCAGTAAAGCAGGCGCTGCACCGGACCGTCTTGGTGAAGAGGGAGCTGAGCCGGAAGGCAAAGCTCTCAATTTACCACTCGGTCTACGTTCCTACCCTCACCTATGGTCACGAACTCTGGGTCGTGACCGAAAGGACAAGGTCGCGGCTACAAGCGGCCGAAATGAGTTTCCTCCGTAGGGTGGCCGGGCTCAGCCTTAGAGATAGGGTAAGGAGCTCGGTCATCAGGAGGGAGCTTGGAGTCGAGCCGCTACTCCTTCGCGTCGAAAGGAGTCAGCTGAGGTGGTTCGGGCATCTAATTCAGAGAGTCGGCAGCTCTCTAAGAACAATGTTTCATCTCGTTGTGTTGGGGAGATCGTCTTCCAACTCTCTGAAGTTAATAATTATGTTATCTGTCAAATGGTATCTTGCCATCAGAGCCTCTGGCCAACTTACTTCCGATACGTTCTCACGTATCTGAAACACCACCAATCTCTCTAATCATGTCATCATCGTCTGAATGTTAATATGGGCTCACAAAGCCCTCGCCCTCAAGCTTCTTTGTCTTGTCAGCAAGTATCACACCAATAAGGCCGGAGTGACTTGACTCTGTTTCTGAGATAGAAACGAACAAATAAAGCTATGAAGACTTCTCAAATAACTGGAACAATACTTGTTGTCTCATGTTTATACATACAGGTGCTGGTCATATAACTAGAATATCATCAAAAAGTTGATTTATTTCACTAATTCCATTCAAAAAGTGAAACTTGTCTATTATATTCATTCATTACACACAGACTGATATATTTCAAATGTTTATTTCTTTTAATTTTGATGATTATAACTGACAACTAAGGAAAATCCCAAATTCAGTATCTCAGAAAATTTGAATTTGAATTAGTGAAATAAATCAACTTTTTGATGATATTCTAATTATATGACCAGCACCTGTATAGCACAAGGTGTTAACATGCTCACTTTTCAAAGTGATACAATGAACAATAGATTTCTCTGTACACTGTATTGTAATATTTAGAATATGATCACTAGATATAAAAGGGTTCATCAGTTCCTGAGGACTCTGAAAGGGAGTCCATGTCCCGGTATGATGACATCAGCGGTGCGGAGCGCCTCCTGGCGGCTGACCTCCTGCACTGCAGTGTCCATGCTCACATCCCGCCAGCTGTCCTCGTCTGAGCAGCACTCAAATAAGTCCCCGGCAACAAGCACTGTGCCCGCTGAGGTTCCCAACACCTGGACGCTGACATCTTGTCCCGTGTGGCCCGGACTGGGGACGACGGACACCTGTTGGGAGGGAGGAGACACTGTCAGAGCCTGATGGGAAACCTGCAGCACATCACACTGTCACATTAAATAGAAGAACCATGTCACATTAATCAACCCATGTCTATTCCAGCACCATTTGCACTCTACTGTCTTCAAGTGGCATTGTTGTTTTTAAGTACACACTATTTAGAGCACATTGTAGTTAGTTAATTAGTAGTTAAATACATTGTACATTGAGAACAGAAAAGTCATAAATTCCTTTTATGTGTTCACATACTTGGCAAATAAAGCTGATTCTGTATTTCTTCCATGTAATGTTCATTTTGTTAGCTATTTTAAGATTTAGTCGAGAGAGAGAGAGAGAGAGAGAGAGAGAGAGAGAGAGAGAGAGAGAGAGAGAAGTTAGTTTTAATTCAGTATTGCCCTTTTTTCTTTTTAGAAACTTTTATTTTGAAAATTCTGGGCATTTTACTCTTGTTTTAGTCAAAACCAGTCACCTACACGATAAATATGTAAGTCACTGAAACTGTCAAAGACAAGACCGCTCTAAAGTTGTTCTCTTTTTTAAATTCCTAACATCTATGTATTTGATTGGATTGCTCAACTTATATCAATGTAAAAATATATCTGTAATTTGATACATGTAAAGAGGCATTATTTTCTCAATTAAAAACAATTATAAAAGCACGAAATACGTCATTAAAGTTACTTCCGGTTCCTCCCCACACGTTAATAGGCATTTTTCATGTACTTTTGTTGATAGTAGTAGTTCACTCACACAAGACTTTAAACTACGTTCCCCTTTAAATCCTCAGAGATACTGGCCAAATCCCAATGTCCCCCCTAAACCCTCAAACCCTGAACCCTCAAGGACTTACTGACTTCACCTGGTAAGTGGTTGAGTGTGAGAGACTGTGAGGGCTTGAGATGGTGTAAATAGGAATGGTACAGCACTTTGCTGCAACATATCACGTTACCATGAAAACGACAAAAAATATGATGTATAATTGTGTGTATTTATTTTATACTTTGTACTCCCTGATTTGAACGTCTTCCTGGCTCTTTCCTCACAAGATGAGAGGTAACTTCATATAACAGCTTCAATGACAAAATCAAATATTTTATGAATAAATAAATAAATATCTTCTGATTTCATGTTTATTTTTTGTTCCATCTTTAATCCTTAATGTTTCAGAGTAAATGTAATACTCCAGGCTGAACACACGTGAGCCGTCCTCTTTGTTTACCTTTTTTTTTACGCCTCCATGCGTCCACTGGTTACCCCGTGTTTAAAGTCACATTGCAATGATTTGTGGGTAATTCCCTTAGGTAAAGTCAGCATACCATGCTGACTTACAAAGGGCTCATAAAATGCTAAAAATGTCTGCGAGAGAGCCCTCAAACACTTGACGATTTGACAGTGGGACAGACCTAAACCCTCACGGACTTCGCGGGAGCGCGCCTCAAAGTCCGCGAGTCCGTAAATGGGGACATTGGGATTTGGCCACTCACGTGCTCGTCAATAGAGTGCGCGTGCCCCTCTACCAGCTTGTTGGGGCGGTACGAGTCCCCTTCACTGATGTCATGTCCAACAATCATCACCGCTGTGGGGAAAAGACTCAGATTCCCGATGTGGTCCGAGTGTCCGTGAGTCCCCACGACCACGTCAATGTCCCCCGGTTCCAGGCTCCTCTTCTTCAGTGTCGTTAGGAGGAACTCCCGGTCCCACGGCCCGCCGGTATCCACCAGGATAGTCCTGGGTCCCGTTATGAGGGTGATGGTACCATTAGCTTTGAACGTCCCGTCGCTCTGAGGGAGACAGTATCCGGCTTTAAGGACGGACACGGAGTACGGCTGACCGGGGAAGTCCACCTCTGAGAGAGGGACTGTTCTCAACTCACCACAGACCACTTTACTGTCTGTCCCCATTATACTCGACACAGACTGTAAACTGTAGCATCAGCATCAGGGTAGCATAAACGAGCACCTTCTTCTTCTTCTTCTTATATTTTAATGGCGGGTTGAAGCCGTTGTGTATAAGGTGCATACCGCCACCTAATGTACCGGAGTATGTAGTACAAAATAATGTCGAGATATTTATTGTACAGTAGATCATTAGGTAAATACAGTAATACTTTAATTATAGTATTTATAATTATAGAAAACAAACAACTGTGAATAAGATCAATACTATCCCTCTCCCAGGACGAGGACAGACATGCAGACGTAGCAAAATATAAAAAGTTGCTGAGTCAGTCATTCAAAATCAAAATGTCTAATTAGTAATTAAGTGTTCACTTGTAAAGTCTGATACTAAGCCACATTTTAAAAAACTTTATAGCAACAGTTAAAGATTCAAAACAATATAAAATATTTGGTTATAAAGACAACAGAATACAAAGGACACATTTGCATCTAATCCAATCACACCCGAAGAGCACAGACACGCCATTCAGAGTCTAGAATGTATGATGAAGGAAAATCTATGGATGGATATATAAATTTATTTGATAGATATTTGATGAGAATATATATATATATATATGTATATATATATACCCAGCTACCCAGCCAGAGCTGCACCCAAAATCGGTCTGTTTCCTTCCTTGTTCCCAGGACTCCTGTAAAACCAGATTAGCCATTCACTGATTTCTGCTGCCCTCTAGTGGACCTCTGGTGGAATCAGCTCCAAAACACACAGTCTCAATGTAATTATGGAGCTTCTCCAGCGAAGGCCAACCGTAAAGTGCACCACCATAATCCAGCAAAATACCTAAATCTATGCTCCATAGTTTATTGTTACGAAGACGTTCCAAACACCTGATATTTATAATCTTTATATATATAAAATAAATCTAAAGATCCTCACACCCTCTTCCATGCATCTTTAAACTGATGTCAAGGATTCGTTTTTCACCAGGTATGCATACCCAGACACATGCCCACTGTTATTAATTGCCATCATTGGAAAAAATGATGTCTGGCCACAAGTTTTGGAGCTATTTCACTTTATCATCTTCTATACATGAAAAATAAAAAAGGAGAGGAGCGTTAGCAGGATAAGGACTTCATGAGTAAATAAAGGAGGGAAAGTCAACTTGACTAGTTAAGGATCTGCAGACAGCTTGTAAATACACATAATGATCAACGGGACTGTCCTCTCATGCGGTCCTGTGTCCGACATGAGAGGACATATTTAGAGAATATTGATGGGCCACAACTGTGTTTTTAACCCAAACCATAATCTCACTGTAGCTGTTTCACTAAAACATTTAACTGGATATTATGAGCTTCATGAGATAAGGTGGTATTCTGTGAGATGGTGCAGGCGTGTCCAATAAACTGTTGACTCTTGCAGTATGATAAAATATCACCTACAAACAGAGATACGGGCTTTATAATATCTGAATGTAGGCACCAAACAACAGCTGTGATTTAATTGTATTCTTTAAATGGTCTTAATGCTTTTTTATTAAAGCCTTTCCTGCTCATTCAGAAACATCATTCTGGAAGAGGAAATCCCTCTCTGATGTTTCTTTAAAGTTTTGCCTTAAGGCAGTCACATTTAAAGATATTCACTCTGACTAAACACTTGTTTACCCGTAGAATATAAAAGACTCACAGGGTTGGTAAACCTGCAGCCCTTTTCCACGTAAACATACTGTTTAGAAATAACTGCTGTCTGTAGTTCTTTGTTACATTCATAATGTGGGCGGTGGTGAGCCAGTGTAGTCGGGACTTACCGTAGACACTTAGCTGTTAAAGTGGATTGTGACGTTAAACTGAGTAATAAACAAATGAGGCCAAAGTCTCAAGTCCAGACACGAATGAAGCGATCAGAATATCGTTTCACAGGTAAACAAGAGACACATCTCGGCCAGTGAGTAAGTCCTTTTGATCATCACATCACATTTCACTGTATTTAAGGTTTACAGAACGCTCTTGATCCATAAATTAGGAATGACCGATTTGACTTTGTTCATTCTCGTGTTGCGTCATCATGACGGCTCCAGTGTTTGTAAGCAGTTAGATTCATAGTGAAGTCCAAAAAGACTTCTTGTAAAAAATGGGATTTGTTTCGTAGCCAACATGAATTTGTTCGTAGGTTTATGAAAGTGTAACTGAGAGATCATTTAAAAAATGAGCGTGATTGCTTTGCTGGTGTTCTAGAGGTTGGTACGAGCTGTTTTATCAGACTGCTTTATGATGTAAACCGTGTTGTTTTAAAGCTACCTGCAGTATTAGTGTGGACTTGGCCAAAGGGGACTCCTGTAGGAATGTACCTTATGATACCTCGACAGGACTACAAGCAAACTGAATATGATGGAGGTTTTTTTAGGGATGGTGCTGTGGATCTTTTCAACTTATCTCTCATCAAAAGAGTTGCTATTGGACATTAATTGAAACCCCACATAACATTCTTTCAACTTTCATAAAAATGTGCACATCTACAATATCTACGCAGGACAACAACAGCACGGTTATTAGGATAAGATTGTGGTTAGTGGTAGACCAAAATGTATTGTTACCAGGACGCACACTCACCCATCCACCTCCAAACCCTTAAAGGTGCAGGAAGAGGCCAGAATTGTTGTTCAAAACATTCAAAAGATAAACTATAATTATCGACAGAATGTGAAGAGGTTACAGTGTTGACGTTGTGTCAGAGACGTTTATGTACATACGTAGATATCTACTGAAAGTAGCATGCTAACCAGCTAGCCGCAGCCTGTCCTGTTATTGGAAAAGGCCAAATGTGATAATCCTTTAAATATGGGAAGAGCGGTGCTCGGTTTTACACATTCTCTTTTCAAAGACATTCATAGTGTTGCATTTGGTTGTTCACATGAAAAGTGAAAATTTCCATTTCCAACATCAGGAGGAAAAGGTTTCAGATGCTCCCTTTGAGGTACGATTGAAGCGCCTTTACTTCCTGCCGTGCTACATTTATGACACACTATTTCCCGCAGTGGCACTGATTGTGGTATAATCACATCCAATATGGAAGTCGTTCCTGGAGATGCAGGCCAAAAACATCTGTGTAGACATTGATGTTCCCAAGAATCCTACAGACTCTTCACCTACAGCAGCTCCAGCAGCTAGTCAGAATTTGACACCATCCAGTGAAATACCTCCACTTCTGAGTGGGTTGGCACAAACTTTGGCACAAACGTTGGTACAAACATGCGTGTCTCCCAAAAGGATGACTTACCAACGATAACTGTGAAACATGTATTATATATATATATATGCTGGCACCTGTTTAATGTTGTCACATGTCTTTATGCTGCTGACTCTGGATGGAGGATGGCAGCGAGTACTCCAACCTCAGCAGAGACCCGGGCTCAGCCCACACTCACCAGGAAGCAGGTATTCTTGTTGTGTGATGGGCAGCTTACTACACCAATGATGCAACATTACCACAAACTACAGCTATGTGACTCAACACCTCTGACCAGAGTTGAAAGAAAAATGTATGAATCAAAGATTGTTGTCTTCTCTACAGACTAAAGCCCTGGAGAAAAGTTGTGCTTCCAGCTCGTCACCATGGAATAAACCCAGCCTCAGTGAATTACAGGTCAACTAAACATCATATAACATGATTACATGAGGGTTTGATGAATACATGAAAGCATCCCAATTGTCACTGAAGACATGTCGTATTGCTTCTGCTCCCACTAGATCAATGATTTTGAAGACTCATCGCACAGCTGTCCGGTTCGGAGCGGTCCTTCTGCAACCAAGGTAAGCAACAGTGTGTTGATGGATGGAAAAAAGTGGAAAAGAAAGAAAGAAAGACACTGAATGGGCCCACAGGATAACCTTTCTTTCTTTCCAGCCTAATATAAAGTCAATGCAGAGTCTGCAACAGTGCATACAACTTCTTCATGAACTGGCGGACGAGGTCAACAACATCAGCCAGGTAGGCAACACATCCCACCGCACTCCTGTTTGTAGCTATTACGGGGCTATTTTCTCATGCTATGACGTTAGTCCAAGGGCTGCACGGTGGTGTGGTGGCTAGCCTCACAGTAAGAGGGGCCAGGGTTCAATTGCCGGGCTAGATGGGCCTTCTGTGTGGAATTTGCATGTTCTCCCAGTGGCCGCGTGGGTTCTCTTTGGGTTCTCCGGTTTCCTCCCACAGTCCAAAGACATGCAGCTTAGGTTAATTGCGTAGTTGTAGATGTGAATGGTTGTCTGTCTCTATGAGTCAGCCTTGCGATAGTCTTGCGGCCTGTCCAGGTGAACCCTGCCTTTGCCCTATGTCAGCTGGGATCGGTACTAGCCCCCCAGCCTACCCTGAATAGGATAAGCGGTTAAAGATAATGGACGGATGTTAGTCCATTGTACATGACGTCATATCCCTAAGATACGACTGCACAAAAGTAAATGTGGAAGATGCGTATATATGTGAACACATTCTTCTAATTTATATGGTGCAGATTTACAGAGATCTGACAAAGCAGCGATACTTACAACAATTCACTACAGAAACATTTAGGTTATGGTTCATATATTTAACATTCATTTCCATCTTTGCTTGATTTAGAGAAAGCGAGGCGGTAAGAAGGCTGCACCAGAGGGGAGCACCAAAGAGCCGGGCAGCCTGGAGACCAGCAGGACTCTGGTCCTCCAGTGGGCCAAGGAGCTGGAGCTAAACATGGTTATTAAACATCATTCATTAATGCCCCTTTAGTTCATTTTCTGTTCTCTGCACCTTTAATTGTCAAACTAATTGGACTTCCTCTTACCTGTACTTACTTTTTTCACATTAAGTATTATCGTTATATTATTAATATTAAGTGTGTATCCTTGAGGCTTATCGAGCACGTTTCCTGTGTTTTTTAAAAATGTATTGAAACTTGCTAGTTGTTGTTCTAGTAAGCCTGCTTGTGGTCTTCACCTTTACTTTTATTGTCCTACATTGATTGCACATCCATTATACTGCCTCTAAATGACCACCCTCTGTTATATCCCAAACGTATTACACTAACTCAATGCTTAAACAATACAAAGCCCATCTCCACACCGCTTCTCTGCCCCACTAGTGAAGAGTAAATCCTGAGGCCTGCTTCTTCTTGTGGCCATCAGTCGTTGTTATACAAGACAGTAACTCTGTTATTATTATTTATTCTACTCACAGGCAAAAAAAGAAACCAAGCCAACAGATGAAAAGACAAGAAGGAGAGATGATGATGATGGAGGAAAGAGAGAGAAAACAGAGGTGGAGAAACACAATGAGAAGCTTCAGCAGTGGGCGGTGGAGCTGAGGAATATCAAAGAGGTGTGTATCAGTGTGTGTGTGTGTGTGTGTGAGGGAGGGAGATAGAAACCAAATTCTCTCAAACCAAAGCCAAAGCAATCCTGAAAATGCTGTGTGTGTCTGTGTGTGTGTGTGTGTGTGTGTGTGTGTGTGTGTGTGTGTGTGTGTGTGTGTGTGTGTGTGTGTGTGTGTGTGTGTGTGGCCAGTCTAATGGCCTGTCTGATGAGGAGCTGAAGAAGCTGCTGTATCCCAGAGGACCAAAGGAGTCGAGGATAGCCGCCATCCTTCCACTGCTGGAGTTTGTGGCTTGGTCCCTGTTATCCGAGGACACTGAGGTGTGTGTGTGTGTATTACACATGTTGTGGGGACATAAGTCTGTTTTCCAGGGAAATGCAAGTCCCCACAATATAAATGACTACATTTTAAAGTGATGACCTGGTCTAAGGTTAGGGTAAGGGTTGAGATTAGACAAGTAGTGGTTATAGTTAGCGTTTGGGTTAGTCTCCTAGAAATGAAAACACATTCTCACTCTCACACCCTTTGTCTATTCAAAATATACTTCCAACTTAGAGAACTTAAATTTTGAGGTTTACTTGGCAACAAAAGTACTTGGTTCAAATAAGTACAGTCACGTAACTGATCTTTGCAGCATTAGTTAGGTCCGTAAGTTACGTTACAAAAGAAAGTCAACATTGACTTTCACACGGGACGTAAATGTCCATCCGACCTCCTCCCTAAGTAGACTATCTTGTTCTTTATACTACGCCGGTTGCTCTCACCATCTAATTATGACTCGGAAGGGTTTACATCAGGCAGCAACCTCCAGTTCTGGAAAGTGAAGCCGATGTGGAAGTGCCCTAAACCTGCATTCTCTCTAATGTCCACCAGGGGGCGACTCCTCTGGTTGTATAGAAGTCTATGAGAAAATGACTCTACTTCTCTCTTGATTTATTACCTCAGTAAACATTGTAAACATGAGTTTATGGTCTCAATCTGTAGTTTCAAGTCTTCTTCAATACAGCATGATGTTCATTTAGGAAATGATGGTCCATTTAGAGTCAAACAGACCTGAAAGCATGAATATTATTCTACAGGAGGCTGTGTCAATGCTGTGGCTGCCGACCAAACAAAAGGCCTGGAGGACAGGGAGTGGAAGCCCCAGATACATCCCTAACTCAGGTGAGTCAGCTGCTTTGAAAAATCCTCAAAATAGGTTTGAGTTCCTCTTTGTTCAGCCTTGACCTGATATCTTATCATCAGCTGGTAGTGTGATGGATTTCAGCAGGATGAGAGGGGAAAGACTGTAGATGCTACTTGTTACCTTTGATATTGGAACACAAGAAATAAAATGCTGCATACTTATGATATAATATTGTATTGATTTTCAGTGTGGCAGTGGATTCGGAGTGCCTCAGGTAATCTTTATTTTATAACTTATGAGTGGTCTGCAAAACAGTAAATGATCAAATTGAATACTGCTTGCTGCTTCCAGCACTGTCTCCACCAACAATACCATTTGAATCCTAGTGTCTGTCCAGTTGGACATCAGCACCAGCCCTTCCTGGCTGGCTGTGTCCTCAGACCGCCTGCAGGTCCAGCAGGCAGCGGTGCGCTCCGCTGCTCCCTCATACAGCAGCCAGCGTTCGGATGAGTGGCCCTGCGTACTGGGTGACGCCATCATCACCGCGGGGAGACACTACTGGGAGGTGGAGGTGTCCCCCGGCGGCAACTGGAGAATAGGTGTGATGTCAGCGTTGGCTCCCAGGAAACAAAGGCCCCACATGTCACCAAAGAGAGGGTACTGGACCCTGTGGAAGAGCTCCTCCTGTTTGTGGGCCCGCACCGAGGAGCCCACCAAGCTGCAGAGGGCAGCTGTGCCCCGACTGATCGGGGTGTATGTGGACGTGGCGGAGGGTCAGGTGTCTTTTTATGATGTCGATCTAAGGGTTCACATTTATACTTTCTCTGACACCTTCAGACACAGTCTCGTCCCCGTGTTTGGCTACCTGGACAGAGACACGGTCCTTAGAATCGTACCAGCAGAGAAGTCAGTAAATGACAGAAACATGTAGATACGGACACTGGTGATGAAGATCACATGTTCTCTTCAATCATAGCCTCCTTTAAGATTCTTTGGCACAAATGACGAGATCAGACATGTTGATGGTAGAATAAGAGTATGGATCACCACGCTACTGTCAACCTTATTTCATCACAGCACTTGTAAATGTCTGCACTTTGTTACATTTAATCAAATTAATGAGATGAAATACTGTTTTATCCATCTTGCTTAACAAACACCATCACACATTCTACTCATTGTCAAAGGCTAATACGTACACCTGGACCGGTCACCATTGTATCACAGGGCTGACACACAATGTCCAAGTTTTGTTAACGTTTCATCATTTTCGGTGTTACGTGATTTTTTCAAAATAATAATAATACAATTTGCTTTTTTAACGGTGTTGGGTAGTTGTTGCATGTAGCGGAGTTACATAATTGAATAAGAAAATAAATGTAATTGTAATCAGTTGAAGTTATTGAGAAAAAAATATGTAATCGAATTACAGTTACGAATCAAAATGTTTCTGGTTATAGTTATATCCACATACAAAACATCTGAGAAAGAAACGTATTTGAATGTAATATTCTTTGTAACATGTATTGAACTATTGACGTCATAAATAAACATATACATTCAAGGAAAGAAGGAAAATGACTCCCAGAGGAAAAGACATTCTGAAAGGTTCTGATTGGAGAAGAGCTCAGCTACTATTACCATATGCATTCTGTATACGATATATATATATATAGATATGTATTAAAGATATAATAAGATTAAAGACAAAGACACATTTTACACATATATAATATATATCCAGACAATTTATATTTCTCCAGATTTTATAGATATTGAAATAAAATATAATCTCTGTAATGATGAACCAGAGTGTAAAACACATTTATTTCACAATGCACAAATCTTACTTTTTGGACTCGGATGAAAGATTATTTGTTGTGTAAATAATATATCATAATATCAAAATTGATTGTAAAAGTGTCACACATTTTTGGATTGGGTTGGTATTTTTGTGGGTTACTTTAGTAGAAATGGTAAACAATAACAATAACAATAACACATCCCGAAGCAGTGACCTGCCCACTGACAACAAAAATCAACCAACAACATCTGGAAGCTTGTTGTAGTTTGTTTGTTTTCTTTGTTCCAGGATTCTGAATTACACATTTAAAGTAACGTTTCCTCGTGTGGGCCCCATGAAGAGTAATGAAGAGTAGCTGCTACGTTGGCAGTGGCAGCCAATCACAACCGAGCAACACAAACATGTTTCACTTTTCTTTATTTTCATTAAAAAGGCAGCGAGAATCATCAACAGAAAAGTGTTGGTAAATGTAACAAAGCAACAGGAGACGGCTCCCTTCGGTTTAAGGAAGGAAGGAGTGTGTGACTATCGGTGATTAGGAAATGCACTGAATCTTTGGAGCAGCCTTCAACCATAAGAACAATCAAAGGCCACAGGCTGTAGACCCGGAAATATTAACAGGCAAGAAAGCTTTCCATGGCCGCCCTGTGCTGATATCCTCCCGTTGATCACTGGGAGGGAGACCAGCCTGTGTTCGGGTTGCGGGCCAGCGGAGGCTGTATTTACTGGCAAGTGTCCCAACAGGAGCTGCTGTGTCCCTGGATATCTGCTGCACACATGGAAGAGATGACGAGAGAGTAACAATGGGAAGAGGCTCCCGTGGTGTTATGGCTTTTCAACCTTTGTACACAACTTGTTTTGGGAGGAGAACATAGTTTAGGTACCTGAGCACCAGTTAAACGGAGAGCAGCTTGGCTGTCAGCCGGCTGGCTTTGTGACATCACAGACACACCCGAATCCAAAATGCCTAATCCAGGCCTCAGCAGCCGGACATCTGCACTGCCTTTAGAGAGTTAGCCAAAAGCAGCTGAATATGTTGTTATTTGCCGACCTCTAGTGGTTCAAGTTGTTCCCTAGCTGCAGTGACACAGAGTCAGGTCGGCACAGCTCACTCCATCACCGCACCCGACAGATGTGCAACAGACTTTATCAACGTTCCTCGAGGAATTCGCCCAGAGTGCGAGTCCAGCTGCACTGCAGGCTTTTGCAGCGTACATGCACGTGTCAGGAGTTCAGCGGGACGACAATGTTATGGGGTCGACTTTGCAGGATTCAATGGGTCTGGCACCAGCGTGTACAGACTCCCTGCTATGGTCTGCAAAAACAGAACAGGGTCAGGAGTGTGTGTGTGGGGAGAGCGTACACGTTATTTTATTCCACACCTAAAACATACCTTAAGTTATTTGTTTCCGTTCATCATCATTTCCCTGAATATGTCTGCAGATGCTATGACCAGTGGTTTTGCCGCGGCCTGCCTCAGAGCTTTCCAGGTGTCTTCTGTGGAGTTGTTGAAGACAGTAGGGGCAGGCTGAAGATCTAGATCAGGGGTGCCCACACTATTTCGGCTTGCGAGCTACTTTTAAAATGACCAAGTCAAAATGATCTACCAACATTAAAAATGCTAAATATCTATTAATATATATATATATACTGAGTATACTTTGTATTTACAATATATGTTGGCGTACCTTGCATAACTGCATGAACCCTTATGGCACAATACAATTCTGTATATTTTTGGTCATTACCTTACTCTGATGACTTGCACTGAATGGAATTGGCCAGAGTTGCATAGTCCGGACAGTAGCTGTTGGTAGCCCGCCTCAAGCAGACTTCCAAATGATCATCAGTCATGGTGGAACGGTGTTTCTTTGGAGTGTTGCGTGGGAGATCTGAAACCTCTAAATCAGGGGTCTCAAACTCATTTTCACTCTGGGCCACATCAGCATCACGGTCGCCCTCAAAGGGCAGGTTGTAAGTGTAAGACTGTAAATGTAACTACTCCTAACATATTGGTAAATAACTGTCTCTGCATTTGATTATTGTTTATTCAAGTGTAAAAATATTGTACATGCAGTTATATAAATGTAAAAATATATTTAAGCGCATTTCTGTTATTATAACTGAAATCCTTTTAATTTAGGGTTAAGAAACCCACATCGCTCTATCAAATATCAAACTATTAAAGAAAATATCAAACACAAGTTATTACAATAACTTTGTTCAAAGCATAAAATCCTTTCAAGGATGCATTTGCACAATCCAACGTGAAGTATGTCATGTGTATTAAAGCCACGTTTAAAGTATTCTTCAATGTACTCACAATACATTTCATGTCAAGTGTAGCCTACAGTAACCAGCCAAAGAGCTGTAAGTATCTCATCATTATGACTTGCTATCTCATAACTTTGACTTTCTATCTCATAATTTCGACTATTGGGATATTGTTATTATCAAATCTAACTTTACATTTTTTGATTCGCGGGCCACATAAAATGACGTGGCGGATATTGGATATTGTATTGATATTGTAACCGTAATTTAGCTGGTTGGAAAGACGGTGAAAATAGGTCTAAGACGTTCAGGCCCCATTTCAACGAGTTTTAAACCAAAAATCAACGTTGAAATCCAGGTTAGTTCTCACTGGGTTCTGTTGCTCTGTTGCAATCTTAAACATTTTTAATAAAAGTTTGACATTAATCAGTGTCGAGTGCTGTTTTGAGGTTTACACTGCCCGGTTTATGTTGATGTTTTTCGGACTTTTCCGCTTTATTGTCCAGTTTAAAACATTTGTAAGAAAATCAATCAAAAAGTAATCAAATGTTGAAATGTTACATCACTTTGACAAAGCAATTAAAATAGTTACATCACTTTGATAACGTTTTAACAGTCTTTTTAAACTAGTAATCTGTAAACACGTTTTTAAAGTGACCTTCTTCAACAACACCGCTAGCTCATAGTTGTGTTCAGCCAGCGGAACCTTTGTAATGTAATGCGAACTGGCGGACCTCCTTTAGTGTTAGACATTGAACGGAAACGTCACATCTATCACCACAATGGCGGAAGAAAGTGTTTTGGTTGAAGCGTCTTCCTTTATGGATCCCTTTAAAGGGCTTTTGTTGACATATTTTATGCCAGAATCATGCTACGACGAGTTCTTTCTCAATTTCAACTTCCTGGACGGTAAGCGGCTCATTTCTAGTTGAATACGGAAGCTCAGTGACAGAAGAGACTCTTGGAGGATGTATTGCTCAATGCGTAACGTCATAAAGCAGCTGTTATGTGAACGGTATGTACGTTCAACGTCAGGTTAGAGGAGCAGCAGACAGCTTTAGCTATTTGCTATTAATTAAATCAAAAGAAAGTAATTTACCGTAAGTAAAAACATTAAATTGGGACCTTAAAAAAACAACAAAACATTCCGGTTATTATGACATTGTGGGTCCTGTGTGAGTGACCTGAACTCTCTGCAAATAATTCCTGCTGGAAATGAATGTGTAGATGTATAAGATGCAGCACGACATCTTAAAAACACACATGTTGACTGATTTTAACTACTCAATTAAATGCATCCCATGTCAACATGTGACCAAAACAATAGCTGCGTTCCAAATCGCGCACTTTATACTTTTAGTAGATACTGCAGCTGCCCTTACAAAGTATGTGCTGTTGCATGCAGTATGCATTCAAGTGGGACATTCTACTTCCTCATAGAATTTGCTTCTTGAAATTTGACCCTCTTGCTCATGTACCTGCAGCGCAAAGGATTGTGGGTCAGAATAGCCAGAAAGGCATGCTGTCTTGCGTACTGCAGAATGCGACTGGATGCAGGAGAACATCCTGGAATGTTCTGGGATACTGCATTTGACACCATATTGGGCCATGCTAAATATCTTTCTGGCACACTAACTAGTATGGTAGACACACCGTCCTGCAGCTCCAAATACTGACTACAGCTCCACATGAAGATTCATCCACTGCTGAAAATAGTCCCTAAACATGTTTCCTGTGTGTGTGTGTGTGTGTGTGTGTGTGTGTACTTTGATGTGATTTATGACATTCAGCTAATCTCTTTTCATATTTTGTTGTAGTACCATGTCTGAAGATTATACTGAGCAAAGGCCTGGGGATCGGCATCATCCTGGGATCAGTGATGGGTAAAACACCTCACCTCCACTCTTCATGATTCATAAGTCAGTTGGACTCCTGATTTAGGTTGAGTTTAAGATTTAGATGAATCACTGATCGTGTGGTCCATTTGAAGCCTTCTACTTACCGAGTAGTCTCTCTCTCTCTCCTCCCTCCTTGTTCACAGTGAAGCTGCCTCAGATCTTCAAGCTGATGGGAGCAAAGAGCGCTGAGGGGCTGAGCTTCCACACTGTGCTGCTGGAGCTGCTGGCCATCACAGGAACAATGGCCTACAGTATCGCCAACAAGTTCCCTTTCAGGTTGGGACCAAATGCAAATCAACTCTGTGAAGTAGAGCTGCAGCGCTCTGACTTTTTTGTGTCCCATGTTAAGTAAGAAGTTGAGTAACAGTGTGAATGTTTCCTCAGTGCCTGGGGGGAGGCTCTGTTCCTCATGCTGCAGACAGTCGCCATCGGCTTCCTCATTCAGCACTATGGAGGAAGAACCAGCAGAGGTACGACTTACCTAAGGGTGGACGCTCACGTGCACTAATGTGCCCTAGAAGGCAGGCGTGGCCGTCGGCTATGAAAACAAACACAGAGAAGCTCAGATAACAAAACACACAGAGGGAGAGCGGCTCAGGCAGACATTACTCCACTATAGCTTTACACAACTAGTAGTTGTTTGCTGCTATATTAATGCTCTGAATGTCAGATTTAGCACAAGACTCACTGACAACAAAACTATTGCGAAACAAAATATTTGGTGCAGGGTACCCATGGCTACATATTTGTCTCTCGCCCATCATGTTAAAGTAAGAAGAAATGTACATAGTAAATAACCATTTTACTACTATAATATAGTCTGGGCTAGTCTAAACTGGCTACAACCCGCCCCATAGGAATCTTTACATTGTGAAATAAAAGTGAACCAAACCCAGAGAAACTCAAAGCCGGATTGAGTCCTTGGACATTGTCTCCTCTCTCCCAGGTCTCCTGTTCCTGGTTGTGTATTTTGGCCTGCTGGTCCTCGTGCTGTCTCCAGTCACTCCCATGTCAGTGGTTACCTCCTTACAGGCCTCTAACATGCCAGCCATCATCGTCGGCAGGGTGAGGCCACACAAGTCTAATACATTTATAGTGATATATAATGAATCAATTCTATTTTTCGCATCATATTTGGCGGCGGACATTTCGGTCTGCTCATCAGTGCTGTGTTCATCTGTGTTTAACTATCTATTGAGACGGGTTTTTTCAGAATGAATGACTAATATTTTTGAGAGTAATTAACTAGTATTAACAGTAATCCGTTGATCGTTGCTTGTTTCCATAGTTAAAGTACAAACAGGAACTAATGCAGAATGACTTTCCATGTTGTGAACTTACCAAAAATGTAAAGGAAAGTAACTAATGCAGATGTGCGAACACACACACACACATAACGCAGGAGAGACTGACGGTGTGTGTGTGTGTTTGTCTCAGCTGATCCAGGCGGCCTCTAACTTCCGTAATGGGCACACTGGCCAGCTGTCTGCTGTCTCTGTCTTCCTGCTGTTTGCTGGATCCCTCGCTCGCATCTTCACCTCACTGCAGGTAAGAGGACTGTGTGTGTTTCCCGCCGTAATATGTTGAAAAGTACTCTCTTATTATCAGCCTGCGTTCACGTCGCACAAGTAAATAGTTTTGAGCCATATCGCCTTCTTACAGGAAACTGGAGACACTCTGATGGCCCTCACCTACGTCATATCCTCCGCCTGTAACGGCATCATCTCCCTGCAGGTTCTCTACTACTGGAACAGCTCCCCAGAACGCAAGAAGAAGAGCGAGTAGGCAAAGGACACTAAGCTTCAATCATAGAGCAGCACGTTTCTTTCCATAGCCAACTTTTAGACGTTCTCCAAGAGGTGTCTTCAAAACTTGAACTAATTGTACAGAGTCACAGAGGAGTGCGGGGACATTGGATCTGCTGGACAAACATTTGACTTTTAAAGCAAGGACTAAACAGAACATGCCAAGTATATCTTCCATGTGGGCCCGCTGGCTTTATGTCGCTGGGTCCAGACTGCCCCGCTGTGTAATACACTGAGATTACATTCCTCTCGATCCTCATCACTGTCAGGCTCCGTTCACACTGGTGTGTTCAAATGTTTGGGAACATTTAGTGTACTTGTATTTTTTTTATCCCATCCAGGGCCTCCGATTACCGTTGTCATCATCACGGTTATTTTTGTGGAAATGATTTGAAACAGTTTTGACCTTGGATGCCTGTAATGATATGTTGTTTCATCATTTCCCATAAACATAATTCCACACCAGCCCCCATAATTGTAAGGTCCCTTCTGTGGTCTGTATTAAGAGGTGGCTTTATGGGGTGACATTGATGCTACATGATGGCTCACATTTCCAAATTTGTACGATATGATGCAAATTTCCACTTTTTCGTGACGTGAGTGGAAATGATACAAATACAGTTTACAAATGTAGTGATTACTGAAAGTGAATACATATTTCTGACCATATTTCCCCTAAACTATGAAGCGTCCTCTAACCAGCTCCGTGACAACTTTGTGTCCCGAGGGTCAGCATGTAACATGCTAAAAAGATAAGATGACTGGAAGTAATGCACGGCTGACACATCAGAAAGTTACATATCTCTAGAGGCCTTTCTCCAGGTTTTTAATTGGGTAAACACAGACACTAAATGCCAACACTAACATGGCAACATGCTCACATGCTGACCTTTAGCAGGTATAATGTTTACCATGTTCACCACCTCAGTTTAAAGGTGCAAGATTAGGAGCATTTCCGTTGACGACGAGCCGGCAGCTAACGGGGGTAACAGTGCAAACAATGGTGAAAGTGGTGACAGAGTGTTAAACTGAAGGGGGAACCGGAGGATGGGTGCTAAGCTTCTGTTGGTTGGGACCAAGACGGCAACCTCCATCTATTAAAAGTGAGCCAATGCGTAAGTGCCTTAAACTTGCATTCTCTTTCCTCGCCATCAGGCGGCGACTCCTCTGGTTGTTCAAAGAAGTCTGACTGTGTGGAAGTCTATGAGAAAATGACTACTTCTCACTTGATTTGTTACCTCAATCAACACTGTAAACAATGAGTTTATGGTATCATTCTCTAGTTTCAAGTCTTCTTCAATATACAGCACGAACTGGCGGACCTCCTTTAGTGTTACACATTGAACGGAAACGTCACATCTATCACCACAATGGCGGAAGAAAGTGTTTTGGTTGAAGCGTCTTCCTTTATGGATCCCTTTAAAGGGCTTTTGTTGACATATTTTATGCCAGAATCATGCTACGACGAGTTCTTTCTCAATTTCAACTTCCTGGACGGTAAGCGGCTCATTTCTAGTTGAATACGGAAGCTCAGTGACAGAAGAGACTCTTGGAGGATGTATTGCTCAATGCGTAACGTCATAAAGCAGCTGTTATGTGAACGGTATGTACGTTCAACGTCAGGTTAGAGGAGCAGCAGACAGCTTTAGCTATTTTCTATCAATTAAATCAAAAGAAAGTAATTTACCGTAAGTAAAAACATTAAATTGGGACCTTAAAAAAACAACAAAACATTCCGGTTATTATGACATTGTGGGTCCTGTGTGAGTGACCTGAACTCTCTGCAAATAATTCCTGCTGGAAATGAATGTGTAGATGTATAAGATGCAGCACGACATCTTAAAAACACACATGTTGACTGATTTTAACTACTCAATTAAATGCATCCCATGTCAACATGTGACCAAAACAATAGCTGCGTTCCAAATCGCGCACTTTATACTTTTAGTAGATACTGCAGCTGCCCTTACAAAGTATGTGCTGTTGCATGCAGTATGCATTCAAGTGGGACATTCTACTTCCTCATAGAATTTGCTTCTTGAAATTTGACCCTCTTGCTCATGTACCTGCAGCGCAAAGCATTGTGGGTCAGAATAGCCAGAACAGCATGCTGTCTTGCATACTGCAGAATGCGACTGGATGCAGGAGAACATCCTGGAATGTTCTGGGATACTGCATTTGACACCATATTGGGCCATGCTAAATATCTTTCTGGCACACTAACTAGTATGTTAGACACACCGTCCTGCAGCCCCAAATACTGACTACTGCTCCACATGAAGATTCATCCACTGCTGAAAATAGTCCCTAAACATGTTTCCTGTTTGAGTAATATTTGTTGAAAGCTACATTGTTTTTGTGACTGATTTGGTGTGTGTTTGTATGTGTGTGTGTGTGCGTGTGTGTGTGTGTGTGTATGTGTGTACTTTGATGTGATTTATGACATTCAGCTAATCTCTTTTCATATTTTGTTGTAGTACCATGTCTGAAGATTATACTGAGCAAAGGCCTGGGGATCGGCATCATCCTGGGATCAGTGATGGGTAAAACACCTCACCTCCACTCTTCATGATTCATAAGTCAGTTGGACTCCTGATTTAGGTTGAGTTTAAGATTTAGATGAATCACTGATCGTGTGGTCCATTTGAAGCCTTCTACTTACCGAGTAGTCTCTCTCTCTCTCCTCCCTCCTTGTTCACAGTGAAGCTGCCTCAGATCTTCAAGCTGATGGGAGCAAAGAGCGCTGAGGGGCTGAGCTTCCACACTGTGCTGCTGGAGCTGCTGGCCATCACAGGAACAATGGCCTACAGTATCGCCAACAAGTTCCCTTTCAGGTTGGGACCAAATGCAAATCAACTCTGTGAAGTAGAGCTGCAGCGCTCTGACTTTTTTGTGTCCCATGTTAAGTAAGAAGTTGAGTAACAGTGTGAATGTTTCCTCAGTGCCTGGGGGGAGGCTCTGTTCCTCATGCTGCAGACAGTCGCCATCGGCTTCCTCATTCAGCACTATGGAGGAAGAACCAGCAGAGGTACGACTTACCTAAGGGTGGACGCTCACGTGCACTAATGTGCCCTAGAAGGCAGGCGTGGCCGTCGGCTATGAAAACAAACACAGAGAAGCTCAGATAACAAAACACACAGAGGGAGAGCGGCTCAGGCAGACATTACTCCACTATAGCTTTACACAACTAGTAGTTGTTTGCTGCTATATTAATGCTCTGAATGTCAGATTTAGCACAAGACTCACTGACAACAAAACTATTGCGAAACAAAATATTTGGTGCAGGGTACCCATGGCTACATATTTGTCTCTCGCCCATCATGTTAAAGTAAGAAGAAATGTACATAGTAAATAACCATTTTACTACTATAATATAGTCTGGGCTAGTCTAAACTGGCTACAACCCGCCCCATAGGAATCTTTACATTGTGAAATAAAAGTGAACCAAACCCAGAGAAACTCAAAGCCGGATTGAGTCCTTGGACATTGTCTCCTCTCTCCCAGGTCTCCTGTTCCTGGTTGTGTATTTTGGCCTGCTGGTCCTCGTGCTGTCTCCAGTCACTCCCATGTCAGTGGTTACCTCCTTACAGGCCTTGCCATCCGGCATCGTCGGCAGGGTAGGCGGAGGCCACAGAATTCGAATACATTTATAGTAATATATAATGCAGTGGCGGGCCGTGCATTTTATACCTGGGCCTTCACTGCTGTCCTGCAGCTGAAATACCACCTCATAACCTCATGATGGCGCCACAGCTACGGTTATTATTTGTTTCTAGGGCTGTAACTATTTACGTATACGTATTAAAACCGCTCGGTACGAGGCTTATAAACCGAACAATACGTTTGAATAATATTCGTGCATTTGGAAAATGCAGAAGCTGAAATCGTGGTGAATATGTTTTCTGCGCTCATGTAGGACAGTGGTTCTCAACTGGTCTGGCTGCAGGACCCACCATCACCCCTTAAAAACAAGCCACATCCGCGACCCACATTCTGCCACACACTCAAGGGGACAGGCCATTCAGATATTAGATATAAAAAAACAAACGCACTTGACTTACCAAACTCCATGCTCCTTTCTTTGTTGACAAAGAGTTTCATCCCAGTTAAATGATCCCAACTCACAAATCAATTTCTCCTCCTCCTTCAGCCATTGAGTGTTTAAAAAACAAAGCTAGGTAAAAAAAAAAATAATCTACACCAAGCAAAATGCAAAAAATGTCATCATTTCTTCCATGCATGTCAAAGAATACGCCCAAGGTGTCAAACTGATCTGATTGGTTGAAGACAATGACAATCAACAATATCGTCCCCATTCACTTAAACTGCACATGGATGCACTTGTGAGTCTGCAGGCCTCAGGCCTCTGTTCTTACCTAGAGACACAGAGGTGAAATCTGATTGGATAAAAGCTCTACTTAAAACAAGCTGCACTGTAAGCAGAGCAACTGAGGAAGACAGGAGCTGTGCAATGAGAAAATAAGATAATGAGAAAAATATTTTTATAAATTATAATACATGTAGTGTATTTAAGAAAAAATATTAAATTATAAAATAGCTATAACTTTGTAATTCTGTTTAGGCCAGCAGAGAAGGCCTTGCAGGCCCTGACGGCCCGCCACTGATATAATGAATCAATTCTATTTTTCGCATCATATTTGGCGGCGGACATTTCGGTCTGCTCGTCAGTGCTGTGTTCATCTGTGTTTAACTATCTATTGAGACGGGGGTTTTTCAGAATGAATGACTAATATTTTTGAGAGTAATTAACTAGTATTAACAGTAATCCGTTGTTCGTTGCTTGTTTCCATAGTTAAAGTACAAACAGGAACTAATGCAGAATGACTTTCCATGTTGTGAACTTACCAAAAATGTAAAGGAAAGTAACTAATGCAGATGTGCGAACACACACACACACATAACGCAGGAGAGACTGACGGTGTGTGTGTGTTTGTCTCAGCTGATCCAGGCGGCCTCTAACTTCCGTAATGGGCACACTGGCCAGCTGTCTGCTGTCTCTGTATTCCTGCAGCTTGCTGGATCCCTCGCTCGCATCTTCACCTCACTGCAGGTAAGAGGACTGTGTGTGTTTCCTGCTGTAATATGTTGAAAAGTACTCTCTTATTATCAGCCTGCGTTCACGTCGCACAAGTAAATAGTTTTGAGCCATATCGCCTTCTTACAGGAAACTGGAGACACTCTGATGGCCCTCACCTACGTCATATCCTCCGCCTGTAACGGCATCATCGCCCTGCAGGTTCTCTACTACTGGAACAGCTCCCCAGAACGCAAGAAGAAGAGCGAGTAGGCAAAGGACACTAAGCTTCAATCATAGAGCAGCACGTTTCTTTCCATAGCCAACTTTTAGACGTTCTCCAAGAGGTGTCTTCAAAACTTGAACTAATTGTAGAGAGTCACAGAGGAGTGCGGGGACATTGGATCTGCTGGACAAACATTTGACTTTAAAGCAAGGACGTGAACAGAACATGCCAAGTATATCTTCCATGTGGGCCCGCTGGCTTTATGTCGCTGGGTCCAGACTGCCCCGCTGTGTAATACACTGAGATTACATTCCTCTTGATCCTCATCACTGTCAGGCTCCGTTCACACTGGTGTGTTCAAATGTTTGGGAACATTTAGTGTACTTGTTACCGGCAGCAGACCTAGGGGAAATCTGGACCGGCAGCAAAGGTTACACAGGCTAGCAAGCACTGTGTAGCCAACTGATCTAACTGTGGATTAATACAGAGAGAGGACCAACGTTAGCGTCATGCTCAGGCCAGAGCTAGTTTTATTCTGAGCTGCGCATGAGCGGAGCCTGTAGCTACGGTCTCTCTAATGAAGGGGTCTTCAATGTTTTTCAGGCCAAGGACCCCCAAACTGATAGAGAGATGGAGCAGGGACCCCTGACTATATACAGTATATTGTATACAATTGTGTTTTATATTAAACTGGGCCTAGTGCCATGTATAAACATACCTTGTTATTGTGCATTCAATACTAAGCTATTCAAATAATACACAGGTTCATATATTCATGTTGTTATGTGCAAGGTACAGTGAGTAGGGTGGCCGTGCCACTGCCATGCATAAACATACCTGTTATCTTGCATACAATACTGAACTATTCAAATAATGGACAGATTCATGTTTGGAAAAAAAAAATATTTAAAAATAGTAAAATTGTCTAATCAACCAAATATTTGCGGACCCCCTGTTGAAGACCTCTGCTCTAATGGATCCACAGCAGCACCAAAGCGCCATCTACTGACGTGATCGTGTATTACCTCGATATAAAGTCTGAAGAGTGTTAGAATAGTTTAATTATTAATAAGAAAGATAGGGGGGGGGACTTTAATAAAAACTAAATATGTAGCATTTCCAACCTACTACACTCTTGTATTTTTTCCCATCCAGGGCCTCCGATTACCGTTGTCATCATCACGGTTATTTTTGTGGAAATGATTTGAAACAGTTTTGACCTTGGATGCCAGTAATGATATGTTGTTTCATCATTTCTCATAAACAGAATTCCACACCAGCCCCCATAATTGTAAGGTCCCTTACAATAACACATGAATGCAGTTGATACCTTGTTGCCCTCTCGACAGGAGCTTAACTCCCGCTATACTCTCCCTCTTCGTCCTTGTTACTTGTTTATCTTCCGCGTTGTTTATCTTGGTGTTAACATGTCTGCACTATTCACCTTTATCTATCAAATTAAGTACATAACCTGCGTCAAATGTATTTTCAAAATAAAAGCCCGTCCGTGTTCATGGGAAATAAAATATAAATACAAATACATTACATGCACAAATGTAACACATTAAATGTCTTGTATGTCTTAGTATGGCGTCAGTCAGAGATATAACTAAAGGAATGGAGGTGGAATGGTGTTTGTATCTTATTCATTCGACTTCTTACCTTATAGGTTGTAACAAATTCCATAGAGAATGAATAGAGAGTATGCAAATGAGAAGAACTTAAAAACTAAAAATAATTTCAAAATTCTGTACACAATCTTTAAAGGTGGTAACAGTATCTATTATAGTGGCGATTGGGATGTGTAGTTTAAACATTATAAATTGAGATATATTTTTGAAATGTTGAGCTCCGTGGAGTTGATGGAGCCTAAAGTAGGCTTTATATATATTTTTACTTACATATATTTACTCCTCCCTCCCCCTCTAACACCATCCCCAGAGTTGTTTCATTTTGCACATTTGAGGGTGGGTCAATACATTGATGCATTTCATCCCTTTTTGCTGTATTTTGCGCTGTAAAATACTTCTGTTGCGACCATCATGATAAATTATAAAACAATCAACACATTCTCACTCCCATCTCCTCACCCAGTGGCCCTACACTTCAGAGTATGACGCTCTATGTGCCCCTCTAGTGTCCGTTTTTGGAGTGGCAGGGACTGCATGTCATTTCCACCTGTTACATGCATAGTGTTATTTCAAAATAAACTTCCATCTTTGCAGGAAGTTAGGTTTTGGCAGCAAATCTACTTCGTTTGGTTTGGTCTACTTCGATTGACGTTGGCTTGACCGACTAACGAGTCAAGTGACTAATGACTGATTTGACAAAATAAGTCAGCGCTGACTTTTTAGTTTCACACGAGACACACACTGCGGCCTCCTGGGTGAGCAGAGTTTACAATGGAGTTAGTTGGTAGCTACAGACGCTAAAGGGTGCCTCTGTACGTCTGAAGTTTGTTTGATTTTAAAAACAAGGTTTTGTTTTATTCTACCTCGGATGAGGGTATCCAAAAAACAAAAGCTCCTTTTTAAGACTTGTGCCTGTACTAACAACACCCCTGGTCCTGATACCACAGATGTTAAACCACCTAAGCCTCCTCAGCAAGGTCAGTCAACTCTGACCCTTCTTGTACAGGTCCAAACATATAAACAGGCCCGTCCAGGTGAGCATGGGCACAGACAAGTGAATAGTTTGGGGCAAGAGGGACAGTAGGGTTGGGGGGAGGGGGGGCAGAGACCCCACATTCAGAGCTGCTGAAGAAAGGATTCAACTAACACTGGCCATCAGACTGTATTTTCCACGGTGTGAGAAGATGATGTGGACGGAAACGCCACTGGGGCATATTCACACGTCACTCACTGACCGCCGGTTACCATGGCTTGACTTGTCGCCCCTACAGAGGCGAGACCCTTACCTGTTGCCAGTCACTCTCTCAGTGGGCTCTTGGTGAGGGTGCCGTGGGTTCAGATGTCTTCGGTCTCGGTAATCAGATAAGCCGTGTGCACAACAGGGGGGTGTCACACAGGAAAAGGAAAGTCTTTTCTCCTCACTTGAAGACATGTCTCCTTTCCTCTCCGTCCCGGTCCGTTCCCCTTCGATTAATTAGAATAGTGAGGGACCCTTCACCACTCTGATGGCAACAGAGTTAATGTAGTTACCACTTGAGACAGCAGAGGCTGCTGTTGCTGTTGACTGGGAATGAACCCGGACTGAAACACTGCATCTTTCTTCCCTCACCACTCACTGTTTCTGCCTTTATTTTTTTTTAAACTTTGCACACTTTGCAGTACCATCATGTTCCACTACTTCTGCTGCAATGCACAGTTTAAGAGCAGCTAATGAGCACTTTCTGTTTCTTCCATCTTTAGTTTGTGAGTGACTTAGGAGCTCAGAAGTCTATAAATGATATCTATATGCCAACAGTAAGTACATAATGAGGAAAGGTTTGTAATGAGCATGTCTCGAGTGGCAGGATGAGGACAATATCCACTCATGGCGACTAAAGCGTAGTTCAGCTTCAGTATGGTTGTGTTGAGTTACTTCACAGCATTTGGTTACGGTTAGGAAAAGAGTTTAATACACGGTGTGTTTAATGCAACATTGTTGGCTTATCTATAGTGTGCTATCTAACAAGCTGACTTTACTAAAGAACACATTCCTAACGTGTCACAGATGAAGCTAGGAGAGTGATTCAGCCGAGTGTCAAACTAAAAAGAGATGAATCCACCTCAATTGTCCCTCCAGCTCCCTAACAGTCAAGATGCAACACAGTTATAATGTTTTTAATAGATTAAATCAGGAACCAATCTACAGTATGTTCTCACACCTAATATCCCCCGCAGACACACATGTACTTTGTATCTTGTGTATGTTTATGTGGATGCATTTGTGGACGTATTTTAGATGATTTTCTTTCCTTTTTTATTTTATTTCTCTCTATTTCTATTTTTTTTTTATAACCTCCTGTGGATAGGTGTTGTAAATTAGCGTTTTGCTACAAACACTTTACACAGTGCATGGTCCTTTTGCATAAATGTATGCTACAATTCTAATGCTACTGTGACGTCCACACCACATATACTGTAGATGAAAAAAAATAAGTGTCGGACAAGATAACAAAAAAACGAGGATTTATTCATCTGGTATGGATCATAACATATCGGTATGGAATTAATTTGTAGTTGCTCAGATTCAAAATGAGACCAAACTTTTGACAGTGTTTGAGCGACAAGAAAGGCCAAAATGAAGCCTGCAACAGACTTAGTATGTTTTCAGGCCGGCCGATTGCCGGAAATGCCTTTTGATTCTGTAGCACTTGTCAGCGGTCAATGACGGTACAAAATGTCAATAAAATGTGTTTTCTAAAAGTGTGAATCACTCACACACGCATGTCCGACCGAATACATAATCTCCTGGTGGAAATAATAATAAGCAATTTAAAGTAAAGTGCCTTAAAGAAAAAACAAACGAAATGCACATTTTGTACCACAGTTGTTTAAAGCCATCGAGAGATGTTGGCCAATATGGATGCCAGAGGGTGTGTCGCATCACCTGCGTCACCATTCTACTCTCTGTTGAACAACCTTTTCTTCACCATGCTAACGGGTGTGTGCCGGAGTTCAGGCAAGGGACAGGGTAGGTTGGCTGCCTGGGATCAACAGCAGCGTTTCGTTAAAAAGGAAAAGAAAGGGAAACTTCTTTTAATGAGAGAGATGGGTGAGGGGGTGAGGGGGTGGGAGGGCCGAGTAGCCGCAGGCTGGCTCATGTCTGATTGTGGAGCGGAGATGGTGCAGATTGGTGTGTTCGCTGGGCCCGATCACCTGCCACTTTTCATCTTGGGAGGTCTTTCTTCCCTCGTTAGCGTCAGACTAGGCTCACCACTCCACTGCTGCTCTGTGCTAACCTCGCTAAAGCTTTTAGGTACAGGTGAGCCACGGGTTACCCGTCATAAGATTACAACACTCTAAACTGGACTCACATGGTAAAATAAATTATAAAGATGAATAGTGATATCAACCCTGAAGTGAAACAAATGTCCTTAGCCACTCTACCTGCTCGACCTGCTAGCATAATTAAACATGGGGAAACATTTTTTATTCCCTTTAAATCTAACATTTGGAGGGGAGGTTAAGGCCTTTGTTCAGACTTCTGAGGCATCTATGAGCAACGTTTTGAAGATAATGTGAGGGTTCCTGTTGTTTGGCCGAGAGGGCCTTGAAATCTCTATCGCACCTGCGATCTGACTTATGTGTGGGCTCTTCATATCAGACTCATCAACAAGCTGCGTTTAACCATCTCGGACAATCTGCAAAAAAAAAAAACATGCTGAATGGAGTGGAGGAGAATGGAAACACTGATGAAGATGAAGTGCGCCGACACTCCTTTCATCCGCCCGAAAGGCTTCATCGCCGAGGTTCACGGTGAGTGTGGTAAACATGTGTTTATCAGAGCATCTAGACACGCAGGGCGTTTTCACAGCCATACACGATACCGGTCAAAGGGCCAATACTGAGAACAGCAGCTCCGCCTCGAGCCATTGTGCTACTATTGCTAAATCTATATGTATTTTCTGTCCTCGCTTGTTATGAAATGTTGGATTATGTCACCTCTTGGAACCTCAAGCAGTTAACTGAGCGGTTCAGAGGGAAAACATTAGCCTGACGCTGCTTTTTGGCTTGTAACTCTACAAAGTTACATTTGGCAACCAACTCTTGGCCTTTGGTTGCCATCAGTGGCAACGGCGGGACTGCAAACAGCAAAACATGCACCACAAAGTAAATGCATTTTTTAACATTTGTTGCATTAGTGATATTTAAATATTGCTGTAACAGTCAGAACGGGAACCAGACAATGCTGCACGTGCGTTGGTGAGTGAACTTGGGTGTGTACAGGCGTCTCTTTCAGGAACGATAGAAGAAAAGTTCAAGTAAAGTTGCTTGACGGCATTGTCAACGTCACGGACGCACAAGCAAATTGAGAGGAAAGAACCAGATGAACCTGAACGAACAGGGATAATGTGGGAGGCAAAGTAATCCGGCATCTTTGAGCTGGACAGAAAATGATTCTGCAAAGCCAATGACTCAACACCTCAATAAGCCACGCTTCATGTTCACTAGTTCAAGGTAGCGCTCACATAATGAGGCGGAGGCTGCAAAAGCTGGCACACCCATTGACGGGCCCGTAAACACCGCCACATGCAAGATTTTCATTATGAAGCTAAAAATAGCAATCGTGTTTTCAAGTTTCGGCAACCAAGAAGCTGATGCCCACTTCTGAAAGTCAACGTTGAGTCCTGCTACAGGCCACATGTTTGTACTAATTCAAGCCCTTCTGATATACTAACGCTGTCAGTCTCCGTCTCTGCGGATTCCCACAAACGTAGCAAACACCTGTGGTCACATTAATCATAGTTGGTTAAATCTTTGGGCACACAAACACAGAAAACAGAAGCTTTGCCGCTCCTTCCTCCAGCCACTCCTCCCACACATCCACCTTTCTCCTCACCTCAGGGTGTGCCTCTCCCCACCTTCTGCACACACATACCTCATTAGGGTTACCTGTCAGTCAAGTCTTTCATGGCTTAGCAAACACTTCCCTCTATTAGTGGCGGTGGGGCCTGTATCTGCTGACAGCCCTGCTGGCCGTCATGGTGGTCCGTCCGATTCAGAGACTCCCGTTTCTGAAAAACGGTTCCGCTTCGAGTCCTGCAAGTGTGTTGTCTTTTCGTAAACGTTGATTCGTTTTTTTTTATGTGGTGGAAGGCATGCTCCAACCAAACACATGTGTTTTAGTAGAAAATTGTTGTTTGCACACGTGTGTGTCCCCCCCCCTCTAATGGAGTATGTGACCTCTGCAGTTCTCAGACAAAACAATGATTCCTATCGCACCTTTATCCCGCTCAGCCTCGCTGTGTGCGTGTGCGTGCCCTCCCAGGTATTGCGTGCCACCCGCTTGCACGCTCAAAAATGCGGCAGATCTTGTGTTCATGGGCTGACGTTCATCACAAGTGAAGCGGAGAGCTGTCGAAACGGCAGACGCCCACCTATTCACCTGCGTGCCGGCAAACAACGCTGGAGCTCGTCCCAACCGGCCGTGTGGAGGAGGGTGTGAATGCTGGGTGTGCAAAAGCCTTCGGTTCTTCAGGGTCTGGGTTTACGGTTACAACCCTACTTAAGATTAGATTAATATCACATTTATATTAATAGTTCATTAGAATCACAACCACTATTAGAGTCAGCTTTATTAGCCAATTGTGTTTTTCACACACAAGGGATTTCACTCTGGTTTCCATGGCTCTCAATGTACTTACATACAAAATAAACACTTTGAGTTTCCCCCGGGCAGTGTTCCTGGTGAGCTGCCATGGAAAGATAGAAACAAAAAGAGGGAATGTTGTACTAAAGAGGCTGTGACTGCCAATTTGCTCTTATATTTATCTTATGTCCCCTGTTTATTTGCATTCTATGTCTATTTTCCATTATCATAAAGCATTCTGTTCTGCTTTTGTTGTATGAAAGGTGCTGTACAAATAAAGTTTATTTTTGTCAATCGATTGCTGTTGTTTTTATCATTATCGTTAATAACTCAGACTGCTGAGGCCTCATGTTAACTTCACGTGAACTTAAAACGTATCAAGAACTGTGAATGTTGTCCCTCATCACACTGGTGGGGATCTTTTGGTGTGAACAGGAGGAAGGATTACAGGAAACAAAACCTGTATCAATGTTCACACGGGCACCTGACTAACGTTTTAAGACAGACTTGAAAAACTTTTCAACCCGTCCTTTAACTGTCATAGAGGCCAGGTGTGTATAAGGCAGGTTCGGGTAACACTCTTTATGCCCCTATTTAGTATTTATCAGCAGTATATATAGGATTGATAAATGGTTGATGACGCACTATAACGTAGTTGTGAGCAGATCTAAATGCTCTTTGCTCTGAAGCGCTTGCATGCTTTGTTCAGCACCGATTAACTGTGTTGTATAGAAAGGATGGATTGGAAGGGTGCAGGAGCCCCATGGTTTCTAACTTCAGTAGGTCCCAGGCAGTGAGGGGACGCGTTAATGTAAGGACCGTGTCGGTACACATGAGAATGAAGAGGATACAATACAAACGTTTGTACAGCTCGACATTAGCATCTAATGAGAGGGAGTTTTTAGTAGAATTTTGATACGATTCTGATCTTCAAACTACGGAAGAGGATTTGGGCCACATTAAAAATGTATTTGAGTTCTGAGTGTAAAGTTTGAGTTCTGAGATTAAAGTCAGATTTGTGAAAATATAATCAGAATCCTGGATTTGAATCAGAAATCTGAGAATAAAGTCAGAATTCTCAAAAATAAAATCAGATTGAATTCTGAATTGGGAAAATAAAGTCAGAATTCTGAGATTTAAAATCAAGTCAGATTTGTGACAATAAAGTCGGGATTCTGAGAATAAAATCAGAATTTTGAGATTAAGTCAGAATAATGAGAATAAAGTCAGAATTTAGACTTTAATGTGAAACACATTTTTCACCTGTTGCCTGAACTCAAATACATTTTTCATGCAGGTCTAATCCTCTTCTGCCTCTCCTGTTCATGTGTTTACATGTCTAGGTCTACGTGCATGTGTGTGTACATAGGACGGTGTTTGCCCTGCTGTGCATGCAGATAAGAGTTGGGGTCTGGGCTCCTGCGGGAATGCTGCAGGATATACATTAAAAATCCAGGCCGCTTTTCCATGACTGCTTTTGAAGTGGTGATTTCCCGGAGCAGTGTTGCCAAACTCATTCCTGTCTTTTTGTGCTGATATAATTCCTAATTCCTCCTCTTACTTGTTGGAATGTTCATTGAAGAAAGAGACAACAGCAGCCAGTGAATGAGAGCTTGACCTGCCAGTGAGCGAGCATAAATTAACTTCGCAGGAGACGAGCTGGGACTCAAATCCAGGCGCTTGTAAAAAACACATAGAGGTTATGACTAGATTGTGTGTCACCAGTAAATGCCGACTCGCACTTTAAAAAAAAAAAAAACCCTGTTGGTAACCACCACCTGATTCTCACTCATAAACTCTCTCACACTCACACACACACACACACACACACACACACACACACACACACACACACACACACACACACACACACACACAGAGGCTGACTACAGCTCTTTGTGGAGACTTTTAAGTCACTCTCTGCAGATCCATGGCAACCACTTGTTGAAGCCTCACTGCTCGTTGCTAAGTGATGGGATGTATTGGACCAGAAAATCCTTTCCATTGACACTCTCTCCACCCCCTTCTCCACCCACTCCTCTCCCTACCCCATCCCCTCCCCGCCCATGGACCGCAGCCAAAACAACCCACATATATGCTCCAACTTCCGCTGGTTACAGGGCAAGAAGCGTTGCTTTGGTACTGTGCCAAATTCAACCTGCAAATACGCCGGCCGCCAAAAAGAGGTGAAAAGGTGCTAATCAAACTTTCACTTGTTGAAGAATTTCTATCCACGTATCTCCAGTCTGAAATACTAGAATGCTTCACAGCAGCAGAATCAAATGAACTGTGCACAATAGAGGCTTTGCTCAGCTTTTCACTGACTTGTTAAAAGAGAGCTGGATTACATCGATATTCCCCAGTTCAAAACTAAAATTCTTTTGAAGTTTTATGAATTCATCTATTTCATCCTACTATTATTTAACCAGGCGTGTAGACATAAAGAACCCTGCTTTATGTCTATTTGGTCCCTTGAGCCCTTGAGGTAGTTCCAAAGGTTCTTAATGAGGGTCAAGGGATCCTTGAGAGACTCAGGAAGTTCCAGGTGGGGTTCTGGGGGACCAGGAAGGAAGAGTATAAATAAAAGTTGGACTTTTATACTATTCCTTTTTGGACTTTTATTTGTGTTGGACTTTTATTTAGTAAAATAAAAGTCTAAAGCAGTCCATGAAGTTTCATAATTAACTGTACATGAGCTAAAATGTATCATATCCCATCACCTGTGAAATCACTTTCACTTATAGTTTGAGAAGCTGCATGATACAAGCTACACCCGCCCCCCCCCCCCCCCCCCCCCCCCCTCCCTTACATCTGTTCTCCGTTCTCCTCCTCCTCCGGTTGATCCTGCTGCCCTCGTCTCTTCTCCCCCTCCTCCCCCCTCCTCTCCCCTCCCCTCAGTGACCGATTAGCCGGTGCGGGGTTCTCTCCCATTTCCATGAGAAAGGCGGCGGTCGGTGAAAGGGTTAAGCCAGAGGACGAAGCCCCAAAAAGCAGCCCTAATTTTCTGCCCGGCGGGGGAGTGGGGGGAAGCAGGGAGAGGGAACAAAGACGCCCGGGGGAGGAGCGGAGACTCCGGCTTTACTATATGCACCTGCGGCCTGAAAAGCCTCGGACAATGCGCCTCCGACACGGCCAATTACGAACGGGCCATCCACCCGCTTTCTCTGTGGAGAGACGTGGGGGGAGGAGGGGGGAGAAAGGGGAGGAGGGGGGGAACGGGGAAAGTGAATTTTAAAAGAGGGTAAAGATAAGAAAGTAAATAATCGAGCTTTAAATCATCCAAGGCACTATAGACTGCCCCCCCCCCCCATCACATCTTCCCACCCCGGCAAGACACCCATGTTCTCCCGCTAATGTTCACTTTTGTCCCGAGGTTTCCACTCGGAGCTGACGGCTCCGCCTGTGAAGACGCTGTGAGAAGTGGGGAGAGGTCGCTTTTGATTGCTGGTATGCCATTCTTATTTGCTCCTAATGATTCGGGTGGATGAGGTCATGTTTAAAGCAACAGCTGAGAAACGACGCGCAGATAACCAGTTCCACCGATGCAGACGGGGTTTGTGAGAAAGGAGAGATGAAATAATAAGCACGATGATACAATAACTATGAGCGATCACGTCAGACAATACACGTTCATGATTGGCCGATACAATATTACTGAGAAATGTGAACGCACGCAGGAACATTGCGGACCAGTTTCATAATCACCCGGATGTGTTTTAGAAATTAAAGATGATTTTGTTAAATATTTGAAATGCAGTTTTTCTACTGTTGCAGGTTGTTATTGATTTCCATTAATTTCTTAGAGCAATGAAAAGTGTCTTAAACACAGTGAACACACTTATTAAGTCTGCATCATTCTTTTTAAATCCACCCGCACCAATAATCCCAGTTTGACAAAAACTATTGCAGATGTGACGTTCACTGTGATGAGTTAAACATTTGTAGTTCGGTCTAAGTGGAGTTCCATATCATATGAACGTTATGCTATAAGACGAATGTAAAGATGTGACACATGTAGTGCTTGTATAAAACACTGACATGCTTTTAAGGGGACAAAAATTACTTGACACTGGTTTGGTGCTCTAAAGCAGTATATAGATTACAATAAACACTTATTCTCAGTGGCCACTTTATTAGGTACGCCTGTAAAATGTAATGCAATCCAACACAGCAGCTCAGCAAATTATACCTTTATAGATTTTTTATTTTGTTGAGTTTTTGTTGACACGGCCAACTGTTCAGAATAGAGGTCGTTAGAGGTGGAGGACTGCATGTTGAGGGTTGTACTCCAACATTGCACCTCATGTAAATGAATTGACAAAACACCAGTATTATGACCAGTACAACACAAATAAACATAAAGCTGAATCAACTTAGCCTACAAATAAGGTTCACTTTATTACACTCCATCAGCTGATGAAAAACATGTGATACGGTAGAAAGCTTCAGAAAGTGCTGGTAAGTGGACCTCGAGTGGTTTTTAAAAGACTGCATTCATTTGTTCAAGTGTCCCTAATAAAGTGGCCACTGAATGCATTGGTCATGTGATAAAAAGGCTTTTCACTTAACTCATAAAATACACAGTTAACGGGACATCATTAATGAAAAAAAGGATTTGTACTTTTTATTAATATTGTCATGAATGCCATAACAGATTTTTTTTATAATCAAAAAGGAGTCGAGACTCTTAGTATAAGAGCCTAAAAATGTTTACATTATTTACATGAATGCTACATACAGTAACTCTAGTATATGGCAGCATTTACATACAAGAGAATTCATTCTAAAAAAAAAAATAGAGATACAAGTCAGTAAAAAAGTTAAAACACTCGGGTAACAATGTAAACATTCAGGCATTACTTTAATAAAACCGCTCTCCCTTTGTCAAAAAGATAAGTAAGGCATCTGTTTCCAGTGCATGTCGAGTTAGTAATGGAATGCTTCAAAGTTAAACAGTTGGAATAATCTACCACATTCAATATTCACAGTGTTTCTCTGGAGGCTGAAAGTAAAAGTTCCCTTTAGGTCCATAGCAGCACTATAACCAGACAGTAGGCTAGACAGGAGAACAAAGAAATAACAGGACTGTCAGTTTGAGAGAACCAGGATTAAAAGCACGCATTTCTAGAGATTGATAGAATTACCATCAGGTAAATATCTGAAAAACGTTTGCTGGAGATTTAATCTGAAACTCACTTGGATACATTCTCTTCACTGGGAGTTAAACACACATGCCTGGTAGGCCTTCTGTCAATCCAGTTTACTTGGTGGAAGACAGAACATGTAAATCTTAATCTGTTATTTTGGAATAAAACCACTGAACTGTAGCATTTCATATCAAATTTCATTCACTTACTGAAAAGCCTATAAAACAATACAACTCTTGCCTAGAGCAAAGTGACAATGAATACACAGAGCGACTCAGGATGCTGCCAGAACAACGCCTCTGAACAATAACGTCAAAAATATCAACTCTAAAAACTAATTATAGCAAATAAAACTCATAAAAGGCAGCAAAAAAACAGTGTCACCTCTTTCCCAGACAATACATCCAGTGACGCGGAGAGACTGGGGACACTAGACCTGACTGAAATGTTTAGAACCAGCCCGGTTCTACGTTCTAAAGCGACACCACGCATCGCAGAGGCCAGTGTGTTCCGTTTATTCCTGTGGATGCAGTGCTGATTGTCCCAACAGGTGGTTTCCGTGTCATCCAACAAGATCTCATCAGTTCAAAATAAAATACAAGAGTACTAAAACCAAATCCAAGGTACAAAGAGTTCATTTAACCCACCCCCCCACCCCAAAAAAAGCTCTTTCATTCAAGTTGTGCATTTCCTTCCCTTTATCCCCACCGGCACCCGGCTGCCCTCTAGCTCCGCTCACGCATCAGGGCAGCAACAACCAACAACAACCAGAGCGATTCAGCTCGGGTGATTTGTCCGTCACCAGCTGAGCGATTGTGATCCACCGACCGGGCTGCCAGGTCGCTTTAGTCCCTGTGCTGTGGACAGCAGGCAAATAAACCAGCTACCCGGCACCGACTGGGTATGGTGGAGCCGTCATGAGTGCCACTGTCACAAGTGTTTTAAAGTGGTATTTAAAAAAAAGAAAAAAAAAAAAAAAAAAAAGAAGGAGTCTTTTGACTTCTAATGGATAAGTTTCTAAAATATAAAAAGACAAGAAGACAGAAAAAGACAGAACATTTCCTCATATGTACACAATAAACAGACGTGGGCTCGGTCTTCACTGCAGTCCTTCGTGGAGAGAAGTCTGCTGGAGGCTGGTGGGGCAGGGAGGAGTCTCCGCTCTGTACGTGTGGTGGGTGTGTGTGGCATTTATCTTAACTTGTGTGGCACCAAAGAGGTAGAAAAACAGCTTTTCAATGAATCAAAATAGAGTTGTGTCTGGGAACTGCGTTTGTTCCGTCACGTCTCTTTGCCCGTCTATAAAGTCCCCCACACCCGACTCCCATCTCCGTACAGCCAGTTGTGCACCGTGAGCATTTCTGGTCCTCCCACTCAGGTCCCCCCCGCCCCACCACTACCCCCGTGACTCCCACTTCAAGTCCTAGATGTGTGTGAGTGGGACGGTTCCGGAGAGGTAGTGCTGCTGGACGCTGGTGTAGCCCCTCTGTGCTGCTGAGGGGTCGCCGGCGTCCCCCCCTGGTCCGGGGATGTACATGCTGATCATGTCCCTGAGGTCTCCCTGCAGAGGGCCCCGGTGGTGGTTGGGCGTCCCCGTCGGAGGTGAGTGGGACACCGGTTCTGCCTTCACCATGGACATGGTGACAGGGCTCGGCTGCTGGGGACTGCTGCTGTACGACATGGGGCTGTAGGGGACAGGATGTTACGATAATGGTTAATAAGATGCACTGTCACCGTTCCTCTTTAGTCACACATTCAGTCAATGGATCTGTAGGACGCTGTGATGCCAAAGAGATTTTAAAAAAATGTCAACTGCACACCGTCTCTGGCTGCACGGTGCATCAGAAACAGATGTTACAAATCATGATTACTGTGTAACAAATCAAAACTCATTTCAAGTATTCTTTACTCACTTTCAGCACCTTAATTCTGAATGTCTTCTTTTATCCCATAAAAAACACTTTAATATAGACCAAGTATTTAGATCCTGATGATGACAATCAGCAACACTGAAACACTTTGACTTGCATCTTCTGTCGTTTATCTGATGTCCCAACGTTCATCTCACACCAACTGAAGCAAAACTTTCTTTTCACAGGTTGAGGAAAGTTACATTTTAAATCATTCGTTTACCATTTTGTGCTACTTTATGCGCGACACAATGCAAACGATCTCTGCTTTTCACCAATAAGAGAAGTAAACGCATCTTTAGGTGGCGAGGGCTCTTGATCGCGGTCACATCATTGGTCTTTTGACACGGCTTCATCAGGTGTCAGCTGCCGACTAAAAACGTTTTAATAAGACGGTGAAGATAAACCAATATGGATAACAGGACATTAGAGCTGCTTCTCTACAACTATACTTGTGAACAGGAGAAGAAAGGGATGGATGAATAATTCTAAAAGTCCCTCATGGAGCAGACAGAGTTGGGGTAACAGGAGACACAATGGGAGAATAGGACTTGATCATTCCCAATGACTGAGGGGTGTCGTTGTAGAGACACCTGCCAACAGACAACTTCCTATTTAATTCCAATTGTCTCTGCACCATCTAATAAAGCTAATTGGTTCTAGTTTTATACTACATAACAGAAATTCAACAGATTTTTTAATACTATTTGAATTTACCGAGTATATATTTGCTACGATTTCTGAGCATCTGTTGACAAGTGGTCGTGAAGACCAATCTTTAAGAAACCCTTTGAAAAGCTTTGTCCGTTGCTGTGATTCAGGACAGGAGGACGGACATCAACAAGTTTTGGCTTCCAACACGACTCAAAGTCTCTGACAAGCGAGTAGCCGATAAGCAAATCATCTTTCAGTGAAGCTTTAGAAAGGATTCACCTGCTGGAGAACCAAGATGTCTGCAGTTAAATCATCATTCAAAAAAATTAATAATCAGATACTGGAATAGATTTCCACATCATCCATCTAAAGTGTTCAGGCTTTGTACTTTGGGGGGGGGGGGGGGGTGTCGGACCCGTAAGGCAGGAGGCAGAGACCCAGAAGTGTAACTGGGACAATGGTGGAACAGGAATAGGGGATTGTGGGTAGAGGACCACACACAGAGCAGCCCTTCCTACCGTCAAGTCACCCTGATCAACATTCCAGGCAGGACCCAGCCCAGAGCAGAGCGTCACACGCATAACAAGTAGGCAGCAGACTGAAGCCTGTTGTTCCATCGCAGCCACAGCTCCTCAGTGACTCAATGGGCCTGAATGCACTTTATCCCAACACTTCCACCTGATTAAAGTCGCACATTTTTAAAGTGCACTCTGTAGGTTGGAGCTGTATTTTCACACTATTTATCATTATATTCATTTTCTTATTTTGTACAGTATTTAACATTCAGTCAAACAAAACAATTAAGGTGAATTATCAAAACAGAAGTGCATGTTTTACTGTTTGTTCCAAGTTTAATTTAAAGTCACAAACTCTTGTGTATGGAACAGGTGTGTGTATGGACACGTTTAAGTTTGGAAAGTGTACTTACGTGGTGTCACAAATAATAAGGCTGACCACTCAATTGAATTGAAGAGTTAAATAAAAATGCATTATTTAAACGCCTTAGTTCACTGCGCATGCTCGCCCACTAGACTGAAGATAATCCACTGATTGGCATTTAAAACTGCTCCCACCCATTTCATCAAACTTATTTTGTTTTTGAAGGAGGCCATCACCAGGTCCCATGCTATATACTGTGTGTTGGCAGTGTTTAGTGCCTCAAGAAACAGTACATTTTAATAAAACTTTGATTAAAAAACAAATTTAAAAAACGCCATATTGTGTCTCACGCAGGTGGATCCGGCCTACTGCGCATGTTGGAGACCTTGAATCTCATTTTCTCAGCGCTTAGTTCAACTTCAAATACTGACTTATTAAAGTATTAAAGATAATATATTTAAAAAAAAAAAAAAAAAAAAAAAAAATATATCACAATTTGAAGTTTTGGCCGCACTTTGGTTATTTCCACTGCCCTTTCTCCAGCAAGTGACGTGACTAAAACACATGTTGGACGTTATTGTGCAGAGCTACAGCAGACACAACTCACCTGTAAGAGTTGGCTCCGTTCATGTACGTCTGCGCCGCTGACATGGAGGGCGGGTACTGGAGAGCTGACAGGTCGTACCGGTGGAGCTGCTGCGTGTAGCCGAGCGCCTCGCTCTGCATGCCGGCGTACCCCCCGGTGGGGCCCCAGCCGTAGCTGTCCATCCTCGGACTACCACCTTGGCCTTGTGCCGCCGCCAGCAGGCTACCTGCCGACAGCGGGTACTTGCCCACCTGAGTGTCCTTCTTGAGCATGGGCTTGGTCTTGCGGCGTGGCTTGTACTTGTAGTCGGGGTAGTCCTTCATGTGGACCGCCCGCAGCCGCTTGGCCTCGTCGATGAAAGGCCGCTTCTCAGCGTCGGTCAGCAGCTTCCACTCGGCTCCCAGCCGCTTGCTGATTTCGGAGTTGTGCATTTTGGGGTTTTCCTGAGCCATCTTGCGCCTCTGTCCCCTAGACCAGACCATAAAGGCGTTCATGGGCCGCTTGACTTTATCCATGGGGTCGACTCCGGGGGCGCATGCCGTTTTGGAGCCCGGGTGAGAGTTGCCATTGCCGCCCATGACCCCGGTCATGTTGCCGGTGACCGGTGACATTCCCTGGGAGGTCTGGTGAGACTGGGGCTGGCCGGTCGGCTTCAGCTCGTGTTCCATCATGCTGTACATGTTGGGACAGATGTAGCAAAGTTGTCACGACTTACTGAAGAGTTGAAACGCAGTCGCACAGCAGCCTCTTTGTCGCCGTCCACCTGGCGACTTGTTGCCAGGTTTCCCTGCAGATTTCACCGGGTGATGCGAATCAACTAATTACTCACGACGAACCGGGGACACCAAACAACCGCAACGGACGAGCAGTTCTATTTTTCTGTTAAATTAAAAGTTTGTTTGCGTCAGTCATTACTTTGATACTGAAACACGGGGACGGTGTTCACAAAGTTCGCTGCTGCCTCTCCTCGGTGCTGTGAAATAGTTATCTGCGGAAAACCACTTGTTGTCAGTCGGCCAACTCACACACTGAACTCATCTGCCCGTGCACTGCAAAAGTTGCCCTGTTCTCGTGCAGTGGCCGGGTGCGGACCAATGGGAGGGCGAGGAGCTTCCGCGTGCGTGCGTGCATGCAATTTGCAACTGAAAGGGCTCCGAGGGTGCGCGAGACACTTGTTGATGACGGCGGCGGGGAGAGGGGAGGCATTCCGCGGAGACAAGTATCTCAATATTAAATTAGCCTGTTATCAGTTAGCTGATCAGATTGTTCACGTTTGAATAAAAGGGTTTCATCAAAGTTCTCTGCGAAAAGAGAGTAAAATCACTGCTTCGATTGGGTCTAAACACTACACATGCGCACAGACACACACACACACACACACACACACACACACACACACACACACACACACACACGGAGGCTACTTTTCTAAAAACAAAAAACCAGTTCAAACTGCCTGTATCTGTCTTTTTTAAGTCTAGTGTATTTATTCTGTTCATGTACTGCATGAGACATACAACACACGAGTTATATAAATACTAGTTAAATAAATACGAGTTAAACAACTACATATATAACAATTAAAATAGCATTGAATATTACTTCTTGTATTGATAAAATCACATTGCAATTTGCATAAAAAGCTACATAAACAAAATTATTTAAAAAAAAGAAGAATTTCAGGAAGACCATGAATGAAGCACACATCAATTCGAAGGGGCTTTTTCTTTATTGCAAATGTACATAGAAAGTGAGCTTGATGAAATAATTGTTTTTAGTTTGCTTTTCCAGAGAAACAGCAATCACAGGCCTATATTGAAGAATAACAAAAGTGCTACTTTCATTAACAAATATATATCCTGTGTCTAATGTAATGTAGACCACCACAAATACGTACAGATGTCTTTATTTTGGGGCCAGATTAACCCCCTTTTAAGGCCCTTGTTGACCTTCACTTCCTCCCATTCAACAGTATGTATACAATGTGTTTGAGTGCTAGTCAGGTACAGTGGGAACAACTGGCAGCTTCGTTATATTTTTGCCCAGAGGCCCAGAAACACACCAGTTTAATTACCAGTTTTAAAACTAGACAGACACAGAGTCCCTCTACACCAGATATCTGCAGATAATGAGGTCTTTAAGGTCTTTACTGGGGCAGTAGCCCACTCTGCCTGTGTGGTAATCCAAAAGGTCACAACAAAATTTATATTTTAATCTGTCGGCCTAAATCTTGAGTTCATAATGGTGATTGTGTACCTTCTGTTCACTCATAACTTTGTATTTTGTATCATATTGGGCATATCTTTATTGACTCCATGATTATGAAAATGCATCGCAATTGCAACTTCTTCAAGTTAAAAAAGATATGCACATATCACACTTTTTAAAATCCAATCACACCTGACATAGAGCTTGTTTGCCGACTGGTGTGCATAATGTGTGAATACGGGTGTAGCTTCCTTTTCTCTAACATTTTGACCTGTCGAAGATCCAAGTAGAATCGTAATGTAGTCAATAAAAGTGTTGCAGTATTGTGCAGGCGTCACCTTTTCCTTCATGAAACTGCTACTATTTCAGACATATTCCTTCGCCGCTAAACTAGTCTGACTCAATCAAAGACAACAACATTATTATAGGTCCAGCTAACCGCTAATGAAATGCTCCTTGTGTCTTCTTTAAAGCCCAGCTTTTGAGAAGCCTGGCCCTCCTTTCACAGGATTGTGCTGAAGACATGTCCCCATACACGGGTATTGATTCGGCCACAATGGCACACAGAATTACTTTGGAGCTGCGGGAGAATGAGGAAGATCTTTGTTGGTCTGGCAAAAATAGACCTCTTCTTTTGCTGTCCTCCAGAGTCTTTGTTAACGGCGGCGCTCCCCGAGACTACAAGGGCCGTGCTGTGGCCGAGTCTGCTCCACTTCATCCAAAGTTGGCTTCAGTGATGTGGCAGATGAATCCATTCGTTTAGCCCGGCACGTGAAGTCATACAGCATAGTAAGCCGTGTCATTAAGGACTGAATTATGGAAAGATTTATTTGTTCATGAATAAAGAATAAGCAGTGTTTCCTGAATCTACATTCAAATATTGGTAGTTGTTTGCTTTATTATAATCACATATAGAAGCTGAAACACACATGTCATTGATTACTGGTGTGTTTGCATATAATCGGCCCAGAAGTGTCTGAACTTGGGATGTGTTGGTGGTTCCTGGCGGCCGTGCTGGGCTCTGTGTTTTTTTCCACTGGTGAGTGAAGCCACTGTCAGCAGTAGGTGGGATGGAGGAAGCAAGTTGAAGTCAAGAGCTCTCAGTACACTACTGACATCGAGGTAGCTATTCAGCTGTTGAAATAATCACAACTATGAGATCCACTTGGTTGCTCGTTTGGAGCTTTGAATCGCCTTGGCCGTGATATTGGTCAGCAGATACATTTGATGTCTTCTTTGTAAAATGGGTTTACAACAAAACAAAAAATGTCCCCACGGTGGACGTCGGGTCACCAAACTTCCTAAAACGATTCGGTGGAGGATTCAAAGGGATGCTGATTCAAGACGCAGATTCAGAACTGGATTCGGATTCATTAAATGCTGTACAACTCCATCCTTACTGAGCATTGACTTATCTGAGACTGCACACACACTGTTTTGGAAGATGTATGGCTGAAATAGTTTATGATAGAAAACATATGTTTTTTTGAACATTTAGAAAAATTATGTGGGGCCCATTCCTTGCCCTCCAAAACATGACATGAATGAACTGGATCGGACATTTTAGGGCAGCCCAATATCCTATAAATGACCATTACCACTAATCCATGTTCAGTTGTGAGTCCTTTACGTAGCCAGGTGTAGCGTAAAGGTGTGGAGGCTGGGGTGTTGGATGGGTACCTAGCGTATCCATTTTTCTTGCAGAAGATGTTGGCTCATGTTGCACCATAGACCTGTAGTTTATGTTTTTATGATCCATAACCAAGATCTGTATGTTACCAGACCATAACCATACTGTTCTGATTTTCATGGGTCCTGAGTTGTTTATTTGTAGACAACAAGATTTCAAACGTTCATTGTCATTGAACATAATCCAGGGTTTTGCTGAAACGTCCAATACCAATGTTCTCTTGTAGCGATCATGTTGTACCTGCTTTATCATTATTAATGCGTGTGTCCACCTGTTATTTCAAAATACAGAAAGTTAGTCAGAGGCCTTCGGGGTCTGATACCGATGCACCCTTTAGTGCCTGTATGAGACACACCAGGCTTTCAACTAACTCCAGCGTCATTATTAGACGATCAGAGCAGCTGACATAATATAATGAGCAAAAAAGTCAACGTAGGGCGGAGTGGAGGTTTAATAGGTCAAACAAACACAGGATTCTCACCCAGGGCACTGTTTATGTCCTGTGTGAAACCAGGTCAACATTGCCACTGACCAAGCGTCAGTAAGTTGTGAGTGAGAACTTGTTGGTTGTGAATCCTCTTTTCATCATGTCCTTCGCTCCGCCTCAGGATTGATTTATGCTTATCACAAGGGGTTAATGGGAGTCCAGTCATAGAGACACATGGCATAGGTTTTGATTGATAGTTCAGCTTTCAGCCATTGATAACGCCCCAACATTAGATGCATATTATTGTATGTGATCAGGTCATGTCCCACTTTGATTGTATTCCCCACAGTAACTTCTTCACTTCACTTTATAGAGCCTACAGAGGGAGGGTGGACTATGCACATACTTAAATAAGTGGAATCACATGCAGTAAACCTTCAGTTTCGCCTTCTCTCATTACTGAACAGGAGACTCGTGTTCATTCATTCACTGTGATGAAAAGCAGAAGAATGACTCTTTCTTCAACTTTCTTAAAGGGATATTTTGGATTTTTTAAAGTTGTTTTACACACAGTATTTATCCATAGTCAGCGTATTACCTACAATAGATGTCTGTCGCAAAGCAATGTACTGCTGTGCAAAACATACAGAAACTGAAGCCGTTATCTGTGCTCTCTTAAAAGCCACAAACTCCTTTGACAAAAACAGTAACTTTACTCCAAAAAGCACAGTCGATCGGTTTGTTTGTTTGTTTGTGTTTTTGTGTGACTTTGATAAATCCAAATTACCAAACTAGCCCTTTAAAGGGGAACTCCACTCATTGCCTTGGGGAGTACTACTACAGGAAAAAAAGTTGTATGAAGTCTTTGGTGTCTCCAGAGGGAGATGTGCCTGATAAATGTCCTCAAGTGATGTCACTTGAGCCAGAGTCGGTTCTGCTCATCTCTGCTTGAGGCGAGAGGCTGCATTAGCCGAACAGTCAGCATTCTTGTTGCATTGTGGGTCGTAGCGTAATAGCCTTTATCATTTCCTTCAATCAGCCATCTCCACCTGCATCGGACACATGTGGGAGAAAAAACAAGCAGCCAATCACAGTTCTTGTGATACTCATGTGATATCCAACAAGCCTCATGGCGGTTACAGGCGTCAGCTCCATAGCTACCGTAAAACCTGTTAACTTTAAACTTTAAATCAAGCTTATTGAATGAAAACTAAAGTATATCTTTTTCTTAGTAGTGCTACAGCCGTGACTATAGACAGACAGAGCACAGATAACAATCACTGTGTCACAAACAGGTGAGGCAGGTGAGATTTCCCAGCACTTGGCATGAATTTGTGTGTGTTTGTGTGTGTGGCATCTTACCAAGTGTGTGTAAGAGTGAGTTTACGAAGTCAGTTGGAAAGTGTATTATGCAGGTGTGTGTGTGTGCGCGCGATCTGCAGGTGTGTGTGTGTTTGTGACCATGTGTTTGTGACTAATTGGGAATTGTGAGGCTCCAGTCTCCCATTTCCATCTCCATGACAACCTTGTGTGGAATCCCTTCCAAACCTTGCCCTCCTCCGCCTCCTCGCTCCCCCTGGCTTTCCTACTTTCAAAAACAACTCACCAACACACTCACGCTCTCGGCTTTTCTTCGTCTGTCTGTCAACCTCTGCGGCTTCAGATGGAATGGCAGAGGAGTTTTCTCAGCCCCCTCCGTCCCGTCGCACGCTCTTACTTCACACTGTCATGTCAGACACAACACGGCAGTCGGTTTCCACCTTTCTATCCATCATCGCAGAGCTGTGCTCTCTCCTTTTTTTTAAATGTTCTTTTGCTCCTTGTCAAAGTTGACGGAGGTGAAGTAAAGTGAAGACAGCAGCAGTTTTCAGTCCCCCCCCTCACAGAAATGTCCATGCTGTTCACCACCTGGTCTTTTATTCGTCAGGTTTTCCATTGAAAACCCACTAATCAGTCAAATGTACTGTTATAAATTCCTTTTCTCGACAAGTGATGCAGTTCATTCATTTTTCTCATACCGTTTAATTTAGTCTTTGGTCACAGGGGACTCCTTGGCCTCCAGTCATATGCCGGTAAACTGTAATCATTTTCGTGGCAAACACCGCTGAGGTGGGTGTGTCGATCCTGATGTGGGTGGGAATGTTTCGCCTACTCTGTTCATTAATCACTACAATCTCACCTGTGACAGAAAGGTGGCTCACAAAATGTGTTCCCTGTTATCTGGAGAGACTCTGGACCGTCTGACAGTCTCTATGATATTATACAGACAGAAATATCAGCAATATATCACTACAACTGAATCCTTGCCATAAGTTTCATAAGTGCCATAAGTGTACTCAACATATATTGTATTGATGACAGTAATTATTTATGAAAAGTATGCTACCTACCCACCATAGGGATTCATATCAGGAGGCGAAGGACCTTAAGCAAGCATTCACTAGCATCACAGGTTAAAAGCAGATTTAAATAGGAGAGTTTTGAAAGTGGCGAGTGACGGAGAATGTCTGAGGTGCTGGGGGAGAGAGTTCCAGAGGGAGGGGGCAGCAATGGAGAAGGCCCTGTCCCCCCAGGGCCGTTGCTTGGACAGAGTAGGGGGGGTAAGGAGGTTGGCGTCGGCGGATCTGAGGTTGCGGTTGGTAGTGGGTCGGTGCAGGAGGTCAGAAAGGTAGGAAGGGGCTGGGCTTTGGAGGGCTTTATATGTGATGAAGGCAAGGCAAGGCAAGGCAAGTTTATTTGTATAGCACATTTCAACAACAAGGTAATTCAAAGTGCTTCACATAAAACCATTAAAAGCGTCAAAACATAAGGCAAAAGAAAAGGAGATTTAAAAACAATTTAAAAAGCAGTGTAAGAAATAAAATACAGTAGTAAAATGCAGAAATGCAGGGAATTGATTAATATATAAATTGAATCTGGTTCAATTAAAGGCAGCAGCAAACAGAAAAGTCTTCAATCTTGATTCAATCTTGATGAAGATCATTTTGAACCGGATTCTTTGCTGTATGGGGTGCCAGTGGAGGTTTTGAAGGACTGGGGTGATGTGATCTCTGGTGCGGAAGTGTGGAGAGTAGACTGGCAGCTGAGTTTTGGATGTATCGTAGTTTGTTGATGATTTTGGTGGATGTGCCATACAGGATGCTGGTGCAGTAGTCCAGTCAAGAGGTGATGAATGCGGGAATGAGGGCTTCAGCAGCTGTGGAGACGGAGGGGCGTAGACAGGCAATGTATTTTTTAGATGGAAGAAGGATGTTTTTGTAAAACGGTTGACGTGGCGTTTCGAAAGAGAGGGTGTGATCAAAGGTGACACCAAGGTAACGGATGTGTGTGTTTAGATTATGATTTGAGGTAAGCAGTGGGGCCGGGCGCATATGGTAGTGTTCCAGAAACCTAAGAAACTTTTGAGAACTAAAGAGTGCCAGGAGGCCGTACATTAGATCAAGGATATTGTCCAACACCCAAGGACTCAAGGTTCCAGACTTAAGCTCGCCATTTTCTCTTGCTGTTGATGTGTGTGATGTAGGGATTGGAGCTGTCCTCCTTCAGCTCGGTGAGGACAGCTGTGAAAGACCAGTGACATACTATTCCACAAAGTTATATTCCAGACCCATTATAACCTACTGGAAATACTCTGTTTGGTTCAGGCAAGGGGTGGCGCCTGGATAGAGAATCAGGAGGCAGGACATAACCAGACGGCAACCTCCGGTTCTGCCATGTGAAGCTAATGCAGAAGTGTCTTAAACATGCATTCTCTCTACGGACCAGCAGGGGGCGACTCCTTCTGTAGCAAATAAAATCTGATTGTATAGAAGTCTGAGAAAATAACACTACTTTTCACTTTTTACTTTTCACTACAACTCAGTAAACATTGTAAACATGAGTTTATGGTCTTAATCTCTAGTTTCAAGTCTTCTTCAATACAGCATGATGTTCATTTAGTAAATTATAGTCCATTTAGAGTCAAACAAACATAAAGTGGAGTATGCTTTAGGGCGGGCTTACTGTGATTGACAGGTCGCTGCCGCTACCAGAGCCCTATACGCCGTCTCTACGTCAGTCCTTCGCATTCCAAATATGTTAAGTTCCGTTCATCGGTTGCGAAATAGCAAAAATGGTGACAGTCGTATTCCAAGATGGTGACGGCCAAAAACGTCAAACTTGAAGCTTCCAAACGATGGTCCACAAACCAATGGGTGACGTCACGACGACTACGTCCACTTCTTATACACAGTCTATGGACATGACACAAAAACTCTAGGGCCACATAGCTGGTTTGTAATTTCTTCACAAGTGAGTCTCTTGCTGTTTTTTGATTTTGTCTGACAATTTCGGAAGCAATTGTCCAGTTTGCCATTTTCATTGGCGACTTCGTGTAAATAACCGTTCTTCTTCACAGTTGCATGATAGAAACGCCATCAACGCACCTACTCGTTCATGGGGCACTACACTGACATTGTACGAGGGAGCTGGCAGGGTAAAGTCTCTTTAACGTCCGGTCGGAATTATTTTAACATTTGCATTCTCACATACAGCTCCTCAGGAAAATGTCGAGATAAAATAATGAGGTTGCAGTACATATGTGATAGGGGCTTTAGTCTGCTGTTCGATGCTTACCCAGCAACAAACAACAGACAGACATTCAGCAGCCAAAGAGACAGATATTTTTCTCAGGAGTCGGTGGAAACCAAACCAGAGCGAAAAAGGTGAGTGATTATTGGACTTGCATTCATCAGGTGGACATTAATCGGAATGATTGCTAACATTGCTCTGTGTGTGCTGGATGTACATGAAGACATTTAATACGTTAGCCATATCAGCTTTATATCTGTGTCTATTTCTGTGTTTGTCTGCTCCCTAGTGGCTAAAAATCATTGAATGCAGCTTTAACCTAATTATGCCATAATATCTCCTGCTGACTCAAATGTGGACTCACTAAGCATGTCAGAGCATCAAGTCACATGACTTCTTTTAGTGTTAAAGAGCGTTGACCATGACATTTCCATTATGGCCTCTCTTTCACAATGCCCACAAAGTAATGAGAGGATTCAAATGTTATGGAACTCACTGAGGTAAAAAAACAGCTTGATGGAAAGGAGGGAACATCTGAATGAACAGAAATTAAGTGGGATGAAATCAAGAAGTAAGGAGGGCAGCGGAGTGGGGGTGGGGTGTAGATTATAGGGTGAGAAAGAAGCAGTGAGGACGGGCAAGTGAAAGCCGCAAAATGAAGGAAGAAAGGGGGACCAAGATGGCGAGGGAGAACAAGGGAGGAGGAGGAGGCTCGAAAGGATGAAGGGATGGATGATGAAGGGGTGGGGTGTGAGGGTTCAGTGCAGGAGGGTGGTTTTGGGTGACAGGCCTCATTGAATAGACCTCTATTCTCCCCTCTGCTGGCTTCTCTTCTCATGCAAAACAGGCCTGTTCAGCCTCCCAGCCATCCGTCACACAACAGAAAGACCATGGCAGGCCCTTTACGAGCCTCACACTCGCATAATCCACCCCCCCCACACCACCCACCCACCCCACCATCTCTCAACCCCACAATCCAGCACCCAACAGGGGGTGGAGTGGGTAACAGCAGTGTGTGTGTGTGTGTGTGTGTGTGTTTGGCAGTTGGGGGATGGGTACGGGTGTATCTTCGCCAAAGTGCCTTTGGAAAAAGGGCCACCTAGGCTGAGAGCGGGACACAAAAAAAAAGCAGAGACGTAACTTGTTTTGAGGCTGCATGGACGTCATATTGGGACACCGGGGAGGTTAGGAGGGGTTAACCTGCCTGGGATGTAGTGTGTGTGTGTGTGTGTGTGTGTGTGTGTGTGTGTGTGTGTGTGTGTGTGTCTGTGTGTGTGTGTGTGTCTGTGTGTTTGGGGAGTGGAACAGGGGGCCATTGAAAGTGTTGGTTCAGAGCTACAAGTCAATGACAGCTGGAGGGAGCGCAGTTTATATTTGCGTTATTCGTGCGTGCTGGTGCGGGGCGCATATTCACATGCACTGTGCATGACAATGCATGTGTGTGGATGCTGCATACATGTGATGGAGGACGTTTAGCCGGTAGACTAGGGAACACCTTAAGGCAGACACCAACAATGTCAAAATGAGAGCTACATAGAGCCTTTGTTGATCCCCTTTCCCCTCTGACAGTGAATCCCAGATTCATGTAACTAGCCTGGTATCGTCTCTTCAACTGCCGACGCCTGACTCCTCTTCAGCATTCAAGGTTCGGTCGACTCTGGGCTGTCGGGCCCAGTGCTGTCACTTTCCTCTTGACTGTCTTTTAGGCCTTGTAGTCATTTCAAAACTCCACTCGTTCTGCTTTATTCAGAGACTGAGGAGTCTGAATCGGAGTCCAACAGGCATTAAGCTAACGCTAACGTTATTAGTTCATGCTACGTCAGACGTCCACTCAAATTTTGTTTCTTAAATATTTAAATGATTAACAACAGATTTTTACATTTTGTGTAATGTGATGTGCAAAAAAAGAACTGTCTGTAATAACATGTCATTAAATTACAATTTGTTGGTTTTAAAGGGACAGTTCACCCCAAAAGCTACGTCATATAGTCCCATTATGTTGGAGAGAAGACAGACGTCTCTACGGTCGATATCTCGACATCACAGTTACAGGTGATCACGGAAGCAGCAGGGCACACTTCTGACCGCAGCCAATCACAGCCGGCTGTGATGAGAAAAGACACTCCTGAAACTTTCAAGTGTAGACAGAAGAATAGTGCTTTCCAGTCTGGCGTTAAATGACTCTTTAAAAAAAGATCATTACCGTTTTTGGATGCTGTTTATGGATCCAAACCTGTCTTGGTTTGCTATGCCTGCGTCAAAATACTCTACATTCTTTTTTTTTTTAAATAACAGACGACAATCCAACCCAAACAAACAAAAAAAGACATCATTCACAAACCCAAATGTTCCACCAAATCAAGTTCAGTAAACCAGTCCTCGGCACACTCGTTTTCTATCTCCCTGAGCACCCACTGATTCAAACTCACTCTTTTGCAATCACTTTCACACAAATCATCCCTCATGTTAATGCCAAATTTAAACCGGCGGATCGTTTAAAAGCACAGGAAAGAAACAGAGAGGGACAAGAGTTGGACTCACTGACCAATTTCCCATGTGAAATCAATGAACAATGTTAGACATCCCACCGGGATACAACAGCAACATGACAACAAATTACCTGGTTAAGTCCAGGATGTTAATTCTAATGTTACTCCTAAAATACTGGGCAAGTACACACGCACACACTATTTTAGAGAAGTATTCTCCAGAATGCATTGCTCTAATAACCCCCTGCTGCACTGTAACTACTCAGCCCGAGTTCGAACATGTGCGGGACGGCCCGCAAATCAAAAGGAATAAATCGTTCAACCACTTAAACAAATTCATGAATTCTGAGTCCATCTGGGACTGACATAAAGCAGCCACGTCTGCAGCTGAGTGGGTGGCCCTCACACTCACACCCGGGGGCTCCCCAGCACAACTACAGTCTGATCTGTTGGCTGGCGAGTGGCTCCACTGCAGCAGATTAGGCACTGCTCAAGGGCACCTCAGCCGTGGCAGTGAGGGAGGTGTGAGGGCTGCTCTTTCAATATTTCTCCAGTCAGTGGGGGAATCGAACTGGCGGCCTTCCTCGACATCATGTAGTCTTATTTGTCGCTGTCTGGATGGATAGCTTATGCCTGGCTTCTAGTATTATCTCCGCCAGGGTTGAGCCTGTGAGGAGATAATGTGTTGGACCTTGTGCGTGCATCTGTCTGTCTGTCCGTGGCTAAACTTGCATACTGCTGGACACGTCAGCCTAATAATTGTTGTGCTCATTTATGATTGTGTGGTCAAGGACCTCTCTTGATTACAGTGATTCATACATTTTGAAAAAAAAAATCTACACATTTTTTTAAATTCCACCTTAGCTGGAACAATTGAGTGAGATTCAACTCTTCTTTGTTTGGGAGGGGAGAGGGAGACACAAATATCTGCACTCTTCTGAGTGCACTTTTCTAGTTTACATCACTTTTCCCTTTTTCTAATTCAAATGATGTATTAACCAATGACTTGTGACCACCAGAACCCATTTCACATGATATTTCCCAACTTTCTATTGCTTGAACACTCAATCGGATCTTATAATGGAACTAATTTTGAGACAAATACACCAGCTTAACCAATAAAAAAGATTAAATGGATGTTTTGTCTGCTAAAATCAACCAAAAAAAGGGCCCGTAAACCAGTTAGTAAGGCAGCAGCTCAGAGGCTCGGATCCTGTATGAGTTTAAAACGCTCTCATGTTAAATTCTTCCTGATTGTGATTCTACGTGCTATTTGAAAGGAGAGAGGGTTCTTTCTCCAGTTTGAGTTGCTTTCAGACAGTGATCCTGCTAGTTAACTTTACAGGCCTGCTATGGTGAAGAAAGAACAAGGTCTCCCTCTGGTGGAGAGACAGTGATTTTGACCTTAAACCCAGAGTCCATATTCCTCAGTGTGAGAAATCTGTCTTTAGGGGTCCAACTCTTCAGAGAAAAGGTATTTCAATGAACTAAGGGTTATAAATAAAATAGCTACTTATTTTTGGCAATTTAGGTAATGGAGTAATTTAGTTTTGCATCCATATCAATGTTAAAAGGACTTCCTTTGTACCGGAAACGTGATAAACCAGTTTTATAATATATAGCTAGATTACATGTACAAAAACTCAGCAGCAGTCTTCATGATTACTGTGTACTTAGTGTGTATAAGTATATATTATTTATCAACCAAGAATAATTCTATACTCTCTCTCTCGCGCTGCATAAAAGATGCAGGGTTGGTTGGTTGGCACAATGTTAAGATGCTATAGTTATAAAAAGATTAAGCTACTTCAACATTTCAGGCAAACATGAACATTCAATAGAATATCTGCACATTTTTAAAACCAAAGTTTAAAATTGAACATTTTAAGCAATTTAAATTGCCAGTGACTATTCAAGATAATAATAATTTACTCAGATTAAATACAATGTTCTTAATCTTCTAAATAGTTTTAACTCCTTCAAAATACCCAAAGAAAATATGATTTACCGGACCAGGAAATAGTCCACCCCGTTCTGCCAAGGCTGCTAATGCATTGTTTGGATTCATTGACAGGAATCTGTTTGCAGTCCTATTTAATTATGTGATTATTTTTCACTCAATCATGAAGCCAAACTCTTGTCATGGGCTACATTTTCTGTATATCTGGGAAAGAAAGTTAAAACATGCAACCAGTGTGTATATATATATACATATATATATACACACACACACACACACACACACACACATATCTCACCGGCCATTTTATAAGGTACACCTTGCTAGTACCGGGTTGGACCCTTTTTTGCCTTCAGAACGGCCTTAATTCTTTGTAGCATAGATTCAACAGTGTTGGAAACATTCCTCACAGATTTTGGTCCATATTGACATGACAGCATCACGCAGTTGCTGCAGATTTGTCAGCTGCACATCCATGATGAGAATCTCCCGTTCCACCACAACCCAAAGGTGCTCTATTGGATGGAGATGTGGTGACTGTGGAGGCCATTAGAGTACAATGAACTCATTGTCATGTTCAAGAAACCAGTTTGAGATGATTTGAGCTTTGTGACATGGTGCACTATCCTGCTGGAAGTAGCCATCAGAAGATGGGTCCACTGTGGTCATAAAGGGATGGACATGGTCAGCAACAATACTCAGGTAGGCTGTGGCATTTAAAAGATGCTCAATTGGTACTAAGGGGCCTAAAGTGTGCCAAGTAAATATCCCCCCCACCATTACACCACCAGCAGCAGCCTGAACCGTTGATACAAGGCAGGATGGATCCATGCTTTCATGTCATTTACGCCAAATTCTGACCCTACACTGTAAAAAAAATCCATGTGGTTCAACTTAAAAACGTAAGTACAATTGCTGCCTTAAACTTTCAAGTCAAGTCAAATTGGATTTACAATTTGTTTCAACTCATCACTTTGAGTTTACTTTAGCTTTGGATTGCTCTTTGTAAGTTCACATGAATGTATAGTATGAGTTTATTCAACTTAGCAAAATGAGTGAAAAAGATATACAACTTATCATCATGCATTCTGTTCACTTGACCAAATAAGTGGTTTCAACTTAGCAAAATGAGTGAAAAAGATATATAACTTATTATCATGCATTCTGTTCACTTGTCCCAACTAGTGATTTCAACTCACATATTTTAGTTAGAAGGAAGTCTTGACATTACTTTCCTAGTTAAAATGACCTAAAAGTATGAGTCGTTTCAAATGACTAGTTATAAGAAAACACCATGTCTTGAGGCAAAAATCGAATTTATTTTCTTGCATTAAAATAGTTTACATTAAAACATGCAGATCGCCAACAACTTCCATACTGTAGTTAAACAGAATATTCACAAAAAGTTCCACCTCAGCAGAGAATAACCTTAAAGTCACTGTATATTTAAACATTAACATATAAATCTCCAAGACCAACCGTAAACAAATGAGTGTCCAAGTTGTAGGATTTAGTGGTATCTACTGACGAATGAACTGAATAACCCTCCACTCACTCGTCCCTTTCCAAGCATGGTTGAGAACTACAGCGGCCTTCAGGTAACGTAACAACACAAACCAAACACTGTCCATTCTGGGCTACTTCAGAAACATAGCAGACTCCGTGCTCATTCTAATGTATCAAAAACACAACATTCATATTTTCAGGTTATTATATATTAAAGAAAACACATATACATATACATATACACATACACATACATATTATATTCCAATTTCTGGAATAAAAGAGTGGGTGTGCGTTCTAGTGAGAGACTGCACTGAATGTGTAACTGTATGAAAAAAAAGAAAAAGAACAATGAGCACAATTTTAACAGGACCAACTGACAGGATTTAGCAAATCTTGAGTCCTTTTCTGTCTTTTACAATTTGTACCTCAGGAGTTTGTTTCTCAATCCATGTACTCTTGCAGAGGCTTGTTCTGGTTTGATCTTCATCACCACTCGCTGGAGAAATTCGAAGGAATACTTCATGGCTTGTGGATACTCAAGATTCACAGAGTATATAATGCCCATAAGCATGGCAAAGCTGCATGGCACATCTTTCATGTTATGGAGCACAATTGTCTCCTCGACCACAACTGCGACGTTGAAGACCTCGCCTGGAACTGCATCCCATTCCGGACCTTCGTAGCCTATCAGAAGGCCAACTTGCATCCCCTTCATGGCTGCATCCAGTCTCACCATGAGCCTTCAAAAGCAGAAATAATAGTGTTTGACCTTTTACATCTTTAAGTACATATGCTCTACAAGCAGTGAGGGAAAGTAATTAAGTGCATTTACTCAAGTACTCCACTTAAGTATAATTTTGAGGTACTTATACTGTACTTGATTATTTTATGTTACTTTCTACTTCTACTCCACTAAATCTTAGAGGTAAATATTGTACTTTTCACTCCATATATTTAGTTACCAGTCACTTTACAGATTCTTATTCAGTGTGGCTTTGTAGCGCAAAGGCAGTAAAACTGCCTGTGCCAAAGCACAGTATATAATCCATAGAGCTTTATCATAATAATAATCTTTATCCATTAAGTTTGGCGCGCTTCTCCTCACACGGCGTTGCCAACACCTGCGCAAAAAATACATCAAAACGTGCGGCCTGATCGGGAGTCGTGTGCTAAGTATTTTTTAGAGAGAATCACCCAGCGGTTTTCCCGAAAAACTGAGCAAAATTTCTCCATTCACTTGAATGGGGTTTCGGCGTGAAGAGAGCTAAAAAAAACCACTTAACTTTGGGCCCATATTGACTAGCCACATCAACGCATTCGACAGTCTTATCTTTCTATGCAGGTCCTGCATTATTTTGAATGCAGGACTTACACTTGTAACAGAGTATTTCTTCCACCACTGTCTTCAAGGCTAATTCATGTCACTAAAATTGTTCTTCGGATGTTCGCAAACTCCTTTCTATTTATCTATGAACAGCCTGTGCTCAAATTGAGGGTGACTTTCCTGCTCTAGTAGAGAGGCAACAAACTTCTTACTGTCATCATACAACCTATAGGACATGTTATTCCATCTTCACATGACTACACAACGATGCCGACTTTGCCGTTGAGGTCATTTAAAAAAGAAAAGAAAATTCAGATTCCTCAATGCATCAGAGGGCCTACATAATATCTGACAACACAATTATGTTAAAATCTATACACGTAACCACAGTTTTGCATTAAGGAAATACATAATGTCTTACGTCACACATCCTGATGACGTCTGATGGATCTTCGGATATGTAATGTGGCAGGCCAAGCAAAGCAGCAGTCCTCCTCCTTTCATTTGTGTCCTACAAGACCGAGAAATATGCAGTGAGATGACAATGTTGTAGCACACATAGCATCAATTTACAAATAATCAGCAACCCCTTACATCTTTCTCAAGACAGTTCAAAATGTCTTTGAGTGCCTGCTTCTTTCCAGACATGGTTGCAGCTTTGTAGACCTCCAGCAGTCTTGGGACCAGGCCATCAAGTCCGTCAAGAAAACACTCGAGAAGGTCTGTGGTGACGACTCTCTTGAATTCTGCCCTTATCTGAGGAGACGCAAACAGATAGTAAATACTAGTCAAACAACATTTCTGAATAGGACACGCAGTTTACACAGTATGACAAGCAGTGTGACTGCCTACCTGTCTCTCAAGGAACAGAGCTGGCCATCTGGAAAGGACCTCTGCGACGAGTGGCTGATCTCCAATAATCTCTTTTCGGCGCTGGGAACGTAGCTGTCATCAGGTGTTCCACCAGCTGGTGATCAGGGTCTTTGTTAAGCATTTCCACCTCCAACATCTTTCGCTTTTCCTCCATGTTTTCAGAACTCTGTCCTTCTGGTGGATCTGGACAGTAGTTGACCTCACCTTTCTTTGACTTCTTAACACGTTTCCCCTTTGCAAATGTCCTTTTAAATGAAGAAAATTGTTTTATCTTGCTTGGTGCTGAAAAATTACAAAGTTCACAGCGAATTTTAGCAACTGGACTGGTTACTTTCTTGTGCTCCTTTATATGCTGCGTAAATTCCACATGGGATTAGAGATATGTTAGACAGTTTGGGTATATACAGCTGAAACCCCGTCTTCCACGTCCATGATTGTCTTTGTAATGACTCACAATTGTTTTTTCATTGTATGAGGCAAAACTGCAGAACTTACAACTCCACTTCATCAACAGCAACCAAACTCAATGAATGAACCATCGGCACCTGAAACACAGAAAATCAATCAATATAACATGATATAGCAAAACCTTTAGTCATATGAACTACAAACTTCATTTAAGAGAGTAAAATGCACACAATAGCCACAGAACAATGAGCTTCTAATCAATTTATGATCTTAGGATCCGAGGTAGTTTCCATAACCTATGGTGAGTTTTTTAAATTAACAAAATCATAAGAAACTGAGGGAATTCATGAGCAGGAATGACATTAAAATAACTTGACCCGTGGTGGAAAGCCCTGTGGTGGGGGAGATTTTTAAAAAAGCTAGAGTGGCGCGAACACAGATAGCTCGCTAAAGTAAGCTACTAGCTAACTAGCTAGCGAGCTAATTATCTTCACAACCATGTAGGTTAAGCTACACCATGTGCGCCGAGTTACTTAGCTAGTTCCCGTTTTCAAGTGGCCGTGTTTAGCCAAAAGCAGTTTAAGAAGCCAGCCAGCAGAAATTTAAACTGATTAAAATATTCAATTTAATTAGGTTTCAAATGTACTAACTTAGCTACTGACATTTTAGCCAGACAACAAATAGTCCATAAGCTTACCGTAGCCTACTGTCTGGAGACCGCCATGTTGCTAAACGTCGGCTAAGTTACATTGAGAAGCTGCCCAAAAACATTAGCTTATTTAAATTACTTTTTTCTAAATGCCCTCTGAAACATTCTTGATAGGATTCGTACACTATTGTTCATTAACATTATATCGTGTTCGGGTCCAATTAGACCGGTTATGAGGATTTACACGGCTCAAATGTGACCATTAAAAACGAACTTATACGCTAGACTGTTTGCCATATTGGACCAACTGCATTACACTTTAAGCGTTATGCATTTACAGACAATATAATAACATGACAGCAGATACTTTCTATACATTTACGAATTGGGTTGACTGATATTGCTGACGCATCCACTCACCTCACTTCGCCTTTGTCCTTCCGAGCCGTGCGCCGCTTGTCAATGGTCGGTTGGTTGACGTTCATCGTCTCGCTGGCTAACCATATTCATCCGCCGCTTGGTTCGCTGAACCGACGTACTGCGTGGTCAGGTTCAGGTCACGTTCGTGATCCGGCTGCCAAAACGTATTGGTCCGCCGCGTGGCTTAGGTTAGTTCGCCGTCTGGTATTTACATAGGTTGGTGACGCAGCTGAGCAGACAGACAGCTTGCGACCTGCTGCGGCACCCACCTGTCACTCAAAGCGGCCACGCTCTCGATTATGCATAACTTTCAGCCTCAATATAATTGAAATGTATTAGTTATATACAAGTCACCTCTGTACAGTTCATGAAGGGGCAAATTAACTGAAGAGACCAAGAAGATACGTTTTTTTGTAGCAAGCTGTATGCATTTGTATTTCTGCTTAGAAGTTAGACAATTTAACATGGGGTCCTATGGAAATTGAATCGCTTTTAAAGCCTCAAGTGGCCGTTTGAGGAACTGCAGTTATTGGCACTTGTTTTTGACTGTTAGACATAGCCATACTTATAACTCACAGTATTCAGTTCATTTAACTTCTTGAAATTTACATTTCATTGAACTGGCTTAAATACCTGAGTTGGAGTACCGAAAACCTATACAATCGAGTTCAAATTTTATAAATCATCATGATAAGTTGAAGTAAATGACAGAAAGAAGTTAACATGACTTATTGTTCAAATCCTTTTTTACAGTGTACCATCTGAATGTCGCAGCTGAAATCGAGACTCATCAGACCAGGCAATGTTCTTCAGATCTTCTATTGTCATATTTTGGTGAGCCTGTGTGAATTGTAGCCTCAGTTTCCTGTTCTTAGATGACAGGAGTGGCACCCGGTGTGGTTTTCTGCTGCTGTAGCCCGTCTGCTTCAAGGTTCCACGTGTTGTGCGTTCCGAGATGGTGTTCTGCATACCTTGGTTGTAACCGAGTGGTTATTTGAGTTACTGTTGCCTTTCTATCATCTCCATCCACTCTGCCAAGGCATTTTCGTCCACACAACTGCCGCTCACTGGATATGTTATCTTTTTCGGACCATTCGCTGTAAACCCTAGAGATGGTTGCGGGTGAAAATCCCAGATCAGCAGTTTTTGAAATAATCAGACCAGCCCATCTGGCACCAATAACCATGCCACGTTCAAAGTCACTTAAATCCATTTTCTTCCCCATTCTGATGCTCGCTTTGGACTTCAGCAAGTCCTCTTCACCACGTCTAGATGCCTAAATGCATTGAGCTGCTGCCATGCGATTGGCTGATTAGCTATTTGTGTTAACAAGCAATTCAACAGTTGTGCCTAATAAAGTGGCCGCTGAGTGTATATAAACATATATACACACACTTCTAAATCTTTATATTGCAACAATAAGTTGCAAAAATGTATAGATAATTTCAAACATCGGCTTAACATTCTAAATGTGTTCATTTCCTGTTGTATATCAACAGCTGATCATATGACAGGAAGGAAACACGGACACTAGTTATATGCTAGATATAAATGTACTGTATATCCACGGTGTTTTAAACTTATTTTCACGAAGTTGATAGTAAAAACAATTACTCCAGTCTTCATGGATCAGACGTCAGGCAAACTGCTTCTGTTCAAAAGCCCAGAGAATTTGCACCGTATTTGCGCACGTGACTGAATGGACATGACACCGATATACAATTAAATGTTTATTGCGTAAAGACAACAATCAGTAATGACCATAGAGTGTATATAAGAAGGTAATGACATGCTAGAATGTACTAGATGGAGCCCAGGATGAAGACTGCTCCTGCCACTTTAAAATGAGGCTTGTAATGGCAGAGCAGAAAAAATAAAAACACCACGTGATTAGGAGTTAACGGTGCCTTCAGACCTGCAGTCACACAAACACTTATTTTAACCAACTGAAACAGAAAAAACGCGGGAATAAATATTAGACCTCAGTGGGCACGGCTGTCTGTCAATAGGGGTAGTTGAACCAAACCTCGCGCTCTCAGCGGCCAATCAGCGACAGATTTGCCGGCACAGGTACGTGCCGGTCCATTAGAGCCAGAGCATCAGCTGTCATCTTATAGGGCATTTCCGTTAAATACCAGCCTTTCCACCAAGGGGTTGGCCACAAACGGGGTTCATGCTATTCAACAATGCAGAGGCCAGTTTACACTGTCATGGAGGAGAAACCTTTATTTTTTTAAAGACCATTAAAATAAATACTATACAGAATCCAATGTAGAAAACGTGATGCTTCTATCTCAAAAATGTTAACAATTCCGCAGTCATCTTTAAAAAATAGCACTGACTATACACCTCAAAACATGACTGTTCTCCTACACACCAAACCCCACGATGACAGGCATTGTAATGATAGCTCAGAGAAGAGGGGGGGGGGGATCTCTATATACTTCTGTAGTTTGGTCCTTTCATATCAGATACCCCCACCCCCACTCCTAACATTTTTGGCGAGGTAGGTTACAAAAAGACACCTGCCACCGTATCAAAAATCCAATATTGTGTTGAAAAATAAAATCTAAATGAACAATAATGTCAAAAGCGTTAGAGATGAAAATCCAACCAGGTTGTCAGGGTCGCGAGGCAAAGTCTCCACAGAACTCACCGTTGTTTTTGCCTCCGAACGTCTGTGGCCACCAGTCAGTCTTCAACTGAATGCTACTGCACACGCGACTGTACAAGTCAAGCGCTATGTACAATAGCAATTAAAAATATAATATATATGAAACAGCAGTAAAAGGATCAAAACGGTAAACAACTCATTCATGAAGGATTTTACTATATAGGTCTTTTTATTGAATATGCCCTGTGTACTCTAGCCCCAGAAACCTCTTAACATGAGCATGGATGGGAGTTAAAAGGCTGTTTTCAGTACACTGAAGGTTGCTTAAATACTGATCTGGTCAAATGCAGCGCTTCCCATTTCATTTAGAGCATCGGTGCGTTTGAGTCCAAACTGAACTGTAGTCTAAGCCACTCGTCTATGTCCGGGTGCAAATTATAGCCGCATTTCACAAAAGCTTTGGGTTAGCGCCGTGCACGTTATCAATTAAGCCGAGGTACACATTTGTTTTTTGAAGCTTTTGCTGACAGAACTAGAATATTTTTAAACCGTAACTTTGTTGTTTTTTTTTTTTTAAATGCGCTTTTGGAAACGCGGTTATGTTTTGCATGTGTAGGAACCAGTTACAAACTTGCTTGTTTGAGGTTAAAAGTCCTTTTGTTTGCAAAAACATAAATGTCGAAATGAATGCTTTAAGATTTAGAGGGATTAGCTAAAGTAGGAATTTAGGTGCCAATGAGGGGTAATGGATTTTGGCAAGCAGATGAAGCAGGTCAGTAATTCCATCCTTCCAAAAAATGATGTCAACGGTAAGGGAGGAACAATGGCCACATTCTTCCTTCCCTTAGAATGTAAAGGGTAAAGTCATGGTGGAATTTAGCAAAAGAACGTTCTTAGAATTCAGATCGTATAAGAAAACAAGGTTTTTACTGCTAAAAAGAGTGGGGAGAGGGTGGACGACGGGCACGTGGAGTCTTCTAGATGAGATCGGCCACATTCATGGGCATCTCCTCCACGGTGGTGTTGTAGAATGTCTCAATGTCCCTCAGGGTTCGCTTGTCATCCTCGGTCACCATGTTGATGGCAACTCCCTTTCTGCCGAAACGACCACCCCGACCAATCCTGATGGAAAATAATTGAATAAATAAATCATACTAAGAAAAGCGCTGGCAGCTCCAGACAGCCAGAGTATTTCGAGAACAAGTCACACAGGATGGGAAACGCTCCCAGGATATATGGATTGCGACTGAGATAATTTGTTCTTTGCACTGCAAGTCTCGTCTTACCTGTGGATGTAGTTTTCCCTGTTGGTCGGCAGGTCGTAGTTGATGACTAGAGACACCTGCTGGACATCAATACCTCTGGCCTGAGCAGGAGCAGAGCCACCATTAGCATCCATACAGTACAGAGGAGTGACAGGACTGAGGTCAAGCAGAGACTTTTCTGTTTCAGGTCGACATCCAGACCACGTGAACCACAAAGAAACTCATCTGACCCAAAGTCTACAGTACATTGTTTTAATCTCATACCATTTGGTTGAACACAGCCAAAATGTCAATCTGACAGCCGCACACACTTTCAGAACAACTGAATCTATAAAGAAAAAAGTAATCAATCCCTGGAGTGGTTCAAGAACTCTGGACTTCCAGATTGATCAGCAGCAACAACTATTAAGTAGATTAGTTAGATTCTTGTGTACCAGTCAGAAGATAAAATCTAAACATTTGAAGGGTAAGACTGAGTGTAATCCGCCAATTAGTTGTCAGTCAAGGACTTGAGCCCAGCTACAGTGGAGGGCAGATAGGCTTCTCTACCAAGGAACATTCAGTCCTTCACCAACACTACAGATGGGAGGAGAGGGAACCCTGGACTGCACACAGTACTGGTCTTAGATAGTCAGTGTAAAAAGCAGATATTGTACGTACCAGCAGGTCAGTGGTAATGAGGACTCTACTGGAGCCAGAGCGGAACTCCCTCATGATCAAGTCTCTCTCCTTCTGGTCCATGTCACCGTGCTGAAAGACGAGAGAGACGCATACAAGTGAGACAAATCCGTGTGTTACACATCTAGAACAGCCACAGCACTGGACACAATCAGGGTTTTTCACACTCCTTGACGTCATTGCATTCTTTTACCTACAACCGTGTAGTTTATAGCCTTAACCCAAGACTAACAGGGCTTTTACAGGCTCAAGTAAACATGCAAAATCCCAATTTAAAAAAATGGTATCTTGTTAAACAACTCTAAATGATGGTTGGATGGGTGGTGTATGTGGAGGCCCTTACCAGAGCAGACACGGTGAAGTCTCTGGCGTGCATCTTCTCGGTCAGCCAGTCCACTTTCCTCCTTGTGTTGATGAAGATGACCGCTTGTGTGATGGTCAGGGTTTCGTACAGGTCACACAGCGTGTCCAGCTTCCACTCCTGAGGACCATCACCAGGTCAGACACAGCAGTCTCAAGCACGTTGTACATCTGGCCACATTACACTCTGTTGCCCATCGTCAATTGCTAGCACAACTAGCTTAAACTAATGTTTGGACTGTAGTGCTTACAGAGAGGTTCTTAAGCAGTAAAACAAAACAGTTCAACAGCAACCCAAACTACATCTATCAAAAACACAGGGGACTCATGTTTGCTGACAAAACTCCATTTCTACTAGAAACCGTTTCCCCACCTCTTTCTCCACGTTGATGTAGAACTGACGGATGCCCTCAAGGGTCAGCTCCTCCTTCTTCACCAGGATCCTGACAGGTTCACGCATGAACTTCTTTGTGACTTCCAACACGTCGGCTGGCATGGTGGCCGACAGGAGGACAACCTGAACACAGACGAGGGAGACTGTTAGAACTTCAGACTCAGCTGATCAGTGTATCCAGTCATCTTAATATACAATCTAAACATTTGAAGGGTAAGACTGAGTGTAATCCGCCAATTAGTTGTCAGTCAAGGACTTGAGCCCAGCTACAGTGGAGGGCAGATAGGCTTCTCTACCAAGGAACATTCAGTCCTTCACCAACACTACAGATGGGAGGAGAGGGAACCCTGGACTGCACACAAACCTGACATTTGTTAGTCTGATGTAAATGCTTAGTTCTTACCTGTGTGCTGCTTGCAAGTTTCTGGAAAATCTCATAGATCTGGTCCTTGAACCCTCGACTAAGCATCTCGTCAGCCTCGTCCAGCACGAACATTTTGATGAACTTGGAAGCTGCAGGAAAATGGCATAAATGGATCAGAACACATGTTTAATGCTCTCATGCACTTGGTCAGTGTTGATTGCTGCCGGGTGCTGTATTCAGAGTAGTGAAGTATGATCACGTCTCTGTAGCCCTGCTGTGCCGAGGACTCGGGCCGACAAAACGCCGACCAGAGCAACAACACAGCAGCGGTTTACAGAGTCAGCTGACACGCATGGGTTTCATCATTATACAGCAGGTCTCCTCTGATCAACAATAGTGTTTTATTCAGCGCACATGGAGTAACTAACTAATTTCACAAGTTTCTCTCCCACTCAATTCCCCATGCAGCAGGCCACATTTCTAGAATTGCATGTCCAGAGTATTTGTCCATAGTTATAGTGTAAAGTTATATAAATAATATGAGTCAATTGTCTGTAAATTGATTTGAGAAACAGATTCTGTGGGAACTTACAGAGGTTTTTGCGATTCAACATGTCAAAGACACGGCCGGGGGTTCCCACCACAATGTGAGGAGATTCAAGCTGGAGCTTCTGGGATTCACTGCGAACGTTGGTCCCTCCGATACAGGCATGGCAACTGGCTCCCATGTAGTCACCTAGGGCCAGCACCACCTTCTGGATCTGAATTTCACAAAAAAAAAAAACATAAGTATGTTATAAATGGCCTAAAACTGTAAATCCATGAATTGCCAACGCTCAAACAAAGCACATCATATGTTGCCTGAGGTTTTACCGTTTGTCTCTATGTTGTACTTATTTTCTCCCAGGTAGACCTTTGTCATGTCTGGCAGTGCAGCTTAACTGCATGAGTCACACCAATATTCAAATTATGATCCGTTAAGTGGGTTTGAGGCGCTGTATCGAATAGATCAGAGATTCATTCATAACACATTTTCAAAAAACATTTGAATGTTGTGCATCGTATATAAACCTGATATTTTTGCGCAGTTACAGATAAAGCTAAACGCATCAGTTTCCCCTATATTCATAGAATTATGAGCACCTGCTGCTATAATTTCACACCATCATCTTTATCCTCTGTTCCACACACGGCGAACAGAAGACAGGTGAAGTGAACTTAACTTCAACCTAACCTGAAAAATCACTATTGAAATTGAGGGTTGTGCTTCATAAATTGTTTCCCAAGAGGGATGACATCTTAAAATATGACTAACATTTAGAGCATCATTTCAAAACACCAATAGCCTTTGAATCTATATTTAAAATAGAAATTTGATGCAGCCCTAGTTTTGAGCATATCAAGACTCTTTCCATCAGGGTTAATAGTCTGTATACATGATCTTGCAAGTTAGCCATAAAACAAAAAGAAGTCATTACCTATGATACGACTGGTGCATGGTGCTGTGCAAGCAGTGGTTTTAATTTGAAACCAAACGCAGCACATTGAATCAGAACAAGACATTAGTAGATTGGGCACATAATTCGTTACTTTCTCCTCTTGAGAACCCTCCAGATGTTTTATACACAAGTATGCCGATGATGACGCCTTTAAGAAGTGGGACGGGTGCTGTATTCAGAGTAGTGATGTTTGATCACGTCTCTGTAGCCCCGCTGTGCCGAGTACTCAGGCCAACAAAACGCAGACCAGAGCAACAACACAGCAGCGGTTTACAGAGTCAGCTGACACGCATGGGTTTCATCATTATACAGCAGGTCTCCTGACTGTTAGTGGCTGTCACCATGCATCAGTATTAACGGACAGACATTAGGTATGTTATGGCCTATCACCTCATATTCAACTGAGCTCAAACACAAGTTATGATTACTTTTTAAGCCGCAATACATTTTTCTGGCAGTCCTTTAGCATGCTTCACCATTTGATCTACCTTTACAGCCATAGGCCAAAAAAATAATCATTTGAAGCACATATGGACTACAATACTGTGCATACGGCTCAGCTAGAGCTGGGCAATAGATTATCAATTAATTAAAATTCATGGTTTAGGATGATGTTTAAAAATGATTCATTTAACGTGGGTAATTAGGTACAGCACTGTCGCATGTTCTTGAGCCACAGGTAAAACATAAACATGGCAGCATGCACTATTACAAGTTACTACTTTAATCCACATTTGAAACAGACGTGTAGCTGGGAGAAGTATGTGGCAACCCTAACACCTGCTAAAAAGCAGGCGACATTAGTGTGTGTGCGTGATGCACAACAACATTGAATCTGGTTTAAATATTTCTCTTCGGGGATATAATAGCTCCAAGTCATAAACTATAATTTGGCAAATCAAAAAAAGTCAGATGTGATGCAGTTTGACTGACCTCCCAGTACTGAGGAACTACTGGAGAGGAAGTTTGAAGAAAACAGTTTGTCCATCAAATTGATTGCAACACCGGTTAAGCCTGTGGGACAGGATAGTGTTTACGTGGTCTGCCTCAACTGAACTAAATGAAACCTTGCAATGTGATTCATGTTAACAGCAACTACAAAACTACTCAGGGTGACATGAAAAGCAGCCAGCTACTTAAGTTTCTTAAATGTTTGACTGCCAGTAAACGGAGCACAATACTTTGAGATTTTAGATACAACATTGTCAGATTTGTTGAAATTAAGCAAATATTTCCATTGGTTTATTAGGCAAAATCACCAGAAACAAACTTTTTAAAGTACAATCTCTGCAGGTTTTGCCCACACCGTTTGTGTAATGTGACGTTAGCCTACCTGCTGAGCCAACTCCCTGGTGGGAGCCAAGACCAGAGCCTGGGTGCTTTTCGCCTCCACATCAATCTGCTGAAGGATGGAAATGGCGAAGGTGGCAGTCTTCCCAGTGCCAGACTGGGCCTGAGCGATCACATCATATCCTAAAGACAAAAACAGTAGTAAAAAGATTAATTCACTGTAGTGCACAGGAATATAAGACTGCCTTGATCCATCCCCTCACTTGATTAACTGCAAGGTGGTGATGGTCTTATCAACCCAAGGTGCTCAGGTGATTTCCTCAGCCCAGTATACATTGACAATAAATACCAGACGGTGTGAGTTGGCACAGATTAGAGCAAACAAATCCCACCCCAAGGTTCAGCAAGCATATGAACCTTGGATTAATCAGTTTAACATTAACCATCACAGTGAAACGGTTTTACTGACCATCGTTTCCCACCAATATTCAGTAAAATGTGTGATCAGGACTTCAGCATTCATGCTTTTCTAGTCACCGATCTCTGATTGTGTTGCATTGTAAACAACCAATCTGTGTTTAAATTGACAGGAGAACAAAGGTCTACATTAAGAAACAAACATAATATAACATGGATCATCAATGATCTGCAATTAGTATTAGCGGCAAAAAAAGAAGAAGTCATATTTGCTCCCTTCTTATCTTTTGATAAATATCAGTGTCAGTTAGGACAGTGGGTCATAATGCCTGTGTTTTTGTGTACAATTTATTTTTTAATTAAAATAAGGTTGCTTGCTTCACTTTTATTCAGGCAACTGGCAGCTTATTTTTTGTATAACTTGATCTGGTTATTCTTTAACTCACTGAGAAATACAAAAAAACTTCGGTAAAACGGCTTTTTAAGTGAGAGTTTCGCAAGAATAAATGCCGCGTTACACAGTTAACTCAAGGAGTGAATACAATATTTGTAATTTATATTGAGGCTGTGATGATGAAGTCTCCAGTGAGAAGCCTTACTTACCCTTGATACAAGGCATAATGGCTCTCTGCTGGATAGCAGAGGGCTTCTCAAAACCATAGGCATAAATTCCCCTGAGCAGAGCCTCGCGCAGGGCCATCTCATCAAAACTGTCTGTGATCTCATTCCAGTTGCTCTGGAGGTGGAAAGACAAACACAAGACATTGAAAGCTGTGGGCTCAAATTTGATTGTCACAACAAACTGCTCCATCACACATCTATATTTACAATTGTTCTACACCTTACAACTAGATGGGTAAAACATGTTCAGTACCACTGTTACTGTAGGGGACTCACCTCAATGATGCCATCTGGCTCCATGCCCTCCGGGCCATTGTCTCTGTGAACGAGAAGACCATAAAGTCATTGTTATTTCTTCTTCCAGACCAAAACACAATTTCCATCACAATTTCAATAAAATCAAAAGCTTCGGAATGCAGGTGATTAATAAAAATCCGCTTAAAGGAACATTGCCATGCTCGACTCTTCGCCGAAACCAAATTACACAATACATACTTTCTCGTTATCACGTTTAATTTGGTCAGACACCTATATATTCTTCAAGTATTTCACATACTACTTCCGAAACATTGAAACCGCTTTAACTGAACTGCTAGATAAACTGTTAGCAGTGCTTTTAAGCAAACGCCTTTTTTTACACGCGTCCGCCATTTCTACTGCACTTCACTTCTACTACATTCAAGATGGTCGTTCCTCCAGTAGGGGTGTAACAGTCGGAAGCGATTCGACTGGAATAGCGGCCTAGCAGCTTAAAATGTCGGCTAATTGTATATAATACGACTTATGAATACTACGTCCAAAACATGGTTCCAATACTAAAATGTGATGATAAGATGGTGATACCATTTTAAAAATGCTCTGCTGGCTGTGGCCCCCGGTCTGCCATAGCCACTGCTAACATGCCCGTTTGTATGTGGCCTTTTATCAGACTTGTCCAGTCAGCGAAACACATTACCGATGCGTGTACGGACACATATCACGTATTTGTTCAAGGAGATAGCATATGCTATCACGCTAGCATTCACTAACCTCTCCCAGCAGCAGTTAGCGGCCTACGCTAACGGCATTGTCCGGGCCCTAGTTAGCACTACTGCGGCCATGTGCGCCCGTCGCACAAAAAGAACAAATTGTTCTACATTTCCGCCCACATACCTCAAAGTGCCTTCCTCTGCTATATCACAGACCCCAAATTCCACCATTACAATAAAACAATTAATTTATTAACAGGCTAGGACCGACGGAAACAACATAAGAATAAAATGAAGGCCTAAAGCAAGCGCATTCACGTGCTTCCCGAGGCGCCGGTTGACATTTAATTTTCCTCGGCTCCGTTCAGCTCAAACGCCACCATTGTGCCGCCAAATTAACGGTGTAACAATTTATGGAGCAACATATAGACATTCAACGTAAAATGCCAACGTGTAATGAGAGTTCGCCGTATAATTTAATGAAATATGAAGACCTTGGTCCGAGGCAGGCTATCGACAGGCCTAACCCTTAGTAGAGCACATAAATCACAAGATGCTCCGATTAAAGTCTACTTTCACAAGATTCGTCGATAACAAAGACTAACGTACCGACAAAAATTAGTTACTGAAATTCTGAACCTCCGAATGCCGGTAAAACCATAAAACCTTTCCTTACCTATTATCATATTCAGCCGACATTATTCCAAAGAAAGAAACTGCGGCAGAGATCTCTTATATACGTTGACAACACACAAAAAGGCTTTCTCATTGCAACAAACCGCCGTCATTTAGCCGTAGTCCCGCCCACGGACACTAGTAATTGGTCAGTTTGTACGTCATATATAAGTAGGCGGGGCGTCGAGTCTAACGTAGTGCACGATTGACTCGCTGTTAGCATGCCAGGGGGGCGGTGTTTAACTTTTATAAGGAAACTGTACAAAGGTAACAACGCTTTTTTAACCCGCGCTACGCTGGTATTTGTTTTTAAGCCCCCCATTCTTAGTTCAGCCTTTCGTCAACGCGGAGAAAAGACCCTTCCCAACGGTAGATTTTTCTGTTTTCTTCTGAACCCATTTTTATACAGACTATGTCTGAATCACACTTCTTGTAGATTAGTGACATCTCATAGCCAAGGATGTAATCTGGACAATGTGAAACAGTTTGGATCAAAGGTTTGCATGAGTCACAGTGTAGTCATCTGTAGCATATTTCAACACAATTTATGAGGGTGAAGTGCTGTATTTTATAGAACATGACCCACTTATTCCTACTGGAGCAGTTGTTCCAACTTGGATTTAATATCCTAATTAATGACAATTGAACTCACGGACGGAGCCAGGATTTCAGAAATACAGAGGTCAAAGTGTCCAAGCAAGATCTGTATATCTATATCTATAGTTTTTAGATTTGAGTTCATGTTAATTTATATTATTGGACTATCTAGGAATAACGTGTCTGGATTTTGAAAACAGGCATAGTGCAAAGGTAGCGAAACCACACTTGGTCCTTGATTTAAAATGTCGTGTAATTAAAAAAAAAAAAAAGTGTTATTAGCTAAATGTACTTTAAGTATCACAGGTACTAACATTCTGTATTTTCAAATGAATTAATGTGTAGTGTAGCATTCTACTGTTGAAGTTGGTTTAGTTGGAGCTAATTGTAATACATATATTGTTGGGTCGTTTAATTGGTAACAATGCATCATATTTGAAAGGGCCATCATGTGTTTTTTTATGTAAAGTCTTCACTTGCAAAGTAGCTTGTACTTGTCAGATAAATGTTAAAAAGTACAATGAATTAAAGTTTAAAGCGGCATGAAAATGAAATTCTTAAGTGTAAGTGTGTACTTAAGAACAGCGAATAAATGTTCGATGGATAACATGTAGATCATGTCAGCCCGTCCAGTTGCATTAATCAAACGCACAATCCCTTGTTTGCCGCATATTTTTATTTTCAGCAACCATAATGCATTGTAGAAGATATATAAAACTGTCAAGTCTGTTGCATCAACTCCTGTTTGAAAAAAAAAAAAAAAAAACAGCTATCAACAAATTTGTTTTTTGTTATTAAAAAAAAAAAAAAAAAAAAAAAGAGGAGGGTGCTGTAACTCCGTTGTGACCGTACTGCATCTGTCCTGGTCCTCGCCAAAATGGCTCTCAAACTTCCAAAGAAATACCAACAACAGGATCTCTTTTGTACTTTCCTGAAAATAACACAAATTAGTAGTCCTCCTTTTAACATCTTTTGTTTAAAGCAAGAAGCATATCAACACGTTTACCGACGAGATAAAACAGGAAAAAAAGATAAATGCAATGTAAAGATACCCCTTTATTTGGGCCAATGTGTCATTCTAGCTGGTTTGGGCAGATGCAGATCCAGTCTCCCACATGAAGGCGTGTTATTTGGGGACAAGTGATGGAGGCAGACGGCCAATACGTGGCATGTCCCATGGATGTAAATTAATTTTTCCCTTAAAAAAAAACAAAGGGAAAATGCACTAGAATGGCTCTTCACACTCCGGATGTGTTTTCTGATGTCAATATGGCAGCACGTTAAGTTCCACTCTCACTTTAAATCCATCCAAACATCTTGTAGGAAATTGTTAAACGAATATCATACATTGGAAATCTCACTAAAGTGGCAAACATTATGTGCTGACTAGACAGATGGACTCGTCGACATGACATTGGCCGTAGCATGGGGCAGTGTATTTTATGTTTCTTTTGCTTTGAGTTTCACACTTGGAACACAACACAATGGATTGGATGGAAGGCGTGTACATCCGCTGGTACTATTTAACCACAAGCTTACGCAGACTGGTTCAATTCATTCGGCCGGGAAAATAGTAGTCAGGTTGGACCGACTGTGGTCCAAAGTCTTCATCTGGACCGTATCCTTCAGACGTCTTCATGCTCAAGGTGGACTACGATAGGATGGAAGGTAAGCACGTTCCCAAAACGGAAGCTAGTCTTGGCCTCTGTCAACCACAAAGGAATAACCATGACATGGAAATGAAATCAAGAGTTCTCAAAAAGGGTGGAGAGAGGGAAGCGGAGAGAGGAAAAAAAGTGAAACAATGACATCACCTACAATAGAAGAAGTCGTTTCTCTGGATGTTGGCAGAGAAGAAAAAAGAAAAAAGTTTTTTCAATGAAAAGTTTCTCTCTCTGTGTGTCTTTTTTTCCCCCCAGTCAATCGTTTGCTCCACTTGCCCTCTTCTTGTCATATCATTGTCCCTCCATCTTGTTAGGGTTGGGGGTGGGAGCAGGTGGAGATGGCGGGCGGGGCTGGGGGGGTGGTGGGTCACAGGGTGAGCTTGCAGTGACAGAGTTCTTTGTACATTTGCCTCCTCAGCCGCGGCATATCCTGCTGGCCAAAGATGAAGGGCTGACCTAGGGCCAGACACTTGCAGTACTGCAGGGCGGAGGAGGGAGGGTAAAAAAGAAAGAAAAAAGAAGTTATTGGCATGCAGGAGGAGCAGAGTCACGACAACACAAGTCAGTAGGCGTGTGTTCCTACGATGCTAAGTGTTTGTATAAACAGCATCAACACTGAGGGCTCAGAAAACTGACCGTTGGACAAAATGACGACATCACAGAGAAAGTAAACCAAGCTCCACATTTGGAGAAACCCACCTGTAGCACAAAAGCCCCGCAGTCGCTGTCGTTGTTCTGACGACCCACATTCTGCAACAAGCACACGACACATTAGCCATATGCAGTTGACATGCAAAACAGAGCCATGGTCATGTTGCAGCAGCAACGATAACAACCCACTTTTGGGAAATGAGCCACCTAATTCTGTGTCAAAGTCAGAAACATTTAAAATAAAACAAGCAAACAAAAGCATCTCACCATTTTGAAAAAGCCCTTCCATCCCGTCAAAAAGTCTTGCTGCTCTTTTTTGATGGCCTCCGCTTGCAGATACTTAAAAATGTGCTGAAAACAACAAGTGATTCTATCAAACTAGATTTATAACAGTGACACAAAAAGAAACTTGTGATTTGATGATAAAAACACACTTTAATAACATCTAAATACGAGGCCCAAATATGATCATAAATAATGACAACTAAACCAATTAGATTGAAGAGCACTCCAATGTAATATATTAGATTATAGTATTGAAACATTTTATATATATATATATATATATATATATATATATGGCCTTGGTACTGCTGTCTGGTCCTACCTTTGGGCAACGTCTGTTGAGAGTCCGCTGAGAGTCGAAGTAAGTGATGGCTCGACGCGGAATGTCGACACTGACCAGTGACCAGTGGACCTCCAGGTGGATGGGGATCAACAACAGATCCTTCTGAAAGATGTCAACCTGGGAGAAGGGGAGTATGCAGAGAGGAGGGAGTAAAGGGAGAGATAATGGTTGGAAATTTATCGTTAGAGAAATTCATTCCAGGGCACCAGAATACGATGCAACACCGGTGCTAAGCTAAGGAGGACCACTGGTCCTTCTCAAGTTCAAATGTTCTTACGTCTACATGTTTATGTCATGAGTGCCATAGAAAAAGTTGATTGGTGTTTTTAATGAAATGTATCCACATGTTGGAACGTTTTAGTTCAGGAGGTCTGCAACCGTCAGCCAGTGTGTGTGTGTGTGTGTGTGTGTGTGTGTGTGTGTGTGTGTGTGAGAAGGACCGCCTGCTTAACTGATGTCCTCTCTGGCATAAAACCGCGTAAACTGGCTTTGTCCACAACATTGGAAAATTTAGAAAAAGCCCATGAAGCTATATTACGAGCTCCACCCTCTCGTGTCACTTCCAGGTGAAACGAACAAAGATGGTGACGGCCAAAACGACAAACAGAACAAACGGGGCTCTCCGTTATTCTGAATTGGCGCAAAATACAAATTATTACACCGTAATTCTAACGACTGTATGACAAAAAGCTTGAGACCATCAACAGACCAATTTAACCACAAATATTGAGGTCTGAGGCCCTGCTTTGTCATTTAAAATGATAGACAGGCTACATATTTACGTAAAGAAAGCACAATTGTCTAGATCAACCTTAATGTGAAGAGAACCCTCCCCGACAACACTTACATTTTTCGTCCACCGTTTGACCCCATCATAGCCTTTTGTCCTCAGCTTATCATAAAAGAAGCTGTTGAAAAAGTGCACCTGAGGGAGAGAACAGAGAAACAGAAGAATGAGGGGCCACAGCTCCATGAAGCCCCTCTCATGGCTCCTGTTGCTTCTGGATGATGTACTTTGTGAGTTGTGTGTAGCCTACTTTCTGACACGAGCAGGACCACATGTTCCAGTGATTAGCCCAGCTATCCTTATCGTGTCCCCTGTTTCACACGCTCTCTTTATTGTGTTTGAAATGATGAATTTTAAGAACGTCCGCAAAGACATTTCCATGTAAATGCAACAAAAGCCTAATGGGTAATAATTTTGTCTTTGTTATCGTTCAACCTTCCATTTCATTCCAGCTGAGACCGGCTGACAGTCACATGTGACACATAACCGTCAGAGTACGGAGGGCGCTAGAGGACGACTAGACGTCATCCTCTGGGGACCACGAGTGTCTCCATCTGATATGTCAGTCTGGGCTGACCAACAGACAGACATGTCCCTGGAGCCGGGCCACTAGAATGGCTATAAAGCTTAACTACCAGTGTTGAACATGTTGTTAAGTTCATCACAAGAAATCAGCAGTCAGACGATCGCTGGTGTTACTTGAACAAAGAGAAAATCACTTCTTAAGATTGTCGTCGGGGGCGGGGACACATGCAGACCCGATGCATTCTATTTTGGAGTGATAGGCTGTATTGTGTTAGAAATAACAGATTATAAATAAAAGATATTCGCTAAATTACACTCATTCATTCATTTAATCATTCATGAATTACACTCAAGAAATGTAATTCTGTTTTAATAGACTATAGGACAACTTTAACTCACCTAACCTGCTGGAGAGCGCTAGGCCGAACCTACTGAACATTTACTCAGCTCCACACTCACTGACCCCATGTCACTGAAGTCGTCGGTGTGGGAGCAGACTCAACAAGCAATAGGCACATCATGTAAAGAGTTACTCTGTTTCTCCTCAGGTGGCCCGCTTTGGGATATACCCTCAACTTTGGCGTGTGAACATATACATAACATATATAACTGCAGGAGCATCCCCTTGCGGCAGTTTCGACAACTTTTTTTATTTATATTTTATATTTCCTTACCTTCTCGGGCACAGAGTCCATGACCAGGTCACCGTACATGTTCATAATCTGAATCAAACACAAAGAACATAAGGGGGGTTACCCTATTTAAAGAAGCATCTTAAAAAGTGACAGTGTAACTTTTCTGATCAGTGACTACAAAAGGAAGTATTTCACCGTTAACCCATTTAGTCTATTTATTGGTATAACATCTACACCATCTGACATTCTGTCCTGGATCTGTACAGACTAGAGTTTGGCTGTAGGTCTGACAACTGTATTAATCTTACTACGAGGAAGAGGAGCTGCCCTGAACTACATCATGTTCTGGGCAGAGGACAGTTTTCTCAGAATACATTGTATTATTGAAACTGAGTCCAATCAGGAACACCTGGGGGGGTGTGTTGGTCGGGTAAAGACTCCTGTGAAGGCTGCTCTTGTGCGTCCGCGCTCTTCAGAGCAGAAATAGAACACTGAAAAGTGTTTCAAGAATGCGGAGCAGAACAATTTGATATGGCAGGTAAAATATATCTCCTGTTTCTACAGCATTATAAAAACAAATGGTCTGTCTTTGTAAAATCCTAAGACATGGTAATAGTGCTTTTATCAATGAGCTATTGTTGACGTGTCTGAAAAGCTCAGATCACGCGTGCAGCATGCGCCTAGTTACATAAACTCAGAGGTGCATGAAAAAATGACTAATTTTAAGAAACTCATGAGCACATCTGAGGTAAACACAAGATAAAGTGTCGCTTTTGTGTGGTCTTTGTGGAGAAAATCAGTTTTACAGCTCTGGTAGAAATCCTTGTTGTCACGGCGTTGTGAGTGTGTGGTGCTCTACCTGGTCGTTGAGCCAGTTCTGTCCATACAGAGTGCCCAGGTCGTCCATGGTCAGCACGTGGCGTTTGTAGTTGACTCTGAACGTTTTGGCCAGGGCGGATCCCGATGAGCGCTGGAAGGATTGTATTAGGTGCTGGACCACTGCTTTCCTAACACACAACAGAGCGCACACACAATGGTACGTTACTCACTGAACTCATTAAGACTGATTTACTGGATGAATTCTGCTGCCTATTAACCGACGGTCTGACAGAGCGTTAGGTTGGGACTCTCATTTAATTCTTTCCTGCCCACATGCTTCATGTCACATCTGTCTGGATCCTCACACTGAATGTATTCGGCTTTAATGGAAAGTTAGGGAGACTGATGCGTGATGATGACTGGAGAAAATAAATGATTATAGATTTTTAAAGATTCATATTTGAAGATTCTCTGTAGGAATGAAATGGTCATTTTACCGGAGTGATGGTAAAACATTTGTGAGCACGCTGCTTTAATCAATCAATTTAGTCAATTAATCACGAAAATAACAGATAAATCAAACCATAATGAGATTCAGTTCCAGAACCTAAAGAATTGTGTCCAACCAACTCCTCAGTTAAAACGCCATCCGACCACACAGACTGAAGAGGAGGCCGAACCCTGTGACTGACCTGTGAGGCTGTGAGAAGCTCTCGCTGAAGATGTCCTGAAGCTTCTCCACGATGTCGTCCACGTGGATGGGGATCAAACTGCCGTACTGCTGTAGGGACTCTTCAAGAATACCTTGACAGAAGACATTAAAAAGGTATCAAACCATCATCTTTACACGGCATGTGTTCCTAAAATCCTCGAAGTCAGCGAACATGAGCGGACAAACAGAGCCTGTGGTCCGAACCTGTCACACAGCTCATGTGTTCCTCAGTAAGGGCCAGCTCCACGGGTTTGACCTCCACGTCCCGCCTCCCTCTGTCCTCTTGCTTGTCTGGAGAGCAGCCGTTCATCAGCTCATCTGCCAGAGAAAAGGAACCAAATTACATGCACACGTTTCTTATTTTTCCTCTCTGCAGATACTCCGTCAATGTTTTTCCCTTCTCAGCGATCTGGTGATGGTAACATGTGGTGTAATGGTGTAACTCAACTCTGTTAATTGTGTGAAATCTCAATTAAGAAGTTGGGAGGTGGAAGCATTGGGTGCTGTGAAAGAGGACATGAGCTTGCCAGTGTTGTTGTACTTTCCCACAGCTAACTGAAGTTATTACTGACGCGCAATATTTTAGAAAAAGTGCAGGTAAAGGAATAAAGCTTTATTCAATCGCCTCCAATCTCTTCCACGTTTATCTCGTCACAAAATCCAAGAGTCAGTTGGGCTTTTTATCAGTTCTGAAATGTGTGTAAAGCTGACAAACTCAAAGCACCAACTGTGGATCTATATGCTGCTTAAAATAGTCCCCAGACGATTTTGTTAAAAACCAAACTATCTTTGTAAGCTGTTTTTATTTTTTACCCATTCTGTTTCTCTAGCCTTCTTCAGAAGTGAGTGGTGTATGTCAGTACCTCTCTCGGAGTCCGTGAACCTCTCATCGTTGCTGTCGTCCTCTTCATCGCTGTATGGTGACTGCCGAGACCTTTTTGTCCTCCTCTGCTTGCCGTGCCTCTGCCCTTTGCGGCTGCACCGGTACCCCCGGGAGCCCACCCACTGCGCCCGCTGGCGCCAGGTCTTCCAGTGCTTGGTGAGCCGAAACCCAACCCCTCTGTGGGAGCGCAGACGCTGCCAGCGCCGGAGCCTCCTCAGAGCCCTGTACCTGCTCAGGTGGGACCTGAACAAGTCCCCCGCTTTGGCCTGGGAGACGGCGTCATCTGCCGGGACGCCGCCGCCGCCGTCCGCCTCCTGTTGTGGTCCATGATGTTGGTGCGAGTGAGGGTGCTGCGTGGCCTGGGAGGGAAAGTCTGGGATCTCCCACTCCAGCTCCGCCCGGTCTCCTTCATCTTCCACCTCGTCTTCCTCCTCCTCCTCCTCCTCCTCCTCCTCCTCCTCCTCCTCATCCTCCTCCTCATAATCATCTTCTTCTTCGTCCTCCTCATTGTTATCCCAACCCTTGCCTTCAAACTCTACCTCACCATCCAGATTGTTTTCCTCTTCCTCTTCACCCATTTCCTTGATCCTGCCCATCCCATCCTCCTCGTCGTCGTCTTCCTCCACATATTCGCCTGTCCACACCTTCTCTTTCTGGCCCAGTCTGAGGTGCATGGGGCTGGGTACACTGTTGCCTGACACAGGGACTATGAGGTGGTCTCCAGGAATCCCACCTAAACACAAACATGAGCAGTGATCAACTATGTTAGCTGTGTTTAACCATGTGCCATCATAACCTAAAAACCTTGAGCTTTTCCTTAATTAATTACACAGTTTAAACATCATAGTGTGAGATAAAGTTTTACTGCCAATCGTTATTGAACGATATTCAGTGAAAATATGGAATCAGGAGATCTGCAAAAATTGCATTCCATTCAGTTACATCATGATGCGCTCAGGCTATACTTATTTGGCAAAAGTAATCATAAAGTTATAATGATGTGTTCAAATGGAATCTTTTAAAATGTAATTTTAGTGAAAAACTTGAATAAATCCAATAGGACAACAAACAAATAGATATTAGAGAGAGAATTATGACCCGTTTAACCTCCTAACAATAGCTACAAGCAGCTTATAATACATCATTAAAAGGACAAGATGCTTTTTAATTTAGAAAAATACAATGTTTTATTTCTTAATCATTTGAATTGTGCATTTTTATGGAAATAACTACAATAGATGACTTTAACAAAGTAAAAAGATAACATTTAGAACTTTTGTTGGTTTAAACAGACTTCACAGTTCTTTAAATGATTTTTGGGACGATGATTAAAAAATAAAAAGACAGTCTTGAGCCTTGCAGACCAAAACAAAACAACAAAATCGATCTGTACTGGCCAACTGGGATCATCTATGATCCGCAATTGATAAAGGCGTCAAAAAGGCGTTATCGGGGATTTATGAAGTTATTTACGCTCCCCTCTTTCTTCTGTGCTGATCTGATCCGTGACTTAAATCTGTGATACGATCCCAACCGGGACTTTTTGATCCGTTGCACCCTTAATAAGTCTTAATAAGTGTATGATCATCTGAAACTATGACTCGTTGGGTTTTTGGTACCTCAGAATGAACCCTTCATATCTACACAGGGAGGAGGTCCCATTCACACCACTAAACATTAACGGTGGAAGTGTCAAACATGAACACATCCCTGATGGGGGAAAAAAAGGTTCTATTTTAGTTACTTGTAAATTCTGAAGGCTTAACTTGATTAGACGCAGACTCAATGAGCAGATTTGATACTGGTGGAGTAACGGACCACGGTTGATCAGTGATCGGTAGAGATCCCCCCCTCACTGTTCGGCACACATGTGAACCTCGGATTAATCACAACGTTTAACGTTAACCATCAGAGTGTGAAATAAAGTTTTACTGACCATCGTTATCTGCCAATATTAAGTCAAATATGTGGTCAGCACATCATTTATGTTTTTCTAGTCGAAAAAAAAAATAGTCTGGAGCCTTGTAGACCAGCTGCAATAATCAAACAACAACATGGATCGGCAATGATCGGCAATTAGTATCGGCTGCAAAAAAAATGTGAGTAGGGATCTCTAAAAGTTGTATTTGCTCCCTTTTTTATTTTGTGCTGATCCGATCTGTGACTCTGAACCGTGACTTTTATGATCCGTTGCGCCACTATTTGATACTGAATTTGGATTTCATCAAATGTTATTGAACCACCAGCAGTAAAGTGCCTACCTCCTCCTGTGTCGTCCTGCCCCACAGCGGTCAGACCCAGGTCCCCCTGCCAGCGGTTCTGGGCCAGGCTACCGCCACTGTCTCGCATTCTCCACGGACAACCCACGACCTGCGCCAGCTCGTCACCTGCAAACAGCAACAGACTTCACTTCCTGTATAAATGCAGCATGCTAGTTACCTTGGAGTGAATGAGAACGTGACCAGCTGAGCCACAGTGCTCCACTCTCACTCCACACTAGTCACATTGGCAATTTATTTATATAATTTATATTTCTCCTCCATTAAGTGTATCACCACATATCTGTACCTTTAAATATCACCACATCCCTCATCCAAATAGATCTTATTTAATAAAACAAAAGGTCAAGTTAAAATCCCTTAAAGGCAGCTGTCTTGTAAACCATTATACAAGCTGCATGTATTCAATGTATGGGTGAAGGAGTGAGGGAAGAGGCCCCACAGTGGTAATGTTTTGGCCTCATCTAGAACCTCAGCACTCCAAACCTCACTCTGGATTTACTCACACAGTGGATTACATCTTCCAACAGGTGTGCCGGAGGCCAAACCAACGTTTACACTTTAAATGTCTACAGACTGTGCTAGCTACTAGCATGGCGTCAACATATGCCCAGCGAAGAAGAAGAGAGAAGTCAAGTGGCACAGTGTGTGAAAACGATCAATTTAAGTGGACTGAATAACAATTGTGAGACGCAAACCGCTGCTTGCCATCAGGCAGGTTCATATCTCGCTGCACCCGCTGAGCTACACCGCCCAGGTGGTGTACAAAACACTCCATCAAAGCGCCTCTCGTGCCTTATAATGGACAAGTCGTTATTACTGCTTGTTTTGCCAACTGCAGCACTGAGACCTTCAAACGGACCATTGCAACGCGTTAATTCACAAAAACACGGGGTTGCTTTGATGGGAATTTAAGCAGTCTTTTCTTACTATCACAAGCTTGATTATATGTTGTCCCGTTTTTATCCAGTATATATGTCCCTGTCCCCTCACAGGCAGAAGACCTGTTCTGTTAACACCGGGCGTCTTGTTACCATGTGCACCAGAGATCGGACATGTAACTTAGCTCGCTAGCTAGCCCGGGTAAGAGAATAGCAGTACTGGGAAAACAGGCATTGTCTACAGTGTATAATGTGGTGCGGCCTGTGTCCTGTGCAAGAGAGATGCTTTGAGAAAAGCGGCTCTGTGATGAGGACTATTCTTTCCGGTGAAGGAAATAGTCCTTGCCAAGGCTAGCTTGTGCGCGTTGAGCGCTAGCAGCATCACCGTCATAGTTTCACCCCTTATAACCCAAATAAAAATAGCATTAATTGCAAACCTTGATTATTCCGCAACCATGCACAGCCAAAGCCCCTGCACCACCATTATTAACAGTCTGAAATAACAAAAGGTCTTCAATAATCCGTTGTCTACCCGTGCTAACATGCTAGCTGGTTAGCCATGTTGTCGTTAGCTAGCTAGGCGTTAGATATCATGTTAGCAACAACATAATAAAACGCCCGGCTCACTGTGGTCCTTGCATAGCTAGGTGTTGTAATAGCATCCTTACCGTTAGCCTGCAGATTTATATGAATGTGTGTCCAGTTGCGTCCGACTGAATGTTGGGCGTGTGTAATTGTCTATGGGTATCGAACCAAAACAAATGCTAATTGGTGTTAAACCTCATTCAATGAAGTCAGGTGTGCAGCAGCCAGATGTCACCTCCTTGCGAACTTTGATTTCTTTAAGGTCTTCCGGTTCAGAGAAAAACGCAAACACTCCACAGCAACGGTGGACTACAGTTTACGATGGACATGAAATCGACAGGAAGAATCTATTTCAATTGATATGGTCTGTGTGAAACGAGGGATGAGCCGAGCCGGATCACTGCAGATTGTTCGCTCTCATGTGAACTACCAACAAGTCCGTCGCGCAGCAATGGCGTCAGACAGAGAATGTTTTAAGGGTAGCCTTTCGTTTCTAACCCCTAATTTCAGTCTATTGCAAAAAAAACGTACGCAATGAATTTATAATTATTTATTTTGATGGTTTAAATAAGGTGAGTGAAACACAATCAGTGTTATTTGTGATTGATTTTGTTGATTTGTTCCTTGTTATCTGCAAAGTTTATAATACAATGAAATATGCAATTCTTTTGAATTATTTGAATTTGGGGATGAGTTCATGAAAGTTCTGTGTTTTACCAAAATATCACCTGTGCTACTAAACTCAAACACTACCAAAATATTCATAGACTGCTTTGTTCCCTTTAACTTCAAACCTAATAAAGAACTTAGATAATTGGCGCCTATATCATTATTAAACTCATATTATAAATTGTAAACCTCTTTATGCCAATAGATTAAACATTTGCTTAAATTACATCATCTCGATGGAACAATCAGGATTTATTTTAAATCTGCACACTTCTGATCTTTTTTTGCCGTTTTTAGATGTATTTGATTTTTAATATTTTGTTAATGAAGACCCTAATTCTGTCCCTTAACTTTCATAAGACCTTTTATTCTTTAGAAGAGGCTTTTATTTAAGAGACCCTTCATTACGTTGGTTTCGGTCACTTCAGAAACATTTTACAATGATACCAACAGTAATGTTTCCTTATCAGAGGGTCACCTCTCCCAGATTTGTCTTTACCAGATGATTAAGATATGGCTGTCCAGTGTGACCTTATGCTGGATACCAAAAATCCTAAACCTATTTACCACCCAGAATCAGAATCGGTTTATTGCCAAGTACGTTTGCACATACAAGGAATTTGGCTTGGTTGATATGTGCCAAGGCCAATGTTGCGCCAACGTTGAGTTCATCTCATAAGGAAAGAATACTCTTTATTTTAGTCATGACTTAAAAATTCCAAAAGTCTTGCAATTCTTTTCCAAATCTCTGGCCTCAGGATGAACTCAGCTAAAAGCGGAATACTGTACATGATTCATGGAGAGCACTCAAGGTTGTGTGCATGGCCCCCACTTTCAACCTTGGTGCCTTGGCCAATGAATCTCAGGAATGCCATCAGAAAGAAGGTCTAAATGAACTACAGGCACGTGAATATAATGACAGACCTCTTCTCATTCCTACAGTCTACTTTAAGTGAGACTTAGTTTGATTCATTCTAATTTACACTGGAAGAAAATTTAGATTTTTTTTTTAAATGTAAAGGTTTAATGTGTCGAGGGAGGTAATCGGCTTGTTTTGAGCATTCTGAAGATCATTTTCGTGAGTTCTGGAGAACTGCTGGACCAGAAGGTGGCAGCATAATCAAAACTACATCAAACTAAAGCAGCACAGGGTAGAAGTATGTGACAAACTGACAATGTGTGCACTTTGATGTTTTGCTATTTTCTTGCTAAAATGGATTAATTTGAAAAATAATATACGACAGAAATAATATAATAGTGAATAAAATAATATTTATTGGAAAATAGATGCTTAGATGTGAATGCCAGTTTGAGTACAATATTAATCAACATAATTGTGCAACCCAAAATCTTAACATTTACAACACAGTATTTTCGAAATAGTGAGAAAGGGAATGTAAAAAATCTGTTTATCTCACCTGTACCATAGGTTAGCCTGTAATGCATACAGCGCCACGTGCTTCAGCTATACAGCATAACAGTACAATTCAAACCTTCATCATCAAATAATCCTCTATGCAGATGATATTTTACTGTACAAAAACTCATATTTTAACTGAAAGAAACCTTCAATGTCAATTTGTCAAGAATGTATAAGTTTGTAATCATCCTTTATACAGTAACCTGTATGAATATTAGTCATTCATTTCAATCATCCCTGATGCCCTTACATAGCGGCAATTCTATGAGAACAACCGGCCTGTTGTCTTTGTCATGCATCTTGGGATGACATACTGGGATTGAAGGCTCCAGCTATCTACAACATCGGCAAAGCCGGTTTACCCTTCTGCTAACCATAGCTGCAGCCATGAGCTGGCCTTTGGCTGCGGTCAGAAGGATCGAAACTATTAGCAACATTTCTCTCTCCATCTCCGAAACACTTTGCTGATATTGTTAGTCTCCTCTTGAGAAGTCCGTCTACCTTTTTTGGGTTGCTTTGCAGTGTAGGCAGTTGTTACACTGAACAAACAAGTAATGTTAGCATTAGAAAGTAACGTTAGCATAGGCTACCATATCAAACACCTGTATTTAGCATAATTCCAAGATCCTATTAAGGACCGTACCATTAACATATGCTTGTCAATTTTCTTACAAAGAGTTATATGAAAAGATCAATACCACTCTCCATAATGTAGCTGGAGCAAGCAGCATATTAGCTTAGCTTAGCACAAAGACTGGAAACAGAGTGAAACCCCGGCTAGCTAGCCTGGCTCTGTTCCAAAGTATCATAGTTCATCTACCAAAACACCTAAAGATAACTGTTTTATCTGGTTTGTTTAATCTGTACAAAAACAAAATGTAAAACTGACAATTTGTAATCTTACGAAGGGTTAAGAAAGACTACTTCCTGGCCGTTTTTAGACTTGGGTGGAGCTAGCCCCTGTTTCTAGTCTTTGTGCTAAGCTAACTGGATGCCAGCTGTAGCTTCATACCATACAGATAGCAGAGCAGTGGTATCACCCTTCTCATCCAAATCTCTACCTAACTCTAAACTCTCTAAACTCTCTAGTGATACACCTTTAATCGACATAGTTTTGAGTTTCAGCAAATTTTTTTGGCTGTCCGGCTCACAACTTTACTGCTCTGGTTCACTTTCACCGGTCTTGTAATGCTGCAGATGTTTCAGCGCTCTAAAAATCCACTGTACACCTGTTCAGCAGCAAACAGTACATAGACACAGTTAGAGACTAGCTGGTGAACTTAGTGGAGCCTTGAGCAGCTATGAGCCAGATAGGCCTATTTTTCTGAGGAGTTGGAGGAGACCAAACACAGAGTTTAAAGAGGGGATTTACGCTGCACTCCGTTACTGCTGGATTAAACCACGCCTTACTGCTCTAACATACAGATGAACAGTGGGCCTCTTCCCACATCACCCCGGAGTTTAGCGCCTTTGCAAAGGTTGAAATCCATTTTAAAATCATACTTGTTGCATTATGTAAGACTTTACACAGATAGGTACCAGATGGTGAACTTTAATTGTCCCACAAGATATCTTAGATGTGCTGAGGCATGGGAACAGTTGACCAGTTAATATTTGGTCTGCACCATCTCTGCTTTTAAATTAAGTCTTCAAACACATTTAACAGTCTCGTCTGCCCATGAGATGTGTATATTGTTGTTATAGCTGTATCATGTTGGCATCATTTCACTTTTAATATTCTCATTTTTGATTTTGTTGTGATATTCTTCTTTGTGGTGATTTGTTGATTAACAACCCCCCCTTCTCATTTATTTATTATTTTCCTTATTAGTTGTTGATTTTTAAAAAATACAATAATCATTATTTTGAATTAATAACTTCTTTTATTTTTATTTCTAATATATAATTTCTCCCATGTTTTTTTTATCAAATATCGTTCCACCTGTGAAGTCACTGCTGTTTTCATTTTTTACAGAGAAAAAAAAAAAGGAATTGAGAAGACACAAGGCAAAGCTTTAAGATTGACTGTATTTGTATGAGGTTGATACTGTATGATGTGGGTATTACAAAGCATCCAAAAGAAATAACAAAAACACAGGATAAGTTGGTCAGTGTGCCAATACAAGCTCAAAATGACTCCATCTGGAGGCAAAATCAACAAATTTTGATCGTAACATGCATTTCATAGTATACGATTCGATGAAGCATCGAAAGCCGCAGTCTCTTTGAAGGAGGGCGAGCAGGCAGCTGGTTCAAAAGGTGCCTTCGTCCACACTTTTCATGATGCCCACAACCCAGGAGAGGGTCGGATCCACACAGATGTGACGACCCTTTTTCGTAACCACACTGAAATAAATAGATAAATAAATGACATAATGGTCGAAAATTGAGACAAATAATAAAGACAAGAAGGAAACCAAGTAGAAAGTGGGAAATGGGGACCAAAAGTACAATTTATTATCACAAATTAAATGTTAAAAAGATTGTATGCAATATACAGATATCTGAGAGAAAATTTAAATTAATAAAAAAAGTAATAGTCACACTATAACAACTCATTCTACTTATCAAGGTTCATTGTATTATACAAAAAAATAAGGATACAGTAAACTTACATGGCTGCAGACTTGGGGCATCGGTAATCAGTCATGTAATATGAGCTGATGAGTCTTTTGTTCAGTCTTCTCGGGTAAGGAGTGAAGCAGCAGTCGTCAGGGCCGATTCCGTCTGAAGGAAATAATGAAGTAATGTATTATCAGTCACACACAATGTGTTTGAATGATAAATCTAAGGTTATCTTACTGCTGCAGATCACAGAGGCGATCAGCGCATATCCCAGGATGCTGAGCAGAAGGATGCGAGTGGTCCTCATGGTGACTCGATGTGAAGATGGAGATTAAAACCACAGCTGCTCTTTATCTTCAGTGAAGGGCTTCTAAATATAACGTGGTGTGTTGTTAGGTTTATCAAGATCGAAGGGGACTTTTCTCTTTTTTTCTTCTAAAAGGTGTCACTAGTGTGGAGGAGGGAGGGCAGCTGTGGTTTCACGGCGACTAAAGTTGCCTGCGACGGAAACTTTCCACTCACTTTTTCAAAAGGTTGAGGTAGATTACAGGAAATGCAGTTGTGGTTAGCCCGGAGATGTAGCTCAAAGTTAAGACTAAAACCCCAACAGCCCCTAACAACTCTTAAATCCATATGAAATAAAAGGCCTAATAAGACACTGGAATTAAATATTGGTGATCTTTTTTTGCATTTGGTGTAATTTCTTTTTATCCCATTTAGTATGCTAGTAGATGCTAGTAACTGGCCAAATGAGTAGTCAAGTCTGTCAATTTAACAAATATGCACTTTAAATCACAACTTTTATGCCATCATGGATGAAAGGTTCTTTAGGTGCTCAAAAAAAGATTTTAAATTTTTAACCGACAATTTTCTCTTCTGCAAATGACCCCCCAACGCTCAAAGAGATCAATCTAAAAACAGCTAAAAGTGCTGATGCGAGTCCTTTGTGAGTCGACTTACAACCATCATGTACAACTTGCATAGCTGTGTCACTGGATTCTTTATTTCCCATAATGCAACTTGCTGAAAAAAAAAAAAGATAATTCTACTGACTCATCGGGGGTTATTATCTCAGACTGTAAAGAGCTCTGAGCCACAGAAGATATTGTACAACTGTTTCCACGCGCTGAATGTGTAAAAAAGGTGAACAGTCACTCACTAAGAATCAAAGAGCAAAGGCATTAAATGAACAGTCACAATTGAAAAAAATCAATCATAAAAAATGCAGATACAATTTCAAAAAGAAGCCTCAACAGACCAGAATGCAATGCTGCAACAAGACTATTAAAGCTGCACTAATCAATATTTATTTTTCATATTTTTGACCTTTACACAAGGACATTTCTTTCATGCTATTAATTGGCACATCATTCTATTTTTTCGTTTTATGTAATATTTATCGGCACAAGGCCGATTATTCTGAGCATCCGCACCGTGAATAAAGGCATCAACTATGTTATGAAATGGACATATTCAAAATGGAATGTAACCTTTAATAACACAGAACTCTTTAGTCTGAATTGAAACAGCAGACCAGATCCACTCCTTCTGCTCTGACCTTTCAAAATAAAAGCCCTATATACACATAAACTGCATAACTGTTTATCAGAGGCAAGAATACCCAAATAAAGGTGTCAAAGGAAGTAAAACGTTTCAAATCAGTTAAGACACACTGCTCCTGGTTGAATATGTACATCTCTTTATTTTAATAAAACCACTGTTCATATACAGTTCAAGTGAGATTAAGTTGCATGGTAATTCTGCTGTCTCCATTAGTCCTCGACAGAACAACACGTCTCTTGTGGGGAAAAAAAAAAAGCCAATAAATATCAGCATATTACACGTTTTATTCAAATTGGATTGAACTAGGTTTCTGGCCACAGTGGATCATACAGCGTTGTGTTTTTGTGATGAAGTAGGTAGTGTTGGTAGAGCTGGGAGGCCCAGCCTTTAATGTAACAACTAACTAACGGCTCTCATTCTGCAAACGCCACTTAACGCACACACACAGAAAGCACACACACTTCAACGTCACTACTTAAGCACAAAAAGAACACAAATTAAAAGGATGAAAAGCGGACAACCCGTTTAAACCTGCGAGTGATGACATGAAGTGATGATGCGAGGCACAACTCAAAGGCTTACGTGTTTGTGCAAAAAGCTTATTGCAGTCCTGCGGTTTGTCACCACACTGGGGGACTGTGTGTGTGTGTGGTGCAACCAGAAAGTGTTCTGTGCTGATGCAAACACTGTCTGTTAGCAGGCATGACCCAAACAAGCTGATGATTCAAGGCGCTTCCTGTATCGTTTTGTTTTTAAACCCAGAATATGTGGTGTACTTCATCTGTGGTCCAGGCCCTTAAGCGTGTTTGTTCTCATCTCAGTGGGGACAGCAGAGGTCTATGCATCACTGATAGCACAGGACACAAGGGGAAGTAAAGTCCTCCCTACACAAGATCAGCAGCACATCAGATGAAGCAGCTTCACAGCCAATAACAGGACAGTCACTGCACTTCTCAACCTTTATCTCATGAACAGGTTTGTGCAAAATGGGAAACTCACAAACAAAAAAGATATTTAACATTCCCCTATGGGCTCAACTACGGTGGCTTCTTTGGGCCATTTTAGGTAAAAAAAAAATAAAAATACAGAAGGGGAAGGGGGTCATATTTGAGAAAAAAAAACAGAATAAAGTGTTACATTTCTGAGGAAAAAAAACAACTCATGACCAAAAGTCATAAACTTGAGAAAAACTTTTTTTCCTGTGTCAAGGAATCAGACTCTGGCGCTTGTCTCATATTATGCCTGAAGTAAATGACCAAATGAAATTATACTTTGCCATTGAATTTAGCAAGGAGGAAATACTCCTGCTTTTAGCCCAGAATCACCACATGATCATAAGCATCCTGACTCTGAAGAGACATTGACCTAATTTGAAGACATTTTTTTCTTGTAGATTAACCACTTTAAACTCAGTCAATATCAGTGTTTTCCCCATAAATTTACATATTTAATCTTAGAAATGTGTTTTTTTTCCCGATTATCACCCCCCCCCCTCCTCTCCCGGCTCAGTAATTTATTTTTCTTTCCTTTACCTACAATGGGCCATCGTAATCAACAGTAAGATAGCTCTTCACTTGTTCTTAGCTGATTATCAAGAAGAACAAACTGTCTAGCTTGTGTTAACTCATCAAAACAATGCTGGTGATAAAACCTCAAGCAACAGTGATGTCGATACTGGCCCCGCCCACTGCTGGTCAGGAAGAAGTGACACATTAACCACGGTGTGTGAACGCAGCGGCATAATTACACATTATGGTCTACATGACAGGAAGTAACAATCTGTGATCCAAACAGACGGACTAGCCACCCGCTTACACCTGTGGAACCGTCTCCTGTGCTCGAGTTAGAGGCAGCAAAAACGTGAAGAGAAACGCTGCTAAAAAGGGAAAAATCTGCCATTTGCGAGGCGGAACAACTAGTCGGACTGATTCTGTAAAAAATAAAACAGACACGCAACATAAACCAGAGGTAACGCTCGGCCACAGATACAGACAGGAGAGCAGCTCCCTACGGCCGATTGTCAAGTTGCAGTGTCGAGGCCCTCGGATCAGAGCGCCTACAGTGCATGTCGACTACTATTGTCATCATCAAGACAGGCTCAGCAACAACCCTTCACTTGTGTCCTTTTGATAAATATTAAATAAATACATTTTAAAAACATCACACCAACAGACTGAAATGTACTTCTAACATTTAGGGAAGTCCGTGTCCGACGCTTTACTTTACTCCAGTTTCATCGACATAAATAAACCGTAAAAGTCATTTTACTAGCAGCTCATGACCTCTTAAAAACAAATGTAACCGCGCGGCGCTCTCAGAGACACCGAGTTATGTGCATTTCATGGTTCTTTAGCTCAAAGAGCCAAGAGTTGACTTCATGGAATGGATCAGGAAACAAAAATCTGTACCAAATGAAGAAACACAAATGAAAAGCACACCGAGGACAAAATCAAACTGAAGGAATTACTTAAGTTTTGAGTGGGAAAAAAAAAGTGCAGAAACAAAGATTGAGACACAAAGACACCAGCTGGAGTTCCACTTCACACAATTCAACACTGTCTGAGACTCATTTGAAGACTTTACTCTCACTTTCCCTGACCGGAACTTATCGAGATTGGAGAGTCACATATGGACTTTTGTTTTTGTCACAGAAATAGCCACATTTAAAGAAGAGACAAGTGGAACTGTAGCTAGAAAGAGTGTTGACTTCAGATCTAAGAGGAGTGGTATCTCTGTGGTTTCCTCTGGGCTGTGCAGACCTGGATCCGCCTGCTGAATGTGGGAGTGTGTGATACATTCTACAGCCTCTGCTGCCTCTCAGCAGAGGAGGGGCGGTGGGAGATAAATAAGGCCTCGTATTCCTTTCCACACCCCACCCTCATCGTCACTGATAAACCCCCCCTCTAGAGTCCTGGTTCCAGTTGGAGCAGTGATGCGGCTCTAGGGGAAGAGGTTTATCACAGCGGCTACAACCGGATACGTTCCGCTGAGCTTAAAAGGTCTTTCTCAGGGTCCATGCGGCCTGTTGAGGGTCCAGTTTCCCCCCATCGAGGGCTGGAGGGGAGGACTGGTTGAGTCCAGTAACGTGTGACGGCTCAGCGCCTCAGCACCGGGCTGCCTCGCTCCGGATCTTTCTGTAATGTCTGCAGGACCTGAGGAGATGGAGGGAGGTATGGTTTTTAAAAAAAGAAGAAAAACTAACCTAAAAACCCTAAAATGGAAAAGCTGCGTCGTCCTACCTGCGCCCACTTCCTGTTGCGGCTAGTCATGTGAATGGCGGCGATGTGCTGGAAGAGCTGCTCGGCGGGGATGGGGTCGGGCAGGCGGGTGAGGAACTGAGCCATGTGGATGAAGTCCATGGTGGTCAGGACGTCCTGGTAGAGACGCAGCAGGCCCAGCCCCGTGCGGAACAGGAACTCCTCATTGTCTCTGCAGAACACGTCCCACACCCGACACGCCAGGTCCAACGGCAGGGACTTGCTGTACAGCGTGAAGATCCTGGAGGGAGACGAGAATAAGGTAACACAGTAATTCAATTAAAAGTGACGGGAAACAAGAATAAATATCTGAACTGAGCCTCATGAGCCGCAGAAATGAGGCGGATGAGGAGGGAACGGTTGAAACTCACCAGTCGATTAAATAAATATCGGGCGTCAAGCTGTTTTTCTGGAAATGTGCAAAGAGCTTTGGTAGGTTTTCTTCAAAGAACACTTCAAATGCCGCAAAGTAAGTCAACATCTGTAGAGAGAGAGGGGAAGCTGGTCTCAGAGTGACACAAAATAAACAGGTGGTGTCCAATGAGCAGCGAGGTGAGTCGTCTGTGGACGTGCTTTAATGCTGCCAGCCCTTACAATGCTTTACTGGATACTTGAGTCAGCATTTTGAGTCATTTCTTTAAAATGTGAATGTTAAAATGATGCGTCAGTTAAAAGAAAAATTCACCACATTCTATGTGTACGTGTAATCGGTGTTGATGGTAAATGTAGTTCATTGAATCAATGAATAGTGTTCTCTTGCTGCTCGCTGAGCCGTGCCGGCAGTGCCTACACGTACCAGCATGCATTGCGTGTTAGCTTCAGATGTGGCCAGATCTTCTTGCTTGGCTAACGCAGCCTCAGCCTCTCCCTGCTGCATTTCTTCAGACGAAAACTCTGACTCCAACACATATGGCTTAATATCAGAGTCAACCAATAGCATGTGAAACGCATCCTCGTCCAGAACGTCCTCTCTTCTCATATTTTAGGAGGACATTTTCTCTGAGAACTCAGATTTCTGGGTCAATATGAAGCACTGAGGAATTTACTGCTTCAGTCGAGTCCATTTACCATCAACACTTATTGGACATCTGTGTAAAAAGGTGGCGTTTGAATACCTAAATATGTGTGTGTGTGTGTGTGTACTGACAAGGCTGTGGTCGACTCTGAAGAAGGCCATCTGACAGGGCTTGTTGAGCAGGTTGGCAAAAGCTATAAAGGCGTCAGCAGTGTCAAGGTTCAGGATCAGCACTGCTGCGATGAACGACATCCCCTGCACCTACACAAACACACGCACACACACAGTTTGTACAGGCAAACACAAAGCAGAAAAGAACTGTGGTCTAACAGTGGTCTTGCAAGCATAAAAAAACAAACAAAAAAAAAAAGTGTTATAATGAAACGTATACTTTGACTTCCGTCTCTGAATGCGAGGGCAGAGAAAAAAACACTGGCGGCAAGTCAACACCTGCTAGAGGTGACTTCTGTGCTGAGCCCTAAATCTAATCACATTTCAAACTAATACAATCATAGACAGCTGAGTGTCAGTCTGGATATTTAAGGTGGAAACAGATAAAATGCTGACAGACAAATGCAAAGAACAAAACAGAAACAGCTGCACAGAGGTGAATGCATAGATTGTGTGTGTGTGTGTGTGTGTGTGTGTAGCAGCACAGGGGTTGGGGTCAGTGCAGGAAGTCGCAGTCATTTCTACCAAAGCACACAGCGTGGGACTGCAGTGAGGAGCAGCGAGGCAAACCCGCAGCATCTTCAAGCACAATGTGGCTTTGAAGAATGACACAAGTGCAAAAACGACTTCATTATAAGAGCACGGCATCAAAGAACATCCAGCTCTAATTGGAGAGGTTTCACACTGGACGATGATGTGTAATGTAACTTCAGAGAAACTGACCACAACCCCCACTATGCATCGGTCACTGGCCTTATTTTACACATTGCTCCCGTTGAATCGAGGGCGTGTGGTTTGTTTCTATTGATGCCGATACCAGTCAATACCTAATGTATTCATTTATCAATACTAATCGAAGTTAGAACAGAATAACGGAAAAACTATGTGAAAAAATGTGAAACGTTTTTGTGGAAAATATCTGGAAAATAATTAGTAAGATTTGTGAAAATTTGTAGTGAAAAACATCGGCAAAATATTTTAAACATGTCCAAAAGATATCTGAAAATATCTGTGAAATATCCAAAATAACATTCGTAAAATATGTGAAATATACCAATAAATGACATAAATATTATTTAGTGAATGAATTATTTTGATCATGTAGTGAAGGTAGCACCAATATTATTTATGGGATCTTATATTTTGCATTAACGATCAATAAAGCTGCAGGATGTTGGTATTCCATCAGATTTAATCACATGTCCAGGGGACGTGGTGGACTGTTGTTAGCCATGTTAGCTCCTCCCATTTATGTTTACAACCCCCGCACTCATAGAAAAACAATTAGTAAAAGATGTGAAAAATATTTATCAAATATATCAAAAATATATTTGTCAGTGATCGGAAAAAGACAATGCGACAAAAAGACGAACAATTCAACATTTTAAGTTTAAAATGATACCTTTAAGTCTTGGTTGTATGCAATAAATGCACATTAACACGTGAATATGACAATTTAATGACAGCTCAAACTCAGTGGAAACCGGAACATGCAGCTCATACAAACGTTGCTTATGAAAGATAATAATAGACAACGTAGGTGTTGCGTGGGAGATCCAGGTCTGTGCCGTGTGATTTTTAACCATCTTAACATACGAGAACAATACTGTACAATATTGTAAAAAAGTGAGAATCAAAAGTATAAAACGTGCTTCAGTATCACAGCAGGATGTCATGCTATGTTTGGTGTGTGTGTGACTTACGTAGCCAACGTCTGGCCGGTAACAAGTGTATGCTCCCAGAATGCTGTGCAGCACATCATGATATGGCCCGCCCTGACGATTGACAGAGAAATAATGAAGACAATGGAACAAACAGGGCAGAAATACACTCGCACACACACCCTGTCCCAGAAAGTTAGGTGTCAGATTTACTGTGGTACAATATTATCAGAGCAATGTCACCGGGCTTCCCTTAGTTCTTGCCAAGGTTACCAGGGCAACATTGTGTTAAATAGAATAAAAAAGCTGAATGAGACATTTTCTCAATAACAACAAAGTGTTTTGATACAATAAAACTAAGTATTTTGTAGGGGGGGGGGGGGGGGGGGGGGGCTAAGCTTCTCTCACTGACCTGCTGGAAGATACACAGATGGGGGAAGGTTCTTGAGATGTCCAGCTTGATCAGCTCCAGACTCGACTCCCGATCTGACGAACCAGGATCTGGAAGACAGAACAATACTTTACAAAACATCCTAAAACGTGTATAGTATAACCTCTAATCTGACATCCCAGAGACTTCACTTTTGTTAGCCCAGATGGACCAGGATTATAGGACAGGGCCACAAGCTGATCTATTCTGTCTCTACCTTCAGGTTCGGTCTCTAAGGAATGTGCCGGCGTGCTCCTCCACTTCTCTTTGGCCCGGGCCAGACAGATGCTGTACAGCTCTGCAGAGACACACAGCAGCACCACAGTACGATCAATATGAGACCGAGCAGAGGACATGATGACTGGACAGAAACGATAACAGGATCCAGCTCTTCACATTACTCTGCAGCAGTGACACTCAAGGTGACTAAAGGAAAAAAAAGAGATCTCCCTCATTACTTTAATTAAACAGCAAACATTTGTTTACATTTGGCAAACTGGCAGCAGTGAAAGCATGCTGAACTCAAGTCAACAACATACCCACGCATGTACAGACAACGATCACTGGGTTACTTTGATACTGAGGGAAACCTAAAAATGTGTTCATTCTCAGGCAAGTTCTGGAGTTACGAGGAGCATCTCTTCTTCTGGATTTATGTGCATTTGCGATGGACATCAGAGACTGTGGATAAAAAGGAGACATCCTCGGGGAGTGCAAGTGAATCTAAAAATATGCGTAACCCGTCTGTGTTTCAGATTTCCCCCCTAACGTCTATTCCACTTCTGTCCCAAAATGTGGCAGCAATAGTAGCCACCTAGCAGTAGTAGACAATAGTGGCAAACGCTGAGCTTTCCATTCACATTAAGCAGTACTAGTAGTTGGCTGGCTGGTTTCCATACCAGTAGAGAGAGCAGACTTAAAGGGGCCATATCATGCTCATTGCCAGGTTCATACTTCTATCTTCTACTTGAAGCTTGCGAGAAAAATATGCACCTTTGCAACGGTAGTTCTCAAGCCGTGGGTAGAAATACTCAGATGTGTGTGGAGGGGGCGGTATATTCTCATGAGCCTGAGTGAGTTTTACATGATAAGCCCCCTTCAATAATAGTAGAAATGCTAGTAGTAGCATTATCAGCAGTAATAAATCTACTTTACTTAAAACAGGGGAGTACCGTCACTGAGCTTTGTACGAGTGTGTGAGCAGAGCGATAATGCATAGCACTGCTCTCCTGAGGCGGAATAGTACGAAGCACAGCGGACCAGCTCAGCAGTCAGTGAGCGCTTATCTGCAAGTAGCCCTCGGGGTGCTGAGGAGCTCTCGCAGAGTGGCTCGACGTTGGTGCTCTTTTAGCAAGTGGAGAATGAATCTGCAGTGTGTGTGTGTCGGCATACATCTATCTTTGTGAGGACCAATTTCAGTTTTAGACCTTCAGAGTGAGGACATTTTGGCCGGTCCTCACTTCCTCAAAAGCCTGTTTGGCCTTTGAGGAATGAGTCTCTTCACTAGGGCTGGGTATCGCTACTCTCTAATAACCAAAATAAACAAGTATCAAGAAGTATCCAAACATCTCCAGGCAAACAAGACCTGTAATCGATCCTTTTTGTGCCCAGATCTAGAAAAGGACCATTTGTTTTGTGTGTGTGTGTGTGTGTGTAATCTCCATCAACACTTGAGAACTCATTCAAATGCTACTTGTTCCCTCTTGTACTAGGATAATCATTGGACCATGCCCCTTCTTAATGAACACACTGTTCCTTCCTCTTCTATTTATCTCACTGCCACTTATTCCCTGAGACACCCGTGTCTGTGTGTGTGTGTGTGTGTGTCTGTGTGTGTGTGTGTCTGTGTGTGTGTGTCTGTGTGTGTGTGTGTGTACATACTGGTGTAAGCAGTCAGGTCACAGTGCAGATCAGGACATGACAGTCACAGGGCAGGCACAGTTACGGCCATTCTGAGCCATAAATACCACACACACACTCAAATGCAGACTCGTACCGTGTGTGATGTTGAGCTCGTTGCCCACGGCCAGGCTCCACACTTTGCCTCTTACGCTGGGGGGGAGGCCCTGCCACCAGAGGTCTCTCACTCGGCGAGATGTGCACCTGGGGGAGGGTCAATGTGGGTTAAATGTGAAAGGAAAGTCGAGTACACAAGAGGCTGCTTGATAGTTGTGTTTCACAGAAAGAAACTATCATTTATTGATCAGAACCACAAGGTGGCAGTCAGTCCCTCCACTGCTGCAGTCACTTATTCCAGGAAATGACTTCCCTTCAGAGAAAGACTAACCCAAACATCTTTTACTCTTTATGTTAGCATCATATTTTACTTAGTTGGTCAAACAACAATTTTCATACTTAGGGGAAAAAAGTAATGAACTTAGTCCGAGGTGTTCCACACTAAGGAGTGGTGAAACTTTGATATGGAATCCAACATGACTCTATGACACTGATGTTAATTCAAATCAACAGGCTGGAATGACTGTGTGGCAGTTATGCTTGTAAAACAGGTTGTGTGTTCATGATAATCAACTCATAATGAATCATGTTTGCATGTGACGCGTTTGCTTTTTCTCACTGCAGTGCTCGTCTACAGCAGCTGTTGGGCGTATGCTCCCGATATGGTGCAAACTGTGACATCACAATAAATGCCAAAAACCAGCGGCGTGATAATGATTTGGTGCACTGTTAAGAAAACAGACAATTGGTGACCCCATGTCGGCATTAAGGAGATAGTTTGGACTTAAAGTCATATTTACTTTTTAAGGTGTCTAAAATACGTTCAGCTGTCGCCCCCGTCCACAGTAGTACATTACTTTTAACTCAAAGCTGCAGGGTTACCATCAGAGGAGGTTTTGCAATGAGTAATTTATGTCATATGGAGGATTTTTGCAGTAAATATTTGCAAATACCAGCTTATACTATACGTTTCTGCCTTCTATATTGGCTCTGAAATGAAGAGAAGTGACTAAACTGAATGGTAAAAGTCTGTTTACTACAATCAATGCTCCAACTCTGCTTTCTACTTGATTTCTAAGCAACTGACAAGCTTGAAGTGGTTCCCAAACGATCCCTGGCTATTTTTAAACTTTAAATTTTTCAGGGAATTTGAGCACAATGCAGTATTTGTACTGGAAAATGTCTTCTTGGTGCAAAGAAGTTAAAGTCACAGAGAAACTGAAGTCAAAGCGTCTTTAGCTTCTGTACTGCGACGTATTTCATGGTGAAACTGAATATTTAAGTGGTGTATAGTTACAAGAGGGATTTAAATAAAAGCCTTTGCATTTGTTAGGGCCACTAAAAAGGGGGCGGGCTTAGAGTTCAGCGCTATACGGAGCTACAAGGGACTGTTGGTTCCACTCACATATCCGTCACCTGTTAGATCAGGAGGACAACGAGGGAGAGATAAAATGGTTCGACACATCCCTTCCTGTCTCTCTCCATATTGCTTTGTTAGCTACTCCGATCCACAAACAGTGAAGGTGTATTCAGTATATTCATCATTCTAAACTCAAGTCGTCGTTTGTACTCACATTGTACTCCAGTTAGGCAAGATCTCCTGGTTCCAGATCTGGGCGGCGGTGCCGATGCTCTCCTCCAGCTTACAGCGATCCTCCAGCTGCTTCTTTCTCTTCTGAGCCTCCTTCAACTCTACAGACAGGAGTGTGGGGAGAGTTGGGCAGATACAAAGCAGAGGGAACGTTAATGAAAGAGGTGGAACGCAGTCTTAAGAGAGACATCGTCCGTTTGGTCCTGTAGTCGTGTGCCAAGCTTCAGAAGCTCTGGAGCGAGACAGGAACCTTGATTACTTTGTAAAGATGAGCTCACCTCTCTTCTTGGCCTGGGCCACCATCTCTTCATACTGCTGTCTGTGTTTCTGAGCCTCCTCGGCTGGCTTGGCAGGCAGATTCCTGTAACATGCATAGATCAACGCAAAGGAAATGAATCAGCGCCGATGTGTTCTCTGAGCTTTACTTGCATTATTCATGTTGAGCAGGCTTCTGATGTAATACAACACTGCTCAAGGTCCATTTAGTAGCTTTGCTGGAGCTTCCATTCATTTTGCATCTTGGGCTGTACCAGATGTCATTTTTATACATTCAAAGCTTCTATCGAGGTTTTCGCATGAAGCTTTGGAAGTCTGTAATCATATTTGATGACGTTTTAGATTGTTTAGTTATTGTGGTTATATAAATGTAATTTATTGAGCTGCTAAATAAAAACAGTGTGAATTTTTGGACATGAATACATCCATCTTTTTTCAATACATTTTGACTTTTGAAATGTACAACACCCTGCAGTTATTGGAAATGTTTGGATCACACAAGTCAGAAACAATCCTACTTAGCCACCACTGGAATCTAATTCTACAAATAGTAAAACACTAAAAAGATCAGTGTAGCCTTATCTGCAACTGTGCAGAAATACAGATGTTTATACGTCATGAACAGGCAAGCAAAGAAAAATAAGAATTCTACCCAGCATTCAAAAGTTGATTTAGAATGCGAATGTTAAAAGTCTACACTCGAAGACAACATTCAATTTTTATTTAAATTACCTCAAATTGCATTTGCTAGCTTAAACCCCAAGTCGTGGATGAAAGCTTCAGAAAAAGCAAGTTAGTGAACATGGAGCTAAGATTTATTTTTATGATCATTTTATGACATTTTCATTCTGTAAATTTAGTTCAAAGCATTTTAGTATTTGCTCTGTTATTTTTCTGCAAATATAATCTACCTGCACTTCTTGCATGGGGGCGCTGTATTAGCTCTCGTCAGTAGAGTTTCATATGATTTTAGTGGAATGCTTGTGTCATGATTGCACCTTAATAAAATACTCTTCTTCTATCTTCATTAAATATAAATAACACTGCACTCTAATTTTGCTAAGCCCAACACACTGACACTTTGCACTATACAGTAAGTGCACTTTTCTAGATGAGCTTTACCAGCAGGGGGTGACAGTAAAGAAGGAAAAGAGGTGGCAGCAGCTGAACTCAGAGTTTTGCCAGTCATGGTGGGACAGAATAAACTTCATTGTGTACACACAGGAAATCCGGCTAAATTATACGATTGTTTTCATTCACCATGTTGCCGAAGAAGAAGTGCTAATCTTGTGGCTGAGCAGCACCACTGAAGGAAACATGAGGCCGAGCGTATGCATGCATGCATGTCTTTCTGTATGTATGTTAACAAAATATAAAATGCTAAAAGAACAAACAAAAAAGAACAGGGTAATGGAGCCAGGCTGAGGGAGGGCTATTAAACTTTCAGCAGCACCTCTCCTTTACCGCCTGTGATACAAACAGACACAGCACAATGCAGAAAGGAGTCCAATGACCAAGGAAGGAGGACTGATAAAGAAGGAATGAGGGGAAGATGAAGACAGAAAGGCAACAGAATGTGGCTTCATTGTCTGATAAGCAAACTCCACTGGCAGTGAGAGAGAAAGAAAAATGTGGGATAGTCTGATATCCCACAGATTGAAGAGAGTGTGTGTGTGTTTACATACGCAGGTCTGTCCTCCAGTATGAGTGCGGTGGTGGAGAGTGGCTCAAAGTCCAGGTTTTTCCTCACACCGTGCCTGGGAGACGTCGGGTTGCCAGGTCCAGCTCTGCCACTCTTTGTTTCATATTCCTGACGACGAAAACCGCACATTTAGGCACAGAAACGTAAAAACTGAAAGTGGAGTTTAAATTACAACATTTATACATACACACACACAGAGCAAAATTGGTGGATAAGCTGCTTCATGTTCCTTGTCAAAGTACGAATAGGTTTATGCATGCAGCTCCAAAGCCAGAGAAATTTGCCACAAGGGCCACAGCTGACCACAGCTGACCACAAAGCCACTGCTGTGGTCAGGAGAGATAATAAAAAATGAAAAGCAATAAAAGAGAGGACTTGTAGGTGTACATTAAGTCACACAGAAGCACTGAGAAATGTCTTGACGACCTTGTGACGACGCTCTTTTGGCCTCTGAGCATTTGTCAGCCGCTTTCTAATGAGTGTGCGCTTTCTGCTCCACCACTGGGAGTGTGATACAGGCCTATAGAGAGAGGAGGCCATGTGACATTCAGCCTTCTACAACCACAGAGCAGTTTAACACAAGGCCGACTATCAGCTGACATACAGGTTATGCGTGTGTGTGTGTGCGTGTGTGTTTATGTGCGAGTGGTAACAACTCCGAGCATAATATCCAGAATCAGGGAGGTGATAGAGCACAAACAGTTCAGGGAAGACCTTCAGAGGAAACTGTCACATTGTCTCTCTAGTTAATTAGGGAGCGACTGTAAATAGGGCAAGTGCAATACGAGCACACGCACACACCCCACTGTGTGTCCAAAATGGCCTCCGGTGTGCGTTGAGCTGGTTAATAATGCAGGCCGAGGGCCGCAAGCAATCAGCTTAACGCTGTGCTGCCACAGGGATGCTCACATTGATCAGCACAGGCCACAATACAGACAGAACAATCCATTCCTACAATAGGAGTGTGTGTGTGTGTGAGTGTGCACGCAGGACTGTTCGTGATGCGGCCATGTTATCAATCTGTCCTTGTGTTATTGTCTGTTGTACCAGAGCCTTGGAGACAAATAAAGGTAATTCAATTCGATTCAGGAAGGCAGGAATCACAGAACTAAAGTAAGAGGGACATAAAAGACGTAAAGCCAGCATGAATTACTGATAATAGCCACAACCTTTACTTATAGAGAAAGCTAAGCTCTTTACAAGATTAATACAAATGCCATAAAACAGAAGAAAAAGCCATAACAAGTCTGCAGCCATGCTAGCAGCTCTGTGAGGCTGTACTTAGGCACCACAGTGCTTTGAGCTAAATGCAAACGTCAATGTGCTAACACGCTCACAATGACAATGCTAACATTCTGATGTTTAGCAGATAATGTTAGCCAGGTTTAGCATCTTAGCTTTAAGGAATAGTCCAACATTGTAGAACATGCACGTATTTCGTCTCTTGCTGAGACTAGCATGAGAAGAAGAGTGAAACTCTCACATCTCTTCAATATGAAGCTAGGAGATAAATAGCTTAGTATGAAAACTGGAAGCTAGGGGAAAACGGCTAGCCTGACTGTCCAAAGTGAACAAATAAATCCTCTACAGACACCTTTAATGCTCATTGACTAACGCATCATATTTTCTGTGCTTAATTCAAAAAGCAAAAACAAGCTGTGGGTTTATGGGAGACATTCTGTATATCTAAAGGGCAGATACGAGAGTGAATGAAAAAGCCAAAAATGTAAGAGAGAATTTAGCTTTAAAAGGGGAAATAAACAGAGGATCAGTTCCTAATTATCTTATCTTGCAAAGACTCAAGAAAGGCCATGTCACACAAAAAAAAAAAATGGCCACATTTCAAAGTGATAGCAGGGTATCACCTTGTGGACGTGTGTCAATATCCTCACTTTCATCAATTCTTTTATCCATCTATCCTTCCCTGGCAAGCTAACCTCTAACAAGTTAGCTGGGAACATGCTAGCACTGGTCAGTCACAATAGCTAGTTTATTGTCGGATAGCAAGAAAACTAGCTTGGTAGCTAACTGGACACTGTGTTAACTGTGTGTGAAGCTGTACCGAGAGGGTGTGTATGGAAGGGAAGCTACGTGTGAATGTGATACGAGAGCAAGTGCAGTGATAAAAGTAAAGTGAGTGGTGTAAAAGTATGTCAGGGTGAGAAACCAGATAAATGATTAGCTGAAACAATAACAATGGACTGATGGTACAGAAGCATGTAAAGGCTAAACGTTACAGCACATTCCTCTGCCACTCAACAACCAGTCCTACAGGTGAATCAGCGCTTTAATCAGACTTCACACGGCTCCCTCTGGAGCTACAAACACAAAAGGCTTTATATAACTTTTTCCACTTGTGCATTAGTACTCCCCAACACCTGCAAACAGACTTTAGTGTGTAAAATCAGTGGGATTCCCCCTCTAATTGAGCAGCAAACAGATAAATCTGACAGAATGAATGCATTAATAGATTCAACAGAGTAACCATTGGGCTACATAGCTTCAAACTAGCATTCTGATTCACACAGATAGTGAAGCTCAGCTCATTGTTTACTTTCCATAAGAAGTGTGTATCACAATGCATCCCTGTGACAGACCCCGAGGCTTTCCCTAAAAGGATGACATGAAAAAAAACGTATCTATTCCTCAACAATGTTGAGAAAGCCCTCCTATCCCGTCACTTCTAGGATGGAACTTTACTCTTTCAGCTTTCAGCTGCTGGAATAGCAACTGTATCCCATGATAACCTGCCACCAGGGCAACCGGCTTTGTCACGCTGGCTTTTCAGTTCTCCAATTTCCTGGTAGTGGTGGAAGAGCTCTCTGGCTGCACTGACTGGCTGTCATGCCGGCTGCTAATGGCCTTTAAAACTATATACACTAGGAAGCGGCACTCTGACGAGCACGTCGAGTTGTTTTCCGTTTGTCTGCAAGTAGCCTCACACCATGTGGCCCTACAAAGTCTTACACAATTATGTTGTGCATGCTATGATATGCAAGTTCCTTCTATGTGCAAGAAAGGAGCAATGTGGGCTTGACGGCTGTTACAAGTGATGGTGAAGCCGTCTTGGATTGGCACCTATGCATCATATCCTCATGAAAGCACCTCTGGCTTGCTCTATGCAAGCTGCGAGATGAAGGCCACAGCAGGGTGCTTGGCCTGGTTTCACTGCGTGCCAAAGTATTTTCCAAAGCCCATCAAGCGCAGGACAACGTGTGAATGAGTCAGACGGCATCTGCGTTGTTGGCAGCAGCTAGGTGGGTTTGTTTGGCATCTGCTGCAGGACAGGTTAATCAGAGCCGTTACTCAAATTCCGATTGTGTTGCACAGATAATTACATTTAAAAAAAAGTTATTCATATACCAGCATTGACAAACGTACTGGTGGGCTTGTAAATGAGAGTCACAGCAAGCGTCACATTGTGTGATTTTACACCTAAACCTCTGGTGAAGTTTCAGGATTGATCAACGAGCGCAGCATCCTTTATTTTGCTTCACATATCGTTTGAGGAATAAACCTCAACCAAATCTATTTAATGTAGACTGTGCACAGATGTTATCATATCTGGTTATTCAGAGTGACAGAAAACTGCAAATGACACCTATTTAAAGAGGCGATACAATAACTAATGAATGAACGATTTAATTAGCAGAAGTATTTTGGTTGGCACACTAACAGCTGAATTACAGTTACCACAGGGGAGCCGAGTAGTCTGTCAGTAAGGCCGTGATGATCTGGTACAATATCCAGGCAAACAGATGGCACCATGAGCACTGGCAACAAACACTCAGACACAATCCAAGAGCTTTTTTGTTGTTGTTTAATTTAAGCATGCTTTACTGGAAAGCGGAAATAAACGGAGTCCCGCTGATTCTGCTGTCAACTGAGCCCCCGTGTCTCTTTAACTGCATCAGTGATAACAGCAGGATGAAATCCCTTGACACCTCAATTTATTTCTTTTTTTAAAGGATGCTGTTGCACGTGCATTTGTTGTACTAAGCTGAGGGCTATTACGTCGAGTTACGTGCAATAAAGATGGGTCGTCTCCAGTGCGGACATCGCGTCCGTCCACACATTCGGGAAACTTAAACGTGTTCGTCATTATAGAGACATCCCCGACTAATCATCAGCCCGCTCCCCACCACGGAGCATCAGAGCCACGGAGGCTGTTATGTGAAACCCGAACCGTCCTCTTCCTCCGCAGCGTCCCTTTCACGCTCCGACTGCCAATGCCCTCTGATTCTGCCAGACAAGGAGAGAGAGAGACGCGGTGGGTCGCCCAGCTCGTCCACTTGTCCTCGCGGAGCAAAAGCTCACTCACCATGAACGCTGCTGTTCCTTACAGACGGACAGTCCACCGGTGGGGGTTCCTTTTACAAAAACCTTAGCCCAGCATCATTGCTGCTCCTGGAGAGGGGAGGCTCACTCCTGGCAACGAGACACCCAGGAGGAGGAGATCAAAAATGAGGGCAGAGAGACAGTTAAGCTGCCAACGGAGGGACACACCCCGCATTGGAAACGATGCAGCAGCAGCATGATACCCCTGTCTTCCTCTCTCTCTCTCTCTCTCTCTTCTCTCTGAGCTGTGACGCTACAATGAGCGGCTCTGCATCAGGTCTATTGCTGCTGATGCTGCTGCGTGTGTATGTCAGCAAATCAGCACCGTCGTGTGTTGTTAGTCACCATCGCTTCACCGAGAGGAGCTCTGCGCTCTACCGTGTCCTGGCAGCCGCTCTAATCAAACCCAGAGTAACAGATCGGGTTCCAGACGCTCATCCTCCAAGGTGCTGATACAACAGAGTTACAAAGCTTGTGCTCTGGGAGGATGTGTCCTCACGTTTCCGCCTTATTGGATGGTTAACACTAATGGTTGCCTCACATCACGGAAATAAAGAGTTTTGTAGGAGATGTACATGTTTTTTACTCATAAGTATTCAGAACTGGTCTCAGTATTCTGTGATGTCAACCCCAGTTATGTTTAGTTATTCTATCCATAAACAGTTACAGGGTTCACAGGGCTCAGGAGATATAGTGGTTCATCCACTAATCGGAAGATAAGAGGTTCGATCCCCCAGTCCTATGTCATAGTTTCATAGAGTGTGCAGATGATTAGATCAGGTTTGAGCAGTTTAGCACTTTGTATGGCAGCGTCTGCCATCAGTAGAGTTGTTCCCATAACAGTATCAGAAATGCCTGCTAAACAGCGATATAAAATGCTGGATTGGGTATCAGTGATCTATGCTCCTAATCCAATATCATATCATGTATCAGCATATTTAGGCTACAGGGGAGGCTGCCTGCTGCACATGATCAACTGTCAACAGAGATTAGAAAGAAGTGAGACGCCTCACTCGTTGCGTCCATCATCAGCTCCGGATTGCTGCATCCGGAATTGATGACGGAAGTACCCAACGAGCAAGGCATCTCGCTTCTGTTGCACACGCCCAGTGCCGATCGGGCAGGCGCTAGGGAGAAGTGTAGCGTTAGCCAGAACTAGCAAAATGTCATTAGTTTGCCAGATTTCCCAGTGTAAAACGTTGCCAAACTAGATAATAAAAGAAAGTTCTATGGCATTCATTCACTGTATTCATTTGTTCATGTTTTACAAAGGATTTAACCTGAGCCAGGCCAGCCAACATTGATAGCGATCATATCCATCACATCCATTCAGGGTTCGCCTGTCTGTGTGTCCTTGGCATATCTCGAGAACTGCTAATCTGATTTACTTCACACTTGGTGGGTGTATTGCCGAGGACCCCGTGGAGTGATCTGTCAAATTTGGTGCAATTTGGACACACGACACGTTCAGTATTAATAAACTTTGAATGAACAAGCGGACAGCGCTTCATGGAGCAGTGGGGGTGGAGCTCCAGGGCTCTGCAGACTTGAGCGTGTCATCAGCAGCAAGCCTTTAAAAGGTCACGGCTCAATGACTGCAGTTCACTTTTGATGCTGGATATACTAATGGAAAAACCAGCAAGGACTTTATGCTCTAAATTATTTAATCTAATATCACATTTTTTTTCAGCACTTCCCAGCAGTAAGACCCAGATAAATGAATGAAAAACATAATAGCAGATGCTTTCATACAAAGGAATTCATATGCTACGACCACAACAGTCACCAAACCGCAGTCTATGCCAAAGCCTCACTGAGATGGTGGTTTCCCTTTCATGTCTCACCCATCTGTACATGGTAAATATGACCTCTGGTATAGAGATGACATTTACTTGATTTACAGCAAAATTGATCCAGACTTCTATTCTAGATGTTGATCAGATTTCATTGTTCAATTATTGTCATCACAATGACCACAATGGTCTAATTGCTGCTTCAGAACAGTTTCCATCTTGACCAGAACAAGAAAAAACTAGAACACATAAAACCCTTCATGCCATCAAAATAGTTAATATATCAGCAAAAAACATTAGCAGGAGCTTCAGTATTGCTATCAAGATCCCTCATTTATTCATGTCTAAAAGCGGTTTAAATTACTTAATATTAAAATGAAAAACCCTGCTGGGAATATTGTCCCCCCTCCCAGGGGCAGTAACTCAGACATGCCCAGGCTGCAACACAGTGTGATTTAGAGCAGAGGCTCAGCAGGTAACAGAACAATTACTTTCTTCAGCAGTGACCAGACATTGTACCGAGGCCTCCAGATATATTGAGATCCCCAGACTGAAGTGGTGTCAATTAGAATGTTAAACTTAATTTACAGTGTTCTCAAAGGGGAAGTGTTGCTGGTGGAGATAGCACAGTGTGTCTCGTAGCAGCTGAACAATAACCATGGCAAATAAAGCATTACACACACACACACACACACACACACACACACACACACACACACACACACACACACACACACACACACACACACACACACACACACACACACACACACACACACACACACACACACACACACACACACACACACACACACACACACACACACACACACACACACACACACGGCATTGTTATGGGATCCCTGAGGGTCAATATAAGGTTACAACCACAGATGAGATGGACTACAGATATAAAGCACATGCGGCTGTGTGCATGAGTCAGACAGCATGTCAAGTGTACATAACAAGCGAGTTAAAGCCAGCGTGTGACATATTTAAAAAGGACTGATATGTAAACTGTATGAACAGCACGTTAACAGGCCTTTCAACCAGGCTTCAGCAGCACAAAGAGCACAGGGTAAATGGAAGCACAAGGACAGGCAGGCTCTAATTACAGGCTGCCATCATGTTCTCTGCTGTGTTTCACCAGGAGGTGGATGCTGTGCTCTTTAATTGGCCCTGAGACACGTCCTCCAATGGCTTTTTGAATGGCAGTGGGAAATTATGCGAGTGTTCAGTCACCAGCAGGCTATCTAACAAAGTGCTCTCAAAGACCTTGACATTTTGAATTTCAGCTCGCTGAGCAGCACGAACACTACATGCACGTGGCACGTTTCTGCCACACTAAGAGAGCGAGTAGTAGGATTCTCATCAATCGCATGTTTACAAAGAAATCGGAGTAATTTATTCTTTAGCTCGTACAACATTTATACTTGGATATTTTCATTGTATTTTGGCTGTTTTGTGCTCTATGTCAATTCATTATTTAGTTTTTGAATAACATTGGCTTGTGACGTTTTCAAGATGCTTTCAAGTGCTGGGGAAGCTACTTTACAGTAGCTAGTGGAGCTACAAGCTAATCGTCATTGGAAGGAGCCAAGCTACAGCAAAACGACACTTTTGTTAAAAGTAGGAAGCTTATCAGTTGAAACATTGAATTCAGAAAAAGTAGCTTACTACACTAAAGTGATTCACAAAAAGAAACAAATAGTGGACAAAATAGAGTGCTGCAGAAATGAGTCCTAAAAACACAGAAATGAGTCAGCATTCTTGCATTTTCATTAGCTTTTTACTCCCGTCGGTTGCATTCACACTTTGAAAAAACATAAAAGTGGTGTTTATTTTCTGAAGATTATCTCAAAGCATGTAAATATCAAAGTTGCTTGTTTGCCATAGAGTTTATATTCTGCAATAATCCAAAGGAAAAATCCCATTGGCTTTTTATAAATGGAACCAGTGTGATGCTAACTTCCGTGCTAACTACAAAAACACGTCATCCCTGCAGCACTCTACAGCTAGCTCCTGGAAATGTAGCTAGTTGCAAGATTATGAGAATGGCTACATGTAGACAGCTCCATGACTTTGTAAATATCTATAGTGCCATACACTCCTGGGTATTGTAGTTAAACTAGTAGCAACACTGCGTGTAGCGTTGCTACTCGCTATCCTAATCCGATTGGTTTACGTGTTTATTGTAAGTTACCCTTCTTCCAAAGATCCATTGTTGTTTAATAAACATTCAGTCGTGTCCTTTCCATTATGTTTCTAAGAACTGAGAGAGGTCGTTTCTTTCCAGCATGCGGCGTTCTAAAAATAGCTGAAGAACGTAAATGTCACTGATGGGAGTGTTGTTGCTCAGGGCATTGTGCTCCTGGTATCAGGAGCTACCACTGACACTGTTCTCAGTTAGTTCCTGATATTGTTGACCTCTATAAAGTCTGAGCCTTCAGCTGGTATGTAATCACGAGTCATAACGTTGGTTTATAGCGCTTACTGGTCTTTATTGTCCATGGTAGTGATGAGCTCTGCTAAAAGGCGTTATTGCATCAAAAGCTAGTTGCTCATTCATTTCACCTTCAAACAACAGCTTCACCGTTTAAATGAGTTATATAATGTTGAAGTCAACTACACTTTAAATTAATACAATTAAATATCCATCTAATACATTCAATATTTGGGGTTAGAGGAAGTCAAATGTAACACTTCAGACATGCAGTTGGATACTTTCCAGCACCGACATTAAAACCAATTAAAAACTAAAAATAAACCGGCCAAACAAGTCTGAAGCTTCAGTGTAAAGAAAGCTAATGAACTCTGTAAAATTATAACAAGACAACTGCGCTATCCAAAAGCAGTCCATTTAACTTGAAGCCTGCATTACAGAGCTAACGTAGCTCTTTGAGATGCTGTCCGACAGTTTCTCAACATAGCACAGGTGGCTAAAATGTAAAATTGAAACCCTGAGCAACCGCAGCACCATAAACCACAGCTAAGAAGACCAAATAAACCAAATGAATATGATGCACGTGGAGGACTTGTCTTCAGGGACGGCTGGCCTACAGCGTGGAAACAGTACACATGTGATCAGAAAATAACTCACTTTTCACAAAGGCAATTAAGTCGAATTTTAAAGTGATTTTTATAGATGAGGAAGCTAATGAAAGTGAAAAAAAGTATTGTTGGATTCTCTTCCAGTCTCTTGATACACCGGTTTTGTACCACAGTCAGAGATGAGCTGCCTAGAAGAGACACCTGTGCTCCATCAGTCAGGACAGACATGTTCTCCGAATACACAGACAACCAAACAAATAGTCTGTGAAAAACAAACAAGCCTATTGTTGGTTCATGTGACTAATATCTACTCGAGGATAGAACCCAAAACGCCGCTGAGCGGAGCAGCTGTGCGAACAATAAGACAGTGTGCTTAAGGGAGCGAGGTGTTGTCAGTGGACACGTTACTGTATTTTGTGGGAAATTCTGAATACTGGGGTCAAACCATAGAAGAGCTTCAACAAATAACAGACAAGCCCTCATATGGAAATGTGTGGAAGAGATCAATGCAGCTTTACTGTGTTCAGACGGAACATGGAGTGAATTTGCACACAAAGCCAATGAATTTGAATTTGTCTGTAGGGGCGCAAATTCACACGAAGTCCTTTCAATTACATGCAACTGCTTCGTAAAACTTACAGAGACTAAAGGACAAAGGAGAAAGACTGGGAGGAAACACCAGAAAGAATGAAAGTTTCTGGTGAGATCTGAGATCAGAATATGTTGGTCTCTCCCAAACAGGAAATAGTCACCACGAACACAATGTCCGTCTGTGATCCCTGAATTGAAACCCCTGAAATTTAAAGATTCTACCTTCTGTATTCTCTGCGGGTCCTTAGCGGGGCCGTCCCGTGGCGGGATCTTCCCAAACAGCTTCCACCCTGGATCCCTCTGCTCTGCCGGCCGACTGTCCTTCACCCTCCTGGCAAACAGGCTCCTGAGAGACCAACGGAGAGGGGACGGGAATTAGATTGGAGGAACAAATTAAGTCATTATAGCACGAGAGCAAAATGTAGAACGCAGAGCTATGACTGCAGTCTTCCGTATGGGCCCCCAGAGAGCTGCAGGAACTCACTGCTGAGATCAGCTCGCAAAAGCAAATCTATGGATATAAGAGTGAAAGCACACCGAGCACCCAGAGAGCATTTTAACCACCTATGTGACATCATGTGAGCTGGCAGAGGACTAATAAAACTAGACGTTTAACACATGACACAGCAGCAATAATCAACCTGCGATGTATAAAAAGGCTTCCTAGCTGCTTTTATTGAGGAATACAATCTTCCCACTTCAAATAACCACTTGACCATCTGCTCTTCCATCCACTCTGTTTGAATACGGTGAAAAGCCTTCTTTCACTGCATCATATAGCCAGCTATTCCTTTCACTCAACCATCAGTGCGCTGTTGTCACTGAGCTGTTAGCAGAGGCTTTCAGTAAAAGCCTGAATGGAGCCCAGCTGTGAAAACATTTGTGCTTATTCTGACCGGGTCCACATCCTGCTGTTTGTCCAGGTTGCATCTCATCTAGAGGACATTCACATTTGGCTTTATATAATGATTCTGACCCATCAATCAATGGGGGAATAGTTGCTATATGCAACATTAAACAAGTTGCGTTGACACCACTTGGCTCTAACTCAGTGGCCCTTGAGAGGCGGAGGAGAGATCCGACTCCACAAGTTGTCTCAGTTGGACCAATCTGACCTTCTGCCCTCCGACTTCCTCACAGTCCGTCCAGGACAGGAAGCACCGAGCGGACACAGCTGCAGGCCGGAGGCGTCATTGGCCGATAGCTGGCTGTGTCTGCTGCAGGCTTCTGTGTTTGTTTAGGGGACGTTTCCTCGAGACATGCGGCCTCCTGCTCACTCATGACTTGTTGAAAGCTGATGATAACCATAAACGTGATGGTGAACTATGCTGAGGATACATTCGTTTCTTACTATAACTTAAGAGTCAGGACTGAAGTGATCAGATTTTGTGGAAGTGAAATTGTCAAAAATACTCTAGATTAATATGACTAAATATGACACTTTGGCTGGGATCGGTTAAGAATAATCTAACCTAAGATTAATTGACCAAATTTAAATAAAAAATACTTTTATTAAACAAATAAATACATCTGCATGCCTAACTTTCGACTGCTCTGTATTCCTTAATTAAACATTACATTGTTAGCTAGCTAGCTAAAAGTCAGTTACTCATGGCTCAGTCTTTGAGAAAAACTTGTTGGCAGAATTAATGGAGAAATATGGTCAAATAATAAAAAGAAGATAAATAAATGCCAAAAGCACAGTCACGAAAAAAAAGAAAGAAATCACAGTAAAAAAAAGTAAAAAAACACGTTTCCTTTAAGTTTAAAATTAATACCAGATCACATTTTAAAGATTAGAGTTTGAAAAATAATCAAATTTAATCTAGGTTGGGAGGAAAAACTAAACTGAACTTCAAAGAGGTTAAAATTCAAACTTTCTTAATTTGAAGATACTTTGGGTGCACATGATTTGAGGTAAAACCATTACATAACATGGTTTAAAATGAACAGGAAATGCAAGGAGCGAGAGAGAGGTGGGACTTGCAACATAACCCTTGTATTTGTATATCATGGCCGTGCTCGTAACAGTATGTGCTGCAGAGTTTACGAGACAATGTGTGGAACACAATCACATTCATCTGTTAATCCTGAAGCGTATCTAAATGTGCAACACTGCCTCTAGGGTGTTTCACCTTGCTGTAAACATAAAGTTGCCTGTGTTGTACAACATTCATTGATCAACAGTGAAGCTCAGCAGCAGCTACTGCTTCCTTTAGGCTTACAGAGTTGCTTCATTTTTATTTTCTTTATTAGAATCTAACCGTCCGTGTGTATGTGGGTTTGCACCCCGTTTATCTGGAGAACCACCACTGGCACCATATGAGAACCTCGCCACAGTTCCACATCATACCTTTGTGTTGGGCTGCGTGAGCCAGCACGGCACCTTTAACCTTATTTACCTTCCAGTGACAACGCCTCCCTCTTTGTACGTTTTGCATCAGTCTCGCATCTCTGCCCCTCTGCTTACTGAGACTGTGGTACACGAGGATATTGCGAGCAGCGGAAAGTATTTCCTCATCGTGTGGGTGACTTGTGGCTTTAATGAAGGACTCGAACGACAGCGCAGATATTAAAAAGGCCAGCACAGTGAATTATGTTCTTCTTACAGTACACATTGGAAAACCAGAACACAAGCAACCGCCAGCTCTGCAAGGATTTCCCCTTGCTGGAGGGCATGAGGCATCAGACGCTCGTGGAGCAACATCTTACAAAGAGCCGTTAAGGGAAGCGGTCACGTTAACGCGGGGATGTCTGCTGTGATCACAGTCACCTAACTCCTCCTGGAGGAAATACAAAAGGCAGGAAACAGCAGCTGTCAGTCCACACAGAAGCAAAGGGAGAACGAAAAACATCGAAAATCTGATATGAGAGTTTGACCAATAACTAGTAAATTGACAAAGAAAAAAAAAAACGTAACTCAAGGTCCACTTACTAGCTTTCATCCGAGTGTTCAACTCCACTTCTCCTGATCTTCATCAGCGTTTAGACACGTTCATGACTCGTGCTCTTGTTACCACATTTTATAACGTGACTAAAGTTTGATACGTGTGATGACAACTGAGCAAACTCCATATGCTGAAGAAGACCATTAAACACTGTTGAAAGCTCTGGAAAAACACTGTTGAACTATTATTGCCAAGGTCAACAAACTGTCAAGCTCAACAAGTGAATTAATCATGAACAGTGCAACTAAAATGTGTGATTATAAGACATAAACACTAATGGATTCATTTCTGACTCTTAATAAAAACTTCATATCATCAACACATCGGGCTTAGCTGAGGTGTGACCAGACTTAAACTATGGGGACCGGTGAACTTGAGTGACCCCCGTGAGCCACCATAAAAAAACAACACTGCATAACTCAAAGAGCAGAGGTCAACTGAGTGCCACCTTTACAAATTAAAACCTGACTTTAAGTCTCAACATTCAACACTTTAATAGGGAACATTTTTCTTCACAGCTCGTTGGCTGTCGTGTGCGCCACCGAACGATCGCTCACAAAGCAGGAGAGTGATTTGCATTCAGCCCGGGGCCGGGTGGGCCCCGACGTGTGGGCTGACACGGCCGAGTGCTCGAGTGGAACGGCTGCTCGCTTGTGCGTTGAACACTAGCCGAGGCTTTGCACTGCACGGGTTTGTGGTCAAGTCTCCCGAGTATTCTGAAGGATTTCACAACACTTGCGCTCAGGAGACCTGGCGTGGAAATACCAAACAAGCTAGTACAAGAAGAAGAGAAGTACATGGAGTTCTTCCCGTCAGGAAGGACCCCAGTGAGCAGGAGGGGGAGCTGCTCCAAGCTCTTCTTTTACAACAGTGTTCCAGCACAAAAGCCACATTATACAACTGCTGATCAAAGCTCTGCTGCTTGCTTACAAAACACAGAGAAATGAAACTACTGCTGGCCACAGTGGTTAAGAAGTGTCAACCAAACATGTCACGTCATCTGCTGGCGTCCTACCTGTCAATGTACAGGAGAAGTGATGGGGTGGCCATCCTGCTCCGTCACCTGCAAAAAACACTGAATCAAAATCCTTCTCTGTTCCCCAAAAAACAGAGAAGTAAAAAGAAAGAGTAAATAAAAGGAGAGCAGGAACTGAAGCTCTCCTTTAGGCTAGATTCAGGCCCATGGCTTCCATAGCTTTAGTTACAGAGTCCCACACAGCCGCTAAGTTCAGGCAGAGTGAGATTGTGGAGGAACCGGCAACGAGAGGCAAGTGGGAGGGGAGGAGACGGAGTCTGCAGGGCACAGAGGGAATGAGTAACTTCTCCATGAGAGGAAGGAGGGATAACAGAGAGAGATTACTGGGAGGGTTGGAAAGAAGGGAAGTACCGCCCGTTAACACATGATGGAGCGCATTCATTGATTTAATCTATAATCAATTACTCTGACGAGAACAAAAACACAGTGCGGCTGAAGATGAATGTTAGTTTTGCGAGTATTTGAATATTGGACAAAGTCAACCTTTGACCTGCAGGTGGTGTTAAAAGAAAAATCGGAGGATCTCCAGAGTCACCACGGATTTATGAACCAAATTAAATGTCAACCCATCTTATACTTGATAAGATGTTTTACTCTGGACCACAGTGTTGAAACAACCAACTCACAGCCATTAATCGCCCTGATGGCCCTGCATGCATTCAATATTACGACATATTCCATATAATATACAGTTACATAATAATATGTAATAATCCAGCCCTGCCACGCTATAATTACAGGCTACAGGACGTCTTAGAACCTTAAATGAAACCTTGAACCTCGTCCAATTACACACAAAAACGTGTCGACTCGGGAGATGTCGGGTTACAGACGCTTTTTACCAGCAGACTGGTCCAAAAAAGTATAACAATTAAAAATACAGGTTTGACTGGTGCTGTAAGATCCTCTTGATGTTGAACTGTGGGCCTCAATGGAAAGTGGAATGTGGCAAAGCAGTGAGAGGAAATGAAAAGCCTCCTGGATGATTGATGGCTGCATGTGAGCGTGAAACCAGCTTTAGAACCGCTTCAGACTAACCGCTGAAATCTCAATAGAACTTCAACAAGCTCATAGGTTGTGCTATGAAGTCATCAGTCATTCATCATCAACCCATCCAAGAGCAGTTCTGTTGTATGTAAATGAATGGTCTCTCTGGGTAAATAGAAACTGCTAACGAAGGATCTTTGTTTGACTTTGAATAGGTTGACCTTTGACCCCTGCTGCTCCGCTCTGCTGTCCTGGCTGATTGCTTTTCAGTGTGCTTACTTGACAGTATTTTGACTTCGTAGAACGCTGAATGGCTGGGTTTCTTATTTAATGTTCTCATTTATCTGAAGAAGGCTCTCTTGAACGACCTCTGAAAAAGTTCCTTCAAAATAAAACAAATATTTGAAAAATGCTGAGAGTTTTGTATTTAATTAACTAATTAACAAAAGGGTGCAGATTTTGTAATTATTATTTTACAACTAATCGATCTGCTCTATAAAATGATAAACTAATGAAACCTAACAGAGAATCAAAGAAATACAAATAAGCTAGAGACCACGTTGCCATGGGATCACACCAGCCACATCGGGCCTTGGTGCAGGTGGAGGCGGCCAATGGCCTCTTCCTCAAAAGCAAACTTCTGAGTTCTCATTTTGATCTCAACTCCACACCTGTAAGGTTTCAGAGCTACGTCTTGCACGTTTGTGATGCAGCAGGTGCCAAAATCCTTTCACAGAAACACAGACATACTGGCACAGGTGCTGAAAACGTCCTCTGTGGCAGCTCTGCTACAGCCGGAGTCTCCACCACCACATGTTGGTAGATAGAAGAGGAAGGAACCCCGCACGGCCAATCACACACACAGAAATGGGAAGTAACACTTCACATGCAACAGCATGACAGTGTCCTCTTTACAAACAGAGCAGCAGTAGAACGATGCAGTCTCCCTATTGGCCAATCAGTAACCACGACGCAAAATCTGTCCTGCTGCACGGAGGACATTCTTCAGCCAAGGTGGATGGTGGATTTAAAATATATTGGGACATGATGGGCCACCTCTGACTTATAAAGGCCGAGCTGATGTTCTTTACAATTAATGTCCTCAGTTTCATCAACCAGGTTTTATCCTGTGTTCATGTGATGGTCTGTTATTAAACTTCCTGTCCTTGCAACTTTGTATCACGAAAGCCAGTTTTTTTTTTTGTACGTTGTAAGTGAGCTGGAGTATGCGAGAGAGGTGGGCGAGGTTTGTAAAGCGACTTTGAGCAATGCCTACTTGTGCAAGGCTGCAATAAGGCCTCCGACAAAGAGTCTGTGAGGAGAGCAGGTACAGAGCGAGGCTGAGGTCGCCTACAATGCTTCTTTTGATGTTAAAAAAACGGAAATAATTAAGGATAATTTATGCCTTTCCTGATGTGATGTGCAGACAGGTGAAAATACATTAACAATATTAACAAACGTTAAAGAAAGATATATATCAAAAATGTAGGATTTAAAACATTGTCCTCTGAATGTCAGCTAGTTAACATTAGTGGCGCCCCCCCCCCAGTGTAGCATTAATAAGCACTACATAAACATTGTTTATATCCGCTTTCAGTAATCTTCGTAGTGTATCATCAGGACATTTTATCAATGTGCAGTATTTGCCAACATGTATAATCCATATTTTATGTTATCACAACTGGGATTTACTTTATTGCCATTCATGATGCGTTTACTACGGCCTCTCCTCTAAACCTTGTGTGTGTATGACTCAATGGAAGTTCCTTATCTAAAATAATACATTCATGTACTTCGCTGATATTCTGAACATACCTGTTGAACAAGCTCGCTAGAGGTCCCAGTTTCTTTTGTCTGCCCTCCTCTTCCTGTTGCGTGACCCCTGACCCCGGGTGCGGTCGCACTGGGCTCCACGAGTCTCCGGGCGACGACAGCGTCACGTCGGAGAAATGAGCGGCGCCGCTATTATCCGTCTCCAAGGTAACAATGGCGCTGGAGTCAGACGTGACGGTGAGATCCAGGATGTCCTCGTTGGAGACCGACAGTTCGGTGCTCATGCTGGACACGCTGCACACAGAGATGTCATCGCTTCGGTTCAGAGCTCCGCCCCCGAGACCCGTCCCCGTGGTTGCAGATAGTCGGAGGGCGGGGCTAAAGAGGCGGATGGAGTCGTACCCGCTGCGGGGGAAGGTGGAGGATTTGCGGATGGCGTTGCCATCGGACGGATCGTCATCTAAAGTCAAAGTGGCAGGAGAGTAGGAACTGGAGTCCCGGATAAAGCCTCTGTCACCTGGGCGTTGGTGGCCATGGAGGATGGGCTCCGGAGGGTTGATCTCCAGAGTTGGGATACCCGAGTCCTGGGAGGTCAAGCTGTGGCTGTCCTGGTTTAGGTCTGAGTAGCTCTTCTGGGGGCTGCAGTAGTAGATGGGGGTGGAGGAGCAGGACGGCCGGTAAGTGGGCAGGACGGACCCGCTGTGCATGGGTTCATGGCAGTGGTGGTTGGCACCATCGTGGAGATCAGTCTTAACACAGCCATTCTCCCCTAGGACTTCTCCAGACACACCTTCAAAAAGAATAGGAGATTCAATTAGTTTTTTACAACAGTTTTCATGATCTAAAGTGAGAAATAGTTCTATAATTGTGAAAGGAACATTTATCTGGTTATGAAACAGGCTGAATGTAATGTAAACATAAAGCAAATCAGCAAGAAGATTGGCTTTTTCTATATAGTTAGTCGTAATGGTTGAATACTACCGCTTCTCTGGTGTGTAGGATCTGGCTGTAGGTCAACGTGAATGGCCCTATAGAGCCAGAGCTTGGTTTGTCCCATCTGAGCTACTGTAGAAACATGGCGGCCGGCAGCATGAAGCTTTTTTAAATCCACATTCCAAATTGACCTTTATCAACCAAAAATGTCAAACATTCACTGGTTCCATATTGTCAACTGTGAGGGTGTTATACCGTCACATTTGATTGTTATACCACTGCAAACTGGATATTATTGGGTTGTGGGGAAGTCATATGAAGACGTCACCCTTGGGCTCCGGGAAATTATGATTCAGGCTAATTTGGGCCCCGAATGTGATTTTTATAGACATGACCAATCAAGAAAAATTACAAAACCACTAAATATCAGCTCTAAGAAATACAACATGACTAAAGGTTTCTTCTGATCGACAAGCACATCAGAGGAACTGGGTGTGGAGGCCTTGAGAAGTGAAAACTGATCCGACAGGCTGTAACTAGAGTCTGCACTGTAACGTGAACACCAGCTGGGAAGCTAAGCTAAAGCTAGCGTGTCAGTCAGTGACCCGTATCCCTCCTGGTTCAGTCTTTGGTTGACGCAGATGTATGTGGAGGTTTTTTCGACAGGAAGTACTGTCCGTGCTTGCTGACACTACGGGCCTCGAAAGTAAACACACCCTGGGTATAATTAATAAGCAAGTACAATTGGAAAGTAAAATACTTTTAAAGTCAACAGGGCCGAGCGTTTTTTCCCAAATGGTTGACACATCAAGCCAGATTCTTACCCGAGCTCTAAACCCTGACCTGCAAATTGTCTCGTGAGTCTGGCCAAAACAAAGCAGCAGGTCGGCCCCGTGCCACCGTGGAAATAATCTACAAATAAAGTCACAATCTGTGGAAACGCCTCATTATTATCACCATGTACTGCTGGAAAAAGTGCTTTAAATGTATATTAAAAAAATTAATGCGATGCCGCTCGTAAGGTTTTAACCATAAATCATGAAACCGTATTAGCAGTGAACTGTGAGGCCACACCAACACAGACATGCATGTTCTTGTCTTCAGAAGTCCTGATGAAAACAAAAGGTATTGTCGACAATAACTGAAACACCCATTATGAGCACACACGAAAGTATTGTTCTACGAGTCGTGATATTGTTATCAGCATCACTTTTAAACTTAACATGACATCACAAATGCTTTCTAAGAAAGCGGTTCTTCATTTGGGTTAAGACACAGTGTAACTTTCTAAGGGGCACTCAGGGGCCAAAGATTGGAATGCATGGTGTGATGCATATAATACGGGGCACATGACAAGTTGCCTGGGTTTCCCAGTCTGTTCGCCTCTTTTTCAATTCAGCTGTATATGCTTTTAACACATCAAAAAGTATATTTTTTGGCATTTCTCATGTTTTTAACGGTCTTACAAATACATTTTGGTGAGATGTGAACAAGTCCCGTCAGATAAAAATTCTAGTGCAGCTTGGTATTTATATGCAGAAAGACAACTAAGACTGGTATAGCCAATCACTAAATGTTAGGACTCATGGCTCATTAACTCTGGGGGTAAACATTACATTTTATCTCAAAGAATGCCACTCGATACTTTACATGTATGCTGAATTGAATACATTCTTCTGGCCAAATTAATGACTGGCTTCAAACAATTACGAGTCAAAGTATATGAACTTTGTGGTTAAATAAAAAATATATATTATAAAGTGGCCTTTTGTATTTTAAACGTATGCCGAATTAAATACTAGCTGTAAGTTATTCACAACACATGTCGTGGTTTATCTACTGTGTATATGCACAATATGTAATACAAATATATATAAATGCAGTTTGGCGTGACCTGTAATGTCAGCGGGAGAACCGCACACACAGTGTGAGGGCAGAGTTAATGTGCAATGTGTTAACAGTGACAACTACATAGCATGTGACGGCACGTCGACGTGACCTACCACAGCGGCTGTCTCTCCGGCCCTCGGTACCGCGGCTCGTGTTCGCCATGTTGCCGCCGGTTGATGCTACAGGTGGGCTGCAGGTATCCGCCGGCTGGAGCGGTCCATGATGATGTGATGATGCTGTGACACCACCGTCAGCTCCCTGCCTCCTCAACGCGGCTTAAGAGCACACAAACAGTACCAGCGCGAGGTGATTAGTCGGGAGGAACACGTACATTAAACGCAGGCTTGTTAACGTAAACAACACGTCTATAGGACTTACTCGTTAAGTGCACTTGCTGCTGACGCCAACTCGGTGCTTGTCGCAGCGCTTCCTCAAGTGCGGTCAAATTAAGTTAAAACGCAGGAGACGTGTTGTTGCTCTCCCGGCATCACTGCGGGAGACGAAACGCTGCTTCAGTGTTCCTGAAAACAAGCGCATTTGTAAAGTTTATCTGGTATTGGTAACATTTCATACCTGTTTTGACGCTTCCGCCGCCATTTTAAAAAACAAACTTGTGCCGTTGAGTGCGGTGTAATCGAGTGATGAATGCTCACCGTCGATGGGTTTACCTGTCTGCAGCTGAAGGCATTAATAATCGACCTGGCAACCTGCGTACTGTCCGTACAGACTCCTGTTAGGAGGACGTTTTGGTAGGAAAGAGGAAATCCCCGGAATAAAATTGTTACACATTTGAAATGTGTGAACTGTCGTCATTTTTTAAATATAATGTTTGTATAATAGCGAGTGTTTCAGGCTCCAAAATAGTGATTTCTGCCCAGATATTCCTAATATCTACATAACATAAATAATATAGGAACATTCTTCCTAAATGTAGTTTATTGGACAGCAAAATTGTATTGACTGAAATCCATCTTGACCCACCTGTTCAGTCACATTCCATTCAGCCCCGCCCCCCCCCCAAAAAAAATAAAAAGTCAATATACAAAATGTTCATAGGAACTTTATTTTTAATACTTGTTATAATCATTAGTACCAGATCACATAAATTACATTAAACTTAAGTATGTCAGCAATATATCAAGACATAGATGTATAACCTTATTTCTAATCTTATACAGATTACTAAAAATATGAAGTAACGGTCAATAAATGCTGAAGGGATGGTAATATTATATTAGTACAACCTATTGGATGGATGCTGTAGTGTTCAAACAATAAACACACCACAACTAAAATGTGTCTTTCAATGGAAATTTCTGACAAGCTTTCACAACAATATTAAGCATCAATAAAAATAGACTGAATCCTGATATCTGCTATGAATAACAAGCTGGTGGTTCCTCCTCAGCATCGTCACCCTGCCCTCTAGTGTCACCATGAGGTCGAGGATCTGAAACGTGAAGCTGCTCCTGCCTCCAGTCTGAGAAGGCACCACCTTGGTTATACACTACATAATAAAATAAGAAAAACACAGGGGATTCATAGGCTGAGGTTTGGTTTATTCCTTTATTAGATGTTAAGAAAAATCCACAATGAAACAAAATAATTTTCTCAGGGTGTACATGAAATCATAACACCGCTACTCGGGACAGATGGGATTTGGGAACAAAGAGGAAGAGGAAGGAGAGTCGAGGTGGGAATGAAAAGATGAGGAAAACTCTAGTTTACATTGCGGGGTATGTTCTTCAGACCACAGTGCAATCACCTGTCAGTGCCGTTCCAAATGCATATACCCTCACTGACTGCATTTTCTCATCATACATGTTTTTTTTGTTGTTTTTTTCTTTTAAGGCGGCCTATCAAAATGGAAGAATCAAATGGAGAAAGGTGTGATGCATTCCTTCCAACTCCCATGCAAGTGCTCTTTGTGACTCTGCTTCTTGCACACATTCACTCAAATTCACACAGTCATGAACATTCTTCCAATCACTGAATTAACCTTACTTGTATTTTTTTAAACCAAAATATTTTGTTAAATCCAACATAAAAAAAAACGAGTGTGATGTTTGCATGCTGCATTTTTCAGAGATGTTTTTTTATTTTTTATCTCAGGTGTCCTCTCACTCAAAATGAATCAACATGCAAAATGAACTGAATGACTTTTCACCGTATATTCTTGAATGTTTACATGCGCCATGGTATTGCATAGAACTCCACATTGCTTATGCAATCTACAATGGCTTAGTTCTTTTTTATTTCTCCCTTAAAACTAGCTATAAGTCAATGACAGTCTGTGGTTTGCTTGGAAAGAACCAGAGTTGTTCCGATACTGATGCTAGTATCAGAAAAGCTTCCAATCAGGTCCATGCACCGGTTCATATAAAGTTATAATATCACAGGATCTGCCCGATCGGTACGGTGCAACTCTCAACAGGGATGACACACAAGTGTGATGCCTTTCTCGTTGGCTACTTCCATGGACAGAAGCAGCTAACGAGTGAGCCGTGTCGCTTCTCTCTCATTTCTGTTGAGAGTTGCGAGCGAAAAGCGGAACGTTAGCCAGAGCAATCAAAATGTTAGCGCTGGCAACAGTTTACACCGAACAACCTGTCAAACTAGTAAATAAAGGAAAGTTCAATGCCATTCATTCCCTGTATGCATTTGTCCGGTACTGGGCCGATTAGCAAGTTCAGGTGTCGGGAAGGAAAAATAAATGGTATCGGAACATCTCTAGAAAGAACTCCAGTCAATAACTTCTGCTCTACAATCAAAGAAAGGTTTGACATTAATGCATCAATGTGTGTAGATTATGCAGTATGCTCATATCAAAAGATTCCTGAGTGTCTGATGACTGTCAAAGAAAGGTGACAAGACCCTGAAGTTGGATTATCTTTCATTCAGCTACTTGGGGGTCTTTTTTTAAATTGAAGTGGCATTGGACTGAACAAACCTATGGTTGTGCAAACAATCTTTGCATTTTTTTTTTTTTAAACGAGGCCATTTCCAGAGTCATGCCTGAAATAGAGACCTAACAGAGAGTCTGCTCACACGTCTTTAATTGCCCGTTAATGGAGGGGGGATTTCAGTTGTCCGTTTTATCTTTATGGTATGTGACAAAGAAATCACCCCGCTACTGTCCTCATTACCAATTTAGAAAGATTTAAAGGTGGACTTTATTCATTCTATATTTACTTTAGTATAATATTCCATTTCTGCCAACAAATCCCACTAAATGTTCCAACCTGTTCCTTTAGATCGAAAGAAAATAAAACAGAAATGCACTATTGAACTTTCAAAGCACGGGTCACAAGTAGGGCCAGTCCAACCACACCTCAAAGGGTTTTACAGCCAACGTGTTTCAAATTCAGAGGGCGCTGACGCGTTTGCATTTCTGTGAACGTACGTCTCTGCATACGTTCACGTTTCTCTGAGATAAAGTTCTAGTACACGCATTCCGAACCAGTGCCTTCACAAGTTCTGTTGCCAACACAAACACACACACACACACACACACACACACACACACACACACACACACAAAGTGAGACATTACTCAATATTTCAACAAGATATATTGTAAACCAAAAAAAAATAAAAACACACCTTTGTATGGAAAAAAAAAAAGCATTTGTACCTTAGTGTAATTCTGCCATGTTTTTGGTTTCGCCACTTGTTTTGTGATACGTTTGTGTAGTTGAGCGTCTGTACTTCCTGCTTGTGGACCAGTGACTGAATGGATGTGTAGTAACGTGAGATTTAATACCTGCAGGTGTTTCTGCTTCGGCTGTTACAGGCCTGACAACTAAGAGGTTACCGTAAAGTCAAAACCAAGCCACATTAGGCAAGACCCGCCATCAGGCTTAACCCTTTTTTTTTTTTTTTAAATCACAATTTTCGCAAAAAAGGAGTGACGGTCTGGACTACAAACAAAACTAGGCTATGCCGTCTACTTATCATAGCCGGATTATGGAACTGCAACTTCAAAAAGGTTTTTGAACATATTTATAGCACCAAATAGTCTGTACCATAGAAATCAAAACAGTTTCATTCAGTTGTAACACAGGTTTCTGCAGAAATGGCTGTAGTCTTTTCACGATGGGTCTTTACCCCAAAACATAAACTTTTTTTTGTCTTTTCGTATTCCCCAGATTCTTTTACAGCATTGCATTTCAAGTAGATTATTAGTATTTTTTTTTTTTTTTCCAACAAAACGTTTGATTTCCTGTTTTTTGTGAAGGATTTTTTAGTTTTTTTGCCTCACAAGCCGTACTATGTCTACTACTAGCTCTGTAGGACTATCACCATTCAAAAATCAGACTCATTTATAACTTTTCACACACGGGGAGTTTAGGGATATTGAGAAGAAAGCTGCACACATTCTCTACTTCACATTCAGAAAGTCATCGCAACACACTTTTTTTTTTTTTTTTTTTTTTAAATTAAACTCAAATTCTTACACAACTCAAAAAAAAAGGCCAACATCCTTGTATTATTCTTTCCGAACACAAGATGGAAAGTAGAGGATGCGATAGCAGTCGTTTCACACAACTAGAAGAAGAGGAGTGAGACTGGCTGGACGAACACACATGCACAACCATTCAGATACCACCGACGACCGGGATCCGAGCTCAAAAGCAAAAACGGTGGGAACAAAACCGACGAGGATAGAACAAAAGATTGTCCCTACTACCTAACTGTGAGACGTAAATGAGGACCAGTGTACAGAAGAATCAAATGAACACATTCTAAAAACGCTTAAAATGCACGTCTGCACATTGCGTCACTCAAAGACAGAACATATTTTTGGAGTTTTCCTATTTTCTCTCACATTTTGTTGATCCGATTGTTGATTACACACGGTTTTAAGTTAGTAAATGAAAACCTGCAGGGTTATGTGTGGGTGTTTTTTTTTTTTTTTTTTTTTTTTTTTTTTTCTTGTTTTTTTTTTTGGAGGAGTGTCAGAAAATGAGCCTACATTAGGTTTTCCAGCTCTGAGATGACCCTGAATCGTTGCTGGTAGAGGTCCAGTCACAGAAGGAGAGGATGGTTTCCTCTCTATGACGGACATCCTCTGCAGAACTGGAGTATTCAAATGTTGCTGCTCCCTGCAGAGAGAAGTCAGACAAAGAGGTTAGACTGTTATCCACGCTGCATCCGTTAGTGTTTTCAAACTGACCGGTCAGGTTCTGTGACACACAAATGGGGATATTATTTACATAGCTCACATATTGTGATGGCCAGAAGTATACAGGTCTGTCTCTTGGATGTAAAAGGGATACTTTGGATTTTGTCTTTAGTGAGATTGTATGTGTTTTTAAGCTTTGTTTATACTCGCGCGAGGCCTCCACGGATGGCGCGCAAGCTACAAGCACGGAGTTATTGGCAAAGCGCCATACACCATCCTCCTCAATGCAGAGGACTTGTAATCAACTGTAAACTCATATCTCGTATTCATGGACATACTTAATCTGCCTTTATATGATCCCTGTAAAGAAAGAGGTCAAGTATTAAATGTGTTTCTCCCTCTACTGTAGGCGATACACCCACTAAGGAGATGTACCTCATAAAACCCCACTTCAAAAATCCAAACTATCCTTTTATCACCTCGTCGATATTTGGCCAGTCCATCAGCCTTGTTTTCCATGAGCTCCTTGTGTGTCATGGAACCTAGGTCACACATTTCTATGTGATGCCAGAGACACATTACAATGAAGCATTTCAAGAGAGTGGAGAGTCAGAGTGGATCTGGCCTCTGTTCATCCCTCAATGATCATCATATTCAATTTCACATGCAATTTTCAATAATAGGGAAATAAGTGGCAGAGGCAGTGCTCACTGTCTCTTTGCTGGTGAATATAATTCTAAACAATGTAAATATTGTGTAATGATAACAATAATACATATTGTCTGCAGAGGGTTTAGTGGGTTGATCGATGCATGGTGCAAGATCAGTCACTTTCAGATCAGTTTTCAGCTACTACAGATATTTACCGCACATTCTGTTGTAGTTCAGGGACTGAGTTCCATAAGTCGTCTGTTGCCTACTGACTTCAACTGTTGTATATACTGATCATCTCTCAATTTGAAATAAAATAATAAAAATAAAAAAAACATGAACTGTGTCACTGGTTTGGTGTGAATGAAATAAGAAACATTTAAGTGTACCTGTACACTGAGATCCAGGGAAAAGGGGGGAACAGAGTGTGTTCTGCCACCAGCACTCGTCTTGCTGGTTGCCAGTTCCTCCCTGTCCACTCATATTTAACAGAGGGAACTAAACGAGACAAATGAGAAGTGGTTAGTGTGTTTCAGAGACATCACAGGTGGAAGACATTTTACAGCTGATGACTGGTTATGAAACACCGTGTGGTTAGGCCGGCACTTTTGTTTAAAGTCTCACTGATCACAAAATATTAAGAATGTTAGGGGACCATTGTAAGAAACCCTCACCTCTGGCACATCTCCAACAAAGTCATAAGCAATCCCATACTTGGGGAGCTGACCTGCTGGCCCAGACAAACAGGACTGCTTCTCCCCTGAAGATTCCTCATTTTGAACCTTGCCGACAGAGACGTCGGTCTGTCCACCTGCAGTTGATGCAGCTGCTGCCGTTTTGCAGTCCAAGCAAATCTCTTGCTCAGCGATTGGCAGGAGGGTACTGGAGCCCTCCTGTGAATCCAGAGAGGTCTGGGCACTCTTCTCCATGCCAGACTTCTTTAATCTGGGTAAGAATTTACCAGATTCCAGTTCTGACTTCCCGTAATAAGGGCCCTCGCATTCCGCATCCTCCTCCAGAGGTTTGAGATCTGCCTGAGGATCATCGAAGACGTCCAGCGGCGCCTGGACGGGAAAAGTCGTCTCCTCTTTGTCAGTCTCAGCCTCTGAATCACTCACTCCGCCAGGAGATAACTCCGAGGCCGATATCGGTCGAAAATGAGTCCTGGGGGAGATGCGAATGGCCCTGTACTGCGTCCGGTTGATGCCATATATTCGTGGGTGGAAGGCTTCGTTCTCAGAGTCCGAGCAAAGAATGGATTTGGGCTTGAACCCCGGACTGAACGAAGCCATGTCCTCGGGCTCAAAAGAACACTCAACATGGAGGACTTGAGAGAAGGGATTGTTCAGGTTGAAGGATGCAAACGGGTATTCTAAACCGTGCTCCTCACTTTGCAAGCCTCCGTAAGATCCAAGCAAATCTTCATGGAAGATGAAAGAAAATCCCTTATTCAATCCGTCTCCGCCTCCTCTGATGGCCTGGTCACTCTGCCCGAAGGACACAAGAGGCCTCCACAGGGGCCTGTGCCCGGGGGCAAAGCAGCTGCTAGTGTTCATGAACACATCTGTGCCAGTGATGGTAAGCATGTCTGAGCTGGAAGCAGATGCAGCTGCAGCGGCACACTGTAGCAGGCTGTCCTGGGTGTCACTTGGCGGCACGACGGCCCAGTTCTTATCACCGCTTAGCGTCTTCAACTCTCCGTACACCCCTCCCAGGATGAATGATGTACTCTCCTTGTCAGAGTTCAAATCCCAGGGCTTGGACGGAGTCATGTAATCCCCAGCACCATCTACCTTGGAGAGTTTGTTTTTGGCTAAGTCCTGTTCCTTCTTGCCTTCCCAAAGGTGATACTCTGACCTCTGCACTGCTTTTTTCTGAGGCCCTTGAATCGGAACTTCTTTCGCCTGCACTTCCAGACAGCTGCAGCAGTAACCGCCTGACTCATCGGAGAATAGCCCCTCGCTCGGTTTCTCTGCTCCTGGCGTCGACATTACAGATTTGTCGTCTCCTATTGCAGTCCAAATGTCCTTCCTTATCCCTGAGCTGTAGTCATCACCGTGTTGGTTTGCGTTGTCCGAAAACATGCCAGTGCTGTACTGTTTACTCTCAACCTCTTCCAATGCGATACCACAAATGGACTCCAATTTGGATTTTTTGGTGAGGGTCTTGTTGGATGCTGTACTAACACCGACCTCCTCACACTTGCGGCCAGAGTTTTCTTGCAAAAAATCCAAGATCTCCTCCTCCAGATATGTACCAGAGATAGGAGGGATTACACAATCAATCTCCTCATTGCCAATTTGAGCAGCATCCTCCGTCGGAACATTTCCTTGCTCGTTGTCTGACCGAGTCTCCTCTGAGTGGGACCACGGACTGCAAGTTCGTGTCGAAAGGTTAGAACAGTGTTCAGTTTCGTCAAAGGCACTATTTTTGGTCCATATTAGCAAACGAGACTGTTTATTAGAATGTGGGTCGAGACAGCTACTAGAATCTGTGTTGTTTTCGTGACCAACGGCGAGCGAGTCGCGGGGAAAAGGAAGAGTGGGGCTGTCATACTGCAGCTCGAAAAGAGAGAAGCAGGACGAGTTTAAACCAGACGGTTCACTGGTGGCTTCAGAGACGGTCGGCTCCTCCAGATTTCCAGACAGCTTGCTCAGGGTGAAGGAAACACTATCAAGGAGGGGGGAGAGTCGGATGGGAGAGTCTCCCACGAAGCTTTCTCCATCTATATCTTCTGAAGTAGACGGCGAATAACATCCCCACACTTGAGCCATGTTTTTCAGATCCTCCATTAAGAATCCAAAAGATCCCGGAGCGTCCTGCGAGTTGGCCCGTATTGCACTTTTCCCTTGCTGCTCAAGGCCCTCTAACACTAAACAACATTCTGCCTCCACGTCTCCTTGCTCTTTGCTTTTTTGTCGAATCATGCTTAAGATCCGACTCTCTTGTATAGAGTCTGAGGCACTAGTATCCAATATGGATTGATAAATGTCAACTTCATAGAAGTGAGTGAATTCAGACAGATGCTTGTCATCTAAATCTCTACTATCCTCTGGCTGAGGGCAGCTTGAGGTCCCAGTGAGTTCAACAGTTTCATCTTCTGCTTCGCCGGGCCCTTCCACAAAGTGCCCATCCACAAACGAGCCTGCTGTTAGGTATGCCCTCTGGTAGCTCTCATTGGCAATGCAGATTCCCTGGATTCTCTCCGGCAGCCTCTCCATGTCGGTTGACAAAGCAAAGCCATCAGGAGAGTCTGCCTTCTTTCGATATTTTGTTTCCAGCTTGCTTTGTCTGCTGCTGAAAGGTACAAAATACTCTGTGATGGGCTCAGTGTACCAAAGTGGCTCCTCCATGTATTCTTTTTTGTCTCTGGCCTCAGCTCCGAACTCTTTCGCCTCCTTCCAGCCTGGATCTTTTCGAATCTCCTTCAGAGGTCTCTTCCCCTTTTTGTAAAGCTGTGGTTGTTTGGCAGCGCCTCCAGTGGCGCTGCTGCTGTTCCCTCCTGTGTTCCTTCGCTCCTCTCTGTCGATTACCTTCACCTGAAGCTTCACCTGCCCGCTGTTGCGTGTTCTCTTATTCTTTGCAGCCTCCCTGGATTTGTGCCTGATTCTAACTGCCTTGCTTCTGGACGACTTCAAGTCACCCTGGTTCCCACTTGAGCTTGATCCCGCCTCGCTGGAGCCAGAAGACCAGGATCTGGGTCTGTATTTGCCCTCAGATCGGTGTCTCGTCTGTCTCTTGGAGTGGACGGTAGATTTCTCCTCTGCTGCTGCACCACCACCACGGTATCGATTTTCTTTCTCCTTCTTGCTCCGTCGTTGCTGGCCTCTTTCGTTGGCCACAGTGGTGATGGCGCCACAGGCTTCCAGGTTTCGCTCCCTTGCAGTCTCACCTTCACTGTTGCAATCTTTTGGGGAAGAGGTGTCTGTGCTGGTCTGCGGGGCTGCGGAGGAAGATGAACTTGAGTATGTGCAGGCCTTAGCCTTGTTCCACACCGTCATGATCTCTTGGAGACAAACAGGTTTCTCTGACAAAGGAGGAAAGGCTTCATAATACCTGCAGTCACAACAGACAAGAGAGACAACTTGATTTCAATGCAGTCACAGCAGTAGAGTTCACATAGCATACACTTTTTGTAAATACACATATTCATAGATCCACATTATCCATGTTGAGGCTTACATTTCCACCTGGTCCTTTGAAGAGGGGGACTCAGCTCGCTCTGGAGACTGAGAGCCATCAGATTTCTTTTGAATCTGTTTTTCCTCTGTAAAAAGCATTGAACATTAAGACATGTTATTGGAGCAATTGTTATTCCAAAACTTTAATTTTATAAATATGATGATAAAGGTGTGAACCAAACCTTTCTGTTTGTTTTGGATGTCCTTTAGTTTAGAGCAAAGCTCTTCAACCAGGCTCTCAATTCCAGAGTTCTGCACAAATGACAAAGAGAAGAAACAGATTTTTGAGAACTCAAACATAATATTATGAACAGTTGATATCAATCTCATTACATGATGTTCTCATATATTTGTGAACGTGACACATAGGGATGCACAACTCAGACTTGTTCAGTCCCGACAATGATAACAATACCTGTGGTTTAGGTGTCAGCCGTACAGAGTACGATCTGGTACCCGTGTTTAATTAATACGCCTCACTGTGTGGAAGTGAGGGGGATCATTCTGAATGTGTGCGGCAACATCAGGCTTCACTTCAATATTGCTTTCCTAACTTTGTAAAACTAAACGCAAGATTCAAATAAATACATAAATTAGATGTAAATTTAATGAATTGTTATTTGTCATTAAAATAATAAAGAGAGGGTGGGTAAAACAAAAAGTCAAAATGAACAGGAATTATAATTCTAGTGTAAACCTTTTTAATGCAGCAACAAATCAAACAAGAATTAAAAAGCAACTTGGTTCCACGTCTTTCTCAACAGGAGGGACCAATCCGTCATTTTTGTGATTAAAGGACGACACAGTTGCTGGTCAATATCATAGTAATGGAGTATTACTGGTACTATAGTATAGTGATATGTATTGTAGTGATCAGTTGACTTAACTAAATCCTGCCCAGAGATTTTAAGGGGCACACCGAGTAGCAGCCCTAGACTCTTTGCAGAACTTTTGCCTTTTGTAAACAAATATATAATGCAATACAAAATACAAGCCATGAAGTAAACACAAAAGAATAATTTAGTTTCTTACTCCAAAACAACATGTGTAACAAGATCCAGTAGCCTTAGGTGAGAATGCCGGCCCCCTAATGTGACCCAAAAGAAAGAGTGAAAGGTTTGGAGTTGACACAAGCCAGCTGACTTGTGAGAGCTTAGGCATGTTCGGCCATGACAGCGCTATATTTAGCTGTGTAGAAATGCTTTAAAAAAAAAAATCATTATAATAAAAAGGGCTAAGCAACAGTAGAAGTGATTGCCTCACTATGTTCTGAGACACTGAATGTTTACTACATATCCTGTTTAGCTTAGATCCCTCTCACATTGAGCAGCATGACGCGTGAAAAACAAACAAACACAAGCTTCCATCAAGTGGGCACCGTGGAAGCGAATGGCCTCAAAGCAACTCTCCTCCGCTACGTAGCTGCTCCTCATTACCAACCCTGCCAGACACTTTAGCTCCCTCGTTTCCTGTTCACTCTTCCAGAAGAGAATATTCCTTACCATGCCACCTCATGAGAAGCGAAGCAAAGTTTTCTCCTGCCCTGCGTTTCCTCTTGCATCATTGTGCTAATGCCGGTCAGCTGACAGCCGACCGACTACGCCGCTCACTGCTGCGATTCGTTGCAGTGTGTGCTGGTTAAAAAATAGACTGCAGAATCCAGTCCCCGGAGAGGAGCTCAACGCTCCTCCTTTTGCCTCGCAGACCCCCCTCCTCCAGCTTTATGTTGTGTCACTCTCAACTAAATCACACCTCCCTTACTGCTGCAGGCCACCGGCGAAAATGTCAGCAAATCTCTCTGGAGCTTTTTCAGTCACACAAACGGTATGGAAGAAAAATTTGTATACTTTTGGGACATGTTAGGATAGCATTTGCTTTATGTCAAGAAAAAAAAAAAAAAAACTTTGAAATACTGACCTTAATATAACCATTCTAATGAAGACTAACTGAAGGTGTGGCCACCCAGGCAAACGAGGGGCGATGCCTGGGCAATGAAGATCTTCCCTTGTTCAATGCTTTAGCCTTCCACATTGACATTCAGTGTCTATTCACCGTGATTTATCCAGTTAATATCTGCATGACTGCACCATAACAAACAACAAGGAATACTACAGCAAAACATTCCGGACAAGCCTTCTGTACTCAGAAAGCGTTTTATCTTACAGTTTCACATAAGAAGGGGCCGGTCAAACTGTTCCTGCTTCAATGCACGAGTAATGACTCGCTTGCATTCCTCCAAAGCCAAAGTGATTCAAGTTAACTGTTGTTTTATACCACAGAAAAGAGTCAGACTGAGTGGTAATGATGCTTACCTCATCAGATGCAGAGCGGAGGCATTGCACAGCAGCTTGCTTCTTCATTTCCTCCAGACTCAGGTCGGTCCCTCCTTTCTTCTTACTCTTGCCCCATTTCTTCCCAGTTCCCTTCTCCCAGCCCAAGAAGATGTCGTTTTCCTTTTGCAAAAAAAAAACGGGAGAAGTCAGTCACAGTGAAACAAAAGAAAAAGCATAGAAAGATTACACAAATGATATAATAAATGACTATAAACATTTCCATACAGGCTTTATACCATCAGCACACAAACACGGTAAACTTGCATATAGCCTATTTCACACAGGAATGTGGGGTCGTTATTCTGCCTCGCCTTTCTGTATAAAAAGGTACGAACACAGAAGGGGGGGGGGGGACAGAGTTGCTCCGCCATTAAGCGGGCAGCGGAGGAAGTCACAGAGGAGAGACGACGTCTGTGTAAAAGCGACAGCCGGCACGGCGGAACTACACGCGCACACATTAGACGCCAACGCTGTTGTGTTACACGTCACGACTCTTTTGCTCCCAGAATGCCGGCATGCTATCTAAAATCCCACACTGGGGTGACATTGCTGCTTGGTTTAGTGTAAAAAAGGCAAAGCCGTCGCGATGCCGGATCTGCCTCAACTTCTTTATGGTGGAATCTCTGTGTGAAACTGGCTTATGTCAGTTTAGTCCTCGGTACAAGTGCCATGATGTGAAAGAAAAGCTCCATTGTTAACTTCTTGATGTCTTCCTCTAACGAGGTCATTATATTGACGCACTCACTTCCCTTCCTGAATAAAGCCTACTGCCCACTCTTTTGACAACGCAAAACACAAACAATGACAAACAATCATTTTCTACGCTTTTTGACTTGACTAGCAATGTTCATTAAAGATTGTGAGAGCCCACCTGGTCCTGCAGGTCATAGTCGTAACTGTCATGCAGGAGAAGGCTGAGGACGTAGCGGGTGTAAATCATGGCATCAATCCCGCACTTCTCAAGCTCCTGGCCGAGCCAGCTTTGAACTGGACCCAGCGACTGGAGCAGGGACATCTCCGAGGCAGGCAGGGGGCCCACGAGGGGGTAGGGGCAAGAGAGGTTTTCAGGAGGAGCAGGACCGTCTGAATCGGTGCTCACGGGACGCATAGGACCTCAGGTGTTGGCCATTCTCAGGTGAAGCAGCATTGTGATGGGTAGTTACTGTCGGGTGGTCGGTGGAGAAGGGTACAGAGAGAGGACGAGGCAGAACCTTGGGAAGAGGGGGCAGTCACTCCAGCAGGACGCACTGAAGGGGCTCTACATGGGGAGGCATGTAGGATGGTGTTTTTTTTTTTATTATTGCTTTGAGCAAAAAGGGGATTTTACTCGTCAGGCATGGCTTGTGCTGCTGATAGATCTCAGCTGCTGAGCAAAACACGGGACGTGTTTGCGTCTCAGTCGGAAGGGTCCATTGTGGGGCTTCGTCTTACTTCAACGGCACAACCTGAAACAGAGCAAATAATTATCAGTTTCACTGCGATATTTTCAATGCTCAATGCAAGCACTTGAAAAAAAAAAAAAAAAAAAGACATGGTCAAAGACCTTATACACAACCCTGACACAGAACCAAACAGAAGGAATCAAGGCGTCTTTATATTAAAAGATGCATGAAGGGATGATGGAAATGATATTTTCCATGATTTAAAAAAAAAAGGGAGACAAACAGTAAGACAAAAGCTCATACAGATCCTACCACAGCATATAAATCTTGTTCCTTCTCCCAAAGGATGTAGCCTGTTCATAGCCTTGCTTACCAGCACGTTAATGGGCTCCTTAGAGAGCATGAGCTCTTTAAATAATGTAGACAGCAGTCACAATCATGATCACACATTATGGTGGTAAGCCCTGTGTAAAGTGAGTAACAGGCCAACAGGGCGATGTGCGTTATTGAAGTTTGAGTGCTTAATGAGCCTCCTGTTAAGGACATGCAATGTAACACAAGAAAGTGATAGGCCATATGAAACACCTGGATGACAGCAAGGTTTATAAAACTCCTACAACAGGAAGCACCACTTATTCCCTCCCCTTACAACCACAAAAAAGAGCTGCATAGTTTAATTTGAGAGCAATAAAACCAAATACGTCCTGGGTTAGTAGCCATGGCAAAACAAGAACCAGCGAACCCCAGCGGTTGGGTATAACAGTGGGCACCGGGCAGGGGAACCCTTGCTGTCAAATTAATGAGTTTAGTTTAAGAGCAGCGAATTAGGGAACCGACATGAAGAGCAAATGGAGGCTGCGCCAATTTGATTGGCTGGCCCGGTCGTAACTCATCAGTTGGATATTAAAGGCTAGCCATAGAGGCGTCAAAGAGGCAAAAGTTATGTCGTATGCAACCATACTGTTTGAGCAAGCCTTCCGTAGAGGAATATTATCAGATAAATAAATACAGAGGAACAACAGCTAAAAGGTTAGCTAGCTTCATCGCTAATTGCTCATGCTAAATATGGCTGACCAGTGTCTACAGCCCAGCTGTTCCTTGAACGCACACTAGCCCCGAAAGCTAGCTCCTGACTGCACTGTTCACATACCAACTTTATCACACAACCCGCTATTTAATGCGATTTCTCTGACATCGAAAGGAACGAGATAATGCAGCTTGTGTCGTATTAACTTGCGGATTCGCCTACTTTACTTCGGGTGCATGGTAACGCTGTGCAAACATGTAACGTTATGGATTAACGTCACTGGCATTAGCGTTATATTGCTGGGCTATGTGCGGCAATGCAACCACAGAACAGCCAGGCGAAATCTTTAAGATAAAGTCACGTTGTTGGTGTCATTGTTGTGATGATTGACCACAGAGTCGGAGGTTAGGTGACTAACGTTGTTCTGACTCGTGGTACTAACGTCGGTTAGCTCGCGTCACAAGGTTAGCTGAACCAGCGACCTTTAACGTGAGCTAACGAGCTAAATTAGCCGAGTTAGTGAGGGCTAACGTTACTGCTGCTGTCAAACAGTTTATTAGGACGTTTAAAGTGAACGTTACTTGACATGCTTTATTTAGGTTAGACAGGATAGAGGAACTTGCGATCTAATTAATGTAATGCTAATAACGACGTCTATATGTATAGTTATGTCAGGTGAATTGTTTCTATTCAGTGACAGAGCCCTGACGGGTCTCCATTAACTAGCTAGTTAACAGTTCACGTTAGCTAGCAAGCAGCAACACGTTTACGTCAGGCCAAGTCTAAACTTTCAGTCGGAAACGTAGCTAAAGTCAGGACCATATTTCAGAGATATAAATGTAAACGAACGTTAGCTAACGTTAGCTTTCTTGTACGCTTGTTGTTGTGATCGAGAGGAGGAGCGGCTGCTCCAGAGCACTGTCAGACGTTTCCCATCAAAATGTACGCCATATCGTCACACAGCGAAATAGTAAACTGCTTACAAACACAACACTAAACGGGGACAAAAACACCACAGTGCGATAAGAAACCTGCCGGTCCACTGGTGTACCTACCTGCCGTGGGCTGAAGTAAAGAAGAGCGGCTATTTCTCTCCCGCTGCCGTTCCGAGCTCGAGCTCTGGAATCCGCTGCGGTAGCATCGCGTATCATGGACGCCGACAGAAATGGCGCTGTTTTTCACATCCAGTGCTGCTTCAATAGCGTCAAGGAAACCGGCGACATTTCGGCTCAAGCTAGCGGAAGGTCATTCGTCGATGACACTTAATACCCAGAACCACAATGTCCGCTATCGAAAATCCTGTTTCATTCAGAGAAGGACTCCCGAATGCGCCACCCTCCGCGTTCGTATCTAGGCAACAAGGCGAACCTCTGCCGTCCTATTCGTTTTAGGTTTGATTCCTCCGCCAGGGTATTGCATCAGAAGCCCAACTAGTACTTATCATTTGTACTGTATTCAAATGAGGAATGACATTGAGGAGATTAAACTCAGCTCTGAAATTGAATTAGTGATTAAATCCTAGCTCTTTTAAATTTGTAAAAATAAAAACACACAAGCACAAATAACTCTTGTCTCGTATGTGTATATCTACAAAATACACATAACAATATTGTTACAGTTGAAAATCGTTTTTAAATTACTGTCATTATTATTTACTCCACAAAGTATGAATTATGAATTATTTTCATATAAAGTTATTATGCTTCATAACACAGAGTACATACCTTATCAACATAATTAACAAAATGTATAAATTAAGCAGAAATAACATTTCTGTGCAATTTTGCCATTTGACTACAGCTTTGAGTTTTCAATATCTTGCACAAACTGAACCAGTAATAATTATCCTTAAAAAAGGCAAATTTTCAGTTAAAGTTTTGACAAAGCAACCATACATAAACTGATTTAAGATTTAATTTAGTATCACCAGGGCCTTCTATTCTTTATTATGAACCACTGTTTAAAGCAGAGTTGTAGCTTTAATTTTCATAAAGAAGCAATCCCACCGCTAATGTCAGTACTGCTTTTGTAATTTAAAAAAACCCTCTCTCCCTCTCGAAGCCTCTCGGTTGCCACTAACGACGAAGTGTGTATGTATGTTGGGGGATGGTGCTCATTCTTTACACTCAGCACCTGCCCCTAATCAAGGGTCCATAGTGTGGCACACTTCATGTGCCCTCCGGCCCCTGGGGTTATGACCTCTGGGACGAGATGAGTCGAGGCGTATTGCACGGCTGTATACTCCTGGCACCACACACACACACACACACACACACACACACATACACATACACATACACACGCTTCATTAACAGATGTTATCTTTAAGTGTATGTGGGGTGAGTAAAGAGAGTCCAAAAGAGGTCAAGACAGGAGTGTGTGGAGTCTGTGCGTGCACAAAACTACAGTTCCCAATTATGAGTTCTGCTTTTGATCTTTATCGGAAGCCAGAGCAGTGCAGCCAAAGGCCAAACACAAATTGACTCTCTGCAACACTGAGGCCTGATCGATGAGGAAGTTGTGCCGGTTTTCAACATTATCCTGCCGCTGATAAAATCTCAACTGAACCTCAGCCACGAGCACAGTAAGATGCAACAACTTAACATTCGCAGACAAACCTCTAAATCTGGTTGCTCTATGCGCTGACGGCTTTCTCTTTTGCCAGCTTTAATTGAAAGTCAATGTGGAGCAGATAGCCCCGTCAAAAGATGCCCCATAATCCTCTCCCAGAAAGAGTGTTCGGCAGAGGGGGGATGGGGGGGGTAAGAGGTGATTTCACTTCGACAAGAACTTGTGTCCCACAAAGCTTTATTGTTCTTTTCCACCTTAACGGTGAGTTTACGGAGCCTTCTGAGGTCAAGCTGGTTATCATCCGCAGGGTGGGTCATTGAGGTAAATCCTTTATTAGTCACAGCTCACGAGTTAGATAAGTAGACATGTGGTACACTGTGCATGCTGACTTGTTTACATTGGCTCGGCATCCTAACCCAACCTCATAGGCATCTTCTCCTTCTTTATTCAGAATAAACTCATTGGCACGTGATCTAAAGAGGCTGATTTGCTCTGTGACTCAATTGTTAACTCAATCAGAGATATCGATCCGTGGGCTCGGTCGACAGGGATCAATCGGTCTGATGGCTTGGGGTCGTCGGTCTCACCCTACAATCACACAACACTGCAGCACCGCATCAGGACTAACAGCTAACATTACGCAATGCAAGTCAAACAAATGTTCTGTCATCATTTGATGAGGTGATAAGTGACTATTGAGTGAAGGAGGAAGGGCATGTGGTTGTTTCAGTGATGATCCACACCCTGGAGTATGCGGAGGGATTTAAACTACTGGTCGACTGAACAGCTGATGCCAAACCTCGTGATGAAAACATAAAGCTCATATCATTTCTATGGGTCCAACAGCTTCGGATGAATTCCGATATGACGGTGATGTAAGGCCGAGATAGCTCTGACAACGTGTAAGTGTGTCTGTGCTGAAGGACTTTTCTAGGGCTGCTGACGATAAAGAAGGACAAAGTCTCCCTGTCATGTGTTTCACTGTGTGTTTGTGTGTGTGCGTGTGTGTGTGTGTGTGTGAGTGAATAAGGGAATAAGACAGAGAGCAGGCCTGTTTGCATCAGGACGGTGGACAAACATGGCTCGTTTTACTTACGTCACAGGCAAGTGGCTGTAAAAGCGTGTAAATGTGGATTACATCATGCGGTCACAGTCTATCCACAGAGAGCCTGTTATCAGCACAGCACAGGCACGAATGTGCTCTCAATGCAAATAGCGTGCCCTCACAGCCCTCTGTTAACCTGTCTGCACCTCTGCAGTAATGAATGATTACTGAGAGGTGCTTTGACGGGTTTGCAAAGTGCTCCTAGTCAAACGGACAGTTTCTCTCTCTTTGATCAGAGCCTTAACAGTTTGAGGGAACAGAACCCAATCTAAAGTAAATGTATCCTTTTTTTTATTTTGCAGAAGAAAGTTAACTCCAACAGGAGCAACACCAACAATGAATGTATTCTACTAACAACTACTATGTGTGTATCCAAAGGTTTCACATATTCTTGTGTGACTCTGCAGTCATTTTGACTGGGTTAATATGCTCATTTACATTTTTAAATGTCCCTAAAGTTCCTCTTAGTCATTTGAAGGGAACAAAAGAAGCAGTCACACCTTGGGCCAAATGGTAAAAAAGATGCATTGTTTTTCTTAAGTTCCTGCACAAGGATCCCTACGCACCACACGCCTGCTTTTCATCTTTGTAGGTCAAAGGTGACGGCGCTGACGCTACTGTCTGGTATGAATGAGGACTGTTTTGCATTTCCTTCCCCTCACTATCAGACTTTAGAAGACTTTAAGTGCTTCTCTGTCCTGTTGATAAAGACAACACAGCGAATCTTATCAGCGTGTCACACATTTCGTATAAAAAGGGATTGTCTGGTGGTGCTGCGTTCAGAGGGCATAAATTCACCAGATGCCAGCATCCTGTTCGACAGAGACACAAATGGCCTCTGTAACAGTAAGTTGAAAGGAATGCATGGTATGCGAGGCACAGTTGTAGAAGCCCTGACGATTGTTTATTCGCTGGTACACAAACCTCCACTCCACACACAACAGTCCTTTCTTGGGAGACAGGTTTTAAGGAAAACGGTAACAACACGGCTCATCAACCCAGCCTTTGTTTGGCAAATAAATACTTTCTATAAGTACATTTATTAAGTACATTAACTAAGTAAATCATAAACATAATTATTTTATAAAATCTGTTTAGTAAATAACAACACATTTGTATAATGTGTTCCCACAAACATATTATAAAAGATTTAAAGTCTTGAATTTATTGTATGTCTTTCAGTGACTGAATGGGTAAAATAACTTCTACAGTTCAGACAGTTTAAAGGTTTACAGTTTAAATTAATATATTTTTTTTATGAAGTATTCTTACTTTTCTCTATTTAATGTTTAGCTTTTATTCCATTCATTCATCCGTTCATTTCACAACAAAATGAGAAAGATTTGTAATTCTATTGTTGATGTAAACTTTATATATTTAAGCTATATTAAGTTATTGTTTTATAATAAAGAGGTTCACCTGTAGTACACTCACCTGAACTCACCTGAACGCAGCGCCACATCCAAACACCGGTAAATCTATTTCTCCTATTTCTATGCTCAAAAACGACTCGGAGCCTTTCGCGCATGTGTAGATTCTAAAATACGATTTGCACAACGGTCTGACATCAAAGATGGCGGGAGCCTCCGACCCACTGGAGGACATGCTCTTCACTGAGGTGGACGAGAAGGCGGTTAGTGACCTAGTCGGCTCTCTGGAGTCGCAGATGGGAGACAGAAAAGCTTCTCCCGCCGCTTCTTATTCCGGCGGGAAACCGGACGGAGCTCCACGTGCAGCAGCGGCTCAGTTCTCAAGGAAAGTGCTCGAGGATCCGGTGGATCCAGTGAGGTCCGTGGAGCCGCAACAAGGACGTCCGAGAGAGGGGTTAGACCAGGACCCAGGAGCTACAGAGCTGCTCTCCGGTAAATTCCTCCTCTCCTCCTCCGGGTCCTCCCCGGTAACCTCCGGAGCGACCCCCCCCCCCCACTATCTCCCCTGTACCGGGACCCGTAACTTTGACCACTCGGTCCTCCGCAGCTGCGGGTTCGAGTCCCGCTACCGTCACCGCTGTGGATGTGATCCGGACCGCTTCTCCCGGACTACAAAGTTTGAACGGATCGATAAAGTTGGTGAACTCGGTCCCTGCAGCAGCAGCACCGGGGACCAGCACGGTGATCAGCACCGTGAGTACCGCGGGCTCCACAATCATCGCCTCTCAGCCTCACTTCACTCAGACCACGTTAACGTCTCCCACCGTCTCTCTGCAGAGACACCCGGGTCCGGTGAACAGAGTGGACCCCAAGGGCCCTCAGGTGGTGACCCACAGCGGCCCTCTGATGCACACCACCACCACCACCAAGATGCTGGTGCAGAGCCAGCCGGTCTCTGGGAGCTCAGTCATCCTGACCGGGACCCCCCCTCCTGCAGCCCAGACCCCCGTGGTCCAGACCGGGACCAGTACGGCTGCAGTGACCCTGAAGCCGGTGGTGAACGGAGTGGGTCAGCCCTCCGTGTCCGTGGTGAGGCCCCCAGGGGCCCCCGTGGTGACCACGTCCATCCAGCAGCAGCAGAGACCTGGACTAGTGGCCCCCCGAGCTGCTGAGACGGGTCAGCTGGTGATGGTCCCTCAGCAGGTTCTGGCTCAGGCTAAGACCCAGCAGAGCCAAGCGTTGGCCAACATCAGCCAGAGACCCGCCGCACCGACCGCTGGGACCGCCATCCGGGTCAGCACCGCCCCCACGGTAAGAACCCATCAGGGTCAATGGTGTTCATCCAGTCTGCAGCATCACTAACACCTGAGACACACCTGAGACACACCTAAGACACACCTGAGACACAACGACAACACAAACGCACCTGAGACACACAAACCAGCGTCGGAAATACACGAGGGCAAAGGGCAAAACTGCCCCTAAGAAATATAATGTTGCCCCCGATATCACTAGGAGAGGGGCAAAAAATGCCCCCATAATGTCCTCTAATAATAATGATAATTTAATGAACTTGTCAAAAACATCGTAGCCTATATGACCCGGTCCAGTTGCCATAGAATGTTTTAGATTTTCGCCTTGACTGATGTTGCGTGTGCGTGAAGAACCGAACGTTCTAAACAAATGAATAAATGGAGCGCTTCTTCATCAGACCTGTGACTGCGAGACTGCGGTCAACTCAGCAGACACTTACATGTTAGTGCACCTATATGCTGACATTCACGGTAAACACATTCAAACGGCACAGATCGGGAGCGAGCGAAGGACTTTGTTAGCGGAAACATTAACGTGAGACAACATCCGGTTTCTTCAGACGAACATCCGGTTTTCAGAATAAGATGCCAACAAAGTATGAATTATATTCACATTAAGTATAAAACATGCTGCATCTCGTGACTTAAAGGGAAAATACACCTAAATTGTGGGTAAAGTGTCTTTATTCTTTGATCGCTGGGTCACCATCATTACCTCAGAGTTACAGCATTATAGTGATGAACAGTAGAGCTGCATTCACATGCTCTGACTGTCATGAAGACACATTTTTGCTGAAACATTTTATTCCTGTTGCACAGCAGTGGAACGTTTCACATACAGACACACTGAGCACAGATGGTGCAAGAAATATGATCGCTACTATGTAAAGAGAATACTGCTACTGTATAGTCAAAGGGAAAATACACCTAGTGTGTAAAGTGTCTTTATTCTTTGATTTGAGGGTTGCTGGAAATGAATAATACCTGACTGACAGTCAATTAAGATATGTTACTCAGTAAAAACTCTGAACTGAATTTGTACCTTCAAATTGCTATAAAGAAGGTGCTATAAAAATGTTTCTCAAAAATTCCACACAATGACTGATGCAGATGTTCAGGACAAAAATGGGTAATATCACAATATTTGAGGTGCTACAAAAATATTTTCTCAATAATTCCATACAATGACCGATGTATATGTAATCAAGGCATCGTGGACTTAATAATTGTTAATAGTTGTTTAGAAAATGTAATAATAACAATAAATAACCACAAATAAATATGAATAAAATTGAATATGATTGAATATGATTGTCTGATTTATGTTAGATTTTTTTGAACAAAAAACAAAGAAAACACTTTGAATCTGTAGATTACTGCCTAATAGTCTTATTATTACCATTTGATGACAATTGCTCATATACTGTAAGCCTAAATATGTATATTTATTATTTTGAACAAAGGTTAAATGTTATTTCACAAGTTTCAAAAAGTGCCCCCAATTTATTTTAAATGCCCTGGATCTCAGTCAGTGGCGACAAAAATTGCCCCCTAAAAAATATGTAAATTCCCTACCCTGACACAACGAAAACACACCTGAAACACAACGAAAACACACCTGAAACACAACGAAAACACACCTGAAACACAACGAAAACACACCTGAAACACAACGAAAACACACCTGAAACACAACGAAAACACACCTGAAACACAACGAAAACACACCTGAAACACAACGAAAACACACGAAAACACACCTGAAACACACGAAAACACACCTGAAACACACCTGAAACACAATGAAAACACACCTGAAAACAATGAAAACACACCTGAAACACGACAACACAAACGCACCTGAAACTCACGAAAACACACCTAAGAACACACCTAAAATGTTAAGCTCCAGATGTAAATGGTTCCCATGATGCTTTGCTGCAGCATAACGTGTTCTCTTCCTCCCCGACGTCTGCAGGCTCCTCAGACCGTCCGCCTGGCCTCCCCCGCTCAGACCAGAATGCCTCCGTCCACCATGACAGTACAGGTGTGTCCTCTGTCCTCGTGATGTGACCGTGTGATCATGTGACGTGTAATGATGTGATCACGTGCTCGTGTAATGATGTGATCACGTAATGATGTGATCACATGTTGATGTGATCACATGACGTAGTGATGTGTTGATGTGATCACATGACGTAGTGATGTGATCATGTAATAACGTGACCATGTGACGTGTCCAGAAGACCATCACGGTGTCCCCGGGCGGTGCAGCGGTGTCGGTGAAGATGCCCCCCCCTCAGAAGGCCCAGACGGTGATCACAGCGGGGGGGGCGGTGAAGCCCGTCGGAGTCGCCCCCCCCCCCCCACGCCGGCTAACAGAGTCACCGTGGTGTCCCAGGTGTGTCCTCTGTCCTCTGTCCTCTATCCTCTGAGGGGACACCTGTGTGACCTGCTCTTTGTTACCATGCCAGCAGGAAAACGTGAAGAAGTGTAAATACTTCTTGGTGACGCTCATCAAGCTGGCTTCATACAACTCACCGTCATCTGACACCTCGAAGAACGTCAAGGGGCTGGTGCAGGACCTGCTCGTAAGCTCTATTATATATAAATATTATCCTATATCATTATGTTATACATCAATATTGTTATATATTATTATTTTATATTTAATGTAGGACCTGCTGGTGAGCTCTGCATTGATTAGATATTTATTATTATATATATTATAGTATGTTTAATATTAACTGGAGTTGTGTGTTTGTTCAGGATGCAAAGATTGAGCCTGAAGAGTTCACCAGTCGACTGCAGGCTGAGCTGAAGTCTTCTCCACAGCCCTACCTCATCCCCTTCTTAAAGGTACTACTACTGTTCTACTACTACTACTGTTCTACCACAGCCCTACCTCATCCCCTTCTTAAAGGTACTACTACTGTTCTACTACTACTACTGTTCTACCACAGCCCTACCTCATCCCCTTCTTAAAGATACTACTACTGTTCTACTACTACTACTGTTCTACCACAGCCCTACCTCATCCCCTTCTTAAAGGTACTACTACTGTTCTACCACTACTACTGTTCTACCACAGCCCTACCTCATCCCCTTCTTAAAGGTACTACTACTGTTCTACTACTACTACTGTTCTACCACAGCCCTACCTCATCCCCTTCTTAAAGGTACTACTACTGTTCTACTACTACTACTGTTCTACCACAGCCCTACCTCATCCCCTTCTTAAAGATACTACTACTGTTCTACTACTACTACTGTTCTACCACAGCCCTACCTCATCCCCTTCTTAAAGGTACTACTACTGTTCTACCACTACTACTGTTCTACCACAGCCCTACCTCATCTCCTTCTTAAAGGTACTACTACTGTTCTACTACTACTACTGTTCTACCACAGCCCTACCTCACCCCCTTCTTAAAGGTACTACTACTGTTCTACTACTACTACTGTTCTACCACAGCCCTACCTCATCCCCTTCTTAAAGGTACTACTACTACTGTTCTACTACTACTGTTCTACCACAGCCCTACCTCACCCCCTTCTTAAAGGTACTACTACTGTTCTACTACAGCCCTACCTCATCCCCTTCTTAAAGGTACTACTACTGTTCTACTACTACTACTGTTCTACCACAGCCCTTCCTCATCCCCTTCTTAAATGTACTACTACTACTGTTCTACTACTACTACTACTGTTCTAACACAGCCCTACCTCACCCCCTTCTTAAAGGTACTACTACTACTGGATACTGTTCTACTACTACTACTGTTCTACCACAGCCCTACCTCACCCCCTTCTTAAAGGTACTACTACTACTGGATACTGTTCTACTACTACTACTGTTCTACCACAGCCCTACCTCACCCCCTTCTTAAAGGTACTACTACTGTTCTACTACTGTTCTACTACTACTGTTCTACTACTAATACTACTGTTCTACCACAGCCCTACCTCACCCCCTTCTTAAAGGTACTACTACTACTACTGTTCTACTTCTACTACTGTTCTACCACAGCCCTACCTCACCCCCTTCTTAGAGGTACTACTACTGTTCTACTACTACTACTGTTCTACTACTACTACTGTTCTACCACAGCCCTACCTCATCCCCTTCTTAAAGGTACTACTAGTACTATAGTACTACTACTGTACTACCACAGCCCTACCTCATCCCCTGCCTCAAGGTACTAATACTGTACTACCACAGAAGTATATTTTGGTGCCAGGTCTTGTGTACTTGTATATATTTGTATTTCTCTGTACTTGGCTAGCATGTGTTGTTGATAATGTTGTTTATAATGTTGATGTTGTTGCTCCCCAGAAAAGCCTCCCTGCCCTGCGTCAGTCTCTACTCAGCAGCCAACAGTCTCTAGTGACTCCTGGTACCGTGGCCCCCCCCTCCATCTCCACCACCACCATCAGGCCGCAAGTACCCATCAGCCCGGCCGGAGGCACCGTCAGACTGAACACACCGCTCACCAACACTGTGTGTAGGACCGCCGTACATGTTGTTATCTTAGTGTCCACTAGAGGCATCACTACTGTATTATATAGATAATACATGTTATTCTCTTAATGTCCACTAGAGGCATCACTACCGTATTATAGAGATACTACATGTTATTCTCTTAGTGTCCACTAGAGGCATCACTACTGTATTATATAGATAATACATGTTATTCTCTTAATGTCCACTAGAGGCATCACTACCGTATTATAGAGATAATACATGTTATTCTCTTAGTGTCTAGGAGATGTAATTTTAATGTTCTTATGTAGCTCTGTTATTCTAATGTTATTTTAATGTTTTTTATGTAGTTCTAATGTTATTTTAATGTTCTAATGTTATTTATTATATTACTTTGATGTTTGTTCAGGCTGTGGGCCGAGCAGCCGTCCAGAGTCGAACACCTGTTGTCTTCAGTCAGAAGCTCAGACCTCAAGGTGAGTCTCTGATTTATCTTATTATATTTATCTTACTATATCTTATTATATTTATCTCTTTTCGATCTGTGCTGCTTATTATTATTAATATGAAATGTTGTCCTCAGGTACACTTGTCAGAGGACCCACAACTATAATCGGTAAAAGTCCTCTGAACATGGCGGCTCAAGCGAATCAGAGGAAGCTGAGCGACCCGGGGGGCGGGACATTCAGGTGAAGTGTGATCTCACTGGCAGGAAGTCAGGTTTATTTGTTTGAAACAGAGCAAAGATCCAAAGTTAGTTCCTGGAAATAAAATACAATAAAAAGGCAAATAAAATCAGTAGAATTAAATAAATACAAATCCTAAAAGATTTCTCATAATTATGAATTCATTATCGTATAAACATGAACCAGATTCATTCAGGGTTTATTTATTTAACAGTTTGTATTAGTTAATTTACTAAAACTACAGATGGGAATAATAATATTAATATTAATAATAATAATAAGAGCTGAATATGTCTGATAAAGTTTCCTCTCAAGGTAGGCCACAATTCTAACAGCTTTACAGTAACAGTGGAAGTTAATATGAAGACATACAGTAACAGTAGTATATATATATATATATATATATATATAAAAGCAGCTTATTTCCATCTAGCCTCAGGTCTTTAAAGTCTATCTCCTGACCCGTCCTTTCTGTCCTCCTTCAGAGACGACGACGACGACATCAACGACGTGGCGTCCATGGCCGGGGTCAACCTCAACGAGGAGAACGCACGCATCCTAGCAACCAGGTCGGACTTTGTGGGCACAAAGATCCGTTCGTGTAAAGATGAAGCCTTCCTCCCCACCGGCCTGCTGAACCGCCGCATCCTGGACACAGGTGCTGGCCTCTGTCCCCTGTCTCCTCTCACCTGTCCCCTGTACTCTGTCCCCAGTATTCTGTCTCCTGTCCTCTGTCTCCTCTCACCTGTCTCCTGTCCCCTGTCCCCTAGTATCTCTCAATAATGACAGCAGAATCTTTCTTTCCCATTACATGAACCTCCATAAGAAATGCACATATTTTCTACGAAAGGAGGGAAACCTGTAGGGTCACCTGGTTTAACCTGAAGATGTCCATGTTGTCCCTCTTTTCGTCCTCAGCTAAGAAGCTGGGAGTGGCCGAGGTTCCTCTGGAGGTGGTGAACCTGGTGTCCCATGCCACCCAGTCCAGACTGCGCTCTCTGCTGGAGACGGTCTCAGCCGTCGCTCAGCACCGAACAGACGGAGGGAAGGCAAGGACCCTCTGATCCATACTGATCCACAGAGACCAACGTTAATGATCCTAAAGCTGTTTGTGTTCCTCCTCCTCCTCCATCATCAGGATGAAGAGCACCATGAACAGACGTCAGACATTCGCTCTCAGCTTCGGTTCTTTGAGCAGCTGGAGCGAATGGAGAAACAGAGGAAGGACGAACAAGAGAGAGAGATCCTGCTGAAGGCTGCCAAGGTACACACACACATATATATATATATATATATATATATATATATATATATATATATATATATATATATATATATATATATATATATATATATATATATATATTTACTAGTGCTGGGCAACGATTAAATTGTTTAATCGTGATTAATCTCATTGTTTTGCACAAAGTTCTATTATGAATTTAAAAGTAGTGTATTGTGCACTTTTATTTTAAAGTACTGCTATATAATAATAATACATTTTATTTATATAGCGCTTTTCATAATACTCAAAGACACTTTACATTAAAATCATCATATGTAAAAGCAATACACTAAACAATACACTAAACATAAAATACACAATAATGGTCACATATTAAAAGCAGTTTTGAACAGGTGGGTTTTGAGCAGTGGTGTATAGTAACGAAGTAGAAATACTTCGTTACTGTACTTAAGTCGTTTTTTTGGATATCTGTACTTTACTTTACTATTTATATTTCTGTTGACTTTTACTTTTACTTCACTACATTTTGCAAAGAAAACTGATACTTTTACTCCGATACATTTCCCCTGAAACCTTCGTTACTCGCAACAAAATCAAATCTATCTTTAGAAAAAAATGAATCATGAGACCAACGTCGGGGACTGTGATGGAAGACAGACTGCAAGCAAGCAGGTTTGGTGAATCATGTGGTCTAGATGCGAGTTAAATCATTGGTTAATGCGCAATTGCAAACAAGTGCTCTCAAAGCCGCGGTGTTTTGATGCCCAGGATGCTATATGCTATAGCTAGCGGGCGAGTACAGGAGTAGACGATGACTGCTTTCATGATGGAAGCACCTGCCACTCCCGCAACAAACGACAGTGGTGACAAAGACCAACACCCATGGCCATATTTGCGAGGAATGTTTTCGTATGTTGGAGTGAAAGATTCTTCGTACCTCTTATGCTTACCAAAAGCTACCGAAATATTGGCATTCAAAAACTCCCCATCCAACCTCAGGAAACACATTGAGGTAAATTAAGATGAATCCGATGAGCCGTAACATTAATGTTTAGTTATCATAATTAGCATAAACCTGTTAAGATATCTAGCAGTGTTTCCCACAGGATTGGAGTATATCTTTGGCGGGGGGGGGGGGGGGGTGATCTTCTAATTTAGCTATACATGGTGTATGTTAGGCTAACGTTCCATAGCTATCGTAAATCAAATGAGACAATTCGTGTAGTAGACAGATCGCTAGCGAGTTAGTGAGCTGAGGAAGTGTTGACATTTGTGAGATTTTGTTGATTTGAGTCATCTTGGCTATAATCATTGCAACACGTTAAGTTAGCTAACGCTAGCTAACTTAAAGTTAGCTAACTTAACGTTAGCCACCACACCACAGGATTGACAGGAGCCGCGAGAGCGCAGCATTACGATTTGAACCGCGTTGGGGATGCGTGCAAGTGTGTGTGTAGCAAGTGGGGCTAGCTAAAGTTGTTATGCTTACAAAATGTCTTTCTCTCACTGTTTCAGAGAAAGCATGTACACCACCTTAAAAAATATGGAGAGCTGACATCAGCAAAGAGAAAAAGGGCTCCTGAGACTCCCTCCACCAGCAAGCAGACCACATTAGTGAACACCTTGACTGTGTCTCAGAAGTCCATTGACAAAGCTGTCGTGAAGTATGTGGTCCAAGGGCTCCAGCCATTCTGTGTTGTTGAACAGGAACCATTTAGAGATTTTGTGAAGCAACTGCAGCCTAATGCAAAAATTATGACACGGCTGACCCTGCGCTCCATGATTGATGATGCCTCCAAGGGAATGAAGAAGGCAGTGACTGAGGCCATGAGGGGAGTTGACCATATCGCCACCACCACTGACTGCTGGTCTGTCAGAAGGCGGAGCTTCATTGGTGTTACTGCCCATTGGATTGACCCTGACAGTCTCAAAAGATGCTCAGCAGCCCTAGCCTGTAAACAACTGAGAGGTTCGCACACATTTGATGTGTTGGCAAACGCCCTGAATGACATCCATTCCGAGTTCGAAATTCGGGAGAAGATTCAGAGAACAACAACAGACAACGGCTCTAACTTCATAAAAGCTTTCCAAGTTTTTGGTGAAGATGAGAACAATGCAGTCGGAAGTGATGGTGATGCATCTCAACCAGGAGAGGATGAAGAGGATCAAGAGGGGGGTGAAGAAGTGGAGTTTGTTGATGTGTCGGCGCTTCTGAATGAAGATGATGGTTTGGAGTTCCAGCTCCCAAAGCACCAGCGCTGTGCTTGTCACCTACTCAACCTAATAACTACGGTTGATGCCCAGAAAGCAACATCCAATGAGGCATACAAGAAAGTGTACCGTTCAACATTTGGCAAGTGTAATGCACTTTGGATCAAATGTGGAAGATCAACACTTGCAGCCGAAACTGTTGAAGATGCTTGCTCCCTCCAACTGCTGCGCCCGAATGCTACCAGGTGGAACTCCTTGTTCCTGGCAGTGGAAAGACTGCTGAGGATAATCAAAGACAAGGGAGAGGGGACCATCAGAGTCCTCTGCACAGACCTAAAGGTTCTGATGTAAGTAAGAATTATGTATGTTTTATTATTTCATCATAATTGAACATAATGTCTTGAATGTCTCTAGAACTGTGGATGTGTTTCCCCACCCTTTCTTGGACACTAATAACTGTTTCACATTGTATCCCAACTTCCACTTATCATTGATCCATTTTAGTTAATTACTCATCCAGCAATTTTTAGTTGAATCTGATGAAATGGTTATATAGTGTTTATAAAACGGCGTTGTTTTTGTTTTCATCACAGGTTCAATCCAGCTGAACTCGCATTCCTCACAGAGTATGCCGCTGTCATGAGCCCAGTCGCCCAGGCAACCAACATCTTGCAAGCAGAGGCAAATGCCCACATGGGGTGGCTACTTCCAACAATCAACCTGCTGACCGCCAAACTTGTCAGAGTCAAGTTGCCATTGAAGTACTGCAAGCCTTTGGTGGATGCTCTACAGGTGGGAATAAAGAATCGTTTTGGCCACATGTCAGGAGACCCTGAGTTGATCGCAGCTGCGATTCTTCTTCCAAAATTCCGAACAACTTGGACAAAGGATGATGCCACAATCAGAATGGGTAAGACAACATGGGGATAGTGAAAAATAAGTGTATGGGTGTACATTTTCACTCTTTGTAATATTGGCAAATCCACAAATCAATTATGGATGCATGGACAGTGCATGAAACTAAATGTATAAGCCTCAAATTAAAACAAACTATTTAGTACAAAACCTTAGTTTGGGGTCATGATATGTTAGAAAGTTGTATTAATCCTATCATTTATATTTTCACCCTCACTATATTTCAGGAATGGACTACATCAAGCAGCACATGGAAGAACCCTCCCTGCAGCTAGGTGATGCCACCATGTCCAGTTCATCTGATGAAGATGACTTCTTCTCTGCCCTGCAGTCGTCTCAAGCACAAGACAGCACCAAACAACTGGATGGATACTTGGCCTGTTCAGCAGGTGACATGCACTTGCTGAAATCCTTCCCAGCTGTGTGCAAGCTGTCTGTGAAGCTGAACACACCTCTACCTGCCTCAGCGGCCTGTGAAAGGCTATTTAGCATCGCAGGACTAGTCTTCAGCCCAAGAAGAGCGAGACTGAATTCTCGCAATTTTGAAAACCAACTTCTTTTGAAGATGAACAGGACATTTTTCAGTTTCCAGTAATGACTGGGTTGTTACTTTCGGTGCTGCTTTAGTATTGATCACAGATAACCCTTATTTTCAACACAACTCCTTGTCCTTGGTCATGGTGCCACAGCACAAGAATAAACTTAATAATTCTCAAAATTCTGACCCTTTGCTTTTTTATTAACAGCATTTACTTGTACTTTTACTTTCAATACTTAAGTACATTTAATATCAGAAAATTACTTTTGATACTTAAGTACAAAAAATATCAGATACTTTAAGACTTTTACTCAAGTAGTATTCTAATAGGTGACTTTTTACTTTTACTGGAGTAATTTTCCAGTAAGGTATCTTTACTTTTACTCAAGTATGGCTTTTGGGTACTTTATACACCACTGGCAAATTATCCTTGCATGTTCTCTTCTTTTGCAATGCAAAATGAATGCGTAAGTTATTCCAGTCAGGCATAATCACAGAGACTCACTCAGCAACTATTTCTGGTATTCAGAGACGTCTCAATTTTCATCTGTCTTAAAATGAACCCAAATCATCCAACAGCGGCAAGTACAATGTTTACATAATGAGCCCCATGCTTGTATCATCAGGGAGAGAAATGCATTTTGAAATGAATCAGTGCTAGGTAGTCATTTGATCGCCAAATCACAGCAATGAGGTTGAAAACTGATTATTTAATTTAATTATTTAACTGACCACAGATCAAGATTACCATCCCTAGAGCCACGTCGCTAGTGCGGCTAAAAAACAACTAGTGTTTTCTATATTGCCATTTAGTAATTCATCCACTTTTGATTCTGATTTATTAAAGGAAATCATCAAGGAATAATGGTCAGGTTCACCTTTGTTTTAATGGCTTTTTTAACCACTTGGGAGCAGCAGAAACAAGCCTTAGAAAATGTATTTAGTAACACGTTAGCGCACAGTTGATCATTTATGCATCCGGCTGACACGGAGCAACATGAACATTCATGTGTCAGGTGACCTGATGAATTAAAGTCCAATATTAACTTTCACTTTCGCTCTGGTTTGGTCGCCAAGCAGTCAGCCCTATGTTCCCTCAGCCCCATGTTCACTTAGCCCTATGTTCCCTCAGCTCTACCTCAGCTCTATGTTACCTCAGCCCTATGTTCCCTCAGCCCCATGTTCACTCGGCATCAATGTTTCCTCAGGCCTATGTTCCCTCAGCCGCATGATCACTCAGCATCAATGTTTCCTCAGCCCTATGTTACCTCAGCACCTATGATTATTTTCCCCATCCAAATAAGGCCCTATGTTCACTCAGCACTGCGTTCCCTCAACCCCATGCTCCCTCAGCATCAACCTTGGCCCCAGTTAAAATTTGTGTGTAACTTTTTGACATATCGGCCCGATAATATCCGAGAATGGACATTATCCATAGTACTCGTTGCCTTCATTGGTTGGGTTGGTAGGTTTAGGCATGAGGACTGAGATTGGTTCGGGTTAGAGTAAGAATGTCAGGGTAAGCCTATCAGACCGGGAAGGTCAGATGATGTCATTCTGTGTAATAATTAGCCATGTGCTGGGCAGGTGTGTTCGTTGTATTTTCGGTGAAATAGGCCTCCAAAACAATTGGCACTTGTTTTCGGGATAACAGGCTGATAACAAATGGGACTATCAGGGGTTTCAGAATAATGGGCCTTCGGAACAATGGCATGGCACTGGCGGAGGTACTGATCTGAGGGAACATAGACACGCTCCCTAATATTAATGTTTACCTCTCCATTGATGACAAAACATCACAAGCTGAAAGTTACCATAATCAATAATCAAACAACCCTCGAGTCAAACAGTCAAGTGTCAAGCAGCCTGTCGATAGTACCGGGCATATTACGGACCCGGTACGACCCAGTGATGCACAGCGACACCTACCGGAACGAGAAAGCACACTCGGTCAAAGTGAAGAGACAAAGAGCAGCAGTGTGTTTATTGTGTTTCTCCTGCTGAAAGTCAGGCCACGAGACGAGCGGGACACCACGGCAGCTCATATGACCAGAGATGTGTGGCTTTAAAACAGAATGAGGTATTCATAACTGCTTCATACCTCCTCACGTGGACCAAGCAAAGCGTGTGCGTGCGCTTGCAGTAAACATCTAACCACAAATGTCTTGCATCAACACACGGTCAGTAGATTGAAGCCTATGGGAAGACTCAGTGAAAATGTCAGTAATCTGAAACTGTGCTTCAAAAACAAATGTATACAAGGAAGGCCATTTGTTATGACATAATGCTTATAAAGTGGTGGCAATTTATCATATAAGCAATAAAAATGTATTATGTTTGTGCTTCTGTTTACATTATTTATTGCAAATAACACGGTAAGAGCATATGATGAGACAAATAAGCATCACAATACAAGATCGCATGCACCACAAAACACAGTAGACTCCTCACACCACCACCACCACACTTTCTCTTCCCACCTGAACCTCCTGACTCCAGAGCTATATCCTCCTCCACTCTGGATGCCTAATCCCCATAAGCCTTTATAATGCCCCGGACAGAGAGAGCGAGAGAGGAGAGTCTAAGCTTGATGACCTCGCAAGCCGATTACAGGCCAGCCACGTTCCACAAACGGCCCTGTGAGGCCTTGCACTCTCGGCCCGCACCGTCAAATCAACCGGAGTCCCATAAGGGAGGTGATGAACCCAGATACGCCGAGCAGGACGGCAGTGGAGACTGGAGGCTTATGATGAAAATTAAGCTCTTCACTTCTTGGACAAGTGGCCCAGGATATCAAACAGAGCATTTAGCTGCCACTAGAGAGCAGCACCGGCGTTCTGCTATTACACAACAGCTGGAGAAAGTGTGTCAGTTGGCCAGTGCTCCCTGGTGGGCTAATAGAGCGTTGACCTGACCCAGAGACACAAAGTCTCACAGGTGGATTAAGAGGCAGGTCACCTCAGACCAGCGGTGGAGGAAGTATTCACATCCTCTATGATTGTATTATACCTTTATATCATAGGATTATTAGTAATCACTAATGTGAAAGCAAGATTTTACTGTTGTAGTTGGATGAGGTGGGCTGACACTATTTTCATTATGGATTAATCTGCTGATTATTTTCTCCAGTAATCAATTGATTTTATGCCGCCGCAGTTACACCTTCACAATGTTTGTTTTGTCCAACCAACAGCACAGACCGTAAAAATAATTTAAAATAATTTGAAATGATTTAAATTATTTTGACATGGTTTAAAAACATTTTTAAATAATTACAATAATCAAAAGGAAAAGCAGTAAATCATCACAGCTGTGAAGCTGGAACCATGAAATGTTTTACATAAAAAATAATAATAAATAATAAAATTAAAAATGATAATAAAAATAGCTGCCAATTAAACGAAATTCGGTTCATATGTTTTTTTGTGTGCAAAACTCTTAATTTATAAAGTAACCCATAACTATAGCTGACAAATAATTGCAGTGGAATAAAAAGTATTAAAACAGCATGAGAAGAAAAACCCTAAATACCTACACCACTGACCTCAGGAGACCCGTCTGCTAAACAGTCATCGGTCTCAACCGGGATGGTTTATCACCATCACAATTCTGAATAACTGTGTGAAAGCCTCCATGTTTCAGGGATCCACCATCTCCCAGGACCTCTAGTGGACTTCCAACGTATAGACAGCACCAGGAAAAAGGCCCAGCAGAAGATGTCATGGAGTTCAACGGGAGCTGCTGATCTAGTTCTCTAACCAAAATGATCTAGACTGTTCTCTGCACGTCCTTAAATGTGTGGTTTGGATCCGCCACCAAACATGACAGGAACAGACTACATGAAGAAATATCATTGCTGCCAGCCTGGCCTCATCCAGGGCTTATACACCTCCAGAGTCAAGTAAAGGTAACATCACTGCAGTTTCAACTCTCCCCTCTGGGAGGCGCTACAGAGCATTGTGTGCCAAAACAAGCAAACGCAACAACAGTTTTTTTCCCCACAGTCGAATCCAATACCAAACACCAAGCATCATCCTTAATTAACAGTGAATGACATATTTTTCATCGTTTAAAAATACATTTTTCTTTAACATATGCAACTATCTGTCTATTAAAAGTCGAAGAAGTGTGCAAAATACGGGGGTCTGAGACCCCTTGATTGACTCTTCAGACCAGCTGAAAGCCTAAATAAAAATTCAAGTCATTAAAATCACAAGATAATTGACTAAAGATCTTAGACCTCCAATTGCCACAGGTATTTTGCATTCCACACACTGAGTCGAGTAATGATCTATGTCCATAGACTGTCGCACCTACTTGTAAAGCAACCTGTTACAGTAGTCATCCCATATGTATTCCAACACCACTCATTGCACTATTGTATTACTGTCTACAAATGCCAAAAAAGATTTATTTTAATTTAAATGTATTTATACATAGATATACTAATATATATATATATATATATATATATATACCACTTACCACTATCTGTATTTATATATTCAACTTAATTTCCAGACAAATGTCCATATAAATATATATATAGATATAGCTGCTCAATGTTAATGTTTAACCTTTGTTCTGCTTTGTTTTTATGTTTATGTACATTGAGAACAATTTAAAAAAAGAAAACAGAGTCAACGTTCTTATGTGTAGGCCTACTCATACCTGGCCTCAGACCAGTAAACACAATGCAGGCCGGATATCAAGTGTTGCCCAGTGCCTCCTCTACTTGAGTTTATTTTTGGTCTTCATAAAGATCCTGTTGTGTTTTTTTTTTCCATCTTGGCTTCTAACACCTACTCAAGTGAGAACTAGATGTGTATGTGCATGTTCGGCTCATTAGAAAGCCACCGCTCTGACCACGCGCTTCAGATCGCTCCGCGCTTGTAGCGGGGCAAGATGGTCTCCATTAATTATGTTGCAGTGTCGAAACCTTCCAATTTTTTCGACTTTAAGCTCGAGATGTTTTCGTCAAACCAATGCTGGTAGTATTTTATCAACCAATAAACTCCTTCCAGGGAAGAAGCGTGAAAGTATTGATTTCTACCTGTAAGAAGACGCAGCACGCTTTGTACACGTGAGCTCGTGCTTGTTCTAGTTCGACACTGACTAAGGCCGTCTGACCACCCGCTGCAGCTACAACACCTTTCCTGTCGCACACACCATCCACCACATGAAATGTCACCATTCATTTATGTTACGTTTGTAGCTTTGAATGCTTTTCAGGTCCGTTGCACATGTATTTGTATATTTATTATTATTTATAAAGTTCTGTTGTATTGTAAACTTGTTCTTTGTCTCAGTATTATTCTGCTGCTGTAAAAAAAAACGTAAAAAAAAGATTGTTTTTTGTGTGTTGTATGTGTATCTATCGTTTGATCAATCATGGGAGAAAAAACTATGATAATGTACTTACTAGTTTTAAGGAACTAGAGTACATTTTAAGGAACTAAAACCTTAAGATCGATTACTACATTTCTCTGATGAAGCAATGGATTTTTGACTCATCATCCTAAAAGGGTGTTTGTAAGAAGAGCATGTAAAATACAAAACTGTTTTGCACAATTTGCACTATTGTTATTTATATCATGGTTTTATTACCATACTCCAATGGCAATATTGGAGTATGTGGTCACCTATGTATGACCTAAAAGGATTTTATTATTGCTCGTGATTTCACGTTGGTCACACACTACATCTAGACAAAACATGCACAGGTAAATAAATCATTTTATTCAGTTGTTACAGAACACAGTCACTAAAGAGATTTAATATCGCTGTTGCCGGGCCCCACCCCAGGGTGCGGTCGCCACGCTCACTTCTTGGGAGTGCGGTTGTGGCAGGCGCACGTGAGAGCAGCTACCAGCACCACGAATTCGTTGAAGTCGACCTCAGAGTCTCCGTTAAAATCCAGACCTTTCAGCATCTTGTCCACCGCGTCTTGGTTCTTTGCCGCCTGCGCACACCAAGAAATCAACATTACTATTACTGGATGCTGTTACAATGCTACATTATACTACTGTATGCAAGTGGTCCCTTTTTCCAGATCATTTTAGTAGACTTTGAAGCAGTGGTGTAAGGTATAATGGGGCCCAGTGCACACCAGTAATGAAGCACACACACACACACACACACACACACACACACGCACGCGCGCGCGTGCGCACATCATTGTATCGTCTTGTCAAATGATCAAAGAGTTTACATTGGACAACAGCAACATACCCAGCAATCATCATCTCATATCTGTATATGACTAAAAATACCAAAAAAGAAAATAAATTATTCAATCAAATGAGTCTTTTTTTTTTTGGTTTATTTAGTTGTTATAGTTTATGTTAAATAGGCACATCATTTTGTTATCACTACTGACTATTTTATCCCCCCAGAAAAAAAGGCGCTTTACACCACAAGTCAATACATTCTCAGTACAGCACAGTTATGGATACGGTACCTTGAGCAGTCCAGGCAACTCCTTCTCCAGCAGGGTCTTGGCCTCGCCTTTGCTCAGGCTGTCCTTATTGCCCTCGACACCAGCATATGTATCAAAGGTCTTCATCAGGATGGCCATGGCTGTCTCTAGCTGGGTCATGATTGCTGCTTCAGAGGTGGTCAAAGACGGAAAAATGGTATACCAACAGCGATCAACAGAGCAGTAGATGTGTTGGCACTGGGGGGACTCCTTATATACCTTTAGAAAAATGTTAAAAAGAAAAGAAAAAAACGTCAGGTAATATCAGTTGAAGTGTTTGATATAGGTGGTGGCTCCAACTGTGTCAACAAAGCTGCAGCCCTACAACGCCCAGTGTACATATTACCTCACAGCCCACATGGAGCTTCAGTCATTGACTTGTTGATTTAAGGTGAGGTCTTTTCATTAACTAAACCACAATAGATCCTGTGATTGTTTTCATCTTGGACAAAGTAAATCATGGTTTATTTGTTGTGTAGTTTAAACCCTGTGCTGGTTGTCTCTTTGGGTATCATCAGTAGGAAACACACACAGTGTCACTGCATCACCTGTGGTTCGTGGTTGTCCGTGCATGCCGTACATGAACCATGAGAGGAAAGTTCAAACTGCGTAAAAGCAGCGTGTTTGCTCGTATGTTTCTGTTTTCTGGTTTCCTGGAAACAGTGCTCTGTGACAGTATACAGAATATATACTGATGTAAGCGTTTATCTGGTCACAACCAGTAACTTAGTTTCAGCACTGCTCTGGCTGTAATACATCACACATCAAACACAGTGAGAAGTAAACAGTATCAAAATCCCCACATTTTGCATATTACAGCAGGATGAATTTAAGAATTTGGACTCCATCGGAACGTAACATGACATTTACGTATTTTAAGGGGAGACAACTGAGGCAAAACCATCTTTCATGGTCAACTTTGAGATGTTGGGCTATTTCTTCTACTTCTGTCAGACTAGAAAATGTAAATGTAATTGTCTTAAAGTAAGTCACCAATTGGGGAGGTTTCATGGTGATATCGGTTAGTACATTTTTTTTGCCTATTCATCTGTACACCTGTACCTGTGCAAAATATATGGAATTTTATAAAATATGTCAAGGCTGTTTTCTCAAAATGATTTATTTTCTCATACTCTGAGCCAGTAATCTCCACTTCAGTAGCACTGGCCACCAACTGTTCCAGTGTCACTCCTATCTATATTCTCAAGGTTTGTACAGCTTTGTTCCTATCATTCAAAGCCTGATTTATAGAACGTTTCTGTTGCTGAAAACATGGCAAAAATTGTTGGGTTTTTTTGGCTGTTGACAGTATTTTCAGGAATTACAATTCAAAAATTTTTACCTGCATGGTTTTATCCAGTGTTCAGATTTGTTGTTGTGGAAATGCATGCAAGTTAGCACATATTTAATATGTTAATAATTTGTATATTTAAACAAACAAATTTGCAATACGAAAAACAATTGTCAAGTAATCGACTGAGAGTTTCATGATGATTTCTATTCGCTAAAAAGTTTACCCCATTCACCTGTAGTGTCTCCCACTGAAATTCGACAGGAACATAATAACAGTGTTACCCAAAAATGCTTTCCAGACATGCTTAAATAATATAAGTAATAGTACGTACCACTAAACAAATTGTGCCACCATTCAGCAGCTTAAAAAATAACTGTTTCAGCACTTAAGTTATGTGTTTTTTTCATTTTCGAAGATCAGATTTATGTGCACGATGTAAGCAATGCACAGTATTACTGTATCCCACAGATGTGATGAATTGTGTATGTGTGCAATCGAATAATACAGTGTGAAAGCGTGCAAAGGGTACACTCATATTATGTGGTGGTTAACGCCTTTTTGCAGCTGGTATGCAGGTAAAGGGTAGTGTAGGTTTGTTCCCATGAGTGAAGGAGTGTCTTTCTGCAGCCTTCAACACTTTTTATCAGTCCTAACTGGCTGACTCATTGGGTTAATTGTCTCTGTATTGACAAACCTCTCACCATCAGGCTACTATTTAACTTATAAGTCATTGCTTTCACAGCACAAATATGCTGACCTAAATGTGACACAAAAATAACCCGTGTCCCATAAGTTATACTACTATCCAGTGTAGCCTACGTGCAAACAACAGCGCTCTGTAGCATAGGCTAATCTGTGACTTGTTCGTCGTTACTGGTCACATTAGCATTCCTTTTTCAGGAATTATCCAGTAGCAGGATGTTTGCTAAAGGTTTATTTTTCCGTGATCCCACAGGTGACAATATCTGCCCCCAAATATACAATGTTTGCATGGGCCAAAGCTAATGTTTGAATCTCATATTTACACAGACTATTGCCAGCTGCCTAGCATAATAGCTTGCGCTGAGGAGAAGCACAAAGAGCCACAATCTGTGGAAATGTTGGATTAGGGTTAGGGTTAGGGTTAGGGTTAGGGTTAGGGTTAGGGTTAGGGTTAGGGTTATTTGTTTTGTCCCAGGCAAACATTTTTATCCTTCTGGGTAGTTGGAAAATTCTTTCTTTTGGATCATGAAACATTTTAAATTAATTTTGTTCCTTAGAGGGAAGAGGACAATCTTGCTTGAACTAATCACAGAGTATACTGCTCAGTCACAAAAAGGGCTAATGTAGCTTATTTAACAGTATGTTAACGCATTAGCACCTTGACTGAACAGAGCTATTTAGTTAAGACATTGACCCTAACCCTAACCACTTATAGAGCCTTTTTTTCATGAACAGATGTAAATGTCATCTACAACATGGTATAATCCTGATAGACCTTTAATGGTATTCAGCTCTCCAGGCTACTCTTTATGTGACATTGACCATATATTTCTAAGCATGTTTGTATGGCTAGTATTACCAACTCATGCTAATTGTGTAATTGTGCTTTCAATGATGCTAACGGGGTTTTTTACCAACATGGTCGCGGGAAATTTTAGAAAATCAACACATAACCTGAAATGCAGAGCACATGTATTTAGAGCTGAATGATGAGTAAAACATGGTCTTAGCTAAATGTATTTACTGTAAGTCAGCTACTCAGGATTCAACATTTTAGAAGCTCTGTATTAAGTGTCAAGGCCAGGGAGAAACAACCACACAAGAGCTGTTTCCACATCCTGTCAGTGACCTTTTATGCGCTGAACCCGTAGCACCACAGTTTCCACTCAGCGTCCTTCTTGTGATTTGAAGTCATTTTGAAACCTGCATCTTTGCTCCAGAATCAATGCACTCACTAATGCAGACCACTTGTAGAATGATCAAGTGAAAAGAAAAGCAACCGTGAAAGTAAACCTGTCTATAAATGCACACACATTATTGAAATGAACTTAGACCACAAAGATGGACAGGACTGAGTTTATAGAAAAATTAAAAATATTTACACTCATCTAAAATCACAATATACACAAGTACATAATTCAGGTAAAGGTTAGTAAAAGAATGTACATTATATACATGCTGAAAAGTAGAAAATACTGGAAGATGAGGAAATTTCCCTGATCAGCACGTCGTCATCCACTTTCTTTGGTCTCGACACGTTCAAAGTAATCGAAGGATTCATACACTGGTACCTGACACTGAAAGAGACAAAGACATAAAAACAGTCATTGCAAGCTTACATTACACCGTATCAGGGACGTATAGCGGTATATCAACATGTGTCAAAGAAGTTTGCTAATGTCAACAATATAATACTGAGTAGGCGTGATCGGTAGACATGATTACTCAGAAAGAGGATGCTAGTTATATTTCATAATAGTGTCTCAACATTGGAAGTTCCTGCTAAAGCTGTGGTTTAAACAAAGCTGACCAGAACAGAGTGACCAGAGTGACCAGAAAAACATTAAGTTCTTTAAGCTAAACGGTTGTGTATTAAATCCTACTTCAATGAAGCCCATGTTTACACTAATAGTTTGCAGTTATAGACAATGGCAGCTGTTGAAAACTCCAACAGAACATGTCGGTATTATCCGGTTGTTATGCTGTCGGAGTTCTGTAGAACTTGAGTCCGCTGTTGAAATATCGATTCTGAGAACTAAACATGCACCAAACCAGACATGTTGATGCTGGTAACAGTTTTAATTGAATATCACATGGGTAACCAATAATGGATCTGCAATTTGATGCAGCTTTCTTTGTCTACAGTATATAAAATGTGGAGGAAATATGCAGATTTCACACCCAGCTCACACACTTTATATAAAGACCACATGCAAAGCAACTGTGGGAAAAAAGGTTGGAAACTTTTAGTAGGTTGATTGATGAATAATATAAGGCAGACAATAGGCTGAATTTAATTTGTTAAGACATTTGGCCAAACAATGTGACTGCTGAAACAAAGATCTCAACAACGGCTTGTGAAGAAGAGTGCTGTATGTTTGTGTATTCTCTCCACTGAAGCCGACAAAGTAGACCTACATAACAGGATCACCTGAAAAGGTTGTTTCCCCGTTCGTCAAACTATGTTTTACCTCATTCACCACACTGAACCAAAATGAGCATAGACTGCCCGTTGGTTGGCACCACCATTTTTTTTTCTTTCCGTTTGTTACTGTTACTCCACACACAACATTTGTCTCTGTAGCCTCGATGCCATTAAACTCACCCACTGAGAAGAGCCCGTGGAGGAGCCGGTGCTGTGTTTGTCCATTTCTACCTCCTCAGAGTTAATGTGGGGAACCTCGTAGATCACCCTGGCTGCTTGCACTGAACCCGTGGGACACACACACAAACAAATAAAAGGTTAGTTAGCATAAAGCGAAACCTGTGCACCAACAAAAATACATATAAGCAGCACACTTAAGCGTTATTTAAATTTAGCTGGATAATTCAGCTGCTACTGTCTCTACCAGTATTTACTTTTGCTAGTTGCTATAATACTGCCCCAAGGAGGTCACTGGTCCATTGCTCTGCTATTAAACAGTGACTGAAAGTGGCACCATGTGTCTCCTTTAACACTTTTCTGACCCTCAGCAGCACTAAATTTACTCAGCTCATACATCCATACAGGAGTTAACTACATCGCAACAAGCAAGTCTTCATCAATCTCAGTCGACAATTTGTCCTTGGTGTAACACAGGGTTCAATCTTTAGTCCTATTCACTGAAATGACACCCTGTGACATTTTGTGTTAAACTGTATAAAGACATCCATAGATTTGCCTTTGCTGACATGAAGTGGGTTAGTATGCGCGCTAGAATCTCATGTCAATGTTATTGAAGTTGATGTGTTGCCCATGTAAACATTTAACGTGAATATGAATTAGTTCAATCAAGAGATATTTCAAGTCTTTTGTATCCTTTTTATCAAGAAATGGTTATTATTATGTTAGATGCCCTTTGGTCTTATATACACTTTTCAACAGAGTTCAGCTGCCAACATTTTAAATCAGCTGCTCCTGTCAGTATTTTTACGTTAACCACGGAGCCGATGAAGATAATTATCACCCGTCAGCACAACGGAAAGTGTTTCTTGCGTCTTTAACTCATTGTTTTTCTTTACAACCTGCAACTTAAACTATTGACTCTAACTTCTTTCCAGCTAATGGGAAACTGAGTACATAAGGTGATAACATGTCAGTGTTGTGTTTTCAGCTGTTATAGAATAATTTATTTTTAAATCCTATTGGTCTTTATCTTAAAAGCACCTATTGGCGAATAGCTTATTTTATTTACTCTTCAGGTCAAATTAATCACTTATTCCTTTGTAAACTTATTTCTAACAATAGGTTTGCTATACTGACCGATATATAACATTTCTTCAAACACGCTGATTTCATTCTGTATTGTCTGAAACAATAGATCAAACTAATTTAATTACAAAAGCGCTGTTCATTTTTTTAAATGTCATTTTTTCAAAGCTGAAAACAAAATTTGATTCATTTCAATTTTATTAAGATGGAGGCAAATACTGGATTCCATAATATTAAGGTAATAATATTCTTTTCCTCGTACCTTGTCTCCTTCGCAGAGAGCAGAAACACACGAGAGCGATGAGGAGCAATGGAGCCACCACAGCCAGGGAAATGATCACAGACAGCGTAAGATTGCTGATAGAACCTGGATGGCCACGTTGGGAGAAGAAATGAAACAAAAATATTACAATAAAAATAACAGAATTGAAGTTGTTGTTTCTTTTTTGTTTTTTTTTAAGGAAAGGTGATTTGTGTGTATGTTTGATTTTTTTAAACCTTGTATTAGAAGTTTATATATAAAACAAGAAAGCATTTGACTGATCTATAGTTTATTAGGTGATATAAAGCTCCTGTTTTCCTGAACCGACCAGATCTCATTCTGAATATGTACAATTATTAGCCCCAGCCATTGGCAGATCAGATATTAGTCAAACCCTTTATACAACACTGATGTTGTGTCACCATACCTCCTGCTGTGTTGTCCTCTGTGTTGTCCTCTGTGTTGTCCTCTGTGTTGTCTCTGGCCGTAACAGTGATGACAGTACCATTTCCTTCAACCTCAGTAAAACCTGGTATCTCCACTGTCACCTTGCAGATGTATCTCCCTGAATCCTCTCTCATGACATTCGCAAAGGTCAAGTTTAAGCAGTCAGACGTCTCCTCTGGCAGAGATCCATGAGAGAGATTCTTCAAGTACAAAATCTCCTTCTTCATATGTGTTTGATTTTTCAGCCACTGAACTCTCACTCTTTCAAACTCCAGTGTCCAGCAGCAGCTGATGTTTACTGTCTCCCCCTCCACCACAGAGACAGCAGGACTCTGGGTAACAGCAGGACTCTGGGTAACAGCAGGTTTGCCTGGAGATGAAACACGTGAAGAGACAACGAGGTGATACATGATTTGGCAGTTCATCACAACAACACACACGTTGCATCGTTTCAGAAGCCAAACCAGAAGGTAAACTTAGCGAGTGGTGAGTTTTTAAACACTTTTCATCCAAATCTGGAGAGGCGCTAAAATAGATCACAGTGATTTGATCAGATTGTTTCACAAGTCAACGACCAAGTAAAGCGATAATGTCACACCAACCATAAAACAATAGTGGTCACTTCATTACACATTCATACATTTGAAATATTCAAACATTTGAAACATGTCGGTTTAATGTCTACCGTAAGCATAGAAATGCATTAATTCATGAGATCGTTGACAATATCTTAAAAAAGACAGTGATCATAAAAAGGCTGACTTAGTTTTGATATTTTGAGCAGACATTTTAACTCTATATCTCTGTGAAACATGTGACGTTAAAGGCTAAGCTGTGTTTGTTACTCACTCCAAGATGAGAGGGCACAGAGAGAGGCGAGTAGCAGACTGCTGAGTAGAAGCTTCATCTTTACACTCCGATTCACCGCTGACAACTGACACTCATCTCCTCACAGCAGCTCTGAGTCCTTCCCACCACACACACGCGCACACACACACACACACACACACACACACACACACACACACACACACACACACACACACACACGTGTGCGCACACACACACGCTCACACACACTGGGCATCATCTTTTCTACTGCCTCCCTCTGTATTTTCTGCAGAGACGTGTGAAAAACCACAGCTTTTGTTCCTTCCTCCTTCAGATAGAAGGCAGCGATTGGTTCTGCAAAAGATAATCATCACTGTTCTCACAATGCAGTTTGGAGATAAAAGTCACAGAAACACTGAAGTGGCCCACCAACAAAATAGGTGTGAAAAAGGAGTGAAGGAGTGAAATGTCAGTATTTCCATTAAAGTTGAATTCAAAGCAATAATATTGCCTCCACACGGCTCTCAACATGACGGTGGCTGACCCGGCGGCTAGAAGTTAACGGTCTAAACCGTGCTAACAGTGCAAACAATGGCAACAGTGTTAAACTTGAGGGGGAACCGGACGCCATTAATCAGGACGGCGTTATCCCCTTTAAGTCCTCTATTTCTTCACAAAGCAAATGGATGTTTGCTGATATAAATGCTCTGAGTTCTAACCTTTAAGTGATTTCATCAAAATCAGAATGGTGGCAAGGTTACCTTTGCGTAGGCCAGCATTCCAACCGAGGTGATATGTTTGGCCTGACTCCATTTCTGACCCTGAACTTAGTCCCTAGTTCACCTGATATATTTTAGTGTCTGTATAGTAAGTTAAATACCAGCATTGGAGCATTCAAAAAGTGTACTGGGTGGTATTTTGTAGTTTTACTTTGGTTAAAACCCTCATGTTTACAGCTGTTAAGTGACTACATGCTATCTTTCACATCACTCTGAGCGTGTGAGTTGTTTGCAGAAAACTGAGACAAATCCGTTGGGAACTGGTGCTGTCTTTAATTAAATGGGTCGTACCATTCATCTGTGTCCAGGGGTCAGATCCATGTAAGAGTAGAGGTATGAATTGTTGTGCTATAGTGTATATTTTTAGTGCCACCACTAGGGGTCCTCAAAGTGTGAGAAGACCCTTCACAGAGAGGCTCTAACTTAAGGTAATTGGTCCACCTTCAGACCAAATCATGAACTGTCCCTTCCCGTTACTGAAGTGCTGTATTCATACAGTAAATCAGTGATTTTCAACCGCTGTGCCGCGGCACACCAGTGTGCCGTGAGAGATCGTCAGGTGTTCCGTGGGAAAATGTCCAATTTCACTTAATGAGTCCAATAAAATATTATTTAGTTGTTGCAAATACTTTGCCATTGTTGAGCGTCTGAGCTGCAATATAGTGTCTGGCTAAGTAATAAATACTCTTCCATGGCAGTGGGTGACAGTAGGTAGCGCAGTAATGACCGTGTTCATTTAGGACAGTAGAATGAAATGAAATGACACGCGGGAGAGGTTGCGATGACGAGACGAACAGCGATGGAGAAATATTTGAAAAGGAAAAATGCAGACTCTGAACTGGGCCCTGGACGACATAACCCAGATGAAAAGCCTCGTAAGGATCAACACATTGAGAGACTTGTCATTAAATTGTCAGCATATATCCGTTCCTCGGTACAACGGCCCGTCAGAAAATATCATACGTTTATCATAACTGTCCCGCCACACCACAGAGCTCCGGGACGAGAAGTGGCGATGTGAGCTGGCTTTATGTGCGACATAACGCAGCATCTCACTGCGCTAAACCTGCAGCTTCAGGGACGGGGACGTGTGATCATCACAGACATGTGTGATGCAGTAAAAGTCTCCACCGCTGGGTTCCCGACTGCGCATGTTGCTGATAAACTGGGCGCACTTGGCACGGAGTTCACTGGGCGATTTGCCGACTTTGCAGCTCAGAAATTTAAATTTGAACTGCTCAGCGATCCGTTTGCAGTTGACGTGGAAAGAGCACCTGTGGAGCTGATAGAGCTCCAGTGTAATGACACTCAAGGCAAAGTGTGACTCTGAGGGCGCTGCACAGTTTCAAAGCTTCATCCCGAAACGATGCCTCAACTCCGCCTCCATGCTGCTCAAACGCTCTGCATGTTTGGAAGCACATACCTGTGTGAGCAGCTGTTCTCTGTGATGAAGATGAACACAAACCCACACAGGAGTCGTCTCACCTTCACTCCATCTTGAGGGTTTCCACAGAACCTATAACCCCAGATGAACCAGCAGCCAAGAAAAGATGCCAAACATCTGGCTCTGGTACATATGCATAAAATAATGTAGCCTACCTAAACATGTATTATTTTTGCACTTTGTCCAATATCCCTTCTATCCTGTTTATTAAATGGTGACTCTATTTGGCCCTCAACGTATTCCTAATTTCTTATGTTGTCCCTCTCTGTGATTGAGTTTGACACCCCTGGTATATATGCTGTATTATGATAAAAGCTGTCATTTTGTAATGTTTTTGGTTGTTGTTGTGCCGCGGGATCTTTTTAATGTAAAAAATGTGCCGCGGCTCAGAAAAGGTTGAAAAACACTGCAGTAAATCATGTATATTTTAAAAATCTGGAAGAAAAATGATACTTATCCTGTAACCCGTTTCGCATTATTTTTAATGGCATGCTTTCAAGAACACAGCTGAAGTCAAAGCAAGAAGAGATCGAGACAGTGCGGATTATATTTGACATCTTAATCATCGGCCTCTCATTAAAGGTGACACGTGTTGATTTTCTCTCTCTTTTACTCTGCTTCTATCTCCCTCGCATCTCTTTCCTCTTCTTCTTGGGTTTCCTCTCTCCGTAGGGCTGGAGTGCGTTCATTTCCAGGAGCAGCTGAAACATGAATGCACCGATCGATGAGTCATAAACTACGGTAACATGTATGCTGCTGATGTGCTGTGTGATCCAGACACCGTTTCATCACTACGGAGTGGAAGCTGTGTACCTGGTGTGTGTTGCTGAGCTTTGGTCACTAAACTGTTGATGGCGAAGAAGGTGATGATGAGGGCGAGGATGGGCAGGCACCTCAGGACATAAATGAGCACTTCCTCCCTGTGAGAACCTGAAATTCACCCACAGAGGCAACAAGCTTAGACTACGTATACAACAGGGAGTCCAAACTTTTATGGGGGGCAGCTGTGACATACCTGCCTCTGTGTTGTCCTCTGTGTTGTCCTCTGTGTTGTCCTCTGTGTTGTCTCTGGCCGTAACAGTGATGACAGTACCATTTCCTTCAACCTCAGTAAAACCTGGTATCTCCACTGTCACCTTGCAGATGTATCTCCCTGAATCCTCTCTCATGACATTCGCAAAGGTCAAGTTTAAGCAGTCAGACGTCTCCTCTGGCAGAGATCCATGAGAGAGATTCTTCAAGTACAAAATCTCCTTCTTCATATGTGTTTGATTTTTCAGCCACTGAACTCTCACTCTTTCAAACTCCAGTGTCCAGCAGCAGCTGATGTTTACTGTCTCCCCCTCCACCACAGAGACATCAGGACTCTGGGTAACAGCAGGACTCTGGGTAACAGCAGGTTTGCCTGGAGATGAAACACGTGAAGAGACAACGAGGTGATACATGATTTGGCTGTTCAATATCCCCCAAAAAGCTCTGCTACAACGGGCAACCACGCACCACTGCCGAAATAATCATTAGCAAATATAATCATATTCATTAATAACTTGCACAGCAGACTGTGTAGGACAGGATTTCTTTCTTGAAATATTATGACTTTACTCTCATTAAATTACAACTTTATTATCTTATTGTTATAACTATTTTCTTGAAATATTGAAGACTACTCATTAATTTACAACTTTATTGTATTATTACGACTTTTTTCTTGAAATGTATAGATTTCCTCTCATTAAATTATAACTTTATCCTGGACTTCTCGGTGAACACGAATATGTTTTGAAAGTGCACAAAGTTTTGAGAATGAGCAGAAATCTTGCTGAAACATATAAGCTGTGAAAGTCCATGGATTTATAAATTAATTAAAAATGTATATTATGGAATCACTGAGAGCCTTAATGCATTGTATTTTTATATTTAGAATTGAGCCTGAATTTTGTCTTTTCAATTGCTTGTTTAATTCAAGAAATGTGTTGTCATATTTTCATATTTCAGTGTTAATATTTATGAGCAGTTAAAAGCTGCATAAATCCATTTTTGTTCACCATTTTTGGGATCTTTGTTTCGACTAATGTGTTCTCAAAAGTCTGCGTTTTTACACATCGCCATAACATGAATATTACTTATTAAGTTCAAGTAATCCAGATATTTGACCTTGACGCATTAAATAGAATCATACAAAACAACATTTAAAATCAATCCTCTGCGATTTACACAATTTAACTCCACATATATAAATAAACATTTACTTTAACACTTTGTGCAGACTGAGCTTTGAAATTAAATCGTTTTATTGCATTTGACTTCATAGTCCATTGGTGGTTATAATTCTTGTAGTTCATGTGTTGCCCTACACCTCCACACAGTAACTTCAATATAGTGACCCCATCATTCATTCAAGGCAAAAACCACACGCCTCTTTTGCTCAAATGTAATGATTAACTCTCACATAATAATAAAACACTAAATATGGAGATTAATTATAATTTTTTTACTCACTCGAGCAGGCGTAGAAGGAGGCGAGTATCAGACTGCTGAGTAGAAGCTTCATCCTCTCACACCGATCCACCTCTGAATACTGACACTCATCTCTTTAGGGCGGAGTTCCTTATTATCTTTTTCAGAGAAAAAGCAACTCAACTATTTTAGGTAATACATTTAGCATCAGCTGTGACTCTGAATACAGCCCCGCCTAACATCTAGACACTGTTTTCATTCAACTATTGACACCATAAATAAGAAAGGCGATGGTTCACACGGCAACATTTTACAGAATTCTACTCGAGCTCTCAAAGCTTGCAGAGATATTGTATATCAGTATCCTATACAGTAAACAGTTTAGCCAAAGAAAGGTGCGCTATAGGTAACACTGCTATAATCACTATGGTGGCACTGCACACCCACACAGGAGTTCAATTACGTTTGAAGCATTGCTACAGTGCAGAATGTCCACACAGACTCAGTACTGAGAGGAGGTCAAATCAGATAACATGAGTGTAAACACCAGCGTTCACCCACACAGCTTTAACCAGAGGTGAGTAGTAACCAGTTCTATTTACTCCTTTATGTACTCAAGTAACTTGTGAGAGTATTCAGCATACTTTTCACTCTTACTTGAGTCGATTATTAAAGGAAAAATCATTGCTTTCATGCTATTGTTTTATGTGTTCATCATAAATAAATAAAGTATATTCAGTTATTTAACTTAACCTGTGGCTAATCTGAAAGGTAGTCACTCACTGTGACATGCCCCTCATCTCAACGGAGCTTTTTAGCGTCTTTCGGCTCATCGTTTTGGTCATTTTAATCCAGTCATCAAATGGCGGACTCCGCCACTATCAATGAAAACTACAGAGAGAGGTAATTAAAGAATGTAAGTACATTGAGTTGATAATGCTGAAACAAATCTGAACCATAAATAATTATAGTCCAAAATGGGGTCTGATTTCTCAAAAATCTTCAACTTTATAACTTAACAGTGGGGAAGAAAATTAAGGAATTTATATGAGGATAAACACTGGTACATTTTTTTATATTATCTGCACTTAGATAGGGTCACATTTTGATTTATTAAATTACATTTATTTCCTTTATTTTAACTTTATACCAGGTCAAACCAATGTAGCAACCTCTGTACAATAACGAAGCATGCAATGGTGTCAGAAATTGATGGACGTTGGTTCAGACTTATCTACATGACAATTAGTTTTTAGAAACGGCAGTTTGCATGGAACAACCAGCCTGCTTTATGTAGCCATTTTTTCTTTAAGGTCTCCTAAACAGCAGAGAGCTTGTGCACCGCTATGGACTGATACAGAAAAACAGGAAGAGCTCTCAACCACAAACCGCTGAATGTTAAGTCTTCACACCCTTCGGCAGCCCTGAGGTCTCCTTGTGACATGCAGTAAAGAGATGAACAAACAAGAAGGTATTCATTCTGTTGGACCTCACTTTATTCCGGTCTTTCATCTGTTCTAGTTCTGTGAAGTTTAATGGATTAAAAAACATCCATTTATGCCACATATACTGGTTTTAAAAAGTTTGCATGAATTTGCACATTTTATAAGATTATGATATGACATTATGTGAAATTGTGTGTGATTCTTTGTAGATGGGTTGGGTTACTTTTCTTGTTGATAACACTCTTAACAGCAAGGCCATTGACTTACATTCTAATCACAGCTCAACCATTGCTCTGCAGTAAAACACGGATATTTTAAAATTCTATCCTACACTAATGAGCTGTGTACAACTTCATTTTGATCTAATTTATTATTAAACCCATGACACAGCCAAATTTGTGGCGGCCCATTCACTCCCATTATAATCATAACTTGGCACGTGTACAAACTCCATTCATATTTCACTGATGAACTGTAAGCTCACTATGATTACATGTACAGTATAAGAGTAACATAATGCTTTCATGTATATGGAGCCAAGTTGACCTACATTCTATTCATATCTCTGCAAATATATAATTAACAGCCCACGATAGTGACACTGGTATTGTTTTCACTTTGTGATTCTTGCGTGTGTGTCATCATGTCAAAATATGTCCTCGACACTCCGACAGTAGCGGGACCTACTGCAGAAGAGCTTTTGAATACTTTGCCAGGTGAATATGTCTGTCTGTCTGTCTGTCTGTCTGTCTGTCTGTCTGACTGTCTGTCTGTCTGTCTGTCTGTCTGTCTGTCTGACTGTCTGTCTGTCTGTCTGTGGGCAGTGGGATGCAAGGAACTTCCACTTTGTGCCCCGAGACCTATTTAGCGTTGCAGCTGGTGTGAACCGTAATTTTTCCACTGTTACTTTTTTTGTGAAAGAAAAATAACTATTTTATGATTCCTTTAATACGTGGGTATTTTGTGCTTTCACACAGGGATATATTGTGATCAAATCTGTGTATAATGTGGAGCTACATATTTTATACTCGACCCAGCTATCAGTGACTCAGAGGAAGCATTGCATGGCCCCTCTGGACAAGTCATGATGCTGAGAGATCAGTTGCCTGATTGAACCAGCAGATGGCACAGCACATCAGCAGTTCATTAGTAGCATCACAGAAAACAGTTGCCTGTTATGTATATATATATATATATATATATATATATACATATATACATGTATATATATGTTTGTGTGTGTATATGTGTTCAAGTACTAGGCCTACTATGATTGGGAATACAATGTATACGAATATGAAGTAAATATGACATAAAGGCCCTGGGGCCCCTGTAATCTAATGGCTCTGTGTGCTCCATTTATAATATATGTCAACAGAAGTGTGTTTGGGATTATGCAGCACCAACAAGACATATTAAGACCTTCAGGTGGATCCTGTTTGTTACCGGATCTTGAGGTCGCGAGGAGGGTTCCATATGGTTCATAGGTGAGCGTAGAAAAACGCATTGCATGTTATATCTGCCATACGTGCAGTGGTGAAAGAAGTACTCAGATCTTTTACTTAGACTCTGTTAAGCGTACAATGAATATTTTAGAAGTTTTACTCAAGTAAAAGAACATAGGTATTAGCATCGAAACATATATTCATTTTAATGTTGCAGTCGGTAAAGAGATCAATAAAGTATTTGTATCTTATCTTAACCTTCATTAATTATTGATAATAATATGAATGATAAATTCATGATATTAATAAACAAAGAGGGGAAAGAAAAAAATCCTGGCGATTAAAAAAAAAGAAATAACAGTGGTGTTGGAAACGTAATAATACAAATAATGATAATAACAACAGTGGGAATAACATCAAAGAATGCATACAGATCATGTAACAAGTGGGAGGGAAAAACAGGCAAAAAACACAACAACAAACAAACAGGACACAATAAAAAAGGAAAGTAAAATAAGGTTTAAGGAATATTTGGAAAATATAATAAATGACAGCAACATAAAGCAACATAAAAAACAAACAAACAGAACATAAACGTTGGAATAACCCTAAAAAACAATAGCATAAATAAATAATTGGCAAAAAATGTATCATGTCCATCCAACCAATCAAAGACGGTGACATGTGCAACATATACACAAACAGGAAGACTGTTATCACTGTAGTCACCAATAACGAATACAGATGGGATTCAGTTTACGGTGAAATGCCCGCGAATACGAAACATAGGGTACATCCCCAGTCTCTTAATTCTCATTTCCTCGCTCCTCGATCCTCGCTTGAACCGGAAGTTGTTCTGCACCGCCATCTTGACGGCCGTCCCAAAGCTCTTATTTAGCTCTGAGGATCGAGGATGGAGGAGGGAGGAGGGATCTCTGAGGAGCCATGAGCGAGGACCCACGAGAACAGACTTACAGGAAGTCTTTTAACGGCCGACACGCCCCCTCATTGTTCATCAGTCATGTGATTGGATTTATTTCAACATGTAAACAGTGAAGACGGATCACAGATTAAACTCAAGCTTTATATTTGATTCGTTTTCTGATTCAACATCTGGTTTAAATAAATGTTCATTGTAGACTGAACAACAAAAGGACCACAAACAACTTTCTTCATTTATTAGAAAGATTTGTGTTTTCATGATCTGATATTTCCCTCAATAACTTTATTATGGAAACAATTAAAGTCAGAGGGAACTGGAGAGACGAAACACTTATATATATATATATATATATAGAGAGAGAGAGAGCTGGAGAGACGAAACACTTTTTACATAATTTATCATCATTTCATTCAGTCACGTGAGGCTGTTCATTCCCGATTGTCGGGTTTGATGAGTTTTATCATTTAAGAGAAACAATAATCATATTCTGGCTTATTTAATATCGACGTCACAATCTGAATTTCAAAACGTACCGACGCAAATAATTCATAAATAAGACGATCGCATTCCGCCGGTAGAAATGATAGGACAGGACACAGTTTGGTAACAGACTACAGAGAGAAACACCTCTACAGTGGTGATTACTGAGTGTCTTTATTAGTTATTAGTATTATTAGTTACTATTATTAAGTACAGTGATCATGTGAACACACACAAACTTATGAAAAGTCTCTCCAGCTGTTAAAGCCGACTGACAGCTGATCCAGCTGTGATCAGCTGATCCTCCGTCATCAGAAACAGATGTCGCTTCACGTGACGCAACTGAGGAAAGGACGTCTCGTGTCTCTTAAAACATATCTCCTCGTTCCTCTCTCCTCGCATGGTTTCCTCCATGCATCCCTGGTGGGAGGGACTAAGACGCAAGGAAAGGACCCAAGTGAGGGAAACGGGGATGCAATTAAGAGACTTGGGATGTACCCATAAACAGGCATACAACATTTGACATGACACCGGAAGTACTCTGCTGTGGGGAGCCTGCTGTAAACTGCTGAAGCGTAACGCGTTTCAGCTTTGAACGAAGCGATGACTACAGACGGACCGAGCCCGTTTCTGTTTATTAGTACCGTAGCCATTTGTACACGTGGGGGACGTGTATGTGCGAACAACACGCATTCAGCTATTCATTTGTGTCCGATTGAATCGTTTTTTTGGACCATTTTGGATATGGTGCTTGAATTTACCGAGGAAACATTATGAAAACACAGTGACTACGAGCAACATTTTCCAAAAGGTGAGTCTCTCTGTGACGTTAGCCAGCGCTCACGTTACGGTAACAGCTAGCTGCGTTGTGTTGTTGCTTTTACTTTTTTACGTTTTATAATGAAATGTTATTTCCGTCATCTTGTGAGAGAGAGCTGGTTACTTCACGGTCCACTGGGTGATGAGACGACAGGGCGGTGGGTCCCTGCTCGGTCTCCAGTAACGCTAACTTCAAATGTGAACGTCAGAGTGAACTACGGCACCAGACACGTTGTTCAACTACAGCGCTTTCTAATATCAGTATTACTGTTATTTATGGCGTTATTTGGGCTACTAGGCATAGGCTACTCTTTGTGTATCTTCGTTGCCGTTTATTTCCTCTTCGCAGAGCGGAACAGGTGTAGGCTAACGTAAACATGCTGGTCCGTCACACATGCTAGTTTAAAGAATTAACTTTATTTTAATATGATTTGGCCATTCATACTCCGTCATGGTGTCAGTCTGTGCTGCTCTTTAAGTTCCCAGTTACAGCGTTGAGTGAAACAATTGAATAACTGTATTTAACACTGCTACACATGAGTTGATGTTGACCTCATGCTGTCATAAAACCTGTGTGTGTGTGTGTGTGTGTGTGTGTGTGTGTGTGTGTGTGTGTGTGTGTGTGTGTGTGTGTGTGTGTGTGTGTGTGTGTGTGTGTGTGTGTGTGTGTGTGTGTGTGTGTGTAGACACAAGACCATTTAGTGTGTTTAAGTGGAACAGGAAAGAAAAGGCCTTCTAGGCACAGATTGATTTCTGCTACTGATAACAAATAGCTGAGTGTGTGCATTTCGTGTTCCTCAATTACTATAAGTGAGTGGAGAATATAAATTAGAGTGGCCTGAGCAAGACTGAACTGACAGTTAGCTGTCAAGGGGTGATTGAGGTGTTGGTGTTGCTGGGTCCGGAGCAGAACCTTTTCGACCTTGTGTTTTGTCTGCTGCTTATCCTCCACACTTTCTCATCTCAGGAACCCTCAAGCTAAACAACCAGCGTCTGTAAAGGAGCGGTATCCTGAACATGCTGACCAGACCCCATGGTTTGATGTTGTTGTTTTTTCGTTTTGCATGGTGGAGCAGTGTGTCTTAACACATGAGACAATGAGACCCCTTATCCCGTCGGCCCTGTATAATTTGGTGCTGAGAGAGGGGGGTTGGAGAGACTTACAGAGATAAAGGACTAGAATGTTAAAGTCCCCCTCCGCTGTGTTGCTGATTGCTGCCTCACTTGTTTCAGCCTCACTGTGCACATTCATCCGTTGTAGGGGCAACGTTTGTGTATCCACGGCCATGATTTTGTGATCTGTACACTGCTGATGATTACATCCAAAAGACAAGATTTATTAGCATTGTGCAGATCGATTACTACTTTCTTTTTCTGCTTGTTAAACTTTTTTAATATTTATTTTGTCACTGTGCTGTTACAAAAAACAAAGTTGTTCTCTGGGGATCAATTTAGGCTTATCTTATCTCCCATTTTGTTAGCCTAGCTTATCTGGCTTTGCTACAAAATCAGTATAAATAGAGACTGAAATGTGGTTCAGTCGTGATTCAAGAGAACTCCCTCTGGTCATACATTTATGTTTTTCAGTAGCTTATATCAGGCTCTTATACCAGCTGACATTCCTGTTGACACCGTGGACGTGTGAGGAACCTCTCTGCCTCTGTTATGACTATTTCAAGCCCCGACCTTAGACGACCCCTTGGACGTTTGCGGTGTTTACTTCGGCCTCGCACGTGTTGCCAACACAGAGAAGTTTGACTCACTGGACCAGTTAGGAAGGACGCAAAGTGTGTTTTTCACAGCTCCTTTGAGAGAGCTTTGAAGCAGCTGGCAGTCGGTTATAATTGAATTGTAGCCAAGAGTCTTATCCCCTCAAATCCTGTCCATTGTCTGTCATGATACGTTTGAGGAAATGAAACGCAACCGCACTTTTTATGGCCTGCATTTGTACATCACTTTGTCCATGATTTGCTAGCTGGCTCTAATTGGTTCTGCTCAGCTGCCTAAAACGTTGTTTGGTTTCTAGTTAGTGTGTAATGACTTTTGACCGAGTCCATTTACTGGCTTTGAGAGCCATATCCTGTCTCGCTGAGACCAGCCAACCCTCTCACCAGGGGGAGAGCAGGCTTCTGTTTGAACTCGCCTATCAAAGGTGGTGACATTGTTTACGAGGCCCTGTGATCCGTGGAAAATGAAGGGCGTGTGAAGGATGTAGACTCAACCAATTGTGTAACGTTGACGCGTCCTCTTAAGAATGACGCAGCTGTCTTTGGGTCTCGTAACCAACGTCTGCCTCTACTGTTCTACTGAAGTTGGGCAACTTTTGTTGCCTGTTTATTATCTGTATTTTAGGAACTAGTGCAGAGTCCTGAGGTAGGATGAATGTGAGTCTAGCTCTATTATGGGTCTGACCTCTCAACAAGTCACAACAAGCCAAGCAGCCACACCGTCGGTGGCAATACTGCGAGAGGGGAAAATAGCTTTTGCAGTCCCGTGGTGTGTACATGGGGAGTGGACTCTCAGATTCCGGACTCGATGCACATTAAAGAGGGACACAATTTGTTGCCAGCTTCAGAGTGCTGGTTCCAGTGCCAAAGCCTCAATGGAAAGTCTTTAAAACCGCACCTAGTCAGGTCATTTGATTTGGTCTATACACTCTGCTGTTCCCAGTGGCTCACATTACTCACATACTCGCATTAGACTGCAAGTTGTTAGAGATTTTAGTTCTGTCTGATACTTAAGTGTTTATGCCACATGCCTCCATAAATCCCAGACTCATATCTGACCTCTGTTGCACTTCTTCGCACACAGCTTTTCTTTACAGCCGCTTTACAGCTTCTCACGGCCTCTTGTCGGAATGTAAAGGGATTCCTGCATCTCTAAGCAGTGCAACCTTGGCAGCGGGGCGTCTGGAAGACAAACTCCTCGCTCTGTTATGGTAAAGCTGCCGCTGACTTTTGTTCTGTCCTGTTGCCCTTGCAGTTTCCCCAGACCTTCCTACATCAGGATGAAGGAATGGACAGATGCTCCTCAGGACCGGTGAGTTACAATTAGATGGAAACAAGAAACTCTCACTTCCCTTTGTTTGCTTGCCACCACAGTTTCTGTTGTCTCTGTTTCTTAAGGCGATGATGTTGCAATTTCAATACATTCATGTGTCTGCTACATATTTAAGTTCACCAGTTGAACGCTTCTAATGTGAAGCAGCAGCGGTCGGACATTAGCAGTAACTTAATACAGCCCTGCTACCAGGATTGGGAAGGCTACTTTAAAAATGTACTCCAATACAATTATTAATAACCTGTTGCCCCGCCGGAGGGGAGGGAGACATATGAGAACCAGGACTGAGTCAGAACCTGCTGCAGTAAAATGAGAAGTTTTCTAAAGGGACTCGGAAAAACACGAGCACTTTTGTCCACAGGGAGCGCTAAAATCAACACCAAAGTAACGTAACTTGATTACTTTCTCTTACTACAAAATATGCAAATAAAAACAAGAGAAAAGAAAAATGCTGACATTTGGCCCTTATTTTGAAAAAGCAGAAGAAGGGGAACAAAAGCACAGTACAGTGCGAGTTATTCCTTCCAGCTGTGAAAATACTGTCATCCTGCAAAGACGCACATCATTTGGCACATTAGTGTTACTGGATTAGATTGTGGAGCAGCAGCAGTATCCATATAAATATAATAAAATATCACAGTCCTGTATTATGCTTACTGGATGCTTCTCTTCTCACGCTGGGATGCCTCTCGTCAAAAAGAATAATCATCAGTTTAGATCCATTTTTGGAGAAACGACTGTACGTAGAGGTGATTACAGAATGTAAATACTTTAACTGGCCAGCGCTGCAGCATCCTCGTTGTACATTGTAACACCCTTTGCTTCCCATCTACAGGGGCTGCCTGGTGGGGATCTGTTTCTTCATTCTGGGCCTGGGAACGTTGCTGCCATGGAACTTCTTCATGACTGCCTCAATGGTAAAAACATGGCCATTACTTAATCCGTCAAAGACGGCAGAACTGACACATTGTATATGCCTTCTGTTTTGATATCTCATGACATAAAAACCATTAGACTCAGTCAATAAGTCGGGGGTATCTCATCGTTCTCCCTGTCAGATCTGCGTAGAAGCCTTTCTCTGAAGTGTTGGTCCGGTGGTTCACCACTTAAACCTCTTAGAGAATCACATGCTGGACGGATGGCAATGGTCTTATGGACAATAAGCTGTTTATACAATTCAAGAAAATGTCTAGAAAAGCTATAGTATCTACCATAAATTGATACTGGATTGGATTTGTCAAATTGGTATTTTGTAGTGATCTGTTTAAGTGATTTGCTGATGTCGTACTGAGTATAATGTGTTAAAACCTAAGGATCCATAGGGACCCATACATCCACACAGTATGGGACTCAAGGTAACCACGCGGATCACCACCCGAGACCATGTGATCCACATGTTTGGGTTTCCACCAACAGCACCTGTTGTTGCGGTGAGGTTGAACCCAAACAGTGCAGTTGTGGGTTGTAAAACCAAAACGCAATGAGCTGCTCGGCTCTAGAACAAAGGCTAGAAAGAATTCTTTGTGGGTTCGTTACACATAATCATTTGACACATTGTTGACACAAAGAAATGACAAGTACAGCTTTAAACTGAAACGGCTCCATTGGGGAACAAACCAACAATGTTAACTGAACATGTAAATGTGAAAGAGTGGAGCGTTGAGGTGACACTGAAGCGGGGATTTACCTTCCATCGTTGGTTAATACAGAATATGTTTCCATGTAAAGATAAAGCCAACATCTGTCTGTCCTCTGGGTTTGCAGTATTTCCAAAGTCGCCTAAACACAACAGAAGAGAGCAACGGCACCGCGGTGGTCACCAAAGAGTACTACTTCAACAACTGGATGACCCTGCTGTCCCAGCTGCCCCTGCTGGTGTTCACCCTGCTCAACTCCTTCCTGTACCAGAGGTCAGTGACAGGGTTGGATGTTCACATAATGTTTGTCCATACACAGAGGGATGGCAATACTCCCCAAAGCATTGAATCTAATCAGTGTAATCTGGACTTTGCATGTATGACCTGGTCTCATGCCAAAGTATTCATCTGTGGTTTGTATCTGATCCAGTTTGAGTTCTTGGTTAAATGACTCGTTTCTTGTTTCAGGATATCGGAGGCAATACGCATCGCAGGTAGCCTGGTCTTCATCCTGCTGCTCTTCATCCTCACAGCCGTGCTGGTCAAAGTTCCCATGGACCAAGACCGCTTCTTCTCTGTCACCATGGCAATTATCTGGTTCATCAACTGTAAGTCGGTGTGACTGTGTGTGAGGCTCAGAGTAGTGTACATATACGTACATTTTAGTGAAAGGGATAGTTTGAAGTGGTGTTGTATGAGGTACGTCTCCACAGGCAGCAAAACATACGATAGACACCTCAAAAAAATCAGTATCAGACAGCCCTTCCAAACTCCATCTACTGTCAGTAATACACTGATTAAGGATCTCATACAACACCGCTTCAAAAACAAATATCCGAACTGGCCCTTTTAAACAGCGCTGAATCAAACGATGCTTCTTCTCCCCAGCGTTTGGGGCCGTGCTGCAGGGCAGTCTGTTCGGCCTGGTGGGTCTCCTCCCTCAGAAGTTCAGCGCCATCTTTATGAGCGGCCAGGGCCTCGCCGGGACCTTCGCTGCCATCGCCATGCTGCTAGCCATAGCCAGTGAGCCGCCCACATGCACACAAAATCCCCAGTTCCCTAGTAACGGAGGAGAGTGAAAGTGGATGTCGAGCTAGTCAAAGCAGCATGACGCCACACAACACACACACACACACACAGTAGTGTTTTCTTCATCTGATAGGTGTCTGTCTAGAATGACCTGACTTGTGTGTTTGTCACTCAGGTGACACGGACTCTGAGACCGCAGCGCTGGGTTACTTCATCACGCCATGTGTGGGGACGCTGCTCACTCTCTTCAGCTACCTGCTGATGCCCCGCCTGGTCAGTCGGCGCCCAGCTCTCCATGACTACATTACCCATAATCCCTTCAATCTCACCTAAACAGCTACCATCTCTTTGTTGACCCATGACCATTAGATCAGTATATACAAAATCTGGCTTTTTCAGATGGTGTTTGCTTTATTTGTGGGAAAACTTTCAGCACACAGTCAAATTTGAATCAAAGATAAATGTTTGCAAATGATCAAAGATTATGTGATGATCGAATCCTCAAAGGTGAAACAGGAGCCTCGCTCTAATTACATGTGAATTTACTTGACTTTTGTCTGAGATTGTCAAGAAAAATACTTTTCTAGAATCTCACTAAACTCTATCTCAAGAGAGAGGTATTAGCCAAACTGCATTTATCACGTTTTTATTTTTTCACTTGTTGTATTTCAGCTAAAAGGCCTAATTTGTGTTGTCTGGTGTTTGCACGCAGGCGTTTGCCCAGTACTATCTGAACAAAAGCAACAAGTATGAGGCAAACACCACGGACGAGTTGCTGAAAGGTGAGACTTTGGCTTCAACAAACTCCTTGTTCACACCCTCTGAATTACTGTCATTCGTCTCCAAGTTGGCACCACGGGGACACGTTTCATCATGTGTTCAAAGTTTGAAGTGCAGGTTCTTTAATGTTTGTAGAACTGAGAGGATCAAACATTTGTTCGACAGCGAGAGAGAATCTGTTTGCTTTGCCACTGAGTTCACGATTCTGTGCTTCGCTGTCTGGCTGAATCAAATCAATTTGGTGGAACATTATCTCGTTAAGGGAGTTGACCCTCTATTTATCCAATTAGAGTCCTGGCAGTGCCCAGACAAAGACCGAGCCTGTTGGACTCAAAGAGGACCACACAGACTCAAACTGTTTTTGGAATAATCTGTGTATATTCCCTTGCAGAGAGCAGCATAGTGGAGAACGGCAAGCCGAATGCTAACTGCACAGGGACCAGCAGCACGAGCAAGGCTGGCAGTGCAGCTGAGGTCGAGGTGGACCCCGGTCCAGAGGGTCCGCAGGTCGAGCAGGGACAAGCTAAGGCCTCGGTCATAGAGGTCTTCAAAAAGGTGTGATAGTTGTGATTTTGGATAGTTGTGTATACTACCTCCAGTAGATGGAGTAGCAGCATGGGGGCAGCAGCCAAAGACAGGAGTTGCTTACCATAAAATGTTTTGCTTCTGCCTCTGTCTACAGTAGTACATTACGTTGCTCCTGTGCTGGTTCTCATGTCTATTTCTCCGTACTCCATCTACTGCAGTAATACACTGACTGTTGATAGGAACCTTATACAACACCACTTAGAGAAATCCCAAATGCCCCTTTTAAAATAAGAGCGTTTCATTCCCAGTGAAAGTGAAGAAATATTTACAGGTTTTGTCGTTCCTTTCCTTTGTAGGTCTGGGTGATGGCGTTCTGTGTGACGTTTGTGTTCACAGTCACTCTGTCCGTCTTCCCGGCTGTCACTGCAGATGTCAGGACCTCATTCCCAGGAAACTGGGGTATGACCTCGACTCAGTTAATGATTAGATCACTGCCGCATTCAACACACAGTAAATCTCTCGTGTGTGGTGGTCAAATCCCTCCTTTCTCCTATTTCTCTTTGTAGCGTTACTGCTTGTAGAAGTTTTAATAACAATTCATTAATTATATCAAAATGTCTGGGGTTGTGCAGATCCCCCTTCAGCGTCAAAGTCCAAAGTAGAAAAGCTTTTTTCTGACTTCTCTTGCTCTTATCTTCTTGAGAAAGAGGCTGCAGTGTTTGACAGCAACAGCAAACCAACCCTAAGTGTTGATTATTTAGTTTATTCTCTCTATGCAGAATGGTACTAAACACTTTATTTATAAATCACTGAATAAAAGCTGATCAATTAACGTAAGAATGAATTAAACAATTATTCAGCATAGACACAGACAGACTTATGTAGAACTACATGTGTACCTATATGCATGCTAATTGAATGGATAGGAATAACCTCAACATTTGTGTCCTGGGTGAGGACTAGCCAGGGAGGGGGAGAACATCCCTCCCCCTTCTTGGATCAGACGGGCATGCAGGCAGAACAATCAACATCCAGGTTATATGGCAGGAAACTAAACGACCTGTGAACAGAGTTGGTTATCATGGACTTAACTATACTTATTATATATAAACACTCATGTAAGATGAGCTTTGTATGACCACAGAACAAGATCGGAACAAATGCAAACAAAACAGTTAAAAGAGTCGATGTGTGAATGCTTTACAAATACAGAGAATTTGTTACTCTGAGGTAGATTTAAAATGGATTTATAAAATACAAGACTAGGACTAACATATCAATGAGGAAAAGCTACATGAAAAAGTAGTTTATTAACAATTGGATGTGTCTCTACCGGATTGAGTCTTAGCAGTCACGACGTGTCGCCGATTCGTCACAAACAAAACAAACAGCCTTGATTACCGATCGACTACCAGGTTAATTCAACATGGACGACAGATTGTGGACGCAGCCTCAGTGACCTAGGGGTCATTGGAGAAGTCTCTGTGAGAGGTTTGTTAGTTCAGATTTTGTCATCGTTGTTTTTATCAGACTTGAGTTTTTATCATCTTTCTGTCGTCTGTCCCGTCTCTCTTCAGAGCGCTACTTCATCTCGGTGTGCTGCTTCTTGGTTTTCAACATCAACGACTGGTTCGGTCGGACCGTCACCACCGTGATACATTGGGTGAGTATCTGATAAGGTCCTTCAGACATTTATTCTTTATATATCTTTATTTATTATGCATATTAGTATCCCTGTCCAGATCCACATGGCAGCACATGTTCGTTACCCTCTGGTGTAATAATCTCACCGACTACACTATGCATGTCCATCAGCTCCTTCCTGACTGCTGGAGAGCCCACAGCCGGCACATTCAGCTTTAATTCTAGATGTGGTGACAAGAACAGGACTGAGTTTAAACTGGGTTACAAATTGCATTTTTTACAAGGTTAATTTCCTGGTGTCATTTTCTGTATCAACGTCATATATTATTTCTAAATATAATCTGACGGTTGAGGCTTAACTGTGTAATCCCAATGCTTTGCCTTTCCCCCTTCTACTTTGTTGTTGTTCCAAATCCGCTTTCCTTTTTCTCTCCCTCCTCTCATTGGATTTTTTTCTCTCCCGTCTCCTCTGCAGCCTCGCAAAGACTCCCGTCTGTTCCCGGTGCTCGTGGTCTCCAGGGTGGTGTTCGTCCCTCTGCTGATGCTCTGTAACGTCCAGAGTCGCTCCTTCCTTCCCGTCTACTTCGGCCACGATGCTGCTTTCGCCGTCATCATGACTCTCTTCTCTCTGTCCAGTGGCTACTTTGTGTGTCTCTCCATGTCCTACGCACCACAGTGAGTCCAAACAAGTTCATCACTGTCGCTATAAAAACGTATATCACTCCTTAAAGACAGCTGCATCTCACTGTAGGAGAATCAATAACCAGAACTCTTCTAATAAAGAAGAAATATATCTTGTATATAAGGATTGATATCAGACAAGCTATCAAAGAGGCAATCAAGGAGATCTGTCTTATGTACAAGTTAAAGATGGGTCTGACCTACGACATTATTCCTCTATATTCTAGCAACAAATCTATAATTCATAGCATCACACTGAGTGAAAAGTTCTTGGAATCCCGTGTGGGTATGGTGGACTCCACCACTACCAATAAAAATGACTGCACAGAGGGGTATTAACATAATGTATGGCTCAGTTGGCTAAATACGACATGACTGACCTTCTGTTCCCTCCTCTCTCCTCAGGTTGGTGGAGCAGAAGGACGCAGAGACAGCAGGGGCCCTGATGACTTTCTTCTTGGCCCTGGGTCTGTCCTTAGGAGCCGCCCTGTCCTTCCCTCTGCGGGCTCTCATCTAGTCACACAGACATGCAGCACTGCATAGACACCGTAGAATATGTTCACACATACTTGGAGGGAGAATTTGGATAACTGTTATTTGTTTTTCCTGGACGTCCTTCTCGTTTTATTGCATTCATCTGTCGGGTGCTGTGTGTGTTACGGTGTGACGGTCTGGGAAACCAAGCACCCTGGTGACGCTGTAAAAACACCCTAGTGACATGAAAGTAGGAATAAGGGAAAAACTGTACGTTGCTCTGATTGACTGGTTAGCGTTTTTTGGGGACTTTTTACCTTATTTTTTTCTTAATTTTTAGATGGATTTATTTAAAATTTAGGTTTGTTGTAGGTAGTTTTCGTGCATTATCATACTTTTTTTTTATCTGATTGATGGCTTGAATTCTTGTTTTTGTAAGATTAATTACATTAGGTATTTCAATGTATTCCTAGGTTTATTTAGTATTTTCTAATGAAATAGCTCTATGTTACAGATGTAGAACAAAAGAAAAAGCTTAAAGACCTGCCTCATGAGCATTTATGGATTACTGAAGGGGTCAACTGGGCACAGGCTCAGGGCCCCAAGTGGGGGCCCCTGCACCATTGCCTCGGTTTGAAATGACAGTTAACATTTCCTGTTGGAAAGTCAATCAAATTACCATAAAGACACTGAACAGAGACTCGAAACGACTGCGGAGACTGGCTTGAAACGACTGCAGAGACTGGCTTGAAACGACCGCAAAGAGACTCGAAACTTACGCAGAGAGACTCGAAGCGACCGCAGAGAGAGACTCGAAACGACCGCAAATAGACAAATGTTTAAAGTGGTTTTGTGTCTCTTTCAGTCTGGGGTTCTCTTGTTTTGTTCGTTTTATAATTTGTCGATTCCCTTTTTTCTTGACTTCTCCAGTGCAGCAATACAAAGCTGCAGCATGTTTGTCTCTCCAGCATCAAGGCTACTTCTGCCACCTACTGGTCAAAAGATGGAAACCCTTCAGAGCTTCATTTCATTTTTATTTGGTAGGGACAAATACATACACATAGAGAATTGCAAAACAACTATCCAATGCAGTGTATCGCGGCATTTTTAACTACTGCTAATTTCCAATGGTCGTCCCTAGAAAGCCTTTAAAATACCTTAATTTCCTTTGCTGAAAGAATCTGTCAATCACAGAAGGCTGTTGTGCTGTGACGTTGTGAGGTCATACGATGCTGCTAGCTGACCTTGTAATACATGCCAGAGTTATGACCACATTCTTCTATTGACATGACGCTATGATGCAAGTCTTGGCTCAGTACAAGTAGGTCTACTTTGAGTTAATTTAAACCTTTAAAGGACAGCTGGTGGCTGCTGTTTAGTCACTAAATGTACTGATGTTGCTGTAAGCCATGAAATCATGCAGGAATAAGAGTATTGTATTGCACATTTAACATTGGTAAATAGTGTTGGATTTTTTTATTTGACATTTCTAACAATGTGCCGTCATGCTTAAATCACAAATGGTTTGATTTGTTGGGATTATATTTTCATTAGATAAGAAGGAACACATTGCTCCAGATTAATTTGTTTGTCAGCACCAAAGTCTATTGAGATTGAGCTTTTTTTGGGAATCATTTTCTTTTGCTTAAGTGCCCAATATGATTGGTTTATATGCTTATTATTCAAATGTTTATTTAATTGAATGGATAAGGTGTCATGTTGATGTAGATGGAGAAAACTTGTTTCAGCTGCTTCAAACGCACCACGGGCCGAGTCCTCACGAAGGGAGCGATATTAATAGAGCACTTTTTTTTTTATTTATTTTTTTTTTTTTTTAAACGTGACTTTCTTTGTGCTGCCTTCATGTTCAACCGAACAAACATGCATTTGTATTTGACTTAATGGTTTACAGCAAACACAAACATCATTTGTGTATTTCAAAAACGATGTCTTGTCGAGTTCAAATGCAGTTGATGCTCACTTTAAACCTGACAAATATGTTTGCAGCAGGAAGCTGAAAGGAACCACATTTCCTACAGCACGTCAATGCAGCACCAGTAATGGGGATGAAGAACTCGAGTCAGAAGAATCCAAACTTACAATTTCCTTTCTACTTCTAAACTTGTATAAAGAATGTGGGTTTGGGTAGTTCTCATGCAGTGCATAGCTGCAGGTCATAACAGTCATAATGAGCTTTAATAATGATGAAACCCGGTTTAAAGGGTTAATGTTGTGTTCACATCATATTGGACTGACTGTAAATACTGCCGTCGGCCTCCTCGTGGTGATAACAGTAAAGAATCCTTCATTAGCAACAAAACGAGAGCAATCCCAGGTCGCTGCATTCAAGGCTCCACGTCACACTGTCGTGTTTGCTCTGGTTTGGTATGAATACTTGATGTGATCCATTATGGGCAGTTCACTGGTGCTCCGTAGAAACAGATGCTGGCAGACACAGAGGATCGACACTGGACTACCAGAGCATGGCTCTTGAGGTAGAATAAAGGGAAGTCATGCCTATGCTTGTACACAATGCATCGTTATAGATTTGACTGTCAATAAAAGGATGGTTCAACTCTCTGTGGTTGTTGGAAACGGTTGTCTGTATTAAAGTATCAGGGTGGGGGGGGGGCACATTATTGTTCTTTACATCAGGAGAACTATGGATAGCTGTACCGTACAGGTCAACATTGCTGCTGTGAAGGGCCGATATGGACTCCACACACTGGAGGTGTTTCAGAGCAGTTTCTGTGAAAGACTATTTACACCTTTTGTTCAGCAAGATAATCGTCACAAATGAATACCACGTTTTTGATTTATTTTTAAGTATGAATGCAATTGGCAGGAGTAAAAAAACATCAGGACTACAAACAAACTACGCCACTGGTGTATAGGCGGACTAGTTGCTGTGATGGCGTTTTGTAGTCCCATGTAGCCACTCGTTAGCAGCCGCCTCTTCATGCCTCGAGGAAGGTACGGGAAGGCCTGCAGGGAGGTGCTTCAAATTTGTCACGAACGTCCACCTGGAAATTTGAACTGATTAGAATGTGGTGGTCAAAGGTCACTGTGACCTCACAAAACACATTTTTGGCTGTAACTCAAGATTTGATATTCTAATTATGACAAGTACACACACAATGATGAAGTGATTAGACAGACATGGATGTAAAGTGCAACTTGATAGGTAGACAATACTCTACATCTTTTATATTGCAAATAGTTGTGTGCTGCTATATTAATGCATTGATTTGAGGACTTGCCTCTCTGGGCTTCCGTAGTTCTACCTTGAAGAACCACACAGAGCATTCAGATTCATTTCCTGTATTATTTATTGAAAACCCAGCAGTCATCATTAATACCTGTTGTGTGTGTGTACAGGCAGGGGAGTAAGGAGATGTGGTAAACTGAACTAGTTGTCATTCTGTCGTCAAGAAATAAAAAGCAAAGGACAAAAAGACAAAAGAAAAACACTCCGATATGCTACAGAATGACACCCTTGTTTAGTGTTTTAAAAATGTTACACAAATGCAGAGAAAATAATCATCGCGGGAGAAGAAGAGAGTGCGACAGCAGCTCAGAGGGAGATAAGAAAGAAGATGAAAGACAGGTTTGAGTGCATCTTTTGAAATAGTTTTGTTCGTCTGTTTGCCCTCTCTGCAGTCTGCTGCTTTTACTCATTTTGTGTCGCGAAATCCAACAGGAGACGATCTTTGAAAATCACCCCCCCCCTCTCTCTTGCTCACTCCGTCCGTCTTCATCGTTTTTTTGGGGGTTGGGCTGTGCGGGGAGGAGTGATGGGCCGACCCGAGTTCATCCCTCCATACTGGTACTTGGCTTTCTTCTCAGATGGCTTCAGGATCTAGGAAACGGACAGAGATAACAGGACGCTCTGTTGTGTTTATGTCATAAAAGCACCCAGGAAATCCCTCCCAACTGGACTAAACCTGGTCCCACTGTTAAATGTACTCATTACTGTAACAAAGTCATGTATCTGTGTACTTTTAAAATTAATATTAGTAAACTATAGTCTGAGTGGACTGGTTATACTGGGACAGAGATGCTGGGCGGACTGGTTATTTAATGCTTTGAGAATGAACAAGCAGATGGAGGACTTCAGTCAGACTAATGTAATGTCTCTCTGGATCATTCTAGTAAGTAGTTGTATTTTTCCTATATATATATATATAAAAATTCTAAATATATATATTATAATATATATAAGTTATAACAATATAGAAAATATAAATAAATGTGTATAAATAGTATAATATATAATAAATATGTGTATATATTATAATATATATATAAATATATAAATAAATAAAACACCTTGGTAAGTGAACTAATGTATTTACCCTCACACTACACATAAATAAGTGGTGCTATTTTCTGCATGTCGAGTGTCAGCGCGTGATAACTTTCACACGACCATGTCGGTACTCTGCGGTCGCTTCACACCTGGAAGGAGCACATCAGGGTTTCATCCACGCTCATCATGCCACCGGCGTTGTCGAACTCCCCGCAGTAGTTGGGAGCTGAGAACAGAGTCACCAGCTGCCGCTTGGCAAAGAACTCGTAACCGTCTTCTACCACCTGGGGGCGTCAGACACACGGCACCGTCAGTCAGGGAACAACTGCTTTTACATAGACACCACCATGGACTTCTGTCAGCAGCGATGCTCAACTTTAAACCAATAGGTGGATGGATGTTTGAATCTGAATGCGTTTCATCGGTCACATAGAGGGGGGGGTGTGCGTGTCGTACCTGGTGGGCTCTGCAGATGAGGTCCAGGTCGTGGCGGTTGAGGAACTTGCTGACCACGTCGGCTCCAAAGGTGAAGGAGACGCCGCGGTCGTTTTCTCCCCAGCCCTGGACATCCTTGTCAGGGTCAGACCACAGCAGATCACACAGGAGGCCTGGAAGGAAGAAGGAAAGAAAACAGAGAATTAAATACAACTTACTGTTGAGATTCATCTCCATGCGTGACCTCAACTCTGTCACAGCATTAAACAATGTGCTCAGCTGTGCATCTAACCGCTGGAAGTCACCTGGATGTCACATTTACAGTATGCTAGGTATTAAAACACCAAGGCTGCGTATATGTATATACAGACTCAGTCTCCTCTGGACTCTCAGAGTCTCCCTGAAAGACCATAAGAGGACCTGAGAGGGTCTGAACACTGGCGGCCTTATAAGGACAAGAACAACCAGGTTTAGTGAAGAGGGGGCAAAGACTCACTTCCACTGGTTTACTTGGACTCACAGAATGGAATCCCAGTATCTTTTAATAACCTCATTGTCATAGATAATCAACATGATGAACATCTCTCCTCTCATACGATATCTTCAGCAGATAGGAGTCATTCCCTAAGTTAAGAAAGTAGATGAATAGCTTTCACTCCTGGGGCTAAAAGTAGAACCAAAGCTGCGTCACTCTGAGCATGTTTAGCTGCTCGGGGCTGATTTCCTATTCTGAGAAGCTTGATAAATATGGGCTCACATTAGTTTTGACCATAAGCTGCCAGAAGGTGATGAGAAAGGACGTATTTGGTAGTTGGCATATCCAGAGCATACTAAGCATCACAAGTGGATCAGCTGGAGCTGAAACATCGAGGCTGTTCTTCACCACGTGTGATGGTGAACTGGATGTCTGTGGATGTTGGGAGTGATGGTGGAACAAAAGTCAGTTTTCTTCATTTGCTCAGATTTCGTTGACCGAATGATTTAACGAGAAGATAATAGCCAGATCAATCGGAACAACATCATCGTTAGTTGGAGCCTCGAATACTAAATTAACCTAAAACCCAAATGCTACAGAGACCGTTGTAGAATTACCAGTCCTGTTCACGTCCGTCCAAAATGTCATCACTTCGATATTTGTGTGAAATCGTCACTATTAGTCTTTAAAACCTTGTGGTTATTTCAAATGTACTATTTATCTATTTCTATTTCTTTAAGTGGCAACACTGCTCTGTGTGTGTGTGTGTGTGCGTGTGTGTGTGTGTGTGCTGACCTACCTGTGTCAGGCACGTCTGTGGGTCTCATGATGCGTCTGATCTGCTCCATAGACTGCAGGTCGGGAGAGAGACCTGTGGGCGACACAAAACCATCCCCTTAAATATAAATCTCCATATCAGTGACTGAACTTACTGTGACCCATTTATTCACATCAGTCAACCTCAAATACTGAGAGCCGACAAAGGTTCACGGACTGTGTCCGTCATACTCCAGGTCGCGTATGGTGTTAAACAATGACAGGAGAGGACAGCGGGGAGTTTAGACAGACGGCCCCACGCTGAGGACAAAAAGCCTAAAATCCAGAAATGCTGCAAAAACCAAAAACATGAGCAACACAAACTGGATCGGGCTCTCCCGGTACGAACTGCTACCGACCGGTTAGTCAGCGTGAATACCTCCGTGGCAGCAGAAGATCTTCTCGTCCACGATGGCAGCGATGGGCAGGCAGTTGAAGCAGTCGGTGAACGTCTTCCACAGCTTGATGTTGAATCTGCGTTTACCTGCGAAATGAGCGAGACGCCAAGTCAGCACACCTCGTGGCAAAGAGGAACCGTGTTCCTGGTTCTACTCTGATAATGTCCCTTATTTTATGACTTTACACTCCGTTATTTCTCTTGTTTTACAAAAACAGAACCCTTTTGTTGCAGGTTTGTGTCTATTTTATACTTGCAGCTACAACGTTAATTTTAATATCTTTTGTCATATTTAAAAATCACAGTATGTCCAAGTGATAATGATCCATTTTAAAGAATAAAAAGTGTCACTTCTTTACCCTTTGTTCACCAAATCCCCCCGTTAACGAGTCTATTCAAAGGCTGGACCCCAATATTCAGATATTCATTTTTGTTTTTTTTAACCCCTCGGGATTACAAACGTGCATAAAACATACTAAACCTACGACAGGAGTCGACCGTTCTGGTCACAGGCTAGTGTGTCCGGTCATTACATAATAGAACTACATCGACCACAATGGGAAGTGAAAACGACAGACACTCCACTCCAGCACCCCGACACGCGAGCAGAGCACTCACACTCGTCATAGAAGCCGTAGATGCGGTTGATGGAGGCACACTCGTGGTTGCCCCTCAGCAGGAAGAAGTTCTCGGGGTATTTGATCTTGTAGGCCAGCAGCAGGCAGATGGTCTCCAGAGACTGCTTCCCCCGGTCCACGTAGTCGCCCAGGAACAGGTAGTTGGCCTCTGGAGGGAAGCCGCCATACTCGAAGAGCCTCAGCAGGTCTGTGTACTGTCCGTGGATGTCACCTGTGGGGGGGGGGGGGGGGGGGAGGTGAGCGACAGTGAACTCTGCAGCGGAGGAGAACCAGATTGAACGGGAGCTCACTCACCACAGATTTTGAGCGGGGCCTCCAGCTCCAGGAGGATGGGCTGACTGAGGAAGATCTCCCGGGACTTGATGCAGAGGCCACGCACCTCCGCCTCCGTCATCTGGACGATCTTCCCTGGACGACATCCTCGCACTGGTGGAGGGACGGAATACAGTTAATGGGTCACGGTACGCGTGTGTTTTAACAAAGTCATCCAGGCTGCCGGACAGTCATAGCGCGTTTATTCCCTGAAATCTTCTTCTCGGGGACTCTGTTGATCATCAGAAGTGCACACATGAACTAAATACGGGAGGCCGGGTTTAGGCAACAGGCAGAGGACGGAAATAGCTAATGTGGGTATTGTTGATGTTGTTGGGAGTGTTTTGGAGACTTCCTGTTGGGTAACTGAGGCGAAGAGAAGGGAAAGTCACTGTGGACACATGACGAGGAGCACGTACAGTACGTCTCTGATAGATGCACATAACACTGGTCATAAAGTCACTGCTACTGTGGATGTTTAATAATGATGTTACTCAGCATGAGCTTTAAAATCAAAATGAAAGCCTCACTACTGTTCCCCAATGTACTTTCATTTAGTGTGCTACATAAAGTGGAGGAGAGAAACATATATACAATAAATACAACAACATTACACCCATTTCATCTTTCAAAAGATCAGGACAAATATATAAAGGAGAAGAAGTGTGTGTGTGTGTGTGTCTCCTCCTCCTCAGCCAAACACACCCTGCGGTCACACCTGAGGGCTGAACCACGAGGCCAGACCAGTGGGTTGCCATGGTAACTTATGCCGCACACCTAACCTGAAGCGGTTTATGTTCAGAGTTTGGGGCTGAAGTGTACTTCCATATGAAATGCGGTATAATTATCTCAAACGATCAGGTTACCTTTCAGGATTATGTCTTTACACTGCTGGTATTACAGCCAATAGAGACTATCGGTCTATTGGTTTTATTCATCATAGATAATATTATATAATAAAGTGATTCCTGTCAATTCTGAACATTTAACTCTGCTGTCTGAGAGCGGTAGGGTGTGTTAGACATGAACGGTAGACATGGAGACTGAATGAGGTTTTAAAATATATATATATTAATATTAATTTATATTATATTTACACAACTAGTAATGTTCTGCCAGCATTCCTCTCTTGCTTTTTGTTGAAATCATTTTTTCATATTCTTGAGATGAACATCGGTCCATGTTGAGCGACTGCCGCGCCGATCGCCTCCTTTTATAGGAACGCACGGGGTTAACGGATCTGTTGAACAAACACCTTGGTGGTCCCGTTATCTGTGACTGGATCAGGCTTTGTGGAGTTAACGCTAAGAACGCCTCTGATCAGTAGGACCGTATGTAGAGCGTGTGAAGGACTCCACAGGTTCAAATCCACAAAGACATCTTCATCGTGTTGAATACAAAAGCAGCTGAGAGCACAACACACAGGCTGTCCACTGAGACGTGTGTGTCGACTGTCGAGAGGTTGATTTCACCCCCCCCCCCTTTCAGCTCTGTGATGACGCGTTTGCAGGTCAGCTGACAGGCCCCACACACACACACACACACACGCACCTCACTTGCCAGGGAGGATCCCCTTTCATCATTTTTTTTTTCATACACATTGATCGAGTGACCTTGACGTGTCACTACGGGATTGTGGGGGGGCATCCCAGCATCCTTTACTCCGTCACTACTGCATTGCAGCTTCCCCAGTGAGGAGAGAGAGATAGAGAGAGAGAGGGAACGAGAGGTGGTACCCACATCCGATCACCATGGCAACCCAGCAAGACCAATTTCTAGCGTGAAAGGTGTCGGTGAGTGGAGCTGCTGGAGGGGGGGAGGGGGGGGGCTGATTTGCAGATCTCCAACAACCCACGCCCTGCATACTAACACAAAGTGCATCTGACAACATTCCTCTCTTGCCCAGCAGTCTGGATTTCTCTCTGCAGGGATAACCACTCTCTCATATACACACACACACGCAAAATAATAGACCTCTCATCCTAACTGCAAGTGCAATACTAAATCACTGGAACAGCCCTTCATTATTTGACTATGAGCAGCGATGTACGAGCCTCTCTGTGTGTAGAACACTGTCTGGTCTGTGCAGGACTCTAAACGTTAGGGTGGTGCAGGTACGTTTCTTCAGGTAGGAAATGCAAACAGGAAATGCTCCATTTTCTGAGAGAGCACTTTTACACTCAAAGGTGAAATTGAGTTGCAGCCTGCTTGTATTAGATTGAGAGTTTGGCTGACTGACGATGTGCTGTACTCTCCTGACGCCCCGAGGCATCGCGTACACGTAAACACAATCCAAAGAGACTCGCACGATGACGGACAACCTGAGCAGATGCACAGCGCTCAGCGTCTCTGCTCATTCTGTGGCAGCAGGGAGGATGAACCAGCTGTTGAGCTTCCCTTCTCGACAGCCTCCTATGGTCTGGAGGGAACCAGGGTCGCTCCGCTGGCATTTCCCAGCTGGTTCATCGGGAAGGTTTTGAGGAAATGTCCTTCCTTGAGAAAGCTCTCCGTGTTCTGATTCACGTCTCCTAATTTGGTCCGGTGCGTGCGTCGGTTTGGCGAAGCTTTTAAGTTTGGGGTCTGCTTTGCCCTCTGACCTCGTTCCTCTTTTATCTATTTATCGTTAAGTTGCATTCTTGGCTGAAGCTGAACTCCCGGGTCGTCGTCCTCCTCCTCGCCCCGTGAACCGTGCTGACGTCAGGAGGACGGCGACGTCTTTATCATTCCAGACGGATCACAGACCCAAACAGCTCGGTCCTAACGGTTCATTTAATGAGATTATTTAGGAAAACTCTCATAGTATTTCACAAAAGATTTATGCCGGGAGATTTTTTTAAATAATCATCAGTGATGTGATAGAATGAAGAAGTGAGGAAAGGTCATTTAGAAATCAATACAGTATAACAAAACATAACATCACCATATTAAAATGTATCGATACTTCTGGTTCTGTACGATCAGCGGCCCAAAACCACAAAAAACAATATTCAGCTTGCAACAAAACTAAATAAGAAGAGCACCAAAAACTGTGACCACTGAATGTTTGACGTTTTGGCAATTTAATGATTGCCACAATAGTTGCTGATTTTTCTTGTGAAATGACGAATCGTTTCCGTTCTTTTAGAAGACTTTATGAAACTTGTATAAGAGGGCAATGTAACTGTCAGAAGCAGTAACACTACCGCCCCACCGCCTCTCTGTGTCACAGGGGTTGAGCTCAGAAACAAGGTCCAGCTACACGTTTGGGAGGATCTCCTGGTTTCTGCCCAACCCACCATTGTGCTGCGTGTAGAAACACACACACACACACACAGACCTGACTCACAATCCAACTAACTTGCTTTGCGGCTGATTTAAGATTTAAATAAGTAAGAGTCATCATTTCTTCTACTTCACTGATCGCAAGCTACGTGGCCGAGGGGTCAAGAAGGTCCCGCTTTGATCCGCTCATCTAAAAGGAGCAGAGTTCGCTTGTGTGTTAGAGCCAGACAGAGGGAGAGATAAGGGCATGACAGACGGATTACTTCTTGAAGGCATTACCGTATATGGGCGCTGCTGTATGGAGGAAGTGAGCTTGTGGGTCAGGACATAGAGGGAGCACTTGAAGGCTCTGTTGTTGTTCGGGAGGGAAAGAGAAGCAGACCAGCGAGTGGAGGTCCACCACAGCGTGACGGCTGTCAGCTGCACTTTTACGCTTCACTCAGTTTACCAGTATTATGTTTTTAATATCACATTTCATTCCTGTATTTCAGCTGCTGCACTATTTGATGTCATAGATCTTAATTAGATGCCACACTGTCCCTTTAAGAAATGTAAAGTTTCCCACAAAGCCCATCCAGCACAAACAGACAACCTAAGGATTCATTAGGAGTTCCTGGTCACGTGAGGAATGAAAGTCCAGTATTCAGTCTCCTTCCCACCCTGTTGTAGTCTCCACCAACTCCTGAGGGGAACATCCGCCTCTTTAGCTGCTAAATGCTCCACCACGTTCACCAGCTAACTTTTGTCTGTCCACCGTCACTGTGTACAGAGAGCGGATTTGAGATTTCAGTTTTTTTTGCAAAAAACAGCTGACAGCTAAAGCTGGAAACAAAGTTGATGAGAGCGGGGAATCAAACGATTTAGGCCGCAGGCCGGAAAAACCAAAGCGATGAGCTGAGAGACGCTGAAACACTACGTCGAGCTGACGGGAACTGCAGAGTCGGGAGAAAATTCTGTGGGTTAGTCAGCTCTCATAATACATGTAGTCCTTTTTTACCGATGTTGACATAAAAATATTGATAGGTGCAGCTTTAATATTTTTCACTTGAAGTTCACTTGAAGTGAAAACCCATTTTCTCTCATTAACAAGCAAACATCTCCAAAAGAACTTCCCACGGGTCAAGTGGAGCCATGAATAGTAAGCAGGTGTGACGTGTGCATGTTTTAGTCACTGCTGCACCAATAAACATGCCCCGTCAGACCCTTTTTTAGCCCTCCACATCCATTCTCTCCTTACCGGGCACGAGGCCAGCAGCTCAGCCCCCCCCCCCTCCATCTCACCCTCTCCCACACGGGGCCGATGGAAAACACTGACCCCTCAGTGAAGGAGCAGCACAAAGCGACTCTGGCGAGGAGCGCGGGAGCGACTCTCGAGGCAGAAATCCCAACTGCGATGGCATTTCTGTGGACGTTTTGTTCGCCTTTAAGGGCCACGGGGTGAATGGCCGTCTTTGTGGGGCCGAGAGAAAGGACGAAACTGAGAGGGGAGAAACAAACTGGAGGCAGCAGAGAGGGGAGGAAAAACGGGAGCAACGTAGGGAGAAAGTGAAGCTTGAGTGGGGGAGACATGGTTAGGCGAGGGAGTGAATAGAAGGAGGGGGGGCAGCTGAAAAGCCCGGGTGAGCTCCTCTGTGCCACGTTCGGTGCCAGGGGGTGAACGCTCCCCCGCCACACAGGCTCCACCATTGTTGATTCCACAACAGAATGCCACGGCAGCAGCATGAACGCAGCGCAGCAGCAGGGTGACACCAACGCACGGCGTGTCATGAGAGCACAACACTGGATTTGTTGTCCAACTCTTTCAGCTCAGCAGTGGCAGCTTACAGAAAAGCTCCGAAAACGCATCACAGACCAGAAAAACGTTGAGGAATTCTGACCAATCAGAGACCTGCCAGCACCTCTCTCTCTCTCTCACACACGGCAAAAAGAGCCCTTTCAAAGAGGAAACTGAAGCCGTTATGTTTTTCTTATTTACAATAATGTCAAGTAAGTCTCTGTTCAATCTGTACAATTTTCAAAATGCCCTGCTGTAGAAAACCACACTAGAAGTGACCATGGAGTCTGTCTTTCGTTGCCCTGATCATGCCTTCATGATTCCTCACATATTACAGAATGAAGCATCGGGCTGCAGTGTGGTAAGTGGATGCAGATTGTCCCAAAACAAAAAAGCGCCGCTCAAATGTCAGCGACAATTCCAATTTTAGGAGGTAAACAGAGAGAGGGAGAGAGAGAAATGGCCTTTAGAAAGATGTCATGCTCTCATACTGGGTTACAGCTTGGCTGGCGTCTTCGCCCATTAACTGTAATGGCTCCGAAATTAAACTTTCCATCCCGCCTCCCCCGCTCTCGCTGGCTGTATGGGGCCGCGGGGTTGATTGTGCCACATAAAGGGCCGGACAGAGGGGCCTGTTGTCGCTAAAGCCCGGGCCAGTGTGAGCTTAGCATGAGCTGACTGGGGCCTGTAATACACAGGGGAGGAAACGGACAGTCCTGCTGTAGGCATGCTGCTGCTGCCGTCCTCTGTGTAGAGACAACTGAAGGATTTCTATGAATATGGTGAAAAGTGCGACGTCAGCTCTGACTCTGCTGTGAAATGTGAAACACGCTGCAGAGAGTTTACTACAACAGCAGATGACGGATTGCTTTCCCACAGAGCCTGTGTAATGTGGCCGTGACGTATTGATTGTTTCTCACCCCGGTGATCAGACACATAACCGTTTAATGTTTCCTTCATCACCTTACACTAACACTTGTTAGCATTGGGGATGAGCTTCTACAACTTTGAGCGGCCTCATACGAGATGAATCCCACGATAGGCCTCACATTACTAAGGCATCGCGCCGTGACTGTCCCAGCTGTGAGCGTGCCCAGACTATGTTAGTCATAGAATGTAAATAAGAAGCGGACGTAGTCACCGTCACGTTTGTGGACTGCGGTTTTCAAGCCTCGTGGCCGTCGCCATCTTGGATTTATGCAACGAGTGAACGGATGTGACCATATTTGGACTGTGGAGGAGTGACGTAGAGAAGCCGTATATGTTCTGGTAGCGACCTGTCGATAACAAGGTAGCCCCCCTCCTAAAGCATACTCTGCTTTATGGTCTATTTGATCTAAATGGACCATAATTTACTAAATGAACATCATGCTGTATTGAAGAAGACTTGAAACTACAGATTGAGACCATAAACTCATGTTTACTGAGATAAAGTGAGAAGAGGGACATTTTCTCATAGACTTCTATACAATCGGACCTCTTTTTGCGACCAGAGGAGTCGCCCCCTGCTGGTCATTAGAGAGAATGCACATTTAAGACACTTCCACGCTGGCTTCACTCTTCAGAACCGGAGGTGCCGCCTGGTTAGAGCCCACTGGAACGGAGCTTTTAGATGTGAACCAGTGACAGGACTGGACAAGCGTAGCCACTCTGACTGCATAATATCAACATATAGGGAGACAGTACTAATGCCATTTTATTTACAGACAAATGGCTTTGGTAAGGTCATCCATACACCGTTGTGTTGCTGCTTACCGTTATACTGTGACTCACAAGACAGCGAATGACGAGTCATTGTATTCAGAGTGACAAATGAAACCAGAGAGGCTAGAAAATCTGCGCTGTGAGGTCACCGAGGAGGCCGCGGTGACTGTAAACCATGTTGTCAGTTGATCTGGTTCAGCCTGTCGCCTAGACTACTGTCAACCCCTCCACCAAACTGCACTGTATGCACGAGTGTGTCTGGATGTTCACACATGATGACAATTCGTCCAATACTTAGGTTTGTTACCAAACTTTAAAACGACTCCCTACGCCCCAACACGGAGGCTTCATAGTCCAAACCAAAACTTCAAACTTTATTGCTCCTTTCAACCTTGACAAAGGCCAGCTTACCTTTCACAATAAAAGCCCTAGACATATATATACACTGTGCAACTGTTTACCAGAGGGAACTCAAATTCAGTCAGAGCATTTCACTAAAAGGAAACTCATTAAAATATCTTGCAGTAGCTTCAGGCTAAACAACAGTTCAATGGGGTCCTGCTAGTTGGTCCTCTGCCTGCGTGAATCTATTCAAACCTTTTACTGAAAAACTGATGTAAGTGGTAATGATTTGCCGAGTTAAAAAGCCACTTCACCACATCAATGTTCATTGGAGAGGAGCCCCCTCACCTCCCCGTGGGTGTCACCAAAAGGGTAAGTTAATTTCTACCACGGACAGCTGTGCCTGTTGACATTTAATAGGAGATCAGAGGGCTGTGCATGTTCGTCTGTGTGCACGAGTGCGTAGCTTCCCGACTGGCACCAGAGCTCACTGAAGAAGTAAGAGATCAACCTCCTATTGAAGTGTTTAAGGACCTCCTGTCCGCCCTGAAGCAGAAGCTCTTTTGATTCCTGCAGAGGAGACTAAATGAGTCCGTAGCGTGGCGACGTGAAAACCTTTAGCGCTTGTTGAAATGAATGCCAGGAGACAGCCACTGACGGGCCATTTAGTAAAGGTGTGATCTGGTGAAGTAAACCGAGTTGATGAAGATCAAGGTTCCTTCAGTAAGGAACAGCCTGTGAGAGGTCTTTGTGGTGTTGAAAGGTCAAAGCCCTTATGAAGACAGGCTGGTACACGAGGGACATTGAGAGTGTGTTTTTGGTGTTGCTGCCTGTGTTTGGTCCACACATACATACGATTTTCTTGCAAATTCATGACTGTATTATTTTGCAACCAATGATCAGAAGTTACCATATTTGGAATGAGGATGAGTGATGTAGTCGCACCAGACATGGCTCTGGTAGCAGCAGCGACTTGTCAATCACAGTAAGCCCCGCCCTAAAGCATACTCTGCTTTATGGTCTGTTTGACTCTAAATGGACCATAGTTTACTAAATGAACATCATGCTGTATTGAAGAAGACTTGAAACTAGAGATTGAGACCATAAACTCATGTTTACAATGTTTACTGAGGTAATAAATCAAGAGAGAAGTAGAGTCATTTTCTCATAGACTTCTATACAACCAGAGGAGTCGCCCCCTGGTGGACACTAGAAAGAATGCAAGTTGAAGACACTTCTGCACTGGCTTTACTCGTCAGAACCGGAGGTTACCGCCTGGTAAATGCTCAGTTTTTTTTTAACCCGAATAGCCCCCAATTACCCGTAAAAAATAAGTCTCCTACTGTGACTAACACCAGTTTGCCTTGATTGTCCTCATATTAAATTGAAAGCATTAGTCAGGCTGTGGCCTCCTGATACGATACCGATTGATTACATCTTTTGCAGAAGAAAGAGATCAATATTACACTTGTTGTTTGTGAACAAAATATTTGAATAAATTCACTTGTGATTAAGTGGAGATCACTCTCCACTCGTTTTAGAACAGCGTGTTTTGGCAAAGTTCTTTAACGACATTTAGCATTCGGGAACTTGTACAGGAGCCTTGTTATACATTAGTGTAGAGCCTGCCTCTCAGTTGGTATTTTCACACCACAAATGAGCCAGCCGGATACAAACTAGCAGTAAGTGGAAAGAGAAAGTGGCTGACATGAGATGGATGGCTGGATGTATTCACAGTTCACATCTGGAAGACTTTAGGGCCAGATCCAACCAATTTCCTCCGCTGAGGGTTTTCTAGCCGCAGCATTGAAAAAAAAGCACTGAATATCCAGCCAGCTAACTAGCGACGGCCCAGCCCCAGGCTCAGTTACTGTTCAGCTGACACACACAACAAGCAGCATTATGTAACCGGTCCCAATCAATCCAGACGATTAGCTTATACTGACACGTTGGTGCACATCGGTGCTCACTCATTAGCCCACGCTGTCAAGGCTGTGTACGTTTCACATGCACACCGAATCTGTGCGTGGGACTCACAACCGATCACGGCCAGAGGGACAGTGTCTCCATGTCATCCAGAGACTGAAAGGCAAGACGGATCAGCCCACTGGTGTCAGGGTCCCTTATTTAGCACTGATAAGAACCCACAGACACCCAACCCTTAGCAATGGTGTAATGGTGTGGGAAAACAGTGACTTCTTTGAAAGCACTGAAGTTACTTTAGTGCAGTCTCAAACAACACTAATTATATCCAAATATGAGTGTTACATGCCCGAGTAGACGGAAAGAAAGTACAGGCACTCTTCTGAATTATTGTCCTCCGCAGCCGCTCATTTAATCAGTGACATATAATGATGAAATATTCATTTTCTTCATGACGATGAAGCTCAGGAGATGATCTGCCCACAGTTACATTAATATTAAATCCTCTGAAGGATAACTGTTGTGTCTAACAGAAATGGTAACTCTTAAAAGTCTGGGTATGGTTCATAAGATGAATCTTCCAACTCACTGAATAAGCAATTACAAAATACATGGAGCAACACAAACATTTTGAAATGCTTACAGGGTACAAACTCTGCAGGTCTATTTAAAGTGGGATATCATCACGGCCTGTGGTGTGTGTAAACACCATTAACACCATTCCCATATAAACACCATAACCCCGGGACGTGTCTCCCTCTCTTCAGCTGACATCCCTGTGCCGAATCCCGTTTGAAAACTTGACATTTCTCCTCACGATTGAGGGCAAACGGTAGATAAACATAGTACAACCCCGATGTGTGGTGTCTCCAGAGACCAAACAGTTGTGCTTTAATTTTCGGCATACTTGATTCACCAAGCTGCCCTTTGTTTTAAAGCGAATGTCAACTTTTGGGACTGACCGACAGCACGAGCTGCCGCCGCCCACCCCGGTGCGTTATGTTGTGAAAAGCTGGTTATTTTTGTTCGAGGTTTTTCTATAGTAAAAGCTTCTTATCTGGTGTTTTATGCACTGCATGACAAAATGATGACATCATTAGTGTACTACAAGTATGACGAAATTAGTCAAAGCTACAATAATGCTCCATAGTTAGTTTTAAGGTTGGGGTTGTGTACTCGACCGGTCGGATTACAAACAGTCCTCGAACTAGAACTTTTTGATTCAACCGCGAACCCACACTTTGACTCTCACAACTTAATTTATGAAAACTCTCACGTGCCATTAGGTATGATTTCATAGCCAACATACGGGACTGGTCCGGTTTACTGATACACCGGGGAACTCTAAAGCGGGCCTACTTCTCGTCGACTTGAGTCAAAGCCAGCCTGAAACAATCCTCGCGGACTAAAGCCGCAAACAACAGGATGATATGAAGGTAGGATGGTTTGCGAACTCACCCTCCAAAAGCCTGGAAATCAGCGAGTCCACGTCCAACTCCCCCTCCGCCATTTCTGTAGCAAAACAGCTCTGCCCACCGCAGTCTGGAGCAGGCAGCGCAGGCACCGCCTCACTGCACTCAAACGCACCGCCGACCTCCTCCCACTCACGGGCCTCCCGTTTAGGACTACTTGTGCTGCATTAAAGTGCACCTCGGATACTCTAGCTTCTATCACAGAGCGCGGAGAGTTGTGAAGATAGCCATACATGGCCTTGTACGTTTTTTCAAATGATAGTCATACCCTGATATGTAGATCTATCTCCTCTAGATCTGTCCATCTGTGCATAGAGTCGTTCCTCTCCATTAATTTCCAAAAAATCAATGACTTGTTGGAGACAAATATTCATATCATTTATTGTAAATATGTTTCCAACAGTAACATACAATATAACAGTGACATGATGAATAAACGTTACGCGAACAGAAACGCCACCATCATGAATAGGATCAGTGGGTTCAGAAAATATTTGGACGAATCTCAATTGGTGACGCTTTTCCCAGCATGCACTCAGCATTTGAGAGCCACGGACATACCTGCATTACTTTAGAGTCTAAAGTTTAGACTCTAAAGGTCCCCAATGCAAACCGGTGGAAAACAATGACAATTAATACAACAATGTAACGGACAAGTCCCACCCTCTTAATTGCACGTTGCTGTTGTTTTCTCAACCCGTATCTGTAATATCGGACAGCACCTGAAGGTATCAGCAAAGCAGTAGCTGCAACAGGTTGCCACGAAATTACAATATAAGAATCATGTTTAAAAAAATAAAAAAATATGTTTCATTAACTCAGGTGACAGTTTTTGCAACAGCTGGTCAGACTTGTACGAACATGACAATCTGACTAAGATGTTTTTGGTATTCATGCTTACTTTGTGTCATGATTGACACAAAGTAAGCTTTAAAAGAAGAATCCTATGGGAAAGACAACAAATATTTAAGGTCCAGTCTCTAAATATTATCAGGGGACAAACGCCCAGTGATGAGAGCTAATGAGTACAGATGCTGATTTATTCACTGACAGCGCCCTCCTCTGGTCACAGTGTGAATTGTATGAGTGCGGAGTCTTTTAAATAAACTGTTTTTATGACTATTTTATGATTTTATTCAGCTGAAGCAATAAAGTAAAGTACAAATAACAATTTATAAACATAAGTAGGAGGAGCCCTACGTGTGTATTTACTTGTCAGTGCCTGGGACATGGCTCTTTGCTTCCAGTCCAACACTCTCTCCAGCTCATGACTAAAGCCTGAAGTTATGTTGTTGACTCTCCCACTCACAACCTATTTTCTTGTTGCTTTCAAGTGCGTCATTTGGGTATTTCCGCACTGTTTGGAGTGGGTGGTGGCAAGTTGCACCGCAGAGGAAAAGCGAAGGGGTGCAACTGCGTCAGGCAGGCCAGAACCGGAAACAGACGAGTGCTTTTCCTTCACAATAATAGTGTTTGTTGCTGGGAAAACGAAACATAAATGCAACTTTCATAATGTCATAGTTACTTTAACAAACTGTTTAATTGGATATTTTATTACAACTATATAAGTTATCACTAATCATTTTATAATTTTGTAATTTTCGCTGTTTCCTGAACAGTGTCGTTACAATTAATGTGTTTAATTAATCAGTTAAGTCTCAAGTGTGTTAAAGTTATTACATATAAAATGTCAAGCACTTTAATGTCAAAATATCCTTTCTCAGTAAAAATCAAACACTTTTTCAGGGGTTGGCATTGATATGTTTGACACAAATCATAAGAAATTGATTTTTATTTTAGTTTCAATAGTTTTTGAACTACTACACAAAGTGCACCACTTTTAATTACAGGCAAGATTGTACTTCTGTTTTGTTTGGCTCATTATAATTTAGTTGAATTGAAATTACACATTTTAATCAATTTTTCACATTATTAATATTATTATTATCAAATACTTCATATACTGTATATGCATATACGTGTATGTGTAATCTTATTAAATATATTAGTTACATTTTCAGATAAATAAGCAAAATAAATGAATGGAAAATACAAGCAATTAATGAATGACGTTTTGAAGAGGATGGAGTGGACTTTTCGTGTGCCGCAGAAGTGAAAAGTGAAGTCACCACGTTAACGGTGCACTGCACACAAAACAAGGCACTATTTCTTTACTTTTACCGGAAACCGTGTGCTGCCCTTGCATCGTCCGGCTTCACTATCTGTACGCTGTCGTACACAGATGTGGGTGGAGCGGAGCAGGCGACAGAACAGCAATGTCAAGAAGTTTTCTGAGTCCGCACTGTCGTGTATGCGGCTTATTTTAGCTGAAAAAACAAGCAAAACAAACAAACAAACAAACAAACAAACAACAGATAAACAGAAGTGTCGACGGAGACGTGGAAGTCGGACTCGGACACACAGCCATGGACGGTGAGTGGAACTGGGCTCCCTTGCTCGGCCTGTTGACTCAGTTCAGACAGTGGAGGTGAAACTGTACAGGGAGTTGTTTTTGCGCACAGGGGAAAGCCCCGCTATCACTGGGTTTGCGCAGTTGGACGTTTGACAGAACTTGTACTGCCTAGCTCTGCCATACATGATGTAACATTGGCTGTGTGTATTCTACTGTGTGTAGTTAACTCACCCAGCAGACGTGAACTGACCAAACAGTGTCGAGCTGTCAAGAGGCCTGTTGGGTTCGTCCAGAGACACTGGAAATGCCAAACCTCGTTCAGAGATCCATCAATTTACTGGTCATCTGTCTGTTTATGGACATACGTAATAAACAATGTATATCATCGAATCCCTGTCATTGTTAATACATCCTCTTGACTTCGCCCGACGTATAATCCACCAGGTAGCATTCGTTCCAATAAACAACTATAATATTTAGATTGGTCCACGCTGCTCGCAACCGCCCACCTCCGTTTTAGTGGACGGAAATGATGGGAATGGAACCATCATTTCGTGCAAGCTGCAGTGTGACACTGACTGTTTAGTGAGACAGATTTATGCCGATGAGAAGAGTTATGGCGATTTAAAAACTGCACGTTTCTACTTTGCCTTTGTCCGCAAGCCAAACACCATTAAATAGAAGGCTTTTGTAACGGATATCATGTGTTTTGATACATTATTAGTAGGTTCTTCCATATCGCAGACCTTCCAAAATAGATTGACAATGTTGATAGATGTGATTTTTTTTTCTGTGTCTAGCTAGAATATGGAAAGCAATAGGACAGTGAAATGAATAATAAATAAATCCATATCACAAAAAGTCAACACTATGTGACAGCAGTGAGGCCTTTGTTATGCAATGGGAGTGAGAGTGACTCACACATCACACATCAGTGTCTCAGATGCTTCAGCTCTGATATTAGAGCATTAAGTGATTTGTGAAGGCCAATTTGTGGGAGACATTTACTTTCACTTTTACAACATCTGGCTCAGTAACTAGGCGGGGATGTCAATCAAATAAATAGTCAAGAGTGTAATTATTACACACTTATAGGCTTTAATGCTTTGTCTAATTCCAAGATCCCTATTCATTTGCATTAATCCTACATCATATAGCTCTAAAAGTCCCAACAGATTGTTATTTCATCCCCTTTCTCTGAGTTTGGTCTGGGACTCCGGCATGTTACAACTTGGAAAGCATCCCGCCCGTGCTTTCACATGGAACACGTCCTACAAGCTGCAGGGTGGAGCTTTGACCACCTGATCTTGTCTCACATCTCTCCGTCCTTCTATGAATCTCAACGATTAATTTAATGAGAGCACCTGAAACTAGAGAGCTGCCTGCACCTCACTTACAATGGAGGCTCCTCGCAAAACAAGGCGGGTAATTGGACACCGATACTACACCCCACCCGTCGACATTGTTTGCTTTTATTCTGCACTTCTCCCTTTTCCGCGTTTATGGCGAGTCATTATATTTAGCCGGGAAGCCCTTGTGTCTCGGCACCCTTTGACCTCTTTGGACGCTGCGCTGTCTAGTAGATTTCCACCCAGACCACAGCCCGAATGACAAACCGTTGCTAAACCACAAATATGTGCTGAAAGCAGTTTTTGGCGTTTGTCATCGCTGCTGCCACTGTATGCTGTGTGTCGTCCACTGTGGATGGTAAACCACTAATTGCTCTAAAGACTTTGACTAAGTGGTTGACATGTCTTTTTGTTCTGTGTTCTGTCCACCACAGGTGTGTATGGATGGGGCCTGCCCCCACTCAACCAAGGTAAGAAGCGATTTCCCGTAAATTCTCAGTGTTCGATATGAACCGGCGCTGGACGTCACGAGTAAACATTTCAACACTGTGTGCCGATGGTCAATGAAGGAGACATTTCTGTGTTGACACACTGATTCGAGAGAAAGCAGTGTAGACGGGGCGGCGTTTCACAATCTGGACGCTGTGTTTTTGTACGTTCCAAAATACAGGGTAATGTCAGTTATGTCACATTCTTCTTCTCTCGCAGTCCAAGCAGCGAGCCCCTTCATAGAGATCATCGAGCAGCCGAAGCAGAGGGGGATGAGGTTCAGGTACAAGTGTGAGGGGCGTTCAGCCGGCAGCATCCCCGGAGAGAAGAGCAACGACACCACTAAGACCCACCCAGCCATCAAGGTGAGACTGAGCATGTTTTCTAGCTGTGGTCCATTTAATGCATACAAAAAAAAAAATCCTCACTTTTTATCATATTGCTACTATAACACAATACTACTCTACTATATTTGCTGTTTGAAAATATACATGCACTGACTCAGGAGCAGATCAGGGCTGAAGCATTGCTGGTTGCAACCAGAACCTCTTTGTTCAGAACCTCAGAAGGTTTTTCTTTTAAAATATCGTTGTCGCGTGTAGAAGCTAACCCTCCCCTACAATGTGGAATAAGAGCAGAAAATGTCCCTTTTGGAATCATTCAAGTGCGGCACATTCCTCTTTACAGTTGAACAACTACAGCGGCCCCCTGCGCGTTCGCATCTCGTTGGTGTCGAAGAACGCACCGCACAAGCCTCACCCCCACGAACTGGTCGGGAAAGACTGCAAACACGGCTACTACGAGGCCGACCTGCAGGAGAGGCGAATACACAGGTAGACTGGAGAGGGAGTGGGTGGATTAACATGTGACGGAGACACCGTGCTCTGTGGCTCGAGCACTTCAGAGGAACTCAGTGTTCAAAACTACACTGAGCTGGGGGGGGGGGGATTTCACCTCCACATCAAAACAAGGTAGCGTTTGTTTCGAGACTGCGCTAAGATAAGGACGGCATCATTTTTGGGAGGTGGCGTGTTTACCGTCGCCTTGGTAAGTTTGGTTTTGGAGATGAGTAAAACATTAACAGCGTATCCCACCTAACAACAAAGTTGAGCACAAACCACAGCGACAGACAAGATACTTTTAATTACGTAATGTTTAAACTTAATATTGCATCATTTAACCTGTGTATCTGAGCAGAGGGAGCTATGTTTGTCTCTCTGTCTTTATCACGAGTGTGAGGAAGCTCAAACAAACGGGGTGTACTGCCTTTCACTGCCAGTATTGCGATGCAGAGTGATTAAGTGCACCTTTTCATATTAGTCATCTGTTTTTCACATTGAAAAATGTGCTATAATGCACTGATAGAAGGTTAGAATAGAGCTAAATGACAAAGATGTCTGGTGAACATTAAGGATACGGACTTGGATAATAAATACTGATCAAATAATCGTTTTTTTAAAAGTTTATATTATTATATGTCATCTTCATCTGTTGGTAGTGTACTTGAAGTCAAGTATTTTTCCACTGCTGTGGACGGGGGCTGCAGCAAAACCTATTCTCGACACATAAAGAAATGAATATCAGTTGAAGTGTAGGCTATATTTGGAATATTTTCACCGCTTTACCTTGCCATCAGTCAGCCCTTTTAGGCATGAAACTGTCAGAAACTCACACCATGTGTTTGGTGTTTAGTTTGACCTAAAAAAAAATCTGAGATTAGTAATTCATGATATCAAATTAGAAAGTACACGTACAGTGGTTTCGGTCTCTTGGTTTCGGTCTTACACTGTATTTGCTTTCAGTTTTCAGAACCTGGGCATTCAGTGTGTCAAGAAGAAGGATGTGAATGAGGCCATCACTTGTAGGCTGCAGACCAATAATAACCCCTTCAACAGTAAGTGGTGGTGCAGGAAGAGGAGTGTGCGACACAAAGCACTTTCTGTGTTGGCCTTTCTCTGCTAAATCTATCAGTGTGTGAAACGTCAATGAGAGAGTCCCTTGAGTTCCACTCAAATGTAAACACTATTATTTCACTGAGCTACTACAGATATTTCTGTCAGTTACTCAATGACTTTAAAAAAAGGGGGAATTTTAAAACCTTGTCATTATTTCATGTTTTAAAAATACCCATTCTTCAACTAGCTGACTAACTTTGCGGTAACATTTTTTTGTTAGCTTGCTTTAACTAGCAAGGCTAAGAAACTAGCTTAAAAATGTCTGTTCTTCTACAAGACGATGGTAAAATATTGTAGCTAGACAGATGCTATTTGGCTAATGTCAAGCTAGCTACTCTGTCATGGATACGCTTAATGGAGAGTGAGATATCTTCACTGTATAATTGTGTCCGTCTATTTATACAACACGTTTGTTTTTAAACCTGTAGCCAGTTTAGCTTTTACCCGTGCTGTGTTAAGAACTAGCTAACTGGGTAGTTAGCGTTAGCAGTGATAGCCACCATGGTGTAGTCTCGTCTACACTGAACACACATCAGAGATAAAGCAATGAAAGTGCCGACAGAAAAAACAATCTGACTGACATCCAGCTGGATGTGAGGTTTACAGTTACAGTAACAGGTAGTGTAATTTGTTACTGATTTAAATACTGATAGCCTACATAGGACAGGATGCCGTGCTCTGCCTGATTGTGCACCCCGCCCTTTCCTCCTGCAGTTCCCGAGGCGAAGGTGTGGGAGGAGGAGTTTGACCTGAACTCGGTTCGGCTTTGCTTCCAGGCCTTCATCACTCTGGCTTCAGGGGAGCTGATTCCTCTGGAACCGGTGGTATCGCAGCCCATCTTTGACAACAGTGAGTGGGCCACACACACACACACACACACACGTGTACACACAAGCACATATACAACATGTATTCTGTGCCCTACTTTTTTACAGGATTTGTTTTCAGCTGATAAACCTATATTGGATTTTTATGAAGTACCAGTATCTGTGTAAGCAGGTTCCCACTCCAACCTTTACATCTTCTGGAACCTTCAAATCCCTCAGACACTCTTTGTTCCTCTTTGCGTTGGAACCTTTCTTGTAAGCTTTAAGGTATTTACAAGAACTAGCCTCAATCAGATCAATTCCTCTTCAGTTGCTGAGCGCTTCTTAACTCAAATGCTTACCCAATGCACAGCTCTATTTAGAGATGGTGTATGTATAAAGAACGTAGGCTGTTGCCCTGAAGTCATTTTCAAAATATGTTTGCAACATTTTAGAAAGTTAATGTTGAAATTACATGAATGTGAAATATCTTCACCAAAACATCTTGGAATTCTCTGTACATTTAAGTGTGTTTAGTGTGCATGTCTCATCAAGATAATAAATACATATTGTCCTTTTTTTAGCACGTGTTTTTCTGGATTCAGATTAGTAAGGTTATGTGTTATGTCAGGAGTCTCCACGGTGCTGTGTCTCAGCTGAGGCTCTGATTCATAGATCTGTCCGTTGCTCCGATCGTTAGTGTGAATAATTGTTTCCATTTTGGTGGTGTTTCACTTTCGGAATGTGATATCCGCTATTCAAATTAAAGCCTGGCTGGCTTTTACAAATGAGCTGCAGTCAGTCATGATAAATTCAATTATCATACTTTTGAATTCACAGTAGACAAAGTGAAGCAAAAGGCAAACTGCTCAAAGTCATGAGAAACAGTAGAAACCGCTCCCAGTGCATTTATGTACAAACAGAAAAGACCAGTAAAAATGAATTATACAGAGGGAACCATCATTCTTTTGGCTGCTTAAGGTCTGTGATAGTGACTTGTCAGTCGCAGCCCAAATTCCTCTTCATTTAAAAGATGTCTGGTGTAAATCGAAAGCCTTTGTGTGGTATTAATTTGTATCTTTATGTATTCATGAATGCTTTATCTGTCCTAAAGGGGCCCCAAACACAGCTGAGCTGAAGATCTGCCGAGTCAACCGCAACTCTGGCAGCTGCAAAGGAGGGGATGAAATCTTTCTGCTGTGCGACAAAGTGCAAAAAGGTACAACATGCCTGTACTGTGTGTGCTTTGGTCAGAAATACTGATATAAAGTATCTATTGACTCTCATATTAAGGTGTACTACATCCGGTGATTATCTTTTATGTTCACAGTGGGTTTCTATGTTCTACCAGTGGAGATGAGGAAATAGTCATAAACTACAGTAAAACTTTCATAGCCAATTAATTCTTTACAACTGCAGAGCGTTGTGGCGTGTGTGTTTGAGCCTCTTTTAACTCGTTGTTTTGGTTTCCTGCCCGCAAACTCTGCCATCACCAGCTGCAGCAGGAAGCTGTTTTTAGCTGAAACATTTTAAAAACCCTCTAAAAACCTAGCGTACGCTACGTGTCCAGCACCAAACAGCAGGCCAAGTCAGCAACTAGCGTTTGCTAACATGTTCAACATATCTTCATTAATAATGCCACAATTGTGTTTTAAGCTTGATTCTGTGGCCAAAAGGGGGGAAAAAGAATGCAGCTTTAAATATACATTTCATAAAAAAAAAAAACTCTGCTCTCAGATAACACATCATCCATACAACCAGTACGAAGTGATATTTTTGGCCTCCGCCACTGTTGCACTTGTGAGGTTTCGTTGGCGGTCACAGCATCTGTTGCGTAATGCAAAGCAGACACTTTGGCTCCGAGTGACTTCTTTCACGAACCAAAAGCTTTTCTTCCTCTATTCCGCTGTACACTTCTCATGTTTCCTACTTTCTAATAAATTACTAACATGCCACATGTGTATCGTGACAATTAACTGCCTCCCACTGTGTTTGTGATGGTTTTGGCAGTGCATCATGACGCTGATAGAACTCTTTAAACCTTCAGCCTCCCTGCGCCGTGTGAACTCTTTCTCTTCCTCTTTTTCACTTACTTGCAATATCTCTTCTCTTTTTCTTCCTGTTCCCCTGTAGAGGACATCGAGGTGCGCTTCTTCCAGGACTCCTGGGAGGGGAAGGGCACTTTCTCCCAGGCTGACGTCCACAGGCAGGTGGCCATTGTGTTCCGCACACCGCCGTACCGCGACACTAACCTCAGCGAGCCCATTAGAGTCAAGATGCAGCTCCGCCGGCCCTCTGACCGCGAGGTCAGCGAGCCGATGGACTTCCAGTACCTGCCGGCCGACCCAGGTGAGAGGCAATGTTCCCATCACTCCATATGATGTCAAATAAATTACTAATGTAAGCTTTTCCTGAGGATATTAAACACCTCTCAAAATACCAGAGAGAAACCCACACTAACTGCTTATTAAAAATGACCCCTGTAGATGAATACAGGCTGAGTGAGAAGAGGAAGCGTACAGGGGACATGTTCCAGAACCTGAAGCTGGGGCCCATGCTAGCTAGTGGTACGTTGATGAGCTGGGGTTTTTTTCACTCTCACTTCTATACAGTATTTATAATAAAGTATATAGATGAAGTGATTTTTTGTTGAAATGTAATGTAACCATGTCCGTTTGAATACAGTGTCTATGCCACAAGATAGACGGCACATAAGCCCGGCAAGGCGGACTGTCACAGCCAAGCCTCCATCGATGAATGCACAAGTTGGTAAGTCCGTTTGATTTGTCTTAAAGACGTAGAGGTGGCATTTGAATATGTGCAGCAATAACACTGGTCGTGTGTGTCTCCAGCAGCTGCGGTGCCCCCTGGTGCCAGTGGAGCAAAGCCCCAGCATTCCTACTCATTTCAACCGGGCCAGGTCTTCTCGGTCCAGCCCAAGGTCGAGGTTTCCATCTCGGCTGCAACTACAAACCAGACGTGGAGGATCATGGAGAGCCTGAACCTGGGCCCCCAGCCCAAAGCCACTCCAGTGCCCACCTTTACCCCCTGCTCCTCTACCATCACGTCCACTGCCAACCAGGACTTCTCAACCGTCAACCTGTCAGACCTTCATCAGTTCTTCCCCAACCTTTCCTCGGCCATGGCCCAGGAGACGGCAGCTTCTCAGGGGAGCTCTGCCTCCTCACAGACCGGCATCCCCTTCACCCTCCCGGGCTCTCAGTTCCGTGTGGACGCACCGCTTGCGGACGACGATATCCCAGAGTTCCCTAGCTTTTCCGAAGCCCAGGGGCAAGGCGTCCTGGACAACCTGAACATGGATGACTTTGAGGATCTTCTGAACCCCGCCCTCATGAACGAGAGTGGAAACGGCGCCTCGATGTTGGCGCAAGTTTCATGTCAACAAGCCGCCCCGCCCAGCTCTTCTACCGCGGCCCACAGCGCAGCATCCCAGAACACTTCTGACCATGCCAGCCTCCCAGGAAGCACCTGGATGAATTACCCCAACAGCATCGTCAACCTGCTCCAGAACGAGGGCATGATTGACATCGCGTGCAGCAACAGCAACCACCGGCCCGCTATGCTGGATGAGTTTGACGAGTTGATGTCCGCTGACGAGGACCGTCTCATTTCCATTTTTAACAATGGAAGCCAAGCTGGGTTCGTTTCAGGACACCCGACTTAAAGTGTGTCCAAGGGATTTTTTTTACGAACATATTTACATAAACCACTCGTATTGGCCCTTTTAATGTTCGGAACTTAAAGACCTTTTTGTTAGAAAAGACAAAAAAGGAAACGAGGTGGATCTAATAGAGCTGTAAGAGGCAGAATGTAGCACTGTGGCCTATAGATACACCAGCAAAGACTCTTTATGGTGTTCAATTAGTGGGTTTTGCCCGGTCTTTATATACAGTTTCACTGAGGAATGATAAAAGACGGGACTGCCCATATTCATATTTCATCGCTCTTGTTCAGCATCAATTTATAAAGGAGCAGATCTATTGCTGAAGGCATCTGCCCAAATGTTTTCCTGTGGAACATGTACTCGTTATTTTAGCCGTTCTGGTAGCTCCCGTCAGTGTTACTGTGATTATCACTCTGAAATGTGTACGTTTGGTCTGCCTTTTGATTTCAAACAAAGCGGTAGGTATTCTCAGCAGGTAATTAGGTCTGAGGTCAGTCTATGCAAATAGTCCCGTTGTCCTTGTGATTTAATATCCCCATGTATTCCTTTGGAATGTTTTCTGAAGGTCGGCAGTAACTGACAACCTTCTCATACAGGTGCCTTTGTTGAGTCTCAACAAAATGTAGTAATGTGTTACGAACCAAATGAAGGTCTACACAGAAGTTATCAAACAAGCAACATTTATAAGTACATGCTTATAGCAGAGATGGTCGTGGAGCTGCATCAGATCTTGCTTTTGTGTCTGCAGAATTTCCTCTGCTCTCTCATCAGTTGTTCTACAGTTATTTTGTGAATAATGGCTGCAGTTTAACTCTAACTGTTTCAGACCTGTAGGTCAATTTGCTTTACTCTGTAGTAAAAGATGCTGTTTTGTACTGGTATGATGTAAGCTGATTACACTATATGCCTTCTTGCTGTAATTAATTATTCATTCTGTCAAAATTTCAAAACACTTTTCTTGGCAATAAAAACCACAACATATTAAGATGGTCTTCAAAAGTAGATTTTATTTGGCAACTCTGTTATGATGGTTTCATACAAACCAAAAAATAAAATCTAACAAATGATAAATGAACATAAAAAAAAACATTTCCCTCTGTGCATACAAAGGATTTCTTCCATCAGGTAAGTGTGAACAGAACATCAAGAACACAAATACTTTAACTTGTATTTACAAGTTAATCAATAAAAAAAAAAATGTGACAATAATTTAGGTCACTTCTGAAATATTACAGACTGAAATTAGGTTTAATGTATGTTTTTTGTTGCCAAAAAGAAGAACTTCAGATCAAAATTCAACCATTGACTTTTAAAACCCTTCGGTCAGTGAGATGTACTGCACAACCCAGCTCATGGGATCGCCAAGTGCCTCCTGTTCTGACAGACTTATGTTACTTCTAGATTGGTGACTTTGTTGACAATGTGGGAACGCCGGGGTACACGCTCGAGGTCAAATTTGCTCTCATATATGGTTGGACACAGTTTCCAGCGGTTGTTTCGGTAGATTCCCAGGTATGTGTACACGTCTGGCTTGTATGCGAGGGAGCATTTGACTCCTGTGGCCCGGATGACGTTGTCCAGCCTTATGACCTCACTTTCGTCAGTGAAGTTCTGGTTATAGGCACAAATGACCTGCTTGCCCTCAGCCTTGGGATTATGGGGACTGACTTTAACTAGGGAGATCTTGCCATCCAGGGCTGCTCTGGCCACACACTCCCAGGCGTGGTCCAACTTGAAACCAGAGTCCAAGTGCATCAGCCATTTGCCCGAGAGCACTCCGTGGTTCAGGGCCAGCTCCTTCACTGTCTGGAAGCTGACAGGCCGGCCGCTGGCCAAAAGTTTCTCCCAGCTCTCCTGGAGACCCGTGACATCCCCAGTGATGAGGCAGTGGTTCAGGCCCAGCACAGCGATCCACCCCACAGGACTAACTCCACTTTCCTCATCACCAAATCTGTTTACTTGTGAGGGCCCGTTGCTCTCCAGCCAGCCATCAAACTCGGATCTGGGAGTTTTTCTCGAGTCAAACACAATCCAGGGGTCCATGTCTGCAGCCATGGCCTCAGCAGCATAAGTCTCTGCAGCAAAAGGGGTCACCACCTCTGCAGCAACAGGGGTCACCACCTCTCCATCTCCAGGGGCCCCTTCCTCCTCCATAGTGCTGTCAGTGTGTGGCTATTTAACTAGTCCTGGAACTTATCCTGTAGAAAAGAGGGAGGTGTTATGTATTAAACTCGATGTTTAAAAATAGGTGCAAACTCTCTGATAGTTTGCGCTACTTCTAAATCAAGGCAAAAGTGGACAGACCGCTGGATAGTTTGCGGATGTTTACTAGCGCTGCTAACGTCACCTACTAACGTTAGCCTGCCACATTAGCAACACTTGTTCAATAGCTAGCGTTAACGTTTGTCTATCGCCTATTCTTTTACAAAAAAAATAAATTATCCATTTCGTTTGTGTGTTGTCTACAGTTGGCATGTGGCTAAACAAGAAGTGTTTAATTGCTAGGCTTCAGCCTAATTGTAGCTAGCCAGCTAGCTAGCCAGCTAGCTAGCCATATTACCAATCGTCCATGTTCGCCTTCTTGACTAATTAGGTTAGCTGTTTACAGCCAGCTGTTGACCACACCTAACCTTGTAACAACAGGAATTATTGCACATTGTTCGCAAACTTCGGCCGCTGAGGTCTAACCTACCCGTGGATGTTGGAGTTCGTTGTCCTGTGTTGCTCTTCCGCATAAGCCGACTGCGGTGGTGAAGTTAGCCGCCGTTTGGTTGTACTGCGCGTCTATTCGTGCAATTGCGCTACCGTTAGCAGCGCAATGTATCCTCACTATCACACATACTCGGTATCAAAGAGTATGAATAACTCTATCCAAATACATGCCCGACAGTTTAACTGAATAACCTTGTCTATCGACTAATGTAATGGTGAATCACGTACCCCGGAAATGAAAACTATTTGATAAATTCGGCACAGAAATAAAGTAGCATAGTATAGTAGATTTGTTAATTACGACAAATTAGAGGTTTATTTATTCAAGTAGTGTTAATTTATGAGATTTAATCTACAATTTACGGCATTTAGCTAACTGTTAATTAACCTACGTCTGCTCTTAAATGACAATATACCAGATTCCCCGGATAGTTATATGTAACCGCAAATATGCAAGCACTTAATTAGTTAGTGTTAATTTTGTGTAGTTATGAAGTGCAACCGTGTTACATTATTAGCTAAAAAAATAAAAAACGTCATTTTACATTAGACTTCAGTACAAAGTTGGTCCAAAAATGACGGCGCTGTGACCCTGCGGAACTACGCTGACCTGCCAGGCAACGAGTGACGACGTGCTAACGAGTTAGCAGGGTAGCTATCGCTATCTAGTGTGTGCGCGGAGGAGGTGATTTATGTATGATATAGACCAATATTCCAGTATATATTGCCTTTTATTTTGAGTTAGCCATCTAATTGATTTAATTATGCCAAGCAAAAAGAAGAAATACAACGCCAGATTCCCTCCGGTAAGTCTAAACTTGGCAGAACCGGTGTTAAGACTGGGCAACGTTAGCAAACTGTATGAAGGAAAGCTAACTTGTCTAGCTAGCTCAACTGGGATTCGGCCTATTTTGTTGCCCAGAGTGCTAACAAGCTAACTAACAAACGCATGCCTTTACTACTCAAATGTAAAATGCACTAGTGTCATTATACCAACGTCGTTGATTTAATAAATTGGCCAGCTTACTTTGCACCCCAGAGTTAGCTATGATACATTTGAGGCGTGAGACGTAAGTTAGCTAGCATGTCCACCAGTTATCGTTGTTTTTAGCATGCCAAGCTAAGTGAAACTAGCTAACTGTTGTAAATCTGGGCTGTCTGTTTTTGAGGTATTCACATTGCAAACACTGTAGAATATCTCATCAACACGCCGGTAGTAAATAGTTTTAAACATGTATGTTATTAAAGTCGTCTTATGATAGCGACGACTCAGAAATATGTTGTAGTTCACTGTATCTTGTTGTCATGTAATTTAGTTAGCGAGCGTTGAGTTTTGATCCATAAATCTGTCTCAAAGTCTTATTTTTCATATAAAATGTGTCTATGTATTGACAGGCATTGTACAAACACAACGTACGTACCACTGAACCTTTTCTCCTTACAGGCACGAATTAAGAAGATTATGCAGACAGATGAAGAAATAGGCAAAGTGGCTGCAGCAGTACCTGTTATTATTTGTATCCTTCCTGCCCAAAATCTCTTCTGTGCATGTACCAAGGTTTCGATCATCTGTATGTGCTTTGGATTCACGAAATGATTTTATATGAACTGCACCTTTCATGTAGTCTAAGGACCTTGTGCTAAAGCTCTGACTGTGAGATGAAACAAGCCCTTGATTAACCAGTCAGTTAATGTAACAATAGTTAATGTCAGTTAATGTAACAATACATCAACTATTTAGTTTGATAAAGCAAGCAAAACCGTTGCTGGTTGAGGTTTCTCCAATTGGAATATTTTAACTTTTGCATTATACATTTTCTAGACTAACAATTCATTTTATTTTATTTTTTTATGACAGATGAATCGATAGTGGGGGGGGGGGACCGTTAGTCAGCCCTAGCCTGACTCTGTGTACAAGTTATTCTCTCGGGTAGTATTTAAAAAAAAAAAAAAAAAAAAACACAGACCTCCTACATCCTAATTTCCTTAATTTAAGATGTCAGCGAGAGCCCTGGAGCTTTTTTTGGAATCATTGCTTACAAAGGCCTGTCAAGTCACCCAGTCTAGGAATGCAAAGACGATGACAACATCGCATCTGTAAGTTTCTGTATTTGTGTGTGTGTCTTGATAAATGATCTGCTCTCTATTGCAATGCTTTGGAGTTCGACTACTTTGGGATGCATCCTCTGCTCAGTTCATTGTGACTGACATACCACTTGCATTATTATCAGGCAGCTGGATAATAACAGGAAATCATATTAAAGTTATTTGATTTTGGACACATTTGACTGAAAAGATGCTCACTTCCTTTTTAAAATGAATATATAGCCTCATTTATCTTTTTGTCTGTGTGACATTTAGACTTTATCGTCAACTCAGAATGCATGCAGGTCTGTTGAGAAAGCAATGTACTCATCTAAGATTGTGTGTCCACAGAAAGCAGTGTATTGAGCTGGAGCAACAGTTTGACTTCTTGAAAGACCTGGTTGCAACGGTGCCGGACATGCAGGGCGAGGGGGAAGAGAACCACACGGAGGGGGGGGGAGAAAAAGTGCCACGCAGGTATGTGTCTCACACACTCGTGCACACGGCAACATGTAGGTATAGACCCTTTTACAGCCAATGTTGTCAGATATATGCGTGTGCATGTTGGCAACGGAAGTAGCGTTTTGCCCCAGCCACCCAGACCAGTTAGTGAGCTTTAAACATTGAATTAAAACTTTCCAGCATCATTCATCATATTCCATCAGCGGACTCGTGTTCTACAGAATTCCGACAGGATCTCGACCGTTTCAGTTCAACAGGTGTTTCGGTTCAACGAGTGACCGTGTTACCTGTTGACTTTCAGACGAATGCGTCCGTGGTTGCTTGTGGTAACTTACTTAAATGGTTGTCGTAGACAATAAACAGCGACGAGTATGTATTTCAAATTGATTGAAGGCTTTTTACGAGGACACCTTCATGTTCTGTTGGTGTTTTAAACAGCTGCCGTCACTACGAGCAACCACGGAATTTGTCTGAGAGTCACCAGTTAACACGGTCACTCATTACACCGAAACACTGGCGGCGACGAGCAATTCAACTTGTTGACTGATAAAACAAATGCTCACATACACAGATCTGGAAAGTCAATTTGTTCAGGTTGCATTGGCCGTCTTTGCTGGTTAATGCTCTTGCATAGCTTGACAAGATGTTGCACTTCGCTGTCAAATTACGTGCGCACACTTGCATACCTCGTCATTGTTTACAGACTGTTAAAGGGTCTAAACAGTCAACACTGTAAAGTTTTGTTGACTCAGGGAAAGTCAGATCTGCAAGGTCCTGTTCCACATGCACTGCTGGCCCAGGATCAAATGGCTGATTTTGACTCATTAATCCTGTTGGTCGCTTGATTTGTCAATCCATGCAGTCATTTGTGATAAGCGCACGCACCCACACAATTAAGAAGTGAATCACTCAACAGGACTCAACTCCTTATATGGACTCAAGGAGAGTCATCTTGGCCTTTTCCAGGAACCGCTGCTGCTGGAAACAGAAGTTGACCAAAGCCATACGTTTGTCATCCTAACGATTTTGACCCTATCACTGTTTTTTTCTTCTGTTTGGTGATTGTAGATCAACTAAAAAAAAGGCAAATAAAGAGAGAGGGTTGCACTAATTATTGAGGATTGTAGAGAAGAAGAAGCAGTATTGACTGTTAAATCACGCACTGCAGCTGAATTGAAGCAGAGAGCCTGGCAGATAATTACACACAAATGAACTTCTTTTCACTAAAGAGTGGCAGATCCGATTTAAAGTGCTTGTACGCTCCTAATATTGAGACACATTAGTCTCAGCTATGGGAGTGAGGCATGCGGAGACGCTGTGTCTTTGAGTATAAAGAGCTGGAAGTCCTTTCACCAGCAGTATTGACCACATCAGAATTGTCTCTGTTTATCTGAAAGATGCACATAACGCTTTGTTCTTTTTCCTTTTTCTGACCCCAGGGGTAGAAAACCAGGGTCTGGCCGTAAGAATGGGGGAGCTGGCTCCAAAGGCAAGGACAAGAAGTTGTCTGGCACAGAGTCGGAGCAAGAGGTGGGGGCGTGTTTACATGGACCAGTAGCTATCTACAGCTTCATAGTTATGAACATAAATTATCATCACACGCAGGAGGATCTAATTGAACTCCACCCAGTTGCAATGATTGGTGTGTGTTTGAGGTCGATGGGCTGACTGGTGTGTTTGTTGTGACGGAAACAGGATGACTCTGAAGACAGCGAGACGGACGAGGACGAGGAGGACGGCTCTCAGTCCAGCACAAACCTGCAGGCTGCATCCAGGTTCCACAGGTACGGACCCAGACCGCGTGCGTCCCAATAACTTATTTTATGTTATATGATCATTATCTGATGACAAACACAGGTTGAATGATTAACAATGCAACTTCCTAGGCATGGGCATTTCAAGCAAGAGTACTATTCAATAATCACTGGCAACTATTTGATTGAGAGTCAATCAATCTGCCCGACCGACATGCAAAAATATGCGCTAATCAACCAACCGACCTGCAAACCTCCAGCGTTATGCATTACACAGGACTGAGGAAGAAGGACAGACGGACTGAGGGCCTCTGCCACGGTTCACGGTGTGTTTGAGACAGAGAGGGGAAGAGAAGGTCAAAGGTCATGAACCAAAAGAGCAACTCTGGTTACTTTTTATTTAGTAAACACATCTTAGTTGTGTTTGATATTGTCCGCGTTGGTATTAGGGGTGGGAATCACCAGAGGTCCCGCGATACGATATTATCACGATACTTAGGATACGATATTCTCACGATACTGCGATATTCTGAGTATTGCGATACCATAGGCCTATATTGCGATTTATTACTTTTTTCAACTTCAAATTATGTCCCCAAAGGAAAACTGTGTCAACATGTTTTATCTAATAAGATAAAGTTTTCAGTCTGTTCTTCTCACTTCAATCATTTTTATTGCAGCAAAATAGGATTGCCAAGCAGACAGACTGACCAACAATGTCATAAATGTTGCATGAACCTGACAAACTGAACTGTTTGTATTACTACATAGTCCAACTTAACTAAATGTAAACGTGTGGACTCAGTATATGAACTATAACTAATATAAGTAGGATATTAGAGTTATATAACTCAGTATAACTTGCGATGCGTGGACGTCAAGGGCAGAGAGACAGTTATGTGCTGCACTCTCCCCATGAGCCTGGCTACTGTTGGCAGATTTTACCCCGCTGTGAGGCCAGATGTCTCTATCTTTGTTTTGACCAACTTCCTACCAATCACGCTGACCCGGGACCTTTCCTGACCTCACCAGAAAACAACTCAGCACCATCTAGTGGACTGAAAACGCAATTAATTTGATTTTTCTAGTAATTTTTTATTTTTTTATTTTTTTTAATATATATAATAAAATATCGATACTTGGCGTCCGTGTATCGATACAATATCGCCAAGCAAAATATCGCGATACTATGCTGTATCGATTTTTTTCCCCACCCCTAGTTGGTATTCAATGACGTCGGTGCCTTCTCATCGTCGTTTCTTCTAAGTCGTGGATGAAAAGGTTGTTGAAGAACATATTTCGTCTTAGTTAACAAAACAATCACTGCATTGAACGTCGTCGGATAAACAAAAAGGCTTCAGCAGCACAATGTTAGGCATGTTTGCCTCCCTTATTCTCAAAGAGTAGAAAACCATTTAAATAAACCATTCAAATATTATGAGCCCATTTGAACTTGTTAGGGAGATTCTTATGTCAAATCAGTCAAAACTAATCATGTTTCCCTGTTGGTACGCCAGGATGAAGTAGTTTAAAATAACACACAACCAGCGGCCTCGTCCCTGGTGTTTTCAACTTTCAGCCGTGCCAATTCTAGCAACAACACACACACACACACACACACACATTCTTCTATCTTCAACTCTCTGTTGCTTCATCATGCTCGGGAGCAAAATGACATAAATGAATGAGTACCAAATATTACGTTTTTTCCCCATATTCAGATATAGTCAATATTTCTTATAAGCTGTGTTTACATGGTTAATGAAAATGAGTTTTCCACTAATATTCATGTTTGCATGTAGCCGTACATATTCCGATTAACATGAAACAACCCCATGCCGCATCCTCACCACCGGGGCGGTGAATCCAACGTCGACGCCCCTCTGGGCTGTGTTTGACGGGTGTCGATGGCCTAACGTGTTGCTTATCACGACAACATATGGAAAAGTGGAACCGCGGGATCCACTTGTGCCATTTATTTTTGTCTTTGCGTCACAATGTGTTTCAAAGTTTCCCAGCGTGTGAACACAGCCTCCCTCTTTCATTCCTTCAAACAGCTTCCTGAAAAGGTCGTCGTCGAGATATTTGCATATCCAAAAACCTGTTATTATCCAAGCCAGTTCATTATGCTTCAAAGTAGGTGTGCTTCTTCTTTCAACCAGCTTTTCTCTGGGGCGTGCATCTCTACTCCAGCTTTGCAAACTATTGGTTAGTTGGTTTGTGTTTAATGCACAGAGCTGGTGGTAAACGGGGAAGAGGCCGTGTGTCGCATAGTGCATAGCGCATAGCGCATAGTACCTCGTGAGAGTGTTTTTCATTTGATTGATTCCTAACATCTGGTTTACACCTCTGCCTGTTTCCCCCACAGCCCAAACGCACCCCCCCAGTACATGCAGATGGGCAGCATGGCCCCCGCACAGCCCCAGGGCGGCATGGACTTCGCCCCCCCTCCCCCAGCCCCCGAGCCGCACAAAAACGAGGAGGACGACGACGACGACGACGACGAAGACTATGACTCTTAGCTCCCTCCTCCTCCTCCTACACCAATCACACACACACACGTACACTCTTCCAGCATTATTTTCGATTTCTTAAGTTGTTCTTGCGGCGGCTGCTCTCAGCAGAGGAGGGAAAGACTCTTCATCACGCCAAAAGCGAAGAGGAGGAGCCATCGCAGGAGACCGAAAACTGGTTGTACATTGTGTTTTAATTTTCTTTTCTTTTTAAAAAAAAAAAAGTTTTTATTTTATTGTAGAGGAGAATCCAACGAGGATGTTTTTTAACGAGTCAGTTGTTCTATTTTGACTATAAAAAACCGTCAGTCGTCACTATTTTGGCCATGAGCCCCCGCAGACAGGATAGGTGTAGTTTGTGTTGCCTTGTAGCTTTTTCTTTTGGCACTTTTCTTTCTCCCTCAGTCCTCCGCAGTAGACTTATGAAGTCAACAAATGAGTCGCCCAAGGTCGGCTTGAAAACAAGAAGTGGTCGATCGAGCCTTAATACGGCCTGTGGTGCTCATACAAAGGCTCCGAGCCGAGATGAGTCTGATCGGCTGTGAAACACTGCTGTTCAGACGTGTACTTCCCGGCTTTGTCTCTCCAGTTGTCCGGCTGTAACATAAACAGGGAAGCAGGTGTATTTTTACTGTAGGTTAGCTAAACCACAGCTTTTTGGGAATTGGTTTCTATTTTTAATTCACGTTTTTATCAAGAGAACTGTAAACCTCCACAACCACCGCCATGAAGTCACCCATATCACCAGGTTCATGATGTACACTTTGTTTGTTTCTCACGCTGTCACAGGTTATTGCTCTGGCAGTTGGGTCTTGTATTTTTTTTTTTTTTTTATACGACCATTAAATTAACCTGAATTGCCCATCAGAAGTATACTGTGACTCTTGGACCATAACTTTGTTTTTAAAGTTGTTTGTCTCCTTTTGTCCTCTCTCATTTCTATTCTGACCCCCCCCCCCCCCCAACTTTTGAGTAAATTTATCGTTAACATTTTTTTTTTCCCCTCCTCTTTTAGATTGTTTTAAATGTATCCATTGAAAACAGAGATGAGGCTCCCATTAACGCGTCAGTCTCAGTATGAAATGTTTCCGAATAGACGGTTGAAGTTGACACTGTATTGTAAACTTTTAACATTCTTTTTATTTTGTATGGGTAAAATAAAGTTCATATTTCAATTATAAAAGAGCAACCCTTGTTTGGGCTTGTTGTGTTCTCCGTATCCGAGATGAAAAGCCTGAAAGACTTTCCACATCCGGCAAATCTGCAACGGCATTCACTGTTAAACACAGTCCTTTGTTTACCAGAAGGAAAACTAAATCCTGCGCTTTCTTTGAGGAGAAATATTTCAAAGTGCTTCCCCTTCATCTTTCTATCATTTCACAGAACGGAACTCCTCCTTTGTAGTCCGGATGCTGTGACTCCTTGCACTTATTGAGTTCTTTACTTTCTGTATTTTGCAATATAAAAAGAAATTTCCATGTGGATGCGTCTCTCGTTGATTTATAGGCAACGACTCGTGCAAACCTGAAAGACGAGTGCTGGTATTTGTAGTCCTGATATTTGTAGTCCTGGTAGTTGAATCCGATAAGTACAAGACGCTGCAGGTTTGTGGAGAGGTGTTCCCGTCATAGACCGAGTAGCCGGCACACTTGTCCAGCCCCTTTCCTCTTCCTCCTGCTTTCTTTTTTTTGTTTTCAAACAGTCCATTTTGTCGTGTAAATGCAGCCGCCTCATCTACCCCCCCCAGACCCTACCCCCACCCTACCGACCAAGCAACCCTGAGCCGGGGGCCGCAAAAACAACTGCATCCTTCCTGCACAAGCGTTGACTCAGCAGACTGTGAGGAGGGTGGGGTTAGCTGTGTGGGTTACTGTGTGTGTGTGCGTGTGTATGTGTGTGGGGGGGGGGTTGGTGTCCAAACAAACGGCAGCGATGGGGCACAGAAGGAGGGAGGGTAGCGGGAGCCATCAAAGGGCCAACAGAAGGAAGCTCACTGTTTCCACACAGCAAGCCGGAGGGGCCAACTCCCATGGAGCCAGTGGCTCTCCCACTGTGTGACAGTGAGCCCAGGAATATATTGGCCCTCACATGCCCTGTTCAACTATTTAATTAAGAACAAATTTTTCAAACTGTAGTAACAAATACTTTAAAGTACTACTATTACTACTACACCTCAATGGTAGCTTTAAAATGTTTTGCAAGCCAACTGAATTTAAACAAAATCACTCGCGTGCGATTGCAGGTGATATATTTTCACTGGATGATGGCGCTAGATGAAAATTGAAAGGACAGCCAAAGTGATTACAATTCATATCTTAAACTTTATGGCAAGCCGTCAAAGAGTTGTCCGGTTGACAGTCCCAACAGGATACCAAAAATCTAAATTTCAACCTCACGGCGGCGCTAGAAGAGAAGTCTGAATCACCAGATTCTGTAGAATTCTGGGGACCATTGATGTCTGTGCAACTTTAATGGCAACACACCCAAAAGTGTCAATATATTTGACTGACAGCAGTGTTCCTGGAGCCACACTAAACACTAAAGGCAGCTTCAGCACACTTTGAGTTGACCCTGCGTACAATAGGAGTACTACAATGCAATGAACAAGCAATATTAAAGGTCACATATTTGGCTCATTTTCAGGTTCATGCTTTTAATTTCTGGGTATGCTCAAACATGTTTACATGCTTTCATGTACAAAAAAACCACATTAGTACATTGAAGTTAATGGTTAATACTGTTAACACTTAACACATTGCTGCAGCACCAATATTCACCCTCTGTCTGTTTAGCGCCTGTCTCTTTAAGCAGAGGCATGTCACCTCTGGTTGCACAAAGCCAAGATGACAATGGCTAAAAACCAAGATGGCGACGGCCAAAATGTCGCAACCAAAAAAAATGCAACCAGATGTAATAGAACATCCTGGTATTTTTGGCAGACTGAATTTACTGTGTATTTGGACATGTTAAATCTTTTCCTGGTGTACTAAATAGTATGGTAGTACGGATGTATGGGAGTATTGGAACGCACATAATAATAAAAATGTTAGGCCGCCTCTAAATTTTGATTTCCTAAATCAAAGTTATGAAACGCTCCGTCAATTATGAGTCATCACTTGGATGGCGTCTCATAATTGTGCCTCTCCATGAGTACTGTGGTTGTTGGGAAGCGCTGTAATTTGGCAGTGTTGGCTGTAGTAAGTCATATCAGAGGAGGACACATTCGTAGGCTTTTTACAAACATATCGTCGCATCACAGAATGTAGTTTCATTTTTCATTCAGAGAATGTGCAGAACTACTCTGCTGAACTCGAGTGTTTTTACAGTAGAAAGGTGATACTTCAAGTGAGAGTAGTCTCCTTGGAATAAAACTTTTAAATGAGCTACTTGACTTCTATCTTAAGTAGAACCGTACAGCAGCAGATCCGACTCCACTTGAGTGAAATTTCAGAAGCAGCTTTTCCACCTCGCTCGGTTAAGTAGCCCATCACACTGCATAAAGAACATTAAACCAGCCATATGCCAAAGGCTGTTAAATGTGTTGCTTGAGGATAGGCTTGAAACTCCTTTTGTGGTTCAAAGTTACAGCAGACAAAAGAAAATCTTCAACACTTTCCTCCTCACAGAAAGCTAACGGCAGCACTTCATCCTCTTTTCTTTGACTAACGGGACACTTTTTAATGAACTGCTGTCCTTGAGTGTTTGGTCTGAATGTCACTAAAGCATGATAGCTGAACTGATTCAAGAGGAGGACACTTTACTGTGCCGTCACAGTTATATATATTATTTTGCTAATGACTGTGTGTTGCCTTTTGCTAAATGTTTTTGAGCATTTTTTCTTTTCAGGTTAATTTGCCACCTGTTCCCACCAACACCAATTCAGCCATAATTTAAAAAAAGGACTTCTACGGTGTATTTCAAAATAAAAGCCATGCTAAACTTTGCTGTGTGGTCAAGATAATATCACTAGGAAATTAAAATTAATTAAATATGCATTTTCGTCCCAAAACATGAGAATCACGTCTTAAATCAATAACAACATAATAAAATCAACATCCTGGTCATTTCAATACTATGATTATTGCCTACAACTGTTATTTTATTATTTTAATTTGCAAGCTCTTCCTCTGCATTGTTATTTTCTGCGAGCTTGACTCACCTCCAGAGTTCTGGCCTAGCAGCAGTGTTAATGTTAGTGTTAGTTAGCACTTAGCAGGAAAGTAGCCACAGGAAAAGGTATTCAAAATAAAAGTCTCAAATACATGATACACACATGGGTTGCACACAAGTAGGCTACCTTATAACTAGTCCATAAACACCACAAATTAAATATTTACTTTTACTGAGACAATGAAATAAATGTTGAAATAAATAACCTACTTTTATTCTGTAAAATTGAAGCCTGTTATTGCACTCGTGGGTTTTGAGTAAGAGTCTGGAACTTCGCTTTAACTTGATAGGATACTTTACTGTGCTTAAAATCACAGTGTTGCTTTTTATCATTTTTATTGCAGGAAGAAGCAAAACTTACCAAAAATCTACATGGGTGATGATAAGTGAATTGGTAACTAATTACAGAGTTAATGACCTGTCTTTAATAATGTATTCTCTGCCTAAGGATAATACATGATAATGTCAGAGTTGGACATCTTTGTCCACAATTATCTAAGTTTGAAGATATATGTATTTCATCATAAATCAGAATTAAATTAAGTATAAAGCAGTAATATTTCAATGTTGTTAAGGTCCCGTTTTCTATTTTTTCCTATTGACAATTTGTTCCCCTCTAATGAAGACTTCACCCAACAACACTGAAATATTCCCCCCGCCATTCGTCTCTAAAACGTTCGCTTCTGACCGAGTTTTATTTTGACAGTCCCAACCAGATAAGTCACTGTGTAGTGCGTGTCGCTTCACCGCGGCCTGTCATCTGACTCTTTTCCTGTTGGGAGAGAAAAAGTTTAGAAACCCCACCCTCTGTACTGACTGTGAGCAGACGTAGAAGTGGTTCGAGGTCCGGACGAGTGAGCACCGACGGAGGATGAGGAGTATTCCAATAAGTTAAGATGGAGTTGTTGCGCTGTTTGGATACCGACTGTAACCGCGAGACCACGCGCTGAACTCCAATTAGGGAACTAACGGGATTTGTTTTTTTTACTGCGTGTTTCTTTCTGGAAAGTGAAGCAGGTTTGGAGAACTCTTCCTGTTCCAGAGTCGGCTGTTCCTGCGTGTTTTACGTCGCGATAAAGCCCCGCTCATTGCGCGCTTGTCAGTATGGGCACTCTCGCTCAGAGGGATGCGGGATTTCCTGCTGGAGCGCCGCACAGTTGCGGTCAGACGCGGTTGTTGGAGTTCTCGGTTTGCTAATGCGGACTGGTTTTCCCTGGAACTTGTCGTAAAACACTGGTTGGCTGGACTGAATGCTCCTTTTCCTGCTATTCTTCTCCGCTTCGCAGCGCTTCCTGCTTTGTGGTGGCCACTGCACTTAATGGCTAAAAATACATAAAAACTCCAAATGGACAGCTGAACGTAGTTGGAACCGGCATTTGGAATACTCTAAAGTATTTTACCACAAACTCTGGATAGTTTTATTTTTCTCTCTCCACACTTTAGTCATCCAAAGCACAAGCTCAACAGGTGGCACTTTTGAATGAGTGAAGAGGAGAGCTCATTTACCCATAATGAGGCCATTCAACAGCCTTTTTAAATACAGGCCGGTGGAGTGACAACCATGTTGGGGAAACCACACATCAGTGGAGACGGTGCTGCCTTTCTGAGCTCTGAAACGCTCGTTGCCTTCGCACAGAAGTGACCTCTCAACTGATCCTGTGTTTTCAAGAGGGGAGCTTTGCATGTAATGTCAAGACGAATGAGAGACACTCACCGTTCAGCCATCTTTGAATCCTCTTCTGTAGCCCGCTTGTTGGTCAAGCTCTCGAACACATTTCGCTGGTCCCTGATGAACCAACAAGAAAGACAGGAAAGGGAGCGAGTCACAATAAAGTACTCCTTTGTACTTTATTTTCAAACCCTTGGGGTGCAAAATCAGATCCGGTCTAGACTTCTGCTGGAGGCTCCATGGAGCCACTGAAGAACTTATTCAGTCGCGGCCCCCTGTCCAACTGGAAGAATTTGGATCAATCGCAAAAAGGGAACTTCACCAACCCGGTGTGGACGGCCTTATTCGACTATGAGGCGTCCTGCAAAGATGAGCTCACCTTGCGTAAAGGTGACCTGGTGGAAGTCCTGTCTCTGGACTCTGAGATATCAGGGGACGAGGGCTGGTGGGCGGGGAAGGTCAACAACCAGGTGGGCATCTTCCCGTCCAACTACGGCTCCTTCAAGCCGGGCAGCGCCGTGGTCAGCGAGCTCAGCCCGGCCGTGGTCAGCCAGTTCGAACCCGACGTGCTGGACTTCCGGGAGCTGAGCCTGGAGGAGGTCATCGGGGTCGGGGGCTTCGGAAAGGTGTATCGTGGTACATGGAGGGGCGGGCTGGTGGCTGTGAAGGCCGCCCGCCAAGACCCGGACGAGGACATCAGCGTGACGGCGCAGAACGTCAGACAGGAGGCACGTTTGTTCGCCATGCTCACGCACCCCAACATCATCTCCCTGAAGGGCGTCTGCCTGCAGGAGCCCAACCTGTGCCTCATCATGGAGTACGCCTCGGGCGGGCCGCTGAGCCGGGCACTGGCGGGGCGCCGCATCCCGCCGCATGTCCTGGTCAACTGGGCCGTGCAGATAGCCAGAGGGATGCTGTACCTGCACAGCGAGGCCATCGTTCCCGTCATCCATCGGGATCTCAAGTCCAACAACAGTAAGTCGCCGAGCGAGCCGGTCATCGATCAAACCCAGTCCCGCTGTGTCAGCGGTAGATTGATGGCGGTTCAGACGTATTTACTGGGCCTGCTGGGTGGCAACATGTCCCGTGGCAGTGATGGAACATGGTGTGCTACATATACAGCTGCTAAAGGCCTCTCAGTGTCCACAAGGCCACATCTAGAACAAAGGCAACCCGCTTAACTCCTGTAGAATTATTAACTCAAACACCCTCGTCTGGGAAATTGGATTACCCCTCTACTTTTGATCCTGTGCCATAATTGGTACAGTCCAAGTCATTTGTCTCGGGGTGATATATCAGTTTTATCTGGAGTTCTAGTTGAAGATCATTACATTCAAAAGTAAGATTAATGGTACAACAGGACATCTTTTTTGGACGCTAGCTCAGTCATGTGACTCTCTAAAATGTAGACCAAGGCTGCAGATATGTGTCTTTGCTAGCACAGGTCAGGAGTTATAGAGGAGGCTCTGGGTCTCAGCGCCGTCACAGCTCACACTTTGGACTTTGACGCCATCCGGAGGGGTGCAGGGTGTGGGGGGGGCAGCCGGGGGAGAGAGTTGCATCATCGCTTTGGGCCCTCGCGGGCAGACACGTAGGCACTGAACCTTGTCATTAAAGCTAAACTGCAGAGAGATTTGTCGCCGATGAGGCGTTCTATTTGAAGCAGAACAAGTGCTTTTCTCAGCTCTTAACAGCACATTTAGCCAACCCAAACACAGAGCCACCTGAATGTATGTTACAGCAGCCTCCCCTCTGTTATTATCATTCTTGTGATGCAGCGTATAACTCCCCCACCTCCCTGTCCGCTCCCTGGCTGTATCCAAAATATCATCCTCTCTGTTACTGCAGAGCGACTGAGGCTCTGAGACTGAGACCTTGCTTAGGAGCACTAGAAGGTTTCCTCCCTTGATTCCACACCAAGTTTAAAGCAAAGGATCCTCATTCAGCACAGCTTTAGCACACTATTCTCCCAGGCTCCGTTCAGAACTCCCATCTTTTTTTCCATCAGTCCTGCTCAACTAGTCCTCTCCCAGTTCTCTCCAGCATCTGCTCACTCTTTGTTTCACCCTTGTGTCCGGTACTTTCCGGGTAAAACCTCTCCACTGGAAATAACCCCAAAAAGAATAATTTTCCCGAAGCGCAAAAAGAAAGATGAGTTATGTCAATATAGTGTTAGTGCGTGAGGCCGGCCAACGCAAACACGATCCCGGTCTCAGGAGATGGTATCGCTCTCCTGCCTCTTGGTTTTTCAATTCTTCTCTGAATCTTTGTCCCGACATGTCTCCATAGAGCCAGAGCCCTGCTGTGCCGCTGAGCAATATCCTGTGTGTGTGTGTGTGTGTGTGTGTGTGTGTGTGTGTGTGTGTGTGTGGCGTTAGGTTTGGGGAGCCGACGGGTTCAACACAGGTGTGAGAGCATCTCAACATGAGGGCGTTTTAAAGGGGATATGCTCACCAAGACACTGGCCAGAGGGCCGTTAGGCAGACAGTACAGAGCGTACTAAAGGATCAATGGTGGCCCTCAGATTGTGGAGTCAGTTCCTCAGAATAATGACGCAGGTTCTTCTTTCAGGAGCTGGCATTTTGCCTCTCCGTGCTCTGCAGTCACACGGGGAGAAATCTGTCACAAGACCTGTTTCCAGTTGTGGCCTAAAGTGAACCACAATGCATTGGGGCAACAAGATGTGTTCATTAACAGAAAAGTAGAAAATATTGATGGTACAAGAGGGAGGTTGGGAGAAATGTAGTTTCTTAAAAATAACTCTTATGAATATATGACTGCACCAGCAGCACTTTAGTACGTTTGAGCAGCTGTTAGTGATGGAGTAAGGCGGATAGTCATAAACAAGAGCTAATGACCAGCGCAGCGCTTCGGTCTGTTTTAGAAGATGCTGATGAAACGGGATCCTTGGAGAAAGTGTCGTGGTGGGTCGCTCGGGTCGAAGCCACAGGCCATAACTGGAATTCCACTGAAAGTAAAGTAAAGTAGGGGAGCCTCTGTTTCTCACCAGTGTGTCCATGGATATGGGGATGAAAGTCTGGGGACGTTTCACACCTTATGCACTCAGTCATTCTCTGTTTTTTTAGCAGACTAGTGTTTTTAGCATCTGGTGGTTCTGTAAATGAGGTTTCACAATGCTGCTGTTTTTATTCATCAAAATCATTTTGTTTTCACCCTCATCGCCTCACACTGAGTGTGAACTGCGAGCCACATTATCTTTCTAACCTTTGTCTTCTTCTTATCTACAAACGGGGACAGGTCTCGTGATGCACCGTGGCACGCTGAACACACTACTAAACAAAAATCACAGTGCACTGCTCAGTCTGCAGGTTAGATAGTTAATTACCCTGTCAGCTGTAGCACAATCGATCAGCTTCAATCAAGCTAATTAATACTTTGATTTCATTAATTACATTTTTGTGTGGACTTAAATTGGAGATTAAATAAAAAATGCCTATTTAGACCATTTAGATTACATGCCCGGTCATATTGTGCACCCGTTTGATAATACGTGCAAAAAGAAAATTACAAAAAATAATGTCCTGTTTTTATATGATAAAGTTATCTTTTCTTCCCGTGAAAAATAAATAAAAAATGGCGCCTGCTCACTTCAGCTCGTATCGTGACGTCCATCCATCAGTCAGTCTGCAACTTATAGCGACAACAGACCTCTGTAGCTCCGAATCGAGCGGCATTCTAAGCCCGCCCACTTTTTAACGGCCCAATCAAATGCGGAGGATTTTATTTAAATCCCTCATGTAACTATACACCGCTCAAACATTCAGTTTCATTGGGAAAACGTCTCGGCTACAGACGGTATAACTTCTGTTTCACTGGGACTTTAAACGCACTAATGTTTTTTTTCCATTTTTGGCCACTAGGGTGGCAGCTTTAAACACGTAAACATTGACATATCAATGTTATGCTATGGCTAACGTGTCAGCGAACACTTGCTTGTACAGCAAATCCAGAGACTCATTCGTATTAATAAATGTATTATTATTCATTTGGAGTCATGTGTTTTGGTCACCTGGCAAATGAAATGTGAGGCCAGTATTCACTCTTCTGGTAGCTCTGGTTTACTCTCGACCAACTACGGATACGTGGCTCTTTAGCGGCTAAATGCTCCGCTATGTTGCTAACTTTGTCTGTTTTTCTTTAGAAATATGTATCAGTGCTACTTTTAGTTGCCTGTTATGGAAGTATCAACATATATTTTTGCTGCAGCTGGAGTAAAACTCTTGCCATCATCAGCAGCAGCCCTCAAAAGCCCATTGAGTCGGGCTGCCGTCCTCGCACGGTCGGTTATCTCTGTGCACAAAGCCTTCATAGATGCAGAAGCAGCGCGGCATCACCACACGGCTGTAGTTAGAAACGGTGGGGGAAAGTGCCGAGCTAAGCACTTACTGGGCTGGAACTCACAGGCCTTTTTTTTTTTCTCAGGAAGAAGCCACAGTTAGATCTTAGATCAACACATCTTTTCTTTTTTTTTTTCCACGAGTGGACAAACATCTGATACATTCCACTACCCGCATGTTTTCATTCAGGGCCCCCAGTGCTCCACACTGCCGCTCACTCAAAACATCCCCGTGTGTGTGTGTGTGTGTGTGTGTGTGTGTGTGTGTGTGTGTGTGTGCGCGCGCACACATACATACACACACACACACACACATTGCCCTGTTCAGCAGCAGAAATCATGGGGGCAATTTAGACATTTTAGTGAAGGGAATGGGGGGGATTTTAAACTCGATAAAGTCTGAACATGCACCTGTGTTTTGTTAAGGTGGCTGTATTACCACTTAGCATGTGTAGTTTAGTTTATAACGGAGCCAATGACAAAGTTCAGCTCGCAATTAGAGAGAGAGAACACGATAAAAATCCTATCTACAGATGGAAATTTAGCGGTGAAGTGAATACAGCTACACTTTTGCTCTTCAGTTTTACAGTCAAATCTTCTTCACTTCAGCAGTGTATGTGTGAGAAGTGATGCTGTCTTATGTAATAACAAGATACTGAATACAGTACATACAATACATATGCAGTCCGTGTGTCAGACACCTGGCCTTCATCTCAGTCAGCACCTATGGATCATGTAACTACCATCATCACCCATGAATGGATGTCAATACGTCCCTTGTTTGGGAAGAAATCTGTCTTTAGTCTAGCACCACCATATCAGCCTTCATGTCATCATGCACCTGTATATATTAACATTGATATCAATATGTTCGTGACACATGAGAAGATTAAAGTTATGATCTAGTGGGCATTGTTCTTATGGAGTGTTCGCACCAATTTCCACGTGACGAGAATGAGACTGCACGAAAATCTGTGTATAAATGTATGGAGCAGCTACAATGTTAGCATAGCCTAGCCCTAATTAATCCGAACTCCATTCAGAAAACATGCATTTTAAATGCTGTTTGGTCTTGCAGACAAACCTGACAAAGCATAAATTTAGACTTTTTACAAATCAGCGTCGCGAGGAAGTTATTTCGGCATCCCTTTGATCCCTTTATCGTAATTAAAGCGCAGCAAAACCTGTTTATTTTGGGTTCATGCTAGCTTTATTCAGCCCACGTGTGACTTGCTGGATCCGGTGAAAACAGCTCGGTGAAACGCCGCCAGATGATGTTATGAACTCAGACAAAAACAGCGTTTGTTTTTCCGATGACAAAAGCAAAAAAAGCATCTTCGCTGGCATCGAAGATGCTCTGAATCGTCTCTTGCTATCTACATGGAGCTCATCTCTGACACGTCTTGTGCGAGTGACGCGAGGAAACACAAATGTCCCGTGGTCAACCTCGGGCGAGTGAGGCGTAAAATTTGCTCTGCGTTTGAAGTGACCGCAGCATTGTTCCCACTATCGGAGGGGCCATGATGGCTTTTGGCTCTTAAAGGAATTACCCATAAAGTGTGTACTTTAAAACTTTACTCGACTAGCTCAACACTTTTGATCCTCGCCACCGCAAAGAGCAAATTTATGCAAAGGTTAGGTCTTTTTTATTCAGCAGGAGAAGTAACCTCAAATGTCAAGTGTAGCGGAAAAAATGCATCGTCATTAAGTAACCCATCCATAAACATGGCTGCATCTTCAGCGGTAGTTTGCTGATTGGCGTGTCCGAGGGGGGGCCCGGGGTCACCAGGGGCCAAGCTCAGCTGCTGGCTCAGTGAGTGTCAGTGGGTGATAAGGCGGGGGGAGACAGCGGCCGGGCTCCGTTGTTCCTCTATTCATGAGCTGCTGAAAACTCAGAGGTGATTAGCTTAGCTTAGCATAAAGACTGGAAGCGAGGGGAAACAACCAGTCTGAAGAACAAAAAGAAAAACAGGCCTAAAGCTCACTCACTACTCAACATGTTATTTAGTTTGGTAAATGTAGATTTAGAAACAATGTCCTCATGTATGTGCGTTAACTACAGAGCATGAGCTTGACATCGATCTTATCAGCTCATTCTCAGAAAGAAAGCAAATAAGTGTATTTCCCTAAAAAATGCTGAACTATCTCTTTAATGCCCATCATCACAGTTAACATTACCAACTAGGAAGTCAGTGTGCGTTATTATTAATTACTTTGCTTGCTATCATTGATTTACTTCTGGACACTTCTACTGCTTTCAAAGCCGACACTTCAGGTGACATCGTTCAGTACAAATACACCTCAACGGGCACTAGCTTCTTTCAGGACTTCTACTTCAACTCACCCTTCTGGCTCACTTTATCACTCGCACTTCAAAGTGACATTACAACTCCTTTCAGTACTTTGACAAGTGATACTTGCTCTTCACTCGGTGCTTACACTTTCATATTGTGACTGCCATTACACCTTTCACTAATGGTAGTTCGACAGCCACTTCAACTTCTTTCAGTTATTAGACTTTTTCAAATGTTTTAAGTACTCATTTTCTTTAGAAACGTTTGCCTTTTCTACTTTAGGCAGTTTTAACGGCAATATTGTTGCTTCTCGTGATTTCTCTTTCTTCCAGGTCAGAAAATCCATATTTCAAGTAAAACTGTGGTATTAATATTAGAAATGATATAACACTATCCAAGCATACTGGAGTGCAGTCCAATCAAACTATTGCACTATATTGGTTTATGTTTCTAGACAGCAGCCAGTGTAACAATACATATTTAATCAAAATGTATCCGTATGCGGACCTGCTCTTAGTTTTAATAAGAAAGGGAGCGGAGTCTAATACTGTATATCTGCACCATGTAGTCTTCACATTCTGTGTACACTATGTACTATAGGTGCAAAATGAGATGAGCCCACACAATGACTGCACAGCACGCTTAGTCATGAAATCTGCAGTGTGTGTGTGTGTGTGTGGGGGGGGGGGGGGTTGGAGCAGGATGAGTGAGGGGGCAGAACAACAACTGCAGGGGAGGAGAAAGAAAAAAGAAGAGCAGACAGAGGAAGGTCAGAGTGCACAGGAAGTGGAGAGCTTTCCAGAACTCAGTGTGTTGTTGTTGTCTTTTCTCCGGTCTGAAGCCTCGTTCTCTTTCTCGCCGCAGAGATCACAAGACCCCGTTCCCGTGCAAATGAGCAACAACCTGCACGTCTGTTTGTGGAAGAGAAAATGGCTCACATTTGTTTTGAGGTCATGAAGGAAACCAAGATAAAAGGATGTTACAATCAGTTGTTGACTTTGTTATAGCTGGCAGGGTGTAATGGTTTTGTGGTCATTTTAACTCTGACCCTTTTGGGATGGGGTGCTTGAGTTAGGGACACGAGGAAGTATACATTTGTGAATTTTCGCTTCTTTTTTCCCCTCCTCTTTCACTTATCGTTCTCATGTTTATATTCTAGTTTTGTTTTGCTTTATTGACAGCTTTCTAATAAAATACTTATTTTTTCTGACTACATGCACACATCACCTCAGTTTCAACTTAAACCTTTGTGTTTGAAATCATGTCTTGGAAGCAGCTCCGCTTCCTCAGACATTTGAAGTCTTTTAGAAGGAGAAACGCATTAATATTAATGTAAGGTCGCTACAATCACAGACTGAATGTCGAGTGATATTATCGCCTTTCTACCGCAGGAACACTTCTATGAACCCAGGAATGTTTTTAACAATGTATCTGCAGCGTGAGCAACGTGAACAGGGTCTGAATTGAGTTCCTGAGCCGTAGTTCCTGGCTCTTTGTACCTGCTCGTGTTTGAGTCGCCATATTTACGTCGTCAGAACATCAGCGCTCCCTCCCAACCCGACCTTCAAGCCAGTACCGGCCCCTCTGTCTGAGTTTGGAAGGAAATATCGCTAATGAAGGTCAAACTTCAACACACGAGCGCAGGATTGTTAATAAGTGACCGTTTTCAGGGCCTCACAGCCTTTTTACCTGGCAACAGATACAGATACTGCACAAGTATTCATGTACAAACCCCCAGTACAATGTTGGGATGGTTTTTAAGAAGCGGCCCAACAGGTAAAGCACCACGTTTGTTATTGAATAAAAGTGAGGGAATTCTAGATGACGTTGGCAACCCGGAAAGACAAATACCCGACAAACCTGATCAACAGCATGTATTCTTACATTACACGAGTCATTAAGTGTGTCAACGCACTCCACTATGCAGCAAGATAAAATGTAAAAACAAACATTTGTGTGTCAGGTTGTAATGATGTCACTGTAGTTAAAAGAGCAGTCATTCCCAAAGAATATCTTCCATAGAGTTTATGTAGGTATGTATTTATATGCATACATATATATGTATATGTATTTATATGCATGTATGTATATGTGCATATGTGTATATATTTATATAGATTTATGAAATGTATATCTCTTTAAAGTGGCTGGTTTCCCTGTTCAAGATAATATAAGGGATGTGGTAATGGCAGTAAAAATGGTTGGGAACATTCATTTGTGCAAATTCTCTTTCCTCCTGATTTTATAGATAAGGTGAATTTGTTCTCGATGGTTTGTAATTGTTAAAAAGTGGGTCCCCAAAAAGAATAGTTTGGGAAACACCGGGGTGAATACATCCATCCCATGAGAATGAAATGCCTCCTCAGACTGATTGCAGCCTCTTCTAGTTCTAAGTCAGTTGTGGCCTGGTTTGTAAACTCACAGACGCCGTCTAGCTTCTACACCGAGTGAACTTAGTGCGTGCCTCCGAGCTGAGACGAAACTCCAGCGCTGGTTTCATCCTCTGCACTGTGATTATGCCCTATCACTCTCTCTCACTCTCTCACTCACTGGCTGCCTGGGCACAAGCTGCCAGACTGTCAGCCTATGGCCTCGTCCCTCAGGGGACAAAGCTCCCGTTCTTCCTGGGGAAAGCCCCCGCCCTGGTGGAATTCTCCCTTTCGCCTACGGGTGCAGCGCAGGGAGGGAGGGGGGGGGGGGAGGGAGGTAGAGAGAGCATAGAGGAGGCTTAGGTTGAACCGATGTGGCTATTTAAAAGCCGATACAGATATTTCAATTTCATAGAAAGTTTGACTTTTGGTCAGTGGGTCATTTTCTTTATGCAGATATTTTATAAAATAACATCTGTTCAGCCACCTCTAGCTGCCTCATACTCACACACTGATGTATCAGTCTATCTGCCGGAGATCGGAGGGGGTGAGGAATGACGGCGTACATGAGAAAAACGCGCTGAGCGATGAATTATGGAGAAAACATAATTAAGTGAGGTGCAGAGTGACGGGGCAGACTTTTGCATCTGGCATGTTACGGTGACGGGGCTGAGTGGTTAGAGAAAGAGGAAAGGTTACGGCCTCTACCTGTTCTGTGTGCTCAGCAACGGCCACATGTCCTCTCAAATGTCCTTGAGCAGGACGTTGACCCTGTCCAGGCTTTTGCTCTCGGTATGTCGGGTGCTGTAGATGAATCCAACGTTTACCTAAGCCTTCCTTTAGTCTCCGTTGCTACGCCAGTCAAGCTTTGCTTTTTCAAACGACACCTTTACAACTTAATGATAATAAGGGCAGATTTACCACTGGACATTCTTACTTACTTTTGAAACAATAGGGTCCTTCTCATTTCTAGCTGGTGACTCTTTATTTTTCCAGCTAAAGTGACAACTAGCTGGCAGATTTAGGTCTAGCTAGCTAGCTAATTAAGCTAACGTTAGCTCCATGAGGTGGTTGAACAAACTGTATCCAGTTGACTTCTTAACATTTTCAGCTGACTCATTTTTAAAAGCGAGAATCTTGTGAAAGGGGTCTCACAAGTGCAGTTGGTGGCTACATACATGATATTGTGCTGAATGACTTTTAAGCTAAAGCTAACAGGTCCCAGGCAAAAAGTCACCAATAAAGAAACAGCATTGTTCTCGTATTGGCATACATTTTGGGTGTTTTTTTATAGTGTGTTAATTTTGGAAGTTCAACCTCGGCTCCTATTTTGAATCTATAATAAACTGTGTCGCCCAAATACAGACCCGTAAGGACAAAAATGGCCCCAATCAAGACCATTTAAAACCACTTTTTGTGATCCCACGTCCGTTACAGCATTAAACTATACATTCTATTATATCAGATTTTAAATCTAGAGCCCTGTCTTGTAAAATGTACGTTTTACTACAGATCGAGTAATTTATTCATGGGGCAAATAACATGCTATTTTTATGGTTTCCTGCACACAAAAAAAAAATGCATCAAAATCAATGTTGTTGCTAATCATTGACATATCCTAAAATCCCCCTAGCATTTAGCATATAGAATAATAAAATGTCTGTATTTATTTTTCATGAAAAACAAGAGTGGCATTATGTAAGCCAACTGGCAGTTAAAGGGTTCAATTTCTGAAAATGAATGAATAGATTAATATTATTATGATCAAGTAAATGGTTTGTCCAGGATGGACATGTTTGTACTTTATCAGTGAAAGGAAAGTTAGCATCTGTACTGTGAAGCGGAATAATCGATGTGTACAGTAGCAAGAAGGATCTAAATCAAATCCGTTGCATTTTATTGGACCGCTAAAAAGTGGGCGGGCATTAAAATGTAGCGTGATAAGGATTGGTTGAAAGTGGTTGGTAATAGCTTATGTATGCACGCGTCGTATTTTGTTTTAAAGGAAGAAAAGCTGATTGGGTTTTGACATAAAAAAATAAAGATTTTTCATTTCATCTCAACTTTAAAATCAGCCTTTAACGCACCATGCAAAAATCCCTGACACTGGGACCCTCGCTAATCTTACTGCCGGGTTGAGTCAGTCCCAGCACCAAACTCAGGTCTGCTGGTAGGAGTCATGTCTGCAACTGACTCTCTCTTGTTTCAGAACAACAAACAATACCAAACAGAGTCCTGTTGCCATGGGGATCTATCACGGTGCTTTTGTGGTGACATTGTTGGTTTCGCCTCCGGAAGAAGCTCTGTCAGGGCAAAACTGATCTAGTCATGATACTCGCTGTTATTCTTTCTTCTTAAGGAGAGATGGAGGTTCTGTTCTGATTGTGAACACACCTCCTCGAAATGTGATCCCAGGTGAGAGACACCAGAGGATGCAGGTGAAACATCATGTGTACCCTTATTGTATAAGCCCAATACAATTTATATAAATCCAGAGATATCCCCCCCCCCTCCCCAGCAGTACTTGGAAGTTACCCATCCGGACTTCAGTGCACTGCTTTAAACTTTCCAGTGTAGTCTTGAAGATGTCCGCCGCAGACTTCATTTTATGTGGGTCAGTGGCTGTGGACAGTGCGTTGCCACATACCGTCCAGTAAGCAGCTGACTAATGCGACAGTCGTCGTCCGTGTGATGGTGGCGGTTGGAGGAGGGAGGCTGAACTGTGGATGCACTCTGCCTCAGCTCAGGAAGTGGAAGAAGAATGTGGTGTGCATTTGTGCTGAGGCTGCTAAAAGGCTTTTGTTCCTTGTGTGGATTTGCATGTTCGTTTCTATGCTTAGCTGCACACGCGGTGTGTGTGCGCGCATAGATGAGTGTTGTGGCCCCATATGCGCGTGCACGCATGGGTGCGTGTACAGGTAGGCTATATCCGTCCTGTAAGTGCAGAGGCATTTATATGCATTGGTTAGATATATTTATTGTGTGTGTGTGTTATGAAACCGTCAGAACCCTTCAATAAGTAAGTGTGTGTGTGTGTGTGTGTGTGTGTGTGTGTGTGTGTGTGTGTGTGTGTGTGTGTGTGTGTGTGTGTGTGTGTGTGTGTGTGTGTGTGTGTGTGTGTGTGTGTGTGTGTGTGTGTGTGTGTGCATGCGCTAGTGTAAGATAGGGTCAGGGACTTTTATTTTGCCTCTCACGACTCTGAAGTTAAATGTTTATTACAGGTTGCATAGAATACTATCTACTATACTATTTCAGCACCTATGTGCTGAGTCTCAGGTTATAGTGCGGGTTGACAGATTCGGTCTCAAACCTGGCAACCTCACTGTGACATCATGCAACACGTTGTCATCTTCCAATTTTCTTTGAGTATGAGTCAAACAAACGAGACACATGTTGATTAGTGCGTTTTACAGATGATGGTAGTCGTAATTTTGAACTGTAGACCAGGTGTCAACCTCCAGTTCTGAAGAGTGAAGCCAATGCTGAAGTGCCTTAAACTTGCATTCTCTCTACTGGCCATCAGGGGGCGACTCCTCTGGTCGCAAAAAGAAGTCTGATTGTATAGAAGTCTATGAGAAAATGACTCTACTTCTCTCTTGATTTGATAACATTGTAAACATGAGTTTATGGTCTCAATCTCTAGTTTCAAGTCTTCAATACAGCATGATGTTCATTTAGTAAATTATGGTCCATTTAGGGTCAAATAGACCATAAAGCAGAGTATGCTTTAGGGCGGGGCTACATTCTGACAAAATATGGTTTCTCTACATCAATCAGTCCAAATATGGTCACTTTCGTTTACTGGTTGCAAAAAGTAAAGATGGCGACGATGAAAATGCCCAACTCGAGGCCTCGAAACAGCAGTCCACAAACCAATAGGTGACCTATGTCCACCTCTTATATTACAGTCCATGCTTTAGACAGAGCCAAGCTTCCCTCTGTTCACAGTCTTCATGCTAAGCTAGGCTAATTACATCCTGACATCTCATCTCACAGAAAGCGTATGAGCATATTTGTTATTAAAATGTTGAACTATTCCGTTGAAAGCTGACGCTTGATGAAACACCTTTTTTTTTTTTGCTTGAAAATGTTGAGCTTTTCCCCCAAAAAAATCTGATTTCCTGAGCAATTAGAATAAGTATGTCCTTGTTATTAACGTTTATTCACGATATGATGCCCTAAGAGCACCCACACTGTACGCCCCAGCTCAGCAGCTGCGTGTGTGTGTGTGTGTGTGTGTGTGTGTGTGCGCGCACACACATCTCACACTTTGCTTCTTGTGTGCAGCTTGGTGTTTTGCGAAAAGAAATTGGACACAGAGTGTGAGTGTACTAGTTTAAGCATCTTGTGTGTGCATCTTTTTGCCCACGTGGAATGAGTGCTTTGTGTGAGACCGACCCGTGTGCGCTCGCCATTTTTTCTATCTCTCGGCCCAACGGGCGGCCACCGTTGGCTCTCAATCATAAGATAACCATCGTCACCTCTCTCTCTGTCTCCGTCTCCTCAGCCCGCTCTACCGCAGCACCTCCACTTCCCTCCCGCCCGCGCCTGTTAGCGTCTGGTGTCATGTGACCCCTCTTAACCTCAGTTTCCTAAAATAGCGCGCGGCTTACTGTGCACAATCAACAGCAAGCCGGAACAACAAAATCCAAGTTTTCTTTTCTTTCTCTTTTTTTTCAATTATTTTTTTTTTGTAAGGAAGGGCCCGGCCACTGGAGGCTAATTGGCCGATACGGGCGTCACTTCCTGGAAGTGGGGTCACGACGCAGCGAGCGAGCGGCCGGGTGGAAATAGGGGTGACTGACTGGGGCTTGCTTTTACCAGAGGCTGACCGGCAGGCGGACAAAAGAAGCGGAGTAAGAGATCAGGGCCTGTTGCAGTAATTACCAGCACCCCCTTCAACACCAACACCAGCAGCCCCGCCCTCTCCGAGAGCACGTCGAACTGACAGAAACAATAACTCAGCCTTAGAATGGACAAAAATTGATTTTCTGCAACAACAAAAAAAAAAGGTTAAATGAGCAGGCACTTTCTTTCTCTCTGTGGAGGTTGATTTTGTTTTGGCCATTGGTTACTTTGGCTTCTCTTGTTGTTTGTGTCTCGAGGCAGAAGTCAATGGGAAAGTTTGTGATGGACATACCCTGATGTTGTTTTTTCTCCCCCATTAAAGAAAAAAGCTGTCTGGCTGTCAGGAATGTGAAGTCAAAGCCTCCATTGATTGTCTGTCTGTCTTTGCACTTGTCTTCATCTTTTGAGACAGAATGGACAAAAATCACATAAGCTGCTGCTGTGGAAGGTGTGTGTGTGTGTGTGTGTGTGTGTGTGTGTGTGTGTGTGTGTGTGTGTGTGTGTGTGTGTGTGTGTGTGTGTGTGTGTGTGTGTGTGTGTGTGTGTGTGTGTGTGTGTGTGTGTGTGTGTGTGTGTGTGTGTGTGTGTGTGTGTGTGTGTGTGGTTCCAGCAGAACTGGGTGCCGCAATTGCTCACACACACACACACACACACACACACTGCAGACAACACAACCTCTTGTGATGCATTCCTTTGTGACGTCAAACCCGCCGCCTCTGGGCTACGAGGCTCTGCACAGGATGTCAGAGAGCGAGGCAGAGAGAGAGAGAGAGACAGACAAAGACACAGACAACAAAGACAGAGAATCGTTCATATATGTGTGGAAAAAGTTAAAGAAAAGAAAGTCTCGAGAGGATTTTTCAGCAAAATACACAGTCGAAAGAAGAAGAGCCCAGAAAGTCAGAAAGTGACTGCAAATAGCAGGAGTCTTACTTCCCTATAATAAGTCAAATTCTTTGCTGCTTCTCCTCCCTGCGTTTGATGGGTGGCCTTGCCCTGTGCGATGCCCAGCCTGCCAACAAAAGGGGAAGAGAGGCCGGGCGGCCGATCACAGCGAGGCATGTGATACAGAGTCACACCGCAGCGACCGACGTCCTCGCCGTCGCATTCTATTTTCATGGAAACAAAGCCTTCCAGCGCCGCGTGGTCGCACAGCACTGGCTGGTTACCAAAATGTGTTTACTTATAGGGTTATTACATTTTACAGTGTATACTTTTCTCATTTTGGATTTCGGCGTTTGTGGCTATGTTTAGAGGCCTGTTCTTGAGCATCAGTCATCCGTATCTGATTGATCCATTATGTTGCTGCTGTCAAGGTTGTCCGTCCCTGTCAATACGGGTTCATCAATCAGATTCTAGACTTTTTAAAATAATCAAATGGCTGTTGTTTTTGTCATATTTAAGCAATAAAATAAAATATACCCATTCTCAGTAGATGTTCTGGTCCCAGTAAGCACGGCCAGGTCAAAAGATGTCTTCGCTAAATTTAGATACGGGTGAATTGTCTCTCTGTGTCTGCATGAAATAGCAGACCATAATCATGCATCTTTTCACACAGTACATTACAGTCATTTAGCAGACACTTTTATCAAAGCGACTTACAATTCAGAGTCTATCACATTTCTACACCGTAGGCACAACTATGGGAGCAATTTTGGGGTTAAGTGTCTTGCTCAAGGACACATCGACATGCGACTAGCAGAGCTGGAGCCGGGGATTGAACTGCCGACCCTCTGATTGAAAGACGGCCCTGCTATCCACTTAGCCACAGTCGCCCCCACAGTAAGATGATCAACTCCGACAACATTGTTATTGGTCCATTTAACTACAAGCAGTTATGTGCTTTGTTCACTTCTCTGAACGTGGACTTATGACAGTGATTGGGTCTACTTTGTTCTTCTATCTTCTAAAACTGTGATTAAATGACATATTTGAATCGTGATTTTCAATAATGTCTTCATGTTTTTCACAAAAGGTTGGTTCATTTATATATTTCATACAATTTATATATAATAATTTTCACATTATTATTTGATATTGAAAATATTCCTGTAGCTGCTTCACAATAAAAGCCTTCTCGTGGTTCTAGTGTTTGGAAGCTTTTAATCTGAAGCAGCAGTAGGAAGTGTTCGGCTTACGTAACACAGCAATCACACAGGAGCTACTGGACTCTGAGCGTTCATTTTCAAAATGGCGCTCCTTCTCTTTTTGCCCATTTGACCACATGTTGTGAAATGTCGTAGCATAGGATACTCAGTGTGGCATGAAGACAACAGGAAGTGACAAAATGTGCATACTGAAGAAAGACTCAATAAAAGTTCTTGCGGGGATGCATTCAGTTGTATTTTAATCACTACCCATATTTAACTCTTTAAAACCTTTCTCCTGACTTCCTTCCTCCAGTCCTTCTGGCTCAGCCCATAGAGAATGAATGTATGGAGGGTCTGACGTTGAAGATCACAGACTTCGGCCTGGCGAGGGAGTGGCACAAGACCACCAAGATGAGCACCGCCGGCACCTACGCCTGGATGGCCCCCGAGGTCATCAAGTCCTCCACCTTCTCCAAGGGCAGCGACGTCTGGAGGTGAGCGCTCGTGTGTGAAGCTCGGTTCAGAATTGTTTTTTATTACACGTGAAGGTGTGCTTAAATGGAATTTATGTTACCATTTTAGTTAAAGGAATAGTTTGACATCTTGGGAAACACTTATTCGCTGTTTTGCTGAGAGTTGCGTGAGAAGTGACCATATTTGGATGGCGGAGCAGTGACTTAGAGACGGCGTATATGGCTCTGGTAGCGGCAGCGACCTGTCAATCATAAGATAGCCCGCCCTAAAGCATACTCTGCTTTGTGTTTATTTGACTCTAAATGGACCATCATTTATTGAAGAAGACTTCAAAACTAGCGACTGAGAGCATAAACTCATGTTTACAATGTTTACTGAGGTAATAAATCAAGAGAGAAGTAGAGTCATTTTCTCATAAACTTCTATACAACCAGAGGAGTCGCCCCCTTCTGATGGTGGGAGACAGAGTGATGGCGAGAATGATGGATTGCAGCGAGACCGAACCGCGGCCACGTGACGGCGTCTCTTCAAAGGGCTGCTCTGTGCTTTGTTGTGGGACATCTGTACTGCACACTGTCCCATTGTCTCAAGCACAGACGGAGAAGGAGGCCACACACCAGACCCAACCGCAGCCCTTTATCTGGGAATAGCTCTGTGTGTGTGTGTGTGAGTGAGAGATATACACGTATCTATGTGTGTTTGGTCACATCTACACAGAAAGAGAAGAGTCCCTTGATTATGGTTTGTGGTTTTATAATGATGTGTTGAGGGGGGGATTCATGATGGCGTCTAAGGGCCGTATATGAATTTACATGTGGGATGAAGCGAGCGGGGCTGTTTTTGCTCCGCAGTAGGGAACAAGATAAACAATTTACTAAAGTGGTAATACACATTCACGGCTTCGCTGCATCGTGGTTATAGCAGTTACTCTCATATGCTATGCTTTAATTTATAATCCAGTGGATTTGGACCATTTAATCCATTCTTAAATGGGTCTTCGCAGCCCCACACAGAGCCTATGTGGGACCAATTGAACAGGCTGTTCCAGAGAACCTTTTTGAAAGCATTCTTGAGAACATCAGAAAAGGGTTCTGCTATGGTGCAAGCTACTTAAGGAATTTTCTGGTGCATTAAGGAACCCTTTTTAGTAAGAGTGTGTATTTATATTAACTACCTTAATGGGCTCAGTGTCATCATACTACCTCTCACACACGCATCATCTCAGTCTCCATCTCCCCGTCTATCAACAACAAACCCACGCGAGCTCATTTTCACAGCAAATCGCAGCATAAATCTGGAAAAAAGCACAAAAAAACGAGAATGAAGCAGGCGGAGCAGGCGGCCCCGCTCTGAAAATGAAAGGTAATCTTTGTTCTATTATTCTTTTCTCATCCGTACCCGAAGACAGCGACCGCCTCGGGGAGCGGTGAGCATCGCTTCAGCACAGTCACAGCGTGTGGAAGTTGTAATTAAAGAACTAAAATAAAAAGAGGCTGCGGCCTGCGCTCTCCACTTAGCGAGCCTCCACAGTGTGTTCACTCAGGTCCAGGCAAGGGCTAATTGACGGTGTTTGGATCCAAATCCTGCGCCACGCTTCATCTTCTTAGGACACAGGGCTGCTCCCATTGTGTGGGCTCAAACGTCCCGTGTGTGTGTGTGTGTGTGTGTGTGTTTGTACGACTTTTGCATGCGTGAGTTCACATTGCTTTGCAAGCACATGTTTTACCAACCAAATTTTCCATTGCACAAATGTGTCTTGGTTCTGTACCGTCAGCTCCATGATAACGATGTGTAATGTGAAGGTATGTAGGGAGGAGAAGAAATGACCATGAAATATTTAAACACCGGTGATGACCCGAGGTGGTATCTTCTATGTCACAACTACATGAGCCAATATCCTTGTAAAAGTACCAGCATATAGAGTATTTGAATCCTCATATTTTGGAATATATTGGTATCTATGCTGCAAACAGCATAGATACCAGATACATAGATTGTAGGCATGAAACAAAAATCAGATTTGGCACATTTCATGTATCGCAAATAAATAGATAAAAAACTAATATTGTGACAGGATTGATCCAGTTTTAATTTAGATAACATTTCTTTCCACAATTAACACTTGAAATGATGATAGCACTTGCAAATCAAAAGTTAGTGCAACATGTAAGCCATACTGTTTCATCTTGACCTCTATACTTAGGGTTTCATCTAATTTATTTCTTTTTCCAAAATGTACCAAAACACTGACAATGAGGAAGAACTTGGGTAGATAATAATGAGAATAAATATAAAACTAAATTTCCCTCTATATAACAATGGTCTAGAAATTAATACAGTTGTGAAATGAATATTCTTGCCTTGTATATTGATACTGCAGTGATCTGATTTAATAATTAACACCATACAAAAAATGCTGATAGTGCTATTCTGTTTGTGTTGCAAAAACACAGTATGAAGCGTGTTTTCCAGGATACATCTTGTGTCAAATTTTGGTCTGAGTTTGCTGTCTCATGCCCGATTGCCTGTGTGTCCCTTCCCCCCCTCCAGCTATGGTGTTCTGTTGTGGGAGCTGCTAACAGGAGAGGTCCCCTACAAAGGGATTGACGGACTCGCCGTCGCCTACGGAGTTGCCGTCAACAAGCTCACCCTGCCCATCCCCTCCACGTGCCCCGAACCCTTTGCCCTGCTGATGTCAGGTGGGACACATGTTTGGAACTGTAATCAGAATGCACCCAGTGCACTGTTTAGGCAACTGGCTTTCAGTTCAGCGGTGTGAGAGTACTCATGCGTGAGATCAAATTGCCGTTCCCCGGCACGCTCTCCTCCCATTTCCCCAAAGCCGGGTCGAAATTCAGAAAACACAGTGCTGTGTGTTGCTAATAACATGGCCGCGGAGAGGAAGTGTTTTGTGCTGCAACCTCCTTGTGCAATATGTTTGTGTTCTTCCTTTGTTCAGTTTCAAGTTAAAAAGAAATGTCACCTGGGTACCACCCGCCTTTAACAAAAAGTGGGACAGATAACAGTCTTTCCTCTTCGCCCCTTGTCTTGATGTCTGCTTGTCTTTTACGGTTGTGTTTGAAAAAAAAAAAAGAGATCAGTGCACAAAACCACCGATAGCCACCTCAGAGGATTAATTAATTATCGGATTGGTTTTTGATCTGCTTGTAATGCAGCAAATTATGCAAAACCCCCCGCAGCAAGTTAATTAAGCATAACACTTTGAATAAGTGATCAGCTTGACTCTAGATTATGCTCACACAAGGGCCTGAAATATGTGTAAATAAAAACGGGAGGCGTTGCAGGATACTCATCGGACATGGGTTGTAACGATCGCATCGTAGAAAGCAATCTGACCTGATTTAAAGTCTTAAAATTGTAACAAACGCCTCTCGGTAGGGTGATGAAATGTGCCTTTTTTTCCAATGCAAATCTGTATGTATGTGAGTTACTTCCTTCTTTCAGGTCCCTTGATTCAAGAAAACGCTTAAAAGAAGTGAAACTGCTGGAAAAAGTGAATTGGGTTGAATTTGATGTTAGATTTTTTTCCACTCATTTTAAGGAAGCAACTCAGTACCAGACTAAATAACCCTTTATCTTTTTCCAGAGTAAACCTGCTTAATATCCATTTTGCTCTGTTTTGGTCCACTACTTCCTTATTTCTAATATTTTTCTATTATTTGTGCGTGCTGTAGAGAGCGTAGTAGTAGTAACCCTGTATCTGAAGTGCTGCAGTAAGTGACCCTGGTGTCTGACTGTGTCTGCTGTGTGTGTGTGTGTGTGTGTGTGACAGAGTGCTGGGACCAGGACCCCCACCAAAGACCCGATTTCAGCTCCATCCTGTCCCAGCTGATGGCCCTGGAGCAGCAGGTGAAGGAAGAGATGCCGCAGGAGTCCTTCCACTCCCTGCAGCAGGACTGGAAACTGGAGATCCAGGACATGTTCGATGAACTCCGGGCTAAAGAGAAGGTAGGAGGCAGCGATTGAGTAAAGTAACCATTTGTCGACCTCTTTTTATTCATCCATGTTGATCAAAAGATAAACCCATACAAAACTGATTTTCATCCATGTACATTTCTGCAATTTTGCCTCAAAGGAAACACATAAAACAACTTAATATCAAGCTATATAGTAATTTAAAGGGCCAGTGCATTAGCTTAGAATGAGCCCCTCATATCTACATAGGGAGAGGGTCCTCTTCACGGAGTCCGCCATGTTGCACCGCCATGTTTCTACAGTAGCTCAGAACGGACAAACCAAACACTGTCTCTAGAGAGAGCCTTTTGCATTTTTAGGTTGCCTGAAGGCCACCGTAGTTCTCCGACATGCTTGTGAAACTGTGGTAACAATCGTATACTTTATAGAAGAAGTGGACGTAGTCACAGAGCGGTCACCCATTGGTTTGTGGCGTACCATTTTGAAACTTGGAGTTTGGTATTTTGGCTGTCGCCATCTTGTTTTTTTGCATCCAGAAGTGACTCGATGAAGTACAATCGAACCCTAGGTGACCAAAATGTTACAATTAACCTTCATGAACTGTAAAAATACTGTGAAAGGATTAAAGTTGGAAGACGAAAACATGGACTACTCCCATGCTGGACAACGCTCTGGTAGCGACCTGTCAATCACAAGGTAGCCCCGCCCTAAAGCATACCCTGCTTTATGGTCTATTTGACTCTTAACCGCTAGATGCCACCAAATCCTACACACTGTACCTTTAAAAGGTATAGCAAGCCAAGATATTGTTATAGATATAAATATCAGCTATTCTTGCTACCCTTACACAAAGAAACAAAAACAGCTCATCACAGAAAGTTTGATTTTATTTTTTAAAAATGTATGGAATCTGTGGAACATCGAATAAAATGTCAAGTTGTCAAGTTGTGAGTCCTCTTGCCATTAATTCCCCAAAAGATTTCATTGCAACCAACCCTCAGCGGCTCATTTCACACAGCAAACCTCAGTCACACACGATTGGCATCTGCTCCAATTCAAAACACCTCCTCATCTCCTTTCATCCGCCTGTGCCTCCTCCGCCATCAGGAGCTGCGATGCCGCGAGGAGGAGCTGAAGCGAGCGGCCCTGGAGCAGAAGTCCCACGAAGAGTTCCTGCAGCAGCGCGAGCAGCAGCTGGCCCAGTGGGAGCAGGACGTGTTCGAGCGCGAGCTCAGCCTCCTCATCCTCCACCTGAACCAGAACCAGAACCTGGAGAAACCCAACGTCAAGAAGAGGAAGGGCACCTTCAAGAAGCACAAGCTGAAGTGCAAGAATGGCGAGAAGATCAGCATGCCTCAAGGTGTGTGTGTGTGTGTGTGTGTGTGTGTTTTGTTTGTTTGAACTGTTTTTTGAGTTGTTCTGTCACAAATCCAACTACTATCCAGATTGTGTCAGCCAACGGTCTTGACGAAAAATTCCATTTCAAGGGCCATTACTGGCTCAGTCTCAAGAAGCAGCAAAAACAACAACAGGCAAAAAAAATACAAGAGAGCAGCGAGGAGGAAGCGAGGGAGAGAGTTTGTGGTGCAACTGTAATTTTGTAGCTCGGCTTTGCTGAAGGTTCCTATCAGGACAGGACTTGTGTAGGTTTAAAGGCTGATTATTTATTTTTTTTAATTCGGCTGCTTCCAATTCCAATTTTGAAAACCTCAAAATGTTGCCTTGCCCTGAGAACAATGTCAGACCATCATAAGACATTTATGTGACTAAAGGTGGATCTCAGGTTTACACTGACCAACACTCCTGTTTAATACCCATCCTCTATCATAAAGTCACACAGTTCAGTGTTTCAATGCGTGTGTCAGTGTATTTTAGGCAGAGCAAGCATGCGTAAATACATTGTGTGTGTGTGTGTGTGTGTGTGTGTGTGTGTGTGTGTGTGTGTGTTGTGGTTAGGCCTTTCCCAGCAGCAGCAGGGCGGTGATGTGGTGGTGGTGGGGGGTGAGGGGGGGGTTGATGAGAGGGGAGCGTGAGCCAACCACGCCTTGTTACTTCCTGTCTATGGATACACTGCTGGCTGGCCTCGCTCAACTTTCTCGCTCTCTCTCTCCCTCTTTCCTTTTAGGTATCCCTCCCTCCCCCTTTCTCTCTCTGTCCTTCCCCTCTAGCTCCGTCTGTTTTTATTCTCCTCCTAACTATATCTGTCTGACACCCTTTCGTCTCTTCCTCTCTCCACCAATATTATTATTTACTTTTTTCTTCATCACGTGTTGCTCTTGCACTTTTTCTTAATGCTGTGGTAAAAGACTAATAAGTGAGGCTTTGCAGTTGCATCAATATTAGCTTCTTTTGCCAGCTAGCCAGCATGCAAGTACTAGCTAATGCTGGTAGCTAATGCTACGAGTTAATTTAGCAAATTACACTTTACGTTTTATTACCTCAACTGACTAATTCACGTATTCCAGTTACTAAATTTCTCTCCTTGAATTTATAATTTGTGCAATCAATTTCGATGTCAAACCCCATAATTAATTATTTACCTCAAATTAATAGTGATATCTCCTTTGTTTAATTTGTTAGACCTCTGCATTTAATACAACTTTAGGTTTCTGCAAGTACAAACGACACTGAGTCCTCTTTGATATCCTTTAAATAGAAGTCAATAAGTAATTGAAAAACATGATTTAGTCATTCAAGGGCACCAATCATTGATTAAAAGGGAAGGAGTCCCTATTACCATATTTCTGAGTACAAATTACAGATTGAGGGAAGAAAATGGATACATTGAGAGCACATTCATCAGAGGTAATTGTTCACAATTTGAAGGCATGAATTACTAATTTAATTAATAATGTATTAGGTTAGATTTCCCTCCTGATATCCACCAAGCAGTGAAGCTCATTATTAGCAGTGTTGCTTGCTCCTCTCAGTAAGTGCTAGCTTGCTACTGCTGCTACATGCTAGTAGTTACTGCTCGTGGCTAACTGCTCTTCAGAAAATGATCACTCATATTGATTTAATCATTTCAAAGTTTCCCTCCTGAAACCTACTGGGCCCTGTAGCTTGTTATTAGCAGTGTTAGCTAGTAGCAAGTAGTAGCAGTAGCATGCTGTTAGTCACAGCTAAGTTAGTAGTTACTTGCTAGGTTGAAGATGGCCAGTTCTCACCCATACATACATACATAACAGGCTACTGAAATCTGCTTAATAAGCTTTACCTAAAGAAACAGCACTTGTTACCCAGCTGAGAACATGTATTAAACTGAATTTCCACCACCATAAAAGTCACCACAGGCTGTTCTAGAGAAATAGGGAAGCTTAAAAAAAGTGTTGCAACCTAACAAGTCGAGAGTGTACGAATGTAAAGTAGAGCATGAAGCCCAAACTCGTGCGTGTATTCTGTGTTGGCGTGTGCCGTCTAGGTGGTCTAACATCCGCTGCATGTGTTTGTGTGTTGCAGATTTCATCCACAAGATTACGGTGCAGGCTTCCCCGGGCCTGGAGAAGAGGCGGAACTCTCCTGATTTGGGCTCGGGCTCCTCGCCCTCCTTCGGCCCACGTTTCCGTGCCATCCAACGTGAGTGCGGTGATTTTTTCCCCCTTTTGGATAAACACACAGGTGCACATGTTTGTGTTTGAGACATTCAGAAAAAACCGAAGAATGTGGGAGCACACAAACTCTGTTGCAACATTACTTCTCTCAGTTTCCAAATTCTCTCCTTTCATGTGCTCTCAACCACCCACTCGTCTTTTTTGTCTTCCCATGTTTCCCTGTTGGCTCCCTCTCTCTCCCCCTCCCTTCTTTACTGCTCTCTCTCTCACTCACTCTCTCTCTCACACACACCCTTTTCCCTTTTCCACTGTCCAAATATTATCTGACTTCCTCCCAATGGCAGCAGCTTTTTTTTCCACCGCAGCACTGCTCTGCTGCCCCCCCCCCTCCCTCCCTTGCGTGCAGTGTCCTCATTGCTGCAGCAGGGGGAGCCATTGAGCTGTATTTTCCAGGCGGAAAGAGTCCACAGTTTTATATGCATGTAGTGGCTACAGTGCGGTTTACTGAATTAAAAATACGCAGGGAGGAATTCATTGCTCCAGTAGAAGGAGGTTGAGAAGGGTTGCAGCAGCGGCAGAGATTTACAATACTCTTCTGCTTGTCAGGCTCCCAGACAAACGGCCCGAGATCGTTTAAACTTCGGAGGGAAATTGTAGCCAGTGGGTCACAGGGCGTCTTAACAAAACCCAAGAGGAAATTTGTGGTGTAGCAATAGGCAGTGAAAGGGATTTCTTTCCCTCTAAACAATTACCCAAAGGGGGTTGACATAAAAGCACAAATTGTAGTGAAACATTTATTTGTAAAAGTGGTTAGTAAATCTAAAACATCTGCCAGCGTCTTTTATTCATCAAATCGAGGGCTGATTTTCTTTACTCGCTAATGGCTTTCCTTAATGGCTACCACTAAGCCGTGAGTGTGTCTGTCATTAAAATGTGTTTAGTGGGTATTTATGCTTGCCCTCGCAGTGATATATTGCTCGGGCCTCCCTGACTTATTTGTCAAGAGAACTGCCAAATTGATTTGAATTAGTCTACAGAGTTCCATTCAACAGGATTTTTGTTCTGTTAATACAAATGAGTACAGGAGGGCACAATGAAACCCACAGAATGATCGTCTCAGAAGTAGCGTCTCTCGTTGTGCCGTGTTCTACTGAGAGATCACAAGAAAATGAAACCGTCCTATATTTTTCAGGGACTTTTTTGAACTCTGGGATTGTAGCAGTTAGCATTCTTAGCATGTCAGTATGCTGGCAGATGTGCTGGCAGCTTATGGATATCGCTATCCTCCTTATTTTTAGTCTATCTGTTGGAAGCTGGATTAGTTGTGGTTCTTGAGCTTTTCCTTTAGTCCTATTCATCCTTCCAGTACCTGTATAGAATTCTCCACATTTCTCTGTTTGTCTGATGATATAAAATTCTAACCTTTTTAAGGATGGTGGTGTTGGTCGGTTCCAAGGGGATGAATCATAAAGAGTTGCTGATGCCCCCGAATTTTCATCTAGGTCAGGTTTAAAAAATCTTTACTCATCCAGGGAAATGGCTACATTTTCACCTGAGGGATTGTAGCAAACTTTGGTACAGACATTAATATCCTCCTCTGGATGAGTTGTAATAACTCAAGTGATTTTGGAGCTATACCTACAGAGCTAATGACTATTCAGAATTGCTAACTGCCAGTCTCAATGCGCCCCGCCAGCAGCTATGTCATTTCTCCAAAAACGCCTGAACGTTTGAATAGGCTGACCACATATTGAGAATCAAAATGGTGACTTTCTCCCCTGAGATCATGTGGAGGCTTAACAAAGTGACATATAAACCGCCTTTAGCCTGGCTCAAGATCTCACAGCAGTATTTATTCCGCCACATGCAGACTTAATATCACCATGCGTTTGAAGAGGAACACGCTGGGAAAGATCTTGATGAAATTGAAAATGCTCTCACTATCACCTGACCTCAGTGCTTGCTTTGAAAACATAGAGTGCATCAGCCAGCCCCCCAGTGTAGTAGACAGGCCAAAGAAAATAATACCACATGTCCATTCAGAGAGCATATTTACCTTTCCCCAAATCTGAAGCTGAAATGAAATGACATGAATGAGGGAAGCGCCAAAACTCAGTGAAACAAAACTGTCGGTTCAAAGTTTTCCTCCCTGGTATCCGCGCTATATTCCGCTTTTGTCTCTTCTTTGGACTAACATGCCAGCTGTTGTGTTGCGAAGGCTGCGTAAAGGCCTTCGGAAGGGTGTGATGGGGTCTGTACGTCGTGGCAGGAAGTTGAGCACACACTGTACCCCGCTGTGCGCGAGTGAATGTTCACGCAGAGCTCACACACTTCGCGTTAGCAGCGCGAGTCAGTTTGCGAGGGGCGGAGCGGCGAGCTGAGATGCGGCGCCAGCGCCTGTGTGAAGCGTGTGAAAGGCAGTTGCAATCCCAACTTTTTATTAGCACCCTGCACCTCCTCTCCCATCATTTCCCGGGGGGATTTTGGCTCCTTCTTCTCACACTTTCTGTCTGTGAACCGCTTTGGAGGTTACCAGCTATGCTGTATCCATATGATGAGGTAATCTTCACACTGTTGAGGAGTCAGTCAGGGCTTAAGCTGTGCAGAAATATGAGCGGAAAAACAGTGCATTGAAGTCACATGAGTTCTCGCTGTCGAGGAGTCAATTAAAGGTCATTGTGTTGCGAGATGATTGCAGGGCTGCGGCGATTTATTGGGGAAACCTGCCTTTTAAAAATGCACACCTCATTAGGATGCAGCTAATTAGTATGCATACTGATCACATGTACGCTGATATTAATTTCTTTCTTTCCTTTTCTCCCTTTTTCTCCTGCAGTTAGTCCCAGTGACAACAGCAGGACGTTCGGTCTGAGCGGGGTCTGGCCCCTAGAGGCCCCTTCTCATAAACAAGCCAATGGAGACCTGAGGTCGTGCCCCCACTGGAGGCCCCAGAGCCCGAAAAGTCCCAAAAGCCCAAAAGTCCTGCGCCTTAGTCCCCAGGAAAGCAGGTACAGCAGCCCTTTTCTTTTACAAGTAAACATTTGAAAAATGTAGGATTTGATCACGCTCAACATCATTCATTACCATGCTTGAATATTTTTACATTTCTTGGCGCTTTCAGTCTTTCGATGAGAGCCAAGCTCCTGGAGTCAGACAGCAATGTGAGGGGGGAATCCAAGGATGACTTTGAGGAGTACAGGCCAACCCCTCCCCCGCCTCAGAACGGTATCTGACACCCTCCATCACCGGCTTAACCGCCAGCCGCAGATCTTCCATTAGCCACTGTTTCAACTCACACTGCCATGACTGTGAATTATGCATAAGAGCTAAATGAATAATAAATGGGTTGTCTCTTTCTCCTTCTCTGTCTCTTTAAAACTTAAAAAAACATCGTTTTTTTTCTCTCTGCAGGCTCCTCAGTGAAGGACAGCCTGCGGCTTCCTCTACCTCAGCGAGACTCGGCCAGCGAGGAAGGGTGTTCCTCCCCGGCTGGCTCCCCCAGGCCAGAGAGGAGATCCCACGGTGGCCACGTTAAGAGCACCCACCAGGCCCTGCTGGGCGGTGGCTCCCTCTTGGCCTCCATAGGACTAGGTCGCTGCCTGGATATTCCCCCAAGGGTGCCCCCTCGAACTAACCCCTCATCCCTAGAGAGCCGCACCCCGTCCGAACCAGAGATCTCCGCCCCTATGCCCCTCATTTCAGACCCCCCTGTGGTGGACGATCTCATCACCTTGTCCCCCTCCGAGCTGCTCCCCAGACCACTTTTGGATTTAGCTCTGCAGTACCAAGAACTGAAGCCCTTGCCCCTGACGCCGCCTCCGCCGAACCCCCGCGAGAGGAGCGGCCACCGGATGCCGCACAGTCCGCATTGCCCCAGGAACCCCCTGAAGCATGGTAAGGCCAGCCCTGGGGAATGGACCCCGAGTTCCCATTCGACTAACGGGGAGCTAGCCTGTGAGGCCTGGGAGCACAAAGCTGACAGGAGGAGGAGGTCCAGCCAAGGCCTGCACGCCTCTCAGCTAGGTCAGTCTGACACTTTCACCTTAAAGGGGAACCCCACCAATTTTACTAGTCAATGTCACTTAATTCACACATTTTCAAAAGATAGTCTGCATTACTCACTGGGGGGGTGTGGACTTTGAACACGTCTGTGTTTTCACCAGACAGGGTGTAGCAAAAAATTCGATCAAGTTGCATTGTGGGAAGTGTAGGATGTCCAGTGTTTTGGGAGCATGACTTATACATAGAGGTTAAAGGTTGGATATCCCGACTTCTGCTGCTTTGACCATTTTATTTCTATTATTATTTGTCTTTTGCAAGCCTCCCAACTTTATGAAAGTGCAATACTAAATCACTGGATTGTCCCTTTAAATTACAGTCTCCTCTCCAAATTGAAATTGGATCCATGATTTGGTTTTTCATCTATTTCCATTATTCATCTGCATTTCTTTGAGAGCACTAAGCATGTTTCCAGGAGGCCCCCCCACTGAAATAAGATCCAACCTTGAATAATGTACCTTTTCAGCATGACAATGCTCCCTTCACAGTTGTTGCAGAATTATTATTGTAACTTTTTTTTTTAGCAAGATGTTTTTTTGGCACAAGTGAGGCTTCAATGCGGCGCAAGCTTTTTCATTTACATCAAAGCTCGTCTTCAGCAATTTGCATATCTCAAGTACCAGCTGCCCCCCCCCCCCCCCCCCCCCCCCATACTTCACTGCTAATACTTGCTAAGCAAAGCTAGCATCCAATCTCCTTTTGTTTTTGCCTCTTTCAAGCCACGGTTTTCTTTTATTGCAAAGTTGGAGATGAATGCAAAACATCCGGGGGCACAGCTGAGGTCATGCAGACAGAAAGTGCCGGATTCAAAATTGCTAATAATCTATTATTGACTTCCCCGCCCCCACGGTGTCGACTCTCTCTGACCAGATAGTTTGACTGGAGCTGGCAGTGCCTATGGGTGATAACACTACACACTATTGCACTCTAGATCCAGCACATGTTCACATGGAGGCATGTCGACTGTATGCTTGAATGCCATGTGTAAAGGATGCATACATGACACACGACATCTGATCACATTCAAGAGGGATTAGCATTTATTCCCTCCCGGAAATTTCATGAGAAATAGATGTTCAGTTCCTGAGGGGCATATTTATACTTTTGTTTTAATTCATGTAAGTGTCATGCTAGCAGAGATGATCTGCGTACCGTGTTCATCTACTGTACGGCACATTCACATGTCTTTCCCAGAGACTAATATGCATTTCTTAGAAGCACCGACACAGTTTAGAGCCGTAACGACGGAGGCGTGGGTATTGGTTGTTTTAAGAGCGAGTGGCCTTACGAGGGCTTTAAGAGTGCCCTCTGGTAACGTTCCACACACTGTATCTGCTCCGTTTGACTCACCAAGCCTTGGCTGCTCCACAGAGATGTGCCCCCCCCCGAAAAGCGGCGTGTTCAGGCCTCCCCGGGGGTGTTTTAGCTAAACATCTTATTATGTTTATTAACTGTAATGACTCGGATGCACGGACAGGCTGCCACACGGTTGCTGGCGGTGGACGTGTGCTTGAAGGAGAGAGGATTCCTTCACGGGCTCTTTTCGTGCGCTCTCATGTGACTCCTGATTGCTCTTTCTTGTCAGCTGAATAGCTTAGCCGCCTCGGAGAGCTGCTGTTGATGTAAATAATGCCATTTGGCAGACACATCGCATTTGGAAATAGCAAATGTTCACTCAAGCTGATTCATTCGGAGTTTAATGTTCTTGTCAGTGCTAATTTACACTTGCTGTTGCAGCTCTGTCAACTAGTCACACAGCGCCATGTTATTCTTAATTTAGACTAATTGCATCAACGTTCTGTGCTGGTGACTGTTCCATTTCTTTTTGCAACAAGAATGTGCCACTTTCGTGTTTCTGTTCGAATCAATGTCATCTCACAGGTTTGTGTGTTTAGCAGAATACTAGAAAGCAAATGCAAATTTGCGTTTGGAGAGGAGCGCATGAAAGATCAGCAGGGCAACACCACAGCGGCGTGAGAGTTAATCTAATTTACAGATTAACAATTAAAGCCTCCTCAAGCAAGAAAGTGAAGTAGAGGACAATGAGGATGTTCAATATGTTGGATATGCAGCCTTTCTCTGAAATTGTGTCTTTGTTAAAAGCGGTACCGCAAGGATTTTTGACATAAAGGTCAGTTTAGTTGTTGTACCACTCAGACTTATTTAATGTCTTCTGTGGCTCTGGAGGAGAAATCCAAGAGAAGGAACCCTGGTGTTATAAACTGGAGGAGTTTGAAAGAGGAGATTTAACAGGCAGGGATGGTCTAATGAAAGATTCTCTTGAGTTGCATTATGGGAAATGTAGTTTCCAGCATTTTAAAGCTTGACTCATACTAGGGACTAAAAGTCACGATATATCTTGTCCTCCACTGCTTCCATTTGACGTCTGTTTCTTGCAAGTTTTTAAAGTGTAATACTAAATGGCTGAAGTGCCCCTTTAATGATTTTTCTCTCTGTTCCTTCCAGTTTTGGACCTGCCCTTGTGCCAAGACACACAGGACTCTGATGACAAGCCTTCAGTGTCCTTGTCTCTCCACCCTAACCCTGCCCTCTGGAGCCCCAAAACCCGCCGCCTGGAGGTCACCGTCATCCCCCGGCCCCGCCCGTCCCCCATTCGCCCCCGCATTGACCCCTGGAGCTTCATCTCGGCAGGTGGCGCATACTCAGGTGGTGGCCGCAGCTCAAACCGCTTGGACAGCAACCCTCTGGGCTACCAACCCTCCCCTACCAACCCTTTCACCAACTGTGACCCCTTCCCCTCACCGGACTGCGACCCATTCGCCCTCAAGGCTGACCCCTCGTGCGGCTCTGACACGGCTTCCCCCTTCGACCCCTTCTCGGCGCCCTTCCCCACCTCCCGTTCTGCCCCGTGCTCCACTAACGGCTCACCCACGCTGCCCTCGTTACGCAGAGCGCCCCTCAACACGGCCGACTCGCCCCTCGTCGACCTGGGCTGGGCAGCCTGCAGCAAGCCCCTGGATGGCACCAAAGAGAGGGCTCACCCCCGCAAGACACTGGGGCTCAAGCCCTTCAAGTCCCCAACGCAACTCAGAGACGATAGGTTCTAAACCTGTGCCTGTGGCAAAGCCGTGGTTTTGTGATAGCAACACAGTCCAGGACCCTTTTTACTGCTTAGCAAGGATTTGGAATGTTTAAAAAAAAATTACTTAACCCACTGAGGGAAGTTTCCCCAATGGGAGCCCCAATCATTGAGAGCTTGCTGCTTCGGAAAACCGGAAAGCCAGTGAAAGGTGGTACATTGGATGGTGGGATAGCTGCCTTTCAACCAAAAGCTGGTGCCCATTTCATTCCCTCCTCTCTATCTTGGTTTCTCTATCCCTTTGAAGGAGCAGAACACGGATCACTCGTCCCATCTTCAGATTCTATCAGCCTCCCCATATCACCTGCTTTCATCTCCCCCCTGCCTTTGAAGCATTGTGACAATGCAGAGGCGGATAAGGCGACTTGCACAGCTTCATCTGCGTCTACCTCTCTGCAAACTGAAAGCATTCAGGACAATGGGAAATTGGAGTGCCGTACTTTGTGAAGTGTTTTTTTAGCATATATCTTTTCAAGATTTCTTGAATGGTTATTCTGGTGCGTAGGGAAAATGCTATGAATTTGGCTTAAATTTGCAAATCAGCTTAGCATTGCTGTGGAGGAAAATGCCTTCTGCGTGTGCGTGCGTGTGTGCATGTATGTCTAGACTCATTGTTCAAGGAAAGCTTACTGTTTCAAAAAAAAATAAAATAGCATCTGCCTGTTGCATTATGGGAGAAAGCACTGGATATTCAAGACCACTCATGAAATCCAAGACAAATCCATGACCCAGACATTCCACTTGGAAGCAGATAAAATTCCAATCACGTTCCCCTTGAAATACCAAGAATAGGACAGATTATTTAGGCTGGCGGGTGACACAGTACAGGAAACAGGACGGGGGAGGGGCTGCATTCCCTTTATATGCCAAAGAATGCCACTGTGACAGTGTCAGAACTGGGACAAAGGGTGGTTGCAAATACATTGTTTTTTCCAGTGCCAGATGGGTGTGGTCTGCCACACTGGACACTACAGAGAAAGTTGAGACAGTCACAGAGTATTTCAACTTAACTTTTAATGTAGTTTTCTGTGGTTATCTTCTTTAATATCATCCAGGCTGTCTCATCACAACTCATCTGATGCTGTATGAAGGTTCAAATACTACAATACGTCTGTATGGAAGCTTCACTGGATACTTTATTTATTGGTACAGTCCACCAGAGTAGTAGTAGCCTTGCAAACCAGTCAAATGTCTCAGACCACATGATTTCTCTCCTTGACTTGATTGGACGAGCGCCTCCACAGCTGTCATTGGTTCCCTCTTCCAATTATTGAACTAGGGAAGCCATTGTGGTTGTTCTGGAAATGTTAAATTACTCCCAAAATTATCCATGAAACGTTCAAAGGAATAGTTTGCCATTTTGGGGAATAGACTTGTCCAAAGTGAGACGAAAAGATTGATACCTCACTTATATCGGTCCGTTCAATATGAAGCTGGAGCCAGCAGATGGTTAGCCTAGCTTAGCATAAAGACTGGGAGCAAGGGGAAGCGGCTAGCCTGACTCTATCTATAAATCCACCTGGAAGCTCCTCTCTTATTAATAAATCACATGTTTGTTTAATAGCAGTGGTTTTCTGGAGTTTTCAGAGAGTTGCCAGTGCTTCCAGCCAAGAAATAGAATATCCTTGTAGCTCCCAGAAAACCACAACTTTGTAGTGTTTTAAACTTTTTTTTTTTTTTGTTGTTGCACAGATTAAACATAAAAGATATACCTTGTTGGTTAGTGAGTTTGACTTTATTATATTTTTCGACAGAGCCAGGCTAGCTGTTTCCCCCTGTTTCACGTCTTTGTTCTAAGCTAAACTAACCGTCTAAGCGTTGGTGCATCAAAACATTCACTGATTACTCACCTACCTAGTCCGGCTCAATCAAACCTTGAGCTTGGGAGATGTAGGCTTGGCTTTGCGAGACTAGAGTAGCAGGGCTCCTAAACTCTTGTCCCTCCAGGTTTTTTGTGTTCAAAATCCATCCCAAACCATTTTAACATCGCTATGAAGATCCTGTAGTTTCCTGTGAATAACTGTGATGTCATGTCATGATACTTCCAGAATAGATACAGCAGAGACGTTCAACATAAGTAGCACTGGAAGGCACTGGAGCAACAACTTGCCCTTTCACTCTTGGTTCACAATCATTATCCTCACCGATCGTTCTACATACTAAATGCTCAGGCACTTTCTCCTGTGGTTTTCCCATAAAGCATCCTGGGAAATGTACGACGTGAGGCAGGTTGAGGGAAAGTGGCTGCAGCAACAAATACTTCCTCATAAAATAACCCCTGTAATGGGTTGGACATCAAAGACAGTATCCAATTATTATTATCCAATAATTTAGTCAGCTGGTCCTCAAGCATGTGATGCAATAATTAGTGTAGGTCAAGCTTGTAAGCAACTGAAAGAGACCCACATATACATGGCTCAAAGTCGCCCTGTTACCCATGTCTTTGCTGGAGCATGACGAGGCACAAATACTGTAGCGACTGGCTTCATCACTGACACCGTGTCATTGGAGGACAATATCGGCTTTATTCGGATGAAGAGTGGAAACCTTGTCTCCAAAGGGGAAGGCTTTGTGATTAGCCTAATAATCCTTCTGACGAACAGAGCAGGCTGATAGTGATAATTAGCCTCTCCATAAGAGCAGAGAGCACAAAGCGTTCAGATATTTGGTTAATTAAATCCCCCCGACGTTACGTGAATGCCCCGCGTCCTCCTCGCAAGGTATTTTGAGTAGCTTCCTGCATCAGCTAACGTCTCGATTTAAGCCGTGCCCCCTTTTTTTTTTTAATGCAAAAAGTTTGAAAGACGGGTTCGGCAACCTTTCCTCACTTTTCTGTCTGTTTTTCTCTGTTGCCACTGGCTACTCAGCTGCTGCCCGGATAAAACCTTTTTCTACGTCCTTCACCATCAGGTGATGCCTCTGCTTACTCCTACTCCTTTGCTTCCTCCTTCCCAGGAACGATTTATTGAGGGCAGTCTTGTCCTGACACTGCAGAGCATTCAATTCACCAACAGCCAGGTTTCTGTCGGCGGGAAAAAAAAAAAGCATTTGTTCTAGGACAGAGTTTATTAACCGGAAAGTGCTCATTTTACAGAGGCAATTGAATTTGTTTGAAATTGAAACGGGAACTTTGTTGAATATTTCTATTGCACCTTAATGCGTCTGTTCATCATCTAGTGGACATCCAAGTAATATTCGACAGCAACAAAGAGACGCAGTGCTTGCAAAGGTCTCAGTATGCTTCAAACAAACCTGGTTGCACATTGTGTCGTCCATACACATCTAAAGGCAAACGTGTTTATGGCTGTTCCGTTGTCCAGTTGAAGATGGGGGTGAAGAGCCTTTGGTCAGATTGTTGAGACCAAGGGGAGACCTCCTGGTCTGAAAAGTGAAGCCAATGCAGAAATATCTTCAACCTGCATACTCTCTAATGGCCATCAGGGGGCGACTCCTCAAAAGGAAGTCCGATTGTATAGAGTTCTATGAGAAAACGACTCTTCTTCTCACTTGATTTATTACCTCAGTAAACATTGTAAACATGAGTTTATGCTCTCAATCTCTAGTTTCAAGTCTTCTTAGATACAGCATGATGTTCATTTAGTAAATGATGGTCCATTTAGAGACAGACATAAAGCAGGGGATGCTTTAGGCTGAAGGTACCTTGTGATTGACAGGTCGCTACCACAGCGTTTTCCGGTTGGGGAGTTGTCCGTGTTTCCGTCTCAGAACTTAGTAGTTTAGTGGTTCCCTCTTAAAACATAGGTGCATCTTGCTGACATGTACCTTTAATGAAAGAATACATCCAATTCTCTGCAAACAGCAAGTATATAATGTTCTGACACCCAAACAAAAAAAATTCATTATGTTGCTTGTCAAAAGTGTTATGTTGACCCCTGATCCGATCAAAGAAGTCGCCCGTCGTCCTTCCCGTTGTGCAGAAGTTGGAGGTTGGATGTAGAATGTGTCTCTCTCAGCAGTTTTCCCTACCTTCCCTCACTCTTGTCCCCACCACTAACATTTTACCGACGTGACAAGTGATGAGCTATTGCCTCGTCTCTTCCGTGTCAACGCACAAAGCCACAAGAGCTATCCTGTGATAGTCATTAGGCTTGGATGGCTGTTATTGTCAACAGAGCTCTGTGAGGAGAAGTGGTACACGAAGGGAATTGAGATGATGGAAACGTCTGGCAGATTATTTCTGTCACAGATTCTGTGTGCGTGTCAAGTATCCACTTCAACCTGCCACTCATGTCTTGCTGTATTTTTACTCGGTGCCAGACTTTAATTTTCCATCAGACCTTTATGTTGAGAAGTGTTGCCTGACGTTCTCCATCTAGCTTGATCACATCCAGTAACTTATCATGAAATGTCACTTGTAGTAACAGGAGTCACTGTGCCTTTTACGTATGATTAAGATATAGTCAGAGTGGGTTTCCTCCTGGAAGTGGTTCATTTGAAGTGGGGAGAAACTTTCCTGCCGCTGCATAGAAAGATGTTGGAGTACTTAAAATGTATTCATATAAAACATGAATCTGACAGAACTCTAGTTTTGGTAGCTGATGAATTGAGTGGGACACATTTTTTAAGTAGTCTTTTGTGGACATGGACGTCCGATATTTGGTTTTTGGCTGTCAGATTTAGGAAGCGTAGCTGCCACTCCTCTTCCCGAGCTGACAGAAAGCGCTGATGAGTTGTTTGTGACGCTCTGCACTTCCAGGCATCGCCCCATCCGTCATTGCAAATCAGCGCCCCGGAGCACCAACTGACAGGGGACAATGGAAGTGAATTCTCTGCAGGAGGGAACGATATCTGGCCACCGGTGATCCACTTTCAGCCCCGCAGTGGCGCCGAGCAGACATGATTTGACGATCTTAATTCAAAGTTCAAGCTCAGACCATTGCCCCTAATCAGTGAATGGCAAATGGTCAATACATTACATGAATAAAAGCTAATGAGACGGCACAATGGTGGAGCCCAAGGCCGTGACCCTCATCACGCCGAGAGGATCGGTGGTTGCGTTAGAGAATTTCAGAGCTGAAAAATCTGAGCCATTATCCAGAGGGAAAAAAAAAATGTTGCGAGTTAGCTATTTGCTGGCTTTGTGAAGGGTAACAGTAGAGCCCATTGCCTAATGCAACCATCCGTCACACTTTAAGCTTAATTTGGTTTTATGATCAGTGGATATGTTTACATGCATACTAATTATTTCACTCACCCATATTAAGCCACGGACTCAAATGAAATCCCATCGACTAGTTTGAACGCTTGAGTTCTGTCCCGGTGAATCAGAAGTAACAGAGCACAGTGTGCGTGTGAACTTACCCGTCTTGAGCGTTTGACTTTAAAGAAGTCAAGTCAGAAGGGGAATGTACTTTCCTAAATTGCTGCGGCTCCGGTTGAGTCATGTTTTCTCTCCTTCACGGTTACTGAGGAAATTGGAGGACGGAGGGAAAAACGCCGTCTGAACACGTGTCACATTTATTTCATTGATGGAATCTTTCCTCGGCGGGTCAGTGGAGAGTCAATTCTGAAACGACAAAAGAGATGGCCTGGCATTTCCAGCGGCTTTCACCCCATTTCCCTGTGCTGCCATTGCTTGCTTGTGTTCAATTGAAGGGAGGTTACAAATCGAACTTGGTCATCGGCCTCGTTTCGGTCGTCTCCCAGCCAGCCGTCAGCGCCAGAGACACATCGTTGGTCTCTGTGGCTCATATTAGGTGAAACACCTACCCAGGCCTTTGTTTGACATTAACGGGCCGAGACCAAATGATCAAATATGACCTTCCATGGACTGTACAGGAATTGCACATCCCAGTAGGGATGTGGACTAGAGCCATGTCTGCGAGAGGCGTTGGCAGGTGCGTCAGCTAATGCTTGGTCTCTCAAAGTGTGAACATTTTTCCTAATTCTTCTCAGTCTGTGCGTCCAAGGTCACCATCTGTTGTCCTTTTTTTTTTTTTTTTTTTTTTTCTGTAACAACGAGAAACCCAATGAATGAGAGCCACAAAAGAAGCACCAATTTGTTTCAAAGACCAAGGCTGCTGCTTTCTTCAGCAAAATAAACATGGGTTTTTATCTATGAGGTTATTAAGTCCAAGGCCCACACACTCATCCCCCCCCCCCCCTCCACTCGACAGCCCCGTGGTCGTGATTATTGTTCTGCCGAGCTATTGACACTCAATTACCTGGTGGTCTTCCTGGAATAGAAGCCGTTCAATCTGTAAATATCTGTTCCTAGACTGTTGAATGGGCTGCACACCAATTGGTCGAGTAAACAGCCCTTGTGTCTCAATTATAGAGGCAGTGAATGATTTATTGTCATGTCCTCAACATTGCTTGCAGATGAAAGAACTGTGATTATATTATATATTATACTATAATACTATGTCAAGCTACGTGTCAGGGTGCATAAGCTACTTCTACGAGTACAACCTATTTGGCGTCCTTGAAGCTTGGTGATGTATTTATTACATCTTCAGCAATATTTTTCACCTGCCTCGCATTATTTCTTTCCATGTCAAAGTTGACCAAATTTGAAATATGGAAAACTATGCATTTGTCCACTTCTGTGTAGATCGCTCGTTGCTCTGATTCCAATGAGAGTGCTAAATACAAACTTATTGTTAATGATTATTCGAGACAAAACAATGATAGGCGAGTGTAAAGTCACAAATGAAGTGAGCAGAAAGCAAGTGTAGTCCAAATGTCCAATGTTGTATGAAATTGGTGTTGAAAAGCGCGATACGCAGAATGATGGTCCTGGTTCAGGTCGGTGACTTGATTAACGTCTTCATAAATATGTCTATATAATTCGGGCTACCATATTTTAATGAGGCTTGAGGATATTAAACAGCACGTGGTCTCTTTCAGGTGCTCAAGCTCTGGCTTGAATAACTCTAAATGATCCACAGAGGCAATTCGAAAAACCCCCCACGACTCGCTGGACAGATCTCTTCCACTAACGGCATCACAGTACTGTAGAAGGCTTTTCCTTCCGACAGCTTCCTACCGGCCAGCTAAGGACATTTACAGAACTTAATACGCAGGGGGTATATTTATAAATGGCCATCTTTTTACACACTGGATCAAAACTATTTCTCTTTGGAGATGGCCATGGACGCGGTCTACGTTAGGATGACGGAGCTGATTGCTTCATATGAGCAACACATTGTATAGGTTTTCACTGGAGTATTTAAGATGTCGCGTATGGGTGCTTCACGTGAAGCAGGTTCACTTTACATTCCAGTTCTTCAATTCGACCAAAGTCTGCATCAAAACGATTCCTCTACAAGCCCCAAGCATTTGTGTGTAGCAGAACATTGAAGAGAAATGCCTGGTGGAGCTTGAAATCCGGTTCTTCGTGTACATTGCAACAAAACCCCGAACTTAAATCACAGCCTAATGTCTCCTTGAGGCACCCATACTGAATTTGTATGTGCATAAAACTGCTAGATAGAGATGAGGATTGTGTCCCTTCAGTGGTAGACAAAGTTGACCTCCTCTCTGTCTGTGTATCTATTTGCTTTTATTGTAATTGTTCCAGATTCATTTCCATGTCTGTTCTGTGTCTCATTACAGCCTAGGCCATGTGATAACACAACTGTTGCATTGCCCTGGCAGACTTTTTTACATCTCTCTCAGAACTGCCTCTGCTCATGCGAGTTTGAGGTTTGGCGGTCGTCGGGGCTTTGAAAATGTGTTATTGTTGCATTTTTGTGAAATCTCGCACTGGGCTGGGCCTAATCAACTGTTTTTATTGTTGTGCCTCAAGAGAACTATTTCTGTATACAATATGTGAAAATGTTTTTATTTCTCTTGACTATTATAATGGGTTTTAACCTGTGGAAAAAAAACAAAAGGAAAAAGCTCAAAAAGAGATGAGACCAAATAAAATGTAACACTCCTAAATTGTTTGTGACTTTATTCACATCTTAGAGGAAAAGGTGGAACAAAAGAATCTGGAGCCACAACAAGAATGCTCAGTTGTTCCTTTAGCGATCTCACTCAACTATACAACTTTCAAGGAAATTGTTTATCTTTTACAAGTAAGGCTAATTAATTGTATTGGTGTCATTGTTATATTTGTTAATTGTCATTTTCATCCACCTTGTGGACTCACTGTCAGCTATGGAAGCCTGGAGAGGACATGCATGTAATATCTCTCTTGTGTAGCTTTCAAGTCATTATTTCATGATTTCAACATAAGTATTATTCTGTGATCATGAGGATGTTATGACACAATTATTATTTTGTCATTTCTTTGGGTCTTTATTTAATTTTAACACGATCACAAAAAACAAAAAAAACAGGTCTATTTAGTAGCTGTTCTGGAGCCTCATTTCACATGATCTTCATCAGTTTTCCAAGAAACAATTTAACAAATATGAACCAGAAACAGTTCTTAACAGTTAATTAAGGATTCATTCTCTGTGGACGATGGTAATCCATCTGGTAGTTGTCAAAATACTTATTTTCGGATTGGAATAACCCAAATCGCTTTATTCTCACAAAACTTGCTCGAAAAATCTCCCTGGTCGTGTCCCGTCCTGCTTCCCGTGATCACCTGTCACGATGTGAGCATTTGCCTCCAGTGGGCAGCTCCGGTTAATATTCAATCTAAAACCATCTCAATCCTGCCACAGAAGCGGAAGGAAATATTCTGTTATTATCATATTACACCATCTCCTCATATCATTTACGGTCCATAAAATGGAATGAAGACTACCATGGTTCAGTGGACATGATGGCTCTGTGTATATGTGTGCGCAGCTTCCATTTCTGTACTGTAACTGTGGGCGGAGACGTCAGCGGTGAGATCTGCTGCTTTACAACGACATGGCAGGTGAAGACAGGGTGAGGACAGCGCTTGTGTGTTTTTTCCCGAAACAACACAAACTCTGTGCCACTCGTTCAGTCACATGAATGAACTCTGTTGTGCACTCTTATGTCCACTGCGTTAGTGCCTTGTCAGACCAGGGGCTAGATGCACAGACCTCTGTGTAGACTTACACCTAAAACTATGTGTAGGCCAATGCAGAAAGACAGAAATATGCATACGCAGTCTTTCTCTCAGATTCATTATTGTGGACCTGGGTGCACAGTTATGTCCATATACTGTATGTCCATTGAAAAAAAATCAGCTGCAGTCCTTTACAAAATAGTGAGAACCACTTCAACTCATCTCTGCAGCATCTCATCGTTAACTATGGTGCCATTACCCACACATGGAGAACAATGACCAGCCTACACCAGGCTGCAAGGGAGCGCTCGAGCTTCCACCAAGACGGTCCAAAATGTAATAGAAAAAATTGAAAAGTATAAGTCCACTATTTGTAAAAATAGACCTCTCATTGGAGTCAAAAGTTAGAGAGTTTAACTCATTAATGATGGAAACCTCCTCCCTACTCATACACTGTCGCTCTTTATACTAGCCTTCTAGTACTATGACTATTTCTACTACTACTACCACTAAATCCTTCTGCCTTTGGCTAGCTATTTATTGCAAAATGAAGAAGCATATTCAACTTTTAAATAGTCGAATAGCTGCAGTGTGACTATTCTCACTCGGGTGCATATACATTTGTCAGAGAGAGAAGTTTGGTTTACTAATTATTTTGGATGAATTAGCTAGCTAAGCTACATGTTAGCCAACATGGAGTAACGACAATATGTGCTAATAAGTGCTATATCGAAGGAATGAAAGAAAAAAACAAAACAGAATGGGATTCCTGTCAGCACCATGTGCGATGTGTTATACACTTGTGTTATTCAGGCCATATCAGGATGCTTTCCCGGACTTATTCAAACTGTTGTGTATTTCTTAGACATCTTTCCCTGCTTTACTTCGGCCAAAGACACACCTGAGGAGCAAGAGTGGTGACGAGAACGAGGATCAGCCACCGGGCTCCGCTGGCCACCAGCTCCACCACGACTAAAGAAGTGGACGTTGATGCTGTGACAGTCTTCTTCTGTGACGGGTGAGTAACGTCACGCATTTCTTTAAACTGACTATTAGCTGTCAATTAATGAACTTATTGTTTTGACAATGTATGTATTGTGTCATCGTTAATGTGTATGCCAGCTCATGTCATATGGCTTTTAAATGTTGACCATTGTGAACGATGGAGACTAATGAGCCATGTGGGCGGTTGCAGTTCGACCCGGCCTTGCAGAGACAGTTCAGCACAGCGTGATGGTTGTCTTTGTGGGTGTAATGTTCTTACAACTTATAGCATAGAACACTTTATTAATGATGGTATTAAAGTTGTGAGCCTAATGTATTGTTTTGTACTACAGCAACATACTGCCTATTCAGTAGAACAACGCATTGCTGAGCAGTAAGGGTCCGTCGTACTTTTTTACATTAATGCCATTTTTTCAAGCATTGTGGCCGCCACAAATACATCTATGTACTGCTAGTGTCCCTGTTTGCTCTTGCAAAATCATTTGGGGATTGTTGATAGATCAGAATTGCTACATTTAGTCCCGAGAAAGAGCGCCTGGCTTTAAAGCAAATTTCACATTTGTGGTCAAACCGTGGAATAACAATTTTAGGGCCCCGTCACGTGATGCCATTGAGCCCATAAAGACATTTTCCCGTAGACGTACGTTGTGAAAGAACCTTATGCAACTCACCAGATAATATTCTTTTATGAGGCAAAGCAACTTCCCAGGACAAAAACTTAAATAGCCCCTATTTAAATCATTATGTCCTACTGGTGATGCACTAATAGGCGAATCAAACTTATTTTCCCTCATCTGTGAATGAGCCTGAGACCATGGCTGGGCTGAGGGCTGGCATATTCGCAAACAGGCCTCAAAGGAAATAACATAACAGGGACCAATCTGTGTTAACTAGCAAAATTATTTTATTGTAAATGAAATATTTGTACTCTAATAACCTTTTTCTATGTATCAATTAGTGTTCTACCTGCTATGTTAGAGTGTTATGTCAAGGTTGGTGAGATCAAAAACACCTTATCGTTTTTGTAAGCTTAAAGTTGGTACCCAGATTTATTCCGTTCCGTGTTCCGTTTTAGCCAGCAGTCTGCATTGTGCACAGATTCTATAGCCCTGCTCACAATCGCCCTGATATTCTTCTGCTGTATTTTCTGCTACAACTTGGACTTCATTGATTGCTCAATTGTTGCGGGTTGTCTGGACCCTGAGGCAGAAAAGCAGCTCCAAACCTTCATGCGCCATGCTCCTATGTACATACACTGCTTTTTATCTGATTGAAACTGATAAAAGTGCCCAAAACAATTATCATCTTTGCAATTTTCGTGAAGTATCTGAAAAACTCTTCAGGACTAGAATGAAGTTTAATCACATCTTTGGGAAACTTTGACAGACACATTGTTTTACTCAAAAGAGAGCAATGCAGAGAGCAATTGCGGGACAATGAGAGAACTTCATCCTCACTCTTCATTAACATTGACTGGACGTTCTCTTTGGGGAAATAGAAGGCCCTGACTAGAGGGAGCCAGAGTTGATTACTGAACTGAGACAAACATTAGAACACCTGATGCTCAGGTCTGTTCATACATAGTATGATGCTGAACTGGATTCCATGATTGGTAAAGAGAAGAAACATGGGGAGGCTTAACACAGATCAGGTGACAGTGTTGAATATGTCTAGAGATAAAATAGGAATATCTCAACAGAAGGTCAGCAATAATTCATTCATAAACTTATAAAATAATTAATTTATGGACTATTTTATCAAAATTTCAATGAAAGCTTCATGCATTCATTTTAAGTACTTTTTAAAGAATGGGGAGGGGGCATTTTTACGTTACAATATTTCAACTGCTTAAGAGTTGAGAGGAAGTAGAAAAAAAGCCACTTGGGCACAACGTGACATGTTATCTCCTCATCAAGTTGCCATTGTGAACAACTTTGTAAACCTTTGGTAATTTGCATATCCAGCAGACACAGAGCAACATTAGCTCCGTTTTGGTCTCTGGTTTTGGACTCCTGAGAAGAATAATTGGCTGTTTAGCTGCTAAATGCTCCATATACTGTATTCACCAGCTAGGTGCTAACTTTGTCTGTCAACAAAACACTTTGTGTGTTGGCACTGCAAGTAGCAGACCGTAAACCTTCTATAAGCTACCTGGTGAGCTACCCAGCTACTAAGTTACCAACTAGCTGGTGAACATAACATTTAGCTGCTAAAGAGCTGACACTCACACTCGTTTTCGTCACCAAGTGTTTTTTTTATTGTTTATAATCTGCATACATTTTTGGTCTTTTAATATTTTATATAGATTACAACATTCTGCTTTTTATTTTCAATATGGATATATTCATTATAGAGTATGTAAAACTTGACATGAAGTTTTTTACCCCCCCTCATTAAATATAATACATAAAATGTCCTATTCCATTTATTCTATTTAAACTGAATATATTACACTCAACATGAATCATAAGACTAATTTATTTAAGTAGACCAAATAAAAAAGGGAAAAAACAACAACAACAAAGCACTAAGTGCTCAGAGTGACGGCACTGCAGAGACACACCACTGCGCTTTACAGACTTTCATCCACTGTGTCCATGGCAACGAGAGCCTTGGAGACTTGCGCCAGGGTAGAGGAGGGTCAGGCGTTGCAGAGTCTCTCCATCACGTCCTCGCTGACGCTGCTGATTCTCCATTCTGTGTTATCCATTTCACTGACAGACTTGATGAGAGAGAGAGAGAGAGAGAGAGAGAGAGAGAGAGAGAGAGAGAGAGAGAGAGAGCAGATGTATACACACCAAGAACATTTCACACCCATAAACAGGTATTTATATAAAGGACTGTGCAGTGAGAATGTACGCACCTCAGATGTGGTGGAGTAGAAATAGAAAGTGGCATGAATCGAAAAGACCACATTTGTACTTGAGTACTTGAGTAAATGTACTTCGTTACATTCCACCACTGGTCACCACCACCATATGAGCATTATATGTTCATAACTAATCCGTACATTTACTGTACAATGCTGTAGTAATCAATGATTCTACCAAGTCAACAGCCTATCCTCATTGTGGATTGAGCAGCCAATTAATGTTTTGTTTAAGTGATCAATTGCCTTTTTAATAAGATGTGAGAAAATAGTGCAAATCACAGTCCTGCAATATCAGTCGCTGGCCCAAAGTTGGCAAAATAAAATCAGTTATTGCATGTTTAAAAAATGACTGCTGTGAAATGACGTTACTAAAGTGAGCTGAAACAGTCCTTTCATACTTGTTTTTGTATTTCTATATTGGAGCTGTCACTTTTATTTCTCGAGGCTGTCTGCGCTTACATTTATTCAGTAAAGCCTCAGAAAATAATTTGATGCAGGTAATTCTCGGGAGGTCAAAAACTCGTTCTCACATCAGCAAGACCGTGTTATATGAACCCAAATGAAAAGGTTCTAATTAGGCCCAGAAACAGTTTCTTAAATGCCACTTTTCTGCACTGAAAATGGCAAAATTAACATCCATGTCATAGTTTGTGTCCAACTGAGGAGCTTTCTTTGGGTAAGTAAACTGATATGAAAATCGCTCTTTAGGGGGTCGAATAAGCCATTTCAGCAAGAGCTTCTAGAAAGCAATGATTATTTATGTCCTATACTTAACAGTCAGTTCACTAAAGTCTCCATATTTGCATTTGATTTTTGAATAATATATGATACTGTTTATGATACATACAGTACATCTTTAATATAATGCTATTGTGTGTCAGAGGTATTCAAAATATATATTTCTCAGACATGTATCTCACCAAGTCTGTTGTCTACAGTCGCGAGGAACAGATACATGTCTAAACCGTGCTGGGCACACAACACAGCGGTGCTCACTGGTGTTGAACAGGTCACATCAAATTTTGCAAGCGTAAAATAGTGGAGACCACGATGCTGCGGCACAAATGTCTCCCAAAGGAACTCCCTTCAGCGCAGCCCACTTCTGGTTGAGTGGGCTCGTATCCCCGTAGGAACTGAGAACCACCGGTCCGCTTAATCATGGGAACCGACATCAACTGGCCAATGCGCCGAACGCTGCTTAGAAAGCAGATGAAAAGCTGAGGACACTTCCTTAGAGGCTGAGTACGAGTTACATTGGGACACCACGCCCTAACTGGACAAAGGGTGAGCAACTCCTCCCGCTCTGCCTGCGAGGAGGAAGAGGGTTCAAACCGACCCACCTCCAGTAGCTGACATGTCAAGAGTATCTGTAGTTTTTGAGGTGCTCTAAACCCCTGTGTGAAGGCTGGGAATGGCTTGCTGCAAGTGTGTTGGACAGTTTCCCTCATAGTAACAGAGCGCTCAGCCTTGTCCAGCACATCTTGAGAACCCGGATGAAAGACATGAAAAAGGCATTAATGGCAAATTCATTGGTTCATTTTTTTTAATGGCATCTGGCAAAGAAGTCTGCGCCAACCACACTTGTCTTTGACATGAGACAGCTGACGACAGCCGCCTCCCCCACCTCACATGTCAGCTGCGAATGAGCTGACAAAGCGGAATCAATAAGAACCTTGGAATCCTGATCCGCACGTGCAGTAGCATTAAACGAGCGTGAAATCAGCCGGTTGGTTTTAGCACACTCTTTCCTGGGACAGCGTTTGCTAAGTAGACACATAAGCTTTCCCTAGCGCTGTCCATGATGCTATTGCCTGTTCCACTGGTAGCATGTTCCCAGGTCCAGCTTCCCCTTGATAACAGGCATTAGCCAACTATCCGCAGCCTGCATTGAATTGAGGCTTTTGAGATGTTTTTATTCCACACTGTCCTCAGCATTGAAGCATAATCATCTGCCACTGGAATGCAAAGTTAGGAATTAGTCTGAGACACCTCCCACAGGGACTGGGTCAGACATGGGGGGCTACACTAAGTACTCAAGTATTAATAAGATTAGCGGAAAACTCCCCCCCACTTTAGATTCCTCATCCACTTCTGCAGTATCTGAATGAGGATCCCCCAGTGGCTTCCCTCTCCTGATTGATCTACACTATCAAACAGAAAGTGGGGAGACAAGACATCAGCATCATCCGGGGCATGTGGGCCGTGGCTAAGGAATGGATTCCTGGCCGGGGGGGGGGTTAGGAATGACGATTAGGAGGAACGACGAGCCTCAAACCTGTCCATCCTTTGAGATAAACTCTGAAGAGCGGTGAGAATCTGATGCTGGGTGTCTGAGCTGCAACTCTTTGCTGATGGAGCAGGAGCTGGGCATTTAGCAGCTTTAAGCACCTCACCACGGCTTGGTTTGTGGGGGGAATCATGATAACGGTCACACAAACGCTTGCGAGAGCCGCTTATGACCAGGCCTCTTTGGAGTCCCTCCTCCCTTCGACAGATCGCAAGCAGCATTGCGAGGATCGTCCGCGTCCTCCCTCAGACAAGCAATCCTCAAGCATGAGGGGCATTCTCGATGCCCATCCGGAGGGTCCATTGCTGACTAACAAAACCGGCAGCACTACTAAGCCATGATGCCCCCCGGCAAAGCAGGATAAGGCCACAACACAACCCCACTGACCGTGAACAACAGTAGAGGGAAATCAAGGCCACACAAGTAAAACGACCCTCACCGCTACGTGCACGTGCCTAGCATGGACAACACTAAACCCCACCAACTGCAAACTGTGATAGGGCACAACACTTACCAACAATAAAAGTATATTTCACTATGTTTCACCAGTGGATAACCTAAAAGAAGCTGAAGTTTACACAAATACTGTGAAGCCAGCTAGCAAAACGGGCAACTGGCTAATAAAGATAAACAATGCAATGGTCAGTGTAGCCCTACCATGAGGCAATGTACTCAACAAGAGTAGATCAGTTTCCTACCTCTACCTGGTCTCTGAGGCGAGAAATGCAAAGATGACGAGCCAGAAGTCGACCCCGCTTTTATAATGCTTAAAGCTCCGCCTCCTGGGGTCATGGCCATGACTTTGTTTACTTATGGTCCCGAGGGAAGAACGAAGACCATCATTCTATTAAGACCGTAGTGACGGTCAGAGTGAGGTCGAAACAGATATAAAAAATGTCCCCAGTGCAGTAATAATGGAAAACCAAGACATCTCAAGCCAAGGGTAACAGAGCTCCCTTTTCAGTAATATTACTAAACTCAGGAAAGACCAAATGTAAGTCATTCAGCCAATAGATGAATGTGTTCGTCTGCTATACTGTATAAATCTGTGTTAATTTGAATGTTAATGTCACATTAAAATCCAAAATATCACCACAGTAAAACATTTAGCTGTGCTCTGATTGTAAAAAGACAAATCTCTCCCTACATGCATTCATTAGGCTGAGGAGGATATCCATTCAGTTATGTTTGTGCACGTGTAACCACCAGAGGGCAATGTGTAAGTGCACAGCGTGAGACTTTGTGCACTAATCTATCCTATTAGTTATCACTGTAGCCTGCCATTTTGCTGCTGTGGTTTCCCACCTCACACCGGCTGAGTTGTTCATCCACGGTGCGTCGGGTCAGAGGTTGGCCGTGCGTTTCCTTTTCCTCACTCATCTGGAGGCCCTTTGATGAGCTGCTGAGAGGAAACGCTTTGCACTGCGGGGCTGACTAACAATGTTTTTAGAGAGGCCGGGTCCTCCCACCGCAGAGAGCTGCACATAACTGATTGACAGATTGAGATCATGGAAATTAAAGACAAAAGTGTCTTTTATGGAAATGTATGCAGAATTAAAACATTACACAGTCCTCGCTCCTTATCATAACGGGGTATCAAGGCGAGAAAAATATTTTGAATCCAGGTATTTTATTATGTATTATTAAGGCTTTGGTAAAGGCATACAGACGTTCTGAGGTGGGGATTTATCCTCTTACTGATCAAAGATTCATTTTCCAATTCATGTCAACATGCTTCACTTGCCTCCATGTCAAATTGGCCCACTGTTCTTGAGCCTGTATCGTTACATAAAAAAAGAAAAATCCATCCTCTCGCTTGACTTCACAACTAAGCCGCATCAACAGGAGCATGTCCGAGATAGGACTGTGAAGTGCACGCCAGCAGTGCACAAACAATTACACAACGCCGCCACAAAACCTGCATGTTTTGTGGCGCCCGATAAGAGAGCCCTGAATAAATGTGCCGGCATGCATGAAAGACTTGAGAGGGAGAAGTGTTTGCGGGGTAAATATTGCGGTTGGCCTTCGTGCATGTGTACAAAACAATTACATGCTTCATTGTTGTGACAAAAACGGTCCGAGACAGCAGCTATTTGCTGTTAATTTAGCTTGAGAAGTCCCCATCAGACAAGATATCTCTCTACTGTAATTGACCCTACCCTAAGCCCCGCCCCCTTGTTACTACTCCGTCAAAGCTACCACAGGGCCCACACTGTAACTAACTGCACTCCCTGAATAAATATGATCAATAAGAACAGAGTCTTGTCAGAGAGAAGCAGACAGAAGGGTCTACAATATGCGTTTGAAAGATTTATCCAGGATGTCAAACTGATTCAACAGCTTTAATAGATAAAGATAGAAGCTGAAGCTACAGGTCACAGTGTAAACATGATCCACCACATCATCCGGTGATCGAGATGGAAGTCAATGAAGTTAAGGAACAGCACTGTAAAGCCGGGTAGGTCCTTATTCACTGTTACAATCATTAAAGAGCGAAAGCAGCATGTGTAGACATTTAGTATACCTTCAGCAGCTAGCGTAGCATAGAAATGCTAGCACCATTAATGACAATGTTGCCTGACTTTGTCTTGAAAGATTATTTATCTCACCTGCTTTCCGGAGGATCGCGAGTGTCCGCAGGTTTTCACATGTCCGTGCATATCCAACATGTTTCTTACTACGCGGACGCATGGATGGAGAAAATGGAGAACTTTGAGGAGCTTTGAGAATGCCGGTTTGCTGCAAAGAGAAACCTGTACGGAGTAGAAAAGACTGTCCATGCGTAAAGTATTACCAAGGCTTTAGTTTTTCAGAACATGTCAGAGCTCGAGGTAATTACTTCAAATGTCTTCAAATATTTTTTTGACTTTAATTGATCATCAAAATAAAAAAATAAAAAAATCGCTGTCAATCAATGAAATGTTCAACTAATCCTTTTGGTTTTAATCATCACCAAGAGAAAACGTGAAAATACTTATTATTATACGTATAGGACTTATTTTATATTCTGCAATACTCTTGTAATGCTATCTGTGATAATCCAAAATAGGTTGATGCTAATTTATCAGTTGGGCTTTAATTTGAGCCTTTAGAGTGATGAACATCGATCGGTTATGAAATTAAAGAGCAGAAAAGACAGATGATGGTAGAAGAAAATGAAGAAAAAGAGAATATATTATTTCTTCCAATACCCAAAAGAACAAAACTAGTAAAAATGAGGGCTATGATATTGTCACCTGCAGTAAGCTGTACTGCTGCAGAGGGCTGATGGTGCAGTTTATTTATTCTCTCGGAGACTCTGTCCCTGGGCATTTGAGAGTCCATGTTGTGATTCATGACTAGCAGTGGTGCAATTGAGCATTTTAAGAGGAGCCAGGGGTATATGGTACAGCGTGAGCCTTAATAAATGGTGTTCTTAAGAGCCATTCATAGCCTGTCCTCAGCAAGGGGAAATGATGACGGATCGGTTTTCTTTGCTGTGCCTCATTTCTTATCCAAATGAAATCCGGGAAGTCTATTCATCCCGCTTAGGAGATAATAAATTGGTTGAATTGTCGCCTGTATATAGACCTCATGAGTTGATGTGCTTACTGTGTGCTGGTGTTCTTTACCTTCTTCTACGTTCTTTACAGTAACCCCTCCTTCTCATTGTTGTCCTCTCTTTTTATATTCAAGTATCACTTTAGAGTAGTTTACAATAACTTGGTCACTTCTTCTGCTGTTCACATAAATGAATGCATAATACAATAAATAACCCACTACAGCCAATACTGTCCTAACTCACCCGTATTATAATCAAAAACCTATGATTACCTTTAATCACAGGAGTATTGCTTTTATCACCTCTACTAGTATCATTCATACATTTTCTATGCCTACTTACCCTGCTCACTGCTTCAGGGAGCTGGATCATATCCCAGCTTCCATTTGGCAAGCCTGCTAGAATCAGTACAAGCACTTGTATTATTGGAAAGCTGCACCAGGGCCAGTACCTCTATGTAAAAATACAGTGACTGAAAAACCTATGTTATAAATTGCGGCAGAGACACAAATTCACTATTTATAGTCACTGTTGGCAGAAATTAAGTTCAGTGGAAAGTTAAAATCTCACATAGGCCAAGTAATGTTACTTTAAAGCTTTGCGGAGCAGAATAGCTCATCTGTTTTAGAGGAATACTCCACCCACATCTCCTGATTTTTGAGTGTCAAGCAATCTGAAATTATTTTGATGATGGATTCGGTTTGGGTATTCCTGCGTAACTAACACAGTCCAATGCGCGCAGAATACGCGGTATTGATGCCCTAATGCGGACCCAAAGAGCAAGTTCCACCTGGAAACTTTTAGCCGTACAACGTTAGCAACATGTGCTGAGGTTAGCACGATAAGCTGATTGGTATGCGAGCGCAAATGAAACGCTGGAGCTGGAAGACCCAACTGTGGGTTGCCGGTCAGTAAAACAACAAGAGACAGAAAGTTGTATAAGCTAAGGACACTGTGTCGGTGATGCTCCACCATTGCCGGGTAAGGGAATAGAAATAAATTGAACATGCTAACGCACATGTAGCTCTTTGAGACTGTAACTGTTGACTGTAATGGGGCAGCAGACTCTGATTAGACAATCAGATCTGTGGTATGTCACTATTTGAGAGATATTATTAGCATCCAGTAAAACAGTAATTAAAAAGAAAAAGCTTTGATTATAGTGAGTTTAATTATGTTTGTGCTGTTAACTACTAGCAGCAGGTGGACGAGTTTGAAAATTCTAAATATTCTGGATTAACTCACAATTTCAGCGGTATTGATGATGGCATCCAGGGAGATTTTAATGAAGAAGCTTTCACACCTTCATGTGTTGTAGCATGTGAGTCTTGTGAGATGTGTTTATATCTGAAAATGATGATCAAATGTTTGCGTAAATGAGATCCCAGGAGACCCAGTGTGATGCTGCCTTCAAAAATGACAGACCGGTACAACAAGAAAGACAGCAGGTGTACCAGTCGTTCTGTTGTGTAGTGTTTTAATAATATTGATAACAATAAATCATGTCACTTTGGTTGGACTAAAGCGTGTGTAGAAAACTTTGCTGAAATCAAAAGATTTCTGGGAGGCTCACACTTCATATTGAGTGTTTTTTTTTTTACAGATTCAGAATGAATATATTATGACCTGTTACAATTTACATATGACTGGATGTGAACAATTAATGGTTTATTTATTGTGATGCGGAGAGGTGTTAGCAGTAAGATGTTTCTCAGTGACAGTTAGGTGATGGTTAGAGGCATTTTGGACAGTTTGACAATAAATATGAATATGTGAATATATTCACTGTTTTTGAATTTCACTATATCCCTAATACTCGAGCTTTAGCATTATTGCCATCATTTACAGATGGTTGGAATGTAATTATTTAATGTATCAAAGAGAATGCACAATCTAAATGCAGAATTGAGTTCCATGAACACATTTCCATCTACTCTGCTGTAATCTTAGTGAAGCTTTTTAAAGTATATCTCAGTAGGATTCAAACATAAAATGTATGAAATGATAAAAAAACATTTATCATATAAGTAACATATAGCTGTTATTTTGAATGTTGAACATAGTAGGAAACCCCTTTATTTCCTAGAATTCCTTTCTGGTAGAACTGAAATGTGTCAACAGCTCAGTACTAAAGAACCAAAAGTTGAGATGGAATTTGTTCCAGATTAAAATGATTTAGCTGATTGTATTTTTATATAGACAACCTTCCTGTGTTTCTAATGTGTTTATAATACATTTACATGGGAGAACGTTTGGCTCCATTTGTTAAATGAACACTGAACTCTTTTTAGAAAACTTTACACCATAAGCAGCATAACATTTCAAAAAATATTGTCCGACCCAATAAGCTCTTTTCCAATGACTTTAAAACCAAGCTGAAATCATGATGTTGGGTTTCACTTAATTTAACGATTAGAGCGGCTCTGAACCTGAGATGTCAGTGTCTATGGGGGAAAAAGCAGCTCAGATAAAGACTTGATTGCGGTAACTTTACATACCTGATATTTGATATCATAATGTTATGTGATAGTGGTAAGTGAACATTTTGCATAATCATTGGATTCCACAATCAATGGGAATTTAAAGCCAAGGTTACAAATGGGCCAATAACTAGAAGGTCCATTAGATGTGTGTTTCCATGAGCTGGTTGAGGCACAAAAAGTGTCCACCTGAACACAAGGTTCCAATGTCAGGAAAAAACAAGCAGAAAGAAAGAGAGCTTGGCTGTCTAGATGTGCTGTCGGGCAGGTTCTTCTGTTTCAGCTCGTGTGACACCACTTTTGTCGCTTTGTTCTGAAGCGAGATGATGACAGCGAGGTGCCAATAACGTGTCCTCTTGATTTATAGCGGAGAGTCTCCAGCTGCAGCGGTGCGTTTGACAGCTCTGCTGAAAGTTGTGCTGGAGTTGTTGCTTTCATCCAGCTTTTCTAATGAGATAATGTACATGAAACTGTTTGGATGGAGTCATGTTGTTATAAGAGTAGCGCGGGTCAATTAAGGAATAGAGTGCTGCAGGAATGAGTCAGCATTTTCTGTCTCGAATTCAATGGGTTTTTAAAAAGAACCTTTTTGGATAGATGCCTGCAATAAGGTCTGTGGTTACCACAGGGTTAAAGTTCGGGTAAAGCAATAAATACACCGCAGAAAGGTGGGTTTTTAACTACCCCAGCAAAATTTGTATCCAAAATTAGAGCTCAAAATCGTGAAAAAAGAAGCAGTATTCTCTGCTCTGAAACACTGGGGGTGTGTCCACTGAAGGTGCTGTATTCTAGTCACAGAGACCACCGAGAGGGAATATTGTATGTTTCGGACGTTATTGCCATACTGTCAGTCTGTGATGTGTCGGTGGTTTTGTTCCGGTGCTCCGTACAGGTGTGATACCTGCCCGTCCGCTCTCACCCCCGGCTCTCTGAAGCTCTGTGCGCTGCGTTGCCTGGCAAAGGCAGGGCTGTGGAGCAACCTGGAAGTCTCTGGGGACTGCCGGTAAACAATAACATTATATTTTTTACAATGTACCAGAACTCATGAATACAGACATTCTTGTAATCTAACGTCCGCTGTCACAAGTTAACGTTCGATTCAGCAATTAGTTCTTCTATGTTAGCCATCGTTGCTAGCTACTATCTGGTCCCTCGGTAAATTCATGTTAGGGTGTTACACCATGGCTACTGTGGACTATTTACTATGATTATAACACAGCACACAAGGCAATTTACACTCATTGGTGAGCACATGCTGCTGACACCAGATGTCAGCGGGACGGGAGGGTGAAGGCCAGCAGAGAGAATGCAAGCTCAAGACATCTACACATGCTTCACTCGTCAGAACCAGAGGTTGCCGCCCGTTTAGAACAAGCTATTTAAAATGCATCTATGTGCAGCAGAGCGAGAGGTGAAACATTTGTTTCAGCAAACTACCTGAGGATTAATTGACACCCCTTTGCCGAAAATCGCATCATGAGCAGACAAATTAACAACATAGATTTGGGCTGAGGTGCAAAAGCAAACACAACAGCACCGCTGTGTCGCAGAAATGAAACAACAGAACACAATTTAATCATAAATTGAAATTATCTCGACGACAATTAAGCGTCAACTAAATTGTCATGGTCGTGAGCTATGTGAATCGCTGTGATAAACAATCCCACACCGTGAAGGCAGAGCAGCGGTGATATTTCCCGTTTCTAAGGTGTAATTCAATATGGCACGGCAGAATGTAGCCCTATCCAGCCCCACTCGGCTTTTTATTGTCCTCATTCCCTCCTGGACGTATTTTCATTTTATTCACTCACGAAGTGAAGAAATATAGAAATGTTAGCCAAAGCCATTACGTTGGTCTGCAGTAAGGTTTGTGTGTGTGTGCGTGTCACACATACTGATGCAAACACTGATGCAAACACATGCACAGTACACCCATGTACTGTTGATGCACACACATACCTGTACATACCTGTACATCCACGGTGAGAGGCGCAATGAATACATATGCTGTATGTTAACACACAGAAATACATAACTGCACAAATCAGTCATGTGTGTGAATACAATATGATGACATTGACACACCTGCAGGTTTTCACACATGCATGTAAAGTCTGAGGAAGAGCCCGATGCTGCAGCTGTTTGTGTGCAGATCTACTTGTTTCAACTCTGCTATATTTCGTTGATCCAGCACCCATGGCCACTGTGCATGTCTTTTTTATTGTTTTCTATGTGTACACTATCACCTACACTATCGCAAACATGCTGTAAGCAAATGATGCACACAGAAACACTGGTCACGAATTGATATACTGTTAAGTCTTTCTCAGAAAGACAGGTCTGCAGTACAAAGATAAATTACTTCCCAAAAAGCTCTTCATCCATTGTCACACACACACACACACACACACACACACACACACACACACACACACACACACTCACTCATTAGCCCAGAGAAAGTGCAGGCTGGTAATGAGTGGATCCTGGTTGCGTGATGGAGCTGAAGTGTCTTTGGAGGCGGCGAGGTCAGCCGGATGCTGCTTCAATGCCACGGCAGTTTAATGAGAGCATTTTCTAATGGAGCTCTATCTGGAATAGCCCTTAATGAGCACCTAGTCATTCTATGTGTCCTTAATTTGTTTCACATATCCGAGGCCATGAATAATCGCAACCTGTGAATGATTATCTTAGAGCGGTGGGGGTCGGGTCAGGCGTGGATGCGAGAAGGGGATTATGGGTGAAGTGGGGTTTTTTTGGGAGTCATCTTAGCTTTGAGTGGGGGACAATGCAGTTTCTGGGAGCTTCGCCGTTGACTTTACATTGCCCCAACACACACGCACACAAGCATAAGGGTGATGGTTGCCATGGCAACTGGGCAAAAATAGCAGGGGAGGGGTGCTGGAGGGTGCTCTCACACACACACACACACACACACTGACACACACTCATCAACGCGCAAGCCCTCTCAGAAGCTGAGTGATTTTGTGATCTCGCTATACGTTTGTCTCCGCCCTCCCCGGCATCTGTTTCACCCGCTCTTCTCTCGCTCTCTCGCTCTCTCTCTCTCTCCGTTTCACACACTTTGTGGGAGTGTGTGCTGTTTGTGTGTCACACAGTGTAATCTGCTGACAGCCAGATTGATATGTAAGTTTGGTGTGTTTGTATGGCTTCATTCCAGCTGCGGAGGTTTGGAGAGCAGCTACCTGTTCATCCATCATCTTCCTCTTTTGCCCAGCAGTCTGGATTTCTCTCTGCAGGGACAACCACTCTCTCATACACACACACGCACACACACACACACACGCACACACACATACACACACTATTGCTTGTGTCCTTATATATTATACACACATGCATGGACACCCTAATACTGCCGACTGTATAAAATCACACTCTTGTGCCTGCACACGCATACTTGCATGCATCGATGCTCATGTGCTCACGCTGACACGAGCACATTCACACATGCAGACAAAAACACACTTCAAAAGACAAACCCCAGTGAGCCGCCACACACACACACACACACACACACACACACACACACACACACACACACACACTCACTCTGTAGAGCATTCTACAGTTTGTACACTGACGTAGGTGACCGAAACACTGCGTAGTGCAACATCTTGTCAAGCTATGTGAGGGAATGGACAACCAAAGATGGAGAATGCAACCTAAACAAATTGACTTTCCAGAAACTTTAGTTATTAGTTGTTTGTAAGTAGGTAGAACACATTAGCAAGAGGCCCAATATCTGGTGACCAGATATATACATGTATTTGGTGGAGAGACCGCGTGTAACGTTACACCAGTGAGGAATTACGAGCTACAAGTCCCTACATTGTCTGTGGTCATGTTCAGAATGTCAAACACCATGAGACTCAGAGACTCAGAGGTTTGACTTCATCGAGTTTTGAAATGGGAGCTACAAACGTGAGGATTTGTGATCAGTCCAGTGGTAGCCAACACGTTCTATAGCTTGGAGCCAAAGATGCCTCGTTCTGGTTTAATGAGTGACCGTGTTAACTGGTGACTCTGGTTGCTCGTTTTGACGTCAGCTGTTGAAAACACAAAACAGAACATGTAGGTGTCCTCGCAAAAGCCTTCAATCAATTATTAAATACATACTCATTTGTGTTTATTGTTTACGAAAATGTATTTACGAGCAATCACAGACCAGTTAACACGGTCACTCGGTAAACTGAAACACCTGTTGGTCTGAAACCGGTCGTGATCCTGTCTAGAAGTCTATTCTGTAGAACTTGAGTCCTTTGATGGAATATCTATACTGACAGCTGAACATGCAACAACCAGACATTTTGATGCTGGTAACAGTTTCAATCTAATGTTTAAAGCTCACTAACTCGTCTGGATGGCTAGGGCCAAACGCCAATTCCGTTGCCAAGATGCTCACACACATATATATGACGACGTTGATTGTAAAAGGTTCTATATTCTTCCCGTACTTTTCTCGAGCTCCTTCTACGCCCCATTTTAAGCCCCTGCTCACCATCTTGTATCCAGTTATTTTATTCACTCCTGCTGCATCCACAGCTCTGCCTGGCTCCCCTTCATTTACCCAACACTCCTTATACATATTTGACTTGTAAATTAAGGCTCTATTTGTGTCATGCTCAAGAGGTGCTGTCAATTAGTCTAAACACTGTGACGCATTTTGCGAGGAGAGAGTAAGAGAGGGGGAAGAACGGAGGGAGAGAGCATGACAGGGATGACAAGACCAGTAGAAACGAGGATAGACGAAGATAGACGGAGTGACGTAAAAACAGTTAGGAGGCAAGCAGGAGGGTTTTGCATGGTGTAGCACCACAGAGGGACCTCCCGGTGGTGGGGCAAATCCCAGATCAGTGCGAGTGCCATCAGACAAAACCCCTCACAGGCGTCTTGGCGAGAAGTGCTGATCAGACGCTCACCGCCCGGAGAGCTGCCGACGGTAGGGGAGTGTTTGGGCTGCACGCACAAGCTTATGTTTGGAGGACCACACACTCACATCCAGATGTAGACATTTACTCACAAGTTAACACACACCCTGTTATGGACGAGTAACTATATGATGCATGTGGGGAGGGAAATGCAAATTTGGCAGATGTTTGGGGAAATTACTTGCAATATCTTGCAGAGATAAGAAAATAAAGTTGATGCAGATAAATACAAAATAAAAACACATCACAGAGAGAAAATGGAATTCTGAGCTTGTGACTGGCAGATAATTTAAATTGCAGTATCACTGAACAAACTAATTAGCTAGATAGTTTAACCCTTTAAGACTGTTACCTTCCACGCCACAGTATTTATATTATTACAGTAATATTGCAGTAATTTACCATATATTCACACTTTTAATTCATATTTTGGTCAGCAAATGTAACTCGGCAAATTCTAAAAGACTACGCGGCCGTGGTTACACTTTTCAATGCAACTTTTATTTATGATCGGATGCGCCAGATCCGTCCTCAGCTGCGTGCGCATATGTGTGACCACGCTTCAATGCGACCTGCCTGATCGGATAGGGATTGGACATATTTTGTGGTCAAATCAGTGACTGTAAAAATAAGGATAAACACATTTCATGTAATAAATGATAAATTCTTCACAATAAAAGTTCCCCATTATTTTTGCTTTATTGGCGAGTAGCCGCTAACAAAGCACCATTCCTCTTCACAATAAAAGTCCCACATTATTGTGTTATTTAAAAGCTTTTATTTTGAAGCAGCAAAATCAGGAAATGTTGGGTTTTCTCTCTTGTCTTTGATGCAGACTGTTACTAGTTCAGCACTCAAGTTACTTGTTGTGTAGATAATGTCAGAGCACATGTTACTGCTGACCCAGAATTGCGTAAAGGCATAAAAAAGTGGAGCTGGATGTTTACCAGACGAACGTTATGAACCAAATGGCTAATTGGTGAGCCAGCTAGCAAACCACAGCTATGTATCCCCAAACATAGCTTGGAGATGTAGTTCCAACTTCAAATGTGAGGTTTGCTACTTTTCTGTTTTCAATCACTGTACTTTGAAGGTTTTTTTGTTGTTGCATATGTACAACGTGCTTCCGAATAAAAAGCTGTACATTGGTAATGTTGGATAAACAAGAAACATTAGCCTGTTTAGCTAATGTTAGCCATGTCAAAGGTTGCAAACAGGTACTTTATTGTAAACCGTTATGTTTACACGCAGGCTTTCCCCCCTGCATGTGTGTGTTCTTGAGCTAAATACATGTTCTTCTAAGACAAAGCTTATTGTGAAACAAGCTCCAGCACCATGCTAGCCAGCAGTTGTCTTGTTCCCTGCCTTTTGCTGGCACGCTGCTAAGTTTCTTGGCGCTTTACACGTAAAACATACTGTCCCTCAGTGGAACAGCATGAAATAGTCTGCAGGATTGTGTTTACGGCACTCGTGATCCAGTGTGCGTGCTCACACATCACAAGATGCATAGCAACAACACATTGCTCCATAGTGGTCAGAAACTCCACAGGATACCTTTTAATATCATCCTTCAGCATTGATCTTTTTTAAAGGTTGTAGTCTTTAAACTACAGCACAATGTTCCCGGTAGTCTGCAGGTGTCCGTGGACTTGCTTTAACATGTACTAAGCTTTTTGACAGAATGTGAGCTTGTCTTTGGGGACAACTTTTCCTGCGGGAGGCCCCTTCTGCCATAAACACGCGTTTGAACACTGAACAACACGCACACACGCACACACACACACACACACACACACACACACACACGCGCACACACACATCTCACATCCCATTTGAGCTTTTACTCAGAGGCAACTAAACAAACAGTCTGGAGCTGTATGTCCTTCTCTGATACTCACATGCACCCACGCGTGCATGCGTACACACTCGATGCACAATGCGGATAATTTGCGCGGCTGCTGAGATGGTGTCATTGCTGATTGTCCGTCCAAACCAATGATGTTATATTATTTGTGAAAGCCAAGTCCTCAGGCGTCTTCAGTGGGGGAAATTACGCCGTTGTTTTGTTTTTGGCTCCTTTAATCTGGTGAATGGGGAGCCGAGCGGGGCAGAAACAAAGCTGTCTCTGTAGGAGAGGCGGCGAGCGTGAGGAGGTCATCTAGTTTAGTCCGGGAATATTTCCGATATCCGGTTGTAGTGTGTCATGTCATGCATCATATTTTACAGATTGGTGAGTAAACGGGGAAAGCGGCCATGGGGTACATCTCACAGTGGGAGAGAAGATTGCATGATGAAATACGGAGGAAACACCACGCAAAGTGGAGCTTTTCTTTCCTCCCTTACCTTTGCTAACCTCGGCTCCACGTTTACAAACAGCCAGCTTTTGATTTGATTTTGATTTGAAGTTCTCTGCGTGCTGAGTCAATCCCTACAGACAGAGCACTTCATAAAGTTTTGAGTCGCTGTTTTTTCTGACTTGATCGCAGGGAATCTCTCTATCTTTGGGGGATGAGGGCGTAGAAACACACACAACTGAAGCATTACTCACATTTATCACAATGAGAGATGATGGAACAACAATTTAAATATTTGTTCCAGTTTTAGCTGTGAAACTTCTCATGAATTTGTGTAAAAAGTCAATACATTTTGTGTTTGATGGTGACATGTTTTTTATGAAGCAGCCCAGCAGGAAGTAGTTCTGATCGACTTGATTGCTAGATATTGATGCTGTGTGATGCCTGAAGGAGACCAAGTCTTCTTCCAGTGGAGGGTGAGTGATGGATAGCTGTGGTGGCCGTTGAACTTACTCGCGAACAAATTATGTTTTTTTTAAATGTATATTTGAGACTTAAATGATCAAATAACAGTTTTCATAATCCCATAAGATTTGTTTCTGTAAGATTTGAAACCTAGTTATAGTGTGTAGTAGGCTTGGGCGATATGACGACATGTGACAACCGAGCAAAAGCACAAAAAACAAACTCACCATCCCACAGAATACGCAAGTTAGCCACTGACTCCATCCACAAAACTCCTACCGCACGGAGCAATCAACCCTCAATCCAAGGGTTTTTTACAAAGGCAACAAAAAAACACTCAATAGTGGTGGTACTGTACGGGGCCATCGACCATGTACTGTTATCCTCATTCCACACATCAATGTTAAAATATGTGTTATTGTATACAAAAACCTCACCTCAGATTGATCTGATTCATCGAGCTCTTATGCTTACTGCCTATACATTGGTGCTCATGGGTATTGCAACACATGCGTCTCCAGTCCATAGATACATTTATGTGTATCTCTCTCTTCTTTTCTTACCTCTTTTTTACTCCGTTCACTCTGTAGGGACGATGGGTGTGTGAACCAAATTGCATGGCAATGCATCCAATGCTTGTCAAGATATTTCAATAACCAAAAACAAAGTCAGCCTGATGGGCTGAGAAACAGTCAGGGGTTCATAAAAATCATTAGAATTCATCCTCTTGGGACTATGAATGTCATGACAATCCATCCAACAGTTGAGATGTTTTTAGTCTGGACAAAAGTGGAGGACCAACCAACTGACAGATCAACATTGCCAGAGTTAATTCAGCCTCAGTGTTATGGATGAAATAATACACTAAAAACCTTTCATTTACTCAAGATATTTCTATTTGTGCTGTCTAATATGCCGAGTGTTGGCTTTGACACTTAGAAAAGACTTGTGAGGTGAAAATTGCTTCATCACCTGCAGTGAACACCAGCAGTCTAGAGCAGCATGTACCATTTATCTCTGCCGCATGTAAAACTCCACTTTCTTGTACTTTTGTTCTTGCTACATTATTTGCTTTATTATTAAAGGTCACTTCATATTTCCACAATGTTGCCGTGTCTCTGCCACTTGTTGCTGGCTCCTCCCCGCCCTCCTTAGTCATGCTTGTGTATTTTCCTCACAATTTTTGTCTGCTTCTTGATTTTGATGCATCAGTGTTTATTCACACATGTGTAAAATGCGTAGTGTGGACAGGTGAAGTACTATAGTTTCCTGTCAAGGAGGAAGGGACGCTGAAATCAGCTGTTTAATTGGTGTGTATGGAAGTGCATTAATTGCGCCGCATGCCCCATTAGCCCATCATGGACATGGGCCTTGTAAACAACTGCTCTGGTCGTGTGTTGAGCGTCAGCCGTAAATAATTCCAACAAGGTATGACAAACCACTCTGGCTGATGTGCTCATAACAACATGACAGAGTAAGCGTGACAAAGATATTGCCTGTCCAAGCAATCAATCACACGGCTCGTCTCCAGGTTGAGAGGTCAGGTGCGACAAAGGGATGCACAAAAACATCTGCTCCTACGGCACTATGTTACCATGCACTCATTCTCCTGATGCGATATTATTAATGTTCTCCCATGCATAGTGTGCTGGGCTTTTAACAAGGTGGCTAGGCTATGTACCATTGTCAGGAAATGTTGTACAGAAATGCATGGTATCCAGAGGAATAAACTTTATTAATAAACTGACTTTTTGTCTTGCGCCATCATGAGGTTCACATTTTTGCTTTTAAGTGAAATGTCTGAACAACCATTGAACGGATTGCAAAAATACTCCACTACGAGTAAATGTCCTGCATTGAAAACCTTGCTTAAGTAAAAGTATCAGACAAATGTACTCAAAGTAGGAAAAGTGAAAGTACTCCATGTGTAGTAAAATGTTTCCTGTCAGTGTTTTACGATGATGTTTCTAGATTAATATCACTGCTTTATTCATGTGAAGGTTGCATTTTACTCTCTCTAAATAAATCTACCAGGAGGCATATTTGTTTAATTTCATTCCTTGTCCACAGATCTTCCTTGTTTCCAAGTAAACAAAAGCACATTATACTGGTGGTCAGATAAGCCTATTTCACTGGTTTCAGTGGTATGGTACAATGAGGAATACTGGTAGTCATATAGGCCTAAGTAACTTGGAAATAAGCATGTGTTACAAATCACTTTCATCAAAATAGCTTTATTACAAATTTTAAGTTGATATGTCTTTTACAGGCATGTGTAACCATTCTGATGTATGCCAAGAAGCGGTTCACCCAGCACCTCATCAGCGCGACACTGTTGCAGTGCTGTTCCCACAACACAGTGTGAAGTTCCCTGATGCAGCCTTCGAAAAAAACAGTGGAGGTGTACGTCGTGTTGAACAAGGCCAAGCTCCAAACTCTGCCTCATCTATGAGAACAGCGAGTTCAAGACATGCGGTGGTGCAGTGTCTCCGTGCCAGTTTTTCATGGGCAATGATCTTCAGAGGACTGTCGCAGAGACTGTGGGTCTTCTCAAGATCCTCACCACCGCTCCCATGACCCTGAATCTGAGAGGTGCTTCTCTACTTAGAAGAAGATCAAGATCTTCCTGAGGACACCATGACACCGGTTTGGCTTAATGTTCTGACGATGCTCTCCATGGTGAAATTTGTCAGGGACATTCCTGACTTTAGTAAGAAGGTCATTGAGAGGTTTTCTACTCGGAAAGAGAGAAGGAAAACATTCCTCTACGAATAAGCCATCATAAAAACATGCAGGTTGTCTCGCCGCAATGATTCTTTTACATAATTGTACTCAGTTTAATTTGCTTAAACTGGTCATGGAGGCATCCAAATGTAATTGAGAGTGGTAAACTAACAGTGGCATTTTCTAATAGCTGCTTTAATGAATAACCAGGTATCAAGCACATCTACTCAAACTTTGAATCCTAGTGTTTATTTGTTCATGCTCAGCCCCAGTGTATGAGCATAGTTGACATTTTAAATCAAATCTCAAATTAATCCATGCGAGAGGTGAGTTGATAATTACAAGATTCTTAGTTTTGTTTATTATTTTTGGTATTTCCTTTTGTAAAAGGTCCTGTTTGGTTATCAGAGACCCCACTGTTTATTTTTGAGTTTAATAATTCACTTCTCATAAATATATCACATAAATGTGAGTTTTTGTGTACAAAAAGTCATATACAGTATATTTATATATATATATATATATATATATATATATATATATATATATATATATATATATATATATATATATATATATATATATATATGTTTTGTTACAATTGTTAAGTCAGTATGTTATACGTTTTTATTTTGAAACAGGAAGTGTCCTGTAACTTGTCAGGTGACTTATAATCAGGAAGTGAAGGAAGAGCGTGGCTCAGAGCCGCTGTTTTCGGTAGTTTTCCAATCCAGTTGAGTCTGCCTGCATCGTATGCCTTTTGATAGCATCATTGGTATGTATTGATTTGTTTTATTGTTACTTATGATCGCAGATGATTATTTTTGTGACAATGTTTAGTTTTGGGTAGTTTTATGCACAAAGTCCATCGAGTCATTAGTAACTCCGCTATGACTGTTGTTAAAGTTCATATCAGCAGTAAATACATAAAAAGCAGCGATTAAAAGCAAAGCAATGTATTACATTGAAGAATCAGTATATGTACATTGTGTGTATGTGTAATGTTAAAGAGAAATCATTTCATTTGTATTCATTATGCCTTTTGTGTGTTTTAGTTTTACTCTTTCTTACGTCATTAAACCTGTGGACAACGGGCACTGTCTTCAGAGTCGTGATTTCAGGAAGGAGTTTGTCTAACTGCCAAGGTGTATCACAGCACATATACTGAGGGCAGCACAGTAAAACAATGGCTTTCTAGCGGGCAAGATAACGCAGCCAGCTGACAGACGCTACTAACAACGTCATCACACGCAGCCAGTGGATGATCATCACAGCGGTGTCTAAACAGAGGTACGTCACCAGACAACGCCATGTCCGAGACATCAACTTCATTAAAGATGCGGTCCCGCGCTACATGTTCTACTACATACTCAAGCGTATCATCAACGGGGTCTGCCGCAGCAAGAGCGAGAGCAGAGGCAGCAAAGGCACGCATGTCCTACGCCGAAGAGGAAATGAGCCTAAAGCTAGAAAAAGCTAAGCTAGAAGCCTCAATAGAAATGCTCAATTACAAGAAAGAGACAGCTGCAGCCGTAGCTGAGGCCGAAACCCTTGAAGCTGCGGTAGATGCAAACAGTGAAAGACATAGTTTCATGTTAAATTTGGACTCCAGTCCTTTGGAAGCTGCACAACGCACAGAACAATACGTGATTGACCAAGCCGAACCACAAAACGAAGACGCTCAGCTACTTGATGATGGTGTTGCAACAAAAAGAAGGCCAAGCCCTAACTACGAAACTTCAGCTTCATCTATCAAATCTGAAGCCAACTCATTCCATCCGACCCAAGCCAATATAGCTTCCCATCATACACATGGCCATAATGCAGCTTCTCAACCAACTCGCCTCACCTCACAGCAGCCTTACATCTACAAAGATGAAAAGGTCGATAGGACACGCAATGTTCGGTTTGACAATCACAATGCCACTCCTGAGCAAGGTCTTGAACCTCAAAACGACAAAGGTCATCCTGCTCTTAAATCTTATCCCACATCTTCAAACACCGATAATAACAACTCCAACATTAGCGACTTTGTGAGATACTTTGCTCGTCGTGAGCTTGTGGCAACAGGCCTACTTCAATTCAACGACAGACCTCAGAACTACAGAGCCTGGAAACGCTCTTTTCAAAACGCAACCAGAGGTTTGGACCTGGCACCAAGCGAAGTAATGGATCTCCTGTTTAAGTGGCTCGGCAAAGAGTCAGCAGAACACGTCGAGCACATAAGAGCAATACACATCAATCATCCATCAGCAGGCTTGGCTATGATATGGGACAGACTTGAACAAACTTATGGCTCCGCAGAAGTAATAGAAGATGCTCTGTTCAAACGTATCGACGCCTTTCCAAAAATAACACATCGAGGTTATTCTAAACTAACAAAGTTGAGTGATCTTTTAATGGAACTAGAGTCAGCCAAAGCTGAAGGAGACATGCCCGGCCTCTCTTTCCTCGATACAGCGAGAGGTGTCAACCCAATTGTACAGAAGCTCCCCTTCGGTCTGCAGGAAAAGTGGGCGTCAGTTGGGGCATCCTACAAGCGGCAATATCAAGTTTCATATCCCCCCTTTGCCTGCTTCGTAAACTTTGTTAGCCATGAAGCTAGTGTCAAAAATGACCCACGTTTCAACTTTGTCTCTCACTTAGACATGTCTCCCAGGACAGAAAAAACAGCTTGGAAGCCAAACAGACAGCGAGAAGTCTCTGTTCACAGTACAGAGATATTTCCAAAAGCCATCTCTGATCCTAGGGAGCCCTCAACGAAATTCGATGACTGTGACAAACTGTGTCCAATCCATAAAAAACCTCACCCTATACGCAAATGCCGTGCATTCAGAGAAAAACCCATCGAAGACCGTAAGACATTCTTAAAAGAGAATAATGTCTGTGCTTCATCATCACACATTGCAAGGAACTGCACATTTAATGTTCGATGTTATGAATGTAAAAGTGAGAAACATCACACAGCGCTTCACCCTGGACCTGCACCCTGGGTTGAAGGCACGGACTCGGCTCCAGAGCATGGCAGGGAGGAGGATAGCTCTCCACAACCCCATGCCACCACCAAATGTACAGATGTCTGTGGCGGAGACGTGACGGACCGATCCTGCTCTAAAGTATCCCTCGTGAAAGTGTATCCAGCCGGCCACGCTGACAAAGCAGTGAAGATGTATGTGATTCTGGACGAACAGAGCAACAGATCACTAGTTCGTTCACAGTTCTTCGAAGTCTTCAACGACCAAAGTCCAAGTGCTCCTTACTCATTGAAAACATGTGCTGGAGTAAAGAAAGCGACAGGAAGAAGGGCCAGTGGCTACATTGTGGAATCTTTGGATAGGACCGTCAGCATCCCACTACCCAGCCTCATAGAATGTGATGACATTCCAAATAACAGAGATGAGATTCCAACTCCCAATGCAGCTTTTCATCACGCACACCTAAAGTCAGTTGCACACCTCATCCCAGATATCGACCCACAGGCCCCAATTATGCTTCTCTTAGGTCGGGATATTATCAGAGTCCATAAGGTCCGCAAACAGGTCAATGGCCCACACGACCTACCTTATGCTCAGAAGTTGGATCTGGGATGGGTCATCGTGGGTAACGTATGTTTAGGTCGCGTTCACAAACCACCGACAGTCAGCGCCTTCTACACGATCACCACGGAACAGGGACGCCCTACTCTCTTTGACCCGTGTCCTAACGTGTTCTGTGTAAAGGAAAAATACAGTGACACCCAGGCCACAAACCACCTCCAAACACATCCTGAGGAGATATCAAACTGTGATGTTGACAGCTTAGGACATAACATATTCAAGCAGACCAAAGACGACAACAACATGGCTCCGTCTATCCAAGACATCTCCTTCATGAAAATAATGAAAGAAGGACTAACAAAAGATGCAAACAACAGTTGGGTAGCTCCATTACCTTTTAAATGCCCACGTCAACGGCTCCCCAATAACAGGCCAAAAGCATTGAACCATCTCAAGTCGTTCAGGCGCAACTTTGAAAGGAAGCCTGAAATGAGAGACCACTTTCTCATTTTCATGGACAAGATGTTCAAGAATGGTCACGCTGAGTTAGCTCCTCTTCCCAGTGAGGATGAAGAACAGTGGTACTTGCCAATATTTGGTGTGTACCATCCAAGAAAACCAAAACAAATACGAGTGGTCTTCGATTCCAGCGCCCAGTACAACGGTGTGTCGCTCAACGACGTGCTGTTGACTGGGCCTGATCTGAACAACACGCTGCTCGGTGTACTGATGCGCTTTAGAAAGGAAGCAATCACCTTTACAACGGACATAGAACAGATGTTCTATTGTATCTCAGTAAGGGAAGACGATAGGAACTTCCTTCGTTTTCTATGGTTCCAAGATAACGACCCCTCCAAAGACATTGTGGAGTATCGAATGACGGTCCACGTCTTTGGAAATAGTCCTTCACCCGCAGTAGCGATTCATGGACTTCACCAGTCTGTTCAGGTCAGTGAGCTCCACATCGACCCTGACGTCCAACGTTTTGTGATGCGTGACTTCTATGTAGACGATGGGTTGAAGTCCCTGCCCACAGTCGAAGCTGCGGTCAACCTGCTGAAAAAAACACAGGAAGTTCTCTCCAAATCAAACTTAAGGCTGCACAAGATCGCAGCAAACAACAAGGAGGTCATGGAGGCCTTTCCAGCCGAAGATCGTGCAAAAGACCTTAAAGACCTGGACCTCAGTGCAGATGCGCTGCCGATGCAACGTAGCCTTGGAATCAATTGGGACCTCCAGACCGACTGTTTCCACTTCAGCGTCTCTGAGGAGATAAAACCCTACACTCGACGGGGTATCTTGTCCACAATCAACAGCCTCTATGATCCTCTAGGGTTTGTAGCGCCAGTCACAATACAAGGTAAGGCTATTCTGAGAGAACTCACACTTGAGAAAGGTGACTGGGACTCGCCTTTGCCCCAAGAAATGGAGGAAGCATGGACATCTTGGAGAGCATCTTTGAAAGAACTGTCCCAGCTTTCTATTCCCAGAGCCTACACTACAACTTCGCCCCAGCAGCTGTCAGAAGGGAATTGTGCATCTTTTCTGATGCATCCACGAAAGCTATTGCCGCTGTGGCATATCTACAAGTAACTGACTGCTGGAAATAACCATGTGGGATTTGTAATGGGCAAAGCCAAGCTGACCCCCCGTCCTGAGCAAGCAATTCCGAGACTGGAACTTTGCGCAGCAGTGCTTGGCAGTTAGCAGACTTAATCTTGGCAGAATTAGACCTTCAGCTCGATGAAACAACCTTCCACTCAGACAGCAAGGTAGTCCTTGGCTACATTTCTAATGAAACCAGGCGCTTTTATGTATATGTAAGTAACCGGGTATTGCGTATCCGAAGGTCCTCTCACCCAGATCAATGGCGCTACGTGTCAACAGAACAGAACCCTGCGGACCACACTACACGTTCTGTCGCTGCAGGCCGTTTGAACGACACAAACTGGCTGAGTGGACCCAAATCTCTGTACACACCAGAGACAAGTGCCTCAAAGAGCACCTACGAGCTTGTAGACCCGGGTTCAGACCCAGACATTCGCCCTCTGGTGTCCACTTTGAGTACTACAACAATATCCAAGCAGCTTGGTTCTCAACGATTCTCGAAGTTCTCATCCTGGAAGTCTCTAACTCGGGCCATTATTCGCCTCATACACATAGCCCGTCTTTTCAACATGACCTTGACGAACAGCCCTTGTAAGGGCTGGCATCACTGCAAAACAGGATACACTGTTGAGGAGTCTGATCAAGCGTCGCACATCATCATTCAAGCAGTACAAGGGGAAGTCTACAGTCAAGAGATCAAATGTATCCAAAAACATGAGCAGATTCCTAAAAGTAGTTCTCTCAAAAATCTGGATCCTTTCATTGATGCACACTGCCTTCTGAGAGTCGGAGGCCGCCTCCACAATGCAAACCTTGATCAGAGTGAAAAGACTCCAGTGATTATTCCTGGCAAACATCAGGTTGCAACCTTACTCATCAAGCATCACCACGAACAAATCTATCACCAAGGCCGTCTGTTTACAGAAGGGGCTGTCCGTACAGCTGGTTTTTGGATAGTTGGTGGCAAAAGAAAAGTGAGCAACATCATCCACCAGTGTATAACCTGCAGAAGGCTTAGAGCCCCACTTACAATTCAAAAGATGGCCAGTCTTCCAGCGGATTGTCTCTCGACAGAACCTCCTTTTACGAATGTCGGGCTTGATGTGTTCGGCCCTTGGAGTGTCTCTTCACGTAGAACAAGAGGAGGCCATTCACACAGTAAACGATGGGCCGTAATCTTCACGTGTATGAGCGTACGAGCGGTTCATATTGAAGTCATAGAGTCCCTTGACACATCCAGCTTCATCAACGCGCTAAGGCGCTTTCTTGCTGTGCGCGGTCCTGTCAAACACATCCGCTCAGACCGTGGCACCAACTTTGTTGGTGCCTGCAAGCAGTTGAAGATACCCTCAAACATTGACAACACAACTGTGAAGTCTTACCTGTCAGGCCAAGGTTGCTCTTGGACCTTTAACCCTCCGCACGCCTCTCATTTTGGCGGTACATGGGAAAGAATGATTGGTCTTGCAAGGAGAATCTTGGACTCCATGTTCCTTCAGCTGAAGGACAAACTTACCCATGAGGTGCTGGTGACTTTCATGGCAGAAGTGACAGCCATTATAAATGGCAGGCCTCTTGTTCCTGTGACAACTGACTCTGAGGACTCATTTATACTCACTCCAGCTGCTCTTCTCACTCAAAAAGTGAATGTCCTTTCTGCTCCTACTGGAGAGTTTGGAGTTTCAGACCTCTACAAGCACCAGTGGCGGCAGGTCCAGCACCTGTCTAACACCTTCTGGGACAGATGGCGAAAGCAATTCCTCCCAACACTACAGGCACGCAAGAAGTGGCAGTCCACTCATCTGAACATCAACCCAGGAAGTGTTGTTCTCCTCAAGGATAGCCAAGTACCAAGGAATGAATGGCCTCTTGGACTGGTAACACAGACCTTCCCCAGCGAAGACGGGAAGGTGCGAAAGGTCGAGATCAAGGTCACACGAACAGGAGTGACTAAACTCTTTCTTAGGCCTGTCTCTGAGGTAGTGCTTCTTCTCCCCCGAGAGGCCCAGTGAAGTGAACTGTCTAGGATTAATTGAGTAGCGTGTATTCACGCCAGGCGGGGAGTGTTTTGTTACAATTGTTAAGTCAGTATGTTATACGTTTTATTTTGAAACAGGAAGTGTCCTGTAACTTGTCAGGTGACTTATAATCAGGAAGTGAAGGAAGAGCGTGGCTCAGAGCCGCTGTTTTCGGTAGTTTTCCAATCCAGTTGAGTCTGCCTGCATCTTATGCCTTTTGATAGCATCATTGGTATGTATTGATTTGTTTTATTGTTACTTATGATCGCAGATGATTATTTTTGTGACAATGTTTAGTTTTGGGAAATTTTATGCACAAAGTCCATCGAGTCATTAGTAACTCCGCTATGACTGTAAAAGTTCATATCAGCAGTAAATACATAAAAAGCAGCGATTAAAAACAAAGCAATGTATTACATTGAAGAATCAGTATATGTACATTGTGTGTATGTGTAAGGTTAAAGAGAAATCATTTTATTTGTATTCATTATGCCTTTTGTGTGTTAGTTTTACTCTTTCTTACGTCATTAAACCTGTGGACAACGGGCACTGTCTTCAGAGTCGTGATTTCAGGAAGGAGTTTGTCTAACTGTCAAGGTGTATCACAGCACATATACTGAGGGCAGCACAATATATATATATATATTTCAACACTGGTTCTGCTGTGGAAGCCTTCAGGGAGGCAGTGGACCTCGAGTGGACTTCCACCATAGACAACATCAGGAAAAAGGCACCCGCAGAGAACCGAGGATGTCCGCAAGTTCAACCTGCCTCAGGAGCTGCTGATCCAGTTCTATACTGCAATAATTCAGTCTGTTCTCTGCACGTCCATCGGCCACCAAACTGCACAGGAACAGACTACATTGGCCAGTCAGGAATGCAGAAAATAAATCCCTCACTATGCAGTATGCATTCGGATGGGACATACACTTGACATACTATGTGTTGGGGAAATGTTCTGGCATGGTTTCTGGTTTGATGGATAATGCCCTCACAAAAAGAAACAGCCATATTTATTTGTGACAGCGTATGTACCATGTTTCTGCTATGAGGTTGTGTGTTTTTATACAAGATTATTCATGACAGTGCCGTCAGGTCTTTTTATTCAGACGAGGCAGGCAGGCATTTATTCGAGTGGCAATTATATTTATACTAGAGTAAAAATCACTTAAAATAATACAATATAAATTACAAGTAAAGGGAGAACAACTAAAGTCTATTGAGGCAACATTGTGTCTCTGAATTAAGAGAGACACAATGCTGAGAGACAATCTATTCCATCCATAATCAGAGTTTTGGGAACCTGCGGGCAGAGGGGGCGTGACCGCAATGTTGTCCACAGTGGCGCAGGTGTTTTTGATCTTCAGTCAATCGCGTGGAGAAGTTGAAACACTGGGAAATAATTGCGGTAAACATCGGTGAGCTGTTTTCTAAAATACGAGGCAAGTTCACAAAAGAGATTCAAATTGTCTTTGTAAAAAGAGTCCGTGCGTGGAGCACTGTGCGTGGAGCACTGTGCGTGGAGTCAGCACTGTGCGTGGAGCAGTCAAGAGAACCGGCCCATCCCGAGCCCGACGTACCAATTAGACCGGAGGTACAGAAACCTTTCCCATGAAGGCCTTTCAGCCAGAGAAGGCTAAAATCATGTTCTAGAAAATCAGTCTGCGGGAGACTGATGTTTGTAGTATAGTATGTCGAATAAAGTCATAGTATAGCATGTCGAATAAAGTCATAATAAAGTCATAGTATAGCATGTCGAATAAAGTCATAAAGTCATAGTATAGCATGTCGAATAAAGTCATAGTATAGCATGTCGAATAAAGTCATAATAAAGTCATAGTATAGCATGTCGAATAAAGTCATAGTATAGCATGTTGAATAAAATCATAATAGTCATAGTATAGCATGTCGAATAAAGTCATAATAAAGTCATAGTATAGCATGTCGAATAGTCATAATAAAGTCATAGTATAGCATGTCGAATAAAGTCATAATAAAGTCATAGTATAGCATGTCGAATAGTCATAATAAAGTCATAGTATAGCATGTCGAATAAAGTCATAATAAAGTCATAGTATAGCATGTCGAATAGTCATAATAAAGTCATAGTATAGCATGTCGAATAAAGTCATAATAAAGTCATAGTATAGCATGTCGAATAGTCATAATAAAGTCATAGTATAGCATGTTGAATAAAATCAGTCATAGTATAGCATGTTGAATAAAATCATAATAAAGTCATAGTATAGCATGTTGAATAAAATCAGTCATAGTATAGCATGTTGAATAAAGTCATAATAAAGTCATAGTATAGCATGTCGAATAGTCATAATAAAGTCATAGTATAGCATGTTGAATAAAATCAGTCATAGTATAGCATGTTGAATAAAATCATAATAAAGTCATAGTATAGCATGTCGAAAAGAGTTTTGAAAAATTCATAGTATAGCATGTTGAAAAAAGGTATTGTATGGTATGTCAAAAAACGTCTTAAGTCATCGTATATTATGTTAAAAAAATGTATTCAAAACTCATGGTATAGTATGTGGAAAAAAGTCAGAGCATCTCATGTCGAAAAGTCAAAAAAAAGGAGATAGATGGTCCGATGTGCTTTTTAGGCCCACAATCTAAATGTTTAAATAGTTTTGGATGACGTAGAATAATTATTTTGAATTGTAATGTATAAGACTATAAGTAAATCACCATTCCATCATTCGAGCACTTACCTCAGCCTGTGTGTTACTGCATGCTGTTCCTGATTGAAGAGGTGTCCAGAAGTGTGCTTTAGTTGTATGATTGCTCTTTGAAGCTGGGGACAGCATGCTTTCACCATGGTCTTTAAACATCCCACCAGGATGGGATACTTGTGTAAAAAGTATTTTCCTTTAGCGGTGCAAAGACTGAAATGTAACTGATGATAGTTTTGCATGTGAATGTTCCAAAAAAAATATTTGAACAATCTAAAATATTAATGAAAAAATGTAGTATATAAGTATACGTATTCAAATTCGGACACTGTGGGCATCCCCTGAGAAAACTTAGCTCTACAACAATAAAGTATCTGACATTAGATTAATGCAAGCATGGAAGCTAAACTAAGGTATGTGCTGCCTTTATTAGTTAGTTGTTTGTGAGTTCAGTGAATCAGAAATAACGAACCTTCAAAACACCAAACAAAAGAACCAATCGAGGTAGCGGTAGACCAGCAACTGTGTTCTAACAAGTCAAATTAGAGTTTTTGTGAAAGTAGTCTTGTGGCTTTGAAGACAGCGTAGAGACTTTCAACACTTTGCGGTTAATCGTCTAATCCTCCAGGTCTTACACTAAGATGTCCCACCCTGCCAATGAGTGCAAATAACCCAAATATTTTTTTTATAGATATTAGACCAATTTAGAATATTTTTAAAAAGTAGAGTCATTAGGATTGAACTCAAGTTGTCATGTCTAAAAAACTTACTTTCCGATGTATTTTTATTTTTTTAAACTACTGATCTTAGCTTTTTGCCAGAGGGTGGGGGGGCAAAGTCAGAAATGGTTACACATTGCAGCTTTATTCAGCATCCTGATGTAGATCTAATACTTCTAAAATCAAATGCAGGTTTCAGTAACTGTCCAAATACTGAAATTCGACTGAGAGACGATAAAGAGAACACGCGACACAAGGAGTAAGAAGTATATAACCAAGTGTATTCCCTCTGTTAATGTACACATATTTAGAGTCATCTCACTGGAACACTTTACAATAACATTTAGAAAGAACAGGAAGATACTGGGAGGAGTATGCTTGGAATGGAGAAAGAGAGAAACCAGACAAACGTGGTGGGAGAATGAATTGATGGAGCCTGTCAAATGAAGCGGCAGCCATCTTTGTCTCTCGCCAGATAGACAGAAATGGATTCAAAACAAATTTTAAAAAAACATGGAGAATGGATAGAGCCTGCCTTCTACACAGGGTATGGGAACATACAATCTGCCATACAGAGAAAAAGGAATAGATGCAGGACAAAAGCAGATCGAGGATGACAGATGGAATAAAAGGAAAATGCATGGTTTCATGTTCATAACCCAAATCACATTTGCTCAATTACCAAAAGAAAATACATAGAAATTTCCGCTTTCCACGATCGTAATCTTTTTTCTTTTCTCCAAACAGGAATGATGGGAGGGGAAACACATTTCTCTTAGTAATGGGATGAGAGTCAAATATTTAGACATTTCACAAACTTTTTTCAGGATTTTTCTTTTCATGGTACAGTTTTCTTTTTTTAATAGAGTTGAGAAAATTGGAATACTAGAGTTCTGTTGTACATCTTCCAGGGAACTGCCGTTCACCTTGTATTTGTGTGCTCTTCCCACAAAGTTTGCTTTGCCCATTGGCTGCCATCAGTCCAGTCAGGCTAGAGAGGGGGGGGCGAAAGACACAGTCGCATCTTCAGCTGCAAGGTATCTCTCTCCACAGTGGAACTCCAGCAAGAATTCAGAATTTCCCTAAAATGTCTCTCAATTCTCCAGAGAAAAGAATCAAATAAAAAAAGAAAAGAGCAAACCAAAGTGGCCGAGTCTTGCAGCAAGGCTGCGTCAGCCGTACTGTTCATGAGAGGGTGGGGTCTGAGGAGCGGGGGTTTGGGCGTTGTAACTGTCAGAAATCCTAAAGTCTGTCATCGCTGCACACCATCAGCGTACTCTCGCTTCTCCACTCGCTCACGCTTTAGGTCCAGAGGTTTCTGCAACGTCTATACATATATTTATAATTATATAGAACAGAGTTCATCTTGTTTGCTGGAGGTTTTTTCTGTTTTTCGGTTATTAGTAACTGTACTGTAAGGACGCGACACAGTTTCTCTGCTGGCCCGCTAGAGGGGGGGAGGGAGCACCTCGGAGCCCCAAAAACACATGACACAGATCTGCTGGAACAAAGGACGACCAAGGGGATTTTGGCCTCAACAAGTTTTTGGCGGCTTAACGTACAAGTTAGCATCCATTGGGTTGGTATCTCACATAGTTGCTACGTTTAAACGTCGTTATGATCATCAATCGTCGTCGTATTTTTTTTGTTTTTTTTTAAACTCCACAGAAAGAAAAAGTTTTTTAACTCTTTTTCGTAAATGAATACTACATGCTTGAAACACGGCAGAGTTTACGTTGCATCGGCTGCGGCGCACCGGACAAGGGGAGAAACAGGGTGCACGAGCGACTGAGAGGAAGAGAGAGAGAGATCTGACAAGAGGTGAGAGAGATCACTCACAGAGGTGGGAGAGCTGGGTTTGACACAATGCCTCTGTGAGCTGGCAGTATATTGATTTGACAGAGGGATGTCAAGGTACAAAATAATATGTTGATACTTTCTAAGGCGAAGGCTTACACCACGAGCTCGCCTCAGAATGAAGTACGGACCATGACACAAATACTGATGGTGGCGCTTTCCTACAGTACTCACGGTATTAATCAACCCGCCATGTGCGAACGCATAAATCACTGTTTGATCAGCATTCGGTACACGGTTGTTGGCACAGTATATGTTGAGATCTGAGGTGTAATAGCCTTGCCTTAAAGCCACACCATGGTTATAAGAATAAGAAGTCAAATCACTCAAAGCAATGCTGAACGGTGTGAACAGAAGCATGATGTCACCTTGCCTTCTTATTTTGCTGCCTCCCTCTGATTAGATTGGAATTGACATGTATGGCCACCTGACAACACTGAGTTTTGAATGAATAACCCTCTGCTATGTTTCCATATACTGCCCTTTCTCGCTCCCTGTTTCTCTCGTCTCTTTCCTTCTCTGAGTGCATCTATCTGTCTCTGTGTGTCACGGCGGCGCTCCCTCAGACGTAGTACTCTTTGTCTTTGTTCTTCTTGTTCTTGGTGACCGTCTTGGCAGTGCTGGGCTGTTTCTCCTTCACCAGGGCTCCGTTGCTCTGCGTGGCTGAGTTACTGATATAGTTGCGGCTCTGGTCCACCTGGTAGGAGCCCTCGTCGCGGTTGCGGTACTTGTACATGGCGTAGAGCAGGATGAGGATGCAGAGGGCAGCGGCCGCCACGATGCCGACCACCATTCCTGTGGTGCTGCTGGACTGCTGCACCTCCACGGCGCCCGGGAGCCCTCTATCAGGAGACGTGGGGTCTGGAGTGGGAACATGGGGGAAATTTGGGGGGTAGGTTATTCCTGGGACTCTGCGGTGGCCCGGGTCTGAAGAGGGGTGGGCCGGTGGCAGCAGCACCTGGTCCCGGGTGTTCATTTTACCAGCGGGGATTTTGTTGTTACTACTGCTGCTGCCGCCGGCGGCCGGCTTGATGTGCGGGCTGAGCTGGTCGGGATTGGCTGTGGGGGTGGAGGAGAGAGGTGGGCGGTGGGAGTTGGGGGAGCGGGAGAAGTGGTGGTCTCGGGGGTTCTGGACACTGCCCTCGACAGCTGGGGGAGGAGGGAGGACAGTCCTGTCGGTGACCAGGGGGGAGTTTTTGTAATAGTCCTCGTCATCAGACTCTGTCATCTCCCCCGAGCCGTACGCCGACACCTCGATGGTCTCCTCACATTCCTCCTGGTCCAAGAGGCAGGGGGGCCGGCCGTTTGGCAAGGGGAGGGACTCTTTGGTGGTTTCGAGCAGGGTGAGGAAGGGGCGGTAGGTGGTTGGGGGTGGGGGGATTACTGGGTAGTGGGTGGCGATGGATGGGGGGTCTAGGGAGTCCACCGTTATTATGGGCAACACTAATTCACCTCCTAGGACAAGAAAGAGACAACGGAGAAACAGAGTGTTAGAGACCACCTGAGAGAGACACCGCCTCCAGATGAACAGAAGAAAAACAGTTCAAATGAATACAGCAACACCAGTATTAGAACAGCACTAAGACTTTACATGAGGTTAGTTATACAAGTTTAGTTAGTTCTATTTAAAAAGTTAATATGCTGACTAGCTCTGAACTGAAATAAAATACAAGATGTAAGACAATACTCTATCCTTCACCTGTTCTGACCTACCTCCCTGTGCTGCATAGACCTATATGCTCACTATATATCACTAACACAAGATAAAAGTAGACTACAAATTACACTGAACAACTTAACATCTATTGTACTACACAGCCTATGCTTCACTGTTAACTGTCTCACCTACGCTTGCTACACTACCGCTCAGATGTTTCTGCTGTGATTGGTTGAATAAGATAGCAAAACCACGAGGTTCAGGTCACTTACATCAACAAATTGGCCGCATGATTTTTGCATGAAAAAAAAAATTACAAAAAGAAAGCTGTGTAAGATTGTTCTCGGATAGTGATAAACAACTCACCCCCCCGCCCCCAACGTATTTACCTCTTCTCCTCTTTTGCTTTTTTTTTGGGGGGTGAATAATAATCATGATGTTAAGAAACTTGAATTATTCATTTTGTTTATGAAGGATGGGCTCAATCCCACTTCCCTCCCTTTGGGCATGGTGGTCTCTATGGCTCATTTCTAATTAGCTTAATCTGTATGCAAACCCTCAGGAGCTGCTGCAGGAAACTGTCATTTCTAACCCAAACTCTCAGTACACACTACCGTACACTGAGAGATAGCATTACACACTACGGCTCCCTGTTCTCACCTGATGCCCACTTCCCTCCCAAACACCACACACAAACATGGGGCAAGAACATCCTTCTAAAACAGCCACCAACACAGGTGACAATTAAATAATCATCTTAATGAGCCAGAATTTGTTGTCAAGCCTCAGTTATCTGATTTTAGCCCACTTGTGAAATGATCACCCGATTTAAATAAATATTGCTGGGTGTATAACAATATCATTTGTAAAACTTGCAGTCATTCAGGAGAAATCCTTTCTATCACAGGCCCAGCTGGAGTTAAAGGTCACACATATTGGGAGTTTGTTAACAGAACATGGCAGAATATCACTTTATACACTACATTTGACTTTCATAACATTTTTTTTTCTCTTAAGTCTGGTAAATGTGTTAGGGTCACAGTCAAGGAAACATTTGTAAAACATGGCAGAGGGAGGGGGGGATTAGATTATGGCACATCTTGGGGGGGAGAAAAAGGATAAGGTAACAGCAAAACATGACCAAAGATATGCCAACATCATCAGCATAAAATCATGACTCTGGCTCTTTGTTCATTTGATGAGGCGAATCAGAGTGACTCGGAGGGAGAGGGGCTGGATCAGGCATTTCAGGGGTGATGGGGGATTAGTAAAGGGGAGGTGTTGGGATTGGAACAAGTCCCCCTGTATTCAGCTCAGCAGCGCTCAAGCCCCCCAAACCTTCTCAGTTATACAACCATACATTTTCATACAAGGCTTTGTTATAAACATTGCGTTAACAAAGCCACTACACATATCAGCATATAACAACACACTTGAGAGAAACGGGCCTTGAAATGAAACAATGTGAAAAGGCTGTAACGGTTATAAAAAGAAAAAATGAAAACGCAGTAATTCTTCAACCCTTCTTTCTAACTTCAGGCTAGTTTCCATGGCAATGCTCAAGTTATTCCTCTCCATTATATTCCCTTTCTTTCTGTGTTGGAGGGCTGTTTCACCTTGAAGGCTGAGAGGACAGCAGAGCGCGGTGTCACATTTGGAGAACAAACAGACGCACCAAGGAGGATTTCACAACTTTAGAGTAGTTCTAAGAAATTTGTGGTTTTGTGAAACGACTTGTCAAAGTCACAGGAGACCTAAAAATAAAATCAGTTTTGGGGGGCCTCAGAGATACAGGATGTAAGTTTGATTGAGGCTGATCGACGATATGGTGGAGTCGCTATCTTTACTTTGCCACCTCTCTGTACGGCAGAGATGCTGCAAGTGCAATTTCAAGCTTTACACCTGCAGCCGACCAATTACCGAGGAGTTGCCTCCGCTCACTGTGTGGCCCACTTACAGTACATGTGGCTGACATTTCAAATGGACGGTTGTGTTATTGTAAACGATTTGTAATCCTCGTGTGTCAACCTGTGTGTTTTCTGTCTACCTTAGACGCACCCATGGATTAGTCTGTTCTCACTTCCAGGTCGTCAAATACAGCGGGCTTGGTCATCGGCCCTAAGCTTCAAACTATGCTGCTCTTTGTGGACGTAGTTGTGGCGGCGGGAGTAAAGGAGGAAGTCAGGTGACCTAGTATTAAGAGCGACAAAGTCTGTGTACGGAAATCGGGGTGGATGAATGGGTCAAGAACATATAACTTTAACTCAGGAGGCCGCGGTTCGTGTCCTGTGTAAAAAACAAAAGTTTAAGCTGACTTATTTTCCATTGCATACGATGTAACATACGTACTTTATATTTTCCTGTGAGTGAGGAAGATTTTGAAAAGTATATGCATGTATTGAGCGGAAACTGACGCTAGAGGGGTACATAGAGCGCCATAGTTTAAAGTGTAGGGACACTGACCCAGCTGCTGTATTTGATGAGTTTGGAATGAGAAAGTTTTGCCAATAACAGTGCTTCCAAAGAATTATGTCGATATTCTGGAGGCAAATGTAGACATTATCGAAGTCTTTAACAGTAAAGGATTGGTACGATGAATCGCTCGCGTCACTCTGCTGTGCTCTTAGTGTGTAGTAGAGCCAAAGCCTGATGGCCATTATCCGGTATGACTGGCAGGCAGTGGCCAATATAGAAATAATGAACCTCAGCCCTCATACACAGAGTGAGCCACATCTCAACACTCTAGGCAGTTATCAAGTGAACCATCGTTTCATTTCCTGTTGCGTGACCCAAGCCTACTGCACCCATAGTCTAAACCAATCTACAGCTTCAATCGGCTCTCCACGACTGCACGCTCTTCTCTCTGTATGCAGTTCTGGTTGCTGAGTTAAAACCCGCAGGCAGGTTGCTGACAGGCCCGGGAAAAAACCAAAATGATGTCACCGATAACACATAGATGTGTTCTCCTGCTGAAAGCTGCCAAGAACCACAGTCTTATATGAAACCGACCCAAGTGAACATGAGAAATGCAAGTATTTTATTTCACATAGATGTCTGAACCAAAACCAGGCCTGACGCAAACAGCGCTGAAAGAAAAGCATATAGCGTGTTTCCAGTGAGTGGGCGTCTCCGTAGTAGAAGCATGAAAGCGAGCGAGACTAAAGATATTCAGCCTGATTGATTGAGTTTGACTCCATTGATTTGAACAGCGGAGGCCGCGGAACCACGTTTAGCCCACATGATGACATTTCTTCTTTATCTTTACCCACACGCCACTCCACGGCGCTGCCAGCATGAGTCACCCCCCCCCCCCCCCCCCCCCTATTTACTCAAAAGGAGAACAAGACCGGCGGATAATGATCCGCCAGTTTCCTGACAAAAAGGTTGTTTGGAGTTTGCGCATTCTATAATTCAGCTTTGATTAGACTGCAGATGGAAAATCCAACAGCGTGTCCGAGCCTAATATATCTTCCCGTGCTTGCTTTTAAATCAGGCCGCAATGGTGGCCATATCATTTGTGCAACAGGGGGGGGGGGGGGGGGGGGGAAGAAAAACACCCGGTTTCTTCATACATGCATCTCCATAAACCATTTACAAATGCTGCACTTGCTGCTGTTGCTCTCAGCCAAAGTGATGTATTTTGACACAGAGGGATGATGCCCTGCCCAAATATCGTGTCTCACTGAGAGTCACATGTTGGCAAAGTCAAAGTAACCTCCCTACAGCTCATCAGCACCTGGATCGACTCCATGAACCTGGCTGAAAGGTTTTTCTGGCCAGCCCGGTGTTTCCACCTCGCTGTGGTGTAAATCTCACACCAGCACAGAGAACCTCTACCATACGCAGACACATCATCAGCTGCTACTACACCACCTCCCTGCTTTTGCATTGGGCCTGTTTCGGGTCTGTACATCTGTATATGTTTTTTTCCCCCCAACCATGGTGCTGCAACCAAGTATATCTGTCGGTTTTTTTTTTGCAAAAAGAGTATTTCCTGTTATGTGATTTATTATGTGATAGCAGATAAATCTTGTTTTTTTTAGTGTGCACTCAATGGACGATCAATTAAACTGACTTAAAAATGATCTTCATCTGCTTTGTATCTCCTTTCCACTGTTAGTGTATTTGTAAAGGTCATGCTCCTGGATGAAACTATGATATCTGTTTACAGTTTGAAGTACCCGTTCTCCATCCACTGCTCTGCTTTAACATCGAATTTGAATTGGAATCTTAATAAGATTTCGCAGCGGACAGCAGAAATACTTCATAATTAAATGCACCGCTGACCAGTTTTGAAGTAAAATGGTCACAAGGCATCTGAATAATGCCGTACTTGGCTTCTTGATATGTGCATTTAACAGTAGACTGAGCACCGGGCTCTGCATTCAGTTCTTTAGAAACAACAAATGTACTGACTGATGGTACACTGTGTACATGAACGCCTGTACCACTGTTCAATGGCAATTATAAACCGATGGTGAAAGTTTAATGTTCATGGTGAAATAATTAAGTGTTGATTAGTTCATTTAAGGCTCTGAATTAAATATTCGCTTAATTCCGCAGAGAAACCTTTAAGCTTTATTTTTGCAAAACAATGGCATTGCTTTTTAATAGTAAATGACATGATGTGAGTTAGTTAATCATTTATCAATAAAGTCAAACAAAACATTGTTATATGTAGGTTTTATTTTAGTTTTAGCTCATTCTTAATCTCTTTTTTGAAGTCTTTATACAAATGCAAATAAACTTAACTTGTATTATAACAATCAGTAGACGTTATCGTTATTATCCACACATTTCAGAATTTGTTTGCTATTTGCTGCAGACCGTTTTACACATTTTTCAGATCCCCGTTTCCTGGAAGCATCCTGTGGACACAACTCTGCTGAAGCCATTTTAGCAGCGCACAGAGAAATTGTGCCGCATGTTTTACATCACCTGATCGGCCTTCATAGGGACCACCGCTCAAACTATCCACAGCTAATATCGGCCAATAACAAAGGAAGGCCGAACGATCAGAGCACATTCACCTCACTATCAACGCAATATTGCTATCTTGTCTAAGCGCCGCATTATTACCACAGAAATTGGTCAAATCAGAAGAATGTTTATTGTATTAATTGTATGCACTTTCGATAGTAACGTTGAGGACACGCTCCTCTGAAATCTGTGAGCGGCAACAGGATGGTGTACTGTTCACAGATCATCCAGAGGACGACGGCTCAAGCCTCCACATTGCCAAACATCTAACCTGTGGAGCCTGTAGGATAAACCTGGGGCTGTTTACTTGTGGAGGATGGCTACCTACGGAAGATCAATAACGCATCACACTGACACCTAAACCCATCGACCAGTGTGGGTTTGATCTGAATCACGCTGGGTCAGTGGGCCCAGCTCTTGGGTCATTCCTCATCTCTCATCCAATCTCTTGGTTTCACTCCTCGACATAAAAAGAACACTCGCAGGTTGCCTCTATAGCGTGTCGCCTGATGAATTATTGAGGAGCTCCTCAAAGCTCTGATCTTGTCGGAGTAAAACCGATATAACGCCCACAACATCCTGGGACTGATAAGTAGCTCGGAGGTATGCAACAGAGAGGGGGAAAGTGAGGTCGTGCTGAGGTAGAGCAGAAAGAGAGATAGAATGATTTAATGAGCAGGGCTTGTTGTTTGAGAAAGAGATGTTGTATATTATTCTCTAATTGTGTGTTACTGTCAACACAATTACTGTCCATAGATGACTTTTCATACGAACATAAAAACGTGTTTTTGAGTGAGTCTTGTTCCCGCTCCATGTTTCATCTCCGTCGTCTCTTCCTATGTCTTGTCACTCTTGCGACTGAGGCTCATTAACAGCACTGGAGGATCCAAACCAAAGCTTTAATTGGGTGATGTAATTAAGGCTCCCTAACAAAGTCAGAGTTTAATTAGCCTGGTGGGGAAAGGCGGGAATCGTTCATGGGAACTTCGCTCCGCTCACTCGCTCAATTTCGCATGCTCTCTCTCGCCTTCCTCCTCTCCCCATCTCTCTCCTCGGCTTTGAGTGCAAAGGAACGTGACACAAATCTCAATGAGGGCCGGTCCTCCCACATGGCGGCCCTTCCAGCTTCTTCCTCGGGTCCTTTTCTTCCTTTCCTGCTTTGTCTATTTTGGGCCCGCTCTGACTGCTCCGCAATCACTGCCTGAGGGTCATCATTTAGCAGCAGGCCAGAAGAAAGAAACGCCCGGCTTGAATAAGAAAAAAAGTTGCGTCCCCTGAATTGTGTGCTGCCGGTAAATACATCTGTAAAGCACATGGAGCTCCAATGGCTTCCTACGCTGTCGGAAGGAGTTTATTGATCCCCATGAATTCACAGCAGTCACATCTCGCTCGGCTTAATAGAAAATCCACAGCTGTGCTTAACATTTTTTCTCCTTCCTGAAGGCAGTTCAATAAGACGGAGCTGCATTCTCGCATGGAATTGAAAACACTGGTCCTGTCACACAATGACTACAGGCCTGTGTGTGCGCGGAGCCGTGATGGAGAGGGGACATGTTTCGCGGACAATGTTCATTTTTTTTTTCCGCAGAGGCTTATCCGACCCCGCTGGCTTTGCCTCGCCGAAGCTCTTGTGGCATCTGGAAGGTGTGATACGGAGCATGTGCGCGCGCACGGGCACGTTTGTTGTTTTGTCAGGAGAGATGGCTGCAGAGACAAAACTTTACACCCACAGAGTGAGAGAGACAAGTGTCTGTCTGGTAAGGGGAGCATGTCTGCTACTGTTTGTGTGGAGAGCGAGAGAGAGAGAGAGAGAGAGAGCCGTGTTTCTTCTCATGGGAGATTAAGCCTGGCCATAGCATCCAGTGAAAAACTCTCATTTCTGCTTTCGATAAGAAGGGAATTGAGTCTCTATTTCGGTCCCCACCACCTACAGAGAAAACCGCAGGAGAATGCTCCACTCGAGTTTCCCAGCAGAGGTTCAGATCCGTTTCTCCTCGCACAAACATACCGATTGCTATAATCTCCTGCCGTTTACAGTCCAACATATATTCCATTGAAACCACTAATCCCCATTCCTGAAAAAAAAACTTCAGGGAGGTGAGGTGCTTTTCACAAACTAAGACATTATGGTGACTCTTTTGTTATCAGCCACGACAGTGACGCTGGTATTGTTTCCTCCTTGTGAGTCACCGGGGGTGTCTTTTGTTAAACAATGCGTAGGATCCACACTAAATGTTTGCGTACGTAGAAATTAGGAAATGTACGTACGGCAAAAAATATTCTGATTTATAAAAGCTTACTGCTGCTGCCTGCTAGTGAGCCATTTTCTTTTTAGAAATCCCAAATCCCGTTGAAAATGTCTGCTCATGGATCAGGCTCATATCACGCCCTTCACACGCCCACATTCAACCACAAATGATCAATGCAAAGCATGACCATGAATGGTTATGTATAATAATGAGCCTGCTGAACAATGGTTCTTTGCCCTGAATCACGGCAGCTACAAGTAAAAATACATTTTTCTTTGACAGAAATCATAAAAGAATAAATATAGTTGGATTCACTGCAGCAATTCTACACACAAAAACTATGTAAACATTTAAATTGTGCTGTGTGAAACGCCCAGTATACTAAGATATTAATGATAACTATTGACGATCCGATCTGCAATTCCTCAATGCTATTTGCTATTAGCAGGGTTTCCGCGCAGGAGCAGACATTCTCTTGTCAAGTTTGTTTTTATAGATCACATGGTTTGCGTGGGACGTTTGTGCGTACGCAATGTTATTAATAAGACCTCGGGCGCTTATATGTCTGTCTCTGGACACTTTGTCACTGCGATAGCATCGCGACTGTGCTTAATTACAGAAGCTTCTGTAATAGGAAGATTGGATTTTCTAACTTTGAAACTTGAGTTAAGATAAGAGAAGCAGAAGGATATTATCTCTAATGAGGCCCCTTTACGTTGTATAATTCATGATGGATCCATTTTCAATTGTTATTTATATTCCTTTCCATCTTGTGAAAGCCTGAGATGAGCCCATTATAAACTATATATGCTCACGTTTGCTTTTTTCTTCTTTTTCACAGCACCGTCTGCCAAGGATTGGTCTGGAGAACTCCAGGCATAAGATGTGCAAGAGGCGCTTATATGCTTTGAAAAGTGATGACGTGTGCCATTTAAGCATGCACACTTCTGTGCACTTCTAGGCATGCTTTTCCAAGAGAGCCAAGTGTGATATGATTGAGGACACGGTACTATTAAAAACCTATTTCCCAAGTTCTAATCCTGTTTCCAAGTGCTGATTGTTAAGTTATCTCTTGTCACTTGTTAAACACGTGTCAAACAATCATTTTAAATGATTTGTAATGCTAAATCTCTTACTTCTATCTTGAATCTAACCATAAACTGTTTTTCGTTTGAGTCGGTTGCATATTTTACTGAATGTGTGGGACTCATTGTTATCTGCCCTGCGATCTAGAATATGCAAATCAAGTGTGCATTTATGAACTTCATTTCAAAAAATTGCTTTTGCCCTAGGTGTTATTAACGAGGTTCCAGAAGAACACTTTCTACTATTATAAGAGAAGAAGTTGGCACTGTAACAGCATGTATACTGGCAGTGTTGTAATCATTGAGGCGATTGTTGTTTTCATCCCACCCACACCAGTCATTGAAATCTATAATGCTATTATACAACAGAAATCTTGTCAGACACGATCTTTCAGGATAAAGTATCATTAAATGTGGATCTGCATATTCTATTTTGTCTCCTAAATTGCTGGGAGTCACACTGCTGCACTGTACGTGGTTCTTGGCAGCTTTCAAGTACAGGCAACCTAATAGAGCTAGAAACCACAGAGACAGGGAGTAAAACACATGGCCTTTAACTTCGGCCTCCTGTCATGGTGTCAGAACATTGCTTGACCCGCTGTTCACGCTGACAGCGCCTCGGCCACCGGGCCTGCCGGGCTGCAGCTGTGTGCGGCGCAGAACAAGCTGCGCTCCCACGTCGGAACTGTCCTGCCTCGTTAAGAAAACGGTGCAATGGCTGGGTAAATGCCAGATACCACCTTTTGGCTGAGCAATTAATGGACCACGGCGCTGCCGACTGCCTGCTGCTTTGAAAACCAATAAGAAAAGCGGGATGGAGGGTTTCACATCTGGCCAATCAGAGCTGCATACAGAGGGCTCGGCAGTCACGAAGTGTCACGTAAACGTGGCGTAAAGGAGATAGCAGTAGTCGAGGTGAGTCTACCTTCTTTCTAAGGCTGCACTTTGTTTTTGGACACCAAGTATTGTGAAGACAGAACTCCCTGAGTTGACTCACCATTTCCAGGCTCACACTCCTCCAAATCTTCGTCATCGCTTGGACACTCAGCTGATGCTACCAAGAGGTCATCCGCATTCTGGAAGAACGGAGACAGAAAGCAGAGAATAGTCAGGACACATTCAACACAGAACATCTAAGAGGGTTAGGAGTCTCTGGCTCCACTGACACCTACTTACACACAAGCTAGTGTAACCAGAATGCAGAGGCACACTTTAAAGGTTAAGAGGTTAAAAACCTGTCTTTGGTTACAACATAAGAATCTTTCGTTGAGCAGGTTGTTAGTCGTAGAAAATTTGCTGATGATATAAGTGCTTGATGAGTAGTAGTATTAATTAGGGCTGTGCATTGGCAAGAATCTGGCGACACCACACGTACGAATCACCATACAGGGGTTGAAATTCAATATATTGCGATTTTTTGCGATTTCTTCAGTCTAATTTGATTTAGTATAAAGTATACCGCCATATGCATACAATCAGACTAAAGGGAAGTGAACTTTTTATGTATATCAGAACAGTCGGATCTGCAAATGCATTTATCACAATCCATAAAGGCATATGCAAAACCAATCTGAGCCACTGTCTGCATGTAAAGTATGAATTAAAAATCAATAGGGTTTTTGAGAATTGATACAGTATCACAAAACCTAGCTCTTTCTGACCAAACACCAACCTATCACAGAGGTGTATTTAGTCTAAAACAGGAATTCATCCACCCATGTCTCAGCCCATGTCTAGACACCCCCCCCCCCCCCCCCCCCCCCCCCTTGATTTAAGAGCCGTACTGCGTTTTCTCCCTGTTATTAATCCACGGCCTGGGCATAATCAGTTATTAATTACATTATGTCATTACATCCAAACAACCTACAACATCAGCATGCGGTTTAATTTATGAAATACAAAATTCTCACCAGGCGCACCGACACGGTGCACTGATACACGTTGCCGGAGAGCGAAAGGAAGACGCTCCAAACTCCAGTTTGACCTTGTCACAACTTTTCTCATCAGTTTCCAAGTGGAATCCACGAGGAGACAAATTAAAATCCGTCTCACATCCTTCCAGACGAATCGGAGAGAGACCACAAACAACTGGGAGTGCTCCAGACTTTAGACAGTAGCAGCAAGAGCGTAGCGTGTGATCTTAGTTTTATAACACCGAGCGAGACAACTGATGAATCCAACTGTTTCACGGAAACCCACAGTATCAAGAGGGTGAAGGGGGGAGAAAAATCAGGCCCCCCCCCCCCCACACACACACACATCAAAAGGTTGATCTTTTATTCTAAGCATCAAAGCACATTATTCGACTATGATCAAAGCTGCAGCGCGGCGGGTAGCTCAGAGCTTTTGGAGAAATTGAAATTTGGGTTTCCGCTCGCTTGCTTTCCGCCACCCTGGCCCGTCTCTGCTGTGTCCTGGCGGGTGCTGGGGATATTCATTAGAGCTCCATAGTTCCTGTTGGCTTTGCCCATCGCTGTATTTATAATGCTATTACTATGTTTGCTCTTGCACAAAATTACACCACAGGCTCTATAGGATGGATTATTAACTACCCAAAGGACCGCATACATATATATATGTGTATGTGTGTGTGTGTGTGTGTCTGTCTTCCTCATGTGACTACGTGACCGTGAATAATATAACTGGTGCAGGGTTAGAGGCTCATTTCAAAATGGACTCAGCAGTGATTGCTGGTATAAAGCTGTGGTGTTCAAATGCTGGTCTGAGCCGTAACTACAAATTAAATTCATTGCTGAGTGGAGTTATTCTACACTAGCTTTAAGATTTCTTTATATAGTTTCACATCTTGGCAATAGAATATGATACACAGCTCAAATAACTATCAGTGAATTATCCATTTCCTACCTGGAATGCATGTATAGTGTATTGTGAAACGCTGATTTCTTTGTCATATTCCTTTCATTATAGAAACATTGTTTCTCTATAAATTCTACAAACTGCAAAGAGTTTGAAGATGAACTTTCAATATTAGGTTAAAGTTTCACCAAAGATACCTACAGCCAGTCTACACCGAGCTCCTGAGAAGCCACATTAACAGCGACTATGTAACGCAGCGCCTAAATAAAGGCGTGTGTCTGCGGTAAGCCACGGCATGTGTGATTTCAATTTCAATCTAAATTGCGTCCAGACCTCTGAATCACTGTCCACCTCTCAGATGTTTTGTTTCCAGAGATTTAAATAGGTCTTGTGTTTCTCTCACTGATGTATAAAACAATAGAGCTGTGAGGGCAGGATTAAGTATAGGGACGGCATCTTCCTTTGCAATAAGAAGTGACATAAAATACCCATAAATATCCCATAACAATGATACGTATGAGATTGATGCAACCAAAAAGAAGTGTTACACTGCTGACCAACTGTGACAAACTCACATGAACACTACGGCGGTGCACTCGGGCACAAAAAATGGTGCCATAGTTATTCAATTCATCCAAAATTAACCAAGAATCTGAAAATAATTGTATTTATTCTGCAGTTTATAGCGTAATCTTTAGTTTCCGACCACTGTTAGCAGTGCACGTAACTGAATTTTAAGCTTGGTGATGTTCTTTCCAAAACGCACCTTGGGTCGTCGTTATCTTCTACCCTTAAGCTTTATACAAGTTCTACATATCGGAGCTTTCATTAAATGTGTAAAGACCTACGAATTTGAACATATTTTGGTTGAGTTAGAGCAATAACAGAGTTTTGTACTGAAATTGAGTGAGAACAGTGAGAAGAAGTGTTCCTTTGTTCATGAACAGGTGATAAGGTTATTGCAAGGAAAACTGATGAAATGTTTTTCATCTGTGAAACAGGTGAGAAAAAAAGGTTTTAGCAGGAACATTTATAGAATAACTTATTTTATCTTCACCTGTTAAAACGCTTCTCCATGTCTGTTCAGCTACAATACACTCCACCGCTCATGCTAACTACACATTCTTCTTCTATTTGTCTTAAACTGCTGTCGCTCCCATGAATATAAAGATAAACAACAACACTCACTGTGCACCACAGGCTTTCTCCCAAAACAGACATACCAGGCAGGGGGCTGTTTAGAAGAGCAAATATCAAAGATTTCAGATACTGTCTGCTGCCTAACAGCTGCTGAAAATCAACGTAATTGTCAGTGTTTCCTGAATATTTTGCTTAATTTTACTTGAATGCGACTGTGTAGTTTTAGAAGAACAGTTATCCTTTTCTCTTTTATTCTCTCTCTTTGTCAAGGGGGAGCAGATGAAATTGCCAGGCCTTCAACACCGCCTTGCAAATCAGAACACATTCCTGAATAAAAATGATTCAGTCACACTGAATGATATGAACGATCAGGATTGTGTTAGACATCTATACGCCCCGATGATGCTGTTATGTTTTTGTGCGCACAGCAACACATCTTTGATCATTACAGCATGTGGATGAGCGACTCGTTGGTAATGTCTACTCATTCTCAAGCACACACCTTTAATGCCATTTTGGGCCATTGTGATGATTACACTATGTTCTGCTAGGTACATAATAATAACAAAGTAGAAGATGGTACAATATAGTGAATACTAGCTGAAAAATAGATTCTTAGCAATAAAAAGCACTCTAAAGGTGGGACTCTGCTTTTTTTATGACCCAACATAAACATTAGTCAGCGAACGCAGCACACATTAAGGCTGGTAACAACAGCGAAGCACACAACACTCAAGAGTCCTTTGCTATACTAAAATGGTTGCAGATAATTTATCGAAGAAGGCCGTCTACGGCTGCCAATTTCACATCACAGACCGCCGCTCCAAAAGCTTGTCTGAACATGGAAGAATATGTCCGCCAAGATGTCTGGAGGCCAGAGATATTGAACCGAGTGGATGGCTACATATGACATCTTAGAGTCAGGTTCCATTGATCTCATGTTTAGAGAGAAGATGCAGAAACACTAAACCACAGACCCTTCATCTAAATAAGTCATGCCAACTGGGCGTGCAGGAGACAGTGTCGTCTATAAAGGAGCTTTGACCGACCTTCGAGTCCAAAAACATCACTTGCTTGTAATGATATCGGAACTACGTGGCAGTTCGGGTGAACATTTGAGAACGGGACCACCTTTTTTTTTTGTCAGCCGTCACAGAGAGCACTGCTTTGATGAGGCTTCGCTAACTGACTTTTTCTTTTGAAGAAGGAAATAAGCAGGATTTCATGCAAAACCAACATTCACATTTTCTTAGAACTTGGTGTTTGCGACGCAAAGTGGCATGAATTGCGCACGCGTGCCATCACCTTGACTTCACTCTAATTGGCACTGCTGCTTTGCAAAATGAGGCCGATAGGACTTGCAAAGGATGGAATCTGCTAAGGTTTGAGATGATGATAAAGGGACAAAGAGTGAGCCGGTCTAAATATATTCTGAATCTGCTGAGCGCAGATGTTAGGGATGAGCGTGAGTGGCTTGCTGACTGATCTCAGATAAGCTTCCGTGGACATGAATAGCGCTAATGACAACTACTGAGTGAAGGAAATGTGCTAACTGGCACCTTGCCTTTGTGTTTCCTTTTTGTTGGACAGTTGGAGTTTAAAGTACGTAGTGGCTGGCTAGTTACCGTACAAAGTTATGCAACAACATAGAAATAACTGACATAATGTACATATGGCATAGATCTGGAGAAAAAGCTTGCATCTCTTCCAGTAATCTTATTTGCATAACTTACTTTAAAATGCTGTGCAGCAAGGTCTTTTTGCACACCGCACTGATTGTAGATAATGATACTGGTCGTGAACTAGAGCATACCCCCCCTTACTAGACCACATGAAGCCTGTTATTGTAGATATTGCTGTTTTTTTATGAGAGTAGTGGGTCTGGATGACCAACTTCTTCCATCCTCCAGTGTGTGGGCAACAGCACTTCCCTACTGTTTCCTAATTGTTACTTACCATGATGGCGACGGCTACCTTTAGCGCATGGGGATAATCATCACACCATAAATCATAGCCTTTCGCATGCGTGTGAAGGAGAGTCATAAATATAACTTCATGGCATCCAGAGTTGTTGTGCTGTTGCTGATTTCCTTTTCATAACATTCCTCCCCATCCTGCAGCCTTTTCTGATCTGCCTGGATGTGCTGTAATTTCCAGCAGCCTCCCACGTTTAGTCAGCCATATCTTCTTAGAGCAAGTCAAAATTGCAGTGTTGATTGGTCTAATAGGGCTCGCCACACAAAGCTGTTATGTGACTCCCTTTCAGGCGGAGGGCTGTTTGTACATTTCAATGTGGCTAAAAGGGGGAGGCTCACACAAAACACTGCGCTGAGGACGTGACTGCTTGACCCGGCAGTTGATGCAGGATTTATTTTGAAATGTGCAGCACTTCAGCACTTTTAGAGAGAACTGAGATTCTGGAGGAACTTTAGAAAAGCCAATTAAAAAGTAACTGCACAAAAATATCTCCCCGGCTCAGTGACTCAAACGACAGCCTTCCCTTCAGCTACGATTGCTTACCTGTGTGACACTGTCCCTCATGGTGGGCGAGCGCTGTTTGCGGGTGGTGGTTGTGGCCATGGTGGTGGTTGTCTCCATGATCGTGGTGGACATATCAGCCAGCGGGGTGGTGGAGGTGGTGTCTGTAGTGAGCACCGAGGGCACGTCACCCACCAGCCGCAGGTTGCCCTGGGTCTGGACGTTGGGGTCGCCCTCGGCCGCCAGTTTGAGCACCTGCAGGCCGTTGTAGTACAGGCCTGAGATCTGGCCCTGGAAGTGGCGACCCTTCTCTCCACCGCCACCAATTTTGATGAACGCCTGGCTGTTGAAGATGGTCAATTGACGACCTGATGTGTGGGAGAAAAGGTAGACGAAGAAATGACAAAGAAGAGAGAGGAAGTGGGGGTAAGAGAAGAAGAGAAACCATGGGAAGAGGGGAAAGCGAAAGAGAGAAAGGGCAAAGAATACTAATCAGTCATGGTCACTGGGTTAGCTCTCACGTGTAACACAGAGTAACACACAGGCACAGAGACGGAGAGACAGGGGAGGTAGAGGGACTGTTTCAATCACATGGGATTTCCTGGGCAACACTTTAGGGAGATTGGACCCTGGTTTGCTGGCGGTGCAGCCGTTATGGGGCTGGGCACGTGCTACTTTCTCAGAAAAGGCAGTCTGAAGCTGGCAGTCAAATAAATTGCAGGGGCAGTTGCGGCTTGACCCTGAGACTTGAGGTTCATAGAGAAATGCATCTAATTTGCCCTGAGATGGAATATATTAGAACAATGCTGGGCCTGTGTCATTGACCTCCAATGCACCTGAGCTGCACAATGATAAAGTACCTCTGCCAGCAGAAAAAAAACTGTCGCCCCGCTCTGCCATCCAGAGGACGAAAATTAGATCCTTATTGGAAGGAAATGTTTAATTCAGCAGGGGCTCTCCCTCTCTGTGGTCATTACCATTCATCTGGATGGATAGATGGATGATGGGAGGATAGGGCCGACCATTTAACCAGGGTCCATTACTAATGTGTTACCAGGACTTGTGGCGACGGGGCGGAGTGCATGGGGGTGGTCTAACAGGTAGAGTTTTTCTGCCTGCATTTTCTCCAGCTGATGGTTTTGTTTATGCTTTTTCCTCCCCATTTTGCATCCCATCCCTCCATGGGGACATCCCACCACGCCACATGGACTGAGGCAAACTTTGCCCCCTATTATGAGTCATGTGGATATGAGGGAAGATGGAGAGTGGTGGGAGGGGGATTGCGGGAAGGATGTGGGTTTAAAACCAGACAATATGAGGTAATTACTTAGAGGAGAAGCCAAAGAGCTTTTATGGATAAATCAATCGGTGTAAGGAAAGAGGGAGTGGGATTGTTTGTGAGAGGGATACTACACTAATGTGTGCATCTGAGAGCATCTAGGGATGGCTCGTTTCGGACCTCTGAAATGAGAAACCCCTTCGGCAGCCTGGTCTCCTAAAAATGACACTCCCACGCAATGAAACGGCATTGTAAATTACCTTTCGAGGGAACAATTTTCTCCCAGATTATTTTTGTATTTGACGTATGACAAATATAATTAATCATAGTCTATGTAGGGAGGAGGTCGGGGTGTATCGATGTTTCAAATATGACACTTTCATCTAGAAGTCTGCTGTTCCTGTCCAATGTAAAACCCAAACTAACAATTAATTCAATCCAAAAAATGTTTTTTTTCTAAACAGTAGTAGTTTTTTTTGCCTAAAGCTAAACGTGATAGAGAATACAGCTTCTAAACACTATAAAATGAAATCTTTTGAATGTTGCTATTGTTCTCTCTGTGGGATTGCAAGCCGGCGAGGACAGCCTTCTACTCACCAACACGGAGACACTAGGGACAGGCCTGGGTCCCATTCCTTTTCAATTAAGAGAGCTGAAAGGGTACTTCATCACTGTAATTATGATTTACTATCAGTCTATATGGGAGCCCTCATTCTGACATATGGGTGAGACTAGCAGGCAAATATTGTCTGTTAATGAATGTGTGTGGGCGCAAAACCACGTTTACTATATATGGATCTGTAAGTTTTGCACATAAGTGCTGGAGAGATGCATCTATTGCACTGAGATGGGACATGTGTCATCCCATTATCAGATCATTAGGCCCGTCAGGGGCCCGCTCCCGTCTCCTAACTTCATAATGATGAGACTTAATGTCTGGCATATGCAACGTTGACATAATGGTTGTCTCATTCTATTATCTCATCACTAAGCATGTTTGGTGTGGGAATGGTAATGAAAATAAAAGGAATGGGAGCAGTTGGGTGGGACAGATTGTCAAATTGTGGACATCAGCAAGGAGAATACAGGAGAATAAACATGCTGAATAAACATACATACACAGAGAACCTTGAAACATCACACATCGAAATGCACATTAACACTCAGTCCATCATATGGTTCCCCCCTGTATCAATCTTCCATCGTCCTTGACCAGAGGACACATTCATACACACCCACAGAGGGTCTCTCATTTCAAGCAGCCCCACACGGTCCCCACTCTCCAGTAAAGAGTCATGGAACACTTCATCATCAATATTCCCGACTGCTTTCAGTCTTCTTGGTTTACCAAACACCCCGTGTTTCTTCCCCGTGTGTGAGCAGCAACTCCGAGTCAGAAGATGATCTGTCCAGACGGGACAGTTTACTCCTGAGAAGTTATTGGCGTCACAGTTACTCTTGGAGCCAGCGACACCGGCATAAGTAAGCCATATTGACAAGCAGCTTATGATTATGATGCAGGGTAGTGAGGGTTAGTTATACCTCTGAAAGTCTGTGCACATGCAAGTGTCTAAGGATCCGTTGGGTGACCTATTTAATTCTGTGTTACTTCAGCATGTGACGATGCGACAAAGTGCAGGGAGACGAGCCTCGAGCGCAGGAGACAGCCATTTGTGCGTTCATCCCATTTGAGACAGAGCGAAAAAGAAAGGTGCCCTCTAGGCTAGATGAAGGGAAATCAGCGTTTGTTTTTGGGGCTGTCTGGTCGGGACGAGACTCTAACAGGGCCTGATGAAGTTATTGTTTCAGGGTCTGCCGGGTCAAATCAAAAGTGACATGTGGTTTTAGAGCCAATTTGGGAGCGGGCAGGAGCGGGGGGGATTGGAAAAGAAGAAGCCCCTGCATGACAAGCAATCACAGCACTTAATATGACAGAGCTGGATGTGGCGCTGCAGCAGAGGAGAGGGTGTGCGCGAGTATATAATAACTTATGAAATATGTCAGTGAAATGACCTTTACGTTCGTGATATTTGGCCTTTTCAAGCAGTGTGTATTTGCCCAACTTTTAGTTACATATGCCTTTCACTCTGTGTGTTTGTATGTGTGTTTCGACAGCTCACAGTATGTGTGTGTGTGTGTGTGTAGTAGACAGCACAGCACACAGGGTTTGCATATTGATGAGGGTCTATTGTAGCAGTTTTAGGGATTGCTGCCTCACATCTCTCTCCGGTGCTCTTAAGGTGACAGGCAAAAAATGGGCAGAGGCTTGGGATGGGACGATGAAAAGATATGTAGGTCTTTGTGTATTAGACAGATGAGGTAACAATTGCAAGGCTGTTCCGCATATTCAAACAACACTTAACAGCCATGCTAGCTGCCCTGATAGGCTATACTTGACAATACTAACAGGCTGATGATTAGCAGTTAAAATGTTTACTATGTTCACAATCTTAGTTCAGTGTGTTAACATTAGCATTAATGCAAAGAATAGCTGGGGCGGATGGGAATGTTATTTTGGACGTTCTTGGTCATAAACCAAATAAAATTTTGACCTGATTATGGCACTAAATGGAAAGTCAGAGGATGATCAAAGTCCTCACAATTGATCCTGAGGAATTGCACGTCCGTAAAAAATTCTACTGCTATCCTTCTAATAGTTGTTGAGGTATTTTGGTCTGGACCAAAATAATGGACAGACCTACGATGCCATCCATAGAGCCACGCCCCTAGCATGGCTAAAAAGACAGGTTACCCTGTAAAGCTATGGACTGTTAGTACCAGAGGCTCAGACAGCTAATGTAATCAGCTGTCGCCCTCCTAACTCTAAGTCCCTATTTCATTTAAATCCACGTAGTGTCCTCTCATAAAATCCAGAGGGGAATATGGAATCCACAATGTAGCACACAGTGTCCCTCAAATTTGTCACAACAAAGTGTAGTAAAAATAGCTCTAAAGGGATATAGAAATGTGCTGGAGACTGAGAGCAAAGCAACATAAAGAAGTGGAGGGGCAGCCTGAGGAGGACTGAGCAGTCAAACATATATTGTACTTCTAAGCATGTGAATCCTCCTCGACTAGAAATCGTGCTTCAGAGTTGCTGCGGCTTAGTAAATCTTTGCTGCTGTCCTACAGCCGAGGGAAAACACAGTATCCTGGCTGGGAGCTGTACTGCTGCTTAAATAGGGCATCTGGGTAAAAGAAGGCAGACACGACTATTTCCAAAGGCATTACCATCCGCGATCACACGGTTTCTGTTGGATCACCCAGGGGGTTTGGTGGCTGATAGCCTAGGAGGCGTTACAGCTAGAGTGAGAAGCCCTCTGATAAACTGTAAATCATCACTATTAAAGAAACTGATATGTAACATGTCATTTACTTTCTTTTGGTACTGGCCATAAGGCAGCTCCTGAGTTATCGAATGCCTGAGAGGGAGGCAATGAAGAAAGAAGAGGTTGGACAGGGACTGAGAGAATGGGGACATGAGAGATGACAAGAGCAAGGGAGGATGACAGACGAGCAGGACAGAGAAAGAGCGAGCCTGCATGAGGACAGAATGTCAAACAGACAGAGCGAGGGCATGGAGGGAGGGGCGGAGGGAGCGGATGACGGGCTTGATAAAAAAGAACAAAAGGAATCATGTAGTTGAAGACTGTGGCTGAAGAAGAGAGAGAGAGACATACAATAATACATGGGAGTAAGATGGTAAGAAAGAAGTAGGAGGAATAGTGAGTTAGTGAGAACAATGGCAAGAGATAGCACAATGAGGTAGAGGATATTGAATGCTTGGCGAGTCACCTCCAGCTTCCCTACTCTTTTTTCCAAGTGAAGCCATGGTTGACCGTGTGGTTGTGTCCCTGAGGCCATAGCTTCCTGTGTCTGGGTTGTTTGACCAGAAAAGATGCTCATGGATGAAGGAAGGATAGAGTCGACCATTTAACCAGGGTTACTAATGCGTTACCAGGACTTGTGCTGAAGGGGTGGAGTGGGGGTGATCCAATAGGTATAGTTTTTCTCCCTGTATTTTCTGCAGCTGATGGTTTTATCTATACTTATTCTTCCCCATATTGGCATCCCACCTCTCCATGGGGACAACCCGCCATGCCACTTGAAATGTCCCAAAAGGAGTTGAAAGCTGTAATAAACCAGGATGTCTTTTTATTCATTTTTAATTGTGTCTGGTTTTACTGAGCTTTTTCTCTCGCTTCTAAGTTTAAGTTTCTGTAAAAAGGCATCACCTCCTGTGTGTCTGAGGATTTCTCTAATGAGCGACCACAGAGTTAAAAGGTTTTATCAGGTTGATACAGGTTGCATCACTCTTGTGTGATGTCTGTTACAAACACTTCTTCAGCCAAAAGTGAACTGGAGAGTAAGCAGGTATAGCAACTCTCCGGTTGCAGCTCTGCATTGATGCACCATCCTCCTCAACTTTATTTCTGAAGATAGAGAGAAGTGGCTGGTCTCAGATGAGTTGTGGTGGGTAATTACTAGCTGAGCCGAGCCAAGCTAGGGGAGTGAGCTGGGCTTGGGCCACGTTCGGTGTGCTAATCCACAGATTGCTTGTCAGAGTCTGTGGAATGGCTGTATATGTCTGCTACAACCCCCAGAATGTAGGTGGGGAGTACGGGAGGGGGCGACGGCGCTTAGCCCCTCCCCTGGTTATGAGTAGCTAACCCGGAGGCCGAGGGAGATTGAAGGGGGGGTGGGTATGAAGGATGATCTAAGCGTACCCATCCTCAGTGGAGGGGATATGAAAAGGACTGCAGCTGGAGAGAGCGGCATCTCTCTCCCTCCGCCGTCATCATTACGCCTCTCTCATCCTCCCTCTACTCCTGTTATCTCACCGAGAGGAGTGATGCCATATGGTTGTAAGGAGCTTCTATCCGAAATGTTTTCTCTTAGCTGAGTCGCAGGGTGGGAGGGATGGCCCAGAATTCACCTCAGTCAATACACCGCTTTGTGATGTGCAGAGCAGAAAGTTGGACCGTTCGCACGCATCTTTATTGGTTTGTGCTCACAAATCCTTCATGCGCCTGCAGAATTTCTAGTATCCCTATCAACAAACAAGAACTCCCCCAATTTCCATTTTCTTCTCCACAGAAATAAAAGAAGCAGGACGGAGAAAGACTGGAGCACAATGGGGGTGGGATGCTGACAAAGTCGATTATGAAGTGTTCCCAAGTTATCTCCTCGGCACAAGGCTCTCTTTGGTAATTAAAAGCGTTTTGCTTTTTTATCCTCAGAAGTTGGGCTAGTTTGGGTAGAACACTATGAATTAATTGTGTTTGACAATGAAGATGAGAGGCCAAATGTGGCATGAAGCTAGACTGAAAGCCTTGTGAGGCAGCGTGGAGCCCTGAGGTCCTTGAAGGCTGCTGAGGTCGCCGAGATTGTGGCGGCGACTCTACAGGGCTCTGGAGAGAGTAGACCGGATTTAATCAGATGTGGCTCTATCTCTGATGCTATAGCTGTACATAGATCTTAGGGAGGTGATACTGTCGAGGAAGAGACACAGAGAGATGGCACAGCGGTTAGCTCAGGAGAATTGTCTCTCTTTTTATGCACTCCTACTGCGAGTCTGCTGTTTTTAGGCCATTTCATGGTGGGGGACATTAAAATAACAGCAGAGTCCCTTCTTTCAGCCGCTTTTCCACTGATGAGCAAGCATGTTAAAATTCATATAATTTCCGCCAACTTCCGTCAAATATGGCCATGACTGTGCAGGAAGATCAAATGAGAACAAGATAGTAACTCAGCAGGGTACAAAGCTCACCATGGGGCTGCTGCAAGACAGACTCAGACGGATTTACGCTCTGTTGAATGCAGCCTTATGTGAAAGAATCTCTGAAATGAAGCCGGGATCATCATGAATAGTTGATCTGGACCAACGCCTGGTCTGGAGATGTTTATTTGGGCTCTGGCCCCACACCAAGTGGGAGGACTTGATTGCCTTTGATTAGTGAATAGGGGCGCTCACACCAGACTATAAAACCCTGAACATTAAACATAGTTCTCCAGCTTTGCACTAGCTTTTAGGCCACAGATACCAGGTGTTGGAGTATTCCTCACTGCACTGATGTAGCTCAACGCAGAGCTTGATCGTCATGTTGTTTGGGAGCTCCAGAGGGATTGACTCCTCAACAGAAGAAGATATAAAGCTCCAATTCTTCGAGGAGCTTTATTCGCTTCCTTGCTCATCTGCTAAAGGGAAAAGCTAAAGGGAGTTGATTCTTACTGGTTATTTGTAATCTTTGTAAGCTCCCCGATGAGATCAGGAAGCAGCAACACATTATTATTGCCTCTAGAGAAATGCTCGTCAGGTTTTTGGAGAGGGATGGCGTTAACAGTCGAGGAGAAAACAAGAGGAGGAACAAAGCAGAGGGAGGGGCAGGAGCAGAGCAGAAAACCTGGAGTGACAGATCCATCACAAGCCGAGAGAAAGACGCAGGGAGAAGAGGATGCGTCTCAGTAAGTTTTGGCACGGATAGAGCTGTTGAAAACTTTTTGGCACCCTGACTTTTCCCCTCCATTGGGTCCCTGTAATGGCTGCCGTTTTGGATTTAGTCAGCGGGCAGAGTCGGCTAGAGATGCCGGCTCTGATCTGCCTCACACCCGGTAGCGGAGATGGAAGAATGAGCCTCGGAACGAGATGCAGTGACATAGCCCGGCGCCACAGCAGAGCTCTCCTCCAGGACACTGCTGGCTCCATTGACTTCCATTACATCCCAGTGTGACTAAAACACCGATCCGTGAGAGCCATGAGTGATTAGTGCTCTTATTTTGTTCCGAGGGAGGTGGGGTTTTTCTATGCTCGTTGAATTTCACAGAATTGATGAAACATTAAAGGCACTTGGAGAGGAGACCTGTGGGGCTGATTGTTACGTGTACTCTGGTCAAGAGCCTTCGATGCGTTCATGTAATAACATCACCACATGTCGGAGACCAAAACCCCATGTTGGTAACACAGCCTGGACTATTACTGGATTACAGGATGAACGGTGCAGGCTGTTTACCACATGGCAGTCTGTAACTCTCATTCAGACATTCATACACCTTTCACCCTGCAGAGCAAATGACATGTAGCACAGTACACTCAAAGCACGTTCCTCAGTGGTGAAAACAATAAATGTTAAAGGGACCTCAATTTCAAACACATTTCGTTGAAGTGATCCAGAGCAGAAACGTCATTTTTTGAATTTGGCGTTCAGTTACTTGCTTTGTTTTAACCCTCTGAGTTTTGCATCACGTGGAAGTGGAGACAAGGGGAGCAAGATGCCAGCAGGAGATTTGTTTCTTTTAGTAGTAGTTAGAACTTAGTTAGCTTTTTTTATTTCGTTTTGTTTTTTTTGTCCCAAGTGATCGCCGCAACCTGTCCAAGTTCTTCCAAATACTGACATCCAGGTCCAATTGCGTTCGAATGTTAAACATCATTTATAACAAGGTTATAACTGAGGGCTCTCTGAATTTGTCACCAGCAGGGCAAAGCTGGAAGTGTCTCGAATGGTTTCCAATTGGCAGCGGAGGGTGGGGAGTCGTGAGAGAAGCCCTCAGCGGTTAGTGTGGGTGGAGTTTGATTTGCTGTTAGGTGGTTAGATTCTGCTTAGACGTTTCTTAGCTTTATGTTCTAGCCGTTTCCTCATCAAAGCAACAGCTTTAACCCTTTGAGTTTGGAAATGTCCCCTAATCCCCCTCATTATTCTAGACTAACAAGTCTTATATGCAAACAGTATCTCATAAATATCGAAACCACTTTGCCTTTTCAGTCCATGACGTGTGTGTGACATTTCTTTCACGAATCCAAACAAATAAGCAACATTTTTTTCTGAGCGCTCCCTGATCAAAGACCTCACTTGAGGCTTGATAGGGATTATTTGTTTATTTCCTCTTGCTACTTTCTCAAGGCTCTCATGTAAATTATTGGATGCAGATTCATTTAAAACTATAGAAGAAAGAGAATAATGCATTCCGTTCTAAGCTCATTCTCTTTAGACTTTCATGGCATGCACAAATCATTTTAAAATTGGATAAGCCATTTTTTATTGATCCGATTTTTCCTCCAACTTTAATCTCCCAAGTCTTTTTGATTCTTATTTGTGTCCTAACTTCTGCTGGGGAACTTAGGACAATTATACAATACTATAAGCTTTAAATGAATGATAATCTCAACACATCTCTTATACAAAACATAATGCAAACCTAAGTCTAAGAGCTTTGGGACATTCTAATAATCTACACCAAAACCATCCATTTATATAGTTTCTATATAAATTATAGTTGTTTGACACTACCAGACTTCCCAAAAAGCACAGAAGTGCATGAGAAATAAATGTCTTAAATGCGTTTATTGCAACGCAGAAACTATTTTAAGACTCGGCCCCATTCAGCTGTCTTTCTGATTTATTTTACTCCTCTCTCTTTTTCTCTTTCTTTTTTGTGAATCAACCACCTTCAGCAGCACAAACACACAGCACAAGACAAAGACAAAGAGGTTGGGACATTCGGCACTCAAAGGGTTAAAGAATCATGGCTTTGTTGGTGCCACACTGGACACTTGTGGCATTAGTTATGCGTTACGTCGGGGCGGGAAATGCTCCGCGTGCTGCAAATGAAGGCAGACTGATTACTGAACAAACACAACAGTCCCTTTAACTTTTAGTGACTTTCATGGGGCATTCTTTTCTTTTTTCTTCTTAGAAATCCAGTGATCATTTTTGTTTTCATGAATGACTCAATATAGTCGATGCATATTCACATTCAGCCAACAAAAGACACAGGAAAGAAGCAAACGGAATCAATAGGCTATTTACATGTCGTTAGGTTATTGGGGGTTATGTCGGGTTATTTGGGGGTTAATTCTCTGAAGAGATGCAGCCCCAGTTTAAGGTGCTTTGGATATGGTCCCTTGGATATTTGCATACCAATGCTACAGAATATTAAAAACTATATACTGTGTTATTTTTTTGCCAATTATTACACAGTAAACTGCCTCAACTGGGCAAGCTGGGCTGTACAATTTAAGCAAATGTATGGTTTTCACACACCAATCAAGATAAGGAAGAATTCAATGGAATGAGTTATAATGTATCAGCCGATTACTGCTGGGCATGTTAAATCTGCAGTGGATTGAAGGGGACCTGCAGTTCTGTTAGAGAGCCAAATCACAATCACCCCTGTTGCGTGGCACTGCACCTCCTCCAGAGTGGTGGTTAACGGAAGGTTAAGCGGTTAGATCATTAGTGGAGTTAAAGGGATTTTATTACCTTTGTCGAGTAGCCACTCGTCAACTACCCGACCAAGTCGGTATGGGATTCTTTGTCTAGCAATAGCCAGGCGCTCATTATCAAAGTTCCCTTTAAAGAAATTTGGAAAAGACAAATTAAGAGAGGTTACAAAGACATCTGGAAGTTGAAAGGTTAGAGGTTAGAAGGGCAACATGGCAAATGTTTAGCAAGTTATGTACTTTAAATCAGCTTTAGTTAGGACAGGAAGAACTTGAGGATGTGTTTTTGGGCTGGTTTGTTTGGTTAGACAAGTTAACAGCATTCTAGTTACCTTGAGTTTAAGTGCTTGTTTTTTAAACAGATTTATGAATTATTTAGATATAGTGTGACTGCATTTGCAGAAACTAATGATATCCGCAAAGTGAATACAATTTAGAAATGCATTAGCAGTAATGAAGTAAGTTTAGCTAGAATCACACACAGAAACATCAATCATTGAACAACATAATTACTTCACTGTGAAGGAATAAAGCAGAAAAAAGATATTTCAATGTCAGCAACAAAGCATTGTTATTTCACATGTGATAATCACACAGCACTAAAACACATTTCATGGTTGTTTCAAGGAAGACATATTTTGGTTGCCAGTGCACACAGAAAATCATCACCTTCCAAATCCGACAACAGGATGGCATTCTTCCCATGGAGCATCACTTCCCTTTGGATCAGACGGCTCTACTTCAACTGAAGCGAAAAGGATTTACTGAAACTGTCACCACTGTTTTTCTCTTCTTTTCCCCTCCCCTTATGCAATAATTGAACCCTTCTCAGTGGCACTTGGCAATTAGCATCACTTCATCAGCGTGTCAAAGAAGTTTCATCACCGCTGCACAAACTTATTATCCCTCACTTCACTTCAATCAACCTCTGGGTCATGCTGTGTGCATCTCCAGCACTGTCAATAGAACCGGAGGCGGAATTAGGCAAGATGGTGGCTGATGAAGGCCGGGCTGGGGGTTTGATGAAGCCTAATGTGGTGGCAATGTCAGAGGCTTAATTAGGCCTCATTGTCTATGTCGAAACGGCAATCTTAGCAGATTATAGTCTATGCTAGCTCAGTGATTCACAAAAAATGGGGTCAGGGAATCCCCAGGCATCCTTGAGGAGGGACAAGGTTCTGGGGGGTTCCCGAAAAATTAGGAAGATTCTGTTATCATTGTGATTTACTGGAATTTACTTGGACGACTGTGGCTCAGTGGTAGAGCAGGGTTGTCCTTCAATCAGAGGATTGGCGGTTCGAGTCGAGCAATTTGGGCTTAATAAGCAAGACACTAAACCCCAAATTGCTCCCGCAAGCTGTGCCTGTGGTGTGTGAATGGGTAAGAATGTTAGAGTCCTGATGGTAGGTGGCACTTTGCATGGTAGCCCCTGCCATCAGTGTATGAATGGGTGTGACTGATGACATCTAGTGTTAAAGCACTTTGAGTGGTTGGAAGACTAGAAGAGTGCTATACAAGTACAGTCCATTGACCATTTATCCAATTTACAACATTCATGAGTGAGAAACTATATAAAAAATGTGTCACCTGCCACTTACAAGGTGCTAAGGGCTCTAAGGGCGCGTTCAGACCAGTCTTGGTTAGGCCAGTTGAATCGTTGGTGCGGTTTGTTTGGGTTGGTGTGACCGCTGGACCTCGAACCCTGGTGCGGAACAAACAACCGCTCTCTGGACCACCTCAAAAGGGCGGTCTCGGACTGCTGACAAGTGGACTCTGGAGCGGTTCATTTCTGGTGTGAACACCATTTTAACCAATTACAGGAAGCGTACCATTTATGTGTAATTCCGGTAAAAAATCCTTATCCTGTTTTTTGTTACTTGTGAATTAGTAACCTATTTTTGTCAGGAGACAGGAAGAACCTGGGCTCAGGACAAAGTGAAATGCCTCCTGAATATCTGGACTGAAGAAAACATTTCTCAATTACTCGAGAAGGTGCATAAAACAACCAAGGTATTCAAAATATTCAGCGGTAAAAGGAAATTATCTGTGCAGTCCTCTTAAGACTCCAGATCAACACCAATATGAACAGAACCGGACGGTGCTCCATAATGTACCATGTCCAGATAGAACTTGGGAGGGTTTTGTTGTCTTTTTACATTTCCAACACATGACTTTTGTTTAACAATTTCTGGACCATTTGAATTTTGACTTTGTCAATGCAAACCGGACCAGTTGGAAAACGGAAACAATGTATCATCCTCAGACTAGTTCGCTTCAGGAACCGGACCTTTAGGTGTGAACCGGCCCCACGTAGCCTACAGTATGTACAGTGTACAGTGTGTACTCAATGATCCCCCACTACCTCAAGCACCACAGAACTCAGAAAAATCAAGCTCCAAGTAACCTCCATTTACTCCTGGCTCTGTTAACATGAGCCACTGTAAGCCAAACGGAACCACAGTGTGGTGAAATGGATTCCGTGATTTCCCCCTAAATCAACACTGAACAAAATCTGCTGTTGTCTCTGACAACACAATATGAGCAATTTTGGGCCTGAATGTGAGTCTGACATGGAATGTCGGAGAGCCATTGGCTTATGAAATTGTCTGCGGAGAGACCCGGTAAAGATTGAAGCAGAGCTTGGGACCAAACAGTAAACAGGCGAGCTCTGAAGTCTATCTTGCATCCTAACCAGTGCACTTTGGTTTTGCTCCCCCCACTGCTCTGTGCTGCTGCAGTGATCTAAAATAGACCACCTCTCAGTTCTGCAGTACCTACTTCCACTCCCCAGGGGTCTCTCTACCCACGCATGCCTGCGCAATAATGGCTCACACAGGCGTGTATGTGTACTGTGTGTGTGTGTGTGTGTGTGCGCTGTGTATGAACAGTTTGTGCATGGCAAAGATGCATGCACTGTCAAAAAGATAATAAGAATTGAATGGATAAGGAAGGAGTGGAATGAATGATGGCTGGCATGGCAGATGGAGAAGCAAGCAGGATGAACATGTAACAGCAGGCGGTTCCAACGTACCAGATGACTTAGTGACATTCGTATGTGTCACCTGGAGCTCTCGGTGTTCATGCGTTCATTAATGCGGGTGAGGACTGTCAATAAAGGTGCAGGTCATACACAGGAAGTCACAGATTGCTAGTGGATGCTTTCATCCATCTATAATTTATAATGGCCAGTAATTATGATTGTATTACTTCTAATATACCCTTCTACAGTTTGTAAACAATGATGTAAGTGTACGACCGCAGTTTGGCAACGGAAGTACGCCAAAGTGCAAAAGCTTGGCAAGCTATGTAAGGGCATCAAGCACCAAAGATGGCAAATGCAACCTAAAAAAACTTGACTTTCCAGATCCGTGTGTTGTAAGTGAGTGGGAAGAATGCATTAGCAAGTGGTCAGATAAGTATATGCACTTGGTGGGGAAACCTGGCGTGTAACGTCACACCATGACATAGCATTTTTGATCAGTCCTGTGGAAGTCAACACGTTTAATAGTTTGCAGCTAAAGATTCCAAGGGTGTTTCGGTTTAACGAGTGACTGTGTTAACTGGTGCCTCTTAGCCAAATTGTGCGTGTTTACTTGTAGTAAGAGCAGCTGTTGAAAACAGCAACAGAACATGAAGATGCGATTTAAAAATGTTTACATTTTTTTAATCTAAATTTTTAAATACATACTCATCACTGTTTATTATCTCCGTAAACCCTTTATGTAAGTTAACCTAAGCAACCATGGATGCATTTGCCTGTAAGTCACCAGTTAACACGGTCACTCCTTAAACTGAAACACCTGTTGGTCTGAAAACGGTCGAGATCCTGTCGGAATTCAGTCGAACTTTTATCTATTCTGACCACTGAACATGCAACAACCAGACATGTTGATGCTGGTAACGGTTTTAATTCAATGTTTTAAGCTCGCTAACTAGTCTGGATGGCTGGAGCAAAACATCACTTCCTCTGTCAACATGCGCACGCATATATCTGATGACCTCAATAGCCTCCAGCCCTTTTCTAGCAACCTCTTACCATCCACGATGGCAGCAAACTGTTCTGAGACCTGTACAGCAGCATGTTCGTGTGACCAATTACATCCATGTGTTTTACACTGCACTTAAGATTAGCTAGGTACCACTCTGTCTTCTGGAGAGGAAAGGCAGTGCAGCAATTACAGGGCACAGCACTCACGCACAACCCCACTTTAGAGGTGACATGGGCACTCTGCAGCAATCACTGAAGTAGGGGTGGTGGTGGTTGGGGGGGGTGGTGGTGAGAGGGGTGAGGTTGTTGAGAAAATCCAAATAATATCAGCGTGAAAGAAAAATAGTGGGAGGCAGCAGTCCTTAGTGAGAATGAATCAATCCTGTGCGAGCATGTTCTTCTCCTACTGCTGCATCTGCCACCTCATCCTCAAACCTGACTAAACCTCCTCCCTCTTCCAACTTTCTTGTCTGAGTCACACCGAGGCAGCCCCCAATGAGGGGGGGGGGCATTTTATCAACCGTGAAATAGTTAATGATGCGCATCAGCTGGAGAGATGTAGTTCTCCCTCTAGTGGCAGCCGTTGGACACCGCAGACAGGAAACTACTCCTCAAATGTGTTTTTCCTCTGTGCCTCCTCTGTGGAAGGTTTCCTTCCGTTTCTATTTTCCTTAATCCTTGTTTCACTCACTTATAATATTGTCCTTCCCTTGTTCTCCAACAACCATCCAGCCACACTTCATACTGTCCTTTTTCTTACCCTCCTTACATGCCCCATTCTCTCCTTGAACCTCCACTACTTCCCTCTTGTCTCCAGATTCCCTCCTTTTCCATTATTCCTTATTTAGCTTTTGCTCCTCCTTCTTTCCTCCACAATCATCTCTTTTTATTCGTCCACTCCCCTCAAATTTCTTCCATCCATCTTTGTCCTCTATACCTTAGTTCTACCTTTTGTTTTGTTCACTGTCACTCCATTTTATCCCCCCATCCCTCTTCATTGCCTGGTAACAGAGTGAGTATTATTACAAGGACATTAAATGCAGTACATTGTGACACAGGCACTGCCATCCATTACTACACGCACACAGGGAGACTGACTGAGTGTGTAGTGGGGGAAGTAATAACAGTCAAGTGTGTGTGTGTGTGTGTATAGTATGCAAATGTATGTGTATTCTTTCCCTGGCAAACACTAGTGAGTGACAACATCCTCATCAACGACCGAAAAATGGCGGAGGAATCTACAAACAATGGTTTTGTGTGTCCGCTCCAAATGAAATGATGGACAAGGGGAAGAAAAAGTGATGGCAACCATGGAGAGCAGGATGCGATGTGATGAATGAAAAGTGTGTGGAGCTGTGGGAAAATAATCCCACAAGTTCTATTGGACGGGTTTTGTTTGTGTCATCCACGCTCCGGCTGTCGGAGAATCTAAATTCCTCCGTGTCCTGCTTGTTTGTTTGCATGTGTTTGCGCTCGCATCCTTGGAGAAATAAGTCATTCTGAGTGAAACCAGTGAAACTTTTCCCTTCTCGCCCGGCTCCCCCACCGGCTGAAGCCTGCTCTGCATGAGAATGGGGGGATAGATTAAACAGCTGGCCCCCCCTCCCCTCACCGTCATTATCGCACTCGCTCTGCTCCCAAGACTATTCCCTTTGCTGGATGTGAAAGAAAGTAAAACAATGCTATCGGACCTGGTGCTCAAAGAAAGAGAAAAATTATCTAGACTCAAAACTTTTGAAGCATTTATTATTCTTAAATTGCCAACCTTCTCTAATGGACATTACACAGTGGCTACAGTATGATTAACATTATCTCACTGTTGAGATGAAAGAATGCCTTTTCAACCCTTTTAGATCACATCCCATATTTAATAACATGCAACAATAATTACAAAAACTCAATTTCTTTATATTTTTGTATCAAAATCCAATCATCTTGTCTTCCTGTAAAACAAAATATGACGTGTGCTTAACTAAGCTAGGGACGGCCAATTTTAGACAACATTATAACCCCGCCCACCTTGTAGCAGGCCAATCAAATGCAAAGCACTGACTTGAGTTTCCCTGGGACTTTGAAGGCCCATTGCACAGATTTATTTTACATGTCAAAGTTAAATTAGTTAGTCAAGGACAGAAATTCTCAACAGCTGTATATCGGTTTCGGTGAGTGTCCAATTAAAAATGCTATTTGCATCATGGGAAATGCAGGATTCTAGGGATTTGTAATGATGATGAGGTGCAGGGAAACATCATGTCTCATTCACAATAAACTCAGAAACTCGTCTCTGTCCTGGATTGTGATGCATTAAGTAATACGGGATAACACGATAATACAGGTATCATCCCTTTTACTGTTAGCCGACATGTAATGTGCTCACTTGCAGCAGCCACAAGCCAGTTATTTGGTGACAACATGGACTTAGCACCAATGAATAACTCCATTCCAGTCTAAGGCTTGGTAGTTCAGACGACAGAAAGAGACATTATAGGTATTTTGTTAATGATCTACTACAGCAGGAATTCTCCTATGCTCCTATGAATTCTCCTATGCTCCAATTACATCAGACATGCTGTGTAATTGGTGGACATATGGGCAAAAAGCTTGTGCATTCTAATTAGAAATGCATATGAATAGTTTATCTTAAATCAAATATAAACCACGGTGTGAGCCAAAACATCAGAGGCTGGTCCCTACTTATCCACACCAGTCATGTATGTGTGGCCAGCCAACACGCCTGCGGCTCTGGACCGCCCGAGGCTCAGAGCCTCCCCCCCCCTGAAACACTGGTGGTATCTCCTCTGTGGGAGCCAGAAACCTATCTGTCCTCCCTCCCCGTGTTCGCCGCCTGGAGCGTCGGCCGGATTAACAGCCATGACGGGACCCGTCCTGGGCAGGTATCACAGCTGCTGTGCTAGGGGGCAGGGCAAGGGCATGCTGATTGACTGGCACTTCAGGGAGACACAAAGCGAGCTGGAGGACGACAGAGAGAACCGAGCGCCGTGCTCGGAGAGTAGAGCGTCTTGTGTTTCTGTCTGTCTGGGGGGGCTGGGTTCTAGCGTGCTGATAATCCAGCATATGAATCCCACACTGTTCCGTCTCGCTCTGTCTCTGTACTGTACATACAGTATGTGTGCGTCTGTGTTACACGCGAGTATGTGTGTGTGTGGAGACCCACCAAGGAGCCAACTGTATATCATGTAGCTCTGCAGGCAGCCAGATGCCCTTGTACAGGACACCCACATCGGAAATCCATCCACAAGAATGAAGATTACACTGGAGATGATTGGCCACCAGCCATCTCGCTCTCCCTCCCTCTCACAGAAACCGCTCTCTGTCGAGCTAGCCTCATTCTGTTTTTCATTAGGTAACTTTAGATGGATCGCTCTCATATCCACTGGATGTTTTGGAGCAGATGGGGAGAAGAACCACTGCCCTATTCACTGTAGCCCTGCGCTAGCTTCTGAATTCATCCCTGTAGAAATGTCCATTTTATCAAACATTCTTGTCTGTTATTAAGTCCTAGAAGTCTTATTTTCTTAAAACAAGTATTTCCTTTTTAAATACTCCTTTGGTTTAAGAGTCTGGGTAAAGCTTCAGGAGGCAGGACATGACACGGATGAAGTTGCGGTTTTCAACTTAGTTATAAACAACCGAGTCTCTTGCCGTTCCTCGAATTTTTCTGACCTTACCGACAGGCCCTTACCGACAGAAGTCCCCAAATATCGCCGTCTCTCCAATTAGTCATGACTCTTCTCTTCAGGGTGTTTGTAATCTTCCGGTTCACCACCTGCTATGCGATGGAAACGTCATCAGCGCGCAGTGAATTCTCCAGACAATGACCGGCTCTATTCACTGATTCATTAAACAGACTGGAGCTGGCAGAGTAAAGTCTGTTTAATGGCCTGGTCCGGGTGATTTGGACATTTGCTTTCTCACATACAGCTCCTCCGGATAATACGTTTCAGGGTTGCAGTGCATGTGTGTAAGGGGCTTTTAATGAACAGTTAGATTTGTCTTAAAGAGGTGTGTAGGATTTAGTGGCATTTAGGGGTGAGGTTGCAGATCGACATTAACTGAATAACACTTTCTGAGCGTGTCTGAAAACTACGATGGCCTTCAGCAACAAAAAAAGGCTCTCTGTAGAGCCAGTGTTTGTGCGTTGTGGGGTACTGTAGAAACATAGCGGTGCAACATGGCGGACTCCGTGAAGACGACCTGCTCCCTATGTGGATATGAAGGGCTCCTTCTAAGCTAACGAAAAAATGATTCTTAGTTACGGTGATGATACACCAATGAAAACATATTTCATGAAAACATATTTCATATATATATATATATATATATATATATATATATATATATATATATATATATATATATATATATATATATATATATATATATATATATATATATATATATATTATATTCAATCTCCGCTAATAGATCCCACTAAATGCTACACACTGGTCCTTTAAGAAAAAAAGACTTTAAGGCCTCAAAACTAGATAAAACGTACACGAATAGACGTGTTTTAGGAGTGTATTTTTATCTTTTCAGCCAAAGAATGCAGGCAAGTTGTGTTTCTTCATGTGAAACGCGCAGGAAAAAGAAGCGGTTTACCTACCCACCACACTCCTTTGTTCAATGTAAATACATCACCCACCGCTCGTGTCAGTGTGCGTTTGAAACAAACGATATCTCACTGCTTTAACTGCTTGATCATCTTTCATCTGTGCAGCAGTTATCAATTCAATGTGCTCGTTTCCATTTCTTTCCCTCTCTCTTCTCGGAATCCTCGCCACCTTTCATCTCGGCCACGGTGGATTTGTGCGAGGGTGGCTTGCCGGAGTGAGCCAGGGAAAGCCCCCCCACTCATGTGGAAATCAAAGCTGTCACTTCTCTAATTACCTAAAGCAATCTTTTCCCTCTCCTGCTCTGCACTACTTAGCTGTGTCTGCTCTCTCTCCCCCTCCTCATCATTACTTGCTTCACTATCTATCTCTCTGTTCCCCCTCTCTCTCCATCATCCCATAGCCACAGGCCAATAATTGGAGATACCTTCCAACTGTGCAAGATCCAATCAGAAGGAGTCGCAGAGCACCAGAGGCCCAATAAGAACACGCTGAACGGGGGGGAACTGAAGTGACTCAGCTGGCTGACCTCAATTAACTCTCTCACTTTTTTTGCTGTACTTAACAGAATTTAATAATGAGTGAAATCAAAATCCAAACTTTGACAGATGTCAGTTATATATTGTATAAGATCAATGGCCTAAAAGCACTGGCAGTTCCCCCAGGGGAGTTATTAGACATGCAATGAGACTTGGAAAACTTAATTAATAACTATAAGAATAATGAACATGTTTAATGCATGTGGTAAATTAGGTTAAAGAATTACTGAGCATCTTCATGGTATCATCTGCACCACTGAAACAGGGACAAAGTATTGCAATCCTTTGCTTAACTACGTTCAAAAATGTACTTAACGTTACTGTGATGAACTTTGAACAGGTTACGTAACAGTTTCAATTTAATACTGATGCCTTTATATGACCTAAATAAGTAAACGAGACCATCAGTGTAACTAATACCTATAGTAGCAGTCAAACATATATAGTGGAGTAAAGAGGTCATTTCTACCTTAAATGTTGGAGTGGAAGTTAAAACTAACAGAAAGTTTTTTATAAAGCTTCTAAAATGGAATGACTTAAATCAAGTATAAGTCTCCCAGCGTTGGTGTAATTACAGGCTGTAGCGATGACTCGGTAGATGCTCTGTACTTAGATCGCACTGCCTGGTGCTGCTGCAACAGTGCATATTGTAATTACCTTAAGCACCATTAATGACAAAGAGCACCACGAGCTAGCAGATGAATGAGCGTAGCTGACAGCATATAGAGGTGCTCCTCCGAAACACAAAGACAAAGCAGATGATTTCCGAGGCCACACTGCGCTCTGTGCATCACCCCCACTCATCTACCATCTTCTGCTCGGTGGACCGTTGAAGTCACACAGCGCCGCTTCCATACTCCCTGCTTGGAGCCCGAGCCAGTCAAGTGAAATCTCGTCCACGCTCGGCTAAAGTCTATATGCTTCCAGCCATTTGTCCGACTGTGTCGGCCTGTGCAGAGTGCACCCCTCTCCTGTCCTACTCCTGTTGCTCCTCTCTACTCTTAGCATTTTAACTGCCACCGCTGAGTGCTCTCATATTGCTTTTGCCAAGAGGGAAGCGGTTCTGGACTGCCTCGACCTCCCCTCCTCGCATGTATCTGCCTTGGTTATTCACAATTGGTTTCCTTTTCTCCCTCTCTGAGTGTGGAGGTCGCGAAAGACAAAAGATGGATATCTAGACACAGTGGAGACGCAATAAAAAGGGGGTAGGAGGAAGGAAATTTCCCTGACCCCTTTTTCTCGGAACATTTATCCGAGGAGTAAGAACACCGTAACAGCTCAGTCGGAGGAGCTGCAGCTGACCTCGCTGGCACAAAAGAGAAGACACGTCTAGACGCTCTCTTGTTTCCCCTAAATGCCTTACAGAATCAAAACAGGGCATGACAATAGCCCTGTCTTTGCACTGCGTTTATCTTTCCTCTTTTTGTTTCCTGCCATTGATTCGCGATCAGCATCAAGCGACGTGTTGGCCTACTCAAAAATGAACACTGTCGTGTCTCGGTGCATTTCAGACGCGAGTCGCTTTGTTCGCTAGTAGCTGTAGCAGTAGTTATGAAATTATTACTGTGCATCGCTACATTGTGTGTGTGGGCGGCATGCACACGCTGTACCACACTGTACCGCGTGAATGTAATCTTCTTTGCTGTGACGCAATCCAATTTGTGAAGTGCTTATTATTCAGTAACACGCAAAGCCTCATCCATCACAGCAGTGACAGCAGCTAGCTTAGAGCGTGCACGCTGGATCTCGCCCCCCTCTTTTGGTTTTTTATTCTACCCAGCCTCTCCCTCTCTATTACTCCCTCTCCTCAGTCATCTTCTCCCTCAGTCCATCATTTCTCAGCAATGCGTCCCGAGCACTTCGCTGTAGAGCACTATTGCTTCTCCTCGCCTCTATCTCCCCTGTCAGTCGTGCCCTCCATCCGTGCCCCCCCACCACCACCACTTCCTCTATTCTAATTCTACTGAACTGCGGTTCGAAACTAAAGCAAAGTGACAGCTTTATGGTAGATCTAGTGCCTGTAAACACTGGAAAGAGAGAACGAAGCGTTAAAGAGTGCACCGTGCCCTCTCATTGGTCATAGCGGCGGGGATACGAGGCGGCAGAATATGTTAATCACAGCCAATACCCCGGCGATGGTGACAATATAACCGCAGTTGTAAAATGCGTGATGATTATCTAAAGCTCAGGGAGCGCCGCAATGACACCCAAATGCCAAGTGTAGTATAAACCCACAGGAAATGGATGGATTTCTTCTCTTTTTTTCCCAGAAGCTCCTCTCTTACCGTAATAACATAATCCGCTGTGGTGAATTACTGCCATCACAGAAATAGTTAATGTGAGGCGATTTGCAAAGAGAAGATGAGATGGAGGGGGAGCGTCAAGACAAAGCAGAGACACAGGAGCAGCTTCCCCATACTCTCTAACAAAGGTATGTACGGGCATGTATATACACCATATAAGCCCGTAAAAGAGCCTGTTTATGTAAATATCTGTACTTGAATAGTCAAACACACACGCCATACACACACTCGGGAACATTTTCTCCCTTGAAGCTCTTTCATCTCCTATTCTTATTCTTTTTGCGCAGGAGCTGCTTCTAGGAGGGGGATTAATGCTGTAGCAGGCCCCCACTCACTAAATCTGACCTCCCTACTGAGAGTGTGAACACCATGATCAGTTCAGGGGTTAACTTAACAGCATCAAACAGTAACGCAGAGGCTAGTTTCACTATGATAATCACAGGATTTGACTAATATGGGTTTCTTAGGATACAAATAAATATACTTTTTAATCTATATTGCTGGATGTTGATTGTTGGATATAGAATTACACACAAAACAATCAAAAGGTAGAAAATGTTGCAGCGCTGTCTCTGCTGCATCATTAGCGAGTACATTCTGGGAAAATCACAGCAGCAACAAAAAACAAAAAAAATTCTTTTGAACTAGCATTTAATAGACAGTCAGATCATTAAAGCCAGACTGTGCAACTTTTGAAAAAGGCCATTACACTTTCTCCCACTTATATGTGAAAAGTTCAATTCTTGGGCAATAAAACGCACCATTATTCTATTCAATACACTCGCGTCACTACAATCTTACTTGGTCTGGTATAACCAGTAGTTTAAATTGGCACACTTTAGGTACATTTAGCTGTATACTGGACATTACTCAGTCAGCTCACTGACTTTGTTACTTTCTGTTTGTGCTACAGTTACAGTCATGTTTTGAACAATGTGTCATTTCTCCATTGAAAAGCCTCATATTCTTGCTTTAATTAAAGTTTGGTGAAGCTCATGAGAATGACGCAGAAGCTACCGACCCCTAAGGCAAAGCTCCATGTTTGTGTGTTTATGGCTATGATAACTGTGTGGGACGAAGGTGACGGCTCTGGCCATGTTCTTTAAGTATGAACATTCTGTGGACGCAACATTTTGAAAATGTCAGAAAATCTCAAGGGCACGGTGTAAAATCACAACTAAACCATTGCAGACTGAATAATGACTCCAGTCGTATCTGCTATCTTTCCTCCCAGCACACGACCAGTAACTAAAGGGATTCGGATGTAAAATGGTGAAACTGCAGTCCGTATGGCACCGCTGCAAACATCTGCCTTTTTATCTGTGGCCAGGCTCGAGGTGCTCAGTGGGACACATGGATGCTGTTATTGAGCCCGTCTGCCATTTTGGGGACGTGGGAGGTGGGCTGGCCCAATAACTGTTGCTGCGGGACCCACCGGGGACGCATGACACACTGGATTAGCTGGCTGGGCGCTTCTCTGACACGTTTTGTCTGCTCTCTATCCATCAAATGGGTACATGCACACACGCACACATGCAAGAAAGAAAGAAAAAAACACACCAGTGCATGATGCGTGCACTGTCGCACGTAGAATAAGACACGGACCAAAAAGACACACACACACACACACACACACACACACACACACACACACACACACTCCCTGAGGACTACAAACATCACTTTGTGGGACATCAGGAGACGTGTTGCTTTGCTGTTGAATGTGCCTGACCCGAGACAACGACGTTTGCTGTCAACATCCTGTCTCTCCAAATCATCACCCCGCAATGGCCTTCTGTTCATAGGCCAGCTGCTGGCAAGCCTGGGCCGTACTGCTGTATGCAAGCCAGTCCCAATCCAAGCCCTGATTATTATAGTGTGTGTAAATATATGTATCAAAAACAGATACAGAAAGAACCTGTCAATGGGAATTTTACAGTTCTTAGGTCTACGTGACGATAAATTCCATATCAAATGCACAACTGCGAAGGCATCCATACGAGACTTCCTGATGTGGGTCACAACAGTCCCAACAGGGAGGGACATTTCACAGGAAACTTCACTTCCTTGTTAGAGGAACCAGACAATTTTGGCACCTGCAACACTTTACAAATGTCCCATTGAGGTTTTCTTTCATGCCAACTTGTTCTATTTTCCTCTAAATCCGGCTCACACGGACATTTTAGGATTCAGTGTTCCACTGGGACAGCATGGCGATGATATTGCATAATATAAGCATCAAGAAAACTGAGTAGGTCTGAATGTGTCGTGAGTATAAAGTATTTTGTCCCGTTTAGAGAATCAGAAGATGCCTAAATCTTCAATCTGGGTCACGGGAACTTGATTCAACAAGGGAACTCCCCCTCTTTCTTTCTCCCCTCTACAAAGTATTACCTCTCTATCTCTCTCTATCTCTCTCTCTTTACACACCTCCTGCCTCAACCCCTCACTCTTTCCCCTTACATTTTTTCCTCCGCCCTTTTGTGCCTCCGCCTCACCCAAGGTTTTGCTTCCCTAATGTGTACATCTCTGTTTCCCCCAGATGCTGACGACTGGAACCTTCAAAGCGTGTGCCGGAGCCTTCAAAGCGGGGCGCCCAAAAATAGTTTGAGTGTATCTAGCTCTCATAAATGAATCTTATCTATTCTACACACCAAAGTCCCCCCCCCCAACACCCCTCTCTCTCCTTCATCCATTTCCTTTTCGCAGTCCCCGTAACCTCCTAAAACTTCAGACGGGCTCCAGCCCCCGGCAGACAAGCGCAAAACTCAACAAAAACAACAACAAAACAACACTCTTCAATTCTTGATCAAGCAGAGGAAAAGGAAAGAAATGTTTGACAAAGACAACAACTGCGGCGCGGAGGGCGGAAGGGAAGAGGAATAAAGGGAATGCAATATAAGCTGTGCATTACTGTTTCCTGATGAAACAAAACAGAGATTTGGATGATGACATTCACTTGCCGATGTTAACAGGCAGCTTCGCTGCTGTTTTCTGAGCGGTTTGTGCTATTGTCCTCTTCGGAGCGTGTGCCGTTGCAGAAAAAAAGGGCCACATTTCCATCATAATAAGAAGTGAAGAGAGTGAACCGTCACAGGGCGCTTCCTCTCCTGGCTGTGATGTATGCCCCTCAGTCTGGCCTCGCCACGCTGACGGATTCGCAAGAGAATGCACTTTTCTCAACGCCAAAACAAAGCCTCAAAATACGGGATCACTGCTGTGACAGAGAATGTCACCGTCCCATTGCTCTATATGTCAACCGGGGTAAATATCATGGCCACATTAGCGGCACCCTTCCTGCTGTTTGCAACAATGACGATACGTAGACGGTGTTTGTTTAGACAATAGAGATGGAACGCATCGACTTCAGCAGGGATGGAGATTTACCAGTCGGACAGCATCGATGTAGAATTAAAAAATGTTTGCAAATTTATGAATGTACCAGAGCTTCGTGGCTTTGAAAACCCTTATTTTTGTATATAGGTCATTCGATTTCCATGGTAGGCAGCAGAGCCTGGTTTAGCCGGGTGTTTACCGACTGCAAACTCATGACGGGAACACAAAATGTCTTCCTTTGAACAACCATGAACAAAGGGGGAAACACAATGGAGAGAGAAATTAATTGAGAGCTTCTGCGCAACCAAAAATAGCCTCATAATTCAGGCCGTAATAGAATACCATGATTATGGTTAAACAACAAGTGAGGGAATTAGCACACTCCCAGCAGTGACTCATCGGGTGTATGCCCTCGTTTTAAGTCTGTATGCGTAATGATGCTACGTCTGGAGCCGAGGCATGACTTATCAACACCTCCGCGTACTTTTCCTAACCTAAGGTGGCCTTTTTACCGTATCCTGCCCGAAACCAATGCTCACCAACCGCATCTCCTGACTGCCATATTTGCATTCTGCTGGCCTCGATTCAATGCAGGCTTTCACAGTGCCAGGAGCTACAATGGTAGACTAAGTGCAGAGAGCTGGATGCTCTTCGACAGGAGATTGCTTGCCTCGGGAAGGCTGCTCGGCTCTTCCAGCCTTTTAGACCAGAACATAATCACCTAGAATAATGCAGGCACGTTCTAAATATGAATGCCATGATAAATAAACCAGACAAATCGCTTTGAGTGGAACATGGGAAGCTGACTTAACGAACAATCCTTTTCAGAAGCTCTTTGTTTCTCTCTCCACTGTGTTACCCTGTTTATCTAACAATTCAATACTGCAAAGGTTCAAATCCAACAGTGATAGCTCCCCGGATTGCCCCTGTTCCTACCTGAGGGGAAACGTTCGATGACCGGCTGGTTGTCCACCTGTAGTGTGGCGTTGCCACCACTCCGCGTGAATCGCACCACGTGGTATTTGCCGTCGCTCACCATCACTGCGCCCTCCTCGATGATTATGTCGTCTGTTCCCACGTTGAAGATCACGCCGATCTTTCCCCGTTCCTATGGACAGAGGAAGATAGAGAACGTTTGAGAAGAATGCACCTGCAGACAGGAGGAAAAGAAATACAAACACATTTGATTTCCCTTTTAAAATCACCTAAACATGAATTTTCTGGGAAACTGATACACCAACCCATCACAAGTATTTTCTTTAAGCTCATGCTTTCAAATAATAATGCTCTTTTCTCCATAAGCAACAGCCCATTGTTATAAAGATCAGCCAACGCCTTCACTGTCAAATGTCCAATACTTTGATTTATGACGAAATACCTGCACAACTACCAACATTAACCTGAGCCTCAGCTCTTTTTGTTTGGTGCTAATTGACAATGCTAACACTTTAAACATTAAGATAGCAAGCATTACACCTGCTAAACATTAGCATGTTGGTCATTGTGAACTGTGCCTTAGCGTGACTGGAGAGTAAAGGCTGTACGTGGGGTCTGGGCTTCGCCGTTGTGAGTAGTTATACTTGTGTACTCTTCTGAGTTGCTCTGCAATTACCCTGGTAAAACGCTAGTTGACGGTGTGGTTTCTTTGCCACTGTGAATGTTACCCTGTTCTTAAATATAAACGGCAATAGAAACTCAGTGTTTTGGTGTTATAAAAAGTTGTTCTACTACACCAAAAATATTTGACACAAGCCTAAAACCACATTTCAGAATATGGAACACTCTTTGTTACTGACTCCTATTTTATATGTTGAACCATCGATACGCAAAGAAACCCCATTCAGAGCTCTGTTCCAGCTGACATCACGTAAAAAACACTCATTGTGTCTCCTGTGAGTGAAATGCATTACACTGAACAGTAGTGTACAGCGCAATGCAACACATGTACATTACAGTCATTTGCCCTGGAGCAAAAATCTAAAGATATTTTTCCTAGATTCACTAAAAAGGCCCTCGCTGTCGATATTCTCACGATGATATGAGCATCATATCTCACACACATCAGCCTAGATGTAAAGAGTACTTGTTAAGGCACCTTTAGTATTCATCAACCCGCTGACCCCCTCCCCTCTCCCATCTATTAGTGTTGACAGCCGCCCACTGCTTCGAGTTTATTACAGTCAACCGCCTACTCTACTCTCATCTCCCGCCATCTCTCTCCTCTCCCGCTGTGGTTCCTGTCCTCAGTCCCAGGGAAAGGTCAAAGTCATTTATGGAGTTACAGTCTGCCAGAGAGGCGAGAGAACACGGGTGAGAGAGAGAGAGAGAGAAACAGACAGAGTACATACCTGACAGCACCATTACAGACTAATTCTCTGGTCTGGCAGTGAATCTTCTGTCGCAGTTTTGTTCTGCACTGCTATAAGATCCAGAGCAATAACCCCCCTGCAGCCCCATACCATTGGCAGGAACACTTCCTGATTGTCACTACCGGTCAAGCTCATTTGCACAAGGGGTCAATTTTTTGGCACACTTCTTCTATCTGCCCACTGCAGCAACACCTTCATTGATCGCATTATCTCATTAGCAATGCACATTTATTTCGCCACCTCCCGTATGCCGAGGTATTCAGAGGTGAGCGTCAGGCTTTGGCTCGCAGCAGTTTTCCATTATTCATGGCCGATTAAGTATTTAAAAAAGGAAAATAAGACGTCCCTATGTTAACGGAACCTAAAATTGCAAGTTAATTGAGTAAATAAGTGCAGAGGTTGTACAGTAAGTTAATGAGCGGGATAATCACAGCCAAATTTATGTGCATCCTAACCACCACTCGGTGCTGAATAAAGTGGTTACCGTATTCAGGCAAGGGCCACAGTATGGCCATGCACTGATGACAACCTCAATTTGGTTATTAATCGAGCATGCTCAAATGGTGGCGCACGTGTACGTGCCAGTGGGGCTGTGATTAATGCGGTAGAGATCGGCTGAATATAAGACACAGTTGAACGAGGAAAATCAATGTGGAAGCAGGAAACAGACTCTCATACATGAAGTAAGTTAGACCAGGATGCGTTCCTCAGAGTGGAGCTTGATGGACTGCTCAACAGATGATCTCATTCTGCAGAGGGAGTTTGAATGTCTCAAATGGCAAAGTGCTTCCAGCTCCTTGGGCACTTAATCAATTGCTTCATGTTATGGACTGACCGTTGCAGTCCTTGCGCCCCGCTCTTCCCGTGCATGCCGAAATCCAATATTGACCCAAAGATACAAATATGAATACTGTCAGAGAGTGATCAACGAGAGCGCGCGTGACTGAAAATGTAATCACCGATACCTTTGAGAGGCCGCGGCAAAGACGAAAAAATGGAAGCGGGCGAGGGGAAATGCTTTTGGATCGAGTGGAAATGCCAGAATCATTTCCATTACCTCCCACACATGAGGAAGCTTGGGATAATCATAACACCTTTGCCTGGAGAATTAATTCAATTTGCCAGGGCAAAGCATGCTATTATGACCGAAAAGCAGAAGGGAGAGTGAATTTGAGTGATATTTACAGAGAGATTAGCATTTGTGTTCCGCAACATTAGGGTTCTTCCCGGTGCTGAGGGAATGTATTGAGCCCATTATGACAGGAAGCCGCTGGGAACCAGTGCTTTTCAAAAAATGATTTTAGTGTAGCGGTAATGACATTTTAATGGCCATTTCCCTTAAGCGAACATATCTCTGGAAACAGAAGGAGAAAAAAAAACTCCTTGAATGACTAGGAGCAGTCAAGCCTGCAACATTGCAATGAAGGGACCGGTAGGTAACCGACAATAAGCCCTGGCTGCTCTTTAAACACCACCGCTTCTAAACTACTGCTTAGTAGCCCTTAATCTGCTTCAGCTGTTGGCTAATGTCAGGAGGAAGAATGTTATGTCTTGGCTCTTTTTTACCCAGAGGTTAGCTCATCTTACTTTTCACTCTGTGGGTCAATCAGTGGTATAAATAGGGGGTCCTAGAGGGAAAGCGCAGTGTTTTATGATACGTGATATGATACTTTTCATTTACATCCGATTTAGTTCAATAAAACAATCAAATATCTTCAATAGTAGGGAGTTAGGGGAAAATGCCTACAGACTCAATGAAAAATTTCAACCAAAATCTGTTTGTTTTTTGTTGCATCAGGTTCAGTTAAAGCTAATATGAGGAACTTTCATTTTGTGTTGATTTTGTTTGTGATCACCAGAGTCCCTCTCATTTTACTGCAACAGTTTGACCATCCCAGTCCCCGTTCTGGTTCTGCCGTGCCTCCCTTCCCTCCAGCGGGCCCAGCAATATGGACTGGGTTCGGGTAGCTTGTCGGTGTGGGCTCCTATCGGGAACCAGTGGAGCACCGAGGTAAAGCTCTGCTCCTGGCAGGAGGAGGGCTGCTGCCATGAGCGGAGCCAGTGGTAAAGCCAGATCTGGGTCTGTCCGTGGCGAGCCCCACTAAAGTATGAGCTGAAGGAGTTTCCAGTGAAGCTACACGATTTCAATGATTTTGCGCAAAATCAGATCTGGTGGTACCGATGACAAGCATTTACAATAACTATATGGAAATAGCCAATCTTCTCTCTGATGGTCTCCTTTTGCTTATGTCGGTCGCATAGAGGCAGAAGTATTCATAACTGGTTAAAAGCTCCTCATGATAACTCTAAGAAACCTCTTGAACATTATTATAATTTCTCAAGCACAAACTTGCTGTGCTTGTCAAATATCTTGATACAACAAAGTTACAATTATTGTTTTCTTTCACAGAGCAGAACCTGCTGATCAGCTTCTCACACAACAGGAAGTTGCCGACAGAGTCAAAAAAAGTTTGTGTAATCCTCTCATTGGTCTCTTCTTCCGTTTTTCTCAAAGACAAAGAAAATTGGCTTCGGAATTCTGTGCAGCAGCCTGAGAGAAGGAGCAGCGCTGGAATACGGAGAGCGTTCCGAAATCATTTCAACATGACCTTGCAAGGTGCGAGAGCGCGTCGAGGTAAGGCGCTGTTTGCCAAATGGGAATGAGACGGTGCCAGAACGTGGCTGCAGATTTTTCAGGCAGCCTCAGAGAGCTCTCGCTGATCGAGCCGAGCAGAAAAAGGAAGAGGGAGCGGCAGAGGAGGAGCAGCGCGGGGCCGACAGAAACAACTGTGCGATAAAAGGACAGAGGGCACCTTGATGATCCTTCGGGGCCTCAAGGTGCTCTGAGATCAAAGCTCCTTTTGAAGATGTCGAGATTTCGTTCGCTCTTCGCAGCGCACATTGGTAGTCAATTAAGAGGGGGGGGGGGACAGACAAAGGGACAATGCGTTTTTGGAGGATTTTAATTCTTGGTTTCATGTCTTTACAGACAGCTCAATCATGATTCTTCTCCAGCACCCCTACAGCTTCACCTCCATACACTTCTTCTTGATCTATTCGCATTTCCTCAACGTCTCTCATCTCTGCGTTTCCCTCTCAGATCTGATACATGAGGCTCCAAACAGGCGGATTAGAGCGAGAGACAACAACAGAGAAACAACCGAGGAGCGACTGCTGGGTGGACTGGAGGGTGCATTCAGCGGTTCACTATTGACAGACACAGTTATTTAAATCAGTCAAGGGGTTCGGCATTTTGCTGCGTCGACGCACCTCGAGAAAACGGTCCAGGAAAACGCGGCTGACCAGTTCGGGGATATGCTGATGCCTGTGATTTGGTTTGACAGATTTCATTTTAATAGCCCAGCGTGCAGTGGAAATGCAAACTATTCATCAGCCTCGCTCTCATTTCCCCAATAATGATCTATCACAGCCTGTATCTGCTTGAGCCTAACTTGATGTACCAGTCTAAGTATGCGGAGCTGCAGTATTTATTAGCTTATGAATCAGCCAGTAGAGCGGCATGGACAGAGAAATTACTGATAAATAGGTTTTCACTGGATGCCCAACGAAACGCTATCAATCCCCCCCCCCTCCCAACTTCTAATACTAAAATTGATTTGCAGTTACAGATTCATATTGGTGTCAGGCTTCTGCAAGTGAGCCAGATACGCCATCGTACGGTATCTCTGGATCTCCCTTTTCCACAGGTAATTCTGGCTCGATGCGGCTAATCAGCTTGTCGACATGTGCGCCTGATGCCTGCGAGAGGAGATCGGCTGTAGCATCTGTTACAAGGAGGACAGTGTAGCGGGGCTAATCTTCCACTCTGAAACTGCAGCATTATGTAAGAAGCAATAGGCGGTTGTATAACACGCAGGCTCCTCACTGGCTAAACCACCCCATTATCCGCTCACCCCACGCCTTCAGATTGTGTGTGACACAAAGTGGAAAAACACTGAAAGTAATTTTTTGGATCAGGAATACTGTTAGTTATCTAGAGCTGAGCTTTGGTGTCGTCAACCAGGGCTCACTCGCTCGCACACACACACACACACACACACACACACACACACACACACACACACACACACACACACACACACACACACACACACACACACACACACACACACACACACACACACACACACACACACAGTGTGCTGCTATATTTGGGGGACGGGGGAAAAAGAGGCGACTTAACCGTTTGCAAAGAGGATGCGCTTGGTTTCATTTACCACACCTCTCATATTCCGCTCAGCCAACTCATTTGTATGTGCTTGCTACGATCTTTAGCAGTCACCTTGAGAAAGTTGCATCCCCCATCCACCCAATCTCCTCATCTTAATAGCACTTTATCTCCCTTTCTCTCCCACAACTGGTTCTCTTCTTTGTGTCCGTGGTCACAGCTACTCTTTCCTGTTCTGAAAATGTCGAGCGGCTGCCCTGACGCTGAATCGGATCTCATTGAAAAAAAATCGATGAGTTAGACACGTGTGTGTGTCTGTATGCGTCTCCCATCAGAGCATGACTCACGCTGGGCTTGCCCATTTGTCCTGGAGTATACACACACACACACACACACAGCTGGCAGCGAGCCGAAATACAGCAGAAGGAAGCAGCTAAAGACGGAGAGGAGGGGGGGAATATAAATCAGCCAAAATATCATCCTCCATAATCCTGATTATGTTGTCACCTAGCACCAAAACTCCTCCTTCACCCAGTGTCAGCCTCCAATCTCAAGACATGAACACAAACATACACACAGAGATGATTCCAGCACAAATCTGCACCACTAAGCCTGCTGATGGATGGTGTCCTTCAGCACATCAGACCTGTAGGTTTGAATCCCGCCTGACCTTCCCTGCTCACACACATTTATACACGCAAACATGAGGGCGTCCTTGAGTGAGGTTACGCTGAGCCCCTCCACACACACACACACACACACACACACACACACACACACACACACACACACACACACACACACACACACACACACACACACACACACACACACACACACACACACACACACACACACACACACACACACACACACAGGGATTTGTGTATGCCATTTCCTAGCGGCTGGGATCCAACTGCTTGCACAAAGGGTGTGCAGTGGGGTGTTGCTGCTTTGTGTCTGATGAACAATGGAAACCATGCACAGTCTAACGTTGGCATTTGAGTGTGAAAACTTATGTTTGAATGTTGATAATTACATCAAGTTGATCTCTTCATCAAGCATCACACAGATTTGCTCTGAGCGAATCCACTGAGTAAAGTGATTTTATTGAAAATAATGCTTAAACCTGCATTAACTTGGGGTTCTTGCGGGCATGAAGCTGTCACAACATTAGGTTTTTATCACCTTAGGGTGATCAAATAAAAAAAAAAAACAGCTGCCTGTTTTCCCATCTAGCAGACAAGGAGCAACATTAGCATGTTGGCGTTGTGTTCTTGGTCCCTCGACAAGTTAAATCCAATAGTTGACACTAGTTGTTTGCTCTGTTTTGGTTCCCTCCAATTACCTGTTATTTTAGCTGCTAAATGCTTCACTAGCTACTCGCTAAGTTATCTATATGCTGTTTGGTGCTGACCAGGTAGCATACAGTAAGTCTGTCAGAACTGTCTGCCAAAACAATGTGCTAAAATCTGCTAAGAGGCTACATAGAACCGATCTGTTTTAGCCCCTAACTTGTCAAATACCGCCGCTTGGTCAGTGGCCCTCAGCGTCTGGTACCGAAGCACCGCGAAACCCTTCCTTGTTTGTATGAGACACACCGGGCTTTCAATCAACTCCCTTGTAAACAATTCCGCATCAGTATTAGATGGTCAGCGCAACTGACGTAGTATAAAGAGCGGGAAAGTCCACAGGTCAAACAAACTCAGGACTTTCATCCAGTCGGCCGCTGTTCATGTTTTGTGTCAAACCAAGTCAACTTGACTTTTTATACCCAGTGGTGGGCCGCCAGGGCCAGCAAAGCCTTCTCTGCTGCCCTAAACAGAATCACAAAATAATATTTTATAATTTAATAATTTTTCACAAATACACTATGTATTCTAATTATTTTCCCCATTAGCTTATTTGCTCTCTGCACAGCTACTGTCTTCCTCAGTTGCAGCTTGCAGAAGTTAGTATTAGGAGTAACAGTTCAAGTTGAAAGATATGTAAGAAGTTATGACATTGACATAACATTTTTAGCGTTTTGCTTGGTGTAGATTATTATTATTTTTTTTACCTAGCTTTTTTTTTAACACTTAATGGCTGAAGGAGGAGGAGAAATGGATTTCTCAAGAAGGACATTTCCAGAAAAAATGGACGTCTAAGAAAGGGTCAGCCAATCCACAGCTAGCAGCCCTGACCCAGCCAGGAAAAAGATTTGTACGAACGGTATTCCTGGCTGACAGCGTCGGAGAAGCGTTGCACATTTTATGGCTAAGAATGCGCTTCATTTACAACTGAGCGTCTTGGTGTTTGGAGCAACGCTGGATTTGCTAACCAAGGCAGCAACAAGACACCATAGCACGACAGGACACTTACAAGCTACGGTGCTTTCGAAAACTTTTGCTGAGACCCGAGTGGATCTACAGCTCAACGAACACGTTCGCAGAAGGACCTCTGGCTGGAACTGAACCGATGTTCTGTACAAACGCCGTATTGAAGTCTTTGTAAACAAAGAAAGGAGGATTGACTTTGAACAGCAGCTTTGGTAAGTGAACTGCTTTTGTGTTTTTACATCTGCAGTAGCGTTACTACTGTGTTCATTTGTCTATCGTGTTGTTTTTATGATATGTTAAATATTGTTCCCTCGCACGGATAATATTTGAATGGCTCGTGCTCTTCAGTGTGCGGTGGAATACGTGCTTTAGCGCTGCAGTGTTGCTGGATTGATTTGTTGCTTTGTTGTCATATACATATATGTGACTGGTTCTCGTGAGTTTGATCTCGTCTTTGTGGTACATTGATTTTGACTATATGCCTCATTGTCCGTTAATGATGAAGCATCCCGGCATGCGCGGGATTAGGGTCCGGACATTTGATTCTCTGTTTGGGCTGTTGTTTTCTTTTACAAAGAAAGAATTATGGTCTGGAGAAATGGGGATTGTGTGGCGATTGCTTTAGCCCTGTTTGAATCAGCAGGGAACAGCTTAAACGCTGCGGGGAGAGTGTAGCGTGTGTGCTGCTGTTGTTTTTCCTGCTAAGCTAGTTTAGCGCGCCTCCCAGAACACACGCGCCACACCAGAGTACAATGTTTTGTTTCCGGGGTAAGAGTGTCTCTTACGTGATGGGTTGCCAGTTTGAGCGAAGTCCAACAAAAACATTATATTTCCCACAATTTAAGCTTCTGCATTTTCCAAATGCACTAGTATTATTCAAACGTATTGTTCGGTTCGTAAGCCGAACGGTTTAATAGGAATACGTGTATTGTTACACCCCCAGAAACAAATAATAACCGTAGCTGTGGCGTCATAATGAGGTTATTAGGAGGTGGTTCAACTGTAGAAGGACAGCACTGAAGGCCCAGGTATAAAATGCACGGCCGCCACTGATTATACCTCATGTTGTAATGAAACTTAAGTACTTAGCTAACGCAAGATACATCACACATTTTTAACCCAAACCACAATCTCAGTCCTTTTTGCCTAAACCTAAAAACTAAATAAGTTGTTTTAGAAAACGCACTATGCATGTACTGTGTACACAAATGACACTAGATGGGTCCCGAGATAACAGTAATAGTTTGCTTAGGCCACAGACCAAGAGTCGGTATCTGACGAGTTGGGAGTGAGAATTTGTTGAACTTAACTGCAGAGTTGGATGAACATTCTCTGTGGGTTCATCAGTATAATCAACATCTTTCACATTAAATATAGTCATTAGATCCATGTTCACATAAACATATTAAGCAGTGACCTATATGTTAGATCAGAGCAGTATCTTACAAAAACTGTGAAGGCATCAAGCGCCAGTATTAAAATCCCATCAACCATTAAGTGTTGCCAGTCTGCTGCTCACTGCCTTATCGCAGAAGAAATGAACAAAATAGAGAGTTGATATTAAGGGAATATGCTCAGCAGTAAAATATAATCATCACTCACATCTCTGACTCTCCTCCTCTCAAGAGATGTGTTGAGAAAGATTAAATCTATCAAGACGCACGAGTGAAACCTCAACATTTCAAAGAGCAAATATGTTTTGTGTGAAAGGCCTCTTCAAGTCACTAACCAGAAATGGATGGAGGAGATAAAGTGAGAGGAGAGAAGAGGAATTGCAGCATAAACAAAGCATGCATGTATGTATGTCGGAGAAATGAAGATACAATGATACTATGAAAGAAATAGCAACAAGAAGACCAGCGAAGTTTCACATCCACATCGTTTTATCCTTTTCGGCTCATATCTTGAATTCAATTATCTTTTGCTTTTATCAGTTCCACATAATCATTCATCAATTTACTAAAAAATAAGATTTGCTACCAATCCTAATTATACTGAATACTTTTCTAAGGACACAATGGAAGAATTACTGATGACTGAATGACATTTTATCAGCGTATTAAGTATCATAATACAGTTGAGTCTATAGTTCTAGACCCCTGATTTACTGCCAACAACTCCTATTTTCTTTTTGCAGTAGATACTAATAAAGTCAAGCCGTATTCTCGATTTAGTCTTTGCTGCCCATTAGAACAATTAAGGCTTCAAAATCAATGTTTGACTTTCCTCTGCAGGGAAGAGCTTCAGCCTCACCTCCACATGTCTTGCATTATTATTGCGCTCACTCTCTGCTTTAGCTTTTTCTCTATTTTCTCCATTTTCTAATCTGTCTGCCCTCACCAGCAGCTCTTTCACTCCCCAGAGGTTCATTACTGTGCTGACTGGAGTTGCTAACATGGGTTTTCTGTAGAATCCAATTGATCCACACGCTCAGTGCTCTGAGAGAAAGAGTTCTCTTGTGGCTGATGGAGAAAAGGTGCTTTGAGTCAAAAACAAAACAGCTTTGTTGATCATTCCGGCATAAACCTCGTCAGCAAACTGTGAAATGAGATTGTGGAGTCCTTGACTGTAATCTGTCTTTTGTTTGGTGGCTTTGTACAATAATAATCCTTCCTGACATTGGATGGGTTAATACTGTGGCATTGTTTTATTTTGTTGTCTTATTTGATGCTGGAATTAACCCCCTCCAAAAAACCCTGTATGAATGCATGGATACATTTTAAAGTAAATCTTCGGCGTGCCGTTTATCCTTATTAAGACCTTAATAAATATCAAGGTCTAAATAAATTATGTTTTTAAAGATGTTCTTCAAGTACTTTCTAGATCCGTACATGCCTTCATGACTGAAACATGACATTGTATTCAAACATTATATATCACATGTGAACGTTACTGGATCTGTGTCCAAAACAAAGTGCTGCGTTTCGGTTCCTAAGGGTAAGTGCAACATGTTAATTAGTCAAATTCTTCCCAAATTTAGAGTCCCAATCTTGGGTCCAAGATTTTTCTGACCTGAAACAGAGTCATTGAAATCTGACCCCAAATCAATGTGCAAACAAAAAACAAAACACAAGTCATTTTCTCCAAAACGACCAAGAACGGTCAGACCCAGTCCCAAATAGACCCAGGGATCATTAGGACTGATCCAAAAGGACCTGACCAAAACAGATGAAGAACACTAATATACTGGCAGCCATGTTGAAAAAATCTATAGCAATTCATGTCCCTATGAGTGTCCCTAAAAACGCATTTTTCTTCTGTGATAATTGTGATGCACCGCCTAATCAGGGCTGAATCCACTTGGATGAACTCGAGTCTTAAACATATTACCACACAGAGCCGAGAACCGTAGCAATAAAGAACGACTTTACCTAACCTGATAAGACTGCATTTCATTTGCACCCGGCCCGCCTTTGGTCTCAGAGCGAGTCTGTCACAACGAAACCGAGTGGGCCGGTTCTACCAGCAGATATTATGTTTCTATGGTACAGAGGCAGACAGACAGCAGGGGAGGTGACTCCTCTTTTCATTTTCAGCCTGCACATACAATTTGTCACATCTGAGTTTACACTGCAAGATAAGCAGACATGGGAGATGTTTTTTTTTTGAGGCTTTCACAAATCTGTGACTTTGTGTGTGGCTACGGGCGAGACTTGTGTATTGCTGTCTGTTTTGGTGTGTGAGCGCGTTCTGGAGCTGCCTGTTCCTCTCTGTCGGGGAGCGAGCGAGGCAGGCGGCTGGCCCGAAATTGAAAGAGATGACTGTGACCTTCGGACAAAATCAAGAGCAAAGTGTTTTCTGTCTCCATTGTTTTCTCTGCTCTTCTCCACTTTCTGTCCTCCAAGCCTGGGTTTTGCCTTCCCCCTGCTCTCTCTCTCTCTCTCTCTCTTTCCTCAGAACTGCAGAACAGAGAAACCACGGAGAGAAAAAAACACAGAGCATGAAGCTGTTTTGCTTTTTATTCCTTTACCTCTCTTTCCTCCTCCGCGGTTTCAAACCTCCTTCGATCGAAAATAGCAACGACGCTTTGGACAGACCTAACCATTGCATTTTTGCTGGAATGATAAAGAAAAGTTATGTGAAAATGAGTGCCTGGCTCTGCTTATGAAGACATGTACCATAGAATTCAGCTGTATGAAACACTATACATCCATACAGGCTGATATCTCCTACTTTGTCTTTTTCTCTTTTTATTCGCTGCCATCATTTGGTCTCTGTTCCTTCTCTCCATCTGTTACCCTGAGAACTGTTTCTCCCCCATTTATTCCCCTCTCAGTCTCTGCGGGCAGGGTGTGGGGTTGGAGCCCGGCAGAGAAGAACGGCTGCCAGGCACACTGGCTAATATTTGCCCTGAGCTGAACTGAGCAAACATGGATAAAGCGAACACAATCCCTTCCCCTGTCCCTGGCTGTCTGCCTTGTTGTCCTTTCATTCCCTCCCCGTCTCTCCTGCGCCGCCGTCGAGCTGAGCGCTGGGTAACCACCGCGCACATGTTGTTGTCAAGCAAACTGCTGGGTGAGGGATAAATCTGATACCATAATCCGTGTCTGGTGTGTGTCTTTCTAAATCAGTGTGTGCAGTTTATTACTAACACCTGTGCAATCCAATCAAACAGGCCTGCAGTAAACCACACCTTTGGTGAAGTTTCAAATGTTCACTTCTTGGTGACATTATGTACGTTTCCATCAGTATTCTAGGGATTATGTTGATATTGGACAATTATGAACTTTAATTAATTTAATGACGCCAAATTTGTGTCCCGTGTGAAACCAAAAGTCAACCGTTGACTTCTTAACGTACGTAACAAACATCCTTTTTTGAACCAAAATCATGAACCTTTCCTAAACCTAACAAAGGGATTTTGCTGCCTAGACATAACCAAGTAGCTTTGTTTGAATAAACAACGTTAACCATGTGTTTGAAACTGACCGTGCTTCTATTTGTGACATACATTAAGTTACTTTAGTCAATGTAATGGTCAACAAAGTCCTTATATATATAAATAAGGTCAATTAAGTCCTCATTTTAACCATGATCTGAAAACCTCACCAAGTGGTTTTATTGCTTTAATTTAACTCAGATGTTTTGTGTGAATTCCCAGCCTTTACGAGAAGAAAGCAATATTTCTGGTCTCCAGTGGGTTCTAGTCAGGAGTACGAGTCTGGGGCTCTGATTCGCCTTCCCTCGAGATTATGTACTTTAGTCATACCATTGTTGATTGTAAAAAGCTTTAAACGCTTGGATTGGACAGTAGCAAAAACATTCTCTTTGAAGTTTGCAGAATTGTCCAGTAACTCTCTTTGGCTCACATCTGTCAAGTGCTGCTGAAGAGCTTGTTCAGTTCATGGCTGCTAAGTGGCAACAGTTGGAGCACTCCAGGCCTAAAACTAATCTGTCCACTTCTGCCGTTCAACCTTTCCATGAGTCTGTTATTTGGGTTGAGAACTAAATCGTCAGAATGAGCTGAGAAGTAGTTATTTTAGGTGATGGGGCGAGTTAGGAAGTATTGCCAGAGTAGGGTTAGGTTAAGCAAAGGAAAGTACAATATATCTGTATAGAATCGTGTTTCTTCTATATCTATGTATAGGTATACATGATCTATGGGCAAGATGTGTGTGCTCAGCATGTGAAGTTACAGAAAACAGAAAATAACAACTTATTCTGAATTTTCTCACAGAAGTCCAGACACCCAGATTGTTTGTTTGTGTTCTTTCATACTCGATGAAAATAAAATCAAAACAACAAATCCACTTGGCTTAAGTTACTTGAGCAATACACAAGCAAGGTAAACATACACACACACACATACATAGAAGGAATCAGAGGAATCTCACAGCGATCAACTGCGTATGCTTGAGCACAGAACAGAAACAGAAATAGGCAGCAGCAGCAGCAGCAGCTTCAACCTTGTTCAAACCAATAAGCGGCAGATACACCGAACCTTTCATTGGTGCATCATCGTATTCGTATTGATTTGCTGGAAAATAACATTCTGCAGACAAACATGCATTTTCTTCCTCTCTTGGAATAAATTCCTTGGAGGTTTTTTGACAATAAAAAAAACAAAAACAAACAACCAGTTTACCAGTTTGGTTGTGATCGATTTTGCAATGTTTGACAAAGTCTCTCAACTCTAATTAGCTTAATGACACACCGAAGGCAACGTCCATGTGAAGATAATTAATAAAGATGAATAAAGGAAAAAAAGATGATAAAATTTAATTTAAAATTGAAGTAAGGACTTTGAGTTTCCCATAACTTTAAAGGGTAAAAACAAAGCGGATCAAGTGAGAGGTAAAGAAAAGGGTTTTATTTCCCGACAGGGTTGTCTATTGCTAGACACTTATAATAACAATCTGAACCAGTCAGTGGCAAAAATGCACTTTTAGTGGACATTGATGTACATTGATGGTGAGCGATTACATTGCAGCCTGTTTAGCTGCTCCCGTCTGCAGCGTTCTGCAACAATACTGGACCAATTACAGAAATTCTCTTTCAGTCACTCAGACACTGAAACATGGAAGTATTCCAAAGTCTCCCTTTAAGTAATTTCCTGCGTGGCATTTACAACAGCACTTTAAACAAGTGGAATTCCTTCACTTTACATAACTCACTAATATCATGAATGAGTTGCTAGGATGAACAATTTATGCAATGTTAATGATGGTTGGTGAATATTTTGTGGGTGTTTTTGTGTCTGTGTGTGTGTGTGTAAATCCTACTGCCTGGGGCTGCTCAGATCAATAAAGACATGAGGTTAAGATGAGAACTGTAAATATTAGGGGAAGTCGATATCCCCGGTCAGATTGCTTTGGTCGGCATAAATAAACCAGGAAACAAGTGAAGTGCTTCATGAAGTGAATTACTCGGATTGCTCAAATACATTCCTCAAAGAGAAAAAGGTAGTTACACAATGGCAATAAAGACATACTGTTTTTACACAACATTATCATGTATGCAAAACTGAATCAATGGATATTAATCGCTGCTGCGGATGATTATGAAGCCTTTTAAATTCTAGCTCCTAGATGGAAATAAATTGCTTTTTAAAATCTACAACGAGCTACTAGAACACCAAGAGAGAGAGATGGGATGCTACAGACAATCATTTACTGCAGTAGATGATGCAGATGATGAATAATGAAATCTTTGACTCACTTTCTTCTAACCTTTAGTCCGTGTCTCACCGGGGCGAGTGCTTTCATAACCTCACATGATGCGGATTAAAAATGTACGCTGTATTGTTGCAATCACTCCGGGCAGAAGCACATGCATTAATATTGCACCCTGCAAGGCTGTCATCACATTCCTCTTCTGCTACTTATGCAGGGATGTGGTGCACTATTGCAACGACTGCCAAATCATTAATGCGGCATTTTAAAGGCAGAGGTAAACACAGCAGAGCTCATGTTGTTTGTGACTGCCTGTGAGTACTTAAAAAAAAGAAAGCATTTCTTTGCAAGTGACGGTTACAAAGTTACTAATAAAGCATTGAAGCCGTCTCCCGCAGTGACGGCTGTGTTCGTATTTTTGTATTTTTTGTTTACAAGGTGACATCGCAGACTTCAAAGACCTCAGTTTGAACTAAATGAAAAGGGAAAAAAGGCTTTGGGCTCCGTCTCCTCCAGAGACTTACAGGGGGGGCGTCAGGGGGCACATCTTTCTAACACGAGATACAAAGAGACGGGGCGAGGCCGGACACACACAAGCTACCACCAACAACCTACTCCTTCCAGGTCATTAACAATTCCTAACACAGCCATAATATCAGAACTGCCCAGTGAATACCTTGTATGTTTTTAGATGAGTTAAAGCATGACGGTGTGTTCACACACGCGTTCCGCGCGGCGTGATTACACACAAAGTCCAGGCAAATTTGAGCCAGCGACACTAATGATGCGAGTACAGTGGCGATGGATACAGTGAATACAGCTCGGTGTGCGGCTCTGGGTGATGTTATGAACCCAGACAGGACAGCGTTTGGTTTGATTTCGGCAAATCGGGGACTTCCACAACACGTGCAAAAGAGCAAAAGTTTGGCAATGGTTGCAGAACGTTGTCTGTATCCATGGAGGTAAGCCCCGCCTCCTCTCCAGCGCGTCCAGCTCGAGTTAAGCAAATGAAGACTTTGTGTTTCGTGGGCCAAAATTCACTTTGTGTATGGTGTGAAGACACGATTAGAACAGTGGCCGGGGTTTTACTCGCTATTATTTATATCGTCAGCAAATCTCTTGAATTACTGAGGCTCTAAACGGCGTACGACAGACGCAAATCTTAAAAAACGACTCATCAATAGTTTCATCTTGAAAAAAGGCTAGATCATTTTCTTAAAACAGCTGGGCATTGTAGTTTCTAATCAAACAGGAAATAATGGTGCATTTGTTGGGAACTATTTTTCGCCGCAGATTAACACATGTTGGTTGTACTACCGAGTATTTCTGGCAGAAGGACGCTGTGTGTGGGATTGAGTAAGAATAAAGTACAGTGTGTGTGTGAAGAAACCATGGAGCTCTACGGCACAGAGGCATAAGATACGCCAGGCTTTGGATACACACAAACTCAATTTGGATTTTCATAGGATTAGTTGACAAACTTGTTGTTACCACTTTTCAAGAACACATTTTCATCACGCATAAGCTCCTTTAAGTGGACTTTGGATGTTTTGGAGATTCAAACTAGACTGAGATTCTTTCCAGCTCTGACTTGATATCTGTGAAATTGTTTTAAATGCATAAAACTATGCATTCTCATTTTGCTTCTCATTTAACTAAGTTGAAATTTGGAAAAAAACTCACATTCACCACAAAAACCTTCAATTTGTACGGAGGATCGAGTCTGATATAAAAACAAGAGTTATGCATGTGGCAGCTCCCGGTCCCTGTGCTCATGTGCACAATACTGAGGCTCATAAAATACCGGTGCTGCATTGGCTTTCTGACATATTTAATATACGATTTATTATAATTTAGTTCTGTCTGTGTGAACATGTGCGGGGGTAGCCAGCTCACCAGGTGTGACCCGGCAACCACAGCAGGTGATGAACACCTATGGCTTGCCGTCACCATAGCAACCCGACCGTGCCAGATCAGAGAGCCGCCAGGCAACGGTCGTCATCCGTGATGAATCATGTGTCAGGAAAATGAGGGGCCGGTGATATCGAACACTCGCGGCCTGGCTCGCAATTTGTTTTCTCCCCTCATCTTTTGTTTTGTAACCCTGTCCACTCTATGCACACAAATTGTATGTGGGGCCATGACTGGGCTATTTCCAACACACACACACACACACACACACACACACACACACACACACACACACACACACACACACACACACACGCATATTGTCTGCAGAAGAATCAATGGTCTCGCTAAAAAAGCAGAGTAGGGGTGAGCCAGTGTAAATATCATTGTGATTGTGCTGTCAACCAGCAGAAACAATTCTTTATGTCAGTCTTTGGCACGTACACACTTTTAAAATACGACACACACTCCGTTATAGATAAAGCATGAACACACACGTCTAGATATATAAACCCTCCATACAAATGCATGCACCACTATCCTCTCTGACTGCTGCATCTACAGTCGCACCTTAACACGGCTACATTTTTTCCCTACAAAGTAAAAATCGAAACGTCCTCCTACGACAGTTACGAAACTCAGTGTTGTAAAATGTGTGAAATCACTAAAAGGAAAAATTAATTGTATAGATTTTTGTCGGCAGTCTTTCACACAACACAAAAACCCAATAACAGCTCAAATGCTAACAGTGGGGAGCACTTTTCAACCTCCCATGACCTAGTGGAGTGTGAACGTTTCTTAGCTCGAACACAGGAAACTCTGCAGAGAACAATTTTCTCTACAGACGCCCCGACCGGCAAATATCCTGTGTCAACGAGCTTCTGTGCGCCTGCTAGCGCCCTGCTCTGGGCCGCCTTCTGATTCCATGCGAGCCCACCTTGGCCAGGTCGCTGGAATGATGCCAGCGTTAACTGTGCACACATATGCCCGCCTGACCCCGCGTGGACGGTAAGCAGCCTGGATGGAACGGATGGTGGGGGGGGGGGGGGCAGGAAGGTCAGACAGAGGCCACCTCCCTCCGGCCTCTGGTATCTATTCAGGCCGTGCCATGCCACACACACACACACACACACACACACACACACACACACACACACACACACACACACACACACACACACACACACACACACACACACACACACACACACACACACACACACACACACACACACACACACACACACAGCAACTGATTAAAGCACATGATGATGGATGTGTTCAAAGTTTGTAGAGTCAAAAAAAGGGTCAGGACTGATTTTAATTTATCTGCCCTTCTGGGTTTATATGTGAGAGTATGAGAGAGACATGTTTGCACACACGCACACAAACACACAGATGATTTATGAGGCTGTGGTGCTGGTTATTTACAGGTAGTGCTCTGCTCTATTTACTGTCCATAACTGTGGACCGTTGGCCTTGTTTAGCACTGCTGGGACAGAACCACTTACTGTAGTGTGTGTGTCATTGGTGTGTGTGTGTGTATGTGTGTTGCTCCCGCCCACCTTGCGGCGACAAAGCCCACCTCTCCTATAAATCCACGATGATTTAGCACAAGCCTCTATTTACTCTCACTCCATGCGTGTGTGTCGCCCACTCCGCCACACAACTCTGAGACACGAAATGTGCCGGCTCGAAGGCTGAGGGGGGGAAAAAATAGAAATGACACATCAAATATCATTGGCAGGGCATCCCGACGGCTCGCACTTCTCTCATTACTGCTTGGAGGAGCGTGGGAGCGCATACGAGAGCCTCCTCAATTGATGCACAGACGGCACTCGCTCTTTCCCACTCGCCGCCTCGAAAAAACTCTAACCAGACATCTCAGCAGCCAATCAAGCAAGACAGACCTTCCTCAGACTACACACCTCATCACCCCCCCACCCCAGAGTAAATGTCTTCAGCAGTGGCGGAGGGACCATGGAGGGAAGGAGACAGGATGAAGAGAGAGAGAGAGAGTAAAACGGGCAAATCAGACAAGGACAACGAAAGTAAAAAGGATTGCTTTTTGAAAACTCTAATTCAGTCCACTTAACAGAACAAAGTGCACAACTACGGGCGATTTAAACTCGGACCGACGCCCGTTTCTCCATCTACACTAAACGAAAAGGAAGGGCATTTTAAAGTGAAGGAAGTGCAGCGGCCCTCGAATCAGAAACAAATGTAAGCTAGCTGATTGCTAAAACACCTGCATGTGAATTAAATTCGGTACAAAGTTTGTTTGGCTGCTCTGTAAACAGATACAGCGCACTCCATCGGTCCTTTAGCAGTCAGCATCTTTGAGTTGAGTTTATCTCTCAGACTTGATTCTCTTTTAGTAGACAAACTTGTATTTTGTTGTATATTTTGTAATAAATCCGAACAGATAGGCAACTCTTCATTATGGAAATCACATTGTGGTAAATGAACCGATGATAACCAGCGTGTTCTTGTCTAAAATGCCAACCGTGTAAACAGACAAGAACGTTCATATTGGACAATTCTGCAATTCTTTTACAAATCAAGTTTGTTTTTTTTTGGAGCAATTTATTTGCACGTGAATACTGTATACATTTTTTTTTAACTGTTTTTTTGTCATGAGTACTTTCACACAAAATGTGCATATTACCAGGCATATTCAAACTGTACACTTTACTGTACAACCACTCTGACTGAACTCATAATCAAATTATCTTTGTCCTTTCCATGTTTTTGTGCAAATTAAAACGTGCTAAAAGTTGCCCGTTTTAAAATCATCATTATGTTGTCAGAGAAATGAAGCTGAATCATAAAGGAAATTCACATGTCTTCAAATCAGGATTACTGTCCAACGTGATTTAAATGGCCTCGGTTCTACTGTATATTTCTGGGTCATCTGTCAGTTTGAAACAGCCGCTGTGACTCCCATGATTCAGCCTGATGTCCTCCCAATACCACGGTCCTGTGCACGAGACGCCGTATGAAGCTAAGAGGTGAAGACAAATAGAAAAACCGTTGGCTTGGGTTCATGCTCTGCGCTCGCTCTTCCTCATGTCGCTGAAATTTTGACTGAGATCATGTGATACATGTGAGCATGCAGGCGGATAAAATCTTCCCAACGATTTGTATGAGACCTCATGTCCGTGCAGTCTCTCTCACGCACACACACACACACACACACACACACAGTGACAGGCCATAGCCGACCGTGTGTTAATCTGGGCCGTGCCTTCCACAGCGTGGACAACATGCAACCATTACTGCTGTGTGTCGTGCTCAGGCTCAGGTCACAGATGTTGTGCATGCTCTCTGCTGACAGTAACTGAATTAGAGATCCATGAATTCCGAATATTGTACAATGAGGCAGCCTCTGTGTACATCTCTGGTTATATCAAAGGCCACGCTCGTGTGTGCTGAGTACAGTGGTCAAGTCAATTTGATTTATATAGCCAAATATCACATCTTTGCAATCACAAATTGGCCTCAAGGGGCTCGGGCCTTTATTTGAGGCTAATGTATTGATTCCCAGAATAAGGCTCATTAGAATATCCCGCCCCTCTCAGAGTATTTTGATCCAGGGCTTGAGAACTGCATTTGCAAAGGTGCATCACGTTTCTCTCACAAGCCAATCAGAGCAGACTGGGCTTTTTTTGGGAGGGCGGCTGAAAGAGACCGACGCTAAAACAGAGAGCGTTTCAGACAGAGGATGAATTTAGACAGACGGTATGAGTAGAAACCTGAAATACTAGTATGAACCTGAATATAAGCATGGTGTGTCGCCTTTAAAACATAAGTGATGAGTGTAAAGTACAGTATGTGTTGTTTGGTGTTTAGTTGACACAAACATATAAAACACAATCCCATTCAGATAAAATCAATGTCAGCTGTGAAGCAGCACACTATAATACACTGTTGAGTCGATTGAGTCTCTCTGACAAATGACAGGGCTTAAGAAGACGAGCGACGCCAAAGAGAATAACAATATGGATCCCAAGGGGAGGAACTGCAAACGGCAGAACCAAATGTGAGTGGAAGAAAAAGAAAGGTATAGCCTGAGGGAACATTTGATCAAGACGAATAACAGTCTGCACATGTTTTGTAAGTAGAACTAAATTGCAAACTAGATGCTTCAATCTAACAAAAATTGGCTTTTATTTACCCATCCTGTGACCACCGGGGTTATGAGCTCAGCTTTGATCCTCATCTAAGAGAAACTTGCCCTCCTGGACAGGTAGCTTTCTACAGCGTCTGTGTGTGTGTGTGTGTGTGCCAGTGTGTGTTTGTGGCCTGAAGAGATAAAGACAGAAAAAAGCAAGAATAGACTCGAGCCGACTACTTCGCCAGCACGCATCATCGCCTATCTTACACACAGACCTCACAAAACCTTAACCTCCGCTTGAGCCTGGCGCACCTGTCACCTGCCCCCCGCTGCAACAGCCACCCCCGACACACACCACCTGCTGCCCACTCACATGCACACACTGATGTATTAGGACAGGAACACACACACACACACACACACCTACCAACAGCCTGTTGGTTTTGCTGTAGCATGACATTCTGTTGACAGCTTTTATTTTGAAAAAACAAACAAACCTAGACCCAATATTGGACAGGTATTTCCTGTATTACAATGGCTCATAGGGTAAAATCAGCATGTCATGTCACTACATGAACTTTAGCAGAAAATTGTGATCTTTTTCAGTTTTCATGTAATTTTCAAGTGCTTCGAATTTGACGTTGTGTTGTTTAAACAATCTTCAACACTTCCTCCAGATGTTTCACATTAAAAGCCTGACAGGAAAGGCTGGGATTATGCTCTTTGAGATGCTAAAAGGCTTTTAATGTGAAACAACTGTGCAGGAAGTGTTGCGTTACAAGTAGAGCTAAATGCAACTAATTATACATAATATTTATTGACCTGACACGTAAACACAGAGGGAGAAACATGGAGGCATTTTACTAAAACATTATCAAATATAGATAATTCTATATGTAAGCCTTTCAAAATAAAGGCCTGGTTCTCTCTGCACCTGATGTACATAAAGGCCGCTACTCAGAATGCAGTATGTCGATTATCTTTTTACCCTTGTGAGAAATCTTTTTGTTTCTATGAAAGAACAAGAACACAAAGCTACACACACACACATACTTGGCCCACTTGCAGATAGCCTACATATTTAAGAGAAAATGAAGGCTAATGGGAGAGCTCCAGCAAAGAGTGGACGAAGGGTATTCTGAGAGCCGGGGCAAGAAACAGAGCCAAAAGCTGAAGAAGAAGTGAAAAGAGAAGGACGCAAAGAGACAAGGAGTCAATGAGCGCAACGCAGACCCAACTCCAGCAGCTACGGAACAACAAACTTTTCCTCGGCTTGTTTGTTGTGGCTGTATTGGCAGACGTGTGTGTCTCTTTCTCATTAAACCGTTCCTTAATTACGGAGCAGAAGGAAACTGCAGAACTGCTTCAGCCCGAATTCCTCCTAATGAGCCTCCTCCCTTTCTCTCTCCAGCCTCCCGTCTCCTCTCTTGTCCGCCTCGGTCTGTCCGTTTCTAGCCGCACCTGTGTCTGTCTCTCCGGTGCCGTTGCCAGTGCCAACCGAATTCTTGGCAAACTTTGAAAAAGATTACAAAACTGCAGCGCTGATTAGGTGCACGCTTATCAGCTGGGTTGATTTGAATAAACACATTTATTTAATTTCATCTGTAGGAGGAGCGGCCTTGGCCACATTTTATTTTTGTCTCGGCATACACAGCCTGAAATGTCTTCTGGCTCTGTTGGACGCCCATTACTAACAAATGTTCATGCAGTGTTTTATTCTGCCTTTCATTTTCTGTCACATCTTAATCATCAAAACACCTTTCTGTTCCAATTAAGAACACCTTTTTTCCCCTTTCTTTTGTGCTACTGAATCCATTTATTCAAACTTTCCCGTTTCTATTCCGCTCATTCATTTTCATAATTGCTAAATCAAAATTTGCATAAATACTACCCAGCCGGTCGTTCTCTCCCCGCTTCTGTTTGTGCTCGTTATTGTTTGCGTCTCTCTTGAACTCTGGCCTCCTCTATTTATCTCTCTCGCAGCATCCGTCTCGGTCGCTGCCCTTGTTGCCGTTCCCCTCCCTGCACTGTAAACATTGAATAATAACTCATACCCTGCCCGCTTGGGTGTAAAAATAGCATTCTTGCACAGCTGATAGCCCTTCTTATAGCAGAAAAAAAACATGCGTTCATGTAAGACTTTCCGTTGTTCCGTGTGTCTGTGGCTTTTATTTGACCTCAACGCACTGAACAGACGTTCTTATTTGCGATTATGGATTTGCTGCGTCGACGCGCATCGCACGATTCATTTGGTCTAATAAAGACAGAACTCAATTGGCGATGATGAGTGTGTGTGTGTGTGTGTGTCTGAGTTCCTTGAGCACGGAGATAATACATAATGGAGATTGATTACTGCGGCACAGATCCAGCCAGCTGCTCTGATAGGTCGGTGTGTGTGTGCTATTGAGAGGTGTTTACATGTCAGATACTCGACGTGCACGTTTAGTAGCTGGCTGCTCAGAGAAGTGGCAGGCAGAGAAGAAGAAGCTGGGGGGGGGAAATAAACCCCAGTGCATAATATATGAAAGGCCACGCATACAAGATCACATGCGCTCATCACTGCAACACACACCTGTAGCTTTGCGACGTGATGACAAGCACAAGATAAAAGTCATATTTCCAGATAGCCCAGGTGCCTCAGATCTGGCACCACACTGCAAGTGTCTTGGCGTCTTTGTTGGCGGGTCAGAGATAATGTCGCATGCAGAGGCAGCGCAGTATCAGTGTGCATGTTAATGCATCGGTGTCGCGCTTGTGGAACTGTAGATGCCGCGACGTGTGTCTGCGAGCGAGTATGTGTCACATTAAAAAGGCCCTCTCCCCCCTTATCGCTCTGTGAGGATTAGAGTGCATAAACCGGGCCCGAGGGCTCTGATTTCCCATATCAAACACTATCAACAACAGCTGGACGCCGCCACTGAGCTCTTTATTATAAACCTGCTTGTATCCAACAGACAGCAATCTAGCGAAGGTAATGGGCCACAGATAGCTCAGATTATTCAGCTCCATTGGGATTGGAAAAGAAAAGGCGTCATGAATGGCCCTCATTTGGAGTTCGTGATAATTTGTCATTTTTGTTGCCAATATTTGTGCCTAGCCATGAACACATTTATGGCATTTTGAGTACGGGTTATTAGAGTCTGATAGCACAGCTTTGATTGGCTCGTGGGGTACAAGAACGCCCACTTCTTCTTCTCTCCTTTCTGAACACACAGCTTGTGCTGTTAGTTATTGCTGTGCAAAAATGGATCTCCAATATCTGAGGGATATCCTTATGTAGCTAAAACAGAGAAATAATCTGACATAGTTCAAGGTTTCGCCACCAGAATCATTACATTATTAGCATCAACAGGTGCTGAATTGATTGCTAGCTTTGTTAAGATCGAGTTGGTAGATATTACTCATGTTAATTTAACACTAAGCAATTAGTGAGCTTCATTTGCATCACTTGTTTCGTCAAAGTCTCAAATAACGGTAAAACGAGGTAAGAAAAAAAGTGAGTTAATAAAGAACCAAATTCATAGCCAGCAATTTGACACGAATACGACAAAAGTTACTGTTCAATAAAAAAGAAAAAGAAATGTCACTGGCAGTGCTGTTCATGAGAAGAACACTCAGTGTTCTGGTCACGCACAGAGTTTTTCTATGCAATTGCTGACTTAAACACACATTTGGGGAGAATTCACTTTTGGGCTTTTCCTCCAACAAAGAGGTTTGGATTATATGGGCGAACTGGAGATTTGTCTTCTTAAAAGCAGTCTGCAAAAAGCTCTTACGTGAATTTCGGCCCCAGTTCTACAATGATGTGTCTGTACAGCATATAACAGTTAAAAGCAATAGACGACCATTGAGCCATTATTCGGAGGAAAGGTGAAGCTGGAGGGTCGAAACCAGTTGTATTCCTTGGAGGTTGAGTTGTGATCTCAGCACAGCACCTCCTACAGAGAAGATACAGTGATGTCAACATTACTGTGATTCAGAGGGTGCTCCCTTAATCTAATATTGCCTTCCAGCCAGACCGAGGGCATCCACTGCCCGAGGCAGAGAGAAAACACATTTCTGATTTGGGTTTAGATAGCCTGTTCTCCTGGATAGCTTTGGGTTTCAAAACACATTGAGCACAATAATGCTTGAAAAAATGAGATGAGGTGCAAACGCTGGCTTTAAATCCCCTGGAGGAGGAGATGTTTTTGTGACGCTGTCTTGGCCATAAACAGAGACTGACAGAATGGATAAATCCACTCTCGTCTGTGACGAGCTCCCGCCCGATGAATATTTTAGTATAGCTGTAAAACGTTAGTTAGTGCTGCACACTAAACAACTTTTAGACGGTCTTGTTTTCGTCCATTTTGTGCACTTTCGCTTGGGATCTTTTTATACGACGAGTAAAACTGTCAGTGAGTGACGTGTTATGCATCTCCGCCTCACTCTTGGAAAAGTCGGTGCATGGTGGGATCGCGTCCTGAAACGGATCGAGTGAGTTAGATAGAGCACAAAGCCCGGTTCATTGGAGGAAAGGCACAAACGTCTTGGGATTTCATTTGGATTCAAACATTGAAGTTGAAAGCTGATCACAATATTAAACTCTGAGGTTCAAATCTAGCTCCCAACTGCACCTAATCATTTCTCCTCCAACTACCAGTCTGGATAAGATACAGTTATATTGCAGTAGGCGAGCACAGCTTAATGCTCTTCTAAAATAAGACAAAGGCAGAGTGCGCCCTGCCTGCGGATATAAAATGCTTTTGATGTCACTCTTCCTGCGCAGATATCTCAGCTCAGGCTGAGTGGCCATTAATGGAGAGCTGAATGGGTTTTTTCTCCCCGTCTGTATTATGATTCTCCCGAGAAGCGCAGGTCCGGTGATAAATAAACAGCCACCCAGGAAATATTGGAGCCGATGGGAGCCATTTGGGCTCCATTATTCTCAATAAAAAGCAGGTCAACGTGCCTCCCCTCCCTCTCTCCCTCCTCCACGTGTCATTAAAAAAAAAAGAAAAGAAAAGAAAAGAGAAGAGGCCTGAATGGTGCAGGGGAACATCATTAGCTCGGAGATGAAAAGCGAGGCCATGGCGGCCATGGTGTCCTGAGAGGAATGCAATGATGCGCCTCTATGAATAACGCTCATGAGAAAAGAAAAGACCCCGGATTTGTCTTTGAGTGAGAGCTTTGCGTTGCCATTGTTTGTGTGCGCATGTGTGATGTATCAACTGGTGTGCTCGAGGAGGAATCATTGTTTTTTTTCCTCTTGTCAGTTCCCTCTCCTCAGCTGCATATTAGTGCAGGTGTGTTGCTACGCACACACACACACACACACACACACACACACACACACCACCCAGCCTGTGTGTCTCTGTTTACGATCCTCAGTGTGCCGAGGTTCTCTCCATCGCCCGCATGTCAGCGGTGGTGAATTGTTTTCCCTCCACAGCCCCTCTCGCCTGGCTGTGGCTGGAGATTGGAGTCCTGACCCAACGTCTGGAGGACGGTCTCTATCTCACGCTGGCATCTGACAGCCAATAATGAAAGCATTTGAGGTCTTCATCTGAACCCTCTTTCCCTTCCTGCCTCCTGCCGCTCCCCCGGCCTTTTTCTTCTTCTTCTTCTTGTTTTTCTCCCTCCTCTCTGTTCAGTTGCATCGCCGTCCTCCAGCTCTAGCTCACTGTAGCCTGACATCCCGTGTCTCTCCATCAGTCTTCTTGACCCTTAACCGCGTCCTCGCCGGCGGAATGGTCCATCTCGCGAAAGCGCCGGCTATCAAAGAGCTTGTCGCGTGGCCTGACAAGTGATGGAGTGTGCCATCAGTGCCAGCGCGTGCTGGACTCCCACCCCTGGACACCTTCACTTTGTGTTGGGGAGCCGTCTCCAGCTGTGGCCTTCAACCTCTCACTCATTCACTGCGTGACATGTTCTCAGACAACAGATGTGCATGCACACTGTGAAAACTATTAGCTAAGGGTTTTGGAAAGCTGCCTGTACGCACTTAATGTACATAATAAATTACGCTTCAGAGACGGCACAGTGATGCCGGCATGTGAGGCTTTGAGAATCTACTCGACTAGGCAGTGCTGGCTGCTGACAGGACTCATCGCTGGGGAGAGTATCTCTACAGAACCTGCATTGCGCTCTCACTGAAGGAGACAGGCTAGAATTGGCAAAAGACAGATCGCCTGGCAAGTTAAAGCCCATTCAGACTCAGTTATATACTCTGCACCTGTCTGAACTGCAGAGAGACGGCACAGTTTATTGTGTCACGGTTTTATGTCACACATATAGGAAGCCAGCTCATCCTGGAATAATAGGAAATCTTAAAGTGCGCAGCATTTTAGAGCCATCCTTAATGACTTTTTGGTCTTAAAAGTCACCGTCACTGAATAATTAAAGGCTGCTTCATTCAGTCAACTCTGATTGAACGATTAAAGCATTAAGCCTCATTTTTGAGTAAGAGACTCCAATTTCTCAATTTGCAAGCAAATACAAACCAAAATCTTTTCTAGCTAATAATTGATATAGTGACAAAGTATTAAGACATGTAATACACACGGACAGGCTAAACCGCTCGTTTTACAAAAATGAATTCATATATATGCCACATATAGCCATGCAATCCTGAACCAGGAAATACAAAGAGCTACAAACTCTGTATAGAGTGGAGGTCGCGGTGGATGGGTGGGTCCAAAAACACTAGACTTTCACCTTCACTGGTCATGTCCCGTGTGAAACCAGGAGTCATCGTTGACTTATTTGTCTTGAACTTCCATATTTAAGTAATGCCACTTGCATACGAATTTCAACCCAAACCACAACATTTTCCTAAACCAAACCAAGTAGTTTTGTTGCTTTAACCTAACCAAGTTGTTTTCTCTGAAGGCGGAAGTTTATTTTGAAAAGACTGTTTGCATGTAGTGAGTAGAAATTGAAACATGTTGCCGGACATTCGTTTGGCAACGCACAAAAAAAGGAAAAATTTCTATGTCCCTCCCTTGAGCAGAAACAGTGAATTTGTGTTAGATAAAGATGTCAGTCAATCTGTAATATATTAGTGAAAGGTCCAGAGTGTAGGATTTAGTGGGATCTATTAGCAGAAATGGAATATATTTTTCACTAGTGTTAGCTTAGAATGAGCCATTTGTATCAACATAGAAAGCAGGTCCTTGCCACATAGTCCGCCATGTTGCACTGCCATGTTTCTACAGTAGTCCAGAATGGACAATCCAAACACTAGAAAATGGCCTTTCATCATAATTCCCCGATATGCTTGGAAGGAAGGAGGGTTGTATTCAGTCGGTTGCAATCTGCAACCTCACCACTAGATGCCACTAAATCCAACACACTGCTCCTTTAAATGCTGCAATGCGGTGTTTTGATATAGCTGTTACTTTATGTGAGCGTGGGCATTGGGCTATAGTTGGAGAACTGATATACTTTGGAAGCTAACAGCTAAGACGCAAGACAGTCAGGAACATTCTCAGTCAGTCACAATCATAGTCACAATAGCTACCTTGCAGTGAGAAAGTTTGTTAGCTTGGTCACTGACACAAATAAAAGTGTATGGTGCTACAACTTTATGTTAACAGTTTCATGTTCAATAATGATAAAAAAAAATATGAATTACTGTTATTAGGGTGAATTAGAATAATAACTAAGGCAGCCAAACCTACAACGCTCACTACTACACTACTAACAAGGACCCTTACAAGGCCACTTCTGCATGGCACCATTAGGAGGTGAGTGAGGGTTAATGAAAAAAGACTTGACTAAATGTTTTTGTGGTCGTGCTCTAGTAATGCAGCCATGTTCCCTTGGACACATTTCAAAACACCTCTGTGACAGCTCCAGCCCCGAACATGGCGAGCTCTCATGTTTTGCTTATGTAATGAGCCCCCCTTTGCCGCCACAGCTGAAATGCAATTATCATTTGGCTGACACTAAAATGCGTTTTCTCGCCTGTGGCCACTCACGATGCTATTTAGAATTTCTCAACTTTAGGCTAGAAAAAAAAAATCTCTCTCTCTCTCTCTCTCTCTCTCTCTCTCTCTCTCTCATCCTACTTTTTGGGGGGATGAGCCGGAAAGGAAGAAGGGGGAAAGCTACACGAGAGAGTGGGAGGGCGAAGAGGAAGAGAGAAAGGATGCGGTAGGAGGAGAGGGATGACAGAAACAGAGAGGAGAGGGAGAGTTTCTGGGAGGATGCGATAATGAGGACGGTTAATTCAGAAATAGGGTGTGAGAGGCAGAGATTAGCCCGCGAGCAGGCCGATGCTGTCCACAGATTTTCTGCTCTGAATGGCTGTCAGTGACGGCTGAGGGGCTGGGACAGGCTGCCGAGCCGAGAGGAGGGGAGCGACAGTTTTAATTAAAGGAGTGTTTGGGCACATATGCATTTCCAGGTCAACTTATAAAGCGTGGGAGGCAGTCGGGGAGAACGAGCGGTGGAGGGAAGGAGGAGGGCTGAGAAAACGCGCCATAATGACAGCTGTTAAATGTAAGCAAGAGAACACAGGTTGTGTTTTTTCTGCCACGAATCGTGTATTCTATTTACGTCCTGCGTATGCCTCCCCCGTATCCTTCCATTTAAATTGACAACATTCAACCTTCGTCCATCCTTCAAGTGTTTTTTTTTCCCAGTTCCTTTTTTAGTGATGTGGAACCAGTGGCTGGAAGTTGGACGAAGCCAGCCGTGCCCGCTGTCAAAACTGAGCAGTGGCCTGGTTGGGGGCCTGGTTGGGGGCCTGGTTGGGGGTTTTGACAGCCTGGTCTTTTATCTACTGAAAAGCAGGATCATAAAGGATGCAGTGGATGCAACGGAGCACGCGACGCAGAGCTTATTATTTAATTAAAGCCAGTGCATGAGCGACCGTGGGTAAGATCAGTGTTTACCGTTTTTCACTAAACCTTGTGACCTTCCCAAGGTGTTGGAGGGCGAACCTCTGCCTCTCACGCGTTCCTCTACATCCTCCACTTCATCCCTTTATCTCCGTCTCGATCCCCCTCCGCTCGTCTCTGCTGATTGTGCCGGGCCTGTGCCTAAATGCAGCTCTTTCATCTTTGTTTTTATCTGTCAGATCAGTGAGGCGCTAGTCCCACACCACACAACTCCTCAAAATATAAAGTTAGAAAGTCTCCCAAATCCGGGCAGATCAATAGATAAGGGTTGGCAGGCCCAGCTAATGGAATGCAGCGCGTGCCCTAGATTAGGATGTTTTCTTTTGCGCTCATCCTCAAACCACCATGAAGCCATGAAAAAAAATGTTGGCGGTGGAATGAGAGGGGGCAGACCACAGGCTGGCTGCTCAGATGGGCAGACTAACAAGCAGATATGATGGATTTATGAAGTGGCAAAAGGCTGTCAAACAGCCAGGAGAATGACGATGTGCTTTTACTGCAGTTAACAAATAACACGGATAATAATAATGATTTTCATCTATAAGGCACTTTCAAAAACAGGGTTACAAAGGAGTAAGCAGTAAAAGCAATAAACATGTCACCTCAAAGAATATTACACTCCTTGCTTGGAGCAATAAGTATTGCATAAACAAATGTTGTAGCCCCTCTGGAAGAGCAAACTGTAATGATGAATAAAGTAAGGCATATTAATATCTCAGTTTTGTTGCTTTCGCCGTCATATTTTCATTTAATTTGCGAGAGAAGCTGCTAAGATCAGGGAACATGGCGATGTTGCAACAACAACAAAAGTCTGACTGGTCAAATGATAAAAACGGTTATAAACAAGCGCACAGTTTAATCAGATTACCTAAACCACTTCATTTGGAGGTCAAACTGAAACAAAGCACAGCTGAAATGTTGGTAATAACCACTTACTGCACATGAGAACTGTGCTAAACTACCGCAAGAGTAGCCATGTAGTGGCCTGAACAGTTTTGCAGGATGACATGACAAACACGTGTCTGATCATCTGGCTTCTTTTTAGCAATGCCACTGATGTCTTACGAGCAATGTGCCAGATCTAGACAATTAGCTAGGTGTGTATGATGTTACCAATAGGAAGCAAACACTACAAATACAAGATCCAAGTACTCTACCGGACGGACTGTGTGTTACTGTACACATGTGAGGCTAAAAATAACAGAGCTCGGCTGACTTTCCCTCCATTAAGCACAATGACAAATCAACACGCAGCCAGAGAGCTGGGAACACAGGTAATCACCTGCAACACCAACGGACAGCACAACCCATTGGTGGCTCGTCTCACAGCACCGATGGGACAGCGAGGAGAGGTGTGTCTGACTGAAGCCGGTGAGAGTGAAACTGATGATCCCGATGATGTAAGAATCCGACGCCGGGCCCACACAGGAAGAGAGCCGGGCAGCGGAAACTCCAGTGGGCCTTTTTTCTGATTACATTTTTGCTAAATGGGATTAGCGTAGAGGGCTGCACACACTCAGCCGCAGAAAGCCCAGTGGAGGGCGTGGGGGAAATGCTCATAAAAGATGGATATCTTCCTTTCACTCCATCTCTCTCACTTTATCCCACCGCTAATAGCATTTTCAGGCATCGCTCGAACAGCGAATGCACCATCTCCCCTTCCGCAGCGTGGCTCTGGAGTTAATATTTGCATGTGCTTGTGAGACAGAAGTCTGTCTGTGTTCAAAACGAGCTCAGAATACAACGTTGGGCAAACTCACGAAGCATCTTTAAGATAAACAGGGTCTCCTTAGAAGTCGAACAAAGAGGACACATTTTGTGACATTTTCTGAAGCCCAAACTAAAAGCAAAAAGTAGTCTTGTACAACTTTGTTAGGTTAAGGAGATTCAGGCAGACTTTTCTGAGCGAGAACCAAACGTCCTCTGAGTGACTCGGGAGTTTTTGCCGTATTAATTAAAGCTAAATTAAATTCTGGAGATCAGAAAAGAACAGCATGGACCAACGCCTCAGTGAGCAATACTGATGGGAGAGCGAAGTCAGTGTCTTTGTTTTACATACAGTATTTCAACACTGATTGGTAGCAAATCCAATTAAAAATCATACTGTTTAATTCCAATGCTTTTGAGAGCATTTTCATTGAGCGGGTGCATTGGGGCACGGGCTGTTGGAATAACCAATACTGTTGAACGATATATTGTGCCAGAAAAGGTTCCAATAAACATTATTATTGTCATTTCAAGACCATTTTATGCTTATGATGAAATGACAATGTAATAGCATAATAATGCAAGTTTATCCTTCAACAGAGCAATTAACAATGAATTAATTCTTAAGAATCTTAAGACATTGGAATATGATTATTTTTTTATATATATCTTAAATAAATGAAACACATAAAACTAGGATAGGCAGTTGGATGCATCGATGACTGATAAGCGGATAACGTAATTATCGTGACAGGCCTCGGCACAATAGTGCCTGAATTATTGCTAAAACACCCGACTTAGTCAAAGGTAGCGGTGCTGTGAAACACTCTTTGTGAGGTGCACTGCATGTCAACTGTCAGAGAAAATATTTCTCAGTGCGAATGACCTGAAATCGTCAGCGCATTGTTGAGAAATTCTAACAATTTCAGCTCCTTATATTTAACGTGTTAAAGGCTGTGCGGTTGGACTGGAAGGCCTCCCACCTTCCCATCAATTACTTCAACGTCTTGGAAAAAACCCACTTAACTACCCACCTACAAGGAATAAAAAGGGCGACAAACTAGATCACAAAAACCGTGCGTGGAGCACATTCTCACCGAGGTGCAGAGCCACTTGAGATTTTGATTAGCATCCCAATCAAGTAAACCGCTCCTCGCAGTAGAGGCTCTCATTGTGTGGCATCAAGTGATGATGGCAGAAGGCAGAGGGAGGCAGGGGAAAAACAGAAAAAAATGATAAAAGGAGGATCACAATGAACGGCATTAAAAAGATTCCCGGGAAGATTATGATTTTATTTCAAAATGGCTTTCATTCGTGTGGGTTTCATTGGACAGCCTTACTCGGTTTTATACGTTTATCAAATGTATTGAATGTTAGCTCGGACTACTGGCCACTGTATTGCTTTTTCAGTTTACGTGACAGCTTCCAAAACGAACACCACCCAGACAAAAAGAGGAGCATACAGGTACATAAACCAGCCATACCCTCCAGTGTTTAGCCCCCATCAGATGAAGCGCCGTGCAGCAGTTTCTTTTTACGGGGATTGTGGCAGGGCAAACGCTGGATTAAACTACCTGCAATATTTTCAAATCAATGTTTGCATATCATTCCCAGTGCTGTTATAAATAGTGGGAGAATTCTGTCGTGACACTGGCGCGCTACAGCTGCCGTGCCGAGGACACAGCGCTCAGCTCATGCCGCTAGAATTAATCAGCACAGCTGTCGCAACTGACAAGACTGTGAGGATGAAGCCATTACTCACACCATATGAAGTGCACACGGTGAGGAGGTTGTAGTAAATGCAGCCTAATTTCCAAAGTAAAGCCAACCAAAAATCAGTGCTGCTTGTTTGCCGTTTGATTTAGGTAGCCTTCGTGTTTTATAGCTTCATTTTTTATTTCTGACTCTGATGCTGAGAGTAGCCGAAATATTTCTTTATTTTCTTCCATTGCTGATTCCATTTGGTTTTGTAATTAGGCTAAATCACTGCTTTATGTTCTGCCCAGTGAATGTATTTTAAACCATTTGTTATATTTTGTTGTTCAGTACAGATTTGGCTCATCCATGTGCAAAAAAAGTTATTTTGCAAAAAAAGTTATTTTAAGCAGAGGAGAGAACATTTGTCCATTACTGTTTGAAATAAACCGGCCATAAAAGATAAGCGGGTGTGACGTGTAACCGTTTAAACTTGTAATAAAGATATTTTTAGCCCGTCATCGTAAAGTGAAACAAAGTGTGTCAGAAAAAAAAAAAGATACTCAACATGTCAGTTTTCTTGGTTCAAAGTGACCATCTAGAAGTGTAGAGGTGCAACACACCATGACAGATGTGCAATATAAACGTGCCGAACATCTGGTGACCAGTTTGAGTGATGGGTATTAATATCTTCACTGTGGGTCGGATAACATTTGGAGGCAACAGTTGTTCTCAGTGCAGACTGTTAGATTAGCCAGTCGCATCAGTGAAGCGGGTGCACTAAAACACATGTGCATGAGTGAAATGAACATTACCAGATGTTACTGGCCAACTGTCCAAAATAAAAAATATTCTCACACTCTGGCAGAGGCTCTATAAAATATGTTACTGCAGCAAATATGTGGGGAAACTGGGAACTACAACATTCTGATTGAGATCCGAACACTCTCCAGCCCCCAGACAGCCTTCTGTTTTCAGAAACGAGAATCTCGATGGTCATCATCATGACACAAAACATTCCTGCGATCTTGTTTAGTCGGTTGTGTGGCATAAAACAGGGTGGGTGAGAACCCCCCCCCCCCCCCCCCCCCAGCACCGTTGCCTTTGTTCCATGGGGAGGGCTTCTGTCAGCTCTGTGAGTGTCGGGCAGCGCACTGACGCAGCAGAACAACTTCATTTACATTTATGGCATTGAGCGAAAGCTCTTATGCTGAGCGACTTCCCACGGCTGAAAAGTGCATGTGATGGTAGACGGCTTCTCTGGGCCGTCCACACACTGGGCCTCTTTGATCTGTAATTGAATTGTGGCCTTTAAAGTTACTGTAAGGAGCTTTTAACTGGTTATAAAACAGTCTCAATATACTACTGATGTCTCTATATGACCTATTATGAGACCATAAGCGAGAAGATTGGCTATTTCTACATAGTGCTTCATAATGCTTGTCGGTGGCTGGGTACCACCGTGCATCCTGGGAGCCAACAACAACACCACGCTGTTGGAGTCCTAGGCTGTATTGCTGGGCCTGCTGAAGGGAAGGGAGGCACGGGAGAACCAGAACCAGGACTGCGCGGGGGAGACGGTCAGCCCCTGATGAGAGGTTTCTAAATGGACTCTGGTGCTCGCAAATCGACACAAAATGAAAGTTACTAACTTTAAAGATAGAAAAGGGTGGTTGAAAGTACAAAACATCTGCAAAAGTCTGAAGCGAAACAAAAGAGTTGAACTTTCTTTCAGGAAATGAAAACCTTTTTTTTCAAAAGAATCATTTTCTTTCCATGTTCTGTAAGCAAGGATTGGACAGGCTCAGCTACAGGCCTGGGTTAGTCAATATCTAGCAAGCGTTTCCAGATAGAGATGGTCATAATCAATTCATAAATATCTTCCCAGATCAGATATCCAAGTAATATATACTTCTGGGGAAAAAACTGAAAGATTCACTTAGAAGGGCTCGTTCGTTTAGTGAATCTAAATGGCATTGATACAAAGTATCATCATCACCCTCGGGGCTCCATTTACATTTAAAGCTCTGAGTAGGTAAGGTTACCGATTCACAACTGAATGAATGGTCCCAGTCGCTCCCCCTCCCGCCTCCTGACCCACCATCCCGGATTCGTCTATCCAAAACTATCAATCAAAGTAATTAAAAAGACATCACTGAAATGCCAATGTGCTATAATAAAGCAAATTAATAGTGCCCACATTTTGTGCCAGAGCTGTCAAATGATGGAGGGCCAGGTGTTTGTAGCCAGAGGCAGACAGGCGTTCAAAAGGACTATGATCACTAATTGAAAGGTCCTGGAGGCTTTTTTTTTTCTTTTGGTTGCTGCGACTGGAGGAAAATGAGGAAAATGATTGAGGAAAATAAAGGATAAAACACATTCACTTTTGGTAATTGCGGTTTCCTTGGTTGAGTTATAGGTTTTTGAGGGAAGCAAGGTTAAGTTGAACAGCGATGGCGTTCAGTGGAAGGGAGGTGGGGGTGGTCTGAGGCAAGTGACCCAGATTCAGGGCACCTTCTCTGGGCACCTCGGTACCCCCCTCCTGTCACAACATTGGGCCTCAAAGATCAAACTAGCAACATCACTCAGACACACTCAGCTCTGATGCAGAGAATCGTGTCTCCCATGGGAGAGGTGGAAAGGACAGAGTGCTAAAAAAAGAGAGTGATAAAGTAAAAAAGGTGAAAAGAGAGACCAGGCTGTGAGAACAGTCAGGGAGAAAACACTAAACTAGAATCGTATGCCTCGCATTGTATGCCTCCGTAAACCAGTCAAGTTGTAGTTCACATCCACATCTGTCCAAAATGTCATCAGTTCATCATTTTATCCTAAATGGCATGTCAATTCTTGAGTTATGGTCAAAACGTGTTTTGTGAGTCCATCCATGACTCCAAGTGGATGTTTGGGCCAAATTTTGAAGAAATTCTCGCCAGGCTTTATTGAGATATTGCTTTCGGGAACGGGACAGACGCACACAAGTACAGATACATGGAGTGTGTCCCGTTCACGTGAACAGAACAGACAAAACACACTGCTTTGGCGAAAACAGAGTTCCTGGGGCAAAGTGAGATGTTATTAAAAAGTAAATCACATCAGTCCTCAGTTAGAGACATGGAGTGACAGGTTCTCACTCATCATTCATGCAAATGACAGCGGTCGGGGGTTGGACGGGTATGAACCCTGATCAAGCTGTTCATAGTGAAAGTGAAGCATGGAAGTATGAAAATAATGTGCGCTGGTCTCTTGAAAATGCACTTTGCATCCTCCGAGAGTTTTTGTTAGCTTTGCATAAAACGTAATGTATTTACAAATGTTGTTGGTGGGACAGAAGAGCTCCGGGCCCACTGAGCTGTTTGGCTCTAAACGGTTCGACACGGTGCGTCTGAGGCGGATGAGTGTGTAGTGATGTGTGTTTACCTTAAGGCTGCGTGCCGTCACTAGAACGGCATAAACACACACACATTTCTTTCATTGCTGTTACTCAAACCTGCCTTCTTTATTGACACAAAAACCCAATCCCACATAAATCCGTATATTATTTGTAGAAATGAAATATAAGGCCCACGCCCTGAATCGGATTTTGATGCGTCCCATTTGTGTGACCAGGAAGTTTCTGACTTCTCTGTGCGTTGCCCTTTGGTGAAATGTTTATGAGCTTTAACATCAATGAAAGTGTTAATTTATTTCAACAAAGTAGCCGGTTTTGGAAAATCTCACGTTAAAAGGCTTCAGTTGTGTGAACAGAAAAAGAACTGACGCAGTAAAATAGACTGTGTGCTGCAAATTCAGCCTAGTTTTTTATCATTATTTAAAATATATATAACATTTCCTTATTGAGAACGAATGCAACACGGATTCACAACCTCCCACTGATGAATGGAGAATACATATAAAAAAAACAAACTTCGAAGCAAATACCAAATAGCCAAATTTGCCAGATTTTCTTTCAATACAAACTGGTGTCTGGATGGTGAAGTGATCCGCCCACCTGACGCATGCCAACAAGGTTCTTCAACCCCAATTACTGCACTGGTAAATATAACCATCCTACAGCCGGTGCTGGAGAAGCCGCAGCCAGATGCTTCCATTTTGGCCGGGAGTGAGGACGGGACAAAAGCATGGCAGACGGCGCCAAGCAGCATGATGAGGAAATAAGAGCCAGGAAGAGGGTGGAGGGTATTGGCGGAGGGGTGGTGGGGGGGAGGGGTGGTGGGGGGGGGGGGGGGGGTAAGTCCACATTGAAACAGTTGAGCAGATGATGCGGCCTCAGTGATAGAGCACACAATGACTAGAATGGGCAGATTTGGAGCACACGGATAACGATTGGACAGTTGAATAGAACAGAATAGAATAGCACTCCACCAGCTGGGTTAAAAATACATTTACAACAAAGCAACATGTGATGTCATATCACGCCAAGAGGCCTATTTTCTACAGAAGCAGAGATTTTAAAGTTATTTTGCATTGTGTGTTTCTATATTTCTCCTTCTGTGTGTGTGTGTGTGTGTGTGTGTGAGACCAACGCTGCAGGGCTCTGTCATCAGGCCCAAGTGTTGACACTCTTATGCGCTTTTGTGACTGGCTTCTTAGTGATGGCGCACACACACACACGCATGCACACACACACACACACACACGCGCACACAAATATGCAAGCACAACTCTGTCCCTGTGAGCTGCGGATGCTGCACCAGAGAAGATCTGCAAACCAGTTCACCAAGAACCAACACCAATCAGTTCATGAGCTAACACTGGCGGTTTGCAGAGAAGATACCGGCTTTTTTGGTGGTTGCACATTTGACACGATGCAAAACACATGCATCGTGTCCTGCAGTTCCTCTTAATTTTGTGTGCGAATGAAATCTTTCTTATGAAAATTTGGGGGGATTTTTGTCAAAGCACTCGATAGCCTACATCGCTCCACGAGGCAATCAAACTCCCACTATGCCCTTACTAGTGTCACGTATCCATTGAGCCAAACACGGAGTACTTTATCTCTTTGGCAGATGCTTTGCATCTTATAAGAATGGATGCCAGCAACATAAAAAAAAGGTAAATTATGTCAAAATGCTCCACTGGATTGTAAAGCTGCCATTTCCAGAGTACTTCATTCCAGAAGGGAATCATTGCGTGGTTATAGAAAAAAATCACGGCAGTGTAGATGCACACAGACAGTTATACGTCAGACGGTGATTGCTTAATCCATTGAGTGAACGTTTGGGAAACTCAATGAGATGTCCATAAGCAGCATTTCCCGGCAGGCCGGCGGTGGGGATTTGCACTGTAAGCGTTCTTGGAAGCAATAAAAGGAATCATCTGGCGGCCTCAAATGCACGGCTCGCTCACAAGTCAAGATCCAAATTCAAACGCAGCTCCTTTCTTACTCCTTCACATCTTCTCCTGCAACACGCGCAGAGGTGCCAAACACAAGCAAAAATGGAAGGAGTCCGCACATGCATACGCAAACGAGGATGGGCGTCCACGACAGCTCTTATTAAAGCGTGGGTTACATCTGAGGTGGCGGCGGTTGAAGTCGCAGCCCTGGGCTCATTTATTTAGGAGGAGGAATAATGAATTCTTTGTGGCATCTCATCTTCCCATCGCGATTAATCTGGCTTCCTTGCAGGTATCTGCACGGCGAGCTGTGCTGCACGGGGCCCCTCGACCGGCGCCTCGCACATTCAGATGCTTTTTACTGACTGCAGATTTACAGCCCCTCACCCTGAGGATGCTAATTGTGCATGAGTTTTACAGTCTCCCCCAAGTCTCTCCAAGCTGTTCAAAAGCATAACATGCATGTCATCCATCACACAGTGTCTCAGCTGAGAGCACAGCTATAGTCATTTTACAGAGCGTCCTTTCATCAAGACTCCACTTTGGCTTTTACTTCCTCTTATTGTTTTTGCGTGTTTGAACGTAGCGCCATCATAGCAGCACACACAAACACACTCCTTAAACCAATTTGTGCCACAGGCAGATGAAGGAGTAATTTACCCTCCGTTGAAAGTGGCTAAAAAGAAAGGCAGGGATTAACCACAGGCCAATTACAGAGTTGGCTAAACCCCCGTCTAACTGGAACCAATATATGGCAGGGCCCAGGCTTTTTTGAACATGCATTAAGTCGACCATCTTCAGAGGGACGTGGACAAAACAGCAAGAGGAGTAAATGAGGAGGCTGGACAGAATGAAGACAAAGGACGTAGGTAAGTCAATTTAGATGGAAGGCCGAAGGGTTCAAAGTGTTGTTTCGTGTTATTTGAAGTTTAAATGAAGTCGTTTTTTCCCCTGTTACAGAGTAAAGATCTACGCTGTAAATTAAACAACCTGTGCTCTCTTTTAAGAAAAAACATTTTATGGTTCAATGATGCTACTGAACTTCTTTGCAGAAAGCCAATGAAATCACTTCATCTTGAACTGTATTTGCATGGAGCAGTGAGGCCACTAGTCCAACACAGCCAAACAGTGGCCTGCTACACAATAGATTCTGACCGCACCCCCCTGCTTTTTACCCCTGGCTTGCTTCCCATCCCCTCCACATGTATTAGGCATGTTTCCATCAACTGGTTCGCAGCAGATAAACTGGGCTACAGCGTAGTTTGGTCAGAAGTTGGCACTACAGGCTACACATGACTGGAATCTGCCAGGACCAATCTGCAAGAAACAAAACAAATCCACTTGGCTATCTGACACATCTACCAGAGAATTTGTTTAAATCTGGCAAGTTTTAATAATGTCAGCTAGTATTGGCCAAGTTTGCCGCTATCCAGAGACGGAGACAAGAACTCATTATGGGAATAGCGGGGAAGACGTCCGCAGCAGAAACAGCTGATCATTCATGTGGGTCAAACTTTTGCTATACGGCAGAATTTATTCGGCAAAAGGTGTTTCCATATCCATCTAGCTCATCAACTCTTTTTTGACCAAAACAGCTCAAACTACCGAAAACCCCCCATTTAGTTATATCACATTTTGCTGTTTTCATGCAGCTTTTCAGAGCGTAAAAACATGTGGAAGGAAACAAGCTGATGACAGATGAACAGCCCACGGCGAACCTCATTCTGCAGACTAGATCGCTAATTAGCTTAGTTTAGGCAATTAGTCCTTTAAAATGGTGAATGGTCACTAACTGCTAAAACAACTGACAACTGTAGGTCCTTATCTTGTAACCTACAAGAGAAAACTAACATACGACGCAGTAAGGAAAAACGTGCAACGGATCAAAACTGATTGGGAGCAAAAAAACAACAACTGGAGAGATAAAGATACAAACGAGTAGAGACAGAGTATCGGAGTAAGTGACCCAGGGCAGGTTGCATCCATCGTGACTTTGATGAGGAGGGAAAGGTTACGTGACACCCTGGCCTCAGCTGACACTAAGCCAGGCGGAGTGACACCGACAGGGTGAGCGAGGCCGAGGACGGGGCCTTGCTGGGGGACACTCCGGGTCACGATGTGTTACGTGGCCCAGCGACATGAAGGTCAAACGACAGTCGCTCCGCAGGAGATGCTGATATGGGCTGTGCGGGGATCTCCATGTCTGTCTGCTCATGTCTAGAACGTGCACCGTATTCCACCGCTCAGAGGCTGTCTCGATCACGTCCTAGACGGCTGATGTTTGGACGCAAGCGGGACGGAAACTGATGAAACGAGAATCCGTTTGGATGGAACCCCTTGGGCGCACGCTGAACCACCTATGTGGGTGACACATAGCTCTTTCACCGGAGAGGGCTTCCAGGAGATGCTCCCTTCATCAGATGCTGCTGAACACAGCGGCGGTGACATTACACGATTCACATCAGATTCGACTCTCTTGACATTTCCCTCCCTCTCTTTCAAAATGGCTGCTGCCAACATTATGTCCGAGAGAACTCCAGTGATTACGGGGATCATAATAGCGTCGAAGCAGCAGATTAAAACGTGCTGTAGGACACTGGGAGGGGGTTAACTGTGTAATTAAAGATTGTTTTATTTTTTGTGTTTGATGAGGGACTTGGTGCTCTCTCCCCTTCAGGGGAAGACGAGCGCCGCATCTCTAACATGGCGGGGAGGAGACACTGGCATATGCTGTTAATGTACTTGTAGAATAAAAGCAGCTGAAACGGCCGTCACGGCGGTGTACATTTATTGGTTGAAGTGTACGGGGATGTTCCTTTGAGGATACCGTCGGGAAAAAACGGAAAAAAGATGCTTCGTTATTTGATGTACGTCACAGTTTGAGTCTCTTGACATTTTTTTAAGTAGCAAACTTATAGCTACTAAGCCTATGCTGTTTGTATGTTATGGTCTAAGAGGGTTGGGGTGGAGCTGGGGATGATGAAATGCAGATCTCGCCATCAGTCTCAATCTGATATCCTACACTAGATACGTGTGAGCTCTTTGAAAGAAGTGTGTGTCCATCACGATACGTCGCCACGTATAACTGGCATATTAGGGCGGGTCCAGGGGTGGGGGTTGGGTAAGGTGCTCCCCTCATCTCAGCTTCACAAGGAGGCATTTCCTGCATTCAATGACTCAGGTGATTCAGGCCGTGTTCATATAAATGTGTTGCCTCCGTCTGTACTCTCTATTGATACAGCTATGGAGACAATGGGATAGATTTGGCCCCTCTTTTCTGACTGTCATGCTCTCTACGTCTAGTATACTTCTTTCCTTCAGAGAGATCGGGGATATGAACACTGTAAACCAGGCGGCTCACCAAAATACGCTTATGCAGCGCTTCATTTGTAAATCAGGAGGTCCACAGGGAGGGCGCTGCTCCGGCAGGTCAGGGTGAGAGGCAAAAGTCACAGAACACATCAGACACTCACAGTGCCTGGAGCCCATTGAACAACGTCCAGGTGCTGGCCGCTACAACGGATCAAAACTAAACACGAGCAGCAGGGGGAGGTGCACGGATACAGCTGTTTACACCCCGTTTCTAATTACAACCACGGAAAGCAAGCGGGCTAAGAAACCGTGACGTGTGTTACATCTGTCTGTCTGTGTGTCTATCCATCTCCTCCGCTCCGTTTCAGTCCTCTGGACAGCACCGCACCTTCACCCGCTCTGATTTAGCCATGCTCATTTCACAGCACAAATGCCCACTTACTTCGCTATTATTGTGTAGTTATTTTTTCCCCACAAATAAGAACCAGAACACAGGCAGTCAAAAAACGAGAGGTCCCTCATCCTGTTCCGCCAGGATCCGGCACAAACGAACAAACAACAAACAGTTAGCTGCCTTATTGTATGTTGACCACATACATTAAATCCACATTTTTCACGAGTTTGTGTTCCTCACATTGATGAAACGGTCTTTTTTATTAAAAAGCATTATTGATGGAATACAACATGTAATAGGAAACTTTCAAAGCAATCTCCTAAAAAGCCCCAATTACACTTTCACTTTACAGCCCCAATCATCCAGCCAACTACTGGAACTACCTTTCCCTCCATCTGTTTCACACAGCCGAGCACCGACATAAAGTGATGGCCGTCACTGCCATTCACAGATGCACACTTTACCATTTACCTCGCTTGAATGCACTTGAACTATCTAGATTAATATTTCTTACTTCATGAAACATAATATTTGGTCTAGCATGCAACCAGCTGCAGTGAACAATGATCTGTAGCCACAAGAAATGTCTGGCTTTTTTTTGTAGGTATACATTCATTCTGTTTGGCATCACTTTGAGCACGATGGTGGTACAGGGAAATTGGATTGATAGTATGAGAAATATTGTAAAAACATATTTGACCCGTAAGATGGTGCATTAGTTTGCTTTCACTTACCTCATAAAATCCTACATCTCTTAATGTTGCGATATTTTATATGAGTTGAGCATAAGATGGTATATAAATTGAATGTAAGTAGGTTCCCCTTCATTTAGGTAATTGTACTGCAGTTATGCCATGTACTGTTGTACAAGTACCATTCCTACGAGGAACTTTTATTTTGTGTTGATTGTCCCAGTGGACAAAAGCGTTAGTGTGGCATTTAGATTCACCCAGAAAACGAATGAGCCCTTCTAAGTGGATATTTAGATTTTCCCCCTATGTGGAAGTAGACTGACTTCAGGACCTGTCACATCTGACATCAACAAAAACACGGTAAGTAATCCTGACAGCGATATCTGCTTATGACTGAAGTGACTTGCTCTTTAGCCCTCTACTCAAGTTGTCCTGTAATCTGATGCTCATATTGTTAGCTTCCAGTAAACTGAAGAAATCCAGCAAGGGGCCATAAATGTTCACTGAAAGTATTCATCTGTGGATGGCTCTCTACTTGCACTCTGTGCCCATGACAACCTCCGATAATCTCTTTACAGCCGAGTATCACAAACAGTCTGAGGAATGCGGCGGTATTCCGCTATTGGCATCAGGCCTTACAGGAACAATCCACATCAGGCCAAACAGGCTATTTGCCACATGTTTCAGTCGACATTATATCCAGCAGCTAACTTGCAGCTCTTTCTGACAACCCCCCCCTCTAAGACTGCATCGGCTATGTTGTACCAGGGCCCTCCAGATTTACACATTAAACACTGGTCGTGCCGTACCAGCTGTCTAGCCGACTCTCAATCATCAGGCCAGATGTGCAGCTAATTGTCATGGCAAGCGTGGCATTCAGACAACCCGCTGTGACAGCCTCCAGCATGGAGAGATTTACGAAGCATGTGTCCGTGTTGTGTGCATGTTTGTGTGTGTGTGCGTAGTGTTCTTTCATTCCCACTTCCCCCCCTCTCAACCTTCCGACCCCTGGGATGCCTCTGTGATGCACCTCTGGTGTAGGTGAAGCCTGATGAGATCCGAGTGTTTTCCAGTTTAGACAGGCGGGACCGAGGCCCGCTAGCATTGAGCCTTTGGCTCACCCATGAAGGCCGGACAGAATGCAGCGGCATCCCTCACACACTGCTGTAAACCTGGCAGGGGGGCACCAGAGCTGAGAGAAACCACCCCTGGCTATCTGACCGAGAGAAGCATCACTGATCTGGGCCTTGTTAAAACAGCAGGTGGGGGGCTCAGAATAACTCCTCTTCTCCATGTAACATTCATCACAGTCTCAGTGCTCGGATCCCTCCTCCCTGGTGTGTGTGTTGCAGTGTGTGTGTGTGTCTGCATGTGTGTGTCTGTGATTGAGAGAGATGCCTTATGGCCTGGAAGTGTGTGTTGTTTGCGCATCTTATTTTCTCTGATAACACATCTGCTGCTTTTGGAAACAGACCACTGTGCGCCATTACATCTGTTGATTAGCTAGCCGATTGCTTTTGATGGAGTGGAGCGAGAGAAAGGCATTACTGATGCTCAATACATCCGCCTTATGACTGCCAGTGTAAACAGCTCTGGGATGCCGATGTAAGCGATTGCTGTTAATCCATCAGGGAAATGGTCTCTTTGGCCTCGACTATTGCCTTTTTCTAATTATTGGGGCTGCCAGCTTTGATAGCTATGCCCTATCTGTCACATACATATGGATTGCACCCCGCTCGACTGAGCAGAGATTGCATGGCGATGTAAACCGGTGAGCGGGTGGAGTAAAGGAGACGGTGGAGAAGCTTCATTTATCAACACAGATGACTGTGGTCTGCCACTTTATCCATTCATCATGCATCAGTAGCAACACCTCTCTCTCTCTCTCTCTCTCTCTCTCTCTCTCTCTCTCTCTCTCTCTCTCTCTCTCTCTCTCTCTCTCTCTCTCTCTCTCTCTCTCTCTCTCTCTCTCTCTCTCTCTCTCTCTCTCTCTCTCTCTCTCTCTCTCTCTCTCTCTCCTTGTTGTGTTAACCTGAACACCTGTTGCAAAAAGCATACGGCTAAAAAATAATATTTTTTGGGTTCAGCTAATTGCTCTGGGAAGACTTCCAACAAGCAGGCCTTTTTTTACTCGCTTGGCCCTGCTCTTTGCAGAGGGGATGAACAGCTTGACGGCTACTGCCCCAGTCTCAGTTGAGTGTCCAAAATGCACAGTCAGAGTTATTTGTCTCGTGAGCGGCTTCTCGCGCAACCCTAATGAGCCTCCGAGTATCCTCTTCAACTTTACGGATGTGCTGGAAAATGTCCGATTCTCTGCCACTGTGGATGCATTTGCTAACCTGCCCACGTCCCTAAACGTCTCACACCGTAGCTTATGCTGAAGCAATGTCAGCACATTTTCGTTTTTCTGGGCACTATATGAAAACACAGAGTCCTACCCTCATTATAGTCAAACCGGCAACGTCTGTCTTCCTTACTTGCACCAACTCTCCCTCAGCCTTTTGCTACATCAGCTACGGATAAAAGGGTACTTATTCAGCATATCATTCTGAAGCCTGGTACAAGCACTGACTCAGCGGAGAGGGAGTTAAAGGGAAAAAGTGAGATTTATTGAAAGAGTTAAGAGAGACAAAGCGTTAGGAAATTGGGGAACAAACAAGAATGACCATAACCTGCTAGCTGAAGCTTTCAATTGTTTTTGTCAAATACATATATTTTTAAAAGGAGCTGAAAACACATTTCAGGATGTCTTAGTTAGTCGGCTCCTGGTTGCCTGATGAAGTATACACTTGTTTACTTGCAGGGGAATACCATTGCTCTTTCTTTCACCAGAAAACTATAAAGTTTCTTTCATCCAGCAGAGTAGCTATGAATGCATTCAAGAGTTCCTCCATGAAGGACAGAAAGAGTGAAACTTGCCAGACTAGGCACACGTGCTAACACACTAAATGACTCAAGGCTGTTGCTAATCGTTGCATCTGATTGTTCCGAACCCAACCGGATGAATCTAAGAAATGGCGGTACATCCAATTCCCAGCAGCAACACCCAATGAATGAATGATTAACTTCCTTCTCCTCCTAAATTGTGCAGGAATAATACGACGGCACCAATCCTTCAATCACTTATGAGAGGTTCCTCCCTTGTGGCTTTTACTTCCCCCTTCAATATCAGGGAGGGATGGTGTGAGGCTTGATTGTTGACTTCTCTGAATATTCCTGGTCTGACACAGTTTGTTGTTTTGTTTGGGATTTTCTTTCTTTCTTTCTTTCTTTCTTTCACATCACATAAACGTGTCACAAAAGAAACGATCTGCTCCCTCCTCAGGTCTCGATTCACAGCTCACACAGTGAATGCAAGCTTAAGGAGACAAAAGCCTTTTTTTTGGTTCCGCTTGCTGAAGCCGTTTGCAGTTCTGGCGGCTCGTGTGTTTCCCTCCGACTGACCCCGTCCCGGGAGAAAGAGTGAGACGCCCAACAGCAACCAAAATGAATCAGAGTGAGTGAGCGAGAGCGATACCATTTTTGACGACTTCTTTCGCACCCTTCCTTTTCCATCTCTGATCAAATTCAGAGCCAAATCTGACACTAATAGAGACATCAAAGAGGATACGGTGGATGCATATGTATACCGGCAGGCACACAGACTGTTGTTGAAAAGGGGGCAAAGGGAGATCGAGTAAGAGAAGAAAGCCTGAAGCTGCTGCAAATAATGTGTATATTTATGTTGTCACAATGACTGATATTTGAATGATGTAGTGCTTCAACATTGAATGATTTCTGAGAGCATAAACGTGGCTTGCATTAGTCAAAAGCCAAAGAGGAGGGATCAAAATGGGGGAATCCTTCTGCGCAAAGGACATATATCCATTTATATTTACACCATAATCCACTCTGTCCTCTTTCTCTCTTTTCTATCTTCTCTCCGTCCGCACCTCTCCACCGCCTTCACTCCAAATCCGACCAGAAACGGTCTTTACAGCAGATTCACCAAAGCAATACAGGAGCCGCGGCGAGCGAATCCTATTTGGACCTTATCGGGCAGGTGATAGCGCATGAAAGATTCAGCAGTGAACATCCACAGGATGGTCTCTGCGTCAGGTTTGCACAGACCCTGGGGGCCCAACATGCATCGGTTATCGGCGGTCTCACAACAGAATTTCATCTCTCGGGGACTGAGGACAGGACCGTACACTTCTGTGGCTGCTCAGTGAGCTAAGACCTCAGTCTCTCATACCAGGGAATGCATTACCGTGGAAGATACTCCTTGACCCATAAAGAAGAAAAAATTGAAAAAGGGAAGTGGCTAAAAGTGAGAGATAAGAAGACATCTTCTTCGTTACTCGAAAAGGAATATTCCATTGCAATGCCTTTTTTCTTGGCCATTATTACCACGAGCAGAAATGACATTGGAATCACCAAATGAATTGCTGAGACAACAAAATCCAAAAAAGTAGGTCCAATGAGGTATCATGAGCGGTCAGACGATCCCACAGGTTTGAAACAGACACAGCAGGGTTTTCCAAATTAACTTAGAAAAGAAAACAACAAAATGAAACCCAAACGGTCCACTCTGTTTGCAGACCATATTTCTGATTTAGCAGTTAAACACAGTTGTCTTGGGGGTTCTAGCTGCTTTCACATCATATGGGATGGCTGGTGGAGATGAGAAACACCCCAATGTTAATGACTTACAAGCTTTCACACAATCGGACAATTCCAAGCAGCTGTATGATTGCAGAGTTGGTTGATTGAGGGTTGAAAATACTGACACTATGGTACCATATCCATTCAAATTGAGGGGAAATACCTGTGAATTACCTTTTCATATTGGTTTGCGTTTTTTTTTTTTAACCACACTTCCTTGTAATTCAGCACCAGACATAGAGCTTTCAGAAACACTCTTGAGTTCCCAAGTTATAATTATAACCTGAATGTTGACTTGAGCACTATTTACAAAATGGAAAGTGAAGTGGTGCTGCTTCACATGGAACCAGGCAGACGACAGCAGCAAACCGGATTTTATTTCAGTGGACGAAAGAATTTGATGAAGCCGGCAGAGAATAGCGACTACCTAACCCAACGGCATTGCCTTCCGAAGATTAAATATTTCCACTTTTCCGTCTTCAGAATTTATCACCAGATATTAAGTAGTTCCTTCACAAAGGAGAAAGTTGTTTACATTTACAATAACATATTAAGAGAAAGCTGCATTGTATAGCTAAACATATTACTATGATTAATTACAAAAAAGTAGACACAAAATTTGATTTTATAGAATGTATTCCAGCACCATAGCAACCTTTATCTCATGCATGTGTTATTTTGCCTGATCCCATGTTAATGCAGCATAAAACCGATAACTCCCACATGGCATGAATGCAACATCCCTACTGACATTGTGATTGTGTCTCCGTCACTTTTACCTCCAAATAAAGTAACTGGCTAGAATACAACCTGTCTGACTGTCTGATTGCTTCATCTTTCTCTGCTGTTTTGATGTCATCCGTGTTCCCGGATCACAGCAGCTACAGTAATCACTACACTGTTATTTTAACAGTTAGAAATGATGGCAACAACTTTTAAAAAATGACATCAATTGCAATAAACTACAATTGTGTCATTTGTTCAGTTCTTTTCAATCTCCTTCGGCCCCTCCACTGCCATCCCTCTCATCATCGCTCTTCAGCCGCCTTTTTTCTCCTCCGAGCAACCAAAATTCATTGGCAGCAGCCCAGCTGCTCGACTTACGGCGCATGTAACAGCATTTGTTGTACACTGATTTTAACAGCGGAGAAATCTGGAGATGTAACAAAGTCTGTACTGAAAGTAAATGGACTAAATGGAAAAGCATCATGGCGCCGTCACCGCCATGTTCCTGGCCCTGCTGATTGCCTCTTTTTCTTCCCCAAAGCGACGTCGTGTGGAATTGAACTCACCACTGAACATCCGCTTTGACGTTTATTAAGAGCTCTTTTATTCCTCAAAAGTTAGACGCTTTAAAAAAAGTGTTCTTATCTTTGCTCAACACCGGTTGCTTTATTTAAGATCTTCCCCCTCAGCTTTGACCGCATTTACGCTCACGGCTCCACTCCATTCATTCCTAATGGCGTTCATTTCCAGAACAACAAAGGCACTGAATAATGAAGTGTGCTCTTTTTTTTTTCCTGGTCTGCCAACAGCAGAATTGTTGATGGACTCGCAAAGTTAAGAGTGGTGACTGAGAGAGGATGCATTCATCATTGCTGCCTTGAGTACATCACCGAGGGCTGGGGAACACAGTCATGTGTGCGCTCTGCATGGATGAGCAGATGTAAACAAAGATGTAAAATTTATTTTCCCCCTCTCGGCCTCAGAGACATTCTCTTGTAGTCCATCTTTCTCTCTCTGAAAAAAGCAACAGAGCTAGTTTCTCTTTCTACTTATCGTTCTTTCTCGCTCCACTTCCAGTCTCTCCTTTGTGCTCTAGGTAGAGACATACACTCCCCAAGGTAGTCAACAAGTACGCTGAGGTAAGAGCAAGGGCTTTAATCTGACCGCCATTTTAAGATAGATGTGGGAAAAAGTTCAAAGCAGGATTCTGGAGTGGACACTGAAAAGTCTGTGTTAATTTTCCTCATAGACACTCAGTGTTTGGGTGATAACATATCGATTATTTTTGTTTTCTCTCCAGAGAAGTGGGCCAAAGGGGATGTAGGATGCTCATTTGGTGGTCTATTGATAAATTAAAGGGGCGCATGGACTCACAGTGCTTTTACAACCAATAGAAGACATACGCTATATTAAAACAGAACAGAAAGTCAATAGGCAAACTTTCACAGAAAGGGTAATGATAAACTGGTGATGAATCAAAAGGAGGAGAACACATAAGGGGTCAGCCAAAGTCCAAAAAGTATCAGATAAAATGCTAACAGGCAGCTTTTAAAGACACTCCAATTATACCACACAGCCAGAAGCTGAGGGAAAGTGATAAATGGGAAAATTGGGAGTTTGCATACAAGCACTGTTGGAAATCGCCGTTTGTTTGTAAATGACGTGTCCGCCGTGAAATCCACGCATGTGTCAGCGTTACGAGTTAATTATGGGAGAGAATACTTTTAATGAGACCATTCAGAATAGTGCAGACACCTGCGCGTTCAAACAGAAAACGACTATTAGTCACAGTGAATCGATAACAGCGCCAGCAACAGTAGGTGTGGATGAATCAGAATGCTAATGAAAGCGTGATGTCTAATGAGTAACGCCGGATGAATTTGGAGTTGCGTTCAATACACGAGTTGTCCTGTCGGTGCTGGCCCGATGCTCACTGCAGCGGGCGAGTGGAGTGCATCCAGAGGCAGCTAAAGGCTGGATGTGCAGCGGTGACATTTGGAGAGGACCTCACAGTGTTCCCGTCCTCGAGGCTCCTCACTAAAGACAAAGTAGACTCTTTTTTTCCTCTCTATATTCGTACATGCTCTTCACTTCTCTCTGCCCTTCCCTCCCTCGCTCATTCTTTCTGCCAATTCTGTTCAACTATTCTCTCCTGATTTTGAATACTGGGACCGTTGAGGACAAGCAATGTATGCACTCGTTTTTTCTTCAGGTTTCAATCTGATTAGCACAGTTTTATTGTGAACACAGGTTCACCGAGTTAAATCCTGATCTCCAAGATTAAAAAACCCACACAAGGGACGCGAAGCGCCGCACATTAAATCTTAAATAAGACGTTGCGAGCGGTGAAGACGACGCCGTCGGAGTGATGCATCACAATGCTGATGACATGATGTGTGCGGAAAGCTTATGAAAATGAAACGCACGCCTCGTATTAGATCGCTTGTCATTCATCAGGATGTGCTGTTGTTCAGAGGGTGGAACAGTGGAGGGAAGGAGACGGCAGCCGATGATGAGGAAGAATAGGATCAGGGTAGTCCAGGTGATTGTTAAAGCCGGGACTGGAACCATACAGACAGGCCTGCTCTCTTGGACCCTAATGCCTTATTGATCCGGGAAGCCCATCCACCACTCTGCTCTCACAGGATACATAAACAATGTGAGCTGCCAGTACAGTGACCAATAGGGAGTAAAGTGGCCACCTTTTCAACAACATTATTATGTTTTCTATTGACTTATCATGAGTTAGTTTCAAAGACAAAGACAACACATTTGCAAAAGCAAAGCTTTTCAACTGCTCTACATTTAGTGCATTTTACTCACGGGTAAATCAACACTGCTATAAATAGGCTAATAATCACACACAATGGATTGTGCGTTTTTTGCGGCTGCTAAACCCGCAAAAATATGACAAAAGACAAAGCAAAGGGTGAAAAGCACCCATAACTGAGCTGCCAAGCAAATAGCATCTCGGTGCTCCTTAGCAATTTGCTTGTATCTAAATTAGGTAACGTGCATATATTTGGCATTAAATCAGCCACCAAATCACAAAGATCAGCGATCATAGCCACATACAGTTACAGAGAAATGATTAGTCTCCAGAGAGTTGGTGGTCACTGAAGTGCATTTATAAGAGGGGGGTCACGCCCAGACTTCCCAGTGATCATGGCATATTAAATCCCAGATATGTGTCTCTCTGTGAGACAAAAAAAGGCATATTGCACTCAGCCGCAAAACTTTATGGGCGTCTTTCCTGAACCAGACCTTGAGACGGGGCAGATAGCGGTTGCAAATATTCATGGTGCCATGGTAGCAGGATTTTCAGACAGTAAGTAACTTATTGTAGAAGTACCCTTTCAATTCTTCAGCAACTGACAAAATAAATAACCCATTAATAGACCATTTGGATTTTGATCTGACAAATGAACAAAGCCACACAGTGAAGTGAAGTGAAGCTGCACGATAGGGAGTTACTTCTCGGATTCAAGAAGTGCCCTGCAATCTAAAAATCAAGACAGCTGACCCAACAGGTACCAGCAGAGGCCCTGCTTTAGAATGGTCATCCAGAGAGACTGACGTGTTCTGAGTGAGGCCTCTCAGGAGGCAATTAAACCTCCCTCTACAAGCATCGCCGGTCAAATAGATGGATTTCTGTTATGAATGGTTAGACACGAAAGAAGGCCACCAATCCGCACGGAGGAGGCGGGATTTATAGGCAGGTCTAGCTCCTGATCCCCTCGCCCATCCAAAGCTTGCCACCCATGATGAAACCTCCACCCGCCGGGACAATTAATTAGCGATGCAAAAGGGAAGGATTAATCGATACGCTGTCAGGCTCCCGCCGGCTGAGGAGAGAGGGCCTGCCAAACCCACCAGGACCCGATCTCATTACTGACGACGGCCCACACTCCCCTTTTGCGAGGCAGCTGCATTCATCAAAGCCATGCCTCCCTTTCTCCCTCAATTGTTCGCCACGCTCCGTCCCTCTGTCCCCCCCCTACATGTTTTGCTTCTACCCTTCTGACAAGACGAAGGAGGGGAGGTGGGAGAAGTGACACCCATTTAAGAAAAGGAGTGCGTGTGTGTGTGTGTGTGTGTGTGGAGAGAGGAGTTATAAATAAGGAAATAACTAAATCTAAATGGGTGGGGCTGCCCTTGTAAACTGTCTACATGTATTAAAGTGTACTAGGGGTAATCATACATGTCTTGGAAGTAAATGTGAAGGTGTCCTTGCAAATGTGTCCGTGTGCAACTCTGGCAGCTCGCTAGAACATGAGAGCAGCGCATGACTCTGTGTGCGACTGACAGCTAGTTAGGAGTAAAGGCGTACCGTGTGTGTGTGTGTGTGTGTGTGTGTGTGTGTTACCGGGGGCAGGGTGTAGAGGATAAAAGCCTCTGCCTCTCTCTGACAGTTTTATCCGCATCACCATCTGCCTTTATCTGACGCCAGGATCTCTCGCTTCTCCAATGCACTCTCACAAAACTCTCCATCCGCCCTGCTCTTCCGTCCCTCATCTTCTTCGTCGCATCTCAGATCGCGTTTTTCAACCCATAATTAAACAAGTTCTCTGGCTCGAACCCCTTGACAGATAATCTGTGGCCGTCAGGAAAAGCGTGGTATACTACGGGAAAAAAAGAGGATCCTCTCATTAGCCAGGCGCTGAGAGGAAAAGAAATCCCAGTGAGGCTAATGAAGTCAGATGCTGCGCTTCACATCTCGACTGTGGGGATCTGACCGCAAAACGCCTGTGTGCAGAACGTCTCGCTCTCGATTTCCCTCACAATCAGCATTTGTCACATGCAGGGAGAAGGGGTAAGGGTGGGGTCAAGAGGAAACATATAACCATGTCCCTTTTGCTAACCCGCCACTCCCCCTCTCCCCCTCGGCTCAAACTAGAGACTTGTGGTGAGGGATGGCTCCCTAGTGGGTAATCAGAGGCGGTCCTTATTTAATGCTATGAGGCGGGACCGGACAGCCAGTGATGGAGCTGCTCTGGGAGGCCCGCTGCGCACGGTGCACCGGCCCCTAACTGCAGATGAGACGCTTCCCACAGAGCAGTTAGTGCGACGACTTGCCAGCTGTAAATGTAATGACTGTCAAATGTGAGCGGTGCCTGTAAGAACAGCAATAAATACAAACAGACACCTGGAAAGAAATGCACCACAAAAAAAGGGAGTGCGAGTCCTAGTCTGAAAGGCTAAGCTGCTACGCCTTTATTCAACCATCTGTCGGGCCATTTAGAAACTTTACGAGTAGCTCATGAAGGGAATGGCTCTGATATTTGCTCCTTTCTTCATTAACGACTCATCTCTCTGAGCATAACTAACAAACCCAATTTGCTGCTCTGCTTTGTGCCTTTATAGCTACATATCTGCATAGTCTCGTACATTTGAACAGCGAGGAATCTCTCAGATTTTAAGAACCGGCATGCTAATTTATATTAATACCTGATGAGTCTTAAAGCTGAAGAGTTGTTGTGAAGTTTTGTGAGGGCCCTCTAGACAATTCATTTCCTCCATATTGTTGGACGAGGGAAGCTAAATCCCAGATGACCTACCGAGCTTAAGTTTACCTCAGTGCCTTTGTTTATGACAGCGGGTTGGGGGGGAGCAGCGTGAGCATGAAGCTGGAGTAAGACGAGATGTTCTAGCCAGAGTGAAATGAAAGGCAACACTCTTGGCATGCACAGTTTTTTCAAATTGCAAAATGTTTGAGTACAGGAAAGAAATGGACAACCCCAGACTATCAAGTCAGCACAAAACTAAATGTACTTTTGTTTGCACTGATGTATGACAGCGGGAAAACTGAACGCCATACCACTGCAGCGTTCACACTCAGTATGGCTAAGGCAGGAGCACTGTGTATTCTTACAACACTTGAACTGACTGGTGTATCAACTAAAAGCTCACCTGTTGCTAACATAGATCTCTAGGGGACATTTTCAGCTGCTGTCAACCAGCTGCACATGATCAGCAAGTTTTAATTCTTACACAGGTTTTGGTGGAGCAAGTGATTTCAACTAGGCTGACCTCAGTGGTGTATAAAGTACCCAAAAGCCATACTTAGTAAAGATACCTTACTGGAAAATTACTCCAGTAAAAGTAAAAGTCACCTATTAGAATACTACTTGAGTAAAAGTCTTAAAGTATCTGATATTTATTGTACTTAAGTATCAAAAGTAATTTTCTGATATTAAATGTACTTAAGTATAGAAAGTAAAAGTACAAGTAAATGCTGTTAATAAAAAAGCAAAGGGTCAGAATTTTGAGAATTATGAAGTTTATTCTTTTAAGTGCTGTGGCACCATGACCAAGGACATGGAGCTGTGCTGAAAATAATTGGGTTGGCTGTGATCCATCCAGGAGCAACAATGTTCAACATAATATATTGTACATAAGTATACTTTTGCATCTACTATGAACTTATCATCATAATTCTCCGAAAAGCAATATGACACTATGAAGGAGTTGTAACAGTGCGTTTATAAGTATGCTCATTCCGACTAGAGGATGTAGAGGGCAAATGCATAATGTTGTGTTCAGCAAAAAATATCCACTTGATGCATCAGGTCAGTGTTTAGAGAAAGGACACCTGCCTTGTAAACTCCTATGGGCCTGATTTGAACACAATAGGCAAAGGTTTTGCTCAAGCTGAATCTGCTACCATCATAACTCCATCTGATCATCCACAAAATTACTCAAATATCAAAACATGATCAATACTAAAGCAGCACCGAAAGTAACAACCCAGTCATTACTTGAAAATGTCCTGTTCATCTTCAAAAGACAATTATATTAGAATGTAACTTCTTTACATTCTATTAGAATGTAAATAAGTTACATTGTATTACAATGTAGCTTCTTTACATTCTATTAGAATGTAAAGAAGCTACAGTGTATATAATGATTCTATTGAAGTTATTCCTTTTTTAAGTGTTTTAGACGAGTCACTAATCACTTTAAAAGAGTGATTATAGCTGATTTAACTTACAGACATGAGATTGATCTTCTCATGTCACTCTCTTTATACAATGATATAAATTCATCCCCGTTTTATTGATATCTTACAAAATATTACTCCTCATTTTTCGTGCGTTTTTCCTGCAAAAGTCCAGCAACATGAGTCAGTTTTCGCTTGTTACACGCATACTGTCTTTTCAAAATAAACTTCCATCTTCACAGGAAACAACGAAGGTTTAGGCGATGAAACTACTTAGTTAGGTTTAGGAAAAGATCGTGGTTTGCGTTAAAATATCTACGGAAGTGGCGTTGCTTAAGTACGGAAGTCACGTCACAAGTAAATCAACATTGGCTTCTCGTTTCACACACGGCACAAACTGCGGCCTCCTGGAGGAAACACCAGTGTTTGTTTGACCCATCCACCTCTCCTCATCCCACCCGTCCTGTGTGGAATTCTACTCGTGTTGTCGCTCGCTAGCTATAGCATATAGCATCCTGGGCATCACTGGGAATCTAAACACCGCGGCTTTGAGAGCACTTGTTTGCAATTGCGCATTAACGTGATTAACCAATGATTTAACTTGCAAGCTAGGACCACTGATTCACCAAACCTGCTTGCTTGCAGTCTCTGTTCCATCACAGTCCCCAACGTTGGTCTCATGATTCATTTTGTTTCTAAAGATAGATTTGATTTTGTAGCGAGTAACGAAGGTTTCAGGGGAAATGTATCGGAGTAAAAGTATCAGTTTTCTTTGCAAAATGTAGTGAAGTAAAAGTAAAAGTCAACAGAAATATAAATAGTAAAGTAAAGTACAGATATCCATAAAACCGATTTAAGTACAGTAACGAAGTATTTCTACTTCGTTACTATACACCACTGGCTGACCTAACAACCGCACTTCTTGGAGAATACCAGCACATAATGTGAATCAAGTGCCTTTGCTATGATTTGCCTTTGCTATGATTGCATTTCTTATTTATGATAATCATAGCAGCTTGGTGATGTGTCAGAAAAGAAAAGAAAAAGTGCTTTGGGCTTTTTTAATATAAATTATGGCCTGTTTATTTTGGCCTCCAAGGTCTTGCAAGGACATTAGCTTTTTCCAGCAGCCACAGATGGGAGATTTAGCTATCAGCCCACTTCTATATCTGTCTGTACCCTTCATTCCCCGAGTCCCACACCCCAGGCCCGATGGTGGAAATGTCATCAAGATTGGCAAAAATGATGTCCTACCCTCCCAAATGACCATTTTTTACTTCTGTTGATCTGACATCCTGTCAAAGGCATTGAGGGGACATCCTGCTGACTAACTGGGAGTAAAAACTGAAATTCTCACTGATAATAATACCAGTAATACAAGTTGTATATGTTCCTATGTAATTCATAATGTGAGTGGTAAAACCAAATGGGTATCTTCAATGTTCTCGGGAATAAATATCCTAACTACTTCCCAGAACTTTCAAACAAGTCCTACAGGCTTCTTTGGTGTCATCGCTTGACCAAAGTATATTGGAAAACCGTTTCAAGTTGTTTCTCCTTCACTGTTTGTACTTACACCTAAGAAAAGTAATACGCTGTCATTTGTACATAACCAATGCAATAGTGAGCCAGTTGACGTAGATAACGACTAAGTCTACATAGGGAGGAGGTCTGGATGGATGGATGGGTCAAACAAACAGGATTTTAATGCCGGAAAGCAGAAATCGTTGATTCGACCTTACTTTTGTTACGTAACTTACGTATTTAACTAACGCCACATATGCAAGTTATCTAACGAAATGACTGCTCTAACCAAACCGTAATCCTTTCCTGAACCTAACCAAAGAGTTTTGTTGCCGAAACAGGTTTTGCACCACAGGGGTTTTGCACAGACGCAATGATCGCTCATGTTGCTGTACATTCGTAGGAGAAGACATGAAGAATGAATACTTTTCGTAAGATGTTCTACGAACCATTGTATTAGGATACTTTTTACAGCATCAACTGGTAAGAAGTTAATTCTTAAACAAAGTGTACGTGGTTAGGAAAGATCAAGAAGACCATTCCCGTCCAAAAACCAGAGACCAACCTTTAATAGAGATGGGGATTACCATCTCTGCAACTTCCTTGACCAAGGTCATGTACTCTGTTGATTACACCTTAACAAGTTCAATTTGCCGATGAAGGCCTAGGTATGGTTGAAAGACCTGGGAATTGCTAAATAAGAGGACTTAGGACAGTCTTTCTCAGGAAAAAACGAGTGCCACAAAGTAAATGCAATAACAGCATTAACAGCACTTTGTTAGGAATAAAAACAGGTTGGATTAGCAGCAATAGGCCGTAATGGCCGGACAGTCTAGTAGCAGTTTGAGGCAAAAAGAGCACAACCGTGACTGCCAGTTGCAAATTCAAACCCCAAACTAGTTGTAACCCCCAGTGCATGCATTACATTGAGCGGTTACAACTTGAGCTACCTACATTTTTATCTGTGCAGAATGAAAAGACAACTGGACTTTGTTGAGTATTCTTGAAATGTCTCACCATTCATTCAAGAGACTTAATTAGCTCTACCGACTCTTGGGGAGTTCTAAGGTATTTAACTTCTCTGAGTGATTAAATACAGAGGAACTCCCCACCAGTCAGTAGAACTGATGAAGTCTGCTGGATGAGCAGCAAAACTTCACAGCAAACCCAACTGTTTTTTAGTGAACTACTGCTTCATGTTCCCCGACGTGGATGACAGAGAATCTTTACAGACATATGGGTAATACTGCACTGCAACAGCAGTATGCGCGGTCATGTTTGGTCTGCTCGGCGATGACTCATTCCCATGGCATTTTCCAGATAATGAATCGCAGAGCTTTTTCATCTACAACCCTCAAAATGTCAACTAGAAAGTTTGCAGCACTTTCAGACACACCCACAGTAAATAATTAGGGAAGTGCAAAGAAACAAGGCCTTGTGAGGATACACTATGTCCTTATTAAAGCAGCCACAGTCAGCACACTCAGTATTAAGCATCCCATAACCTCATCTCCTACCCCGGGGCCTGATGACAGCATGTCAAGAAGATGTAGTGAGTGATTTCTGTCAGGTAAATGGACAGAAATAGGGGGGACATGAAAGAGGTGGAGGGCATGTAAGGGCAGAAGGGTATATAAAGATACGGGTGGTTCGTGAGAGATAAGGAATCATGCTCCATGACATCCTGGTGCCGTGTTATTATCAGCCGCGCCAGTATTTCTAGTTAGACAGACAGACACTGCATCCATCATGCTGTGTTATATCCTGTCATGACAGTTAACGGTGGTGATCAGTCTTTGGGCCACTGACTTGGCTAAGAAAGGCCATTAACTTTAACACTAATCAACTGCGTCATTGGTGGATGTCTGTTCTCAAAATGCAGAGGGCCAGGAAATTGAAACAAAACACAAACCACCACAAAACAAGCGAACCTAGAATGACGAATGAAATGCTATTTTTTACTAGCTATTTTTTACCACTAGCCAAAGCTAATGAATAAGGCCCCAGGTATTGGACCTAAGGGCCACCATCACTGCTTTAATGCGAAGCTATTTTGTACTTTGATTGGGTCTGTGAGGGCCCCCATCAGGTGGGATGACACAGGGCCGTAGCTCCTAGGTTCTCAGGTCTAATTTGCCTGTACTTCTCCCCTCAAAGAGAGACGGGCATAATTAACGGGACCCAAACACCCACCACGGGCTGAACAGAGTCATTTAGGCGAGCGACTCGGGAGCAGTGGCGGCAAATGAAATGTAATTGCAAAGGGAGCAGAGGAGCAGGGCGGGTGTGTCGGAGGCACTGATGTGTGTGCAAGAGGGAGAGAAAGAGAATGAGCGAGACAGACGTGGGGGAATGAGGGAGCAAATGAAAGACACAGAAGTTAGATGCAGAATACGCAGTCGAGAGAAGAGCAAGCAAAATAATGACTGTTGATGGATGGTGAGGGACGGGCAGAGATAAACAGTGAGGAGCCACTCATTCAGGTTACAATAAAGAACTAATGCACCAACTCATCTAATACTCTGTAAAAAGTTTTAAAGAATCAGTTCACCCAAATTACAGAAAAGTCATGTGGATAGTTTCGGTTTCATTTCCCTAATATTTGAAATATCTGCCCCCACCCAATACAATGGAGTTGTAAGTATTTAAAATCCCATTCACTTACATTGCTGTGTCATTATTTGAATGGCTGTTGAAAACCTGGGCAAACTGCATGGAGACATAACACTAGAGGTGAATGATGCCACATTTTAGCTTTCGTTATTCTATCATATACTATTTATATGGACTGTTGGTTGAGTCATATGTGACTCTCTCCAAACAACCCAGTACTAAAAAACAGCAGAAATAGTGCTACAAATCACAGGAAACACCCTTTAGAGTTGCTGCAGTTGAACTCTGCTACATCCCCACCTCAACCCCAACATCATTTGTTGTGTCCGCTGGATTAACAACTGTAATCTTTCATCCCTCTTGTTATCATCATTATTCATCATCACTGATGTTGAGAGCATTCAAATTGGCCTTGACCTACTGCTTTGTCTATCCACCTAGACCCCCCCCCCCCACACTATTTCACCTATACCTCTTATATCATCCCTTCCTCTGTTCCTCTCAGCTTACTGATCACTGGATGAGAAGTGAACCGGGGTCAACAATGTTCCTGTTGCTTCCAGGCATGGCCAGCCCAAACAAATTGGGGTCACTGCGATAATTGGAGTGGTGTGAACACTAACACACACACACACACACACACACACGCGCACACACTTGCCCAGATAGCTGAGAGTAGATAAGTGTGGATAACACTGATTGTTACCTATCAGTGCGTTCCTTAAGAGAGTGTAAAGGGATTGCAGGACATTGCAACATTTTCACCACCAGCTGGTACAGTAAAACAGTGGAGTCGTGAATCTGACGGCACACAATGTTTAACTGTGTGATGCGGACACGATGATGAGTGGATCAGAGTCACCAGGTGAGGTCTTGGTTGGTAATTAACTGAGCTTTGAATGTAATATTGGGAAGAATAAGCGCAGGGTCAACGAGACAATTAGAGCCAGTGTTAATGCATTTTTAAATGCCTGCTGTCACTTAATTGATATTTAAAGTTATCATTAGAGGGGGTCTTAAATGACCTTTAAGCCTAACACATGAAAGCAATAAAAGCAGAGATGAGGCCAATAACTAGTCTGACAGAAGATAAAAAGAAGTGATGTGGGTGATTAGTGCTTTCTGGACTCTGCGCACACAGATTCCTCTCGGTGACCCCTGGAAGTTACACACACCAAAGAAAGAAATGCCGTTTGTGAGGACAATTAAATCCAAGAGAAGTTTTAACGACACCCTTTCATGAATCAAGGAGGAGGAAATTGTAAGTCATTACAAATGCATAATTTGAGAGCATATTAGTATTTATCTATACTTTGAAACTATTATCATAGTTTTCAACATCATTCTCATCAAAGTGTATTTACTAAGTTAATTCTAGGTATATATTGATTGAAATTAAGATCAAAACTACCAGAAACCTAAGTTACAACAAACTACAATTAGCCTTCAAGCCCCAGAAATTCAGTCCAACTCCAACCTATAAAGTTAAAGGGTCTTGAAGGGTCATAAATATGAATGCGTATATAAAATGCTTCCATCTTTTACCGGCCCAAAACACCAACATTTCAGTAGTTTGTGTTTGAATATCCAAGTACAGTGTCATATTGTGTACAAAAACAAAGCACTGCTGCAAACAAAGTGCTTTTCACGGTACTCATTCTGCACCAATGACCCTAAGTTGGTTCCTGTCCTTTTCATTCTCCTTCAGCCTCCCTCTTACTATTTGTGGCCTCTGGTTTCCTCCCCGTCCTTTGGTGCTGTCCAATTTTCTGACATCCTTCCTTTCTGCTTCTCCAACCTCCATTCATCATTTCACTCATTCTCTCCCTCTTCTCTCTTGTCCTCCAGTGACTATGTCTAAATCGCCCCAAGTCCTTGGCATCATCCTAAGCCCCAATTTTTACACCTGTCCTGTCCCCCTTTTACTTTCTGGGTTTCCCCGAGTGATTCATCTGACTGAATGTAGCTTAGGGTACATTCACTTTTCATTCCACCGTCATTCCAACCCCCCCATCGATATCCCTAAGGCGGTATCTTACTATGTGCAGCTCCAGGTAATCTCCCAGTCCCTTGGCACTCTCCACCCTGACCAGAACAGCCTCCTTCAGCTGCGTGCTGAAGCCCACTGCCAGCCGGTCTGCCCGTGTGCTCGGCCGGTCATTGGGTGGCCAGGTGTATGTGATGAGGGCTCCGCCTCTCCCGAAGATGTATGTTGTCCCAGCTGCAAAAAACGCACACAGAGGATGGAGAAAGGGGGTCATCATTGTGTTACAACAGAAAGATGTATGGTGTATTCTCAAACGCAAGTCAAGAACATGCATAGAAGAAAAGCTGTGTTGTGAACATGAAGTTCCATCATCGGTGAAAAGTTCCATTTACAATTCAGTGAAAAGTTTGGAAAAAACTTCAGTGGCCTGAATATTCCATTTTAAATACATGTGAAAGACAGTAACTCTTTCTGGGTATTAAAATGAGTTATTGACGGTGCACGTCATGTAGTCATGTGTAGCTTTAGCACTAGTAACTAGCACCAGGGCTGGCACTCCCAGTCATCCGAGCCACAGCAGTTTCGCTCGCCCTCAGTTGCGTTGCATTCAAACTAGGGCAAACTGACAAAACTTTGTGTTGGCTATGCTGTCAGTGTAACCAGCAGCCCTCGACATCAACAAAGGAAATTCCTCAGATCTGCCTGTCAAAGGAACTTTGCCTCAACAGTATTTTTGAGTTCCAGCCTAAAAGATCCACCCGCCTCGCGCGCTGAGTGATTTTGTGTTTGAAACACACGAGTTAGGATTTGGCTCGACTCCACTAAGCCCGGTGGTGACGGGCGTTGGCATTGATTAGCATAGCGTAATGAAGCCACAGTGAACTGCTCTCAACCCTGTGGGCTGTCAAGTCTTCCCTGGAGCATAAATGCATGTAAACACAGGCTGTATAAGTAGATACCAATGCATGTATTTGTAGCTATATGAAGTTACACATTTGAAATGTACACACAGTTGCATATAAAGAGACAGGGTGCTGTCACACCTTAACTGTTTGGTTTGTCAAAAACAAACTCCGATCTGTTTACCTGCTACGGTTCATTTGGGCTGGTTTGAGAGCTGTCAATAAAACCCTGGTGCAAACCAAACAACCGAACCGCGATTGCCTCGAAAAGTGGTTCGGTCCACCTCCATGCGAAAGAACCGGCCGCAGGATTTTATGAAAGCAGAAATGTGATTTTAGCAGGATTTCAGAAGCTTAACTACTAAAAAATCCATCTGCCGGTCCTGAAATCTGTTCAGGAAGCAAACTTATAATTATTCGATATAAGGCCATGTAAGCACATCAACACAAAGGCTACGCAAGTCAGCGCAGCTATTTTCCCCAATTATCAAGTCAAAAGCTGTTAAAACTGTTTACCTGTCAGTCTATAATACGTCATGTTTACTCTTGTTTCGTTTGTAGTCAGCACGAACTGGAACTGGACCAGAACTAAAATGCAACAATGTGTCAGTTTGTCCCTTGGTCCGGACCAAAACACCCTGACTACGTAACACTCTTGACTGATGTGTTTGCCTCGCTGTACATGCCATTTTGCTTTCTGAGTGTTCCTGCTGACCTCACTTTTGATTGCCTTGCCATCGTTCAAGCACTTTCTTTTCCAGATGAAGAAGATTCTTTCAAGTTTCCTTTTACTCGACATTTTGAGCCCTGGTCAAGTGCCCCGCTGGTTAAAACCAATGTGACATCTTCAAGTAGCTTCTCGACAGTTTCCAGAAAACGAAACCCAACAATTTTCAATTTACAATGACATGACACAAAGAAAATTTGACTGCAAATTTGACTGCAATTTTCTCTTGCTAAATGAAGTCAACTTTTAGTCGATTATTAAAATAAAAACATTCTGTTGACTGGCTGCACAATCACACATGTACACAGTAGTGCAAAACATTGTCTTTCATACTGTACCTGCACATATGTCCTTGGTTTACTTTTTTTGAGCCCTACAAATCTCTCTGTAGGTGTGCTCGGGTCACAGAGGTCACAATGACTGCAGGGCCAAAGGGCCTTCAAGCAACATGCATGGCAACGGGCCGCACACAGTCACACACGGGGAGAAGGCTGGCTGATAAATAATGGACACATGTCGTCTCATTGAGCTCACACACACACTCTCAGTCAGTCACTCAGCTACCCGACACTTTCATTATCTAATAATCCACTGGTAGCCATTTGAAATGGGCTGACACACACAACTCTCCTCCCTCTCCCTCGTTTCTTCTCTCTGGCTTTCTCCTTACCCCTCCCCCTTTTCCCCCTTCCCTCCCAGCGGAGCTAAGCCCTCTGCTCAGCTCGTGTTTTTCTTGAGGCTGTATTATTTTAGCACCGACTAATTATCACAGCAAGGAGGTTGTGTGCCAGAGGAGGGAGGAAAAATAGAGAGGATGAAGAAAGACAACAGGGTATGGAAACAGGGAGTGGAGAGGATGGGAAAGTGCAAATTGTGGATGGTGAAGAGAAGAAGAAAGTTGGCATTTTCCTTTGTTTTGTTGTTTTCTTTCCCTGTGTTTATTAATAACAGTGCGGCACCGGAGCTTTGCAGAAGCTGGGCAAGAGACAGCTCTGTGGAAGAGGAGGAAAGATTTGTAAAATGGCCGACAAACAGGGAGAGAGGTGAGCCATGTTGTGATGGATGAGAGAGGAGCCGTGTTAGGGGGAAAAGAGATATAGCTGATGGAAGATTGAGCTGAGTACCTTTTAAAGAATGTCATTGCACTAGTTAAAGCAGAGAGAGAGTTTGAGAGGCAAGGAGAGTATTTTTGCTGCCACGCAAGCCGTGTTTCCATTCACATGTTTTTGATAAGCAGCAATACTAAGATCCCAAAAATTGGTACTTTCTGAATGGGCGCACTCCGGATGACCAAGTCCCGAACGAGCACTGGACTGCTCAACTAACACTCAGGATATCTCAGCGTCTACTGCATTCATTTTGGCAATTCTTTCTTTGTGGAAATGCTATGGGCAAATGCTAGTGTGCCTTCATACAGTAATTAAAAGGGAACACATTTTAGTTATTTTAGCAATATATTGTTATTAAATTACAGTCAAACTAAGGGAAGTTTAAAGTTTAAATGAGGGAGCTATAGAGTCTATAGATCTACACCATCCCATGCTACTTTAGAGTGTAATTCCATCACCACCTGGAAAACACATGATTCAGTCATTTAAATAGTTTACTAGCAAGACGACACAACTATATCAGACAATGTCACAAAGCCTGACTCCGTCTTTGTTGTAATTTTAACATCATTTCACGTGCCTGTAATGTTAAGGCTTTAATTCTGTTCTGGGTGTCGAAGAAGGAGCCAAGAAACCAGCAGGGGTTCTACCGAGACACAACATATCAAATACCAGAGGGGATTACTTCAATTTGATTTAAAAAAAAGTACTTTTCCAGTACCAGCATTTTTTCATGCGATATGTGTCAGTCACTATGGTCCGTCTCCAATATTCATTGGTTCAACAGGTCCTATTCCAGCCCCTGTTAATGTACCCAACTATTATTACATGTGTTTCGTCAAAGAGTACAATGAACCCATGGAACTTTACTTCAGATTCTAATTAAGCTGACAAGGCTTCCAGAAATCCTTTAACACAGTCGACAATACCAACATCTCATTTAGAGTGTCCCAAGAATTAGACATGCAGCACGTGCATCATCACTACATATCTCACGAGTGCACTAACTGTGAACTAATTCTCATCAATTAACACCCCTCTCATGTGTAGCATCTACCATATGCTTTGTCTTCCCCGGAGACTTTCCTGTACGCCTGATGTCACTTGTCACTTTTTACTTTGTCTTTATCATCAGCACATTTACAGGCGAGAGTCTCAATCCCAGAAGTGCCAAAGTTGAGAAAAAAAGAAAGACAAACTCTAGGAGTACTCTGAAATACTCCTACATCCATCCAATGAGCCGCTGTTGACTTTGGCTGCTTTGATTTGTCCAGCTGATGGAGGCCACCTGCTGCTTTGTGCACTTGTATGCGCGCGTGTGTGTTTGAGCGTGCGGGCACTCTTCTCTTCTCTAAATGAGGAGACAAAGGAGGTGCAGAGCCTCTAATGAGTAGTCTGACAGGGCGCATCCATGTGTCACCGCTTCTCCCAGCAAACACCTGCTGCTCCCGTTGAGGCAAAAATCCACCCAATCCTGCAATGTAGCACACGCTAATAGGGAGGTGAGATGGAGCGAAGAAGATGGAGAAAAGGTGTTTTACAAGCCCAAGAATAAACGTCTGGAGGGCATTGTTCTAAAAACAAGCGAACATCTACACATTTAAAGATGCTATATGTACAGCGCATCTTTGAACAATTCAACAAGAGGGAAGTCAAAAGAGCGTCCAACTTCTCTAAAAAGTGACCACACCACACGTTTGTCATGAGAATAAAAGCATCAACTTTTGAAGCAAAACATTAAAAAACACCAGGATTTTCCTTTGATTGGTTGGTACATGCAATATTGTCCTCATTTGTTTAAAGCTGAAATGAACCTATGCTGACCTCTTGCAGTCACGTGAGGGATTACTATCCTGCATCGGCATTCAAATGCAGATATCAGTTTATAGAGATAAAACATCGTCTCTCAACTCAAACTCCATTCTCGCTTCTCAAGTTGCTAATCTGACTGTAAACAACGACTGGCGCCTGGAAGAGGAAGTCATGGCCTGGATACCCGTTATCTGGATATCCGCTGGCCACACCAGAGCCTCTGAAATATTGACTGTTGTCCCACCGATAGCTGATGGAATCTGACACTGATCAAACCTTAGCTAAAGGGTAGCAGATTTATTTTGGTTATAGTTCAGGCGGGCCACTAGCAGACAACCTATCTTGCTGTTAGATATCAGGACTTGTTGACGTGTACTTGCCTGTGAATATATTCACATAAGCATACATGCATGTATGTGTAAGAACATGTACATGTTTTGTGAAAATGTGGGAATTTGAGGGTCTTCAACTGATTAAGAGAAAACGGCAGACTGAAGAATCTGCATCTGAGTTCTCCCCAAACAGTAACTGTTTACCTTTATCGAAAACTCAAGAGTTAAGAGTAAATTAGTACTGCCTTGGGAGTTGTCAGCAAACAAAAAACCTGCCCGCGTATGGATTTCTCTGACCTTCAGTCAACCGTGGTCTAATCAAGCAATCTGCCTCCCTGCTCTCGCTAGAATAACAATAATGAGGGAAATGCTCTGTTGAACTCATGTGTTCCACTCCTCCCCCTATCCCCCCACAAAAGAGTCTAAATATTTTTTATTTTTGTCCAATTAGCTCTGGCGCCATCGATCTGGCCAATCAATCCCACCTGCGGCGCTGGAGGTGGAGAGAATGCAAAGAGATGAATCAAAACATTGCAGGACGCCCCCTCTATTATTTCCATTCACATGGGCCCGCTGGTAATTTGGTTTGAAGAAGAACGGACAAAAAATAAAAAAACAACACTTTTCTTTGTCCACGGATCTGGAGGGAGAATAATCTGAAAAGACTCATGAATCAAAGCAGTAATGAAAAACCTATTGATTTGGCTTTTTTACACCCTTCCCCTTTCCCTCACCCTTTTTCTCTGTGTTGGGGGCGAGGTGGGTGGGGTGGGGGGTGGGGGGTATTGGTCGAGCTTATCGTTTGGGATGCTTTCTCTGCAAAGGGCCATTGATTTGGGATAGTGGATTCTAGGCCACTACTATCCAACAGGATAAACGGGTCATATCGAAGAAACCAGACGCCACGATTTTTCATTACGGTCAATGTTGCAATGTCGTACGCCAGCCGCAAAGCCTCACGGGAGCTGATGCCGTGAAAATTGCAAGACAGGCCCGGCAACTTCCATAAGGAAAGAAGGACCGATGGGAAGTCACTTCTTGAGATGCAATAAGCCTCAAGGCGCACCAGAAATGTGCACGCACGCAAATTTATACACACCTCTCATTTTAAACTCTCACACAGGCTCTCAAACAATAACTCCATAACACACAGATGGTTCCTCCAACCTGTGTGTATTATTGCATCAGTGCAGACTGATTCTTTGAAGCGGTTAAGGGGAGAGACAGAGCTATTGATTCCTTTTAAACGAGAAGAATGAAACCTTCTCTTGCTGCTTTCTTTTGACACAACATAGATTTCGGAGACGGGGAAAAAAAAAAGACGGGGAGAAAACAAGGGGCTGAGATGAGACGTTTGGCAAAAGTTTCCAGACAGCTGTTGATCTTCGAAGTTGCAGAGTCGCTCGCGCACGCACGCACGCACACGCGAACTTGGTGAAGACCCCACACACTTTGTTGACAAGTTAGGGTCTTTTCCATCTCTCTCCCTCCCTTGTGCCACACATACCCACATACAGTCACACACACACACACACACACACACACACACACACACACACACACTCAGATGCTCCCTTTTCGTAGTCCAACAACCTCGACAACATCGCCGCCCCTGCTCTGATAGCTATTTCTCTGTGGCGGTGTATAAGGAAATGTAGAAATGGCATCCCAAAGATTGGCTACGTCTCGAGAGGAAATAGCAAGTAATCCCCTCTCTGATGTGGTTGTATAATATTCCTCTTCTATCTATGCTTTGTGCAAGATTGCTTCGAAAAGGATGAGAGGGACCGTCCTGTTACATGAGGAGAGATGACATTTGATCAGTGCAGCCTCAAATTCTCCAAAGAGACGTGTTAGGGCCAACACGTGCTGTGTTAACGTGTTTGGTTTTATTATAGATACATGGGCTGTGGTTAAATTGTCTTTTTTTTTTTGCTTAGGAAGGTTCCCAACTGAGGGAAATGACCAGGAAGTATCTAAGGGGCAGCCATGACAAGAGCTGGTCGAATTCTCTAAATCTAAATGTGCTTCAAAGCTTACTTTCTTATCGCCTTTAGCATAGGGTACAGTGGACTATCGCGCCATCCCAGAATTCCACGGAGCAGCAACATTTAATGTGACGCGTCACTCGGCCACCTATAACATCTGCCCTCCCTTGTCTTTCCCTGACCTCATGACGTTTCCATCGAGGTCAAGGAAAAGACACTGGAATTAATTGTTCTACTATTTGACTGCAGCCATATATTTGTCAAAGACAATATCTTTATAAACATGCTAAAGAATGCAGAGAGGATGCTAATCAGATCTGGACCAATTAGCTACAGAGCTTCTACACAGTTCTTGTGACTGTCGGTAATACGTGTGAGACAGTTAAGACAGTAAGCGAGATCTCTATTGTACCTGACACAATTACAATTGTTCTGATTTGGTTAGATCTTGTCCATTTCACACCTCAATGAAATTCACACTCTTTCTCTCCTTTAGATTTAGTTTGATCTCAAAAGGCTGATAAGAGCATCAGTGGTAATTGGGTCCGCACTCTTCTGCACCAGCTTGGAGACGGAACACGGCACTTCGGCCTAGACTATATTGGAAAAGAGTAATTGGACTGACCTTATACTTGTAAAAATAATTGGAGTGATTATACATATTTCACATGCCCTTGACTATATCCACAAATCTGGAGATGAAAGATGTTCCTTTGAACTACAGTTGTGAAGTTTGAGGATGTCCTCAAGTGACAGTATCACCAATTGTAATGTCTAAATGTATCTGAAAACATACCAATGTGAATGTACTCACGGCTTAATCTTTAAAATGTATTAAATCAGACCAAGAAGTCACTAAATATCGTTTAGGTCTTTTATGAGCCATTGATGGTCATGTGGGAATGCCAGATGTAAATCAATGTAGTAAGTATCAATGGAAAGGGGCCATGGTCATTGATGAAGAGGACAAGAGGACAATTATATCTGCTGGGAAAGACCATTCTGGAATACAGACGGGTTTCAACAAAATATTATCACAGACTCAGGTTGCGAGCGAACTCCATTCGCTAATAAAAACTGAAATGAGGTTCAAAGTTCCTGAAAAGCCAGTAAATGGCATTTATGTGATACATACTGCAGCCAAACACAAACTGTGTCTTGGTGTGATTGGTGGTCAAGTTAGATAAATCTAAGGTTATTTTCTAAGTCCAGTGAAGGGGTGATAGAGATGAGGATGCCAAATTGAATCAAGCCGTATACATTTAATACCAACTGAGAGAATATTAGCCGTCATTGGGTAATTCACGTTAGCTCAATCATGCTTGGCTATAGCCACACATCTCGGCAGGCTAGTAAGCTAGGCCGATGGTTATCGCGAAAGTATTTCTATTCATACTTACTTTTTATTCCAACTTTGATAGAGCCTAAATACTGTGGCCCTTGTCCTTGGAAGGGTGTGGAAAGCCACACCCATTCCCCTTGTGCACTTCCCCATTCCTCTAACTTGAGCTTTGAAAACTGTGGCTCTTTGTCTCCCTTCATTGAAGTTTCCCCAGGTAATGTATTGTTGCAAGTCAATATTGTTGGAAGTCATTGATTTCTTTAAAGCTGATTGGTGCTTTTTTGCTTCTAAGATGATAGTCATAACAGGGGAGTAATAGCTTAACCCTCTCCATCTGAATGCAATTATAGGCTACTGACAAAATGGAACCGATTTCAGTGATAGATTGTCACCCTCTTCTCAAAATCCTATTTTGTTATGTCTAGCTTCAGATCCAAGCAGAGGGGCAATTACTGAAAAGATTGGTTAGCTTGTTTCGAATGACTTGATTTAATCTGCGAGCTGTATTAGCCCCGTCAGCTGTCAGATCTGTCAGCCAAACGTATCCCAAGACTCTGCTGCCCAGCGGCTGCAAACAACTAGCTCCCCTCCTACCGTCATGAGAACATGCGCACCGTTGTAGTTTGGTCTTGGTTCAGTTTGTCATTTGCTAAACGATAGTTATACATACATACATTCATACATACATATGTCTTAGCTAGACGTGCGAATCAAAAGAGGACCAATTCACACAGAGTCATAAATGAGCACAACAAATATTAGGCTGATGGGTCCAGCAGTATGCGAGATTAGCAGTGGACAGACAGACACACACACGTCCGTATACATAATCTCCTGGAGATAATAGATACCAAATTAGAGATAATAAGAACAGCGAAGTATTGTCTTTAAATCATGGTTGTGAACTACAGTATGTCAACAGCACACATCTGTATATGAATCATACCTCAGACTGTTCAGAAATCACTTCTGTCAGCTCGGGTTGTCTGATGATTATTCCCCTCCCTAATTCTACCAGTGGGGACTTGATACACAGCCGTGCCTTCTGCAATTCAGGAGGATTCAAATGTTTCTCATATTTTGCTTTCGACAGCGATGATGTGCTTGCGAGGTTTGTTTGAAACATTTCAAAATGCCTGTTATGTCCCTGGAGGGGATGCTACTATCAGAGAGTGATTTTTGTACAAATACCATTCCTGAGGTAGCACTCAGACGCTTATCTTTCTCCAAATATCTGTAAATGGAGGGATCCAGTGGGAGTAGTGGGAAGGATGTGGGGGGGTTCAGCAGTAAGGCTGATAGATAGGTAGTCATGCTTTTAGACTGAGAATCGTCTTTAGAAAGGCTAGAAGCCAGGACAGGACATCTGCGCTGCAAATATATACAGCCAGGAATGTCATTGATCAGCCCAGACTACTCTCCTCTGTCTGATAGCCTGTTCAATAGTCTGCTGAGGTTGAGACGGTGACGCCCAACTGAGCTGTGTAGACTGAAAAAAATTTTTACTTTCATCAAAGGCACTGGCTGACTGAGGGAGAGGCTTTCGATTTATTTTGATGTGTATTAACAGAACTATGCAAGAACAGTGAGTCAGTCAGTTAATTGTGTGGTCAGTGATTAGTTACTAGCAGTAACAGTAAGTGTTTTTTTTAAACAAAATATCTATAAGCACCAGGAAACAAATGTCAGGACTACATTTACTGTAGCTAATCATTTCTTTGTGTGTGTGTGTGTGTTTTCCCACCATACCTTAAGAACTGTGAAGAGGATTAAAAAACAATCGTGTGGTTTTAAGAGCTAATTCTTGGTCTCAACAAGACAACAACAATGAGTCATCATAGTGAATTGCAGTGCTGTTGTGTAGCTGTGCTGTTTGAATCATGTTGGAAAGAAGACATGCAGGGGTGGGAAAAAATATCCCCAGTCTCCAAAGTACTGTGGGGATGTTTGTATGGTTGTTTAGAGTATTGGAACTATTAGTGGAAGAGAAACTCACCTACACAGCTTAGGGGGCTGACTACAACAACAGCTTAGCTGACTAGACTGGTGGCATATCAGTGCGTTATTTCATTTGGTTGTTTCTGAGGGTTTGCAGTAATTGTGTTATCAGTCTTTTAATGCCCACAGCTCACGCATGAATGACATTTTTGTTCAACACTCTGCTCGTACAAGAAGGGGAACTGACACCTTAATACCCATTACTCACAGGCATAAGCGGCGCGCTCGTGCACCCCTGCTCAGAAGCAACGCGCACGAACACACAAAAACCCACACCGAGCCAATAACAATAACAGCAGCATCCTCTCTCACATTAAGTCTTTGAATAGCATGCCAATCGAGCCGCGGCGGCAGACAGAGACGTGTGAATGCAGCAGCTCGAAGCTCTGCCCTGGGACTGTGTGTGTTGCTGTGTTTGCTTGAGTACCATGTATGGAGGGGTAGGCACCCGCCACACCCGACACCACCTCCCCCAAATGTTAAAGCTGCAAAATATGGTGAAAGCAAGACTTTGTCTTAAGTTTATGTTGAAATATACAGTAGAAGTGAACAGATAAAATGATGAGGGAACTGCTTGCAGAAAAAGAGGCTTTACAAATGGCCGCTGTGAAACCTTTACATGTGCTGCATGAAGAAACAACATCACACCTGTTCAGAATAACAACCGTATTCTCATACGGAGCAATTAAGTTTAGATGCTCTGGAAAGGTCACACTGCTTTGTTTCTGCTAAATCTATAGGAGCACAGGTGTGTGCTAGTGTGTGTGTTCCAAGGGAACACACACACACACACACACACACACACACTTCTTGTGCTTAATAACCTCGGACTCATTAGTGTTAACATCCTCCTAATTACGCCGGAGTGGCCTTCACAGTGCATAAACAAACAGGCTGAAGCTGGTGTGAGCCGCTCCATCCTTGAAGCGGTGACCTTACTGAACGGTGGCTCGGCAAGCCGTTTAGTGGACGGACATGAAACGGATACAAAGGAAGTTTTGAAATGAAATTATGTCAGTTGACTAAAAAACGATTTATTTTTATTTTTATATATATATATAAACTGACATACCAACAACACTCAAACAAATGGAAAATGACTGTTCGAGGCCGTTCACATGCCGTGATTTTTGCGCCCTCAAATCCATTGTTAGACGCACGGAAGGTGGCAATGCTTGACAATCACAGGCGGCAGATATCTCTTCTTTCTTAAAGGATATGGAGTAGTTAATCATTTTGATTGCAGGGAAACCCAGAGCTTTACGATCTGTCCCAGACTACTTTACTCGCTAACCCTAACCCGTCACAACATCTGATTGAAAGGTCAGCCAAACTGACAAAGACAAATCAGGCTCAATCAAGCTACTGTGAGGGATTTATAGTGCTCAGTTTAGTCAGTGAAGTTTGCTGCTAAATTACCGCAACGTTATCGTTATCGTCATCGTCATCGCAACATGCTTTTTATAAGGTTGCAGGATAGACGGGAGCGCAACCTCCTCTCACCAAGGATGAGACTGGAACTGCAGGCGTTTTCCACACATTTTAGACGCAACATGTGAACCGCGCTTTAAACTACCAGATTGTCCCCACTCTGCTAGAGCTTCCCAACTGGATGAAATGAGTCTCCTTCACCTCCACCAGCTTGGTACATGCATGCAACAGCTTCTCGGAAACACCGCTTGTCAGAAATACAGCGAGCAAGCCAACACCTCGATGCCGACACCAACCTCCACTTCAGCAACTCGGAGCCCAGCATGAAATAGACCCCTGCAGCCCACTTGACCGGGGGTTGGAGCAACATTCTAAATGCTTCTTTAATGAGATGAGCGGAGTGCAGTGTAGAGCTCGGATGACTTGTTATTGTGGCACTAGAGGTGTATGAGTGGTTGAAAGAACATAAGGGGAATAATGAGCCTCATCTTGCATGAGAAGGACAGATGGCAGTAATGGATGTTGGTGGAAGGACGGATGGACGATGGAGAGTGGGGGTAGGCGATGGTGTAAGTGATCGAAGGCAACGAAAAGAGGCCGAGAGACCAAGAGACCAAGAGCGATGCACGGGGAGGATCAATGGGAAGCCTCATCCTCGGAGTGAGAGCGAAGATCCACTCTGTTTCATTCCCCAGGACTGTATTCCTGAGGCTCCAAGTATCCCACATCAAAGGCGGCGGCGGATGAAGCGGGGAGATGAAAGAACGACATAGTCTGTAGTGGATGTGTGAGGTGCCTGCATTAAATATCGCGTGTTAAATGTGCTCCGACACGCACGTGTGACGAGCCGGCACAGGGTCGGCCAACAAAGGATTGGTGGGTCTTGTGAAGCTTTGACTGTTGTTGACACATGAAAGCTGCTGGGTGGGATTCAGCGTTCCTCGTGTATCCACTTCTGCAGCATACAGAAGGTCCATTATCTATTTGCTCGGCTATCGGGAGCCCGCGTCCATAAAGATCCACCTCAGAAGAAAAAAGTAGAACAAATATGGCCCTATGTCTTTGAAGAGTGAAAGGTGGCCCAGACCCCCTCTGATCTCATGAGACTTTAAGCCAAAGACCGCCACGGTATCGAACTGATTAGCTACGTGCTAAGAATGGGTTTGACCTGCGAGAATATATATATATATATATATATATACATATATATATATATATATATATATATATATCCACAAGCCAGCTCTCTAAGACCCTCTGTTCTCTGATGTCAAATCAGTGTTGAATTATTTTTTTCCGTCCTTCCTCGCACGTCTCACCGGGCCCGGGGGGACTCCTGGACAGGGCCGACTGTCTGAGTGCGCCTGTCACAAAGCTGATATTCCACATGCGCGAGGGGGTGGGGGGTGTGCTGGCAAGACGGACGAGCGAAGCAAGGGGATGGGAGATACTAAATAAGTGGCTGTCTGCACTTTGCTGAGAGCCCTTCAATGGAAAACAAATCAAACCGAACCAATAATGCGACGAGACAAAACCCAGACACGAGGGAGAAAGGAGAAAGGAGAGAAGAAAAAGGGGGGAAACGAAAAAGAAGATTTGCTGTGCCGTGTCTGGAACCACAACATTTAGCCAGAGGCGTGTCACTTGCTCCTTCTCTCTTTCGCTAACTGCCTGCCTCCCTCTTCCCTCATTCCCCGTCTTTATCTTTAACCCTCCCTTTGTCCCTCCGTCCCCTTTCTTTCTCTGCAGGTTGGCAGTGAAACGTAGCAGGCTGTGGCCGTTACATAACAATCCATTTGTTGGCCGGTGCTGAGAGACTTGGCGGCTGTATGCACAAGTGGTAAACAGGGGGGGGGGGGGATAAGAATTCACAGACGCTTGTGCACACAAACAGACAAACACAGACTGTGCGAGGATGGAAAACAAACACTGGGGTTTCTGGTGGAGGCCTCGTGTACTACTTCGCCGGTGCGTCATGTAAGCCGAGGACTCTGAAGCAATCTGTTGGGTTTAATAATGTTTTTTTTCTGAAGTCACTGACACTTTAATGTGTGTTGTATACAAACACACTGCGGGCTGTTACAAATGTAAGCTGTGTATGTTTTTTTTTCTAATAGATATTCTTGAAGCTAGATTGATGTACATGCCTTCACTCTCTGCATGTTGCTGTGGGGCAAACACAATGTGTACACAGAGGTCCAATCACGGTGATCGATCGAGCCCAAAGTCAAGAATGTGTCTTGGAGGGTTTTATTATTTACATATCACACGACTGTCTCTATCCGTAGAGCCTTCATTTGGATAGCAAAATACTCCACAAGAAATACGGTCGACAGGAAATGAAAGGTGCAAGGAAGAGTTAAAAAGGTACGAAAGCCCTGAGAGGAAAGTCAGGAAAAAAACTGATCTGTATTCTAGGTCGTTTCTAGGTTGCTTTCTAAGTATAGCTCTCCTGTGTTTATGAGTTAAGAACAGGTGAAAAAAAGTGTATTTTTTTTTTTCATCATCTGTTAAACAGTTAGGGAAAAGGATTTGTCAGGATCATTTTTCAAAATGTACCCTGGTTCATTTCACCCGTTCTTAATTCATAACACAGAGGAGATTTAGATCAGACTTAGACAAGGACAAATTCAAAGATTCTCACTTCCATAAAGATGTGCCTGAAAAAGACAGTATTTCTTATTTCAGCCAGAGAGCACATGCCACTTAACCTTTTTGCAGTTTAAGTAACTATAGAACATTTTTTTGTGCCTGAACCTACACAAACCAACATTTCAGATCTGAAAAATATATACTTTTTTCTTTTAACATTCTTTTGTAATGGATTTGGAAGGTACTGATAAATGATGTGTCAACAGCCGTGTTGTTGTTCCGTCTGTTTAATGTGGAGGACTTACTGACAATAGAGAGGGATCGTGGCAATGAGGGGGACATAGACATATAGAGGTTATTGAGTGTAACAATCATGCTCAATGTATTGTGACTATATTACAGTACAAGCACAGTGAGTGGTGGAACTAGTCGCTGCAAACCAATAAAGTCCAGCTGTCCTCCAATTCAAAAATTACAGTTTATATTTCAGAGGCTTAAAAAATAGGTTGGTGCCGACTAAAAACAGGAGGCCTCTTTGTCAGTGGATGGCAGACGGCGTCAAAAAACTTTTCAAAGTCCTTGCTCATTATTTTGCATTAACCCAAATTTATCTTGGATTCATCTGCATGTTCCCCTCTCACTGATTCTGTGTACTTTTCCCGAGCGCGCTTGGGGCGGTGTAACCTTCAAACCGCGGCGTTTAGATGCAATTTTCTCTGCTCGCAGGCTGGAGGGCCGCTCAAAAATAAGCAGTGTTGATGAATACACAGACCCTGCACTGGAACAGTGGGGGGGGGACACACACAGAAAAGCGCTCGGCTCCGGGCTATTTCTGAGCCTGTTGAGAATGTTTGGACAATGCATGGCAGCGCTGGTGAGATGGGCCGTGGCCGTTACAAAGCCATTTGCATCTCTTAAATGTCACAATGGTGTAGTTCTGCAAAGGAGAAATTAATTCCGGAAAATGACAAGCTGTGCCTATGCAGTGCGAAGACGTGCCCGTTCAAGTGCCTTTTAAGTACGAAGGACTGCTCTCGCTAAGCCAAGACAGGTTACGGAAGTGAATTGGAGCCAAGATGGTCAGAAGGGACGCTTGGAGGCAAATAAAGCACGAATCTTATTGCATCTTGTCTTATTAACAGCAGCGAGCAGATAAGGGCACGGTCGCCCCTCCACAGAAACAGAAATGTGATCTGATGCAGCCGGGCAGCCGTTCCCCGTGTCCACACACTCCAGTGGCATCTCCACCGCCACCACAGTAACTCCAGTGGCCCCGAACAACCCAAACTCATTTCCCCGAGCTCACACTTAAGCGTGCGCGGTGTGGCTAATGAGGGAAATTAGACAAACGACGAGCACAGTTCACCTTGGATTTGAGTCAACACATCTCAGACAACAGCCAGTCAGGATAGCATGGAAATGAATTGTTTTGCAGCCAGTTCTCGCTGGTAAACAAACCGTAAACATTTTCTCTGTAATTAGCAGAGCTTCCCTGCCAAAGCATGGACGGGCACCGGTGATTACAGTGATCACAGCGATCACGGCGGTGTTCCAGAGTCGTCGAGACGCATGGCATATAAGCTTTCACCGCGTATTTGCTAAGTCACGTGGGGAGGTTTCCGTGCCCCGCTATCTTTTGATGTTTTTTTTTTTTGTTGCCTGTGCTTTCCTTACAGTCTCTGTGGGCCAAGGTGCTATAACAAGGTTTGGCTGTCTGAGCACAGATGGAAACACCCAAAATACATGACATCTAATTGTGTAGCTAAATGGAATGCACGGGGAATGGATGTAAAAAGAAAGTGGATCTATAGTTTAGCTCTAAATTAGTGCTATATGCCTTCGGGCTCAGAGGAACACATCTCTGCACGGTGCATTGACATTAACCGGGTTTATATGTGATGTGAGCTAGAACGTTGCTTTAAATGTCAAAAGAAAAAAAAAAAGGATTTGCACAGACATCACGACTGAATGCCCCTCTCGGCAGGACCAAAAGAGCCAGCAACACTCGGAAAAAAACAAACTAAGAGGATCATTTTCAAACTGGAGCTGATTTTGTACACAAAAAAAACTCCCGCAGTGTTTCCTCTTCTCTCCTTTCCTTCCCCTTTCCTCTCCCCATCACTGTTCAGTCGGCAGATGAAAAAAAGAGTTTCACGGATGTCAAGAAGTATTAGCTTCTTGTACGAGGCTGTGAGGATACAGGGATAGACCTCCTCATCTTGGGCTCTCTCTCTCTCTCTTTCCCTCCAAGGGTTCAGTGTCACCATGTGTGGGCCCCCTACCTTCCATTCTATGAAACTGCACTGATGTCCATTTAAACAGGATCTATTGAGGGAGAGGATGAAAATGACGTGTAACGCTCCTAAATCACAAAGGCAGCGCCGCAGGGGTGCCATACTGGGCTACACGTTTCTTTCATAAGGCTGAGCATTAATTTCCTGTTATCAGGGCAACACAATGGAAACGCTCTACGCCGGAATTGCATGTGCCTGCAAAAAGAAAAAAAAAGTAAGAGGTAATGGACTGATGTCGCTGTGAAGAGGTTTCATATGGGCTATTACTTAGAAGTTTCCACTGAAAACAGTGCATTATCCAGAGTTACTGGGACATTTATTTTAGAAAGACACAATGCTTTTAAATGCAATCTTTCTTTCTTGAGAGCAGCACAAAGTACATTTTATTCACCTCCATTGTATGGGGATGAAGGGAAAAATCTCTGAGGAGGATTTCTCAGAACTTAGTTGCAAATAAAACCACTACCACTAGTGGCCTTGGGAAACAAAGTCTTTTAAGAATTCATTAAGCGTACATTAGCAAGGTCGAGGCAACGTGAAACAGATGAGTGGTGCTAAATTGTATGTGTCTTGGTTACATAGACTGTAGATAAAGATGGACGACATAACAGCTCCAAAAGTGTGAAGCCGAGACATCTCGATCTCCCCCTGATGAATGGCTGTATATGTCATAAAAAGAAAAAGAGTGTGACCATAGAGTGTTTATAAGAAGTGGACGTAATCACTGTGACGTCACCCATTGGTTTGTGGACTGACGTTTTGGGCCCTCAAATTCGGCATTGCCATCTTGGTTTCTTGCAACCAGAAATGACACAAGTGGGTGGAGCTAAGTACAACAGATAGCTGAATAAGACATTTTTTGGCAACTTTAATATTTAGCTTTCATGAACTGAAAGCACACAGTGAAAGGGTTGAAGTTGTAAGAAGAACAAAGCTGTGGTAGCAATCTGTCAATCACAGGGTAGCCCCGCCTGAAAGCATACTCTGCTTTATGGTCTGTTTGACTCTAAATGGACCATAATTTACTAAATGAACATCATGCTAGCAACTACAGATTGAGACCATAAACTCATGTTTACAATGTTTACTGAGGTAATAAATCAAGAGAGAAGTAGAGTCATCTTCTCATAGACTTCTCTACAATCAGACTTATTTTTTCAACCACAGGAGTGGCACCCTTATGGCCATTAGAATGAATGCAAGTCCAGGGCCCTACTGCATAGGTGTGTGGGCGGAACCTAGATACCGAGGCTCCTTTGTCCGATGACTACTGTGCAGACTGTCTCCAATTGATGTCAAGAGCGCAAGATGGTAGTGAGGGCGAGTGGGGACACGTTACAAAAACAGCAAAAATTGCATTCACAAGCTTTGCAAAGTGCAGGCTCCAGGTAATCATGAATCCAGATTGATCTATAGCATCTCAATAAGGGACCCGAGTTGATCATTTTAGTTTTTAAGATTACTACAAGGATTAAATATGATGAAAACAAACATTTAATGAAATTTTCAGCTCAGTTTAGAACTTCTCTTTGTGTCTAACTGTAACTGCAATCGTGGTGTGCACCACTGTCCTAATGCTGTGGTACAGAAGACTCACACACAAATGAAACATATCCTGCAACATCCCAAAATCATGATACAACAGAGCATGGGTCAAGAAAACTGTGGGCAGCGGGTGTATATGGTCCGAGTCAAAGGAGGCAAAACAAGAGAGCTCACTCTCAGCAGTCACTGTGAGATTCATGGGGAGAAGAGAGGATGAGGAAAGGGAGAAAGAAACATGACACAGACATGCTAGTAGCCGGTGCAGATGGAGCAATGAGACGACAGCTCTCTCTCCATTTCCTCTCGCAGCTGTTGCCACCAGCAGGCGAAGGTGAGAGGTAAAGAGGCCGAGATGCAAGGGCTGAAACAGAGCGAGGAGGGAAAGATGAAGAGGGATGAAAGATTGTCAACCCCAACCTTTGCCTCTGCCTATTACCTCTATCCCCTGCTGCTCCGTTCCCTCTTTGTTGTCTCTTCCCTCAATCTCCGTCCTCATTTCTCTCCCCGTCTCGCTGCAGAAGCCGCACAGGCCTCACTCTGCCAGCAGGCCCGTCTAAGGTATGTGTGGAGGAGGCCTTGCTGTTTCTAATGAGGTGCCCTCTGTGAGATTTCTAACGTCCGCCGCGTCGCTCGACTTTAGCAACACCGGCACAAAGTGGTGGCATGGGTGGAGGGATTAGGAGGAAGGGGTAGGAGAGATCAAGCATGAGATAAAAGAAGAAGCAAGATGGAGGGACATGCAAAGAGTTAGAAGGGAACCAGAGCTATTGGAACCTCAGTCACGTCCAGCTTTTTTTTTTCCATTCTGAAAATGTAAAGTAAGACGACAGCCGCATCTACATGAAAGACACAAGCTAAAACATGGGCAATAAGAGAATAAAACGCTGTCTTGAGGCTCGCAATGCAGAGCCAACAGCCAGTCAGCTGTTGTGTTAAAGATCTGAGGCTCCTCACTGGCTCTGAGTGGGTTCAGAAGTACACGATATAACTTGAGGGCAAGACCTAATTGCGCTTGAAAAATTGATCAATGAAATCTTAAAAGTAATCCTCCAACAGACAGACAGTGAGGACAGGCCAATACCGGGGTGATTTTCTGTAGAAAACTGAAGCTTGTGCTCCAGGAGAGAGAGAGAGAGAGGACAGATAGAATAAATTAGGAAATACCTGAGGATTTGTGTGATTTTTTTTGTATTAAATGCATCATTTATGCACTTCGCTCTACTAAAATCCATCTTAACAAGCCAATCCGTGTTCTGAAATCTGACAACAGGGGGGAAACAGTTTCACTTGATGTTCCGGTGCAAACCAACTCATTGCAAGAGTTCAGAGTGAAGTGACCTGCTTTATTTTACCCTAAAAAAAACGTCTGGAACAATCGCACTGAAAATGCCTTCAAAATAAAGCTCAAACAGTCCTCTAAAGATGTCTCATGTATTTTGAAATTCTCGAAATTTTACTTTTGTTAGAGTTTAGGTGTGCAATATCAGGTGGCTTACAAATGTTAAATAAAACAGTGTTTCATTTAAATATGATCCGCGCAATCATACATAAAGTTAGTGAGTGTGTGATTGAGATGGGAGGGCTTTGGTGAATAATGCAACTGCTCACGCAAGCAAATTGGAAGCAAAGCGGCTCTTCTCTAGAGAGGAGCGTAGAGAAAGAGAGGATGGACATAAGAGAGAGATGAGAGGAGTGCTGTAATCAGCGGCTAGAGCGAGCTGAGGGTTGTGTGTGTCGCTCTGCTTTAATCGCCCCGCGGTTAACGGCCGCCACATGGTGATTGTAACATTTCAAAGCCCTCACTCCACAGCCATCATGCCCCGTCTTCTTAACCATCTGCTTGACTTTGTAACCCCCCCACAACGTGTGTGCCACCCCCTCCCCAGTCGCTCCCTTTGTCACTGACTCGCCCTCAGTTCTTTTTGGAGGCGCTTGTTGGCTCGGGACTACGGCTGTGCAGCTCGGTCAGATCACTGGTGTAGCTGGCTGGCAGGCAGTTGGGGCGATTGGAAGGATCCTTAGCTGGTTATGTTACACATGTCCGGGTGGCTCGGCTGTATTCAGACCCTCAACTTAAAGCTACCACAAGGAACTCTCATTTTGTGTTGATTTTGGCGGTCCCTGTGGACATGTATGGTAGTGTTTACGACGCACCAGACTCCCTTTAGAAAATCTCTGGTTTTACAGTAGCAGGGTCTGACAGTCTGCCCCATGCAGTCCTGGTTCTGGTTCTCTCGGGCCTCCCTTTCCTCCAGCGGGCACAGCAATATGGCTGGTGACAAGCATTAGGAATAGTTATATAGAAATAGCAAATCTTCTCAGTGATGGTCTTGGTAACTAATATGGGTCATACAGAGGCATCCGTATTAAATTGATGTAGTAACCAGTTAAAGGTCCTCACAGTAACTTTAAGTAAAGCAGAAATACCATATTCCCAAAATTCCTTACTTTAAAATGTTACTTTAGTAAAAGTACAAATGTGTCAGCAAAATATAGTTAAAGTAAAAGTACTCCTCATGCAGAATGGATCATTTAAAAAAGTTATGTTATGATAAAATATTATAACATTTTAATGTTTTAGTTTGGCAATGTGGAGCCAACAGCAACTTTGTGTACTTCTGGGTAGAGTAGTAGTAAAGTAGTAGTACTGCATCGTATCCAAATCATAGTGTCAAACAACTGTAGTAGAGTGAAATGTAGTGGAACAGAAGTATAAAGTAACATAAAGTGAAAATACAGAAGTGAAGTACCTCCAAACTGTACCAAAGCACAGTACTTGAGTACTTAGTTCCTTTCCATTACTGCAAGGGTGTACCACTCTGTGTATCATCAAATAATGCTAACCCTCCATCTAAACTGTTCTTGCACAAAGTAGCCACAGGGGGAGTTAGAGCACAGAGCTAGTGGATGCTGCTTCTTCTTTCAGGCACGACGGAAGACGAGCAGCTCACGACTATCTGACAGGCTAAAACAAACTGGGTTTTAGTCTTATTAACTATTATTGCCATGGTTAATAACAACTCCCACAATCCCCTAACATGATAAAAATGTTTGCTTGGCGCAACAACAGCCAATCCGCCATCTCGCCTGCAGCCTCCTGCAATAAATCCCCTTAATGTAATTTTGGATCCCTAGCCCTGACACGTCAGTGAGCTGATCTCTGTTATCATACAGGTATACATGAAGAAATGAGAGTGTACAGAGTTACAGCACATGGAAGCAGGGATCTACAGTTTGGGCACACAGTTTGCAATGACCTACTTTTGATTTGGCAGGGAGAGAGAGAGAGATCTTCCATAAAAGCATCACAGCTCACACTCAATACACAGGGCTTGTTGCCAGAAGTCTTACTGCTCTTGACAAGACTTCCGTCATGTAACACTGGAAAGCTCATTTAGACGGAAACTTCTTGAGTTTTCAACCCTATTTTCCCATGTTTTCGTGTCCAAGTGACTAATGGGGACAACCATTTTTGAAATTGGTCCAGTATTGAGGGAGAACGCCGCAGATGGCAGCCGCTAAACGGGCTGGAATGTAATCCACTAAAAGTGCTTGTTTTCATCCCTGACAGGCTCAGATTGTTATTATGAGGGTCCGACAACATTATGGAAAAAAACCCTACAGAAAAATAAAACACTTTCTCTTTACTTTTGCTTGATCCAGTTGTTTGTTAACGTGTCTAACTCAAGCAGAAGTCTCGTTCTGAAATATCGCGTCACTTAGAAAACAAAAGCATGGGAAAAAAGGGTCCAGGTTGAGAAATACAGATGTTAGCCTTTAATTAATAAGCAGGTTGGAAATTGGAAGAGAAAACACTTTTTTCAAATACGTGAAAAGCTTCTTTAATCGTCAGACTTTCCTCTGAGGAGTTGCACACGAATCCCTTAATCAACACTACTGGTCATGTGGCAAATTAGTCCCGCTGAATTCATGTGTTTGAATGTGAAAACTGAGTCAGGATGATGGAAACTGTGTGCAAATAAGTAAGTGGGAATCATGCCGCGATATTCTCTTAATTATATCTTATATTCTGTCTTTTCTGTTATGAGAAAGATTAAGAGAAGTGAAACCTGCTCTCACCCAGGTGTGCTGAATGATGAATCCCACCTGATCCTAAACTAGAGGCGTGTGGCAGGTGTTTAATATCACACAAGTAACGCGCCCTAAACATTATATAAGGGCAGGGCAAGTGCTGTGTGAAAATACTCTGGCACATGCCCAAGAATTGGATAGATGCCACCAAAAAAAAGTCTGCAAGAAGAAGAACTACTGGAATTGAGTTTCTGTTGAATAAACTTAAACTAATTAAACGGGATTTTCCAGAGAATGAGTGCTGGCGTTAGAGGGAAATCAAAAATAGGCAGTTTGCAAGCGTTCAGAAGCAGAACACACACAATATCATCCAAGGCTTTATGGTCTAAATTAGGATCTTAATACATAGTATTTATTTTCCCCACAAATCTAATAATCCAATCATAATTACTCTAAAACACATAATAAACTCTAATCTTTATGTCCGTCAAATTTAAAACGTACGTTTCCCTGCGTAGGACAAAGGCTCTCAACCACTCGTAAAAATCTAGAATACTAACAATACAAGATTTTTAATTTTTCTTATATTGTCTTACCCCAAAACACAAATATGAGCATTTATATATTTGTTTAAAAACCATATTTCCACATACCCACTGGTGACTGCAGACAAATCTCAAAAACTACAGACAGTTTCTACCATGAGCTGCATGAATAGCTGACGGAGAGGTGGAAATGATGAAAGAGGAGTGGGCGGGTCCCATCAGGAAACAAACAGCGTGTGAATCAGAGAGTGACGTGCACTATGAGACGGTGACAGAGTGATAGAGCAGTAATGACAAAGAGAGAAAACAGAAATGTCAAACAGAGTGAGTCAAACGTATAAGTTTGTCCGTGAATATAAACTGAAAATATAAAAAGCTGTGATGAACGTCATATATGTGAGATGGATTGATTGCTGGATAACCGAGTCCCTCCCTCGCTCTCCGTTTCATCTCCTCTCTCTCTCTCTCTCTCTCTCTCTCTCTCTCTCTCTCTCTCTCTCTTTCTCTCTCTCTGCACCACACCTGCCTCTCTGAATCAACCTCACTCCACAAAGCCGTCCACAATGCTTAACTTGCCGTTAGTGTTGCACTAATCAACCACCCGCCCATTAGAATACATTGTCTCACTAGCGGAGGCACGCTGGTGACAGGAGGGTGAGAGGGAGTGATGGAAATTGGCCTTAATAACCAGCGCACAGTGTTTGCAGAGAGAAAAACGGAAACGGGGGAGGAACTACGGGGAAAAAAGCACAACCCCCCCCCCCCCCCCCCAAAGAAAACTCCCACTGACCTTTACAGAATGAGGACGCTCGTCAACGAGGAAATGGTGGCTGATGCAACTAAGCCTCTAATCTTAAGGAGAGTAAAAACTGCCTCGAAAACTTCCAAACCAATTTAATTTAAAAGCGCTCAGTTTCTGGGGACAAAGGGACGCGGTGGCTAATATCCGACTAAATACTATTAAGGTCAAAGTAATAAATCACGGCGAGGTGATAATTCACTTAATGTAGGTCATCAAACTTTCACCTCAGAGGAATCTTTAGGCCTGAATTTGCAGAGGAAAAATGACAATGGGGCAGAAAAGAATGAGAAAAGTTTTGATCAGTTGTGACCTCGTTTCAAGCACTAACGGCCATTAAAAGGCTCAAGAGGACACTGTAAAGCATGATCCTGGAGAACAAAAAGCACTCTCTAAAACTTGCATCATCTCATTCTTCCCTGAACACAACAAAAAAAACAACACAAACCAGCCTCCTCCTCCTTCACTCACAGAGAACAGAGCAGTGACAGCGGCAGCCATTTTGTGCCTGTGTTTTTCCCCAAAGCCTAAGTGCTGAGTGAATAAGGAGCGAGTTGGGACCGGGGCCAGGACAGCGATTTGGCAGGAGTCGACGTGCAGACCACTGCATGACAAATGAGTGTGTCATGCACAGTGTTGAGCCCGGGCAGAGACCTTCCCGGCTCATCCGTTTGGTGAACAAGGCACAAGTCAATTTGACTACAAAGACCCCCTCGCTGCTGCTTCACCCCACCTGCCTTCTGTGTCTGGAAAAAAAAAAAGGATGCAGGCAGCCGTCTTGATGTGGCTCCGAGGATGGGAGAGAGGGCCGGAGGGAAGGGTGCAAGGGGTGACAGGAAAATAGGGGAGGAGGAGATGGGATGAGAAGGAGGTGAGAGGCTGTAAAACATCCTGGCAGAGGAGGAGGAGGAGAGAGATGGGCAGCATTGGGGAAGATACACAAAATGTGACATGCACAAGGAGGAGGTGACGGAGAGAGAAAGAGAGACCAAACTGATCGAATTGGAAGAAAATGCGTAAGTTTCAATTTGTAAGCTTCAAGCAATCCTTGAGTATTATTATGATTTCAAGGTTTAGAAATACTCCTCGATGGGGCCCCGACTCCATCAGAACACATACAATATGCATACAGAGCACCTGTTCTCCCCGCGCCAATAAATCATCCCCTCCTGACTGTTTTATGCTCAGTGAAGCACTGGCTTCGACGACAGTTCATTTCATGCCAATTGTTCAGCCCCCCCCCCCAGTCAGCCCCTTCGCTCCCTTTTCATTCAACTCCTGCACGGGTCTGATTAAAAAGCTCGCTCTGACAAGAGGCAAGATGTTGGCTGCTGTGGGAGGAAATCAACGGCACCAAAACGCCTCGCTACATTATTGTAAGTGCGTTTGATTTTTAATTTGGTAAAACACGGTGTGGGTAGAGAACCAGGCCTGCATGGGTGCGAGGCGCAAAGGCAAACAGAAGGCTTCTCTGTTCACCTATCACGGACACCGAATCTGCCGGTAAACCGAAAGAAACAACGTGTGAGAAGCGTGAAGGAAACACGAGAACATCGTCTCTGAAAGATGGCAGCCCGCCGCGCCCGGACGCAGTAGTTGAACCTCTTTGTGTGTGGCCGACAAACACTCAACATCTGACATAACGACACACACGCTGAAATATGACAAAGCAGGGCTCAACAGAAGACTATAGATGTGGCGCAGCTTTTCACTGCCGTTAAATCAATGCTGTGCCCCACAGCTGTCTACCCTTGTTGTTAAATCGGTTCTTCTACGTCTATATGTGTGTGTGTGTGTGTGTGTGTGTGTGTGTGTGTGTGTTTATGCCAGGCCGGATGGCCGGATGCAGCAGCTGCTGATGTTCTCGTGTTGGGCGCTGGCTGTAAATCTCCTCCGCAGACAGCAAACAGACAACAATCCATTAACCGTGGTGACTGCTGGCTCTGATCAGCTGGATGGCCCAGGTTAAAACTCTTCGTCATTTTCTTCACCACTTGCGTCATGAAGGCACGGGCACTTGAAGGGCGCAGCTAACTTCAGAGCAAGTCCTGAATCTGAAGTGTTGCTAGTGAGCATTAGACGTCCATCATTTGTCAACCTCGGGGACCAGACTTCTCTTGCTACAGATGTATTAATCGAAACCAATGTGAGGCATGATAACTTATGATAAACTTCTATTTCTGCTGTGAGACATGGTAAAGGAATACCTTGGTGTTTGGGGAAATTATTAGCTGGAGATAAGAACATCTTATATAGTGTCAAGCAAGAGCCAGCAGGGGATTAGCTTAGCTTAGTTTAGCTTAGCTTAGTTTAGCAGGAAGTCATGTGCTGGAAGCATACATTTGCCTGGTCAATGACTCCATCAAAACTACAGAAAGTCACTGCACAGTTCCAAGATGGAATTCAACAATTCCATCCCTGTAAAATCACAACTTGACATTTTTACTTGTACGTTTTCAAATAGATTAAACAAACTTGTTTGGACACTTTAGAAGTGCGAGGTGGATTCTTTAGACAAAGCCAGGCTAGCTAACCTTCATATTTACCACACTGACATGGAAGTGGTCTTAATCTTCCCATCTTACCGATGTGTCCACATTATTCCACTGATCTACAGATGGCAATAACATGCCAAGATATTCAGCAGTGTGCCAACAAAAAGAGAAGAAGAAGACACCTGTTTCAAACACTTATATTATAAAGTGAACAATATTATTAAAGGACAAGAACTGCAATACTTTTAAGTACACCAAAGGGACAAACCAAGCAAACTATCTAATAGTGTGTCTTTGGATATAGGACTCATTTAGTGCTGTTAAGGAGCAGTTTAGCATATTTTATTAATCCCTTATTGTGCATCGAGGGTTTTTTTCCGAATATGAGCGGGTAATTAAGGCAAATCCACAGTGTCTCTGGAGGGGACTCTGAGTTTTAAGCTAAGATGACGTATTTGTACTTAAAAATCTCTTGTGCAGCTTTTGTTTTCTTTCCTCCCTTTTCTTCATGCCGTCGGTTTTATGTTTCTCTCTCGCTGATTAATGCTCATGCAACCCAATAACCTTTCTCCTGCATCAACAATCACAAACAGCTCTCTCCCCCAATCTCTGCTAACACAGGTCATTGTCGTTGGTGGAGGAGGCTCGACGGTGACAGACAGCATAACAAAGCACTGATGATGTGCCGCCAAATGAAATACCTGGAATTGTAATTCCACTACACTACATTTATCTGACAGCTATAGCGACTTTTCAGAAGATTTTATAGGCATATATACCCAACAGTATACACAGTGCTTTAAATGAGCTCTGCCTTAAAAACATTCAGATGCTGTTGGAAATGAATCAGGTAAGATAATATATATTCAATTAATGTAACACTTTGAATGGCGCAATTCTGCAAAAATTTTACTTTTGAGTACAATTTTCTGCGAATACTTATATGCATTTTATATCATCTTTATTAAGTTGTGTTTTTACATTGTGGTATTGCTTCATCCACCACTGAATGAGACACATACGAGGAGGAGGCAGATAGAGAACATGGACATGTACTTGAGTTTAAGGGGAGGAGTAAACAAGGTAAGAAAAAATAAGACGCAAAGAGGAAATATCCAGACTTAGCGTGATTTCCATGACACAGAGAGCCACAGTAGCCTTGTGTCTCTCCACCACCTTCTTCCCCATCAGACATTAAGAGGAACTTTTAGGTTTGAGGAAGCTTATTGATGTCACATTAAAGGATTTTGGGGTAATGAAGTCCTTAAAGAAAGAGCGAAGCATCCAGGGTGGCCCGCAGGCTCCATCGTCTGAAACCGCCCTATCTAATTAATCAAAGGTATCAGGAGAGGGACCACCCTAAAGGTAAGTTAATTAAAAACACATTTTTCTGCAGGCTGCATTAAGTCTCTACCACTTGAAACCCCCCCCCCCCCCCCCCAAAAAAAAAGCTTCTCGACTCGCCTGTGGCCCTTCGGAGGCACAAAGTGAAAAAGCCAACTGCTAATTTAAAGCTATTCAAGGGTAAGCGGATTGCACAGAGTGAGGCTTCCGGCTTAGTGTAGATTGCAGGGCAGCATGTTTAATGCAAGAGAGATAGCAGGGTCATTTAAAGCACCACTGAAACCGGCGGCCCCGCTCCCTGCGGCACCAAAACCTCTGTCACCTTTGCAGGGCGCTAGCTGATCTGCTCTCCGTGACTCCCTCCTCCCTCCCTCTGAGGATCTGTTCATTTTTAGCAGGGGGCCCTTATGGATGGACCCCTAACTCGTAGCTGTTGCTTCTCTATGTGTTTAACATGATTTCAAAAAGATGCAGAGCCGAGGAAATACCTTGGTGCAATTAGATCCAAGCAGCCAACGCAGATTTTTGCGTGTGGGCTCTCAGAAGCCTCACAATCCAAGGATATTTTGATGCTTTTCTATTTGACACTGTGGTATATTTTCAGGTCTTGCACAATACAGCGAAGACCCCAAGTGTATTTGTCTTAGATGAAAACCAGATGTGCAGGAGACCAGGGGCAGAAGGGGGGATGTGTAGAATGAGGAGGCCACATACATTCTCTTACGTTCCGCCCAGATGTAAACATAACATGTATCCTATATAAAGATGAAGCGAGCGCCCTAGAAGGAGGGACTTTCAGATTCGACTTGAGACCTCCGGGCGATCTAGACGTCCGTAATGGCATGTGTTGCTTGTTTGTAATAAACTTTATTATACCAGCAAGAACAGTGTCCACGGAGCATCCTTCCTCATCACTTCAACAGCACTGTTGCATGAAAGATACGACAACACCATCAGAAAGATGGTATTGGAGAGGTTATTTACATATGTCAGCATGACAAATAAATCTGCACCGAAATATTTATTTTCAATCAAAAAAGTTTTCGTGACGAGACGGGGCGAAGCTCCAATAATCAGAAGATGATGAGAGCGAACAGGATGTGAGAGTGTTGGCAGTGTGCACTAGGGAAGTCTCAAAAGACATTTCCTCCACAGGGAGTGAGATGATGAAAGATGAGGGCAGAGCAGCGGTGACGGCATGTGTTACATATTTACTGTCGGAGCGTTCTTCCCGGCTACAGAAAGCAGGTAGTCTCCCGAAGGTTCCTTTTGACTGTCAGTCACGCTGACATATCCAACAGCAGAGAACACTTGGATCTCACTGCCACTCAGAGAGCAGCAGGTTTTTTATGACTGACATATTTAAAATGCAAACACAGCACTACCAATGAAAGCCAAGCCGCCGGCCTCGTCTCCGAGGACTTAAACGTCAAGAAGAAGCTGGTTTTCAGGTGCATGCGATGCCATTTTATACTTTACGCACCACTGTTGGAGACTGAGACATGAGTCAAACATATCTCTTAGATAACGTCATTCAGAATCACCAGCAGATTCTACTTCTCACAGTGCAGGCAACTACCAGCATAATCAAATGACTGTAATTTCACTTGCAGAAAGTAGTCTGTGCTTTTTCATATAAATGCTTGCTCTTTTGGCTTCTCCATTTTTCTCTCAGATGTTCTAATCGAATAAGAACTTTTAGTATTCCTCTTTTTATTTCAGGCCAATGAGAAAGTACATATCGAGACACAGTGCTCTGATGTTTACCTGCACAGAGACAACCATCAGCTCCAGGGAGGAGCAAGCATCACACCTTCAACCTTCATTCAACCAAAGCGTGCTCGAATGGGATTGTAGTCCAAATAGTATTGACGAAATGGAAACAAGAACGCTTCTGATGCCAAAATCTTGTCCTGTTGACGGCCGATTGTGCATCTGTGTGTGGATATCTGTTTGTAGCTATCAATGTTGAACACCTTAACATTAAACTGTGCAACCAGTGAAGGCGAGTGGAAACACAACAGCCCATTTTCTTCCTCTTCATCCCGCGACGATATTGGCAGAAACATCCTGGCTAAATGTGGACGCGTAATAAAGAAGGCATTCCTTGATTGCTCTCTCTCGGTGTAGAGACGTGATCGTGCTGTAACAAGGTCGTATCTGCGTCTTCTTTCAGTTCAAGTATCTCTACATTTTGATGCCTTCTTGTTTTCTCTATCCCAGGTGTCTCCTACTTGACTTACAGCAATGCACGACATCTCTTAGAACCTGTCTAACATGTCAACGTAGGATGCTTCAGGTTCCATCGCCCTTCACTATAGATAAGTCAGGCCGATGCAGCTCCATGTAAACCCTGCTGCTCGATACAACGCCCTGGAGTTTTAATGAATATAATCAGGTAATTATGGCACTTGAGTAACATTTAGTTACTCCAGAAGACTCCATTAACTTAAGCAATGATATAATACTTTAGAGACAAGCTCTGACATTGCATATCATTATTGTGTTAATAACTACCCAACGTCACCAAATGCAGCTTTCTATGACATAAATGCATCATCAGTATTATAATTGCTGGTCACTCACCCACAAGATAATTAGAGTGTATTATAAGTCGGGTAGTTATCTATATATATATATTTCATTATAATGTGATCATTGGGTGCTGTAACTGCAGTAATGAAATTGTTGAGGTATTGGCAGATATAATGCATTACAAGCCATGATATCATATGGTGGTCATTTAAGTGAGAAATAACATCATTAAATGCAAGAAAAAGACGCAAAAAGCTGTAAAAGAGAGCAGCAACTATGAATAACTATAACAAGTCATTATAAAATGCTCCACAAACTTTTATGATTATTGTTGATAAGTGCTTTTAAGTTTGATTATGAGTATGTTTAGAATAGATTATAGACATGAGCATCATAGAAAGTGGTGCGGGGTTTTTTTTCGTGCCAAGTATTCGAATGTCATATATTTCTCCATTTGTTGTTTTTGCATGAATACTTTCACACAGTACATGAATATAATGCATCGAAGAATGTACACTAGTCCTTTCAACCTTGAAGGCAATGCAGACCAGATCCACTCCTTCTGTTCTTACCTTTCACAGTAAAAGCCCTAGAAATACATTATTCATACTGGAGTATTTTGCATCTGGTGTGTAAAGGCCTTAAGACTTCACGCAAACTTATTATAAATTCATATGACACTGTGGTCTGTTGTTCACTATCAGAAGATGTCAGCGAGCTGACTCTCTAATACAGACTCATATTCAAACCTGACCACATAAATGCAGTGTTACTGCGTCTGACTTCCTTGCGGTGTGGAGTACGCTGGCCGTCTACACCCTTACACTGATCGTATTGTTGTCACCAATGAGGGCGTCCTCAAGAAAGTGTGTAAATGATTCCAATTACAGAAAGCACTCCGTCTGACCTCATGAATTTAAACAGGCTCATGTATTCCAAATGCAGCCGCTTGACAAGATCAAATGAGAAAATTAAATTGGAACACATGAGCTCCCATTGTAAGGCAACGCATACGCACCCCCCCCCCCCCCCCCCACACACACACACACCCTGTGAGCACAATAACAGCACGGAACATGAGGGAGCGTAAAGAAGACGGGAAAAAGATGGGTCTCGTTATTATGAAAGGAACAAAAGGAGATGGAGGGGAATAACGAAAAGACAGAAGGGTGGAATAAAGCTAGAGATATATGAGCTATTTGCCTTTGTGCTGGAAGAGGAGAGTGTTGATGGAACGGACATGGACATGGAGGGAGAGCGCAACATATAGAGAGAGAAAGAGAAAGAGAGAGAGAGAGAGAGAGACTAAATGAAGTGAGCGGGAAGTGAAGCGTCACGAGCTGCATCCAATGCAGTCTGCTGTGAGCTCTAATGAGCAACTCAATGGTACTTTGTTAAAAGGAACCAGCACAGGGAAAAAAGAAAGTTAAAACAAGCTTTAAATTTCAAAACTAGTTTGCTATAAATAGGCCCATCAGCAGCACCGATGCACATGCAAGAGGTAATTTGCCTCAAAAAACTGTGAACCCCCCATTCAATTCCGCCATACGTATTAATATTGCAACGTGCCCTGACTATTGAAGTATGATACATAGAGGAATAAGGAGAAAATGAGCCAGTGGTAGTAGAAAGTTAGACGTGTTGCAATCCTCTTGTCGATTAAAATTTAATGCCACGCCTAGATTCTAAGCCACAAGAGCAGGCTTTCGCAACCCCCCCCCCCCCCCTCCCCATTTGAGTTAAATGCGTAATTAAAAGCAAGCAGCCGCCTGTGCCGAACTCGCAGCCAGAATGACGGCACCGAGTTTACCGGAAAAAACGCCGCAACTACGCGAGTAACTGGCCGGCGAATAGAGTTTTAATTAAAAGAAAGCTTTCCTTATGACATCTATCCCACCAATGTTGTTCCTTGCTTCACAGGTGCACTGAGACAGTATGTAAACCATTGACATTCCCACTCAAGGCAGGCACACCGGCACACAGGCAGTGGAAATGCCTCACTATTGAGGACCATTCTGCATCTCTTTTGTGGCTGCTGTCTAAGCTTGGCGCCGCACAGCCTCCACTTTACTAGCAAAGAAAATGAACCAAATAACTCAATATGACATTTCAGCGTGCAAAGTGGGATTCTGTCACTTACCTATTTGGTTGTTTTCAAGGCATCAGCAGGAGGAGAGCAGGAGGAGAGCAGGAGGAGATCAGGAGGGAGAGAGAAAAAAAATTGTTAGTTCAAATGCACCTCAACGAGACCGTGCATTCATCACATACCGATAAATTCATCACTCATTTATCATACTTAGCCACGGCCTGTCTTTAGAGGATGTAATAAATGTCGCCCTTCACCCAAAGTCGTTCATCCAGGAAAGAAGAGAAATCCGAGGCAAAGATCAAGAGCGGCACATCCGGAGGCCGAAAGAGATCCTCGAGACGTTATGTGAAAGGTCGGTGCATGCAGAAGCTCTTGCACAAACCATTTACGGTAATATGTGCATTTAATTAACACTGGTCACAATAATAAAAGATAAAGAAACGCAGATACAAGTAGATTTTTGCAACTCCTCACAATGTGTGTGGGAACAGGCTTTTTGTATTCAGCGCAGACTTTCCTGGATTTCCGCTGCAGGGTCTAATGACCTAGTTGGGCAGTGGTGGAGCGCTGCAGTACCTAAGCAGGACAAACAGTGCTGTACTCTGACAGCGCTTCATGCCCGACTATTGGATTGAAACATGCAGCCGGTGTGTGGTGATGGGATACATCGCCCTGCTGTGACGAGAAGGTAAAAGAGCGATTGAGGATTTCTGGGTGAAAATCGCAGAAAAAAATAAATAAAAAAATGGGGTTCAAGTTTGTTTTATTTTCCCTTTTTTTTTGCTATTTGCTCTCACATACAGATACAAGTGAGGTTTGACTGTGAACACACACACACAATAAGGGATTCTGGAGAGATGCTGCAGTCAAATGTTCAAAGTTACCCTTGTGTAGCGAAAGCGTGAAAAAAATAATCAACCGATGAGTGTTTGGAACAACAGCAACCTTTGCTATAAATACTGCCATCTGGAAGGGGAAGAATGTTGCAATTGCCTGTCGAGCTGCATAACAAAAGGCTCGTGTGAAAGACCGTCGAAAGACATTTTTATTCTGCTGAAGTCATGTTTTTCTATCTCCTCGCTTTTCACTATCTAGGTCAGCCAAGGAAGATATTGAGAGGAAGGCGGGAGGGGAGGAGACACAGAAAAGGAAAGGGACTGGAGGTGGCTGCTGCGAGTGTGTGTGTGTGTGTTTTGCGGTCGTTGATCGTTACCCATTTTCTTGCCGATTGGGTGAAACGGCGTGCAGATGGAGAGGGATGTTGAAAGAAAAGGGAGAGGCAGTCCTCCAAGGGAAAGTTTGGCAAGCGGCGCAGGTTATACTTCATTTATTAGCGGCTCTCTTCAAAATTTCCATATCAGACGCAACGAGCAACAACTGCTTTGTTGAGCATTTTGGCGTCCTTTCAAGGGAGCGAGGAGCATGCGGGGCTGGGCTGGGGGGGTGGTTGTTTGTGGTTCGGGGATGGGGGGGTGTGCCAGCTTTCAAACACGTATCTTCTGTCACAAAGTCAGTGGAGGGGGGGGGGGACTGTTCCATGTTGTGCATCCTTAATTAAAACCACCATCCCTCTCTCTCTCACACACACACACACACACACACACACACACACACACACACACACACACACACACACACACACACACACACACACACACACACACACACACACACACACACACACACACACACACACACACACACACACCTGCCTTACGTTCTCCGCCTGCATTAATAGAATCAAGTCTGTGTGCGATCAGATACTCGCTATTTTCTCCTGTTGAATCCAATTTGCTGATATTTCCAGAATGTCTCACCCCACTCCCTCCCTCCTTCCCTCCAGTCCATCCTTCTTATCGGGTAGCAAACAAACGGTCTGGCTCTGTGCGCCCTGATTAGTAACACACTGGCGTGAAGATGGGGAGGTGGGAAAGGGAGGAGAGAAAGGGAGGGAGGACTCGAGGGAAGAAGGAAGTGCATTCTTCGGTGGCCTTTGCTAATGCTGTGACGTGCTAGCAAAGTGGCGAGAAGCAGGTGAGGTGAGGTGGGGGTTGACTGTATTTGAAATAAAACACTTAACACACACAAAATAAATGTGCTTACATACAGCCTACTGCATCTGTACTGCAGCATCATACCCCCCCCTCCTGTTAGCGTATCATCCTGCAGAGATGATACGACTCCATGCCAGGAGAGGCCCGAGGCTTCAAAATCACAGCGAAACGCCGCCCGAACAAAGTGGCACCGGTGGGGCGCGGCCTGCTCCAATCTGTGTCATGCCAAGAGGGAATGATGAGACCATAAGGGGCACTGGGATTGCTGCAGAGCCCCCACTATTTACTGGCATTTCAGAGGGAACATGGCGGGAGGCGCGCATGAAAAAAAATGATAGCATGCAAATCAGGAAGCTGTTTGGCTTCAGTGAGAGAAAATGATGTCAAGTGTCACTCCGTGCCGGCAAATCATTTTCTTGCTCAATCAATGGTGTCAGTTTTTCCATTCCTTTTCCATAGAAAATATGATTATAGATATTTATGAATGACCAGTTTGCTTCAGCAAATATGTTTTGGGGGACCGCTACCTCTCTTACAATGCCAGTCAGTGGGCCATCCTTGCATCCTAGTCTTTTCATGCTCGGTCGAACATGTTGCACAGAAGTTTAAAATGATTGTTCTTCGATGTTTTAATGTAACTTAAGAAAAGCTACTACAGCTACTACAGTCTGCAAACGGTGATGTGAGGTTTCATATGACCGGTGCGGTCAGCTAGTCTTCTAAACGGTCATTTGATTGGACTATTTCTTGTAAACGCCCTTGAGTGCAGGATGAGTCAAACATTTGAAACTGTTTTACAGAAGAGAAACGACAAGGATTCATATATAAAACCAGAGACTTACTTATCCAGTCGGATGCTCAGTACTTCCCAAACACATATGCATCTCCCCTAACACCTTATTATTCAAAGCGGTTTTGCATAAACAGTCTCATGCTTGTGCAGGTGCGCATCTCATCTCTGCGTCCGTGTTGTGAATAGTAAGGTTACAGTGAAGATGCCCGTGTTTGGGAGGTAATGAGCATACGACTGGATCATTGAGATCTGTGTGCGAGTTTTTAAATGGATGTTTTCATATAGTTTAGCTGTTGTTCGACGCGGCCCCCCATTTACTTCAATTGGTCAAGACTTTTCTCTCGTTTCAGTTCAGCATGGACGCATAAAAGAAAAACTAAGTTTCCTTCAATAATTCAAATGACAAATGACCGTTTTGTGGATGAACTAAATCAAAAACCGATTTATTTAAAGCCTGTCCGAAACTTCCAACGAAAGCAATGTAGTCCCTATATAGAGGTCACTGCTCAGTGTTAGTAAATCCATGTTTGCCGTGGATTCTATCAAACTTATGTGTCAGCATTTTCACATGTTCAGAAAATTGATCTCATGATCTTTTACTGTGACACGAGCACATTTCTAATCAACTTTGCACGTGGTCTCCGACGTCTGCATGCTGCACAGTATCAAGCAGACATTTTCTCTATTAGCCTGCAGGTCGGTGACTGGCACACACTCACCCCAGGTCACTGGTATCCTGCTAATGACCAGGAAATTGCTCAGCAGCTGTCCATCGCCCCTTGACATTCACTCCTTACTTCGCCATGCAGATCACAGCTGACATTTTGCATGTCTTTCCACAAACACCCCCGGTTCTACAGCAGCCATTACCGGGGCCTCCATCTCCCTCTCTTTCGCTACCAGCCCCCCCCACTCCTCTCTACATATTTGTCTGTTTTACACACCACTCTCCCCCCCCCCCTCCTGCACCCAACACAGAGTAAATGTCAGGAGAAGCCCTCTGGGGAGAGCTGGTGTTTTCATGACAGAAAAACTATAAAACGGTTACAAAGCCGCGGTAAAAGGGTGCATCCTGCTCCCTCTGGGCATTTCCAAATGCAATTAAATGTTAGGATGATAATAACAAACAAAGAGGTAATTTAGTGCCGGCGCTACGCGGTGTTCAGTGATAGCGATGGGGCGATCAGCCTGCTGTGAGGTTGTTTGAACAAGCACCAGGACCTTTGAGAATGAAAATTCCCAGGAGTATAAAGGAGAGGACATGTAGGGGAAACTAACATGGACACCGGTTGTCCTCCACCGCATTGCACGTGTGCGTTAGTTCTTGGCCCCGGAGTTAACTTTGCCCCCCACATTCCCTCTCTACTCTCTTGTATGTCAGCAAAGAAAATAAACTAATCATGAAATGATATAGTAATGTGGCTGGCACTCCCAGAAGAAACTAAAATGGCCTTTGTCAAACAAAGTCTGCATGTGTGAGAGGCAGAAGGCTCGAGTGTGCAGTGCGTGCGTGCGTGTGTTCTTCGAGGTGAGACGGTAAATTATTTACAGTCTCAAGCCCCTGAAACTGCCACCACGGTGCTGGGGAGAGCCAGCACCTCAGGCAAACAACCCTCCACTCTCTCTTTTCTTTTTTTCCCCTTCTCTACCTTTGCTTCCTGTCTCCTTCAGTCTTTCAGCCTCAACTGGCCTGGAATGTATCACAGCAGACAACGTGCTCATTCGCGTGATGCCTTCAAGTTGTTCTTGTAAAATGTAGCTTTTCAAACTCTCTGCCTTCAAGTGTTTCGGTCCCAAGTAATTACAAAATCCAACCTCGGGCCACGGCTGTCTCCTGTGCGGTTGCATAAAGACAGCAACAGTAGGCAAAGAATCCCAACTTGATCAATTATTCTATTCCTTGTGACACCACTGCAGCAGAAGAGTATTGCATCTCTCACAGTCTCCCTCTCCTTCTCTCTCTTTCTGGGGCCCACAGTTGGCACAAGAAATCCAAGAGTGAGGCTGCGGTACAAATTGAAGAGGGGAGAGGCAAAGAGGCAACCGAGCGAGTCCCCATGTTCCTCTTCCAGGCCTTTGATGTGCTGGGAGACTGGAGAGGGGGGAGAGCGGAGGAGGGGGGGGGGGGGGGGGGGGGGGGGTTAGGTGTGTGTCGAGGAGTGGAGGCGGTTTCATTTCTTGCCAGTGTGGGGTTTCACTCCGAGCAAATTGGCTGCAGCGATTGAAAGTCAGTGAGGTGAGCGAGAGGAACAGTGAAGCCGAGGTGCCTGCGAGATGGGGCCGGAGATTTCCCAGGGCTCTTTTCACTCTCTCACCCCCCGACCCCCCCCTTTTTTTTGGGTTTCTTTCACCATCCTAAGCATTTTCTTCAAGATGTAATACCGCAGGAACATCATACCCTCTTCAGTGCACGATTGAAAATAACAGAGCCCTCACAATAGACTTTCTCCCACGTTTAAGTCTCAAGCTGCGTTTAATAGCACTAGCCGTGGCCTGCTATCGCCGATCATCTCAACGACCACACTAAGCGGGACAGTTCAATTTGTCTTCCTCATTTGGACACTTTAGATTCACATAAAACGTCTTTGACCTGCGACCTGAATGACTAACATGAGGAGATTTAAATAGGCCTCTCCATTCAAACTGTTAGCTCAGTCAATCAGGTTGATACTTTTCTGCAGTTATAATCTTTTCTTTACTGAGCAGGATTAAAGAATATCTCAGGAAGTGAAATAATTTCAATAAACTTTTCATATGAATTTTCATATCTGTGACCTTTCACAACTTTTATAAAGCGCTAACATCTTCTGCAAAATCCATAATTCATTTTGAAAAATGTGTAATGAAGCAAACTCAAAGGAGCTCAATGCAACATTCAGAGCATATCTATGAGGCAGAGACAGACTCCACACGGCGTTAAACATGAAGACGGCTGAGCCGCCGGCTAGAAGCTAACCAGTGCTAAACCAGTGCTAATAGAGCTAACAGTGTTAAACGGAGGGAGAACGATGCCACGACGATTCCACAACGATGCCTTCGCCGTTACCAGTGGTAACCGCCGTATGAGCGATTAGCAGGCAGTGGATGCACACACAGGGACTCACATGCACTAACATGCAAGCACAGCTGGACAGGCCACGTAAACAAAGCACAGAGAAGCTGGGATAACATTACACACAGAGGGACACCTCACTCTCTGCTCAGGTAGACATTAGACACTATACCTTTACAAATAGCCGTTTGCTGCTATATGTCATATAGAGCTCCTAGAGAAGATGACTGTGCGGTTGGTGTGCATGTTAATCGAAATGAGATTTGGGGCTATATTGTAAATCTTTTGTTCATCACATTACAACAAACCTGGACTCTATATTGGAAATAGTGCTTTTATATGCTGGCATTCATTTAAAATGAAAATCCGTGTACACGCCAGGAAAATAATTACATTAGATTAAATGGGAATCTTAATAGGAGAAGGCAAACAAATGGGTGGCGATAACAATTCATTTGCACTTTTCCACTTAAAGTAGCGATTGAAATTATCAAAAAAGCATCTGCCTGTGAAGACAGCGTAATACATATTCTGCTCTGGTGGCTAAGCAGTCCCAGCAGTGGAGGAGAGATCCTTGGTTTCAGCACCACGGACAGCTCCCCCGGGCTGCTGCAGCTTGTTCACACTCGCCAGGCCAAACACAGGTCTGGACCGGGATAAACACCACCACGGAGGATTGGCCACGTCTCCCGAGTCCCGTACACACGGATCCCTAGCAGCGTGCCTGTTATGTGCCGCTGCAGTGTGAAGGGGGAAAGGCCCTGGGAAGGATGACATGGCTTCTCCATTAGGTGAAGTAGAAGGGTGGTATATCTAAACAACAAATCTCCATCTCTCTTCAGGGCTAAACTCAGAGATGGCGGCATGGGTCAGCTTGTTATGTGATGAAGTAGAAAGCATCTGAATACCACAACTTTTATACTGCTGTAAGCAACGCTACACTAAAATGACTTAGGTGGGAAGGAGCCACAACAACACCCTGGTTAGCCAAAATGATCTTAAAGAGAAAATAAAGGCTAACAGGAAATGTATAGCTGTCCATTAAAGCATCCATAACTGCAGACCAATGTCATAGTTAAAGGGATGGTGAGTGGACTGCATTTGTACTGGGCCTTTCTATCTTAGCGGACAAAGTGCTTTACAATGTGCCACTCAATCACACACATTTATACAGCAATGATTGCGGAGCTTCCATTAAAGACACTGGCCTGCCTATTGGGAGAAATTAAGTGTCTGTGCCTTGGTCAAGGACTCTTCGAAATGCGGACAATGATTCCATTCTTCCATTCTTCTGTATCACCAACATTTTGGCTTTTACCTCTAAAAATGGTTTAGTTAAAAGGAGCTGAATTCAAAATGCACGGCATTAATATAGCAGCAAACAACTATTTGCAAGGTAAAGATTTAGAGGACTTGACGCTGGTAACGCTGTGCCGACCCACGCTGTTGTTGCATGTAGCACCCACCCAACTGGCATTTTCACAACCTGTCTGATCTCAATCTCTGTTAATAACAGAGTCTGCAGCCAGCGGGTCAAGATTTTGGTAGAGGAAGATCTCTGGTTTCCGTATATAGACCGAGTAGTATTGCCCAATCACATTCAAGCAGGCTTTGGTTGAATGCAGGTAAACGGTCCGTGTCTATGAAGTCTATGAATGTCCACTTTCTAACATGACCCCAGAAATACAACCCCGCCCCAGAGGCTAATCCGTCGTCAGACTGATAGCCAATGGGATCCAAGATTAGTCTGATCTATATTCACAAATCAGTCTGCAGACATACGAGATCTCCGATTGTCTGGTAATAAGCGACTAGTCTGATCAGACATGCCTCTGACTTGAGATAATGCTGCAACATCTCACTTAGACATTATTAAGGTGAGTACCATGTTGTCCTATAACGCCGAAAACAATGTAACAATGATGCAAAATGCAGGAAACTTTCTGTACTGCATCAGCCTATCGGAGAAGACATCTGTTCCTCCTACTACAGGCAGGGACTCATATGTAGAACGTGTAGCTTTTGGGAGAATGACAAAAGATAATGAGGAAAAGTACACTGTCCAAAGTTATTCTGTGCACGCTTCAGATACCACCGGCATGTGTTATGCATTTTAAAAATGACAGGGCTGCTGATGCGCTCTGGTTGCCGCCTATACTGTTTGTTTTGGGCTTGTTTCTCCTTGTCTGAAGACCTATGCCCATGTAACACCAGCTGTTTCTTGGTCTCTTACTTAGTCGATACGTGTCAGACGCTCTCATTCCGCCCATCTGGTTGTTATTCGGCACGTCTATCACCCTGTCCTTTCGCTAGACTAGACACACGCACATACACATGTTCAGTTTTTCATTAACTATACCAATGACAGGATATGACAAGCTCTCCCAGCTTTTTAATTTAGCGCCGGTGTCCGCCCACCTCCTCAGAAAGCTGGTCTAAAACCTGTCACTGACAACTGTCGAGGGATGACAAGGTAATTAATAGTGTCTCACTACAATGCAGCCAACTCCTTTTAGGAGCCGGACGGACCGGAGGGGCTGAAAAAGCAGGTAAGCATATGAAGAGAGAGGAGAGACTATGAGACAAGGATGAGCAGAACATATGGACAGATGCAGCAGGACGAAAGAGGAACAAAAATAGTTCCGTAAACCAGACGGATGACCCTCTCGACACTAATCGCCGGATGCGGAGGATGCTGATAAATGTTTCGACGGAATAAAAAACAAACAAGCACAAATCAGATTCAAATTTCACTCGTTGCCCGGAGCTCCGAGCAGAGCCTCTCTGACAGTATCCTGTGATGGAAAAGCTGCCTAAAGATGAGGGGTAGCTGTGGACATTTTATGAAGCCATTAATCAGCAGGGCAAGCACCCTCAGAAATATTTAGTATCTCTACTGCAGACCAAGCTTGCAGCTTTGTTTGATCCATCTCTCTTGATGAGGCGTTATCCAGTGATGTATAGGGGGGGCATATATGCACATTGTGCAGAGCGGAGAGATCAATGGTGCTCAAGGGCTGTCCAGGACCCCGATGATAGATTGCTGATGTCGCTCATAAAGCGAATGAGGCCTTATCTAATGCTAACTTTTAGAAATCTACAGACACAAACAGGCAAAGTAGTAAAATGAACACCTAAATGTGAATTTTGGATGTTTTCTCTCCACTAGTATGAAAGAAGACAAGCTATGAAAGCAAACCAGCCTAAAATCTCAAAATGTTTTTTTTGCCTGCATGAGGCGTCTCCTCTTAAAGTCTCATGAGGTGTGTTCAGAAAGCTGATACAGGAACATATTAAAGTGGTAATATTGGTGCTTCCCCCAGCAAGTACTAGAAAGGTGAGTCAAACCCAATGCTGTTTGATCTTCACGGTCTTCTTTCATAACGCTAAATAAGACGAGCAGTGGTAGACACTTCTGTCTCTGGGTGGACATATTCTCACCATTTTTGTGTTACTCAGTTCAAAGAGATCAGAACAATGTTGCACATCAAAGTTATCTGGTTTCTCCGGTGATTCACAGAAAAATAAATCGCAGCATGAGTCACCCTTAGCTTGGAAAGGAAGAGAGGACATAATTGCCAATTTTGGCAAAAGCAAAATAAAAAGATGAGTAATAAACGAGTTAAAGCAATAATGTTTCTGGTACCGCTGACTGCAAATTCAGAGGCACATGGGGGCTGGTACATGCAGTGACAACTTCCCGTATGCCGCGATGGTCGCAAACACACACTGGCGTGAAGGGTCCCGCTCTCCGAATGTCACTACATCATTATCATGCAGTATTGATCCCGGTGTGGGTGATCCATTTGAATTCCAATCTAGGATGGATGCGACAGTTCTTTGGCTGCCGCGTCGCTGCTGTCTTGGCTGGTCCCCGACAGTAAACACAATATCGTTAGTCTTGTCACGACCACAGATGGCCGCAAGATGCTGGAATCTCCCTCTAAAACATCCACTCATTGGAACCAGAATACCTGGGCCCTCTGTTTGTTTGTCACGCTGCACTGTTCACCTTCGGGCTGGAATGCGAGCCGTCGCTTCGCTGGATCCACCCTGCTTACGGGTGTTCCTGATGCTCTCATAATCCTGAATGATGTCGCTGTATTGATTGTACGATGGCTGTTGCTATGTTACGATGCAATTGGTCATAACCTCCCCCTGTAGGCCGTCACACCGCCCCAACAGCTGGCAGCCCCTCCAGGCATGTGGAGCTGGGCATGGAGATGGCACAAAGGACAACACAAAGTGCAGGCTAATCATCCCCCATTACATCCTGCCGCAACATGAGCTTTGTGCGTGAGCGCAATGCCAGATCCTGCTTGTCAATGGGCATGATACGTTTGACCTTTCAATCCTGGATTTCACGACGTCTGGTCGTCGCGTTTGATCGAAAGCATATATTGAGTATCTGGTCCGCCACACTTCTGGAGCTGACATCTCTATATGCCTTGTGCATGAGCTTCCTTGTTCTCAGACTCCATTCCTGTCTGCCTTTGATCTCAATGCTTAAAAGACATTATCAAAGATAATCAGATGTAATCTTATCTCTTCGCTCAATCACTGTGATCTTGTCTATTCGGTGTCATTAGCCTTCCCGACTCCCCTGTTTCTCTCAATCACTTTTACCATTTCAAATGTCTTTTCTTCCCTCTGCCTTCCGTCTCTGAATAGTGCATTAGCATCACCGAGGCCACTCAGGAGTTCAAGTGCTCTCTCCTTCTCTCAATCTTTGAATCTCCCTTTGTCTCCTCTTGTCTGGTCCACCCTCCCAGTGGCAGCCAATCACCGGCAAATTGAGAGGAAGATATTGTAAGGTAATGAAACTCTACAGCAGGTCCTGTTATCGACACACATGCACTCGACTTAGCCTAGCCTCTTTGCTAGTCTCTTCAGAAATCTTGCTGGCAGTTATGTTACAGCTCTATAGTCTAAACACAACCACAAATGTGTCTCGCTCAAGCCAATGCGGGAGAAATTTGAAATGTCCCCAACTCTCGTTGATGTTTTTGCAGGCTGTTTGAAGGTCAGGAGCTGGTGGAAGAATTATATAATCATATTTGTTCTATATCTTTTCCTAAACACCTTTCCTTGACCTCTATGACAAATATCATGAGGTCAGAGACAGATGTGAAGGAAAATTCATTTAAACTAGGCTACGTTATTATGCTGTTGACGCGGGTCTGCTGTGGTGGGTCTGCTGTGGTGGTGCTGCCACAAGGAATTGTGGGTCTGCAATATTTCCATCCATTTCATAAAGGACGGTCCAGTGTACCCTATGCCAAAGGAGATAAGAAAGGAAGCATTGGAGCACCTTTCCTTAGCATTTAACCGCAGCCTAGATCTTTAACCAGGGTCAGAGGTCAAGCCTGTGATCTGTAGGGGCAAAGCTGGGAGGGTAAATTATTTTCTTTCATTTACCTCGCATGCTGAAGGCTTCAGTATCCAGCGTATAATATATAGGCAACATGTAAGCTCTATGTTCCCTCGAGAGTGCTCATTTTAATGAACCTCGCGTTCACAGGAGAAATGAGGAACCGTTTTGGCTGCGCGCTAAAGCTAAAGTTGCCGGTGACATATTGTATTTGGGTAGCAATAATAGGCTGCTAATGAAAAATGTGGGCAAGTAAGGTTGGGCATATTAAAAATCAAACAACTGCGTCAGTCTGCAGTGAGGCTAACCCACACACAAAATAATGAAATAAAGGGAATATGGATAGCTGCATCTACTTTGCATCAAAGGCCAAAGCGCCGGAGATTCTCATTACGGCTCCTTTTTTTCTGTTTCATCACTTTCATCCCAAGGCCCTCCACCTTCCAAAGACAGATAACAGAGGCACCCCAAATATTTTGAAAGAAACTACTTAAGAATGTAGAGTCAAAGAGAGAGAGGGGGGGGGGGGGGGGGGGGGAGTCTAAAGAGTGTGAAGATCCTCTCAAATAATTAAGGAGTGGGGCATGCATTGCAGATAATGAGTTTCTAGCATCACTGGCTACACAGTATTCCCCTGTCTTATCACCTTCTGCTGTCACTCACTAATGAAGTTGCTATTTCCAATTACTGCTCCCTATTAGGAATCATTATTAGGCCTGGGCTGATATTGTGGTTGCTTCTGAGGGCGCTCATGCACACACACCCGCACAACACATCAGTCAAATCACAGCCTCACTGGCATAGTCTCACAATGCTTTAGAGGTTTTTAATAAGATAGTGAGCTTCCAGGTCTTGTGTTTTTGTGAGGGCTTGGAGTACAAGAGTATGACACAGGCTACAGTTTTAGACATACTCATGGGCGAGTTTGTGACTTTTCTGAGTTGCACTTGTTGGCTGAATAACAGAAAAGGCATAATGTTGTGTCGAGTTACTTCCAGCTCAGCTCAGCTTCAATGGAGTTTGACAGTAGAGCAAGTTTTCAGTGTAAAACGACGCCGCCTCATCTCACCACATGTACAGGAAGAAACCCATTGCAGGAAAGGCTCATTTCAATGCAGTTCAGTCGACCAATCAAGGCTCACTTATATAGTTTTAATGTGTTGCCTTTACGTGCATAACCTGGCCTTAGCAAGCTAGCAACATGTGTTTGCTTTTATTTTTGTTTCCGTGTATGTGCTTCTAGCAGCGTGCATGTGATCTGTGGTGTGTGAGTGGATATTTGTGCTGAGCACCTGACATGTGTGATCATTACTGTCTGCAAATCAGAGGCCTGTCCACTCTGATGATGCACCCGATCAATCTCAATGGCGCCGACTCTCCCCTCCGCTCTAACACGGAGGTGTCACAACACACACACACACACACACACACACACACACACACACACACACACACACACACACACACACACACACACACACACACACACACACACACACACACACACACACACACACACACACACACACACACACACACACACACACACACACACACACACACAAAAAACAGTACACAGATGGAGGGAAGGTGGGTTCCGGAACTTCCCCTGGAGGTGCATGGAGCAATGCAGGTCAAACGTCTGGCATGCAGTAGTTAGATGTATAATTCATTAGTGCTTATGCATCTGTTTTTCCTTAAAATGCTGTTGCACAGACACACAGTGAAGTTGCACGTACACCAGCAAAGAGCTGTGTGTATTGGCTGGTGTTTGTTTACACTGACGGCCACATTTGCAAAGTCCTTTTTTTCCAAACCCATTGTTCAATTAAGGAAATGTCTGTTATTTATCGACCAGGCACGGCGGAGCGCTGCATGCAATCGCTGCACCTCTCTCCTTTATTTATATGCATTTAAAGGGAGTATCGTGCAACGATACGATCAGCAAGGTTTAGTGCTCTTTCTGATGGATTCACGCAATTTGCAAGAGTCAGTTTTGTTGGGAAAAATCCCTGCCTCTAAAAAGCAAGGCGGTAATATGTGCAGGACCGCTATAGGAATTTAAATTAACCCTGCATTGCACATAAATCTCAGCGACAGTGTAAAAAATGGCGAGTGTGCTACAAAAGTGTGCAGGGGAGCCGCGAAGCATCAGAGAAAAAAACAAACTGTGATGATAATAAATCAATGCAACTATTTCATAACGGCAAACAAAGTGCGTACAGAGAGTCGTGGCTGTGCAGTCATTAGACTGCAACTGGAGCCTGACGTTCGCCGAGGCGCTAATCCAATACGGCGATAGCATTAACTAGAAAGCACTTGTTGCTGATAATGTAATTAGCTGCTGCGTTAGTAAGTCAAACTCTAATTAACAGAAATAAAGGCGCCCGGCTGAATTTGGACTTTAGGTTTTTAGGGACGAAAAAACACTGGTTCTAAATTCATTATGAAGATTATCCTTTAAAAAAAAATAAACTTTCAAAATCAGGACTTAGGAAAGCACTCCACCACACCCGGACACCAAAAAGAGCCGAAGGCTGAAGGAGAAATGGAGGACGGTTGTGAAAGGCGAATCTTCTCCATGAGAGGAGATCCTTTGGCAATTCAGACGAAATCCAATCATCAGAAGTCTTTTCTCATTCAGCTCACATGAATACACTCGTACTGTTTTTATCATATTTTATCATGCCAGAGCTAAAAATTGACCGTGGAGTTGTGGAGAGAGGCGTAGCAGCTGCAAGGTGGTGGGTTAATGCAGTGCTCTCAAGGGGTTAACACGCTTGCTGATATTCATGCCCCTTTGTTTAAAAGACAAAAGAGAGATGGAGTGAGAGACGAGGAGCGAACAAGGATGCGCGACTGTAGTGATGCACGAGTGGCTATTTTTTGCTTTCAGTGCCTCCACCTCCCCTGAAGGACACGGCGGTGGAGGCTGTGGAGTGGGCCGAGCGCCCAAGGAAAGGTAAGAGAATTGTGCAAGCAAGAGAAACTGACAGTGAGCCATTACATTCGATCCAATTTGCTTCCAAGGGAAACTAAGAGCAGCTGGGTGAGTAAACAGCATTTCAAGGTATTCTTCACGGAGAGGATAAATGGCGGTTGTTTGACGGGAAATGTGATACTACTAGTTCAGCGTGCAAGCTAGTAACATTCAAGAAAGGGTTCTGAAGCCTTTCTGTGGATGTACAAAAGAAAAGAAAAGACTTGTTCATGTTTTGCATTGTTTACAGCAACAAAATCCTATTAAGTGACTCCATAGTACTTTATTAGTCGTGTATGCTATCGTACTTTTAGAATTGATTTGACTGCTCCCACAGTGTTCACAATCAGTGGATCAATTTGAACTTCATTACGGACGGACTAAGTCAGTGTCTGAAAGTCCATGTTCGTACTGAGAACTTTTCTGCCAGAACAGTTTCTTAAAGATGTACGCACTATAGCTTTCTACTCATATTATAGCTTCCAGAAGATGAGAAAATAGTGGGAGGAGAGTTTAAAAGATGTCAGTGACGTATAAGGAAAGAGAGCAGGTCAGAAACACAGACCTTAATGTACAGAGTCGACTTGTAGGATCAGAAGCTTGAAGGAAGGAAACGAAACATCAGTTAGTATTGTCTACCACTTAAGTGATTTATCTTCTTTACACAATTTGCATCTGTTCACATGAAGATTTCCAGTTTCCGATCACAACAGCACAATTTCTTTCATGTTGAGACCACTCGAGGCCCCCTTCAACCTTCAACTATTAAAATCTTGGCGCTCCAACCTCTCAAGCAAGCGATCGCGGAGGAAAACATTCAGCGTGTGCATGAACGCAAACAAACACAGCACGCCCACACATTTAATCTGCAACACTCCACCTACTCCAAAGAGAAAACACACAAGAACACAGTGATTGCTCCGAGCTAATTCAACAACGCCCGGCTAATCATTTGTCCTCAATCTATTGCACTGCAGCGTCTTTGAAAAAAAAATTTAAAAAAGGATGCCTGTGTTGGTGAGAGTGCCGATGCCACCAAGGACAACTGCTTTGCTGACTTCACAAAGGGGCTTGGCCCATCTGGCGTGTAGCTACGCTGCCGACAACAGTGGGACGACCTCAGCCGTATCCTGAAATACTACTGCTCCGTCTCCCCTCCCATTTAACGCACTGACAGACACGGGTCTTCGCTCTGGGACACCACGGCGTCCTTGTGAGCAGAGGAGAGACGGTCTTCAGAGAGAAATAACGAGAACGTACCCGGAGATGGAAAGACGAGCACTTTCATTTTTTATTGCCAGTCATGTCACGAATCTCTTAATATACAACCTCAGGTTTTATAATGCAATTATGAATTGAGACATTTCTAGGACAAAGGGAACATTTACCTGTGTAAGTCTTTCTGTATCTCCTCAGTATCCTCTCTCTCTCCTCCCTCCATCTATTCCACATCAGGATGTCAATAAAACCCACACGGATGGCTGACTTTTCGCCCACACATGGCATCATTTGCTTCTACATCAGTCCAATAATCATTTATACCAGTGATGGCACCAGTCAGGGGAAGCTAATAACCCGGTCAATACTGGTGATGCGTGTTGCCAACACTGGCCTGCTGTGTTGGCAGTTAAAACTAATGCAAGATCGGTGTCTACTGGGAGTAGAAGAAGAGGTGTATTGAAGGCTCTGCCCTCCACAGCTTGTATGTTCTGGTGTCAGCAAACACTGACGCAGTATAAAGAGCGAGAACGACTGCTTGGAGGTCGGGGTGGATGGACGTGCCAAACAAACAGGACTTTCACCCAGAAGGCCGCTGTTTCAGGTCCCGACACAGCGTTTCACCATGTGAAACCAAGTCAATGTTGACTTACTTTTGTAAATTAGCTTATGTACTTAACTATTACTGCGAAGGTGAGTGATTTAGGGAAGAAGCATTCCTATTGTGACCTAAACCACAATCTTTTCCTCAGCCTAACCAAGACATGGACCTTTAAGTTGACTGAAAGCTAATTGCACATGTTGAGGCAGCCTGGTGCTTTTTGAGGTGCTTGCTCACATCTTTCTCATCTTATCAAATAAGACAGATCTAAGCTGTATTATAGTTTTGCAATGATTACAATAAAACAAATATGTTCAACACAAAATGAATGAATCTAATTTTGGAAGATACAGCTATTAAGCTGTATTAGGAATGTGTGGGCATGCTCTATGTGCTTCAGAGAAAGAGACTGTGAGCATGCTACATGGTGGGTGGGTGTAGTCATGCAGCCTGACTGTGTGTGTGTGTGTGTGTGTGTGCGTGTGCGTTGTTCCTGCACACCAGCCTCAGGGCTTCACAGCGGTCGAGTCCTGGGGAAAGTGAAAGGCCTGCCTCCCACGTTTACAACACAAAGAGACCGCACTGTGCACTCTGTTAGCGCTTGCTATTGACATCGATGGTAAATCCAGACACCATCACCACACATCCCTTTACCAGTCCTCTCCACTCTTTGAACGTGCCGTCACCTACGCTCGGCTGCTTAAAAAACACAGCTGATGTTCTCTCTATACGAGGGCTGATTTGGCTTTAAAGAATAAGCAGGCATGGTAGACGAAGCCTCCTGCGATAGCCTTCCCCCGCAGAGGTTATGTGCAACTTTGCTTATTCTCTAATCTCCAGATACGGCTTTACAAAAGCTCCATTTGAAACATGCTTTTTTTTCCCCATCGCTTTCTAATTTTCTGAAGCAGTTCTCAGATAATACATATAAAACCTACGTTCCGGCTCTGTATCCCCTTTGAGCCATCAACCTTATGGCGTTTCTAAACTGGATATCACGTGATGACACTTAAAGCCCCACCTCAGCGCCTCATGAATCATCTGAAATATAAAGATTAGGCCACGTCTTTGCTCGGCCAACGCAGCTTGAATCCCCAATGGAAGTGAAACCAGAAGGAACCTGCTTTATTTGCCACCTTAGGCTTAAAAACCCAAGTAGTCCAAAAGTGAAGTAGGTGTGTAGGTCGGTAGCCAAGGGGAAGAAAGGGCACTCGTGAATAATTCACCAGGCAGCTTCAGAGCTGAGTCAGTGGCGGGAGTTGAAAGGAGGACTTTGGCCAGAACTCTGTAGCGTTTCGCTAAATACTTGATGGCTTCAATCAGCAGCTGACACGGTCCGGGGTCAGGCAAAAAATGATACATGGGAAATAGAAGGAGCTGCAAGATGAAAGGGAGAGGGAGTCGGAAAGAGAGTGATGAGGGCTGAGATAAAGAGTCAAGAGGGGAGAACAGTCAGGGTGGCGACTGGACGCTTAACTGATATGCGTCTGCAAACTGTGGTTCCCACTGTATTTTATAGACATGCTGAGCTGAGATTTGCCACCTACTGAGTGTTTTGTCTCTCGTTTTACAGTTTTCTCCATTTGCTAAACAATTTCCCGTTTTTACACCGGAACATTTCCTGGTTTATTGCCGCTATGAAGGTGAAGAATGGCCAGAGGGTAGAGCCTCTTTCCTCTCTCTTTGGTACCAGACCAAAACCCCTTCAGGACTAAACCGGTTGTTCATTTTCCGCTTAAGAGATTCACTTGTGAGTTCACTTCCAGTTAATATTGAAGTCTTGTTCTTACCTGCAGCAAAACCACACAAATCAATTCCTATATGCCTTTTTTTATCGTTTATGAGCTGTATAATAATAAAAAGCTACACTACACCTGTGTAATGTATATGAGATCCTAAGCTGCTGGCTTACTGCCTCGGTGCCTCCCAGTACCCCAAAGCACCAAATGCGGGGGGGGGGGGGGGGGGGGGGGGGGGGGGGAGAGAGTAAGAGAGTGAGGAAAGAGAACGCCGGCAACAGCAAGCCAATGTATGCACTCGGGCCAATCAGCCAGCTGGGCTACACAGATGCGTTAAGAAAAACCACCAGAGTTGATACTGTGGTGCAGCGCGGTGACAAGGATGGACTAATCCAGCTACATCCCCAAAGAAGACACCTGATGAGCTCTGTGCATCGGACAGCTAATGTTAAATAGCAATATAGCAATAATACAGGAGACATTTGCAGCGTAAAAAACTAAAATAATTCCAGTCTGACCTGAGGTTATTCCATGTCAGGTGCATTTTAACAGTATGGTGGTATTACTTTTTTGTTAAGGTTATGGATGTGGATGGGATGACAGTGCACACAATGGCTTATGTGCCCAATTACCTTTATTGACAGGCAATTTTGCTTGAAGCTGGCAGCTATTAGCGAGCCATCACCTTCTGTTGGCAAGCCCGGTTCCAAATAAAGTCCCCCCGCAGCGATAGAGTAAGTGAAGTGACCTCCAGCACACTCAATATGGAATCATAATCCAGGACGGTGGGCAGCCCTGACTAACTCCTAATTGGTGGTCTTTTTATGTATGAGGCTAGCTTTAAGATGGAGCGACGGCGCTGTGGGGAAATCAAGGCCTCTCACCAGGCCTGTCAATCAACCGGAATTGCTTAAGACTGAATTACTTTCCATCCTCAAACAGTTTGGGTCATTACTGTTCATTTCTTCTCTGCTCTTCCTCGTATCCAACATGTTTATTCGGAAAGGTATTTCACCTTTTCTTGGGTCTAATCATATATACTGCTCCTTAAGTAGTCAGATCATGCCAGAGCTCATAAAAATGAACAAAAGAGAAAAAAGGGGGCTGCCATCAATATTAGAATCTCAACATAACAGGGATTCTCATAAATATGTTGCTATTATACTTTCCAACAAACTCAATATCCTCCAGATACACTTTGATCTAGCTGGCATTCAGTGCTACAAATACCACAGTAAGCTGCAGGTGTCATATTCCCACTAAGGTCTGGCAGATAAAACATATTGGACCGTATAAAACATGTTGAAATAACTGCTGGATGTACATGCCAACTCTCACATTACTGATCCTTTTTTTAATGTCACGTGCAATGTCGAGCAGCTAATACTGCGTGTTCTAAGACAGTAACTTAAAGACAAATCATGCAACTCAGTCGCCAGGAAAATTGTTGGTTTCTGCAAACCACAGATACGTTGTCGTGCCACAAAACTACTTCAACATTATGGCAACTCTCACTTACATGCAATTTGACACACACTCATGTCAAAGAAAGCGACATACACATAATCATAATTACTGTGAGATTCATTATTGCCGTGTCAACATATATCAGGGCTTTCAGGATGAACAATCAGCAAGGGAGCGATAGCAGATGAACGGAGAGAACGAGGAGAAACCTTTGTGAAGGCTGGCATAAGAGTGGGAGAGATTGACAGAAGACTATCAACGCTGTTATCCACCAGGGAGTTGTTCTAATACACCTGACCGCCCAACTAATGGAAACCATCTGACAAGCAAACCGGGGCTGATTCCGTGTATCAAGAGAGGGCGGCGAGGTGAACGCCAACAAAACGTCAGCTTCAATCACAGGTAAATGACAGCCTTCGGTCTTTCACAATTACCCGGCGAACAGAGCCGAGCCGTCTCCGTCGGCTCACCGCCGGCCCCAAGCAAGCACGTCTCTATTTGCCACAGGTTGTTATCGCGTTTTACTCTTCCACTCTGCTACGGGGCAACTCCACTGCAGACACTGAGTAATCTGTGAAGTGGCACTTGGCCGTCCGTAACCAACTAGCCACTCGACAGTAGCCACTTAAAGCTACGCTACGGTTGAAAACAGCGGCCCTTCAAGGACAAATCCATCCCCAAAGTGAAGCCACTTCATGGCAGTTGATATTAAACAAGTCAGTGAAAAGACATATCTGCAATTAAGAATAGCTTAATCACATATGGTTGAAAAAGTATTATTATTGACGTATAATCAATTATGTTTAGAATATATTTCCTTTTTGCAGCGGAGTGTCTCCCCCCCTGCTTGTTCATTCTCTAGTGTCACAGATAAACATGGACTAAATTATTGCGCCATTATTAATTCAACTGAGGAGATTCTATTAGTCGCATGCAGCGGGGGGAACAGCTTGTTTATCAAACACCACGCTGCGCTTCAATTAGTCAAGATAGTCCAGCCTACCAAGCGATATACACTGCATTAAGCCACAGGGGCGAGTCTAAATGTGAGGCATCCGGGTACAGCTTAGCAAAGGCCATGAAGGAGTTCATTTTTGTGCCAGAGTGTTGGGGGAGTTAAGCTGAATGATACGGCAGAACATAGAGAGCACTGTACCTTTCCGTCATTGGATCTTTTCACGATCAAATCGAAAAGACAAGAGGAAGCAAGCGGGGCCATTGTGAAGGAAATGTCAAGGGATAGAAAGGCTAAGAGGCAGAAAATACCCACCACTCACTTTCCCCCCACACACAGTCATACACACATGCAGCAGCGCTGCTATCTCTGCAGTGCTTGTCTTCATTCTTTTCTCTTTTGTTTTTGGACTGCGGGTAAATGCAGGCTGGATCATGAGAACCAGTGGCTTGGAGAAAAGTGTGAACGCTTCAATGCTTTGACATTCCTCAGTAGGGTGGACAAGGGATGAGGACGCGCACCGCGTGTCTCAATGCAAATGCCTTTGGCTTCGTCAACGTCCCTCGCGGAACACATTGCCCTGGGTTAGACGGATATGCAATGAGGTGTGTGAATGATGCCCTATATACATGTCAAACAGCTGCCAAAGTATGAAAATAGTATCAGTTATAATTGCCATGTACGAACATGTATTTTTGCATCTGTTAAGGAACAATGTCAGCAACATCGGAGTATTTTTGTTCGGTATCATTATGTATTTTTCCGTCCTGACCATTTTTGCAATCGGGCACACAAACAGTTTCTTTTCTGTATCCTTCTGAAGTGATGATGCTTCAGCCAATCCACAACGAATGCACTTCCTTCCCCGGTAAACTGATGTCTATGTGTAGGAGTTGCAGCTCCGCCACTAGCATATAGATGGCACCTTAAATTAAATTAGCCACATTATGTCGCAATAAAGCCGTCATGTGTTGGGATTTATTATATCCATGTGTTGATATTGCATGCATTAACTTTAAAAGGACGTTTTTGTCTCTTCGTAGAGACAGACAGGAAATATGGAAGAGAGCGGGGGTGTGATGAGACAGAGGCTCACAGCTGCTTGAGATCATGGGCATTGTGGGTAAAAGCCCACCAACCGAAAAACAACAGATGCCAGAGGTTTCTATCAAAGTTTCAAAATAAAAGTGTATTTCTGCATAGAACTTCAGATCAAACTTTCCAGCTGCTGTATCTGTTTGGCGCCACAAAAGTAGTGCCGCAGATGCCTGTGTCACGACGGGGACGAGAAGACTGGAGGTAGAATGAGAGAGAAATAGGAGCCAGGAGAATGGAGGAAGTCAGGTGGAAAGCAACCACTAACCGCTGGCAGGGGGGTGGGACACCCTCCCACCCCCCTCTCGGGTGCCCTTCAATTCCCCACCTTGGACAGGCATTGCATTGCAACGGTGCCCCCTTGCCACTTTTTATAGAAATGAAAATGTACAAACCACTGATTACGGAGGCGGCCGAGAAAAAAATCAATTGTAATTTTGATGGGAAACATTTTTCTTTGCGCTCAAGCGCGGGATTTGACAGCAAAGTTTAACATTAAAGGGTAAGCGTGTGAACGTGGGCGGGGGGGGGGGACCCTGTGAGAATAGCGTGAGAGTGGGCGCTGTACTGTATGTGGGTATATTTGTCATCTCAGATGTGAAGCAGGAACAAGGGGGAAGGGTGAGGAGACGATTGAAAGTCCCCCTCTTCTCATTGATCGCGTTGGGGCCACAAGGGTCCGAGGACCCTGAGGCGAGGCAACGGACTGGTGGCAACATTCAGAGGCAGAGTAGCTGAATGAGTATATTAGCAAATTACCCACAGGGTAATTTGCTAATATTATCACATTTATTGGGGCATTACTGCCTCATAGAGAGGCTACAACAAATGTTTTGTTAGATTATTTGAGCTGGTAGATGGCAGATTGCATTATGAATGTATAGTGCTGTCTGATTATTCAATAACTCAAATTTTGAAGTTTTAAAGCCATTTATTCAGCAAGCCTCTAGCCGGCTGAAGTGTCCTTGAGCAGGACACTCAATCGTGATGAGCTCGAGGGTTACTTGAGGATTTGGAGGGTCTTGACACTCAAAAGGGAGCGTTTTGTTGCCAAATAGCACACAAATTAGAAAATTAGTTTTGAAAGAAATCCCTCCACACAACGGAGAAATCAATAAGTAATTGTTATTGATCAACGTCCCCATTAGCCCCTTGCAGATATATTATGGTCATTCTGTGCCAAGCAGAAATTGCTACTTAAAGTGGGACATTATGGACAGAAAGAGGACAATGAGGCACTTGGTAATTTCATACGGACACCCACAGAGCAGAACTTGGAGCACCCAGAGACACGTTTGGCCCTGGAAGGGACGGGCATTAGCTCACCATGACAAGGCGTGTCCGAAGAGATGTTTTCTCATTTGACAAGAGACACAACCACATTTTATCCTGGGGTCTGAAACCCTCAAAGCACTGGGGGGGGGGGGGACAGAACAGAGAAGAAGTGACAAAAGAACAAAGAAAATAGAAATGACAGCTACATTGGTGCCAAACAGAGCGAGATAAATAGTTTTCTTCTTCGTTTTTTCTTTTCTGGTTCACTTTCCCCCTCAATTTAACTGTTGGTGGCTTAGGCACAACACTAAAAAGAATTGACAGAAGTCGGCTGATCTGAGACAAGCCTGAGCTGGCCGGCTCCTGGCAGAAGTCCATGTTTGAAATAGGACCTTTACATACAAACACACACGCACACGCACACAGTGTTGCTATGTGCAATACAGCAAATTAAGCATAAATAGCGAGGCAGAATCCATTTCACACACAAAACTACATTCTCCATTTTCCTCAGCTGCCTTCATCAAAACACAGAACACCTCCGCCTGGTTAAGAAAAGGCCATTATCCAGTAACACCACAGCATGCACCGATAGACTGGGATATTAGGGCTAATGCTATCATGCCTCCTACAGATCAGATCTGCCAACAGAGAAATTAAATCAAAGATCGTTGTGCAGTACACGACAACTGTGTACGTGTGTGTTTGTACGCCTCCTCTGAGAGCAGATGCAATAAAACGTAGGTGGGAGGAAGAAAAGGAAGAAAAAAAAAAAGTACATCCTATATTAATAGTAGTTTATACTTTGCATGATATACAGCAGCCTACACGTATTACTGCCTTTCTCACCTTATCACGCCTGTGTGTGTGTGTGTGTATGTGTGTGTGTGTGTGTGTGTGTGCGTCTGTCTGTCTCGACAACTGCAGTGATGAGAATAACAGAGACTAAATTGGCTGCACTGGCTTAGAGTGATAACTTGTGTGTGGGAGATGGGATGCGGCATGATGGGTTGAAAGCTGACTATATCACAAACAAATGAACAGCAGTACGACGTGTATGCTCCATTATAACGCGTGTTACGAGTCTGACGTGCATTCTGGCAAATGCAATATTTGTGTAATCGAGACGGTGAGTTCAGCCGCTTAGAAATGAGTGAGTGGAGTGGTTTTTTTCTACGCCATTCTTTGTCCCTACAAATGTGCTTGTGCATAATGAGTGCACAAGTGGCACTTGTGTTAATGGCTGTTGAAATAACAATGCTAATTTTTTCTTTTAATATATGATGGGAAATTATGAAAAAATAAATAAATGAAAAAACGATGGAAACATTCTGCCATCATCACCACCACTGTTATTCACTGTCAGTAACAGCCCTGGAATAAATGTGTGTATAAATACACCTTTAAGATGTGTTAATCATAAGATGAAATCAGGCCAGGCAGGCTATTAGTCAGTCTACCGGTGCTACCTCACGTTAAACTGAGCCATCCCAACTTAGCTGCTGTTTGGTAGACGTGTTTTAAATGAGCTGTTTTGGAAATCAATATTTGAGTCTGAACCAGAGAAGTGCTATTTTATATGTCAGGTTTGACATGCTCATGACATGACATGCTCCATGTTCGTTTCATATTCACTGGCTCTCACTCACACGACTGCAGTTTATTACAACATGTCCTCCTCATACCGAAACAACAGAATAGGTGCCAATGACTCACAAAGCGACATATATACGACATATATTTATATAGGTTTTGGAAAAGATCATGTTTTTCGGTTCAAATAAATACATTTGTCACTACGTGACGTAATTAAGTATGCACATAATGTAGAAACATATTCAATTTAAAATGACATGTTGACTTTTGGATTCACCGGGAAACAAACAGCAGTCTCCTGGGTGAAAGTCCTGTGTTTGGCAAACATGGGTGATAATAAAAGGCTTGTACGTACGACCTATACGGACAGCTGTAAGCGTCAAAAGATATTGATGCTGGCAAATAATCGAGTTACAAGAAGATGGAGTTCGCAGAGCAGCATATTTGGATTAGAGTTGAACTACTTAGTTCCATGTACATTAGGCTTGTATTGTATTTCTTCCCATTGATCTGTACAGGTCTATAATTGTTTGCATTCAATACAACAGAAAATATACTCACAATTTCAACAGTAAGCTATCTGTATGCTGTTGTCAACGTTGAATGAAACTCACTTGACAATGTAATCTTTCACACACTAGAAGTATCTCAGACTGGCCCCTGGCTATAATAGGTAGGCTTTTATAGAAGGCACGCCTGTGCCAGGAACTAATTGGACAGATGAAAAGAACTTGTGGTGCCCCTGCAGCACCCCATCAGTTTCCATGATAGCACCTGCTGTGGCCGCCTGTGATTGATCTACGCATAGGCACGCCGGTATGTGTGTGAATGAGTGGTGTGTGCGGCACACTGTTCAGTATTCTGACTCTTCATTCCCCTGCTCTTTCCACTGACCTCCATTTACACCACGCGCTGTCGGTGCGGACTTCAGCACAAGCAGATCCAGAGCCGTGCGGCTACACAGGGGGTAAGATGCTAAATGCTAAATGAGCTGTGAAGATATTTATCTATTCATATGTTTACTTATTAATCTGTTTTCTTTGTTTGTTTATTTCATTTTGAGGGAATTTACGCTCACACAGAGATTAGGCTCCAGTTGGTGTGATTGATAATATAAATGTGTTTCTCCGAAGAGACCATTTTTTTTAAATAGCTTTTTAGACGAATATCTTTTGGTCATTTCCATACAGAGGAAAAGTTGCTGAGTTCATTACCATAAACTAAAGTTAAATTATGCCTGGAGCTAAATCTGGTAAGGCTACAGTATCTGTGCTTTTTATTAAACTGGAATCCAAACCAACATTGGAGGACTATACAAACCAAACAAGCCAGAGGAAGTACATAAAAGCACATGCATACAGTACCTGTACATGCATACAGAGAAACTAGGCCCCAAATCACACACAAAACAGGCCTAGTTATATTTTGCATGACAGCGACATCGTTGCAAGCCACACCTGAAAGTTTGACAAAAACTTTAGTAAAGCATCAAGATGACACAACGGAGAGGAGACCTGTGTTCACCACAATGCACGGTATCTACAGACGAGCCAACACCTCTCAACACAAACTCTCCAAAATACCATCCATATGCTCAGCTGGGTTACTGTCCATTTAGCTGACAAAATCAAGCTGACTTTCAATATCTGTTAGACTACACTCTTAGTCCCATCTACAGTAAACCCACCCCGAGTTGGTGTGCCAGACCGTTACTTTTGTCTTTTTACCGTCTTCATTCCCAGCCTCAGCGGGAGTCTTCTAACACCGCTCAACAGGCAGGCTGCACGGCCTGAAAACAAGCTTCCATTTGGAAGAGAGAGGAGAGTGTAGATGACACATTCGCAAGACTGGTAAGGAGCTGACGTCAATTGCAGTTGGACTCAGCGGATGAGTGGATGGATGGGATATGAAGGAAAAGGTTGGCAGAGTGGAAAACCAAAGTGGGGACCCAGGAAATGTTCCGACACTGAACGCATGCAGATATGATGACATGAACCCACTTCCTCTGTGGAGTCTCATTGGTCCCCTTTTCTTTGTCCATTGACCTAGATGCGGGGCTTTCAACCGTTTATGAAACAGTCTCAGATTAATACTGATGCCTCTCTATGACCTACAATAGTAAACAAGATTTGTTATTTCTATGTAGTTATTCTTAATACAGAAATCAGACAAAATCATGCAGGTTCACCAGAAACCCCTTCAGCTCGGACAGCAGCAGGCAGACCTGGATCTGAGCAGGGCAGAGAATCAGACCCCGCTGCAGTAAACTTAGGTTTTCTAACACGAAGAAAGTTCCTCATAGTAGCTCTTTTGATAGGATTTGCAACGGTTCCTTAATCTTAGTTTACATTCTCTCTGCACTACTAAACTGAACAGGTACATAGAATAAATGTGCCAGACACAGAGTGAGAGAAAGAAAGGGAAAGAAAATAAATCCGAGACCGAGAACGAGAGACAACCCTCCAAAAGGCTAACTAAGACGAATAGAACAAAGAAATTGAATTTCATCCATCTCAGTTGCACCTGGGCAGCAGCAGAGATGTCAGAGAGAGAAGTCAAACCAATACGAGTTGATAGACACCAAAGAGAAAATATTTTCCTTCTGTAATTAAGGTGACGTGATCCCATAAATTAGCATGGACGGGACACACTTGTTTGCATCTGTGTGTGAAAATAGCTGAAATGTAACAAACCTTAATGGTACACACACACACACACACAGATTTAGAATTTTTTTTCAATGCCTCTGAAAGTCTGTGGTGCAAAACAAAACTGTTTATATTGTAAAGATAAACATGATGCATGTCCATATACAAAATCAATATTTCTAATATTCTAGAGATGATTCTTATAACTTACCCTAAATTGCATTGCGATTGTGGATATCGACAAACGATGTGAGCATGGGAAAAAAAAATATCGATATGAAAACGGCAGTAAAAAATACAAAATAACACTGAGACAAGAGTGATGGAGCTACCTCGCAAAAACAAAGAGTGGTTTCTCAGTGGTGCTTTAGATCGTTATCAAAATTAATTTGGATCACGGTTGGGAAGATTTGCTTCTTTGAGGCCTGAGCTTGCTGTGAAATCTGGTGCCAGGAGCAGGAAAGGCAAGCTTGGAGGGCATGTAACCGAACCAGCACTGCAGCCTGGGTATGGGCTGGGTTGTTATAAATGTTGTTATAAATGTTGTGTGTGACTGGGTTTGCAATGTTTCCTCTTAGACTCAATAAAGGAGTGTTTTAGTACAAACTGATTGCTTTTGCAATTCACTGATTACTTATATGAATTATATGCAGCTGCTACCATGTCCTAAAATGGGAACGGGTGTGGTTGACTGTCTTGAATCTCAACTCCCAGAACACATAACAGATAATAGAACAGTGCAGATGGAGGCACAGAGACGGGAAGAGAGAACGTCTCCATATTCATTCATATCATCAGCTCCCCTGGCATAAATATTTAGCAAAGAGCCTTCTTCGAAAGAGGACCTCAAATCAAGACCCTGCCCAAGGCTAATACTCTCGTGCTGCCAGAATGAGAATAACGTGAACAAAACATTCGGAGGGCGATCGAGGAGAAACAACTTGACTGAGAAACTGTCGGCTCACTTTAACAAAACGGGGGATTAGTGCTGCTGCAGTAACCCGCAATATTGACAAGCCAACTGCAGGGGACGGCAAGCTACCGCTACCCAACCGCTATGTTAACGCTTTTCTTTTTTGATATCTTTGATATGGGAGCGCCACCTATTCACGCTATGCTACAAACACCAGCAGCTTGACGAGGTGCTGAGCACTGGGCGCTGCAGGTTTTTTTGGTCACACAGAGTTGACAAATATTCAACGTTTGGGTAAAACGCTGTCACTTTTTAAGGAGGAGGGGCAAGACAAATACTGCTATTTGGGTGGTCCCACCAATGGAAAAATGTAAAGTCAATTTCAGGAAATACACTTACAGAGATGTATGGGAAATATAAAAACAGCTTCACTGCACGTATGCCTGTTGTTATCTCTACATTGTTCCTATAGTCGTCTCAGTAGACCTTTGCGATGCTTCGACTTCCCTCCTTCCTTCCTTCCCCACTACCTCTTCCTTCTTTATTTCTCTCCCCCTGTCTCCCTCCCTTGCTTGCTTGCTTCTTTCCTGGCCCTGGAAAACTCACACATATACATGTCATCTTCCCCACAAAGTGCCAAGTGCGTTACGCACAGCTTGGAAATGAATGGCCCCTGAGCAATGCAGCGGTCCCAGCAACACCACATGCAGTCTGTGGCTGAGATGGTTGATAGGATGTTGGGTGGAAATAGATGTATGAGTGCATGTATCTTTAAGCTACATAGGGATTAAAGCAAGTTCTAAAATAAGATAGCCACCATAAAAAATGTTTGATATTAATATAGTGCAAGGAAAAAATGATATATACAGTATACATGAGAACTACATAACGGTGCATACAACAGATTATCAATTATAAATAAACAACTACCTTCCTTAGTGTAGCCTCACTATAGTCTTGAAAAGACAACAAAACTCGATTACATATTAAATAATGTATTCTTTGTACTGTTCACAAGCTGCTAGGCTGTTACTGCAGACACCTCTGGATGTTATAGATCCCTCTACAATTCACCTCCCCTGCAATGTGTAGAATATTAATGTTATGAGGTGTGCCATAACATACTATAACATTTAGAATTGAATGGGTGGGCAACACACAGCACTGTTAATGATGGGATCCTGCACCTTGCATCAAAGTCCAGATAGGAGCAGCTATGCTGCTAAAACATAGCTCCCTACTTTACTAGAGGGACAAATCACCTACATTGGATGTGTCAGAAAATATCATTGAGCATGAGCAACATCATATGTAGTCATCCTTCCATAAGGGATTTCATGTCACTTTGCTATACACTAGTGTTGCTTTCAAAGAGTCTTGTCATAATGGAGAACAGAACTCTCAATGTTAACATATTCCCATGGTGATAGGGATTTCAGTGTAGACAAAGAGTCACCAGCCTTGTGAGACAGAAGATAATCGGATTCTTCACATGGTAACAGTTTCCATAATGCAGCAGGAATACAGGAGGCCGCTTTAGACCCAGGGGACAACAGAAACACCTACTTTACTCAAAAGAAAAAAGGATGCAGAAGTGGTCATACACTGAAACCACATTTTCTGACTTTCCCTCTGACCTTGACACCCGAGAATACAGTTTGCATTTCCCCACCTACTAACAGTGACCGTAGGTCTCTTTTAACAACCGCCACCTTCTTTCCCCGTCCGCAACTAAGTACTTTCAGTTGCGTGAACCAAACCAAACCATAACCATATCTGGTGGGTGGCAGATCAGAAAACTCTCATATGATTCATTTTTGTAACAGCCTTATGTTATTTGGAAGGCACTAAAAGACAATGTCCTGATGCTAGGGGAGCCAGACCAGTAAACACTCATGAAGGTCATTTTGGAAGACAATGAGAGACAACCTGTCCAAGGATTAGAGTGTCCAAACCAGACAATTCAAATCAAATCTGAATCAAAGGGGTCTCAACTTTGAGCTGAAGTCCCACTCAGGCTTGGTGAAGTATACTAATCCCACAGGTGTGATTTTACATACTAATCACAATCAATCAAACAGGGTGCAACATTAAATATAGATAATCTGGGGGTTATAGTTTAGGCATTCTGTAAAATGATTTTCTTTCTTTTTCTTTACAAATAAAGCATCAAAAACTTGTGTGGAATGAATTTGCAATGTGGTCATAAGGGAAGTTATGGTGGTAAATAGGGACGAGAAGTGAATCCCGGGATGGATACAAAAAGTTGTGGGAAGAAACACCGGCCATGCAGCGGCTCAGAGGGGCTCGACCACGTCAATATGAAGCGCGAGCCAGAGATAGACATGTGATGAAATAAACATTACACTTATGAAATATGAAGGTCTAATGTGAGTCGCAGAGACGTGTGGAACGCGTTGGTCGAGCCAGACATCATGGCGCATTAGGCTAAAGTGCTCCGGTCCTTTGCATGCTCCACCACCTTTATCTGTGTATTTTAAACACACCAACTCTCAAACACACACACACACACACACACACACACATATGCATACACACTCCTCTAGCCCACATTTGATTTGCTTAACAGTCTCTGGAATAACTATCAGTGATGGCAAGATCGATGTAGCCTATTGAAAGGAAAGTTTTTCCTGAGTCTCCATAAGAACTCACTCTTTCCCCGGCTCTTCTGCATTTCCCCAGAGTCTCTTTCTGTCTACTTCCATCCAGCCGGACTGAGGCCATAGTTCTTTCATTTAAACAATATACAGGAGAATATTATAGCAAAGATGACTTCCTCTCTATCATCGACCTCTTTCTTTACCCATTCTCTCTTAAATTCCCTTGGCAGTGCCTCCATTTCTTTTACAAACGCTTCTTTTTTGGGTTTCAACCTTTCCATTTTCCCTTTGTCTCTTTGTCTTCCTTCCAGCGTCTTTATCCACACTTTTTTCTGCTTCTACCCATCCCTCTTCCTCTCACCGAAGCCTTAAAAGCAATTCATTGAGAGGAATGAGCCAAATAAACAACAAGGATGACATTGAAGTACAACAACGACAGCAAATATTTCCATCTAACACACGCACACACACACACACACACACATAACCTCATCCCCAACCTGCCCCTTCCGCTACCCCCCCCCGAATATGTCTGCGTGTGGCACAGAGATAGCAGTAACACAAACACAGCGAGCTCTGTTCAAGCTATCCGGAGACCGATAAACGGTCTATTCTTTTCCCCCCAAAGTGATAATTGTTGTTATTAAATCATTAAAACTGGCACTTTCAGCCATCAGACAAAGAGACACCCGTAAACAGATCCTCATATTGGAGGCTGTTTGCAACCTACACTTCCACCGAAATAACATGTTGACAGTTAAATGTCAAGAGAGTGAGTGTTGAGTGTTGACCGTGTGTGGCATAAATGAAAACCCTGTTGACTCTTGGTCATTATCAGGAGTTAACAGCGAAACAAAAACACTGGCAAAAAAGTGGCGGTGAGATTACGGGGCCCGTTGGAAGAGACATACTGCCCATTCGGCCTGCCAAAAGCCAGAACATAATCAGCAAGCACTATATGGCTGTTTGTATAGATAAGAGTGATTCAGGCAAAGTGCAGCCTGTGTGAGGACTGCCTCTCAGCAGCTGGTCGTCCCTTACATACACATACATGCTTTATCCATCATGAATGTAACACACTATACTATTAATTATATTGGTAATGGCTGTCTGACTTACGAATCACCGTCCCTCTGAAACCCATTTATTCCTATATATAAAAAGAAACGTCTCTGCTTGTCAGAGACACTCCCACCTCATACACATCTGACAGGTCTCATGCTGGGAATGTCAGCGATGTGTCCCAGCGAGATCCTCTTCCTGGTGCTAAGAGGATTGGCTGGCTAAAGACCAGTGACTTTGAAGGCTGCAGCAAGAAAGAGAGGGGCCGAGTCCCTGGAGCTGGGTGGCAAACCGAACTAGATTTACCAATCTTACAAAGTCCGCCATCCTGTGGCGGTTCTGAATCGCTAGTTTCAGGTCTTCTTCAATACAGCATGATGTTCATTTATTAAATGATGGTCCATTTAGAGTGAAATAGACCATAAAGCAGAGTATGCTTTAGTTGGTGGCTACCTTGTAAGGTTGCTACCACGACGTTGTCCGTTTTGGGAGTCGTCTGTGTTTTCCTCCTCGAACGTTAACCCTTTTACAGTGTGCTTTAGTTCATGAAAGTTAATTGTAACATTTTGATTGCCTAAAAATCTCTGATTCAGCAATTGGTTGTGCTTAGCTCCACTCTCTCGTGCCGCTCTTAGTTGATACAAAACCAAGATGGCGAAGGCCAAAATGCTAAACTCGAGGCTTCAAAACCCTAGTCCAAACCAAAGGGTGAGTATCCCCCCCCATGTTTCGTCTTTCAACATTTCGAAATGGCTGCAGACGGGCTTTTCTCGGCCTGTTGGACAATAACAGAATAACCTAGGCAAGTGCTTCACCTTTGGTTCTGACACCATTTCCTCAGGGAGTATCATTTGCTGGTGAACACCACAGTTTAAAGAAAATTGAGATAATATCCTTCAAAATGACATTTGCAACTGCAAGACGCCATGACTTATTTTCCCCAGTGTGAAGAGCAAAAGGGGGAATGAGGGGAAAGGCTTTGAGAAAAGAAGCAGTAAGATCGAATCGAAAAAGTCAGATGGATGTTTGTAGTGAGCAGTGTGGATGTAAAACTTTGGATGTAAGGCTGTCCAACTTCCAATGGACAACTATTTATATGCTCCGTTACATAAGGCTACGTTCAGTGCTTTGCATGCTCCCCGGCTGCACAGGTTCTGCTGTCTCTGTAACATCTAACTGTTACAGATTCTCTCAGGTCATACTGATGGGTGCTTAGTGCAGCCAAGCATTGTGGGCACAAGACAGACAGGTACAGAGCCACTCCCACAGGAGCGCTGACCTGTCACTTCATGCTATGCACCGCTGAGCTAACATCTTCTGTACAACAGGGACTCAAAGCAGCATGCATACACACACGGACATGCCTGAGTGCGATGCACATCTCAAGTCCGACTAATTTGACGATGTCTGACGTGGCAAGCATTTGCCATATTGTAAAATCATAGCTGTGGTTTTTTTTCTTCATTTCTTTCAATAAACATCTTTACCGTTCCTCTTCAGGCACCACCGCTTGTCTCTTCTACACAGACACTTGCAAAAGCAGGTGGTGTAACAGTAATGGTTGTAACGTCAGTGAAAGGTAAGACTTTGGGCAGAGCCAATCAGAAGGGAGAAAACACTATGAGCCTTTGAATAAGAAAAGGAAATATGCAATGTCTATGAATAACCACAGCTGATTTTTACTACAAGTTTAAGGTCCATTTCTGTCCAAATCTATCTAGGTATGCAAGCCATTTCCACACGGCCTTATTCATAATTCACCACGGATAAGAAACCAGAATCTTTGCGCTATGCATTAAGCCCAGATATCTCTCTTCAGAGCAGCAGAAATGTAGCACTAGAGTAGCTTTCTGCAGCACAGCTCTGTGTTTTCACCGTCTCCCCCCATCAACCTTCCTGTTCCATATGGTTGTATCCATCAACTACCTAGCCATCGATCAGCCTTGCCGTTACTTTGTTCTCTGTCTGCGTGCTAGGTCGAACTCATAAAACATCCGAGGCATTATTGTGCATTAGACAATAAAGATGTGCTGTAGGGAAGATCCATTAGCTTCTATAGAGAGAGAGAGAGAGAGAGAGAGGTGGCATGAATAGAAACGTCTATGATCTTGACTGAGATGATCCATCTCGCTCTGCCGGGCCAGCGTGCAACAGCTTTTGTGCTTTAGGTGAGTGAACATGTGTTGCGATGAGAGCCGGCTTTCCTGGGGTGGATTTGGATACAAGTGTGCGGGAGCAGATAACGTCATTACAGGCCCGGGTTTCATTAATGTGACATGAGAGGAAGTCGTTGGGAGCATTTTTCTCTCAATTTATGTCTAACTCTTTCTGTCTCACACGCACCGTGTTATGTTGGTAACTATTTTCTTGCAGTAAAGGCTTCTGGATGTCTAACACTTTGGTACAGAGAAAAAAAAAAAATCGAATCTAAATAGTTTTTTATCCTGTGTTTATGAGGTTACTTTTTCCCCCCCAAAGTGTTTGTTGTTGTAATACTAACTACTCATAAACTCACCTGGAAGAAAACATGAATGCTTTTAAGTCCTATGTAGAACATGGGGTAGTGGTGCACTTCAGCCTCTCGAGTATGGAGGATGAATATTACAAATAAAACAAATAATAATCCTGGCAAAACCTTATTTTTCACCTAGCAAAACCTTTTCTCGCAGCCTTTTCACAAATTACCTTTTTTCTAAAGGAATTTAGAGAGATTTCCTTATTTTTCACCTGTTCTTAAGTCAAAAACTATTTAAATCTCTCACTTGCCTATCAGAACTTTTTTTTACAATGTCACAAAATCATATGTAGATAGCACACTGCCATGGATTTGAATCACCTTGTGGCCTTTAGCTTGCCCCCTTAGGACAAATTGGACTCCTCTTCCCATTCCACTGGTGACGCTCCAGTAATGGCAGCATTTGGCAAAACATGCATAGCATTGGGTATAATTAACCACATAGCTTCTAGGGGGCCGCCAGCAGGCCTGTAGAGCTTGTTAAACATGTATTTACGCAGGGACAGTCAACTGAGCATGCATGCTCAGTTGCTCACAGCCATACTCTGACATTCATACAGTTCTCCTAGGAGCTGCCCAGAGAGATCAGAGTCGACAAATACTGGTCAGTGCGCAGGCGCACATCAGTTGCTTATGTACCTTGGCTGCCTCTCCCTTGGTATTCTTCCCCTCACAACCGCGCTTCTCTAACCTCAAGGATACTGCCTGCGCTTACTCACGTCCACTGTCAACTCCCATTCATCCAGTTGGTTATTTTCTCCGTCTATTCTCTAGCGCAGCTACACCGCGACTTCTGGCAAATTACACTCTTTGGATCCCTCCTTCCTCCTCGCTGCCATAGTTGAGCTATAAGTATGCTCTTCTCTGAAACAGGGGGTGGTCTCTAGTGAAGGGTCCTGTCAGGCAGAAGGACAACACGCTCCATCTCTCTATGGCGTACATCTTTTTAATGACCGGGGACCTATAGCTGTGCCCTTTTTCTCCCCGTCACTGTTTATTCATGGGGCCATATCTGGAGGAAGACTCCATTGTTTTGTGGAATACAACATACATGAAGAGAATCAATGACTGAGCATGTAGTCCTAGACTTGTTACCCAATTTGGGGAAACTGAACTGTTGGGTGTTCCTTTTGTTTTATTAAAATTCGTATATATATATATATATATATATATATATATATATATATATATATATATATATATATATATATATATATATATATATATATATATATATATATATATATATATATATATATATATATATATATATATATATATATATATATATATATATATATATATATATATATAGAGGAATAAAAAATAGTTAACCGGCAACCACCCATAATTTCAGCTTGGTCCGTTTGTTCCAGTTTTATTATAGGAGTGGTACTTCTATTTTAATTTATTGAATTGCGATTGCATTTTTAACTAATATAACTCCTTTGGGTGCTTTTATTGAGTTGTATCTTATTAATTCTGACAGTAAAAAGGCTTATGAGGCAGTAACCACAAGATGTCCATTTTGGTTGGGGACCTTTGTATCCCCATGTTTCCTGCTATTTATTTTACTGCCACCAATAAAACATAGCTCTGACTCTTGGTTACATAGAAAAACAGAAACATGTCTGTTTTCTCAGGGTTCAGCAGGGAGCTTTTCCAATTCTTCAAGGCCTCCACCACGCACCGTGTTGGCTTCACAGTTGAAAAACCTTCCATCCACAAGGCACCACTTCAAAGTAGCTTTCATTCCTCTGATCACAACGTACAGAGCGCGCATTCCCTTTCATGCTGTGCCCCAAACTTTGACCTTTTTCGTCCACCATTCCATCTGATGTGTCCCTTCCCATCGTGCCCTCATCTGTCTGGCAGTGGCACCTTTCATCAATCTCACTGGTCAGTGTGCCGGTCAGTCTGGATCCGCCATCGCTCTTCATTTGAGTCAGCGGGAGACCCCTGCAAGCTGCCTAACCATCCGCCTAACTGGCCGGACTGGCCTTGGCCAGACACCCTCTATCACTCTCCAGCTGTCTCCTTTGTCTTCAATCACTTCCTCCCATTTTCTTTTCTGAAACTCTCCAGGAATCCATCTTTTTTTACATGGGACCAATCAAGTGTTATATTTAGACAAGTGTTATATTTAGACAAATATTAAACAGTAGATGATTAAAACATGTCCTACTGCTACAGCTCATTATCCAGTTAGATTAACCATCCTGAACATAAGCGGTTCTGAACATAAGCGGTTAAGAACCCAGCGATTGAAGAAGATCAGCCACCAGGTTGAGCAGAGCTGAGCTACATCATCGAGATAAAAAATTCAAAGCATGCTAATTCAGGATTTCCCAAAAACATAGTCTGCATTTGTTGCAAAGATACTGCTTGGGAAGCATATCTCATCAAAGTTTGGAATTTGATGACATATGCGGACTGTTTAGCATATTAAATACATGCCAACTTCACTAAAAGAGTTTTACTTCAGAACCTCATCTGGACAGAACACAGGGGCCCCTGATGTTTAGCACAATGAATGAATTAGAGATATTGAAAGTGAAGTGAAGCATATGGTGTGCTCCACACCGCTTGCTCTGACATCTGTTACCGCTGGAGAAAATAAATTCATCTGTGCAGTACAACAGTCAAATGTTTTCAGGTCCTGAAACCTCACTGACCTTACAAACAGAATGAGAAAAGGCATGATGTCTACATATTGAATGCAAATAACTGGAAGCGATGAAGTAGAGCCAGACTGCTGGTTTGTTGGTGAGGCAGTTTCCCTGACAACTCAATCCCACAACATACTGGCAAGATTGAAAAGCATGTTTTTCTTAAAAAAATGGCAAAAATTACACAATTTATCACAGACAGAAACTGTGAAAACAGGAACTATTGTCTGATTTTCAATTCTTCAACGGTCCTTGAATGAATCATGTGTGACTAATACTTAGATCAGGAAACAACACCAAATCTAAGCTCAACATTGTGATATTTCATTAAAATCAAAATCACTTCTAGATGTCTCATTTAAATTTCACCAAGAATAAACCGCTTGCACGAACCAGAGCCCGTAGGGAACATTAAATCCTGCGCTGCCATGAATGACTCAGCTAAGACCAACAGTCACGTGACAAAAACCTGGAGCACAGACGAGATGATTGGTTGTAAAAATGTTAATAGTTTAAATTAGATCGCATTTGGAATATTTTTTCCCAAATATTGGTAACACTTCAGGGCACTTGGAAAGATCTGTAGATTACAGTTTTTTTTCTTTGTAAAATAAATTACCAACGATATTCAACTTGTAGTTTTTGTGCTTTATGACATTATACCAGTGTTATGCTGCACAAAAGACTACTTCTAGCCACCATTGTGCCATTTCAATAGAGGTGCAGGACTTATGTAATACAATGAAAAACAAGGTCATAGTGGTTAATCAGACAGGAGCAAAAAACACCCTGAAAATGCTCTAGATTCAGAGGTAAAACATAAACAAATGAAAAAAGAAACATACTGTCACACATTAAAAGCAGTGTACTGTATGCGCCCACTGGTCTGTTTGTGTTGCTGCCACAACAGCTACGCGTTGTGTCTTTAAATGCAGGTGCGTCAGAGCAGGTGTACACCTGCTGTGTGCGTGTGTGTGTGCACTGTTTGCTAACAAGAACAGACATGGATGAATAATTCTGTTGCGGTGCTATGAATACGTGTGTGCGTGTGTTTGCACAGTGCATATACAAACACTCAGGCCCAGTGACTGTATAATTCAGACTGCAGGATACCCGCAGGTGCAGGCCCCTCTCCTCGCTCAGTTGCTCACTGTGGAAAAAAAGGGAAACACACCCCCGATCCAGGGGCAGCTAGGAAACAAATTGAGCTAAAAGGTCAATCACCCCCACCCCTCTTACCCCCCGCCTATCTTTAATTAACAAATCAGTTGAAAATGCCAGGCTATGAAAACATTACACTGTAAAGTTGCTTCTTTCGCGCTACTCAGCGCTAATTGGATACCATTTAATTAGCTAATACACCCAGTATGAGCTCTCACATCCTGGTGCTGTTTAGGTGAAGTAGCACCTAGTAGGTGTGTTTTACACCAATACTTTCCTGTCGCAGTTACACTCAACAAGCCTTCCATGAAGAAGTGAGGCCAACATGGAAAAAGTTTGTTTGTTTTCAGTGACTCCATGCTGACAGCCATGCTTGCTGAAAAAAACTTTGAAGGAAAAAAACAAAAAAGAAATCACAAACGCTGTGCCTGCCAAAAAGCCAATCTCTTGAGTTATGCTGAGACACAGCCATTAGTGAGATTGGCAATGCTCTCCGATACTCAAGTTATCCCCTCCAACCCTCCCAGATTGTATTCGTTCTTCCTCCATCCCTTCATCTATCTCACCCTCTGTCAACTTGCATCTCAATTAATAGCAGGAGGCACACAATCACGCTTTTATTTCTGCGGAGTCCTATAACAATGCCACCTAATCAGTCTGGGCTGGACTAAAGGGGGTGAGAGGCATAGGGAAGAAAAACAAAAGTGGAATTGCATTAGCTGTAATGAGGGGACCAGAAAATAAAGATAAAACCTCCAGACAGGGGGAGAGACGGAAAGAGAATGGATGAAAGGAGGATGGTACAGTGAGAGATGCCGGTAGAACGGAAACCAGACGGATAGAGCAAAAATGAGGAGAGAGGAAATGAGGAGAGGAGAAGATGTTGAGAATCTAAGCAGATCAGGTGCATGTGGCATGCAGGGGTGCAGGCCGGATGGCAGAGCCGAGGAAAAGAGTGGGAGAGGGGAAAGCAGATGTCTGATTCACCGACTGATCCCTCTGCTCTGGCAGTGAGCCGCACAAAGCCGGCACGTCTGAAGAAAGAAGAAAGGGCCATGATAGATGTAGGTATTTTAAGGTAAAAGATGATATGAAACAGAAGGCATGGAAGCAGGGGAAAATGCAAAGATTAACTGAACACCAGAGAGGAATGTTGAGATGCAGGGATTCCTGCAATGGTAGAAGATACCCCTTAGATTGGCTCGGTAAATCCGAATATAGTTAATCATGTGGAGAGATTGGTCATTTGTTATTTGATTAGAATACGTCTTGCCAGTCTGGATGTTACGTTGTTCGGTTTGGTGTATTGGGGCAGATCTTGGCCACCAGGCGTCTGCTTTTGGTTGCTGAAAGTGTAAATATGGTTGCCATTCTCAGTCAACTTATATTATGCAGTTATATATCAGCTTAACAGTGAAAATGTGACATGTATACTTGTATTCAGTCATGCAAATATTAATGTTATTTCGGGGTACATTCTGTTGCTGGCTGCCCCTATTTGTTATGGTAAAAAGTAATTGCCACTGATGGCAACCAAAGGCCAATAATTGGTTGCCAACGTCTGAAAGTGGTTGCCACTGCCTGGCAAATCTCACTGTCGAGGCCGGCATACTATAAAAAAAAAAAAAGAGTCTGACCACTCCGGAGCAGTAAAGTCATCTTTCCTTCTCACAAACCAACTCTGCTTTTCAATACAACCACAACTAGAAACTAGACCTGCGTGGGTGCTGGTTCTCTCTAGCATGCTTCCGCAGTTACTGCCCTGCCCCACAAAGGGGGCTGCCCCAGGGGAGCCAATTAAGAGTGTCCGCTGTGCCAGTGACAGCTGCTCCAACCGCAACCCAGGAAAAGCCTCCAAGCTCCACATCACCGATGGGGAATGGAACAGAGAGAGTGAGTCAGGACGGTAGGGGATCAATAAAGACAGCAGTCGTCCTGAAAGTATCAAGAGATCACGGTATGGTGGAGAGGAACCCTTTATGGGGAGCAGGGGCTGCGGTGCGGCTCCTGGTTTAATACTCACTTTGGCTTTAAGGCTCAGTTTTGAAGCCTTCACAAATGGGGTGTGAAACGAATAAACAAAACAAAAAAAGTAAAACACACATACAAACGATTCATACCGTCAGAAACGTGGATTTGCGAGGGTTGCAACACTTGCTCAATATAAGGTTTGAATAGATTTGTGCTGGCAGAGGACCAACTACCAGGATCATATTGATCCGGAGCAGCGTCTGGCAGTTTGTCTGAGCTAAATTGTTGTACAGCCTAAGCTACTGTAAGGTATTTCAATGAGTTTCGTCTTAGAAAAATGCTCTCTGTGAAGCTCCCTCTGCTAAACAGTATATGTCGAGAGGCATTTATTGTGAAAGGTACGAACGGATCTGGCGCTGCCTTTGTCAAGGTTGAATTTATTGCACTAAACAAAGTGTTTAAAGTACTTTACAAGAAACTGGACCCATCTATTCATCCTAAATGAGACAATGATGGATGTTTATCTATTCAAATTGAAAAACTGATAATTCTTCTTATTGGCATAGTACTCTTTCCGGTGATTTGAAGAGAAATTATACAATTGAAATGTGAAAACGAAACCTAAAAAACCTAATCTGTAGCCACATGGTCATTGGGTATGTTTTTTTGGAATGGAGTCTCACCAAATTATTTCTGCCCTTGAGATTTAAGCAATTTGGATGTCCCTGAATGACTTCTTTCTATATTCAATACAGTGCTGTTTACTTTCATCGATTATGGCCTCACAGGGCTGTAAAACCCATGGGTCTTCCTAAACAGCCTAGATTTCTCCTTCTGTCCTTTATATCCCCTTATCATTCAACTCATTCTGTTACTCTTCAAACTCTTTTCATATTTCGACGGAGTGCAGAACAGAAAATTCTTTGTCAACTTCTTGTCAAAGACGGAAAGGATCACTGAGGTGAGGGCAGTGAGAGGAAGCAGTATCCTATTTCTGAATCAGGGGACATTTTTAATTGGGGCCTCTGAGGTAACCCGTATGATGCAGATCACCAGCAGGGGTGGTGGTGCCGTGGTAATCATGCATTCCAAGATTCTTATGCTCTCATTTACATAGTGCTGCAAGTGAAATAAATGCCTGTTTTCTGGGCTGCCTGAAACAACCTTGGAGCTAAGTGAGAAACAGTATTCCACCGTTGATAACACAACTCTTGTTTCAGAAGAAAATAAATCGAACTTGTATCTTCAGAGTTTCCACATGCCTGCCTTCTTCACCATTGATTGCTTGATGCAATACAACGCCTCTGTTGATTGTATTTGTCCTCCCTAACTAATGTGATTTGAGGGGGGAAATACTATTCCCATTTTCTACTACATTCCGCCATTTTCTTTAAACTCTAACAGAGGTGTTCAAGCCAAGGCGCCACTGGCTTCATGTTCAGTCACACTGGCAGCCATCTGTTGCCTGGTGGTGGGCTGAAAGGCTCCGTCTGTCATGTAACAGGAAAAGGCCATGACAGCACATTTCCACTAGATGGAATGTCACCAACCACTTCCTGATACGGGCCAGTGTCCAGATGTCTGCTCACTGTGTCTGCATTTAGCTTCACCAACTTTATGGATTTCTTCATTATTCGACAATACTAATTGCCTGTGAGGTTTTAAAAATGATGTAAGGTAAACCATAAGTGCATGCCCATGCAATATACAGTATATATAAAGTATATGTATACACAAACACAAAGCTAGTCTGTGCAAATGCTAATCAAATCAAATGTGCATAAAGAACCCACATTCTGGTGGTTTGAGCCAACAACTGATTTAAAACAACTGATTGTATGCTGATCTGCCTACCCAGCACAATACAATGCGCTATTCAGGTAAAGCAGATATTTCTTTAGTCTGAACAATAGGCATTGTAAACAAGTGTCAAAGGAGTACTACAGCATTTCATATTTTATTTCTAAAGAATGGGGAAACTTGAGAGGGACCAACTGAAAAACAATATGATCAAACTTTGGATAATGACAAAAAAAATATGCCAAAACCTGTAAGTTCTGACAAAAAAGCAAACGAGGAAAACCACAAATGCAGTACTGTCAAAGTTACTCCTCAACTGACTTGTTTCTCTTCCATGTTTCCAAACACATCCCTCATGCCGAGCTTTATGCCATCACAGCTGTGAGCCTTTAATCAAAAAGTTAGCTTTCTAATGGGATCAAACTAATTACTAAAAGAAAGCAGTGTATCTAAAGTACTAACCCCCAGGAAACCTGTTTTTAAATTGAAAACTATTTACACGCCGTTCTGTTTTAGCCGACGGCTCACAGAAATCTACAGTAAAACAGACTGACCTGTCCAATGGGGAAAATTGGGTTTATAAATGGAGCACTAAGATAGGTGCAATGGAGTTTTCCGTATTAGGTTTTGTTCATGTGATGATGGAAAAAAGAGAAGCCTTGCAAGCGTCGTGATTCTCTCATAAAGTAATCCCTTGTGTTAGTGCGTCCCCATTGTGTAAGACGTCCTTGAGTCTTGAGTAAATATGAGGAAAAGATTATCAGTTATCTCTTGCCACACCTGTAACAAGGTATCTGTTCACCTCAAGCGTGTAGAGCTTAATTCATAATCAAATAGCAACGAGATGCCGAAAGAGTGGAGTGGATATTCTCCTGCCAATCATACTTCAGCATTGTTTGGAGCGAAAGTCACCTTTCCAGATGCCTGGATCCCTTCTGCCGCCCACACAAACTGCCGACACGCACACACGATCACATACACGTGCATACATACCTGTGCGAATACTTCCTAGCTTTTGTCAGTTTTCCCACTCATCAAAAGGGTCTTGAGATGACAGTTAGCAGAGCTCTTCTAAACTCAAACAATGCAAAATGTGTTGCATGACTCTAATCAGCTGTGTAGAAGAACATGCACACGGATGCACACCAACCTACGCGCTGCAACTGCTTGCTTTTCCTCACCTCCCAGCTTCTTCCCCAATAGAAACCAATACAAAAACTTTAACGCAGTTTTTCTGTGACACACACAAAACATCTTTTTATGGCTTGGTGCTGCTGTTTACTTGCAGACCTTGGAGCATCTCCCAGGTACAGACAAAGATGTTGGTAAAATAACAAACACCAGGTTCCTGTTCGGCCAGCTCAAGTCGGCCTCGCCACCCACTGTCCATAACCACAACCTGATGTCACAGCGCCTTTCACATGTCAGGCTTGATAAGCTTCTGACAGCTTCCCTCTAAAGGGACCTCCCGTCAAATCTGACATTACAATGCGAGCATTGAACACAAGCCATGCCTTGTCGCAAGCTGAAGAGCTTGAATGTGTGATTTAGACGACTGGGTTGACTGCCGCTCCATATAAGCCGCAACAAGAATTTCATTGCCCGGCAGACTGACTGAATGGAGTTTAAGGTACAGAAAGGAAGCCAGTGTTATCTGATGGTCAGGTCTGACAAGTAATTACAGAGAGTAGTATAAGTAGTGGTTCAGCTTGGGGGCGGTTCTCTTTACTTAATTAATGAAGTCATTAACCACGCAGAGGAGCACTCACGGATGAGCCACCCATCTGGAAGACAGACACATGTTTGCCGGGTTAATCAACCATCCTGACATGTCACCAGCGCACTAGTGGAGATCTGTCACATGCTCTCGGTGCCATCTTGACAGATTCTGCGTATGGCTCAACAGTCACAGTTACTGTGACAGCTTTTTGTCTCAACATGTCAACAGCAGTGTTAGGGGATACTATAATGTCCCTACTGATGATATTGCTTTGATAAGAAAAACTATATACAAAGTTATTTTCCAATAGAAAAGCTTAAGAGAGATGCACATGGATATAAATATTTGGGGTGCAACGGATCACAAACCTCACGGTTCAGTTCGGATCACGGTTCTTGAGTCACGGTTCGGATCATTTTTTGGATCAGCAAAGAAAAGGGGAGGAGACAAATAACTTTGCTTTCCATTTATTAATTAAAGAACTTCAAGAACTCTTAAAGCAAAGAACTTTGGGCTATAGTCTTACATAAAAACAAATATTGAAGATGTCCAATTTGAAACAAAATTAAATAAATAACAAAACATTCAAGAATACTCAATTCTGTTTTTAAGAGCAACCTGAGGTATGTTGATACCCTCTTCCTTTGATCAATATTGAAAGAAAGAAACAGCCAGTGAGCTAGCGTCCACTGTTTCAACTGAACTGAACTGCTCGGCAACAACTTGGGTCTATGTTTACTTCCTGTCAGGTTAAGTCATTCAAATACACAATAATGTTTACATTTCTGTGAAATGGTCTACAACTTTACATTTTGTTGAGAAAATCTCCATTGTCTGGAGAGAGCGTAGACCTTTCTGTGGTGACTGGGACATTGCTATTGGGCCTGTCTAGCTTCCACTCTGCTGCTTCTGTCAGCACCTGTCTGTGTGACTCTCACAGGGGGGGGCGTGTCTTCAGCACCTGTCTGTGTAACTCTCACAGAGGGGGCGTGTCCACAGCACCGGACTATGAATCTCCCACTCCACCGTGATGAAGTGAGCGGTCAGTCTTTTCCTTTTCATAGAGGCCTGGAACGATCTTCATACTGAAGTGGGTGCGTGAGTATAGAACAGTATAGAATAGGGTCCAGTAACGCAACAGACAAGGAAGCAAAAATAGATTCAAATGTATGTCTTGGTGATTGATTGGACAAAAGCACATATTAAGTATTCATGATGTGGCAGCTGGTTCTTGACCTTAGTCCTACTTCTTAAACAGCATAAACATTTTCCACTGGGATCCATTTTTTTCTATAAAAGGCCTGATATGTGAAATAGCAGCCCGTCAGGTGAGAGGTCAGCTAACCAATGAGAAAGGATCATAAGTGACATCCTGAGGGAGGAAGCCCTGAATCACACCGGTTCTCCACTGAGTCCGATTAATACATGTGGCAGATCAGAGAGAACAAATGCGTAAACGAATCCCTCCTTTACTGCCTCTTGTGTACTGCCTGCCCACAAATCAGACATTAATCAAGGAGGAAAAGAATTGTTTTCTCCCTATAGCGTGGCACAAAAAAAAAAAAACACTTCATCTGTGTCTGGGGCAAAGGGAGGGGTAATGTTGCGTGGCATTCTCTTCATATCGCTGAGCTAGAGGTCACCTCTCGGCACTGAGAGAAAAGAGAGAGGGGGGGAAAATGGCGCTCTCCATCTCTCACCTGCTCGCCCACTGTGCCTGCATACATCAGTCCTCTCCCCCTCGCTCTGTTCCTGTCCTTCCATCTATCTATCTGGCATTGTGTGACACACACACCACAACAGTGTACCCATAACACATATTACTTTTGCCACCCACACAAATTGACTAGCACTTTCATTATGACATGAGCTAACCAACATCAACCCCTGTGTTTACTGCACGACATGCAAACAGGATATCAGGGCTCTCATTTTATTACCCAGCATGCCTCGATGGTGTTGTAATTGCTCCTGAGCTTTGATACCATAAAACAAACGTTTTGCACGTTAAATGTACACCATGTAATTAATTTCATTGGTCGAGGATTAGCGAGACAAGGACTTCAAAAAGGTATGTCATTTTTAAATGGGATAAACACAGTTTCTCTCTCCGTTTAATGTTTTAACAGGAAATCACTCTCATTAAATTGCATTTATGTCGCTATTTGTGGTAATGGGCATGATTAGCAAGTGGTATTTTTTGTTTGTGTTAGAGCAACAGCATAGAATGAGTCATATTAGATGGACTCTGTTACAAGTAGAAGTCCTGCATTCAAAATGTTTCTTCAGTAAAAGTGATAGTATCAAAATATACTTAATTTACCAAAACCATGATCATGGGGAATGGCCCATTTCCGGTAATGTACTTCCGATAAGCCTTTGTCATGGGTAATGTTGCAGCTAGTAAAGGTGGAGCTTATTTTAAATACTTTATATACTTAATAATTAGAATCTGCAAAGTTGCCTAACTAGTAATTTATATTGTGAAATAAATGTAGTGAAGTTTAAAGTAAAATATTTCCCTCTGAGATGAAATGGACTACAAGTATGAAGTTACATACATACATAGCTCAACATTGTATTCAGGTAGAGTACTTTAGTAGCCTAAATGTACTTCGTTACATTCACTACAAGGACAAGGGCACGAACTTGTTAACAAGAGCACATAGTTCTTCCTAGATCTAGCCTTTCAATGTTGCTCTCAAAGTGCACCAGATTATTGCAATTAACTTTAAAATGTACAACCTTTTCTCCTGCAGAGGGCATGCCACAGGACCCCCCTTGAGGGTGCGAGGTCCACGCACCATAGTCTTACAAAAATCCTGTGGAAACACTGCAGATGTATTTCGTGGTCAAAAGAGCGGCAGTAAAACAGTAGATAAATACTTTTAGTTTCCGATAAATATTCTCAATAAAAGTCCACTATTATTTCCATTGCCTACTCTGGCTCCCTGCAGAATAAGCAACTTCTTATTATTGAAAAAAAGCCGCTAACAAAGATCACCTAATCTGGTGATGAACAGATTTTCTGATAAATTCTTCACAATATATTAGTTATTAAAAAGCTATCATTTTGAAGCAGCTAAATCAGAAAATGTTGGGATTTAATCAGCAGTAAATTCTCCTCTGGAAAGAAAGTCCTGTGCGTGTGTGTGTGTGTGTGTGTGTGTGTGTGTGTGTGCGTTGAGTGTGTGTGTGTGTGTGTGTGTGTGTGTGTGTGTGTGTGTAGGAAAAAATTTAATTTTCATCGAGTAGCAGAACAAGCAAAAAGTTTTGAATGTTCCTGTTGACAACAGTACAACATACTGCATCCATTATCTACCACTTAAAAGGCCTCTACCGGAGCCCAGCATCCATCTTGTTTATTACTCTTCAATAGCTCTGACCTTTTGATCTCCAAAGCACGGCTTATGGACAATAGCCTCTACCTGTGAGTGAAATACAATCAATACCAGGAGAGCTTTCTGTTTCTCTGCACTGTGTGAGAGACCACAGAGCACGTCCAGAGAGGGAGATGGGGGCTATGACTGGTGGGAGGGAACTGACAAAGCAAGACGGATGACTGACAGATAGGGACTCACAGACTCTCTCAGCAGGGGAAATGATTCAAGTCAAGTGCAGTGCTGGGAACTCCACCTCTGCATAAAGCCCAGCACACGAGATGGCCATACATCACTCCGGCCACTCACTGCAAACACACTCCCTTTACCCGGCCCTCAATAATGGAAAGGAAAGAAAATGGAAATTAAAATACCACAGCACAGCAAGGGATGTTAATCAAGAATAAGAGTGATGATGAAAGGGAAAGAAAAAGGAAAACAACACTAAATCATTGGAAAACGGATCAAGGCTCCAGTGCAGGAAATGACTCAAATGCAGACAGACGCAGACATGGAGACAAGTGGACGGCAGAAGGTCAAGCACGTTCAAAGGCATCTGAGCAATGGAGTCCAGGTGGAGGTCGTTTGTTTTGCAGTGCCAAGATGTAGCCTTAATTATCTCCAAGATAAACCATCCATCTACCTTGAGCTAGAAATGTCTCCTGGTTACTTTGCATCTAAACGTAGATCGGTTTAATTCCACAAATGGCTTTTGCTGCGTCCTTGATACAAATGAATCTCGTTGCAATTAGTTTGACTTAAACAAGGTGTTTGTTTTGGTAACTGTAGAGCAAGCAGGCCTGTAATGGAGTCATTACAGACGCCGGCACGACTAAAAATACAGCCTAACTGATGCAAGGCCCACTTACAGCAGAGTAATGCTTTGTCTCGGTGGGATTTCATTTCATGTTGACAGTTAGTTGTAATCGAACCCAGTTTGTGGGTAAACCTAGCCTTCTATCCGAGCTGAAAAGGGCAACTCTGCTTGTGTGCTGGACGGCCATTATCCTGACTGATGAATATGCATTAAGGTCGCTCTGCGAATAAGAGCTTTAAGGTTTGAGGATACACAAGTTTAATTGAAAATAGGAGCCTGAACTACTTTGGAGAGACAAATTAAGTGTGAATTCTCACTATTTAGGAGCAGTGCTCAATGCCAGTTTCAATTGATGTGGCTAAGGCTGCCGTTTAGTCCTCCAGCATCAACAAATAAGCAGATGAAATGTCATGTTTCTCCCCGTAATATCTTTCAGGGAGATATTCTACACTCAGCTGTGCAGTTTGAAATGGAGGATTCTGGGGGAAAACAATCCAGTTCCAGATATTCTGCCAGAGTGCGCCTCGCAGCTCGCTCGCAGCTCGCCCACATGCCCTGTCAATAATCTGCCCAATGAGGAAACATTAGCTGGCATGTGGAAGAAGAAGAGGAGGATATGGTGAAGCATGTAGAGGATGGGCGACTGAGCGATTAGCCTTACATACAGGCCATGCGATAAGCCGCTTGGTTCCCCCCTTGGCAGATAAAGGCCCCCACATTACAGCTACTGTCGCAGCCAGATTATAGACTCCACTCTCTCTGTAATTACAGGATGATGCTGGGTAGGTCTTCAATGCCCCGCTACCATTAGGAATGCTCTGCCTGCACTGTTCTCCACTGCAATCAATCTAGTTTACAGCCACTTTGAGTTATCCCTTTCACTTGACTCGCCCTCAGTAGATGTTGGCCTACGCTGTTCCTCCATCCCAGTAGGGAACAGGCAGCACCTGGTCCACACCCAAGGTAAAACCACAGGGATCTTCTATAGCAGTCTGAATATGAAAAGTCACACCTATATGCTAATACTAATGCAACACCAGAAGGCATCAACCAAAGGGCTAGATCCTCAATGTTTTTGTATTTCCAGGGCCTTTTTCCATAACATGTGTAATAAGATGATGAAAAGGAAAAACAATTGATGCACAATTCAATCACGCAGTGGGCAGAAGAGCGATTGGTCTGAAAGGCAGAGATTTATGGCCTCGTGGCACAGAACCGTGAAGCTGAGGCGGCTTTCGGAATGGCCCAAATGGGATCGTCACCTGGGCGTGCTTCTGAATAACCCATTTCCGCAGTGAAATGACTGATGGGCTGGGATAAGATGGCAGTAAAGTGGAGCAGAGTCGGAAGTAGCAGGGGTTCGCATGTCTCTGGTTCTGATCCAGTAGTACCTTGGTTCATCTCTACAGCCCTCCAAAGGCCCCGGGGAGGAGATTTAAGTGTAAGGCTCTGTGTGCAAGAAGATGAGTTAGGGCTTCAAACACACCGTACCGAGACTATCACTCTCTGTAGTTTTCTCTCTCTCACTGTCCAACCCTCCTTTGCCTCCTGTGCAAGCTCTCCTTCTTTTCCCTACTCTCTTAATCTCCACCCTTTCCACCATTCTTCCTCATTTCCGCCAGACACCCCATGTTCCCTCCAGTCCTCCTTTCGACACGCAGGCTGCATGCAGGGATGACTTGTGGGCACATCAGCGGTAGAGGCAGGAGGGGAGGTGATGATGGTGATGGATGCTGCTGTCTGTCAGCCATCAGAGCCCTGACACAGATGTGTCGGATGAAGATGCAGAGATCTTTGAAGTTCACTGGAACTCTGCAAAGTTACTTTCCGCCGGTGGAACGTGTGTGGGCGTGTGCCTGCTTCTACACGTGTATTTATGTGATGCGGCGTGTGCGGAGACGCAGCAGGAGGTTGCTGCCTGTCGAGCTCCCTCAGTAAACCTTCAATTTCACATCCTGACATATTTCAAACAGTGAAAATGAACACCTCTGCCGAAGCAATATATCACATTTTGCCTAGGTGCACTTGAAACTCCATAACAACACAGTGCAGCTACAAGGAATAATTAAGCCAAGAAATCAGTGGTCCCAAAGGACTGCAGTAAAAATAAATCATGGGTATAAAACAAGCGTAGCCAATATACTGCCCGTCCTGTGGGTTGCTTCCTCCATCAACCAGATGGAATAAACAAAAGCTGACAAGGAAACTCCTGTTGACATCTAGCTTGCTGTGAGTGCTCTCAGTCAAGGAATTCGATTTGAATATTTGAAGGCAATACAACCAAGGAGAGGTTTTTTTAATATACAATGAAATGCAGGATGGAGCCAAGCGGGAAAACAGGTGAGCAAAGCTAGCTCTTAAGCTAAATGTTTAATGGACCATAAAGTGTTCACCATAGGTGGGGAGAAACAAGACCGAATATTGATAATGTGGCACTGATCACAAAGGTAACGACACTGAATTATATCAAGCGGATGAAGCCTTTCTTAAGATATTTACTTAAAAAAACCGCCATGGGATACTTGGAATATCATGCATCAGCAATTAAGGGAAAGTATTCAGCCATAATACTTGTCTGCACGTGCTGGACTCGATTCCCTGGTAATCCTTCATTTCTAAGTCATCTCCTCCATTTTGGTACGCCAGGTTTATTGTAGATAATTTAATGTGCCTTCTCCCTTTTCTCAGATGAAAGAAGTTATATCCAGTATTAAAATCCACATAGTCTATGTAAAAAACAAATCCATAATCATATACAATACAATTAAAAGTGGAATCACCTGCTATATACACATTTATTTATTTTTACTTTAATCCAAGTCTTCACTTTTTCATTATATCCTAATAGACATTTGTGTGAAATTGCCATATTTAGCATTTATATTCTTGAGAAATCACCAAAAACATTGTTTTGTGAGGTCACATTGAACTTGTTCATCTTTGATTCCCCGGACTAAATTCCCCGAAGGTGCTCTTTAGACAGAGCCTTCCCGAGAATGGACCTTATGGACGGACAACCCAAAAACATAATGCCTCCGGCCACGACTGGTGCCAGCGCAGAGACTTAAAAACAGAATGATTCAGACATCAATTGAATTTATTTTCCAGACCAGAAAATCCCAAGTGACCCTCGATCATTATTCAACCACAAAAGTGCAATTGGGCCCGTAACATTTTTGGGAAGCCTCTTCAGTCTACTCAGTGATTAGATAGTTAGTTAGCTAGATAGTCCATAGAATGCTCAGCTGATATTCAAATCCTTCTAACGCTAGACAAACCTGTTTGGAGGTTTTAGGAATAGCTAATACACTGCGTTAATTCCAACTTCCTATTAGGCTGCAATAGCATGCACTTGACACTGAAACAGGAATCTGTTTCTATTTAAATCTGCACATATTGTTATGCTTAGCTTCCAGTTTCTTTTACCAATGACTGATGAATTCTTCTATTCTCATTCAATTGTGGCTCAGAGGGATCTTTGTCTCTTTCTGCCCTTTCAGCTGTCAGTCTGGTTGAATCATAGTACAGCGTGTACAAAACAAACCCTTCATACAAAATATCATCTGTTTGGAAAGAGGACTTTCTACAACCTAGAAGCAAGAAAGACAATTCAGACTTACATAGTTGTCCTCTCAGACATGTGATTGTCCCCAATCAAGCTGTTGTGGCAGGCAATTCCAAACTAATCTCTAATTATTTGCATTGAGACATCATGGTTCATTAAAATGCACATCATTGTGCATTTTATAAAATCAACAGTATAATGGTTTGTAAATATTGAAGCAAAAGCATTTGTGTACATTGCAAGAGATTTTCTGAATTACATGCTGAGCTCTGTCTAGTAAACAAGCTCAGTTTACGAGCTCCATGTCCCACAGCACTGCCTGGGCTCACAAGAGGTCATGTACGAGAATTTCTGCAAAGATTTCCAGCATGATATAATATTCATCTCCGCCAGGAGCATCATGTGTTTGTGTGTGTTTGTGTGTGTGTGTGAGTGAGCACATCAGTGCATGTCCACCAATATTCACGCATTCTGTTTAAGGACCTCTTGTTGTTGTGTTGACGAACACTTTCCCAAAAAAACACGTGTGACTGCATCGCTGAGCCTTAATCCTCTGCTCCCACAGTGTGTTTGGCTAACAGCTAACTAAACTACCAGTACACCCACTGCTGAGTACCTCTCGGCCACGACTGCGGTTTTATTGTGTTGGATGTTATGTTTGGCTAACAGCTAACAGAACTACTAGCATACACACTGCTGAGTACGTTGCCGCGACTCGGCTGCTACTATGCTGGCAGACAGCTTAGTGAGTTTAATTTTGTTTTTGGCAAGATTTTATGTAATGTCTTTTACAATGACTTTGAGCCCATTGCCTGCATACATTGCAGCTTGTTTTAGGGTTTTAATTAAGTGTTTTATGATGCCTTACAGCCCATTTGTGTCTAGACGGGGGGTTAGCCAATTGCAGATTGAAGAACACAGAAGTGGTTGTTGCAGACATACCTGGAGGATGTCTGCACTCTACTTAGAGCATATTTTATTGTTGGTAATATTTCAAGCCTATTAGTTCCTGGACAGCTTCATTTTGTTGAATACTGATGCTGTTTGTAAGGAATGCTAGCTGTGGGATGTGGGGTTGCATTCACATAGTTGCAACGCTGATGAAAGCATTTTTCTCTGCCTCCTAAAAGTCCTTTGGGTTGGGTATAGTGGCAGAGGTGGCTTTTCAAAGCATCAGCCATGCATAATACAAGCCACTTTGTTTATTAATGGCGAGCACTCCCAGTGGAGACGAAAATCCTTGGCGCAGGCACCCTAGTCGCACCGCTTTAATATCTGACGGCTAAATAATTAAAACGCGCTTACATCACTGCACCCTCTGAAGATCCCCTCGTCTCTGACAACTACAAAGCCAAGACGTTGCCCACACCGTGATGCACTCCCACTGATGTGCCTGTGGTGCTTTCATGTGCAGCAGGAATGAGAGAACGTCCCAGCAACACTGCAGAGTAAGCATGTCACCTCCCCTGAGCTAAATGACAACTTAACAAATTCTAGGACAGCTAAATCTCAAGGAAGAAAGAGTCTATTGTGAAAACCCAAGAGAAACTGTGATTAAACCACACCTGATGCTGTTAGTGAAGGCTGATATTTAGCTTGTAAGGACGAATATAATATAATATAATTCATGAGAAAAAATATTTTATGTCAACACCACTATTCTTGCAAGTAATACCAACTAGTATGCCATTTCCATTCATGGCCATGAAATATATGTACTGGTGCGTGGCTTCTCCTGCTTTGGAGGGGCATTCATCAAACCTGAGGCAGAAGAGGATCCTCAGCACCTCGGCGAGGCAAATGTGCAATCTTTCCTCTCCTCACTCAGTCCTTCCTTTTAATAGAAAAACTATGAATGATCTCGTGTTGGGGGAAAAGTGTTTCTCTAGTCGCTGCGGTCGTGTATGACACCTTATTTTGTGTCGGTGCCGAAACACGTGAGAGCAAGACAGGGCAAATCAATTTTACTGGCGAGCAGGGAAAACGTGCTCACGAGCAGAGGTGATTCGTATACTGGTATATGTCAAAGGATCCTCAGCTTTATTCTGTCCTTACAAGAGTGCTTTACTGTGCTCCATCACACACTATAAAAGTACCTCATACAACCCCCCTTTAAAAGATCCAAACTATCCCTTTAAGTTTTATTAGAGTATTACCCACAGTAGACCACGGTCAGCATGCCCCCAGTTTGGAGAAACAGACAGGAGTAGCAGCACAGGAGAAAAGCAATGTACTGCAAAACGTATTTTGGACACCTAAATCAATACCAGTTTGTGTATGCTATATTTTGAATATTTTTACCGCTTTCCTTTCCGTCAGGGAACTGAAGCCATTATCTATATGCTCTCTTCAATGCCACAAGACACGTTTGACAAAACCCCGCAGAACATGGGAGCTGCTGGTCTACCACTGCCTCAATCAGTTAGTTTGTCTTATTGTCTTACTTTGTTGTATCCTATCTAACCCATTAAAACACCAATCTGGTGAAAGCTGCATCTGCTCTGTAAAAGAGCAACCGAGAGCACGAGCATGGCTGCCTGTTGGTGCGTTGGCCGTGCATTTCAGTAACAAACTGAGGCTGCCAATGTGTAGCAAACAAACTAAAGCCAAAACAATAGGATGACAAGTCCACAGGGCCCACTTCAGCCCTTGGCCTTAGAGGTGTCAGTGGAGTACAAATACTCATGCAGGAAAGCAAGGCAGCGACCAAAGAGACACTCGTATGCCAGCAGGCACATACTAATAAAGTTTGAGGGTACTGCTGAAGTGCGTTTGTGGTGTCAGACAACAGGGATGTGGATTCAAACTGGGGCTGAGAGCTGCTTGATACGCCCACTCCCCTGCATCGCACTTCATAAACTCAAAAATGCACTGACCTGAAGCCAAGTACCAAGCAGGAGACAAAGACATTGTCTAATAGAAGAAGAAAACCTGTGTAACCTACTCCTGCCATGGTGGGCCCAATATTCTAAAATCCCTCAACCAACTAAAGCTGATGACAAACTCGTTCCATTTTCGGTCTTGGCAGCTTTTTCGGATCCCCTTTCACAGAAGCACAAATGCTCAGGTGTAAAAAGGGATTGGGAGGGTGGGGGTGTGGGGACAGGACAGGACAGAAAATGTCAAACCAGCAAGCTTATCTTAACTGGCCAGAACACCTGAGGCGTCTTTTCGGTTTCTCATCACGATGTGCGTGTCCGTGCATGTGGTTGTGCGCCTTTGAGTTGGTGTGGAGGGAGAATAATGAATACTAATGGCTTCTCTGAAAGAGAAGGGTTGTGACTTGACTCTCAAAGGAAAGCGCTCAACAGCTCTTCCCCTCAACATCCCTACACAGAAACACACACACACACACACACACTGCACCTGACCTCCCCCTGCAGCCAAGAGATAAAGTGGTGATTATCAAACATAGCAGCTTGCTATTAGCACAGTAACCAGTGATATAGGCCATTGGTGAAAGAAAAGGACAAGACTTGAGAAGAGAGGGCAACACACTGGGCGGTTTTCAGGAAAGATGGTGGTCGGACCTCGGGAATCAGAGGGCTAGTGGCCCTGCTTGTTCAGGAAAGGGCGGATGGATGGGTGTAGACAGCAGCTGACCTCATCAGTATGCATGTGCAGTCAAGCAAAGCAAACAACATCGCACAGAGGACTACAAAGATCGACTGTTCTCCCGCAGGAAGTGGACCAGGGCACGCAGAAATCATGGCTCCAAAGGAAGAGACAATGCATAACAAGCAGAGGTAGGAATACAAAAAAAAGCAAATATGGTCTAGAAAAGAAGAAGGTGAAGTGACTAAGTGTTGCTTCTGAACCGCTCTATTTTTTCTCCATTGTCATCTTTGCTCTCCGACACTGGAATTAATCTCTATGGTAATTATATGCTCAAATTAAAAAGGTAAAGGAATCCATGACAAAGAGGAATTGAATTTACACAGGGAGGTCAAAAGTGTGTGAATATGCAATATCTTTCCAATTACTTCAAGGATAATGTGAGGTGGGTTGCCATGATAACCAAAGACCAGCAAAAGAGGAGGGGTCAGTGCATCCACCACAATCAACACCACCACACAGTCCAAGACATCTAAAGACCCTGTGGTTGCAAGATATTTCACAGTATAATATAATTTAAACAAACACTTTCGCCATCATTATCTCCACCATGAGGATCATGCGATTGTAAGTGCATCCGTGAGATAGTGTGCACCTCTGTGTCTGTCCACGAATAATCTTGCATTCAGCGCTAGCAAACTGCACAGTAGTTTCAGTTATGGTTGCATGCTTAAGGACCTCTTGTGGTTGCAGTGATTCTCACTTTCTCAAAATGCCTTTAATGCCCGTTCTATACTGCTATTGACTGGCTACTGGGGTGTTATTCATTCAATCACACAGTACTGCAGTGTTCATTGCAGACACACCTGCTGGAGACCTGCCCTCCACTGAGTGCACCATTGTAGTTGAAAATTGTATTTCATTGCAATAATAAATTGCACTTTTATGAAATACATTTATTTAGGGTAGCCCTCAAGTTTCCTGTTCATTTTGTTGATGCAATTCATATTTTGAAATAGACAAAAAAAAAAAAATGACAGCAAAAGCAATATCTTTTTTACAATAGCGACCTTGCTGTAAACATAGCTCTGCTGGTGAGATAACAATGGATGTGAATTCCTTTGATAGTCAGGTTTGAACATAAAAATAAGAAATCATTTGTGTGATGCACAAAAGCTATAAACACAAACCACAAGTAAAGCTAAGGGAATGCCAAGGTGATGTGTGAGCAGTTGTAATTACGGTCTTGTCAGAATCTGAAATAATTTGATAGTCTGAGGTGATCAAGGTCAACCTTCCATTTCATGCCCGTTTCCACAGACACACCTGGGGTTGAGTCTGTCCTCGGTTTCTTAGGGGACCAATTATGATGGACAGGGCAAGACATGATCATTCTTGAAATGTAGCCCTTACACACCGTGGGAGATGTATCAACCTTGGGAGCATTTCTAGAATATTCACGCAAACTTGCAAAAGGCACATGCAAACGCACACACGTATGCATACACACCAGGCCCACTCCTGGTAGCCGCTGGTGGATATATTCTATCCACTGCCAAGGACAAAGTGATCCACCCAGCAGTACAATCTCTTGGAAGCTCTCCATCTAAAACATCAAAGACAGCCTGAATCAAAATTAGCTTTTTAATCCCTTTAGCCCTATGCAGTGGGGTGTTCAGGTAAGGATTACCTCACATGACTACATTTTTTTTTCTTTGTCCCCAATCCAGGGTCGTGAAAAGTGTGCATAAGTGAGTTTTTTTGCAAGCACACATGTGTTGATAGATGAGCAATGAATGAAGCGAGACACACCAACAGAACTGTGGTCATACCACTGGTGCGAAAGAATGATGATCAAACAAGCCTTGGGCAAAGCTTTTTGGTTTCAATTTGGTGGGCAGTTTTCATGCGTGTACTGTAAAGATCCTTTCAGGAACAGAGGTACTATAAATGCAACACACCTATACAGCATAATGAGGTACAGACTCATAAAAGAGAGTCATACCTTGCAACACGAAACCTTATCATTGCCCATGTTTGTGTGCAGGGGGTCACCTATCACTGGGCAGACAGCCCAGTGAAATGCCACAGTTCAGCGGTCATGACTCTCCAATTAACTGTAATCAGAGCAATATGGCAAAGACTTTGCTGCATCTCAATAGACAGTAATGAACTGCTTTACATATAGAAGGCTGCGATTTGTCGCTTTCTTAGACTGACAGAAAGGGCCCTTTAAATCGGGCATCTCTTCATCCATCACTACGGTTGATGGTTAACCATGGAGGTCTTTAATCAGTGGCAAATGGTGGGTTCCAGGTTGTGGCCCCGGTTGGTTACCGATCCATTTAAGAGACATGGAGGGGGATGTGTGCGCAGAGCGACACTCATCCAAGGTGGTTCCACCTAAAAACAAGTTAGCCCCATTTAATTATCATATGTTGCGTAATATAGAAAATACAAAAAAACACGTCTGCAATCACATCAGCTGTGCTGCATGTGTGTATTCATACGTGCGTGGGTGTGTGCCAGCAAGTGAGTGCGGCCCTGCAGATATCCAGACTGATGTAGCATAATAATGACACTGTGGGATGAGAGCAGCAGATAAGGCCTGAGCCTTGAATCTGTAAGGCCCTTTGCACACCGGGTGATTTTTTTTTTGTGTGCGATTAATTTGCACGTTTATCTAAATATATATGTAAACTGTTATTTGTTTATGTCGTGTAATTTTTCGCAGAATGTGAATATTACTCTGTGAAAAAGTACATTTTTTTCCGGAGCAAGGTACATTTTTCAGAGCTTTTGCACGGCAAATAAAAGCATCAACCAAGTGTGTTGTGCTTAATGGACATATTCAATACGTACACTTATATTGTACAACAACACTGAGCTAAGTGGTCCCAAACGAGATGGCAAACATTATTGCTACTTTCAACCTTGTCAAAGGAAGTGCAGACCATACACATTTTTTTCTGTTCATACGTTTCACAATAAAAGCCCTTGACATTGCATAACTGTTTACCAGAGGGAACAAAAATTCACTTGGAGCATTTCGCATATAGGAAACTCAATAAACTAGCCAACAGTTCGCCTCAGACAGACTACCAGACGCTGCGCTAGGTCAATAGGAACCCGGAAACCTTTAGTTTAAAAAAGGTAATCGTAATTGCTGCTGGTATAGGTTTGATGCAAAATATTAACAGCCCAGTATTTAGCATTTTCGTGTCTTTATTGGTCACACCCTTGGTGTGTAAAGGCCTTTCTACCAGACTTAAAACCCGGGGTTGGGTGGCAGGCCACAGTGAAAGCACAGTGAAAAACAGTACAGCTTGCTTAGCATACTGTGCGCGGGCAGGCCGAGGCTTCTCTGTGCAGGCTTTCTGAGCTGACGTTAGGCTTGACCAAAGCGGTGGTAGTGTGTGTGTATATGCGTCTGTGGTGGCAAAGGCTCTATAACAGTTTTGTAAAAATGACACCCAGTTGAGAAACTGTCTACCAAAAGGGCTCTGAAGCAAGTAGGCTCTTATCACTGAGTGGGGTATTAGTGCTGGTAATAAGCTGTGCCACTTGGTTGACAATACTTTGGAGAGCTGGTATTTCAGACAAGGACTTGATATGCCAGGCTGTAATGGAAGTATTTATGATGCAGACTGAAACTGACTCCCCGTTCCAATGTGCTCGTGTGCTGTCTTATAGTAGATAATGAAAATGCTGGAAGTGTGCTACTAAAATAAAACATGAACCGAATGAGAAACAGCAGTGTTTTCTGTGTAGGCGTACATTAGTAACTGCGAGAGCATACTGCCATAGGGGAGGGACAAAAAGAACAGCGAATACAGCCAACCAACCAAGCAACCACATAACTTCTCCATCTTGCTTTTACTAAGCTGCTTTTTTTCCCCCACTCAGCATGTACTTCTTTATGCATGATTGTCAAACTTGCAGTACGTGACCAAAAACAAGACTGACGGGCAGGTCTGTGGAGCGTGGGGTGTTGTCCCAGCCTGAGCTTGAGCTGGAAGTTTGTTATGGGAATGTAGCCTTTCCTTCTCACAGGGCCAGCATACCATTTCTCTTCGCAGGCCAATATCTTCTGACAGCCATAAATCCGCAGAGAGAGCCAGGGAACATTTTTATGTTAATTATGTCAATTTAAATAGCTTAGCAACTCAAGATGTGAGAGGTGCAATCCAATTATCCAAGCTAGGAGGAAGGGAAGGCAGGAAAATAATAAAAAAAAGAAATAGCAATGAGAAGAGGACACTGGTTTGAGCTGAAATTTTAGAAGATAAAAAGTGTCTTTGTGTGGTTACTCAGTGTTGAGCTAGAATGTGGAAATGATTCATGTTGTGTTTTAATTACCAGAAACAGAGATGGGATCGATGAATGCTGTGTGTCAACATTGATCAAGCTCAGCAGCTGATCTGATATGAGTTATTGAAGGTTTTTCGGACATAATTTAGACTGCAAAGCCCACCACAGAGCCTGCTTCCCTAAGGTCAACAGTATGGACACATTTAACTCATTTAAAAACTTTCAGCTGCATCGAAACCCAAACTGACAGCCAACTCATCTCTAAGTAAAAAAAGAAAACAAATCAATAGGAAGTTTTATGCAGTGGTGCATGTGTTGCCACTAAAGTGTTTCACAACACAAATAAACATTTCATATTCATTCTCAGATGGCATCTCATAGAGTAAAGCAGTGGAATTCATGCTTCCACTTAATCATTCATGTTTTTTGTTTTTCTGAAAGCTATGGGTTATGTTTGAACTGGAGCTAAAAGAACATATGCCAATAATAATTGACAAAGTCAGTATAATAACATGCTATTTATTTCACAATTCGGTGATCTATTGATCAAGTCCAATATGATACGAATATAAGAATCTCAATTCAATTGTCTGTGAAGATGAACAACCAAATCAAACAAAAATCAACAGCTAAAATTGGACCTCAGAATCAAAAGACCAAATCAATTCAAGGGTTTGATTAAACTTGACACGCCCAGTGAACACAAAAAGGTAAGGCCATTGATTTTCCATCGATAAGACACAGAACAGCCCTTCAGATCTCCTCTGTGACACAGGTTAACCCTCATTTGTGTGCTCAGTCACAGTTCGACTGCGAGGACTTGTGCGCATGCAGCTGTGGGCTGGGAGGAGAATATGGACGGCCATAAATCCAATGCAGCACTGAGCGCCGGGGACGAGGTTGTGCGCTGACGATGTCTATAGAGGCTTACCAAAGCCAATCGGGCTACATGAGGCTCATCTGCCCATCTGACAACAGATTGATTGATACAGAGAGGAGACAGAGGTAGAGAGGGACACACGGACAGACAGCCGGTCGGGCGGAGAGAAGTAGTGCTTGTTGTAGAAGCACCAAGTGGATGCAAATGGAACAACATAAGCATGAACATGCTGAGGAATCAATAAATGATATTGACAAAATTATATTAATGTCTCCTGTGAAAGTAACGTATGTGCAGGTTGTTGAAAAGAAGCAAGGGGAAAAAAATACAGAGAAAAAGGGGGAGAGGAAAAAATGCAGTTGAAAAAGCTCGGGTTGGGGAACATCAAAGGAATCATCAGAGTGAGACTCTGCCTTGTCCCTGACAGCTTAGGCTAAGAACAGCGCAGCAACTGATGCACCACAGAGCACTGAGCCAAAGACATATACTGTAGAAAGTAGGGCAAATTAAGTAGTGCACAGGCAATTATCCATGGATTTTTCCTGAGAACACAATGTACCACGACACAAAGCATGTGAGATTTACCATCTCAACATCCAGGTAAGGCCATTCTCTTTTAGTGGCTGCCACCATGGGTCAACAATTACTACGGGTGGGTATTACATGAATGTAAATTGGCCACAGTTCACTACATCACTAGATCCAAGATGGCTGCTGAGCTTGAAAGGCAAGTAGCAGGACCCAGCTGGCTGGGGATGTGGCGACGAAAAAAAAGCCCAACAGGGAACAGCTTCTGGAAACATCATCCGCCAATCCAGGGGCATGAATCAAGACTGAGGCCTATAGGGAGCTGAGGCAGTGAAGTTGGTCGCCCAGGCCTGGCTCCTCTCAGTCTTTTGAGAGATGACAGAGATCAATAGATGGATGAACCAATTGCCTAGGCTTATGTACTCAACTTAGAGCTCATTGCCACCACAAATCAACCCCTTAAAGAAAATTAACTCCCATTGACCCCTTAAGTCATTCCACTAACTCAAACTCGCACATGTATTTTCGCTTTACCTCAGCCTAACTGATAAATCATTTGCTCAACATTAGTTCAATCAAGCGGTTCAAATCATCAGTTCAAGAAGCGGTCTGAAAAGAGAAACGGATGATCTTACCATGGCCCCCACGTGTAAGAAAGGGCATCCGGTTGATGGCAATGGGCACAGTACCATGCTTGTTGTGGAAGTGGTGGACGTGGTGGGTGGTACTGAGGGAGGAGGAAACACGGGCTGCCACGGCTGGGCAGGGGAACACCAGCAGCGCCAGAGACAGCACCAGTCTGAACAGGAAGGCCGGACTGGCCCACACAACTGGTGACGCCACCGCTGGCCTAGGCACCAGTAGCAACCCTCCGTCCACCTCCACTTCCACCTCCTGCTTCATGGGGGCGGGGCCTGAGAGGAACAGAAGGCCCCTCCCCCTCAGACGACACAAACAGGAAGTGAACATCTCAAATGAATCCAGGGCCCATGATCCCCTGCTTTCTAGCCCGGGGAGGGAAAGAAAACACAGATAACAAAAAAAAATAAAAAAAATGCCAAGAAAGAAAAAAGAGATCCTTGTGTGAAAATCCCCAAAATTATTGGAAGAGAAAAAAAAAAAAAATTACAAAATCCTTCCTGAAAAGAAAGACCCCAAAAATCTTCCAACAGTCTAATGTTGATATCCAAAAGCTTCGGACTAGATCCTTGAGAACAAAAACAACTCCCACTCCTCTACTAATAGATTTAAAGCTTTTGTTTAAAACTTAACCTCTTTTGTCTTACAAGCAACTTCCTTGGCACCCTAGAACAAATAATCACAGCTTAGCAGCACCAATTTAGGAAACACAAGACTCCATCTTAGCTCCTTGAAAAAGATCTTGTGTACAGCTCTTTTGAGTTAATTGTTCGACAGGGTTTCCTTCGCCTTGGGGAGATCTTCAGAGGGTTTCTCCTCCCATAAGCCAATCCTCCATCGCCAAGAAAAAGACTGCCGACATCCCTTTGGAGTTTTTTTGGAGACAACTTAAACGGAGAGCGGTAGTATAGAAAAAATAGATAGGCATAAAAGCAGGCTGCAAAAGGGAGAGGCGAAGACAGAGGGGCAGAAGCAAGGGTGCTGAGATGAAAGAGCAGCCAAATCCTGTTTCAGTGCTTCAAATCCCTGAAGCAGCTCCGGACCCGTGCAGCCGAGAGCAGCAAAACAAGAGATGGATGAATAAATAGAATACAGGACCCAGGGAGAAGAAACGGATGGCGAGAGGGAGGACAAAACAGTCGGCTATTTCCAAGTGCGGTGGTGCTGAATTCCCTCTCCTCTTTTCTGACAAAACAAATCAATGTAGGTCATTGATTTGCACAGAGAAGACACCTTTAACAGGATTAAACCATAACCAAAGCTCTGAACCAGCATCAGAGTGGTTGATGTCCAGTTCAACAATCCTCCAATCCTTGAGACTTGTAACCGAGCTCCGTCCTACTTGTGATTGCTCTTCACCCTTTTTGAGAATGCGATCCCGCTCTCTCTGCCCCTTCAAACGCTGCTTTCCGGGGCGGGAGGCAGATGAGAAGCGGCCGCTGGTCCTCTCGATGGGGCTCCGACACGGGGTGCTGCTGCTGGCTTGCCGAGCGAGTCTGACGATGCTGCTGCCGCTACTGCCGCTGCTGCCTCTGCTGTGAAATTCATGCTAATTGAATCAGAAGCTGCAGCAACGAGCGCATCCTGCCTGCCCGCACAGTTCTCCCTTCTCCTTTCCCTCCGATTAAGTCGGCCAACCCCCCCAAAGGCACGCGCGCATGGCTCTGTGCTGGCCAGGGCAAAAAAAAAAAGCACGAGTCAGGGGCAGAAGCGGAGCCGAAAGAGAAAAGGTGGACCTACTCGGATTCTTTGAATGCACAGACGGTGACTATGATACATAGGGCAGAGCAGAGACACAGAGAGAGGGAGAGTGTTTGTGTCTGGTTGGAGCAGCGAGGGAGAGAGCGGGAGAGAGCGAGAGAGAGAGAGAGAGAGAGAGTGGGAGGGGAATGAGTAGAGAGAATTGAAGACGGAGAGCACGCACACAAGGATGATGGGAGGCACACATGCATGTTGGGTTTGTCGTTGCACACACAAACACACACAAACCACTTTTTTTTTAAATACGCTGCCAGTGAGCACATCCTCTGGAGAACGTAAAGCAATGGCACACTTGTAGGTGAGTGTGCATGTATCCAAATGTCACACTAAACCGGAGCTCCCAACAATCAATTGACATATTTACTACATGTTATAAAGGTCATTCTGTACAAACACAGTGTTTTGTTCCACGCATCCACGTTTCCCTTTTCTCATTTCTTTATCCTCGTCTCTCCTCCTATTGACTTTTGGCTCCTCTGCACTTTTATTGTCTCTTTGCACACATTGTACTCAGCTACTTTTTTTGTCAAAGAGAAGGTCGGATATGTTGTGTGGGCAAGACAGAAAGACAGAGAGAGAGAGAGAGAGAAAGTGACAGATGGGGACACCGAGAAAACGTGGCCGTAAGAGTGGGAGAAACACAGGGATGCAAAAATAATGAGGAGAAAGACGGCAGCAGTGCGGAGAGTAATGTAGACATTTGATTGCAAGAGGGAAGGAAGTGTGTGTGTGTGTGAGAGAGAGAGAGAGAGAGAGAGAGAGAGAGGCAGACAGAAAGAGCTAGTAAGAGAGAAATGGGGGGAGATCGTGTATCTGATAAATCATGGCCGATAGAGAGCTCAGCTGGGACAGGATCTCAGTGCTGGAGACAAGAAGCAAGAAAAATGGCCAAAACAGGAAAAAAACAGTGCCGGCGTTGTGTACTGATGGAGAGAAAAGGGTCCAGACTATTACTCATCTACTCCCTCTCACACAAAGCACCTCTGCCAGGTGGGAACGTCCCAGGGGAGACAAGGGATGCTGTGCTTGCTGCTGTCCGGGTGAGGGAGATGTGCCACCCGGGGTGACCGGGACACATGTCCTGATCTTGAACAAAGACTTAACAGCTGAACTTAGAGGACGGATGACAAAATCTCAAAAAAGAAAAGAAAAAGGAGATCCATACATGCAATGTATCCAACAACACGCTGTCCAAATCCAAAAGCTTGTGCCCAGTCTCTTTCAGTTTGAGGCGCTAAGATGTTTAGAAAATCCTCCTCTGCATGCATTTACTGTGCCTCAACAGGCAACTCCTCAATCAGTCTTTAAACTTTTTAATTATACTACATGGACAGATGGTAGTAGTAACAGGAGCTCTGTATATAATCCAATCCAAACAACACAACCAAGACAAGACAATTATATGGAGTCCAATCATATTAATGGCCTGGTGAAAAAGATTATAATAATAAAGGTTGTTTGTCTGGAATGTCCCATATTTATTAAATGAACAGTAATGAAGACAGTGGGTAGGAGTAGGTTTCTTTCATTTCACACTCCGACTCCTCCAGAGTACAGATCTGGAAGTAATGGTGTGCAGAGGTAATTGTAAGTCTATTTAAAAGGTCTTAATTATATAGCACAGGTGTTTCTACTACTGTGACCAAACCCAGCATGGGTTGTGCTGGTGCACCAAGTCCTGCTTTTCCTTCATTTCTTTTCAGCTTCAGCATACCTGATATTGAATTGTTGACCACCAATTGGAGTGCATTGTAAAGCTTTTTTTTGAGATTTGGAGAAACCAGCAAGAGTGAGCTAAATTTACAAAGTATCCAGCTGGAAAGAAATCCCAGCCCCTCCCTGGTTTTGGTTAGATGCCTGAAATGAGGTCTGTGGTTAATGCAAGCTAAATATGCAAGTGTTGCTCTGCAATATAAAATGCGTCAGCATATATCCTTCTTGTGAATGTTCAAGCTTAAAAAAAGGCAGTTGCTATCAAGTGGCTAAATGAGACTACAAAACGGCATCACGCCGACTAAGCCGCCTTTACAGCATCGTTGTATATTCTAGTGCTCATGCGACCATTGTGTAGTTCCTATATAGCCTAGTTCTCTACTTTTTGCAAATCATACAAGGGGTGGTCATTTGTGAAGATTATCTTGCTGAACAAAACATGCAAGAAAACAATGGAAAGACGGCACAAAGCATTAAACAAAAAGAAATAAGCAAGGAAACTTGTGGGAAGAGATGCACAAATAAAAGAAAAAGTGTATAAAGCATTTATATATGTAAAAAAATACATTATTCAATATTTTATCAGTATGTAAAATGTGCCGTTTTACTATGCGACTGTCACTGAAGCCGTTTCCTTTAGAGGACAGTGTGTGGACTGGGAACTCATTATGATGAAAGACACAGAGGACTGCCAACACCTGCTGCTCTACTCCCCTCCGGCACAGAAAAAAAAAAAAAGGAATACAGAGCACACAAATACACACCGGCGAACAATCGCTGCAGACACACACACACACACACAGACATGCTAATTGCATGAAACACACACACACACATAAATGTCACGTCAGTGCTACTGCTGTGTGATGCAACACCCATGTCCCTGAAGCGAAAAAAACTAGGCGATAAATATTCCCCCAATGTAACTACAGACTCCAAAATCCCTCAGGGGAAGTGACTGACGTGGTATGATAGCCTTCTGCTCACCATACTAAACTTAATTCATTATTTGACCGATGTTGAAGGGATAGTTTGAGTGTTTTAAAGTGGTGTTGTATGAGGTACTTATCCATAGTCAATGTATTACCTTCAGTAGATGGAGTTTGGAGAAACAGACAAGAGTACCAGCACTGGAGCAATGTTATGTGGATGGAGGCAGCAGCGGAAGCTGTTTAAGACACCAACAAATAATTTATATTAGTGTACGCTACATTAAGAATATGTTTACCGCTTTACCTTGCAGCCATTACCGATGGGTAATCAAGTGAAACTGATCAATGCCACAATAGTGCATTGATTTCAAAATTCTGTAAAGTTCCCCGTCATTAAATATTCCAGTCTGAAAATCTTTTAGGTGTCTAAAATAGGTTTTGCTGCTGCAACCGTCCAAAGCAGTACATTACTTTGCTCCCGCGATGGTACACCTCTCTGCTTCTCCAAACTCCATCTGTCGGTAATACACTGACAATGGATAAGAGCCTCATACAACCCCGTCTCAAAAAATCCAAACTATCCCTTTAGGAAGCAACGATGACATTTTTTTTTATTTTACTTGTCAAGGAAGCAAATTAGAAAGAGTCAGCGTGGCTATATGTGAGTTAATGTATAGATATATATAAAGATGACCATCAGTCATTCACATGACACCTAAAGAAGAAGCAAAGGGAATGCTTAGATTTGTATGTTGGGTGGGATTAGGAAACTAGGACAAGCTGAATCTCTGAGCGCTCGCACAGTGGGGGAAGGCGAAACACAAAAAGCAAGTCATCAATTTTTAACTCCCGTCTCTTGTTTGTGCTATTCAGTAGCTTTCTCCCGCACTGAGCCCCCGACGTTAGCCGCTTGCTTATGTAAGGGCACTGTTGGGGAAACTTCCTCCAGACTGAGCCCAGATGTTGGACGCTTATATAAGTGCACTGCTGGATACCACAAACAGGGAAACAACCTTGTGTGCATGGAATACAAACTGAGACAGTCAAAGTGGTTTGGCATCAGCGTTGTCGGTTTTCAACTGCCATCTACCAGACAGGCTAATCAAGATTACTTCAAAGCTTTTTGTGCAACTAGAAACACACCATCAATTTACAACTTTGGATAATTTGATTTCCGAAAAGATGAGAAAGAAATTTAAGAGAAAAAAGCCATCTACTTCTATGATAAGACTGTACCTAAAAACAATGCAACTTATCTTATTGCTCAAAGTTGTTCTGAGAGTGTACTTTCCAAGGCATGAACACAAATAAAGTCTTCGTACCTAAACGACAAAATATGTTGCTTGTAGTGACCTTCCGATATGGCCCATTTCAGCATTTTCTGATCTGGTGCTGCTATAGTCAGGATGACATTGTTGCCTTCCTGAATGGCCCACATAACCATTACAGAAATGATTAGTATGAGCAATTTCCCGAGGTTAGGGAAAGATCGAGGTTATGGCGCAATCTGTGGTTGGTGGTGTCAAAGTCAGACACCTTGCATACAAAACCACCGACTGCAACCGAAGAGATTTTGTGGTCCGCTGCTGACATCCCACTACTTTTGCTTTGAGACTACAAGACATCAAGAGGTTGCTTGTCAAGGAAAATGTAAAAATAGATCATTTCAAGCATTTGAACAACGGAGGACCGTCGCATTTTCTGGGGAGGACAGTCTTGAATAGACGCTGTGGATTATCGAAAAATAAAACCTTCATGTTTATGTCATCTTAAGTAAATGTTACATATGCAGTAAACACACATTGTACTGTATAGTGCAGGCAAAGACAGTAGCGAGCAGCCTGCCTGTGGCCTGTAATGTGATTCATACGGTTTATTTACTTTAATATGCTGCTCTCAGAGAGGTTTGGTAATTAAAATCTATTGGGTTCTGCATCAATTATCCTGCCAGTAATCAGATGCATGCATTTACCCAACAATGGCTTCAAAGTAGCCACAAACGGGACTGAATGAAAGCATACCATTAGGCCATCTATACAGAGCTGATGGGTGCATTAGAGTACAGCGGTATGGACAAAGCAATCCGCTAATAACATTGTGGCTTTAACAACTTTGAGTACTGTGAACATCCAGTTAAACCAATGTGTCTTCATTGTGTATACCAACACCAGCGCTACGGGACAATGAGTGAGAGGTTTAACGCGGTGGCTTTGATGCAGGGAGAACTTGAGGAGAAGCAAAAAAGGTAAAAGAAGTGGACAATATGGAAGTCAAACAGGAAAGAAGCAGGGAGAGTATGTTTGGCAATAAGAGGGGAGGGGATTGTTGTGAGCACAAGAAGCCTCAGCTAGGTGGAGGAGTGGGAAGATAACCAGCAAGGAGGAGGATCAGTCTCCTGTTTTGCTTGGCTGGAGGAGCAGGTTGCACAGATCTTAATCATGTGAAATGATATATCCTCCAGAAGAGAGAGAGAGGGAGACCGCAAGTAGATTAGGGAGTAATATAAATCACTTCTCCCCCCTCAACCTTCCCTTCCCCATCACCAGAAAAGGCATTTTCTCTGAGATTCCATTAATGATCATACGCAGAAACATTGTCTGTCAATCTTATGTTAGCTCTCCCTGTCCTAGTTAATTGAGTGTTTGGTAATTACAAAGATCTGATATCTATCAGATGTTGAATATTTAAACAGCACAGGTATGGCTTGCCCCTCAGGGTGCTGTAATCAGATATTTTGGTTTTTTTCCCCACACCCACAGTCAAAATAATTGACCATCTTGACAACACAGTAACTGATGAAGCTCGGCCCACCCCGGGGTGAGGCCAATGTCGATGCTCCCAACGAGCTTCTTGGTCACTTTTTAACTGGGTAATTAACTACGGATCTCTACTGAGCATAGGTGGTGTCAGGGGTACTTTTTTTAAATTTGCATTTCGTCAGTAATTCATGCTCCCAAATTGCTTTCTTCGTGGCCATGAATTAGTCATTTGTGCTTGAAGAATAGTGTCAAATAAAAAAAAAGTTGAAAGGGCGAATACATTCTTGTGAGCTGCTTGAGGTTAAGGTAGGGATAAATACAAACTGTACATGAATCATATAACTACAGGGTGCAATTGCTAGATCATGGGATTCAAGAGACAAATACAAATGTCTTGACTTTATCACAATATACACATGAACAACTTGGAGCCACTTGGGGTTCAGTGTCAAGGACTCTTCGACATGCAGGCAGTAGACGCTGAGGATCACACCGCCAACCTTGTGGTAAAGGACAACCCACTGTACTCCAAAGCACCCTAATTTACCCATGACACCTGCCAGGCTGTCTGGTTCTCTTTTCTTTTCCCACATTAATTCCGCCATTGGAGAAATGCAAAATAAGAGTGCTGCTGGTGGGCTGGTAAGCTTTCCCCATCTCCCTCTCTCTCACCTCCACTTTTCTTCTCTCCATTGCTTTCTTCCTCCCCCTCCAGCCATCCATCCATCCTTCTCCGCAGCCTGGCGCTGTGTGGTGAGTCAGCTGTCACTGTGTCCCTCCAGCTGTGGACCCAGCTGTCTGGGCCAGATGGGCTCATCTCCACCTCGTCCTCCCTCATCCAGGATGTCTATGAGGGGGCCCTCCTGTAACCTCAACCCATGTACAACTGGCCCCGGAGCGCGTTACGCTCACTGAGCCAAAACAATACGGTAAAAGATATGTTTCCGGTGCATTCTAACGGAAACTATTAGCACTAGCCCGAAATGATTCTGTTCCTAAAAGTGATTATTCTTTGCTTCGTGATGTGCAGGTTTACCAGGACCTGAAAACGATTCCCGTCTACGTGCCATTGTGAACGTAATAATCAGGGTACATGCTCAAAGGTTGGTGGGGAGGGAGAGTGTCTGCTAAAGCTATTCCAGAATAATACTGGCTCACAGTAATCTCCTGCTCACAGGGAGAAATTTTGACAAGGATTTAAGGATTTTAAATACAATTTCGATACGCAATGAGGGCCCAACAATAGCGCTGGAGAAAGAGGGGGGGACAGAGCATGGTGCAGGAGAGGAAGTTGGTTGAAGAGAGGGGAGCGAGAGACAGGGCGCAGGAGAAAGAGAAAGAGTCATCATCTTTCTGGGGAGCCAGATTGCAGAGCTCGAAGGCATGAGATGCCCCGGCGTTTAAAAAGCCTACTGAATCACATCTAATATATCCTAAACCTACGTGAAGACAGACAGAAGTTAATGCGAGTGTGTGTACATGTGTGGAAACAAGAAAAAAAAGAGAGAATAGATAGACTGTATAACAGCTTATTTAAGACATAGGCCATTTTCTGATGCTTTGTCGGGGTCTATGTTCGATAAATGGAAGTGCCTATCGATTTAGACTCCAGATAGGGCGCCTCAAGTCTTCGCTGTTATCTCTGAGATTAACACGCAACAACAATGGGTGATCTGCAGGGAACAGATTGGGGAGAGAATTCTCTTGGCCTTATCCTGCACATGAGAGATACATGGCTTGAGCTGCAGCGTCGTCTACGGCTGATAGCACCCTACATGGTTCGCAAACATGGTCAGAGACGCTGGCGTACAGGTGTAACACAGATGCTGGGCTGTATCTGCTAAATGTTTGCAGAGGCGCTCATGCATTGTCTGTGCAAAAACAGCAACCTGTGCACAAAATAGTTTTCGGAGAGTGTGCACATTTTATGGAAAAAGGAGATCATGTTCAACGTTTGTCTAAACAGTTTAAAAATGATACCTGGATGCTGGTACTGCCAGAAACAGACCTGGGATCTCAGGCTGCACTTTTTAAATTTCATCTACTGAACCATTAGTTCACCAGGCAGATGAAACACATTGGCTACGCTCGGTTTATTTCTGTTTTCCCACTGGGCACTGGGTATTTACCTGCAACACCTGAAGCACAAGGATAGACGACCGGCACGATCAGAGAGAGACAGAAAAAAGCATTTAAACAAATTACATCTGGAAATCATAGACCATCTTGCGATGGGATCACACCTGCTGCCCAAGCCGGACCAGGGGTGCGAGATCCAGTGGTAAGAGAGAGAGAGAGAGCAGGTGTGGGTAGCTTTTTTCCCTTAATAAATTAAATCATCATTTAAAAACTGCATTTTGTATTCACTCGGGTTATCTTTGTCTAATATTAAAATTTGTTTGATGATCTGAATCATTTAAGTGTGACAAATATGCAAAAAAATATAAAAATCAGGAAGGGGGCAAATACTTTCTCACATCACTGTATTTCAGCATATTTCAAGTTATCTGGCTAACTTTGAACTATGTTGGCCCTGAGTAACATCGACAGATAACTTTGAAATAACATGTTTTACATATAATACCGCCGAACATAGAACATCAGTAAAGATACGCTATATGGCAAACAAACAAGTCACTGAAACCGTTTATTTATCCAGGAGACAGAACGCAATTAGCGGAGAGTAAACCAGGGAATTTGTAGATTCATGTTGATATCGAAAAACACAGCTTCTCGGCACTCGGTGTCCTTACACTAGGATGACCAAATCTCCTCTTGATATTCATACCTGCCATTTTAATACTCTCCCCCAACACCAGCTCCCAGCTTAGACTTAAAAAACAGCCCTAGTCTTTATCATTCGCTCCCTCTGGGTGGCAGTTTGGTCGTAATCCCTCTTTCTGATGTTTGCTCCTTCTTGTGTCATCGCTTATCTAATGGAAAAAAAACTCTTGAAATAAACACTTTACACTGATTTTCCCTCAGAGGGAAAATATTTCCTTCCACTTCTCTGTATACAGTTTCACTTATCACTGGCAAAGTTAAACTTTCAAAAAACAGAAGCAGAAAATATCCTTTTAGGGTACGTTTTGGGTGAATTTGTACATTAAGAAAGATTGTGTGTGTTGCAGATATGTGTGTGTGTGTGTGTGTTGTGTGTGCAGCAGAGCCTCTGTTAGCAGTATAGCTAACCGGAATCGGGATTTCAGAGTTAATGGACAGGGTGACTGCTGCCTCCGCAACGTGTCAGCCTTCGTTACACGCTATGCACACAGAAGCCACCGCTGTCCGTTCCAGAGCAACACAGCAGCAGAATGCGTTTCGGAAAAGCTAAATATAACCCAACAGCGTTTGGACTGCTGTGTGTTTTACACCAGCCTTTGAAAACACTGCGTCTGTTAAGTGTGATTACAGGTTGCTGATGTGTATGTGTGGTGTTTGTATCCATCTTTGTGTGTGCTTGAGAATGTGTTTTCACATGTTCTGTTTTATATAAAAGCCCGAAGTAATCCATGGTGCACAGCATGCTAAATCGTTGATGCTGAAAGCAAAGACCTTGGACTCAGTCACGCGTAACGGGGGCTCCTACAAAGACAGGCCACCACACTTGCAACAGACCCCCAACTGGATTTTCCACATGTACTATTACGGGTCAGGAGCTAGCAATACAGAGGGCAACATAATAATCATTTATGGATCTATGCTTTAAGGCAAACCTGCAGCTTCTCTATGTCCCTAGGGCTGCGGATATCGATTCGTTTTCACACCCTCCCGAAATCAGTGTAAACCGTCAAATATTCTTATCCTTTCACTTTGTTATAGTCAGTTATTTAGTAGTTATTCGAATGAAGACAATTGAAACCATTCAAATTATTGAATTTTAGTGGCTTAAATTATAAGCTGCTTAGAGCTGGTGGTAGGAAGTTAAAAAAGGTCATAATTCACTCCAATATCTATTTTTTATTGCTGTGAAAACATCTCCTTCTCCTACAAAAGAGTTATTCAAGTTTCTCGCTGCAAACTGAATTGTTTACTGACTAGAGCTTGAAAGCATCATAATGTAACTCAATGCAGCCTCTATTAATGTTAGCTGTTAGCTCTGTTATTTAGCCGAGCAATACCACGTTGTCGTAGGTGGCGAGCCCGCCAGTGGCTGGCATGGTTGTGATTCCTTTTTACCCCAAATGGACTCATGTTTGGGAGGACTCAAGAGGATCATCCCGAAGGGAAATTTTACATTACAATGGCGGTTGAGACACAAAGAGAGTGTCTATACCTCTCTCCCTCATCATTCCATTCTCTGCCTCCTTTGAGAGCTGCGAGGGATTCAGCTCAATGGAGGACGTCAACCACCTCAGAGCAGGCCTGCTATCAAATGGCTACATGAGGGCTCTTAGGAATGAGGCTGATGGAGATGTCAAGTTCTAGAGTTTATCTGTTGACTCGCAGGAAGTGCAAGGTTGAAGGGTCAACATGCTCAGGTTATCAATAGGCCTGCTTTGAATATGTGACCATGACTTCCCATCATGGTATCGACTGCTGCTGCCAATCAGGATGGAAAAAAAGTGCTGCGCTGCAGACTTTAATGGCAAGGGAAAGATTGAGATTTTAATTGGAGAATATTAGCACAATGATAATCAAGCAATAACAAACTGAGTCATCGGGTAAATATTCATCTTTTAAATGAGTTTCTTGAAATGTATTCTCCCCCCCCCCCCCCCAAGTAATTATTATATGCTGCTCTCTCTCCCTCATCCTCATGCACCACATGAACACATGCAAAGAGCCGAGACATGAGGGGACATCGCCAACATAATAATTAGCCATGAAGCCGTTGTCTCCTCCTCCCGCGGACTTAATGACTAAGAGTTGCTGTATCAGTGGCTATTAAATTATATCATTTCCAGCCACAAGGCGCAACCATGTGAAAAGACACACACACACACACACACACACACACACACACACACACACACATATATATATATATATATCTACTGTATATATCGATGTCTATCTATCTATATATACACGCAACTTGAAATACAAACACACATTACTTATGCTATGACACATGTATGATAATGCTCGCTGACCATCAGTCAGCTGCTTATCGCACAAACACCAGTCATGGCATGTAAGTGATATTGAAGCTGTGATTGCCTTTTATTGGTGAGGTACTGTAACACGGACACACCAGATGGTTTATTACACAGAACCATGCAAGCAGCCGTTACTGGAAAGTGATTGGAAATAGGGCTGGAGCTTTCAAAATAATCGGCGAGTCAGGAGAAGAACGAACAACTCTCCTCCATGGAAAAACGCCTTCAGTGCTGTTCTTTGTTCTTCTTTCAATAAAGAGACACTCACCAGTTTTGACATAACTGATGCGATAGCAGCATCTACCCTAACCCCATTAGGCGCCACCATTCACGTTAAGAACTTACAGTCGCCTCTCTACGTCGTGTCACACACGCCTAAAACACACCCGTATATACCTGCAGCTCCTCACACAATGGTGATTGGTCCGAACCCCTGTGGCTGGATGATGGACTTATGCATGATCTCGTGATATTGTGAGAACCCCTCTGCAGTGGATAAGGTAAGAGGGCAGACAAAATAATCTATGTGGCCTTTACATAACATTTTCACAGGCTGTCAAGGTTAACGCCAATGAATTAGGTCCCTGACTGATTTCACTGAAATACAAAAAGGAAAGACAGTACTTCTAATTTAAAAAGCACTGTACCTGTAGAGTAAAGGTGAGGAAAAAAATCTTTACTGGCACTTTAGCGGTGAAGAGGAATTTGAGCAGGTTGACATCGAGTCTGGTGGGTTGGGGTTGTCGAGTGGAGCGGAATTACACGACAGGAGCCATCCAATCACTGATTGGTTGAGCCCGCAAGCATTAGACACCTCCGCATATCTCAAACCAGACAACATACGTACTCCCACTAAGACTAATATGGTGCATGATACTGAACAGCAGATGCATTGGCTTTCACCCTGGGGTTGTGGACAACCATATGCTGTGCATCAGGGGTTAAAGACTGTGTGTGCTTGATAAAATAATGGGAGCCTACGGCTGACAGGACACAGGGCAAGTCTGCAGCAGAACAGACAATAGCAGTGCTGGACATTGACTAATGCTTTACTTATGAAAGGACATGATAACTGTGTTATTCTAGACTGTAAATAAGAATTGGACGTAGTCACTGTGACGTCACACATTAGTTTGTGGACTGCCGTTTTGAAGCCTCGAGTTCGGCATTGTGGCCGTCGCCATCTTGTTTTTTTGGAACAAGAAGAGACACTAGAGGGTGGAGCTAAGTAAAGCCGGACGTTGGATAAGATATTTTTAGACGAGCTAAATGTTACAATTAACTTCAATAAACTGAAAAAGGCTGCAAGAGGCTTAAAGTTGTAGGACAAAAACATGGACAACTGCCAGACCAGTCAACGCCAGTGGTAGCGCCAAGTAAATTACAAGGTAGGCACGCCCTGAAGCATATGCTGCTTTATGGTCTATTGTATTCTAAATGGGACCATAACTTGCTGAATGAGCATCATGCTGTATTGACGAAGACTTGAAACTTGCGATTGAACCCATAAACATTTACAATGTTTTGGTAATAAATCAAGTGAGAGGTAGGGTCATTCTCTCATAGATTTCTATACAACAAGAGTCGTCGTCCCCTGATGGCCATTAGAAACAATGCAAGTTATATGTACTTCAGTATGGACTTCACTTTTCAGACCCAGAGGTTGCCGCCTGGCTTGGTGGCAGTAAATACCAACCAATACGGGTCGTGTGAGGAAATGAAGTTGTTCTTTGAATAGAATTACACTCCAGACAGAGTCACATTCTCCCAAACAACGGTCTCCACAAAAACATCCTCTCCCTCAACTGCAAACCTCCGGCCTCCATATTTCTTTACATGCTCTGTGTGTGACGCATCATTTCTTATTCATACGGACACGGGCCAAGTAAACACACCTCATGTATGCGCTCAATAATTTAGATGGAATAAGAGGGCTGTGTGAGCACTTTCTTGGTGCAATCCATATTTGAGGATTGGTTAGGTGAAGACATTCGCCTTTACTCTCTGACGTTTTCAACAGCAATTTCTCTGAAATGTCTGCCAAACTGCTGAACACCACTGCATATACTACAACTGAAAGACCTCTCCACTACCTACCACCATTAGGGCATTAGGTGAAGTCTAGTTCGTACACAACAAGAGAAGCTCAAGTAAGTGAATGCATGTACCTCTGACCTTTCAGCCCTAAGTCTGTGGCTTTTTAGTCCCCTCTCTCACCATCAGGCTCTATAGCTGGCAACCATAACGCCCTGCTGGGTTTATCAAATGCCAAGATAACATATTTAATTAAAAGACCCTTACACTCCTCATTCAGCTCTGCCCTGTGTCTGGTCCCGCTTATACACTGCGAGGGTTTAAAGGGATCACCGTGCGACAGGGTCTGATAAAGTCATTAGGCTTCCACACTCATAATAGGAAGTGGGCAGAGATGTCCTTTTGTTAGCCAAGAGATAGGCACCACCACTAGCATGTAACACGAGAGGATGAATGCTTGTCAAAATGAGCGAGGAACCAAATGGGAGATCGCTAATCTAGGATTATTGGAACTACAGAGGGAACAGTAATGTAAAAACAACAACAGCAGCAACAACAACACATAGGCACACAAAACGGCAGAGTTGATATTTAATCAGGGGAGTAAATTAATCTGGCTCCCTGGGATTGGCTTGTGAGAGGGCTCCAACTATAGGCCATATAAATGAATCTGCTGATACAACATGGGCAAGGTAGGCTGTGCCATATACTTCATGTTTTTCTTCCTTTATGTTATTTTTCTCTCTTGGCTGCTATAGTCCAGCGAGTCTGCCTTTCCAGCTCATGGTCCAAGGACCTTTCTACTTCAGAGTGCAGGCAAACCTTGCATTTCAAATAGCTCTTACTGAATGTGTATGGGGCATAGAGCTTTGGCACATGCATGGTTAAAACAATGCGTACAAAAATCTAACCACACACACAAGCTTAGCATTTTTTCCCTTTCTGTCGCCATCATTCTGCTTCACTCGTTGGATCTGGTCGTTTTAGTTTCACACCCTTGCAGTGCGTACATTTAAATAATTCAATTTCCAATGCCCGGCCACATAATCATATTCTTCCTCGCCTGCCTTCTTCTCTTTTTCACTGATGCTTTAACTTCCCGGGGGGCAAACTGTCTCCTCTGTGTCTCTCCTTCAGTTAACATAAAGGCTGGGTTGTTAAAGCCACACAACTTTAATTCAATGACAATTATACTCTTGTCTTTCTCCTTGCTTCTATTAACCAATGCAAACTTATGACTAACTGCTCCTCCACTAGCTCCTCTATGAAGGGATACTAATTACCCCAACCCACTTGCCACCGTTTATCTGTTAAGCATCCGTTCGCATTGGTTAAGACCTTGACTTAGCCATTATAGACCCTTTCCCTGTCCATCACAGAGAAAGAGAAATATAGATTAGGTTACCATTGGCTTTCACATTGCAGATTGATGTCAGTCAAATCAAAAGGAGAGCAACATCCATTTGTTCTCTCTCTCAACAATCACATTGATATCACAGACAATATCCATAATGCTAAATTGCTAATAAAACTCAATGCAACTCAATAAAGACTGGCTTTTCCTTTTGGTGGTGTAAACAAAAGAAACTGATTAATTTCTTTTTTTAAATTTAAATCTCTTTTGTGCGACCAATTCATTGTCTTTCCGTAAAGCATCACATATATTTTAGGATATACCATCAATATGGCAAGAGACTAGATATCGTCTTTGATTGTGGATATCGTATTGTGGCACGGGTGTTGTCTTTTCCTGATTTTAAAGGCTGCGTTACAGTAAAGTGATGTCATTTTCTGAATTTACCAAATTGTTGTAATATTTTCCTTTACCCACTTAGTCATTACATCCACATTACTGATGATTATTTCTCAATATTGATATTGTGGTATTTCATCAAAAACATTATGACATTTGGTTTTCTCCATATCGCTCAGCCCCGATTCCAGACATTAACCTAATTACTAAACAAATAACTGGGAGGGTAGGACACAAACAGTATTTTCACGAAAACGCACACAAAAGACCAGCAAACCTTTGAGAGTATCCAAAACAGCAAAGGCTTTGAGGACACTGCGGGTTGGGTTTACCACCTTTCCAATTCCAGTTCAAACTGAAATATATTTTCTCGAAGGAAGAGTCAGCATCTGTCTGTAAATAGGTCTGCCTGCACTCACAGAGCTTGTTAGCATGCAAAGCACACAAGGCCGTTTTTACATGGGGAACTTCACTTAACCTTGTGCAAGGACACCAGGTGCTAAGTCAAAGCAACAGCCATGTACTACTTGAGCATTTCTCATGCCCGCGGTGAGGGCATTTAGATTCACTGTAGCCCCACGTCCTCTAGGATTTGGCCTTTCAGCTACGAGTAGTCTACATAGACTGTGGGCTCAAAACCAGTGATAGAATAAGGGAGGACAGCATGATACAAATAAGTAAACATATAGAGAGAGAGACTGAAAATAAGGCAGTCAGATTGTACGTTGGCATCGTGCTGTTGTGTTGGCACAGCCTCAACCGCCTGATGGCCAATTAGCAATAAGTAGCGGGCAGGTGGAGATCAGTCTTCAATTCCACACACTCAAACTCTTCCTTTGCTTCCTTCCCTCCTCCCTTGTCATTCTCCTACCACCCACTCCTTTTTGCACGTCTCTCCAGGGGCCCGGCGGCGAGGGGGGGGCTGCGAAAAGCCAGATGGCGTTCACCGTCGTGTCAGTGTCTGTGTTTGTATGTTAGCGTGTGTTTGATCCGTCCCAAACAAACCGGCCACCAGCCCACCAGAGCCGAGGGGCTTCGCTCCAGCTCCTGGCACCGATTAAGACGTGTTGGAACGAGCCAGGGCACTTGACGCATACACTCGTCCTCACACACACACACACACACACACACACACACACGGCTCTCATCGTGACTAATCTTCTGACGTTTTAACACTTGCCTGCAGTGATGGCTGCTTGTGATGAGGAGAGTGTGGGAAAGGGCAGGCACTGGTGACATGGGACATTTTTTCTTCCGTTTTTTCACTACATTATCTCAATATAAAAGACTGTCAGGCAAATTCATATAGAATAAATTACAGCCGCTTATAGCACCATGAAGTGCACATCACTTGATACCAGTAGCCTGTATCCATTTTTAAGGGCCAATAACAGTTCCTTAAAAGAAAAGTTTCTTCTTTTGTTTTTCACATCGCATTACAATAGCCTGTTTAAAGTAATCATACACCGGACAACTAATTAATGCCGATACTGTACGCTAATATTTAAGGAAGCGATGATACAGTTTATGCTTTGTATTACTTCAAAATATTGCCTATGCCCCAATAACACAGTAGGTGGATCAATGGCAGAGCGAACAGTACAAATTACACATTAATCGTGACAGGATTTAATGTTCCATCATCACTTGAAAAGCTGGGCAATGAAACCCTTTATAAATTTAACTATGTGTGGCTATTAAGGTCAATCTTTGTGAACTGCTTTTGCATCAAATGTCTGCATCTTACCTCATATCAATACATGCAAATAGCACAGGAGCACTGAGGCGCTATGGCAGCGCGGTTATGGGTGCTTTTCACCCTTTGCAGGTGCTTTGAGAATTGCGCGGTTTCTTTCAGTCTTTCTTTGTGCGAGTTTAGCGGCCACTAAAGCCGCGCAATCCTCTTGTGATTCCTCCCGTGTCTTCCAATATGCAGGAAAACACTCCGCAGTTCCTTTTCCACTCATACTATCTGGCTTTAGAAGATTATCCAGAAGCGGTTAAGTGTATGTGGAACATTTTCAGTGAACATTCACTCATGTGTCCCCAAGTGCCCTATGTGATTGGACAGTTTGGGATCTAATCTGTGATTTTAGAACATAAAAGCCTTTCCCTTTCTTCATGACTTACTAGCACCTTGCAGCCATTGCATTCACCAGTCATTAGGCCCATAACAGGCTCGTTTTAATTTGGTTTAATTTGATTTGAGTATCAGGTGCTATGATCTGGGGATGACTTGAGGCCAAAGCAGTTATGTGTGTTGAATACATATTCAGTGTGGATTGATAAAATCGAGTTATTCCCTTAATGGTGGGCAAGCCTGTGCAAGATCACACGGTTGCAGCTTTATTGTTTCTCGAGAACAGACGTCACATGGCAAAAAAGACATAAATGGATGTTGACAGCCTATTATTTCAGTGCAGGCGTGCCACCAACAAAGGAGAGTGGACGTGCATGTGTTATTCTGGGCCTCGCTGTTATTTCAACAGCGTTTTTAATAAAAACGTACATGCATGCACTTGTGAAAACACATAGAAAACGATCAAACATCAAAATAATACCCTGGTGTAAAAACTTAATTGCGTTTTAAATGGGATTTCAGATTTTGTTTCAGGCCACTTTGATCCGTCTCCATTAAGACAAGAGAAAATGAAAACGGTTTGAAAGGTCCCCCCCTCATCGCATTTCATTGTGTCCACACTGTTTTTCTTGCCACCTCTGTTTTTTTAGACTGCCTCTGTGACCATTAGTGCAACTCCCCCACAGTCTACAGACAATTCCGCTCTCCTGTTTCTTTATTCCAAAACTGGCATTATGTTTTCCAGGAAATGGTGGTCATCAGACTGTAGTATCACATTGTTCTTTTCCACCCCATCTCCTCACCTTGTAAGTCATATCAACTGGGGAACCTTCATGGTGATATCTATTAGATACATTTTTAACCCTATTTACCTTTTACTTTTAATTCATGCAATGTGTAACCCCAATCATTTGAGCTTCCAATGTATTCTAATGTTATTCAGACTGCGATCATGCATCATTCAATCTAGTGATGAATCATAGTGGATACAAGTACGAGATGGCTTACTCAGGTTTTGATAACAGGATTTTTATTATATTAACAATTTAATTGAAAGTGGTTTGTCTTCTTCATTTCATTCTCTGCACCAACATTTTCTCAAATCCTTTCATGTTCCCTCTCGAAATGCGGGGCAGCCACTGTGTCACACTAATGACAATAATTTTGGGCCAGCGAGCCACATTTCAATTACTTATTGTGGAGTATTTGTCTATGATATCAATCAGACACTTTCACTGGGGCCTGTCCGCTCTCATAATCACATGGTATCAATCAAACTCAGCTTTGCAGTGGTCAAACGTTAATCAAGGGAATTCAAGAGCTAAGGAGGCGCGTGCGCCCATCAAGCCACTCAATGCACTAACATGCTGATCATTCCTCTGAAAGCAGACCAGGGGCAGTATTCTGCTGTAGCAAAACGGCTGCTTTTATACTGACATTTGTCAAGCAAATTTTAAGCAAACCTTTGCAATGTTGCAAGAAAACTAACGCAAATAAGACACGTTTCCTTCAACTGGTTTGAAGTGAATACATTAGGCTACAGCAGAGCTTGATCAGACTGGCTGTAATCCACCAGTAAACAGAAAAGAAGAAGTACAGGTTGTGAACCGTAAAACAAAAAAATGAAACCCGTCTACGAGAGAAAAATGGAGAGGTCTCCAGGAATTAGTTTCAATTGGGCAAGTTTTAGTTATGTCATGTCAGCTAGTATTGGCCATGTTTAATGCTGCTCGGAGTCAAAGACTAGCATTCAGACGTTATGGGAATAAGCAAGAAGACGCCGGCAGCAGAAGAACAGCTGATCAGTCAGGTGAGTTAGATGTTCACTGCGTCAGAATTCATTTGCCAACCGCGTTTCCATATTCAGTTAGCGTATCAACTCTTTTTATGACGAATGCAAAAACCACGTCAGGAGAGCTAAAAACTATTTTCTCAATTCAGGAAGATGTATTAAATGTTGCTAGAGCCTTTCTAATGCAATACTTCAAAATGTGCATAAAGATAAGTGAATTGAAACGTGGACAGTGACTGCCACATATAATATAGCAATATAGCAAACAAATACGGGTTTGCTCTAAGCTAGAGTGCCCAGCTGTTAGGGACATAGCTTTTTCCTTAAATTGTTTTTATGTCTTCAGTATGAACAACTATTTAATAATCTCTAGTTTGCCTTATTTTCTAAAGTTTAGTAAATAAACTAAATTAACTACCATACAGTACTAGTCCTGGTAATACAACATTTTAGTTTTTTAGTCATGTTTTTTATGGTGTAAAAATACGAATATACACTGTGGTATTCACACAGGCAGCACATTTCCTCTTCAGCCGTGTTCCATGCTGTCCTGAACACCTACATACACCATATGGTAACACAAGTCGATACAGTTGGGCCCTGTGGACAAGAGAGCTGAAGCTACCGGTCCCCCTCTGTGTCTGCCACCACCCCCTCCTCCTCCATCTTCAGCACCACAGGCAGAGGAAGACCTTTCCTTTCCCAGCTCGCTCATGTAAACCAGAACCTCACCTCTCTGTGTGGGAGCGCATCGTATCATTGCTCTTATTCATGTTGACTTTATAGCCATATGAAGTGGTTGAGTATCATCGAAACGGAATACTTTCGTTGTTAAGTTTCTATGCACCAAGCTCAGCCAAATCAATATGGAAGCAGTCGCTAGGGTGGGATACAATGAGTGAAGAGGTAGTTTGTCTTGTAGTCGTTTGAAATCAATGCCCCTTTCTCGGTCGGTCTGACCGACTTCTGTTCCTGAGTTTGCGAGTGTGTGAGCAGTTTGTGACTGCGTTAATATCCGCTCATGTCTTCATACGTATTCCTGTCGGGAGGCAGCGGTGTGCAATGCTGCGAGTGTGTAAATGTTTGTGTATGCATCTGCTCTCCATAATGCTGACAGTGAGGACCCACAGCACGCACACACACACACACACGCGCACAAAGTCATCTCCTGCATTGTTTTCCTGTCAAGCGAGTCACTCCTTACCCTGGGTATTCATCATATCAACACAAGGCGTGCAGATCGATCAGAAGGGCCAAATGGATGTGATATCTATTGTATTTATTCATGCCATTACTGTCTAGACATCAGACCCGAGGACACGAATGCAATGGCTGAATGTTAACCAGAGCCAAGTGCGTGAGGATGTTGTCGATGCAGAGCAGCGTTTATCCACAGTGTGAATAGGAAACCTTGTAAACACCTGTCAGAAACAGGGTATTTCCTGCTATATTAGCAAAAGATGGCTATGATTGAATCATTATGTGATCTATGTTACAACCACATATTTCAAACCACGCCCACATGGTGGGGCTTGGATTGCGACAATGGGGCTACAGTTGAATAGTCGTTTTTGCTTAGGACGCTTCCTAGTTGAGTGAAATGATCAAGGAGTATCTAAGTAGCAGCCATGATAAGAGCTGGTCGAATTCTGTAAGTGGAAAGGAAAGGTGCTTGCACCACGAAAAAAGGCATCAACCAATCAGGTTGTGCAGGACGGACCTTTGGCTAAAAGGAAAGTCAATGAAAAAGCTTACAGTAGCTTCAGGCTATACAGCAGTTTACACCAGAAAGACACTGCTGATTCTGTTAGCATTGAGTTTGTCAAGGTAGCCTACTTATGCGTTATACAGTTGATAAAAACAAAGCTGTCTGCTGTTGTGTAAGTGCAGTTGGATCACCTTATAAATTCCCCTTCACATCTGTCCTTGACCTCATGACACTTTGTATCGAGGTCAAGGAAAAATGCTTCGGAAAACACATGGGACAAATTTTTTTGGCTACTTTTCGCCCGCAGTCCTGGTCCCGGGGAAGATTAGTGAGGTCACGGGGCATCAAAGGAACCAATAACAAGATGAATCCAAGCAATTCACTTCCTGCTTTTTGACTGAATAAGGCCGTCTGCGTTGACCCCGTAATGGAGAATTGCCCAGAATGTAATTAAGGACATGAATGTCCTTCGGGACACTACTCCTTGAATTCTCCGCCGAAAGAAATTGTTTTAATTTCCTATCAAGCCTGGGTCAGAAGTTATCTGAAGCATAGTGGGAGCCTGATTAAACATGGCTAGCCAGATGTAATCACTTTGTTTTTTCTTTGCCCCTGTCCGCTGGGCCTGTTTGGTAGTGTTCACGAGGTGTGACGTGCACCTGAGGAGTTCTTGACGACACGGGGCTGATTTGCAGTGATAAGCGAGGTGAACGGGGAAAGGGAGAGAGACATTTTTCACTGTCACTTTGCTTTTTGGGCTTCATATTTCACTTCCTCATCGTGTCCCGGGAACCAAGACCGCCCCTTCCCCCGGCTCCTTCGACCCATCCATTACACCTTTAATCACTTCTCACTCTTTGTTTTTTTTCTCCCCCTCTCTCTAACTTTTTTTCCGCCCCCCCGGCCATCTTCTTTGAATTTGCCCGATCATTATCGTTGTGAATTAGACAGGTGGGCTGAGATGGCAGCCTGGAGAATTGTTAACATTGGCAGCTCTGAATGGTGGTGGCTTTAATGGGTCTGTTCCCTTGAATTTGGAGATGAGGGTCATTCTGGGGTGACTCGGCTTGGAAGAAGGGACGTCATTAACATATGAAGATGAGAACTGCACTTCATCACAAGGCTGGACAGTGCGAGTTGTTCACACATTCATCATTTGATTCCATCAGCACAGTACACCTCTAGTAATCAATGGCAGCACTTATCCATCTTTTTTTTTAAATTAGCCCCTTCGCAGTTCTTTAACTGCAACCCTTGTATTGATGACCGCTGCTGATTTTTACATTAGCTTAAGTGAAAGTTCACATTAGATCCAAAGCTACAAAAGCGAGCAAATCGCAAGGGACCATCCCCTTACTGTTGCCCTCGCCACCTCTCTGTATGGGTCATGCTTTGATAGAGCTTAGCAAAATTGGCCTAAAGTAAAAGGACTGGTAGGTGATAATGAGCCACAGCGCTGAGGCTCAACATGTTGGCAAACAATAAGGCAGGAGGAGAGTTCAGAGCAGGTCTCAACACAAGCAGCAATGTGCACATGCACTCTGCAGAACCTCCACCCACACACTCGTGAGGCACATGCACACTGTGTCCGTCTTTTGTCCATTTCTCTGATGAACTAAAACCTGCAGCAATTATGAATGACCCCTCTGCAATCAAACAGGAGGTCTCCAGTGTGGCTCTCTCTTTGAACATCCAACACTACAAAGACAAGGTCTGGTGGACACAGAGAGAGACAGGAGGACAGGGATCAAGACCATGATTTTCCCCATCCTTGAACAAGCGCCTCGAGTGGCCTTAAGACACAACAATGGTAATCATTCCTTAGTTTCAAAGAATGGATATTGTTTGGAAAATGAATGCAACGCAGTTGTTGTTTACAAATGTACATTTTAGGAGACGAGGTACGACTGACGCGCTAATTGCGGACCGTCACAATCCTTCACCTGCATTCCTTTCCTGCCCCCTCCCCCGTGACCAAATGAATAAGTGAGAGAGAAAAGAATGAAGCGGAGAGAGGAAGAGAGAAGGGAGGATGGATTGAGAGAAAACACGCTTGGCCGAGCATGAAATCACACGTGTGCAGCCCTGCACCGGCTGACATGAGAGATGAGCAATTGAGTGTGGTGTTTCGACATCCAACCGAGGATCCGAACCATCACCATCACTGTGGCCACAGAGCACCAAGATTATAGAGCAGGCCAGAGGTGAGGAGGTGCAAATACACCTAAAGCATGGCCGATGTTGTCCAAGAGTTCAACATGGCAGTTTTCATCCATTTGAAGTATTGAAGCCAGTTGAGTACAGTTGCTTTTAAAAGCTATTTCACTGAACAAGCTACCCAAATGAATGTCCCCAGACTGACTTGACACATATCCATTGAAGCATATATCTATAGACACAATCTTTACCAAAGGTAGTTTGCAGTGCATGCATGGATCTCTGTCACACTACGCATCACATCGTAAGGAAAATATGCATACTATTTCACATCCTATTTCTGCCATGGTATGGGAAAGTGAATGCAAACAACATGCAACAATCCATCACAAGCCCAGTGGCAGGTGGTGATGCTCCTGCACCACATGTCATGAGTAATTGGCATCCCTTCAAAGTGACGTAAGAGAGCATGGGTGTCATGTGTTCGACGCGTCTCTTCCTGCTGTTCAGAGCGAGGAGCCGAAGAGCTCGTCAGCGCACAAGATAAATACATCGCACTTGTTATAACAGCTTCACTCTCTAATGCCGTTTTCTCTTCTTGGTCTCTTATTCATCACTGCCAGTCTTTCTCTTGCTCAGCCTCAATCTGCTTCCTCTTTGTACCATCACTGCTGCCCTCCCTCTCTTTTGCTCTCAGCCTGTCCTTTTGTTAGTTTTTTTCCAAGCAGAGGTCTGAGGCCAGCTGTTGCTGTCTGATTTGAGCTGTTTCAAGCGTTCTCACAACAAGGAGAGGTAGCAATGGTCCTGGCAGGGCGTGTGTGCACTAACAGCTGAGGGATGTGGTTCACAGAGCACAGGGTAAGGACATGTTGGCCCACAGAAAATCTAAAGTGTGAATAGAAAATTCAGGCTGGAATAAAAACGGCCCAGTCGATTTCCTTTTGGTGAGAGTGAGTATGTTCTCTTTGTCCAAATCAATTTCAAGAAACGGGTTCGGTGGGCTAATCTCCACAGCACTGTCAGCACTGCGGAAAGGCCTGGCTTCACAAATAATATAAGAAGTATATAAGAAGTGGATGTAGTCACTGTAGCGTCACCCATAGGTTTGTGGATTATTGTTTTGAAGGCTCGAGTTCAGCATCTTAGCTGTTGATATAGATAGATAGATAGATAGATAGATAGATAGATAGATAGATAGATAGATAGATAGATAGATAGATAGATATTTTAGGAGAACAAATATTACAATTTACTTTCATGATGTGGAAACTCACTGTGAAAGTTCTAAGAAAAAAAACATGGACAACTCCTAGACTTGGACAAAGCCGTAGTAGTAACAAGGTAGCCCCCAAAGCATACAGTGCTATTTCACTCTAAATGGGACAATGGTTTATTGAAGAAGACTTGAAATAAGCAATTAAGACCATAAACTCATGTTCACTGAGGTAATGAATCAAACAAGAAAAAAAAAAAAATCGTATCTACTTCTATACAATCAGACTTCTTTTTGCAACCAGAGGAGTCGCCCCCTAATGGCCATTAGAAAGAATGCAAGTTTAGTTTTCAGAACTGGTGCCTTTGCAAAATAGATTAAATAGATTAAGATAATATTAATATTAATATATTAATATTAATATTAATAATATATATAATAATATAAATTATATTATTATTATATTATATTGTTTATATATAAACAATATATTTATAAATATATAAAGTTGTTTCCTGTTTTTCAACTTAAAGTGTAGCGACACCAAACTCAATCTCAAACTTTCTGGACCAACAAAGGGAAAGTTTTCTAGCCCAAGACACCGCACCTGAAACAGATAAGTCCATAAACAATGACTCCCCTGACACAAACCCGGCAGGCAGCAAGATGGATAAGGCGAGTAGTTCCAAGAAGAACTTTAATTTTCTCCTTTAGATCAGTTCGGGCATTCCTGACAGATCTTTTCTAATTTCTCAACCTTGTCTGCCTAAATACCCACCCACTTGCTCACAGGGACGGAGGGCCCGGCAGTGGAGGGGGGGGGGGGGGGGGGGGGGTAGCTCAATGCTAACACACCTTTTCATTATTCATGGAGGCTAATGGAGGTTTGGATAGCAGGCACCGGCAGACACACCCAGGAAAAAAATGGGGCTGAGAGCAGGACGAGTGTTTTGTCTCACCTCTGTTTTCTCCCCTGCCCTCTCTCTCTCTCTCTCTCTCTCTCTCTCTCTCTCTGTGTGTCTGCTTCCTCCCCTCTCGGAGTCTGTCTGTGTTGCTGACGCAGGGCTTTAACCGGGTTTCAATGAGTAAGATCTCTCTGGCTGCTGCCTGAGTAATGGGACACTGAGAGCGCGTGGAATAAATAAAGGGGGGCCACCGGAACAGCCCTTCTCACCCAAACTCATCCCCCGCCTCACCCGCTCCTTTCTCCTCTCATTGCGATTCTGGCAGGTTGCAAAAATAATTCCTGTAAAATAGACTTTTCTCCCCCAGAGGACAATCTCTCTTTCAAGATCCATCTGCCATTTGCAAAGATTAAAGTTTTTATTTTCACTTTATAAGTCCCTCCACTCAAACTCGATCTTGAACTCTGTGCCCGGGTTCCTCCAGGACGAGTGCTGACTGCTCTCTATCCATTCCTTACATCAGGTGGAAGAAAGAACAAATCTGACTAAGCAGATACTTTCTCTGCATGAATTATTCAGTGCTGTGGAGAATGCTCTGATTCGCAGTCATAATGGGAGGTCCTGAAGTGGCGCGCCATCCCGCACCCCCTCATATATATTTCAGACCCTGGCAGAGGCTCTGTCATGCAAGAAGTAGAAAGCCTGCCACTGTGGGGAAAATGATGGTTTTGGGTACAAACCCCGCTGCTCATATCTTGCCTCCCCTTGGCTGGAAAGTCAACTTACTGTTGCTCTGCGCCACTCAGCATGTTTACTTTCATAAATATCAGCACCAACACAACACACAAAATGAAAACGATCCTAAGTGGAAGAAAGCCCAATTTTTAAATATAGAAGAGGAGATCTGCTGCATTAGTTAGGGTGTTCAAAATGGCATTATTCCCATCTGCTCTCATTAGATTAGACATGTCACCACTTCCGAGAATAAAGCAAATGTGACAAGTAAAAATAAATGATGCCATTTCCCACAGATACTTTTAAGGAAGTAACTGTGCACCATCATTCCAGCTTGCCACTACTATTGGCAGAGTGATACATCAGATCACAGAGCCTTTGGATATCTCCTCTTTTCCAACCACACTCAAATACTCTTGTTTTGCAGCCTATTAAATTGGCCCGTTTAGTGTTTTCCCCTCTTCTCTTTCATTGCGACCAGAAACAGGATAGTCGGTCACAGAGCGGCTCGGGCTCTGATGAGGCCTATCCGACTCGGAGAACACGGTGTTGTGTCTGTCTTCCTACGGCGCAATGCTGCTCGCTGACTCTCTGGCTCGGATAATTGCTGTCTGGATCCTCCCGACTCAGCAGATTCCTCCCGAGTCATAATGAGGAAAAAAGTTGTTGTGTGCACACGTGTGTCTGCGTGTGATTGAGGTGTAGGCAAGTTGGGTGTATAGTAGGCATGAGCAGAGAGACATAAACAGCAGCAGGGAGCACCAGAGCTAATCAAAGGATCCCTGTGGACTCCACCAAGGCAAAGGAAGCACAACGCTGCACTGTTATTGAGCTGATTATCTGCTAGACAGCAGGAGCAATGCTGCCTTGGTTAACCGGGTGGATTTTAACTGACGCGGAGTTTGGTTAACCTGCAATACAAAGGGAATTTCAAAATGCTCCTGTCATACACAGCAAGCAAACAATGGAGTTTACTCTAATTTAGCTTCACGTCAGTCTGAAATAGCTGCCTAGTTACCATTATTACTATGAATTATCTATCGCAGATACTAAACAAAGTCATCTCATTGGAAGAAGAATAAAAAGCATGTCGATTTTTAAGACATTTCACGTTCATTGCTACGCATTTTATCATTTGTCATTTAACGCCCCATTCTCATTCCCAACTTGTCACATATGGACACACAGTCAGTCTTAAACACGCGGTTAAGTTTGTGAATTCAAACTAATTTACTTGGTTATGTTGACACAACAAAACTACTCTATTCGTTTTAAGAGAAGATCAATGTTCTTGTTTGGGGTTACGCAAATTAAGTTTTGCACTCAAGTACATAGAAATAAGTCAGCCGTTGACTTTAAATAAATCATCTATTGACTCGCTCTTAATCCAAAGTCACCTGACTAACGGTGCTCTGAGCGTCTAGTATTGATTTGGCATAAAATTATACACGAAAAGCAAAAAATGAATGGTGATAAAACGCAAAATGACGAAAGGAATTGGCATGTTATTCATATTCTTTGTGTTGATAAGCTAGATAACAAAAACAAAATTCAAATGAATTTGAATTGTTAAATTCAATCAGATTACTTTTGCCAAAAGAAATGTTGTAAACAACTGGTAGGCTGGCAAGGATTTAAACTTTTGTTAGAAAGACCAAAAACAATGAAGTGTTAAGTATCATGCAAATGAAATCTGCAATATTATGGCTGAAGACCTTGAATGAGGAAGCTCAACAGAGTCAGAACAAAGATGCATAATAAGTATGCTTAGTCATATTACATTTTTGCAGTTTCTATTTAAGCAGCATGGAGGGATGTTTTCACTTGAAATCTTAGGAACCGATAAAGCTCCTGCTGCAAATGTTACAGAGAGGCGCCACAGGCAAAACCAGAACGTAAATTCACTGTAACACAACCTTGCCTGGTCCCCACCTTCTTCCTAATTTACCCCGTCTCTAAACTCTCGTCCTCGCCAGTCCTCTCATTCCTGTGTTTCCATTAGTCCAAAGCCTTATATGGGCTTGGCTAATGGGGGCCTGATTAATGGTGAGGGTTCAGCTCAAAGCCATTAGCTTCCCGACTCCCTCAGGACAGAGTTGAAGGATGGAGAGAAGGGTAAAGAAGGGGAAGTAGAAAGGCAGAAGGAGGGAAGTTTAGGGTGGGGCCCGGGATACACCAGGCATGAGGCCAACAGAGGGAGAGAGACAGCGGGGGTGGGGGGATGGAGACATTGAACAGTCACCATGGCGGAATCTATCAGGTATCATCTTATGTCTAACAGGCACAGAGATGTAGAAGGAGCCTCCTGGCCTCACAAGAACCACTAATTCCTCTGCCAAAAAAAATTCCACTTCCAATCCTCTCCAGCTTAATATGAGATGATTTGGAAAATTCTAAATGAAAGCGACGTTAAACATGCATAGTACTTAAGACAGTGCTTTCATAGTCCAACTGCTCTCAGACGTCACAGCCGTATTAGAATCATTGGAATTATCTTTTGAAATACTGCAGCAACAATTCGGGAGCCGCAAGTCAGCAACACTGAAAGAACATATCTGCAGTTGTTGTGTATCGACACATTAATTAATGACGACTAACGCTTGCCGTAACAGATGCCTCTCCAGCTTCTGCAGATGGTCCCATGAGATAGTCGTTTTTTTCAACATCGCTCTTCCCCGTTACGAGATCCGTCAGTTAACGAGCGCGGCGGAGGGATTCATGCCTCCGGGCTGCGCCCCACCCAGGGCACACTGAGCCCTCCTGCCGTGTTACAAGACCGTCCACGGGACACACAAAGGCTGTTAAAGTGATCCGTCACAGGACCAAAGGAGCGCGGCTCAGAAACATGCAACTGCTACAAAAGGCAAGCACAGGGGGGTCGATTGGAACAGAGCAGATGTAGAGGAAATGGAAGCAGGGAGGCCACCAGAGAGAGATTTCAAATATAATGCGTTATATCACATATTACAATTCTGTAAATTAGGCTTCAAATGGTGACATCATTTCCAAACCGGCTGAGTCCCTTTCATCACTGCTCACTTTGTGCTGTACTGAAAGGTCTGCATTCCTCCTGGGTGGTTAGGAGAGTTGAGGAAAGTGAGATACATTTCTTTCTTGAATGATAATTATTTTGTTGTGTGTAAATTACTCAACTTTTCTTGTCCATAACACATTCTTTGAAAGCCATGGTCATTTCATTTGCTATATCAGTCTGAAGATTATGAGACGCGGGACTCGGAGAGACGGCAGAGACTGGAGAAGACTGCTGCTCGTCCCCTCTTGTCCACTGTAATCACTCCTGGGTGACAGCGGTAGCAGCCGTACTGATTGGAGTGTCACTCTCCACGACAGGAAGGGCGACGGCATTGATTGAGGGGCTGTTACAGTGTAAACTTACATCGCATCACCCATCATACACCGGGATCCGCTATCGACAATACATGCGATACGAACAGCCCTCCCCGTCTCCGGAGGTGTTGGACAGAGCAGGGACTGATCAGGACATGCTTGTCCACACTTGGGAGGGAGTCAACAGGATCCTCTCTTCCTGGCAGTGAGTGCGCATTGTAGCGATACTAGTTGGTTTTTTTCCACAGTTACCCTGTGTCTGTACTGTGATAATTCATGCTTTGGAACAGAGTGTGGTGCACCTGCAAAAATGATCATGAAAGCCATTCAGCAGAAAGGGAGACAGACGAGATCCTGCTGATGAGAAAAGAAGGGTATGAGTGAGCCAAAGAGAGGCTGGGAATAAAAAGGGTTGGATGGGAAAATAAGAAGGATATAAACTGATATGTAACAGATTATAACAGCTGGCGTAGCAGGCACTGCACGGTTAATATTTTTATCTGAGGGAGGCACGAGCCCACCGCCATAATGGAGTTTAGAGACCTCTGCAGGAAGTAGGATGAATGTGAGCCGAGGGCGGGGACAATCCATCAATTCATTTTGTTCATTTGCACAACAGATCCCATTTCATTTCGCTGTAAATCATCAAAACAAAAAAGGAGAGGACGTGTCCACATGATGCAAAGTGACAAATGGAGAAAAAAAGAAAAGAAGCTACTGCATGGCTGGGGAAACTTTTGGGAAATCATTCAGATTAAACTAAACAGGAAGCAGTGAAGCACTATAGGCCGGTGGAGACGGATTATGTTAATACAAAACAATCAAGGACAATTAAACGGCAGGGAAAACCGTTTTAAAAACTATTGCATATGATGATAAGAGTCAACTCTGTCTGTTAGTGTAATTATATAAAAAGAAATAAACAGGAATATAAAAGAGATCCACGTAGTTTGTTGGTTTCGTTGCTGATCACTGAAATGAGCTACATTAACCTACCTTAGAGAACTTGTGAAGTAAGTACACGGACATAACAGTGCAAGACCAAAAAGTATTGCTGAGACAAGAACATGTACACTTGGCTTCTATCATTTCTTCTTTCACTCTTCATGTCTTCATAGACGCTGGCTCTCTGCCCCCGGTAAATCTTGCTGTCTGATCCAGATTAATTGGCTCGCCTCTTGCCTAATAACACCTGGTGAACTGTGCGTCTGACATTTGTGCGGACTGACAGCTTTGCTCATTCCTCTCCCTGACCTTTCCTCATATGCAATATTCCCCTCGGCGTAGGTCCGTCTTCCCTTCCAACCAACATGTCTACGGGTTCATTATCTCGTGCAGGCTCCGAGGGCCGTGGAAAGCAACCGCAGCTGATGAGAGGCGAGTCATCGAGCTTCACAGAGAGGTTGAATGTCAGGGCTCTATACGCTCTCTAAAGCAGCTCCGTGTCTGCAGGTAAAATGCTTCTCTGATTATGTCAGGATGAACACAGCCCAGTACACATTTAATCAATAAACAGATGATGATATGACACCCTGAACCAATGTTTAAAACCTGCGCTCCAACTAGACTCAATGTTTTCCTCCTCAGCTAAATGAATAACACTTAGTGTCTCTGCCACTGTATTTCAGACTACATTCGTTTGACGGCATGACTCTGCTTTTTCTCAAAGGACAAACAGAGATCTGCACAGAGATAATGTTTTTGGTAATTTGGAGCAATTGCTTGTTTGGAATGAGCTTCAACAGAGGTTTTAATTGCGCTATCTAAGAGTTCAGGCATTTACCAACCTGAATAGTGAGCCCGAGGGGGGAGAGGCATTGACAGAAAATAGCCTTTCAGCGGTTAAGGGGGCATAATCAATTCTCTAACCAAAAGGCCCTTTCAGTTGTATAAATAGAGTGCATTGTACTGACCAACAGTTTTTCTGTTAATCACCATTATCACTGTAAGAAAATACCACAAGCAAGGACGAAGTGAAGCGAAGGTCTTTTACTGTGAAGCAGTAAAAGCAGATTATGCTGAGTATGCGGTAAGGAGCATGCTTCGTTTACATACTCGATATGCTATGGAACAGATAGAGCCGGTAAACAGAACAATGGATCTATCTAAAGTGCAGAAACTGCAACACACACATTTGAGTTTGGGAGGAGATATTTCTACATAGAAACCTGTGGAGCTAACATTAGCAGCGTATGTTAGCACATCATGAACAAACGTTAGTATCTTTAGGCTACTGAATGTATACACATACATGCTGCTTTTTGCTTTGTAACAGTGAATGTTTTACTATGTCTCTTGTTTGCACTATACTATATGCTGCTGTAATCCAGTAAATGTCCCCACTGCGGGACTAATAAAGGATTATTTTATCGGGCATTACAGGAACAGTCTTTTTCCTTTATTTCATTGTCTTGGGTCTCGATCACCAGGTGATGTGGTGGTTCACGTTTACACTGATCCGTAGGCTTCAGCCTTTATCTTTATCTATTAAACCCGTTTAGTCTGCTGAATAAGTTTGACATCCTGGATAAATCCTTCAAACATATTGTAGACCCTCACAGTTCGGGACAGTGTGGGTGGGCTCCATGGTAGCTCTGACAGATTGACGGACTAGCAACAGGGGGCGGGACTTAGCAGAGTCATATCTCTTGTCTAGATGCGTTTCTATATCTGTACTGCTTCCTTTTACCTGTTCTCTGTACCACTTAAGCCCCTTTCAGGAGACAGCTAAGTCAATATATAGTGTAATTATGTGTATTTTAATGTAATCTGTGGCTCACTGCTGAGGACATATTGAGCAGTGTCTCTCAAAAACACACTTCAGTTAGCCCTCGTTGGCGACTGAGCGAGAATGTCCATTTCAAGAGTCAGTGTGTGATTGAACCGGTAGGCTGCTATGTTCCACCATGAAAGACTGGGGTCTTTTAGTATGAGTAATGTTTGCTGTAATTTACCATTTTGTACTTCACAGGGACTTTCCTTCAAGGGATAAAACACAGCATAATAAAAAAGAGACTTACACCTTGCTGGCACTTTATCTCAAGTCTTGTTTACCGACAGAAACTAAGCTGTACTGACACAACTTTATACCAAAGAAAATACTGACAGCCAGGTCCTCGTGGTTGTATGTTTCATATTACGTTAAGTCAAATGGAACTTTTCTGTCACGTGAATCATGAAAAAAAAGAGTAAAACTTATCCGTTAAAATATATGAAGTATTTCAACAGCAATAATAAATGTTCTCTGCAGCTAGAAGCATAAAGCTGCCTTTTCTTTTTACTCTGAGGACCAGAGTTTGTCAGAGAACAAAAAGAGAGAGAGAGAAATGGCATTCTGATTAGGACAATAAAATCATTTTAAAAAGTTAAACGCATGTAATGAAATTTTAATTTAATAAAGTAAAGTAAAATGAGAAATGAGGAGCAATAAAACATATTACTTTAGGGGCTTCTTTGAATCTGCCTTTACTGCACAGTCAATCGCTTCCCTGTTTCTTTTTATATCATGCTGTAAAAAAGAGGAACGACAGCTCACCAGCTCAAAATACCAATACTGACCAATTAAGCTTTTTGAAATACATTAAGCCAATCCGCCCAGTTTTAGAAGGAGCTTACTCTGCTCTGATGGTTATCATGCATACAAAGAGTGAGCATACACTACACACTGCATCATCCTGTGCTGTTTTATTCAGGCCAGTCTCGCATGTGCATTTAGATTCTAAAGGAAACTAAATTACTGTTGCTGTGTCTGAGTCTGGCAGAGACTGTGTTTGCCTGAGGGCCTCTAACACGGAGCCTCTGACTGTTTGTCTGCAGCTCGTTGTGTCTGCTGTGACTATATTCTACGTATACAGGTTTGTGTGAGAAAGTGTATTAAGCAAGTGGGTTAATTCTCAACATTTTTTGTTTTGGATATTTTCAGGAATTTGTTGACCACAAGTGAGTCCAGACCAGCGTCTCCAGGAATTTGGTTAATACACATCATTTAGATCGTGGTCACCATATAGAGAGATTTACGTCGTGCCTCAGACCTACGTACCTTTTTAAAATATGATAATGATATCAACGTGAACAACATTACAATATACATGTAATTACTTAAATAATGCTGGCATTGACTTCCCCTAAATGTCATTTACTATGAATGTGTAGTGTTCGGTGGATCATATATGAGACAAGCTGCATTTACCAGATTACCCGACTCAAACTTTCTAGGTTTATGTTTAGAAATGTGACAAGAAGTGCAACAAATAAATGTTTCATATCTCTAGAGTTCATGCCGGTGATGCAGATACTGGGATGTCGGATCCAAACTACAATACAATATAAGCTATGGCAGTGGCGCTGAAAGCACATTTTTAATATGATAACAAGACAATAAGAAAAAAAATCCTCATACTATTCGGGTTAAAGTCATGTCATGCACTTAACTCTACAGTCATGTAATCACACAATGCTGTGGGGACCTAGCATAATAAGACATGATATGATCTTCAGTTCGTGGCACATGCAGCTGAACATCACAACATCGCTAACCTAAGCAATGAACCTGGTCGATACTTTACAAATGCACAAGGTACAACAATCCTGCCATGGCAGCCTGCATAATGACAACGATTCCACATAATGGCTTCACAATTATCTCCAAGGGTCACAGATCGCTGTGAAAGAGCAGGAACACATTAAAGAGAAGCACATTGAAGTGCTTGTAGCTTGCAGTTAGCCAGGGGAGAGAGACTAGCTTCAAACAAATTAATTATTTAGCCGAGAATGGCTACGGAGGGGGGCACAGTAGGGGATAGGAATCATTGGAAAGCAAACACAGAGCTGGAAGGGTATTAGAGGATAGGCAGAGCAATTAGACGATGCTAAGAATACAGAGCTTATAGCTTGCACCGATGGAAGGGCGGTGGGTGTTCAATACCATGTGCCAAACAAATAAGATACTGAGTTGTACACCATGCACATGTTCCGGAGACATACCTTATTAGAGCAAAGCACAACTTCAACACCCACTATAAACTTTGTAAAGGAGGATGGTTGGTGGCGGTGAGAGCTAGTGGAAACCAAAACCACCCCATGTGGCTGTATATCTACCCTGCAGGTGTGACAACGTAGGACGCAGCCCTCACACACAAATTCCCATGTCCGACTGAATGATTTTGACTTCTCTGAGATTGAGGCAGGTACCGAAAGAGAGTCATGAATCTCCAGGTTACAGAAATGTGTTGCAGCATATGCAGTGGCCTAAAAATGGCACGAGAGGGGGGGGAAATAAATGAGGGATGTGGCAGGGGGCTTGTGAGAAGGATGCCTAAACCTCAAAGACATGACTCCTCATTCCGCTTTTTACCTTAGTACCATCAGTGTAAACTATTGTGCACTAGATGAAAATCTGCAGATTTAATAGGCTGCAAATGGCACTCAACCAATGCCTTACTGCCACCAGAGACCCAGTAGCTTCTTCTGGGCTTACATCAAGAGATGCATGGTGTTGAGGAGCTGTCACAGAAAAGAAATGGTGGACTCTAGCTAGTTTGAGTCCGTGGGGAGGTAGTACGTACAGTAGTAATTCATTTTATCCCCTTACAACCACAGGAGTCATTTCACAAGTGCCCTAGTTAACTTCAGACACGTTTCTCAAGGGGAAGCTCTCAGACAGGCAGAGGGGGATTTCAGCTTAACTCACCATAATCTTATTGGGAATTCTCCTCTTTCCTATACCCCCAATTCATCACTGAGGTCATCAGAGGCTGAAGATGTTTGTTGAGTATACCATGAGATGGGGGATTTACAGTAGCATCACATCAATAGATTGAGTTAGCAGTGAAAAGGACCATGTCACATGGGGGGGTTATTGTCATTGTAAAAACTAGGTATAAACCTGCAATATGGCTGCACATGGTATGGTCGATGTGCTAATGTGTTAATCTGAGACATTTCTCTTATGTTATTTTAATGGGATTTGCAATCTTCACTGCAGAGTTTATCCGCCATACATTCAGATTCCGATTCAAAAAAAAGAAATAACAACATTTGGGTATTCCATTACTGGGAAGTGAAAATTGGGGTCAGACAGAGAAAAATAGACAGAGCCCAGTTGACCTCATGTGTCTGCACCAGTGCATACCAAGTTCTTCCAGTAAGCCAGCTTGAATAAAGAAGGTTAGGGGCCCTGGGGCCCTGGACCCTGTAGAGGCACTGATCTGGGCTTTTAGTTCAGCCAGCTCTGCCGACATGCAGCCTGAGTGAAAGGGATAATCATGGAGCTTTGGATCTGCGGTACTCCGAAGACCCTGCATGATTCCCCGTCTGCCCAGGCAAGTCAAACCAATCCCGGGCATGTCACTGGCCTGAGTCGTCCTAATGGTAGAAAAATAAAAATAAAAATCTTGCCGACGAGTGATGAAGTCATTAAATGAAGCCGTGGGGGAAGGAGACTGAGGTGGGCCACTGTGAGAGTGTGGCACAGGCTTTGCAATTTGTATATGTGCATATCAGTGACAAGGGAACACGGGTAAGGTTGAACCCTGTAAGCCTGCTCTACTATGACAGACCACTGAATGCTTAATGCCGTTCCCAGGCAATGCTATACTATGGTCCTTTGTCATAAGCAAAATGCAAATATGTGAATAATCTGCTGGAGGATATTTTTCAATGTACAGCCTGGGTAGAAGCAGTGGTTGCGGCCCGAACAAAGTTTTGCCTTCGTACCTTGACAGAATGAAATACTGCATCACCACCACGAGTGAAACTCCCAGATACTTGGGAAACATTGTGCTGATGTAATTAGCACCGTCACAAAAAGAGTGTCTTCACACCTGTCATTGCAAAAACATTAAATCACTCTAATTACAGACACAGGAGATTCACTGAAAGTTACCTCAAGAAGTGTGACTTGTGGTCTGTGTCCTATTTTACAGGGCTTTTCAAAAGGTAACTGGCCATTCGGAAACTTGGCCTGACCAATCGCATTTTGGCAGGCTGCGATTCTTTCACCATCCAAAATAAACGGCCCCGGCTCACCACTGGAAGGCATAATCGCTGAGGCAGGCAGGAGTGTACCAGAGCAAGCACGGAGGGGGGACAGTGAGCCAAATCAATTGGGAACCATTTTTGTGCTCTGAAATGAACATTTAACAAATAGTACTGTGAAAAAAATAAAAAAATAAAATAAAACGCATTTGGAAAAGAGACAGGGAGTGTGTCTCTTTCCAGCGGTTTGCTACAAAGTTGACGCCTCGGATTTTGAAAGCTCAAGATGACAATATTTTATTTCATTTCCTGAACACACTGAAATGGTGGTTCTCTCTCATCATGAATGAGCTTTGATGGTGTGATGACGTAAATCTGTTCTTTTATTAACAGCGGAGAAGAAAACTAAATTAGATATTTTGCAGTGAGGTCGACGATGAGTGAATGAAAGTCTCAATCGAATAAGCTCCATTCTGAATTAGTCCCAAATCAGAACATCCAAACGGAACACAGAGATGATTACATGAACCGTATCAAATAAAGAATATTGTCATTTTTGGAATAAAAGTGGAATATTAGGTTGCATGTAAACACAGTCAATGTTCCACTTCTATGGACAACAATATCCATGCTCATACACGTCACAAAAGCAATATTCCTTCAAGGCCACTCAGCTGGAGGGAGTTGCCGTCTCCTCCTCGCCTCCTTTTTGCTCCCTGTATGTCATCGGACTTTGTAGGTGAAGAACTGCTCTCAGTCGTATGTGTGGTTGACAGCCGTGCTGTCAATGTCACCTCGCCCTGTGTGTGTATTGACACTTTAACACAAAATACCAGTCAACATCTAATAAAAAGCCTTTATGGACTGTCCCGTTTCCTATGTGTGTCCATGTGTGTGCATACACGACAACAAGGTGGGCAACTGAGTAAAAGGCCGAAATGTATTTTATGGTGAGCTGGTTTGAGAAGGACAGCACAACAACAGCGCCACAAAGTGCTACAAAGTTGCCAGGTTAAAAGAGAAAAGCTTCATATGGAGAGAACATCAAAATAAAAAAAGGTTGATTTCATTTCAGTGCAGAGGTTTTTATGTCCCCAAGACTATCTGACCTCCCTCACTCTCATTTCCATAAAAGGGCTGACGCAGCAACGCGTGAAAGCATTGAAATGAGCAGAAAAATATTAGCACGCTCAATATCCATTAGTCCAAATAGCCCTAGAGACCTGAAAAAGTGCTTATCTTTAAATAAGCTCAAAGAACTCAAGTAACTGTGACAGGCAATTTACTGATCATAATAATGCAAGTGTGAAACATGACACTGTAACTGTAATAGCTCTGTGACGTCTCCAACTGACAACTCTATTTATAATCCCATGCTGAGTTTGGAGGATGGCTATTTTCTGACCAGTGTTATGTTACTCTGAGAGCACAGAGATGTCAATAAGAATGGTTTGACTGGTGGGAGCCATTGATCCAAAGCAGGAAAGGAAACAAGAGAAAGACTCAGAAACAGAGAGGGGACGAGAGAGACGGAGAGAAAAAAAAAAGAAGGTAGGAACCAGACAAAAAGGTCAGAGATAGGGGCTGTCTCATTTAGAAATAAGTAACTCTGTCCCCCAATATTTCGGAATTTAAATGATTGATGGTATTGGCATTGATGGCGACAAGGGAACAAGAACAGCGATTTATTTATCTCTTATTGTGCCTAACCTCAGTGGATCATAACATAAATCTGCAGATGCTCCAGTTTAAAACAAGACCAAACTCTGATATGGATGTCAGTTTGTGAGCCATAAAAAGCCAACATGTGGCCTGCAACAGATTATGCAAGGCATACAATGTCCTAAATAAACACAAGAAATAATGGGCTAATTGGTCCAATAGTATGCAAGATTAGCCAGACAGACGGACAGACATGGATGCACACAAACCCACGAGGCAACGCATGATCTCCCCACAAGCGAACGCCTGGCGTTAAATCCTATTCTTACTCAAGCAAAAAGCACAATTGGTGGCTTGACCCAGGAATATATCTGCATTGTATCTGCTTGGGCTAACCTGGTGTGTATTGGCTGGTGCCACTGGTTTAATTAGCCCGTGTCATTTGAATGCTATGGCCTGCTCAGTAGTCCATCTGTCATCACAGCTTATTTAGCTCCACTAGTCATAGAAATATACTAGCTAGCAAACACTCTGTATGAACTGTATGAAGAAACTTTTGATGAATCATTCCCCTTGACCTGTGCTTTCTTTCTTTTTTAGGAAAAAAAGCCTCCATCCCCGATTAGCTTGCCAGTCCTCGTGATGACTGGTGCATTAGCCCACAGCAGATGGCACTGAAATTGAAGCTAACTGGCCAAATGTCTGGCTACAGAATCTTTGTGCATGTGTTTCAAGGAACCAATTGTTCTCAATTTAGAATCGATAGCCAGCCAATAATCATTTACACACACACACTTACTGGTTTTATTTAGCTGCAAAAAAGCATTGTAGTTCAGTTTGAAGGGTCCCTCACAAAGCAGGATGCATGTGTGTTTTTGCACAGCGAGTGATGGTCAGTCGTGTTGTTACTCAGCATTTTTTGAAGGACTGTGCAATCCTTTCATACAGTTCTTAAACTGCAGTCAGAACCCTCCCTCAAAGCAACGCGACTACATTCGTAGCGCTGCTTTGCTCCACGTGTAATTAATATAACTTAACCTTGCTGCCCCTCAACGTACTGACTCAGCCTCTAACTAATGTAGGCAAAGTGGCAACTGTGAATCATACAAAGATCAGAACTCTGTGCTCCAGGAGCTGGTCAAAATAAATCAATGATTAAAATAGATGAGAACAAAAGAAACATCTCTGCCCTCCCACCTTTAGACTACAGTTAATTAATACAGATGCTGGAAATACACACGTGCAGGCCGACACTAATGTGTGGTTGTATGAACTGTGACGGGATTGCATTGATGTACACACTGATGCTGTTTCTCAGCTTACAAAAGTGCATCTTAACTGAGAGTCTTTAAACTGGATTAAACAATTCAAATCAACAGAGACATTTGTCATTTCCACCTCTACGTGGGCGATCTTCCGCAGACACCATAAGCCCCTTTTTAACCACATGAACTTTTCTCAGGGATAAGGAACCTTTTGAGTAACTCATTGCGTTTCCAAATGTAGGGACCAGGTTCTAAAATAAGTTCCATGGACATTTTGTACCCCCAAAAAAGGCCCTGTTCGAGGGAAGTACTTTCTGAAAGTACAGGAACTTCCGGGGTCGGGTTTGCATGGATGAACGTCGCTGATTGGTCAAACACGCACAGCGCTAAATGCTTCAACTTGTGTACCTTTTCATGTAGACCGGAGAGCATTTATCTTTGATCGATAACATTTTAAAGTAAAGTTAGACTTTGCTGTCGTCTCATTTAGAAAATTTAAAAACCGGAGAGAAAGAGAGAAACAATCAGAGTGTGAGCAGTAAAAGAGAGAGAGAGACGGCACAACAGAGGAAAATAGTTATTTTCTGATTGTTTCATGGCGGTTGCGTTCTAAAGCACAAATAATTAACCATCTCACACAACAGATGATTATTTGTGGAGAAAGATGCCCTTAGTTTAATTTTCTTCCTCTGCCATTGATTCATTACAACACGCATCAGTAATTGCAATGCAGCAGTAAATGTCATTGTTGTGAGACAAAAACAAGGTTTATTTTTTTCTACTTGTTTTGATACGGGGCGATTCATACTTGTCGCCATCCATTCATGTCCGCGAAGGTTCATGCGGACGTCCGCGTGCAGCCCAGAGTTTTAGACCGTGGGTCTGTGCGCATAGCAAGCCACTGTTTCCTTCCACACTTCAATCCAGTTAGCGGCGCACCTTTAGCTGGTTTGCCAAGGAAAAGAAGAACATCAAGTTGATGCTTGTTTTGAGGAGAAGTTGAGCGAGGAGATCCACCAACATTTATGTAATGGAATACAAAGACAGCCAAATGCCATTGGCACACAACCTTTGGATTCAGTACCGCTACTAACTGGAATAGAGTGTGGATCAGGAAATGTAAATGTGAAACACCAGACTGAAGGGACCCCTCAATTGTAATATGAATGGAATTGCATGTGCATTGGTGCGACTGGTACAAGTCATGTCGTAAATGGAGACTGCTATTGAAACGCAGACAAGCATGGTGGTTACGGTGCCTGCACAAAACCTTAAGACACTCAAATGCTATGCCTTGAAGTACTTTTTACACAAACAGATCCATAACATACCTCTGACCTGCTGAGGTCCATGGAGCCTCTTCTGCGGCATGATGTCATTAAAAAGCTACACCGGTTTGGTAAGCAAAGCAGTGTGAGTGAGATCAGTTGAAGTTAATTACTGGAGAGATGGCACAAAGACAAATGTGGGTCAGAAAACTGTGGTTGGCATGGCTTTTTTGCTGCAGAATAAGATCCCGTCGGATCATTTAAGTTATTTTTCTTACACGCGCGTTCAAAATGCAGAGCAACGGCTGCAAAGTCTGACAAAAAATAGAACCTATGCATAAATAAAGCACTTCATGACAGCCCTTGCAAGTTGCTGCAAACACGAGCGGAAAAGCCGGCTGCCTTGATGAACCTAGGGACGAGGCAGAGCCGACCCATTCATAGCGGATGAATGGGAGAGATGGATTCTGGCTCCGGTGCCAGATGAAAAACATCAATAGAACGACATTGGTTGCTTTTAGAGCGGCAGTATTGAATCAGGCACTGTGTGTCTGCAGCTCGGAGGACATCCAAATGGGTCTGGACTCTAAATGGACATGATGCAACTTTGCTTATTTTTTCAACCGAGTGTGGACACACTTCCCTCGGCTGTGCTCAAGCGCTTCCCTTGTGGATTTATTATAATGCACTCTGCCATCTAGTTTCTTTCCCCCCCCCAATAGCTCTTCTACTCTGAGGTGTGTGCCTGTACGATCCTTTTGAGGCCACCGCGGCTTTAGAAATATTGGAATGAATGTGATCCAGAACAAATAGACAGGAAAAAAAACATCTGTCCGACTGCTCAATAATGTGTCTATCCCTCCACATGCCTACCACCTAATCAAGCAATCTATTGGTAGAGGGAAGGTAACAACATACAGCTTGACCTGCACCTCCCCACATGGTCTCCTTCCTCCTCCTAATGCTGACAAATGGACAGAGCATGCCGGTAGTGCACTAGAGAGGTGCTGAGACACCAGCTAGTCATCCATCTGCTCTATTCCCTAGGCACTGGCTTCACTGTGGCAGAGGTCACATACTCGCTGGCTCAACCACACTTTCCTGACATGTCCACTTCCTCTGCAGCTGTCTCACACGCTCATCCCTCCCTCCCTCCCTTCCACCTTCTTCTGCTTTTTTTCTTCGTGTTGTTGCTGTCTGTCATCTTCTCTCAAACAAATCTCCCGCTACCCTGCTCTCTGAATCATGCAACACTGTCGACCTCCCACCCAACATTCCTCTCTCAAATGTCACCTAAACTTTGGTCTTTCTTGAAACTAACAACGGCCGGATAGGTTTGGAAGTGAATTCAGCACCAGGGACAGCTCCCCCGGATGCTCTTCAGTTCCTTTCTTCATGACTGAAGGCAGGTTCAGCATGTCTCAATGAGCCGAGGGGGACACAACAAAAACAGGAAGGCCTTCCTCATATAATGCAGCTCATAACAGCAGGATACACACGGGTTAAAAAAAAAATACTAAAAAAATCATAATACACACCACAAAAGCTCCCCATGCAGTTACATACGTCTTCATAATGAGTGTTTATATCGTCTCTTCACTATCTGTCGGGGGGAGGCGGAAGGTTAATCATGTTTTCAACTTGTGGAATTACTGTGGAGCAGTTACAACTAAGGGAATTTATTTCTCTTTATTTCATAATTATTCATATATTCATAATTATGTTTACACATAAGTTCAACATGGATTTATATTTATATTTAGAGCTCCCAATCCGTTTTTGTTGGTGTGATGGATAAAGCCATGTTTTATTTGATTGTGTGCTTTACCACGTTCCCTGTTATGCTTCTATGAAACCATGAGCTTACTTCTCTTGTACTGTACCTCAGTCTGCATCTATATTCAGATGTATACATCCGCTGTTAACAAGCATTTCTTTGGCTTGCTTTTGTGCCCTGAAGTCTCTTGACGTTGTTAAATGTTTCCTAGGACCCTTTGTATCTTTTTATCTGTAAACCATTTGCATTGATGCTGGTTAATGGTTTGTTAGGTGGTATGAATAGATATCACTTGACATGAATGGGACTTGCATGCTTCACTTTGCATGCAAGCCCATTACCTCGCTGCATACATGCTTGTGGTGGTGAGTAGCCGAGAGACAGAGGCACACAGAGGGATTTTTGCAGAGCTGATGCTCTCTAGTTTGGCAACCAATTTGAAATGTTCTCCCTATTCTCTCTCGCACTCTCTCCTTCACCAACACACGCTGAACTCGCTGAGCCGGCTGCTCCTGACTGACAGAATAATCAGTGATTAAAAACCTCAGAGATGGCATCCACTGGAGACTAGATCACAAAGCATACTACACACAAGATTGATCAAAACACGCGTCACAGACGCAGCGTGTGTGAGTGTGTGCGTATGAGAGCGGAAATCAGTACAAACGCCTCAATCTCTGCTACAGAGCAAGGTGGGAACAGCGTTTCACATTGAAATATGAAGTGTTTGGGTGGTACTTTTATTCAGAGTTATGCTTGCATTATTAATAGGTGAAACCTTGTGACTTCACTTGGATCCTCTCGCGATACATTTTGCTTCCATTTCATCATCACCTCTCATGTGACAGGAGGTTAAATTAAGAAGTGCAAAGCCTTCTGGCACATTCAGACAAATGTGAAGATGGATCTTTATAAAAAAAATAAAAAATAAAAAATTAAGCAGAGGAAGAGCACTTTTATTTATTGCTTCACCAGATTAAGGTAAATGGTGGTAGTGACTTCTCCGCCCTTAACAGATCACTTTTCTTTACTGTACTGAGCCCGTGGCAGATAAAATCAGTTAAAGATGAGAAACCCTCTCCATGAGAAGGCAAATAACCTTGGCTTTGAGGCCTCAAAAACAAACAACTCCAGTTGCATATTTCATCCTCAGTTTCCTTGGCTTTGCTGTGTGTTTGGGGGTTTTATTAGTATTCAGGAAAGCGCGGATGGCCGGAGAATGCATATTGGCTTCCTCTAACTAGTGTTTCCACAAAACTGTTATGCAGTCCTTGCTTCTATTTCTGTCTCCCTCCCTCAGCCACTATCACACACACACACTTGTTGTGTACCTCTTAATTACTCCCCGACTGGCTAATTGAGATATAATCAGTGGCTTACCTTCGCCTCCAACATACAACCCCCCCACCCCAAAAAATAAAACTTGTGGAAAGCATCCCCTTCAGGCAACCAAACACTGCTTTTGAGTCATCAGCCTGCATCACATTACATGTTCCTATCAATTAGGGAAGTTGTTTTCCATGTCCAAGGGCAAGGGTGGGAATCATATGAGGGAGCGCACGACACAGAGGGAACATGTTTTCAGTGTCACTGCACGCCAGCCTCTCTCTGTCACTAAGGCTGGGATGTACTCTGCAGGGATCTTTGCGACCCCCCCCGAGAGCTGGTTTAGTTGTTTCTTTGCAACAGGCAAACATGATTTTTCAGCGTCTTGCGGCTGTAAGAATCAAAGCAAGCCACAGAGCACTCGAGAGCTGTGCTCATAGGGAGCTACAAAATGACTTTGAGCCAAAATAAATACTGGGAATGTGGCGGTGCCAGAAGTAACCAAGCAAGGGGAAAAAAAAATATCACTGGATATCAAATATCGGCGGGTCATCGATGTTTTTCTAAGCAGAGATGCATTTGATTTGAAGCCTGCCCATTTCATGCACACATTTCCGATGCCACAGATGCACAACGTCAAGCACATCAATGATCTGGATATACGCTGACACTACCATATTAGTGAGTCATTGCTGCCCCCAACGACATCCATCCACCTACACTGCTGGGGTCTTCCCACAGTGAGTCCTTGCATATTGCGATAGTGTGGTTTTGTAAGACTTGACTTGGTGAATTGGTCAACTGAGATCAGTCCAAACCATGCAGCTCTTGTCAAAGCAAGTACCAAGTCAAGTCTCTAGTCCTTGGACGTAAATCAAAGTCAGATCATGAGTCTCCATTGGGAAACTGCAGATCTACAGCTCTACATTGATACATTGGCAGGTCAGACACAGGATTTGTCTATTTTTAACTTTAGGATAAATGGTAATGAGTGGAAGAGAGGGGAGTAGGGAGGAGGATGGGGAGTGGATGCATGCGAGAAAAGGTTTACTTCAATAACTTTAGGTGAATACTTGGAAAGTAACTGACATACAAATGTTCATTTGGGATCATTTGGGGGGGAAGTATGAGACCCAGCCATTTAAAGGGCTATGTAAAAATAGTTAAACATTTGCAACCAGCTATCCTTTTGCTTATTGTCAGCTGACTTGGACTTGTCTGGACTGACTGGTCTCTTGGTGCACGCCCACATAACAGCTATTATGCAAACGCAGCCAAATCAAGCGAGGCAATCACAAACCCGACCAACAGGCTATTATTGTCACACAGGCTCTTAATACATGTGATGCGTTTCATTCCGGGGTCACGGCTCTCGGTGATGGTGATGTATGCGAGATGTCAACGGTGGCGACAGGATCAGTGAAAAGGCTGGTGGCAGTGTGTTGGGGGGTGGGGGGGGGGGGGTGCAAGGTGTCTTGTTAGGGGGGCAGGAAGAAGCAGTGAATGGTGTTCCGGAACATTACTTGGCCTGACATGTGAAGAGACAGGGACCATTAATATAACTCCTGAGGGATGTTTACATGGAGACTGGATGAGCTGCACAGGGATCCTTATTACAAGTGTTTAATGCTCTTGTCTTTTGTGAAATGCTGGAACACAGGCATTTCACAGTCATTTACATCCAAAGGTATCAAACTATCTCAACGCTATCGACTTTAACTTGTTCTCTGTGCGCACGGTAACTCCGTTCAAACAAATGGAAAGTGAACGTCGGCGCTGTCCCTTTGTAAACATCGTCTTATCATCCTACTCTGCTGAAGCCTCCCCATTGTTTATCTCCTGCGCTGGTAATGGGACAGAGTAATTTCTCATTTGTAACAATATCAAAAAGCAATTACAAGCCTGTGACTAAAAGCCACAGAACAATGTCCACCATCAATCATCTGAGAGGGGGGGAAAAGGCAGAGCGCATGAAGGCATTGTAACCCGCTTATTTCCCCTGCCTCGTGCTCTGGTATTTGTGCTCAGCTGAACTTGGCCACGGCTTTATGGCTGCTTGGGTGCTGCCGTGAAAGGGCGAAAACCTGTTGCAGATAGCCAGCTAATCATTGGTCTTATTTACCAAGTTAAAATGTCACTATCCAAACGCTGGGAATCCAAATGTTGGGCTTTAACACACATTCCAGCAGCGTATCGGCCTCAAGAAGCAGACAGATTTCAGAGATCTCTCGGTATAGAGATGGTGGAAGTATCATTTTTAATTTGCTATTGCCGTTTCTTTCATCCTCACGCAGTCCACTCACACTGAAGAGATCGGCATATTAAATTAATCTTGGTGTCCTCGGGCAAGTATTGACAGCTGCAGAACATGCTAGCTCACATTTACAGCTCGTACGTGATGTTCACTTCTGATTTCCGTACAGGAAACATACTGTACACACACTCAACCGAAGCCCCACAACACACGGCCTCCACAGCAGGTTGCATATTTTAAACATGCAGCGTTGACCCTGGGTTATACTTTATCGATCATCAAGACACTGAATCAAGAACAGAGACCCTGTTGTCTCTCAATCCATCCTCCATGTCGGCCTCTTACATTTTCTCAGCCCAGGTCATGTATTGACATGCCCTGGGCTGAGATGTATAGCCTATCCCCCCACCCCCAACCCCCCTATGCTAACTCTCCTCCTCCTCCACGCACACATACTGAACACCCCTGCAGGCCGGGCTCATCAAGAGCAGGAGAGGGTGTCCACAGTTGATCAGTAAATGTGTTTGTCCTTCTGTGTCCGTATCGCCGGGGGGTGACAAACTCTTGCAAACATCCCTTTATAGGATTCCAGGCAGGTACAGTCCATGCTAGGCAATGAGGCTCAGAGAGAGAGAGAACACAGGTGGAATGTGAGAGGGAGACGGGGATACAAGAAGAGTATTACATCTTAAAAGGGATAAGGGGGGTGATTAAAGGGAAGCAGAGGGAGGCGCTCGGGATCCACCATGGGGGATACGGCGTTGGAGCGGTGCCAGCTCTGAGTCCGGTGTCAGCGGCAGTGCTTTATGCCATTAGTGCCGGTCAAAAGGTGGCGGCACTGAACACAATGACACGGAGTGGCCTGCAGGAAGGTCAGGCCCACACACACACAGACACTTTCTCTCTCACTTGCACATGGTTGCTCCGTGGATAGGGCTTTTGGATGCAGCGCTGAGAGCCTCCGCCTGCTGTACACTGTCCGCAGTGATGGCTATTTGATGCCGGTGTATTGTGAGCTTTATCGGAACTGGCAAGGGCACCCATGCATTTTAATGCCTCTCTTTTTCACTACTTTGCGGTCGTCTCTCTCGCTCCCTCTCACTTCCCGCCTCCCACTGGCTTAGTTCTTTCCATTTCCCTATTGAACAAGCAAAGACAGAAGGATTATGCTGATAAGTTCAACAAAGACAAGCTGAAAGACTGAGTCAGAGGACACAGGAGTGAATGAGCGTGCATGTGCGAGCACGTGTCTACACTTGTGCGTCTTTGTGTCTCTCTGTACATGGTTTTTCCACTCCCTCTGCATTCAAGCGCATTATATTTTCACGCAAGCTCTCCTTTGAAGTCGGTGACGCTGTCACCCAACCTTTCCCACCACAGAGGTACCTGTGGGAGACCAAGACGGCAAACTTGACCGACTTAAACTTGGAGATTTAAGCTGCAGAGACAACACACCAACATCCTGCTGACTCTGAAGGCATCGTGTCACCTGACAAAGCAGAAGCTAAAAAAATTTTTTGAAATAAAAATAAACTTGCTGGAGACGGTGACGTTTTGATGTAAGACAAAGCTCTATCCGTGGAACCTCACTCTGCACAGCAGGGTGGGAGGAAGTGGATGGAAATAGATAGGGAGGGAATACAAATACCAGTACCCAGTAGTGAAGGAAGTATTCATATTCCTTTACATTAGTAAAAGTACGAATAGCACACTCAAAGTAGGGCATTCACAACTGCTTTTTTTGTAGTCATCAAATGCATCCAAAAAGTAGTTGAGTAGTCAATTTATAGCCATGTATAGATATATCTTTTTTTTTTTAACCACACTGAAACAATGATCAGTTCAGACTTTGAAAACCTCTTAATCCAAGTATTAAAAGTAAAAGTACTCAATGCTGAAAAAATGGCCCATGTGACTGTCAAACTATTATATATTATATGGTTAAATTATTATCTTTAAAGCCGTTTCCTACTTGTGATTGAGCACATTCTTCATTTTGTACTTGACTGCAGTTCATGATAAATTATTCATATTTTTTGTTTGGTTGGTAAAATCTCAGAAAAATCGTGACAAATGGCGTCAAAGGTTCCTCCACAATGCTCGTTTTGTCCAACAAATAGTCCGATGTTTGAGTAAGTGCTTTAAGCTAAATCATAATGTAATGAATACAATTGCAGTAACTTCCTGTATTAGTTGAACCGTTTCATCCGACCATTTAAAACTGCCTATTTGGATCTCTTGTTATGTTGTGGTACCGCAGGTCTGGCAGTGCATGATAACTAATCAGTTGTAGGTATAAGAAGGTCAAATCTTCTGCTATCAACTTAAAATATGATGATGAGCTGTGCATTTAGTGTGACATCTGAAAACAGAAACTGGACCATGATTTTGGCACATATTTGGAAGACAGTGTACAGCAAAGAGGAATACATTCTGAGCTAATCACAAGGGGTTGCTTATCAGTACTAAGGTTCTCCATTTGCATTCATCTGAAACTGATACCTGCTTCACGTCCAATTGCAATTCTTGAAATGAGCCTAAAACAGAATCAAACGTAAGCATCCTGCAAAACGAGACATATTTTGAAACATTACATCTTTGGTTGACTGGTGTCGTATTGAGTCACTATGCGTTGTTGTTGCATGAGAGAGAAACAAAACAGTTTTCAGGAAAAACATCTCAACTGTCTCTCCGCCATTCTTTCAACATCCCCTTTATTTCTCTTGTGCTCTATTCCTTACAATTGCCAGCATTGTAAATCTAAACTCATGGGTGGATGTTAGTGCTGTAGGTCTACGGGTCAACAAACACACTTCAAACACACTGAGATGGGACCAGCAGCCAAATGGACTCAGCTGAACTGGAGACCGCCGTCTCTCTCCTACTCTCTCTCTCCTACACTTTCACTCTCCCTCCCAGGGGGCATGTACAATGTTGTTCTGGCTTCCGAAAACGCCTGCAAATGGAGGCAACAGAAAATAAAGGGAAAGCTTGCCAGCTCTTTTCATGGGAAGCAGGAAGTGCCTCTGCATGTCTGTAAATGAGAATACTGATTATGTTTTCAAAGTGTGTGTGTCTTTATCTGCACGGCCGCATGTTAATATCTGCATTTCTGTGGGTGAATGCACGTATACGTGTCTGTTCAAGCTCTGGCACATCTCCATCAAAATGAAACACTTTGTTAAATGAGCATCACGTTTCTATTTGTAGCAGCTCATTATACTCGCCCCCTGCCCTTGCCATCTCTCACTCTGGCCTGGGGGACAGCTCCACTCCCAGGACATTCCCTCACAATCCTATCCCAGGATCTGCACAATCAATATGCACTGGCTACTTTTTTAATTATGCAATTCATCCTCTCCTAAAGCCGTCTCCATCCCAATTCCGCCCCCCCACATACACACCATCATCTCTCTCTCTCTATTTCTGCAGCCATTTTCTCTTTGTTTCTCCAATTTCTTTCCCTTTTAATGACTATCCCCACAGTGACTGAGTGCACGAAAGCCAGCCAGCACACATAAGCAGACCTCTACGTCTCAGCCAATGACTAACAATCTCATTTAGGCACATCATTAATAATTGACTACCTGTTTGCGGGGTAAGCCTTGGCATCCTGCTGCACAAATAAAGCCTCCTAGGAACTACAGCGGCGAGTTTAGGCACAACAGTGAAATGTGCTACAAAGAGGGGATCAAATCAGTTACAAAAACAGCTGATAAATGTCTGGTGAGGTGAAGTTGAGCGGATACAAGTGCCAGTGCTATTGGTAAAGTGGACTCCATTAAGTCCGATTTGATCTGGGGTCAGAACCATCTGTTTGTTAGTAAAGATGGGGGACAGGAGGCATCCCAGCCAGTCTGATAATCTGACAGATCTGTAAATGGTTTACTTCCATTCATTCTCTTGATTCAAATCTCAAATCCCTGATCACTGATATGACTTTACTTGCACAAAGCAGCTACTTTCTCAAGAGCTGCATCTACGTGTTACTATTACATCACTGCAATCCCCGTGTAAACCTTTACTCCTTAGAATACAGTTCTGATTCAACGTTTAGCCTTAGAATGAGAGCGAAAGGAAGAACATTAGGTGTCAAGAGGGAAAGCCAATAAGTCACGCCGTTTGTGGTACGATCACATCAATGCAGCAAAAGCAATCGGCAATTTTCTGCTTTGTTCCCTTGTGACCAAATGGTACGGTACGACTGAATGTCTGGGTCTGCGACTCAAACCTTTTTCAAAAGCAATTATATATCCTCAAAACTGTAGAGATGCCAAGTTAAAAGAGGGACTTCCCATCTCTCTGACAGGTGAGAGAGATGAATTACCTTGAAAGTAGAAACAGACAAAGTTCGAGGCAAAGGCCACGACAATGAGGAAATACTTGTGACTTAATCCGTACTTTGAAGAGACATTGCTGTGAACCGGGCAACATGGGTAACATAGGCCTACTGCTTTGATGTTTTATTATTTATTTTTTTTATGACCTTATACTCGGAAATTATTTTCTTTCTCGGAATATTACTCTCCCCCAGCTCAGTATATTTTTTAGGACCCTAATACGCCGTCGTAAAGGGCAGATCACTGATTACCAGATATAAAGGAAGTAAGTAGAAGTGATATGAAAATGAGGCCAGTGGAGTGGATTCCACTAGAGCCCAGCTAAGATGGATTCCACCGGAGCAGAGTGCCTCGCTGCACACACGCCAAACCTCTCTCTCTCTCTCTCCTTACTTCTTTCTTCATTGTTCTGTCTGAAATTCTCTGAGGCACACAGACACACACACACTTCATGAATTAAACTAGGGTAAAGACAGCGTTCAAAGGCTGAGTGATTTCTGAGAGCTGGGCTTACGTACTGCTTCTTAAACTCAAATCACCTGCTTGTTCTTATCTCATCTCTTTCTTATCTCACACTCACTTTTACCTCTCCCTCAACACACACACACACACACACACACACACACACACACACACACACACACACACACACACACACACACACACACACACACACACACACACACACACACACACACACACACACACACACACACACACACACACACACACACACACACACACACACACACACACACACACACACACGTGGCCAGCAGTACTCAATAGAATGATGCACAAAGTATACGGGACAGATGGCAAGCATGAAGGAGTGAGAGTGTAAATAAAGTAATGAGTAAGGTTATGGAGAAATGGAGGAAAAAGTTGAGGGAGGGAGAAAAGATTCAGGGGGATCAATCAGAGAATATTGCAGGAGGTTTTAAAGCTCTTGTTATCTAGAAGCAGGGTTGCTATTGGTGGATGTGTGTGCGCTCTGCTGACTCGTGCTCCTCTCCTGCTGCACCGCTGGTTCTCTGGAGACCACAGCCAGCGAGGACACGGTCTCCTCCTCCTACAACAGTATGGATCTCCTCTACATCTTCTCTCACTCTCATCATTCCTTGTCCACTATACTCTCCCTGCCTAACAGTCTGCTTTCTCTCACTTACACACGTGATGTGTGGTCTTTTTTTGATCTCACATCAGTCTTATTGATACATCTGCCAGTATTAGCTTATACGTAACACAAAGTGCGTCTAACGAAGTAGTTTTGTTGACTAAACCTAACAAGTGATTTCTTGTGAAGACGGAAGTTTATTTTTTTAAAGACAGTGTATGCATAGCAGGTTATCTAGAGTTATCTACGAGTTACCTAGAGTGTCATAGATCGAGTCCTAGGGCCACTGACCAAGCTGCTGCATTTGACGAGTTGGGAGTGTTGACACATGAACTCAAAAATGACCCCATCTCCCGCCACTCTCTACCTCCCCCCTTTGTCGTCTACTTTTTAAAATAAGTGCCAGCTGCAGTTACCATACGCTACTCACTGGCTTGTCTCCCTGTGTTCACAGTTTCACTGCTGTGATGAATCACTGCCATATGAGAGGGAGGGAAGAGAGAAAGAGAGAAAGAGATATGATGGGCATTCAGAGCACACAGCATAGCCAGGAACAAACGAGCTGGAAATATCCAGACGGTGTCCGCATCCCTCTGAGGTGGATAACAGTTCACACCTGGCTTTAGCGTGTCACCAAAGTCTCTCGAGTGACTACTTGTGATTGGACGTAGCTTCCCGGCTTCAAAGTTTCCAGGACAGTGCGCCTCGTTATTACCAGAAAAGATGACCGCAGGTTTAATTGCCAGCACATGCAGAGAGAGTGGATTTAGGTCTGAGAGCAGATTTAGGTCCAGAACCATTTATTAAGACTCTTGTCAGTCAGAATAGTGGCCACATGCACGGCTGATTTCACCAGCTGTGAATGTGTCAGTTAAGTGTTTTGGGTGGAGCCACACGTTCACTAGGAGCTAACCACATGTGTGCTCAAAGCAAGCCAATATGCACTTAAGGGCACAGTGTGAACGGACTCATAAAGAACATGCGTATAAAGCATACAAACCAGCTGGTGTGAGACAAACCAACCAGTCAATACTTATCATAGTATCATTCATACTTTGGTACCTAATCTCTCTCTCTCACGTACATGGACAGAAAATAAGTGTGCTAGGACAAGAGCATCTATGAGGTAACAAGTAAGACAACGGCAGAGTAATTGATGAGTATAGCAGTACGGGGGTCGGCCTTTTATCTTGAAGCAGAATACGTGAGGAGTGTGCACTGTGTGCTGAAAATCGCTTCAATATTTTATCACCGCAGATCAGGCCAGACATCAAAAGTTCAGATTCTCTCCCTTTTTCAGTCCTCGACAGCCCCAAATGCCGCCAGTGATGAGTGAGGGTGGGGTGAGATATTAGGAGTTTCAGTCTTCAATCCTTTCCTCTTTTACCTTGTGTGTCCCTTTCTTTCATCCACTACACTGTGTTTTATAAAGAGTCTACAAAAAAAAAAACAGGGAGAGAGTTATAGGTCTGTCTTTAGCCTGCGGATCTTTATTCTAAGCTAATTCAAATGCAGTTTCACTTCCAAATCACACAACTAACACATTTTTAACCGGCCCAGACAATTCCCAATGCGCTGCGGCTGCAAAAGATAAAAAGAGGTTGGGAGGAGATGGCATGCCTGCTGTTTTAGCTTCTTAAATGACCGGATTTCTTGCTTCAGAGCGAGCAACTCTTCTCTCTGCTGTGCACTGCTGCCGTGTGTTTACACACTAAGCTGTGGCTGGGCCCTCGGGTGGGGGGGGGGGGGCGCTGCAGGGCTCAACTTCTTTTCTACATTCCCCGTTTCTCCACCCCCTTTCCTAATCCCCCTTTTCTTCATGTACCATATTCAAAAATCAGGCCACTGCACCGTTCTGCCATCGCTGGCCTTTAATTAAAAGTCTCACCTGCGTAATGAATGAATACTTGTTTCATTATGTGCTGTAGTTGATCAACACTGGGAAGCCCTGAACACATACATGTGGGGACTGGCAGAGAAAGAAAACACATACTTTCAATCACAATTGAGCTACTAGAGACTAGATTTATTTCAGTGTTTTCATTAGCCGCTGCAGCGATTGCATTATCAGTGTGGATGACTTTATGATGTCAAATCAGCTGCTATTATAGATTCTACTGAATCAAGGCAGTTCAATACTGGGGGCATTTGTGAATCATGAGAAAAGACAAACGCATTGTTTCTGACTATCTATGAAACTATGAGAGGCATCTCATCGTTCATAAGAGTGCGAGCGACAGAGCGCTGCAGCTGTATTCAATCTAGCTCGACTTAAATGGTTTCACAAGACCTTCCTGGCCTTTTCCCAGTGGCATATTACAGCGCCGCCGACGGTGACTGGCAGCGCAAATCAGGGTTGAGGCGCAGCGCACCTCGCCCATGAATATTTCCGTGATACAGAATCAGATGCAGAGGACCCCCCCCCTCTGGCCCGCCTTCCCGCCAGCTCCCAACATATACTGGGTACTTGATCGAAAATGAAACCAAATGAGATTGGTTCGAGCTTTTGTGGCTCTGGCTACAGGGACAAGATAAAAACTAATTGATCTTAGGTGATCAGATGGGAGAGCTGCGATACACGTGAGACGAGTGGGGAGCAAGAGACAGAGGTAGAGAGAGAAACTATTGATCAAGCAAAGCTGTGCAGTCTGTCGATACGGGCCTCTATCCAGAGAGTGGAATAACACAAAAAAGGGGGTATTTATAAGGCTGTGTGTCCGTGTCTGTGGAGGAAGGGCATGGACGTGAGCTGGTGTGCACATTTGCACACGGAGGAGAGCCACACTGATGGTCTTTTTTAGATCGAAACACACTTAATGCCTGTGTGCAGACTACTCATGCATGCTCCATCTGCGGCAAGTAGCAAAGATAGGCCAATTTAGGAGTCTGTAAGCCATCTATTGGAAAGTCAACCTCACCATAAACAGAAAATCATTGAGGGAAAGCAGGGGGATATTTCTTATTGAGGAACATCAGCATTTTATCGTTTTCCATAAAGACTACATGGAAAAATAAAACTTTTATGTTGCCAGAGCAACTAAAAGTGTTCGTAAGGGCAGAGGGATGAAAATGCCAAACATTACTTTCCAGTATGATGGCAGGAGACCATGCATTGCTTCATCCTATGTCCATTTAGAGTAACTTATACAAATACATGCACCACACTGGTTACGTAGACAATGCCATTTAATGCCAAATTGAAATGAAAATTAAAAAGGGATATGGTGAGGGGGAGGAATACATAGTGAGTGCTACTGGCAGAGACTGACGAGGTGACAATAGGAATTAGGACAGCTAAATTTAACTGTAGGATCCATGGGTGGAGGTGGTGTCAGTGTCTTTGGGGAAAGGGGTGGGGGGGTAATAGGAGAGAGAGCGAGGGGAAAAAAACAATTCAATCTCTTCTGTCTTCTCTCACAGCATTTCAATGAGCTTTAGACGGCCCTCGGGCTAATCCCAGAGTCGCATGTGATTATCAATTCATCCCCCCTCCAGGTAGGTGGGCAGTGATTCTTCAGCCTCTTCATTCATGGCAGAGGAAGGTGAAAGGCAAACTCTCCCAATGGATTTACGGATAAGAGGGGACCATTGAAGGAGACGCTTGTGACAACAACAGTGGCAGCTGTGATGGAAGAACCACTGATGCTGATGGCATACTGTAAAATCGCCGCCCGGGTTCAGAACAGACAGCCGTGTAAAGTAATGACACTGCTCAGCTCGTATTGGTAGTTTTCTTTTGCTCGATTTAAAAGCAACTGTGAGGTGAAAACTGCCTGATTTTGGATGGATGGAATCTCCAATTTCCCAGGTGCAATGGACAAGTGTTACTATGATGAATTACCTAAAATAAAGTCCCATCATGTATTTGTGCAATCATCATACAGAATACAAATTCAACTCTATTCATAGCCAACTAACTCACCTGAATTAAAAAATAAAAAATAAAAGAACTGACACGTTCTCTGGCTAACAACAAAGCAACTAACATAATGCAAATGAATTATTAAACAGCGTTTGCCCGATAATTCATGTAAAGGGTTATACCTAAAGCTGTATGTGAAAGGGTCTACCTAGAAAGGATTATTGAGAAGCACATGGTTCTGGGTAGAACCTCAGCCCTTCATGAAGAACCCTTTTGGAACCCATATTTCTGAGAGTGCATTTGAAGGTATGGTGGTGGTAAAATAGCTTTCCTGTCTTTTGGTGTGTGTGTGTGTGTGTGTGTTTTAGTGGTGGAGCCGTAGCCTTAATGTTGATGCAGCATTTACCATTCTTCTGCCAATATTCCTCCACCCTTTTTTAAAAGCTCTTACAGTAGGACTGTTTTGTCAGGCCTGCTCATGGTTGCCTCTGATACACGCCAGCTGACTGGGTGGCCCGAAGCTACTCTATTCACAAAGAACAGCATCTCCATGAATAATACAGGAAGTGCCAAGCACAGGTGTGGAGACAAGGGAGTAGGGAAGAGGTTCTGGCATTTTTTTTCAAGTAAGAAAACACAGTCGGTAAACACAAGATAGATGCATCTGTAGTGAGTGATCTGTCAGGTAGAGCGCAGAGCGTACAGAGTACTCAGCAACGAGATGATTGATGGAGACGGGTTGGATGCTTCAGATGCATCTTCCTCAGCATCCGAAACACAATTAATATCCTGCTAGATTCTCTGATGGGTGCCGAAACAAATGTATTATCAGTGTTTCAGAGCCACGGTGAGAGTGGCCGCATTCAGAGAGAAGTGGGCCGTCATCACTGGCTGTTATTAGTGTGCTTTCTGCTCTGCTCAAGGACACTTGTCTACTTTGTTACGCTCATATGCCTGGCCTCCATCGATCCCGGGCCCTCCTCAGATGCACTGTGAAGTGGACTCATGTGTCAGTGTGAAGGAGCAAAATATACAAAGGCTACAACATTCTGGAGTGATTTCCAAACCATTATAATGAGACAGGGCGAGAAGGTTTTCATTTTAAACACAACAGACAAATGGAATACTTGATCTGTATGAATATCCCCAAAAACAAATCTGCACCGTTAGTATATTTGTAATAATACTTACACCTCGGTATGCGTCTGCAAATTAAAGTAAGGCTGAAGCTCATTTATAACATCTGCACACAGACTTTTCCTGCAGCTGCAAAGGTTACTCTAACAACATGAACAGGAAATCGAACATTAAATAATGTGCTGCACTGTATGGTTGGCAACAACAAGAAAGTAAGGAACAAATGAGGAGCGGCAAAACAGCTGAGTCACATGTGTAGAGCACATAAACAGAACGTGCATCACTGCTTTTCAAGGACTTTAAAACTACTCAGTGATAATGTAATTGCTTTGAAATTGTAGCTACAGATAGTATGAATAAAGAGTCGTGAATATCGTGGTGCATGTAAAATAGATGCTCTAGAGGGAACAATATATACTTTTGTAGCATCCCTTATCACAAAAATATAGGGAAGAATGAGCAAAGAAAGATAGTGAGGGGAAAATGAACGCATTGGTTTGATGTAATGCAGTTGTGAGGGTGCTGCATGGGTACATTATTGATCTAGATTTTCAATGTTATTAGCCAGAGTGACTGAACCTCAGTAATATAGAAATAAAGTGAAAAGAAAGTGTCAGATAGTGTTGTTCTTAAAGTCTCTCTCTCCCTCCCTCTCCCCCTCTCTCTCTCCTACTCGGCGCATCCCCGTCATCCTTCAGATTACAGAAGAACACGAGGAAATGAAGCAGTAACACAGAGAATCCCAACACAGCACATCCCATGCAAGTAACGCAGGGGCACAGAAGCACATAGACCGTGCCGACATATCTTCATTAAGTGAGTCAAAAGGTCTTAATGGAAGGCAAAGGGAGGAGCACTTACACTGGAGGGTAGGTTTTACAATGCAGTTTTATCACGGTAGAAAACAGTCCTACAAAAAAATACTTCTTAAGAGATAAACATCAATGCGATCTCTCTCTGGACACATTGTAAAAAACAAAACAAGATGATTTGAAATTCCACGCACGGCTTAAGCAAAAGGGGTTTGGGGACAAGCGAGGGGCAAAATAAAATCTATTAAAATGTGACAGTCTATGCAGTGAAATGCACCTCCATGTATATTAACTCTTGAGGGAAGCGGAGAGGGATATTCCTGATTCATCGCCCTCTTCGGCCGCCATCATTTATCACCTCACTAGCCCCCCTGATTCAGGCTCCGTTTTAAAATGGCCACGGCGTTTCTGCTTGGAGAATTCCATTACTGGTCTAGAGACAGAGGGGAGGATGTCAGGGCAGTTTTAGTCTGCAGTTTTAGTCCAACAGAGTACAACATATAACAGCCGATGAGCAGGAGGGAGTCAGTTGAACCTACACTGATTGGAATGTAAGCACACGCCATTATATCTTATTGAAGTGGTTTTGTCATGAAATACTTTCACACCAGATTCAACGAGGATATTATGTGGCATAAAAGCAACGCTATTTCCAATTACATCAGCACAAGAAAAAGCTGACATGGACGTGAACTCTACTGGATTATCATCGCTTAAATGGGACGATTACAACACCTCCACGGATAGACCGGAGCAGACATTTCATTGACACGCCACATAGAATGTACTGGCTGTTAAAGACACACTGCATTATATTATGTCCCGACCATATCCAGCTAACAAAGAGCGCGTTCACTCAAACTTACGCGCAACCACTCGACTTCTGTTCAAGGAATGTGTTGCCGCTACATTACAGCAATCATTCATGCCATTGAAAATAGTTCATTATTAGCTTGAGATGAAGTTGTCAAAACACATTTTATTAAGCTCCTGGCTATCAGATGATCAATTGTTACGGAGAATGTGCAAATAGGATTCTTGCTCAAGGACGCTGCAAGAGTTCATGGGCATGCAGTGCCTCATGAATACGTCTCTCAACAAGAACAAGAACTTTGGATGAGTTTTTCTCAGTTTCTTTGCCTCCAAAATCCACCAAAAAGTTCTTTTTTTCTGTTTATAATTGCCAATTTTAAATGCTTTATCAGCATCATCATCGTCTCGAACAATGTGGGGATGATGTCTATAATGAAGCATGTAGAACAAAGTGTGGGCGTAAAACATCACTGTGTTTAATCAGCTAGAAGTTATCTATTATTGTATCCATATCACCGATCTAATCCGACTTTGTTATGGCGCTATCTTTAGCATGTTAGCATGCGTTATCACCACTGCATTCATGTGGAGATGAAATTACCATAGACCCAAAAAAAAAAAAAAGTGAAGAAAGCAAGACATTTGTCTGACTCTACTACCTCTACACAGAAGCCACCAAGTCTGGTCTTGCTGTTTGTGTATCACAAAAGAAGCAAATATTTAGAGAAGTTACAAATGGGTGAAAGACGGAAAAGGTGATTGGCAATATTTCCGTGAAAAAAAAAATGGGACTCGCACAGGGAATCGAGGGCCGGGTGATGGAGGAGTCGAGGGAGAGGAGGGAGTGCGGAGAGGGAAGACAAGGTGACGGGGAGACTGTCAGCTCAACTTAACGACACCTCTGCCCCCATCGGGATAAATACAAGGGAAATGTGTGCTCGTATGCGTGCGCGTGTGCACGTGTCAGTCCTGATGATCTACCGTGTCAACTTGAGTAAAGGTCTCCCTCCTTGCAGATGCCCTGAGGAGACATTTACATTCTCAGCAGAGTTTCCTGAGTGTTTGTAGGCGTGTATAGAGAAAGAGAAACTATGAAATAGCCGTATGTCCTCCCACCAAATCCTATATGCGGACACATTGCTATCCAATGTGTGATGCATTCTGGGAGTGCAGTCATCCTTGAAGCTCCGGCTGTTATTTCAGGTGGTCAGCACTCCAAGTGATAAATTCTGCTTCTGCTTGTATTGCTGCTGCCATTCATGCTAGCAAAAACGATACCTTCTGTCCATGTCTAACACTGTCTTAACAATATCAAACAAGAGGAAAAGACTTGACAAATTGGATTTAACTATGTCAGAGACAACTCTAAATATTTTCTCATAAGCAACATGTTTTGTATAATTAAAGCTGAAGAAACATAATGATATAAGTAAGCTCTTGCAATAGATTAACAGATCCATTCATAAAAAAAAGACTGAATGGATAAAAAATGAGATGTCTGAAAGCCTTTTAGCGCCTGTCTGTTACTTCAATCTGTGACAACACTGTGGTAGCATTCAAAAAAGCATCACACACACACACACACACACACACACACACACACACTTATTTGACTCATGTACTTCATGTATTGAGGCTGCAGAAGGAGTGTATGGTATTTGCGGAGGCATTTGCTCCACTGATTTCAATCAGGTCCAGAGTATTGACATTAGTCACACGTGTGATGCTGTTATTTACAAAGCGTCAACAAAGGAATCGACTGACATGAGATGTGTGATCTGTGTAACTGTGAGAAATAATTGCTTCCACAATTTTTTTTACCTGCCGTTATAGTTTGATCCACTTTCCCAGAGTCCACACAACACCACGCATAAACATCCCACCCACCTCTCGTGTTCTTATTCTGGCCTAGAGTCGAAGGCTTTTGATAATGTGTGCAAGTGGCTGGAGTGGTCTCGAAGCAATTACAAAGCCCCATTAATCGTCCCTTCGTGCACACTGTGGTTTAAAAGCTCACCCGGTCTTTAATTAAAACCAAGCAAGGGGTGGAAAATCTGCACTGGCTCAACGCGGAATTAAAAAAAAAAAAAAAAAGTCATCAAGACCGAAAGAAAAGTTTATTTGGGTATCTTCACCCAAAGAAACAGGTGCACGTCTGGCCTACCTACCTGAGGAACAAAATGGCCATTGAAGGACTTAAGAGCTCAAAGCACAACAGATGTATGCTCCCTATTAAAGTTATTATGGGTGAGATATCTTCGCCTCTACTGCAAATGTTCTGTGGGTTTTGAAAATTGGCACGCCGATTGAAAATTTCAATTAATACCAGCACCATTTCCGCCAAAGCCATATGTGGAGCCAAGCTATTACTTTCACCTGCCGCCCTCGGCACCACATGCCACAGAATGTGGCCGTCCACCCTCAGCCAATACCCTTCAAGGTCTTGACATGGTGACTTCTAAAGTCCAATGGGCTTAGCGCTGCCCTCTTTTGGGGGAGCCAAAATTGCCTCTGCACGGCCAAACACCATTTCATCCCTTACTCGCGCTCTCTCTCTTTTCCTTTTTCTTCCTGCATTCCATCCATCCTCTCACTTCTCTGCCCGTTCTTTCACTCGCAGTGTCTGCAAATGGAAAGATAGCGGCAACCTCCCCGGTCTCCCTCCATCTCATTTACGGAGCGGCCCACAACTGAGAAGTAGAGAGGGTTCGTGTGTGTGTGTGTGTGTATGTGTGTGTGTGTGTGTGTGTGTGTGTGTGTTTATTTACGGGCATGAAAAAAAAATAAAATAGCAAGCCAAGTGATTATTCAGGATTCACACGGTGTTTCTGGCCTAATGAGGTGCCGGTTAATTACGAGGTCCGGACAGCAGTTCTTTGGGGCCGGCTGGCAAACGGTGCAAAGAGAAGGTGGGAGCCGCAAAAGAGGTGGGAGGAGTGGATAACAACAATCAACAACAAATAAGAATGGAGAGTTAGAGAGAATATGAGCAAATAAAACAAAAAAAAAAGCTAGTCAGACACCTAAGTTTTATGTGCGACCATGCTCGTCTTTGTCCCAGACGGCTTCTGGGTCAGAGCAGATTTCCCTTATTGGATCAGGGGGTTTGAGGAGAGGTTTTTTATTTCTCCTCTGAGAGCTTTGCGGCTCTGCTTACTCATTCCTCGTGAGTTGTTTGGCTGGTGATGAGAATCTGAGAGGGCTAAAGCCTCCCCCCTTAAGTCCGTCCATGTTGAAGCCGATGTGACCTTCACCACAACAAGCGGCCTGACAATCGATGTTAAGCCTCAACCAAGTGTATTACACTCGCAGTGTGGCAGGATTCATGAGGCTATTTCGCTCTCGAGACCAGCAGCCATCTTTGGTTTTTATTTCCTCGGCTTTCTTTTTTCCACCTTTTTTAGTCCCTTCTTCATCGCAAGCGATGCACCGAGCAAATGATCACCTGTAGAGTTGCCGGTCAGGATGAGAGCGAATGCATTTCAGTAATCAGGTTTCATTATAATTTGCCGAGGAGAGAATGCAAGAGGGGCTAGGCATGACCAACGCCTGCTGAAACCCATCAAGCCTGTTAAGAATGAACAGTAGGCTGTCAAAGGCAAGGAGTACAACACGTATGGCTCATTTGTTTTAGTGCATTTTAGTTCTGGTCCAGTTCATTTTAAATAAACCATCAAGAGGAGGTAACATGAAGTTATACAGACTGACAGGTTACTTATTGATTAGATTGCCGATAGTGATCCTACATCATAAGGACCCTCGGGGGGGAAATCAAATGCAGTGACAGAAGTTTCTGCAGCACTTTAATGCTTCGGATGTGTATATTTAAGTTATTTTGGTGTCACAAAGAGCTCACGAAGAAATAAGAGATGTTAAGCTTTGTTATTACTTCGTTATTAGTGATTAGACTGCAAACCGGTCGCATGTTATGAATGATGACGAGCAGATGGACATAGAAGGCATTGCCCATCTTAACACTGTTGCCCATCTTTTCAAGCGGGCTCCGTTCGGTTGTTTGGTCCGCAACAGGTTTCAACTAACTGATGAACCTTATCAAGCAGGCAAACGTACCTGAACTCTTTTTAACTGAACCAAACAGGTTAGGCTGCACTTAGTGCTTTATAATTGTTAGTCAGTTCATATATTTATGGCCCTCCTATGGCCTTAATAAAGGACCCAATAAATAAATAAATAAATAAATATCGACATGTCTATTTTCTACTAATATTGGTCAAAAATGTACCTTCTGACATAACGTTTTTAAATATAGGTATAAAGTATCATATTTGGCACAAATTTGTACCTTTTAAGTCTCAATATGGATGGGTCGTAAGACAGCAGGTTGATGCTTGTTGGTTTTTGTGGTAATAGAGACAAAACAGAACAGTGATGAAGGATTGGGAGAGGAGGCAGATTGAAATCAGCAGTGACGCCTGCAAACGCCCTGGAACTCTGCACTCAATTAGTATGCCTGACAGCACTATGCACTGGCAGCTGGATTCATTGTACACATGCACGTGTTGTGCCAACGCCCAGCCAAGAATTGCACGGACCCAGCCGGCTCCTCCCTGCACCTCCGTCTTTGTCTTTTTCTCTCTCGCTCCCCTCCCTCACATAAACAGAGGGCGAGAGAGAGAGAGAGAAACAAAGCCTTCGCACCGTACGCACTTACACAGCATCTCTGTCTGAGCTGGTTCCAGATGAATAAGGCAGAATACCAAGTGGCCCACTTATACGCTACGCAGAGACAAATAGACCAGTCAATCACCGCGGGCTGCTGCTGAATAACAAATGCTCTATCTGGTGTGTGTGTGTGTGTGTGTGTGTGTGTGTGTGTGTGTACGAGGGGGTATAAGACAGCTTTTTTTCCATTTGTTGTGCCTCAATCTGTGTGCATGAACACAATGGTACAGTATGTGCAACAACCTCCAGTTTCAATTGCAAGTGTTTTTTTCGAGTGTAATATCAAATGAGTGCAAATGTTCCAACTGTTGATGAGAGCAGAAACACAGAGGCTGTTTCTGAAAAGGGGATCCATTTGATACTAAATGCTGTTGGAGAGCAGTTGTGTTTGGATGTGGCTGCCGAGGTCAGTGGACTGTGTGTAGAAAAGAGGGATGGCGAGTTTCATCTGTATCGGCTCCTTCCTCCGAGCCGCGCTTCATGTATTAGCCTCCCCAGAGTGCAGCGCGGTAGGCCAGCGAGAGCAAACCGACCAGCAGCAGAGGTCACTGATGAGGTGCAAACAATATTCAAGCAAATGGGGGTTGGGATTTACTTCAGCTGCTCACACATACCCACCCATCACAATATGGCTCAGCAGCGTTGCTACACAGGAACTAGACAAATAGATTCAGCAGGAGTGAGTGGCGGGGAGCTTCCCTTTATCCGGGCAATGGCGATCACTTCCAAAGACAGACACCTTATCTTGTACTCAGTATTCATATACTCATTTCTCCATTGTTCTGTTTTTTTTTTTCCAACTGCAAAAACTCATTTAAAATGCTTTGGTGTACCATTTAAAAGTAAACACACCCATTTCTAACAGTGAGTGGACCCGGAGGTAAACCTATTTTTAAAACGGACAAAACAACCCCGCTAACAAAAACAAACACCTGAATCTTTGATGAGACATGGGGGCGGGCTTTAAATAACACCTGAGAGACATCCACGTGGGCGCAGCCCGGAGCAGGGCCTCATCAACGCCACCAACCGGAGCAGATAACCCCGGGCTGCTACGGTTTTATAACCAGCTTCTCAGCGTGTCACATCGTATTCTGTCCCCTGCCCTCGCCTCTGGGCACTGAAATGTGGGACTTTTCAAAAAGGGTAAAACAGAGGACACGACAATAAGCTTGGCGAATCTGAAAACACATGACGCATTCTGAGAGGCAATAACATAATGTGGGTTTGATCATTAACATTTGTTTTATTCTTGGCAGAGTTAAAGAGAACTCTGACCGCATTTAGAAACAACGTAACACTAAAGCTCCATAGAATCAGAGCTCATCGGAGTCTTTAGAAAGCAGCCACTAAAGGTCAAGTGACTCATCCTCCCATTTAGTTATGCAGATCTATGATTTAATCATTTCAATTTCTGTTCTATTAAAATGAATGATAAAAAAAAGAAAACTGACATTTTTCATTCCAGGTTTGATAAAGTGTTTCCTATTATAGGTGTGGCTGATGTCCAACAGGTAACAAAAAGACAAAGTACTTCCGTTTAGCTGGGATGGAACGTCAATGTTGATGAAATTGAACACTCTTTGTGTTTAATATCTACTCCTTGTATGCGTATTCATAAATAATAACTGTACTGTCAGTAGTTTTGACAACGTTTCCACCCAGAGTGAAACAAATGACTGTGCTTACACTGAGGAAAAGAGACGAAAGATGTTCTCCATCAAGCAATGTACCAAGTGAAAGTCGACTCTTAGCGAAGCATTATGTGTCCGTCCGGGTCATGTGTTGGAGCATTTCTTTTGCAGGCGTATTGCTGTTGTTAATAGAGCAGCGTATTCCAACAACACATGTACACACATACGCCGACTGGGCACAGCAGATGGCAACGTTGGGAGAATAATTATGATCATTTGTCATTCTCTTAAGAGAATGAAAAGCAGTGGCAATCACTCTATTAAAGTCATGCATTGTTCTTTTAAAAGCAAAATGAAAACCATTTTGGCAAAATGGAAATATGTGCACGTCTGAGAGACAGTATAAACAATACACGTGAGCAACTGATGTGTGTTCTGTACTGTACGAATGCACTGCAGCTCTCCTAGTATGGCTGCTGGGTGACGCATAAAGAGTGATCACATGGCAAGGTGGCTCTTTGTGATTCATTTTACTGGCCCTATTTCGGTCCCTTCTTCTGATTGCATGGGTCTGTATCCTTTTGTATAGCTACAAAGACATACAACCCATACGCCCGTTTATCCCCGTCTCGTTCTCATTACGCATGCAGACGCGGAAGGGTAGGATGCAAGCTGTTTGATTTCTGTGGCTACAGAGAGATTCTATAAGGAATAAAAAGGTGCATAGTACCTGCAGCCACCTGCTCCAAAGAAACGAGGGCCAGCATTTTACCTTTTGGATTGAATCAAAACGCACAAGAATCCTGGCTGTATTATTGACAAGCCCACAGACACTCTAACAACGTCTCCTTCCTGTACTTCTTCATTCTCTGGACACTATGCTCACTATCGCCTTTCGAGGTACAAGTGGTATTACCAGACAGGACGGGCCGGGACTTGCTGGTTGACAGAAGATATCTTGAATCTATTACTTCACATTCTTCTGATAACGTTTTTACAATGTTTTAAACTAAAATTCTGGCCCGATGTTACGCGTTGCACAACCATTTCACAGCTGTCCATCTTCAGATATGTAGAAGACAAACCAAGGCCACATGACAGGGAAGAGAGGGAAGCTATTTTACACTGGAGTAAAGACAAAAACAATGCAACATCATCCTCACCATGAGCATCGGTTTCATACACATATTAAAAATGCTAGCCGACAAACCCTACCTTTGATTTCAGAGCAGGTTCAAGAAAGATTCCACGAAGGTTGGCGTGATGAGACAATTGTTGATTTGGTGATTGTGCAAGTCCAGAAAAAGGCTTAAAGGACACAGAGCGGCTTTGTGTGGCGAACAAGTACGAAAACGCAAAGTGATGGAAGAGAAGGCGACGAAGAGAAGGAGCCCAAAGTTCGACTCGGTCAAGAGATGAAATGTGTTTTCCAGGCCGGGAGAAATGAAGACTGAAGTGCAGGTCTGAAGATGTGCAGCTGCTGTGAGGAAGGAAAGCAGCAACAGAAAGCAGCTATAACAATGCATGCACACTGTTGTAGAACACATTTGACAACATGTATACAGTATGTACACATTAATAGGACTGTGTGTGTGTGTGTGATTGTGTAAGTATGGCAACTGTTCAGTGAGAAAACACTGCAGGGTGACAGCGAGTGGGGGGGAGTGAACTTTAAACAGCAGCCAGTGAACCCATAATACTAGTATTGCATATTCAGAACCAACATGAATAATAAGTCAGTGATGATACGCTACGGAAGCCCTGAGACACTATTGAGTGATCCAAATTGTTTCATCCGCTGTGCTTATGACCTTAGAACAGGATTATATATATATTCTATATTATGCTTTTCCATCTGTGAAAACAGGCAAATAAAAGGTTATGATAGGTGATTATTATTTTTTTTTTTCAGGAAATGTTTTTCCAAGTGTTGGTTGTTCTACCCATTAATCATGCCCAAAAGGCTGAAGTGCACTACTAGGCCAGGTTCTCAATAGGAACTCAATAAGAATTAATGATGTTTGTATGGATAAAAAAAAAAAAAAGATCCTGACCAAATAAAAAATTTTAAAAAATAAAAAAAAAATAAATAAAAATCACCTTATATTACTTTTTCTCCACTGCTTTCAAAGATGAAAACAAAAGAAAGAATAGGGAATCTGGCAAAATAATTGTTTTCACTGTTTTTTTTTTGTTTTTTTTCGCCTTTCAGGGCTTCCGTCGAGTCCCATATGTGTGAGATTTTCATGGAGTCTGACCTAGTTTAGTGCACAAAAATAGTCGTTCTAGAATTTTGTCTGCAGTTTAACAATGTCTTTGTTCAGGCTGCCGGCGAAGTCCTTCCCTCCACTTTACGCACTCTCTCACAACACACACTCATCCCCCTAGCTCTCTCCACAGAACACATGTTGGTATGCGCCCTGGTGCCACACAGTTCTACCTGTCATCTCTGAAGCCGGCGCGGTAAGACCGCGAAGCACTCCCCACAGGCAACAACTGGAAAGCAGGAATCAGCACCCCTCTCCTCTCCTCTTCTCATCATTTGCTCTCCTCGAGGGATCTCTCTGCTTATCTCGGCATGGCTGTCATGCCGACGGAGCAGCTATTATTATTGCCTTCCCCTTGCTCGAGTCCTCCAAGAGCCAAAGGAGCACCTTGCTAATCATCCCCTTACTGTCACAACCAATCACATTCTGTCTAGCTAACATGGCAACCAACACGACAACAATCAAAGATAAACTCCATCACAAATGAAACCCAAAACAAAATAGAGAAGATGGTTTGTGCGATACAGTTTAGCTCCACACCCAGCACTTAATAAGCAAATGAAGACTTATGCAAACAGGTCTATTAGCCTGTCACCCTACCTCTGCCCCTGTTTAAATCAATCCTGTGAGGAGCGCTGAATGCTAATTGTACAGGAGCTCTATGTTGCGCAATTCTTAAACACTGTAAAACACATCCATCTTCCTGAGCAGTTTCACCCGTGAGATGAAGTCTTTTCAATGCAGCATAGTGAACACATCGAAGACAAAAATATACAACGCAGCTTCACTGTTTGCACTCAGTAAACATTAGCCACGATAAATACAGACTGTCAACCTCAGGAAAGAAACGTAAAGCCAAATAAATAAAAGCCATGAATCTCTTTGGAGCCTTCTCTCCCTACTCTCCTTCCTCCTAGCTCCCTTGCTTCCAGCCACCCAGCAGGCGACCACATGACAGGGACACAGGGCTTGAATCGGCGCTTCTTCTCACAGCGGGCGTTTGCAGCACCTCGAGAGCCGAGGAGCCAATCTCACGGTGAACAGAGTTGTGCAATCCGAGGTGTTACTATGAGTAACGTGCTAGTAATAGAAGGTTAGAAGAGGAGGGCATGTTGAGTGTAGAGCTTCAACTCTAAGCCCTATCACCAGCTATCCACCTGCACCACTCACTCCAGACACGCACTCAAACCATCGCTGAAGAAAACGTTTCACTTACGATCGTTGCAGAATGAACCTCCATAGGACGTCATGGTGCAGTCGCAGGTGAAGCCCTCCCACTGCTGAAGACAAACCCCCTGATGGTAGCAAGACTCCTCCGTACAGGTGGTACTGGGTCCTGGGGGCAGAACCAGCACATTGATCAGTGTTTTCAGTCCACAGATATACAGGAACTCATGTGGAGGACCACACATGATGCACAGGGACTTACTTCCAGTGAGATGGTGAACTGCAATCATTGTCTTATAGATCTGTGTCTTACTATAATCACCCCTCCTGTTCATAAGGTTGAGGTTATTAAATGATCCCCTCCTGGGTTCTGTGCAAAAATGTGTTCAGGCTTTTTTTTTTTTAGCTCAAATGAGGCTTCAGCAGCAGTCCAAGTTAAATAAATACCTTCCAAAGTTACAGCTATTTTACAACCAAACTCTAGTTGTTACAGTCCCTGCACTGCAGCTCAACGGGGAAATACAAAGAGGGAATTCTACACAAGTACTGCAGCTTTGGAGTATTCACTTAATCTGTCTGACTCAGACTGCTGAAGCCTCATATGAGCTTCAGATAAAGTTCTGAATACATTTTTGGACAAACTGTGGATTCTGTCGCCCATTAATCACATTGAAGATGCATTAGAATGGGATCCCTTATTGGCAGGTATGCAAAGGGAGAATGATAGCATCAAGCAAAACCTGTCCCCAATATCCACCCACCTATTATTTTAAGACAGACCTGAACACATTTTAAACCTTTAACTACGTGTTATTAAAACATATTTTACCAGCAGGTAAATCCTAAAATAAAACCGCATTTTCGTAACACTTGTGCTAAAAGACTCAATGACGGCAACAAAATACACGAGCTGCTCATCCACAGACAAAAAAGTAATTTGATTGATGATGCTTAGAAATGTATTCAGATTCAATTTGACATTAATTCAAGGTTGAAACCTGATGTGTAATTGCCAGACTGGGGGCGCATTTGCATTGGAAATTAGTAGTGGTGGAGGAAGTTCCCGTTTAGCATCTCCATTATAGCTGTGTGTGTATGTGTGTGTGTGTGTGTGTGTGTGTGTGTGTGTGTGTGTGTGTGTGTGTGTTACGGGGATGCTGTCTCCTGTTGTCCCCACACACAGTCATGGGCGGCTGAAGACATTTAAATAGTCAATTAGAAACTCCACCGTTGTAATTTCTCTGTGGAATTCCAGCCACTTATTCATATAGGATATGAAAACTCATATCTCCACTTCAGATTATACATACTAACTGACCCATCAGGCATGAACTGCCTAGATATAGAAAATAATGTATCATGGGTTTTTTGCCTCTGTATCATTAGAAGTTAATACGACTGATGGAAATTGCACCAGACAAGATCGGGAACCAAAGCTCCATACAAGGTATGAGGAAAGGATGCCACCACACGTACGTATAAGACATGGTGGTGGTGGTGGAGATTATCATTAAAATCTCAATTAAACACAAACACTTCCAAACAACCATGGTTCAGTGCAAGACTAATTTGTTTCTAGATAAACAGACATCTCACTGTGCCATTTACAAATGGCCCAATTAAAAAGGGAGCCCCCCCCCCACCCCCGAACACACACACACACACATGCAGAAAATAAAAAAAATCATCTATCTATGAGTGCTTTTACTTTCTGCTCCAAAATGTCCACTTAAATGCAATGTCATCTCCTGTCTATCAGCTTCTTCTGTTAGTAGTTCCTAATCACACTAATTGCCCCATTAATTACTCGCCCATAAAAGGGTCCCTTGAGGAGCTAATTAAGCATATTTTCATAATTAATAACCCAGTCATGTAATCACTTCCTCACTGTTCCTTCAACTGTCGATCGGACAAACACTACCTTTGCATGGCTGCCTGAGAACCCGTTATTGGGTGCCTCGGGTTTGTTGGAGCATTACACTCCATCTGTTGTGTTTGCTCCCAATATTCAGGTAATCCGGCACAATTTAGGGAGCCAATCAGACTGACATTGCTGTTAAACCCAAAGTGAACACACATCTACGCTCCCTCGCTGCTGTCACCTGCATCTAAAACCAACAGCCGGGTTACAACTGAAACACCTGCTCATATATCAGCAGCGTCGAGCGGGCCAGAGTGCAGATCCAGTCGAGATATCGGTCCATAACTAAATAAATGTTTGAATGACGCAAACATGTTTTTTTACTGGTGCACTGGTTATTCTAACATAATGATTAATATCATATTATTTAGTGTTTTTTATCTTTTATGAATCTTAAATTGCAATACATTCTCACTCCCAACTTTGTCAGCGGCCCTACACTCCAAATGATGATGCTCATGGTACCACTTTAGCATCATGGACTGTAGATGCTGTCAAAGTGACGTTCCCCATTGGTTTGGAAGCCTCGAGTTCGGCATTTTAGTCGTCACCATCTTTGTTTTTTGGAAGCAGATGTGACACGAGAGGATGGAGATAAGAAAAACCAAACGCTGAATAAGACATTTTTAGGCAACCAGAATGTTTACTGAGGTAATAAATCGAGCGAGAAGTAGAGTCATTGTCTCACAGACACTCAGACTTCTTTTTGCAGAGTCGCCCCCCCGATGGCCATAAGAAACAAAGCAAGATTAAGGCACTTCCACATTGGCTTCACTTTTCAGTGAAAATAGTTTGTAAAAAGAGATTTAAACTCTGCTACTGCTGCTTCTACAAATGCTCCTGCTACTAATGCCACTTTGCATTATTTAAACTATAAATTTAGCCTTGCATATGTTTATTTTTGGCCTTGTTTACGCGTCTCTCCCCTCTTGAGCTACAGCGACTCAGCAACACTCTTTAAGTACCTGCATTTCAACTCTCTCCGTCTTCTTGTCTTTTTTTTCCGTTCTTTGTTGTTGTGATCTGCTGAGTCAGTGGAGAGCACCAAGAACAAGCTCAATGTTCTGCCCTTTGTTTGGACTTAGGTCTTTGGAGACTAGACCAGCAGCCACCTCTGACCCCTCTGCATCCCCGGTCCACAAGCTATCGATGAACCCCCGAACCAGGCGGGTCAGGACTTTGGCAGTGATCCATATCCAGGGCGACACCGCCTTTTGGGAAAGTTATATTCACTACTTCTGTTATTGTTTTAGTAAACCAGGATGTCAGAGATTGGATCTGAGCTGTTGTTAAAGAAGATCAATCAAAACTAATAAACATAGAAGCTGTAATTTAACCGATTTGATTTGACAGCGTTTGGCTTCTCTCCTACATGGTAAGGAAATAAAGTGTGAATTTGATTATAGTGGATTAGATAAGTCAACAAAAGGTTTTGATGAATTCCTTTAATATCAATGAGGGAATACAGCCTCAGGTTTAGACATGCTATTATTTTCCAAGGTCCACCCTTCCAAAACTGGTCAATTACAGCTGCTCAGCTCTCTGGCACCTCCAATCAGTAACTCATATTAGCATTCACGTTGGGTGCCGGGGGGAGTTAAATTGATAGCTAAATGCAGTTTTATAGTGTTTGGAGCAAAGTAGTTGTACTGTAGGCAGGTAATAAGATGGGCTGGCAGGAGTAGCAGGGTTAGGGATCGAGGAAAACAAAAGAAAAGAAAAAAAAATGGGGATCAGTGCTGCATCGAGTCGGCCAGTGCGGCCCTCAGGGAAATCAAGTCCGTGCTCTCCGACACTCAGCACGGCATTGAGACGCGATGGGGGGGTTAAAGGGTGGGTGGTGTGGAAGGGGAAATGCTAGAGCCAAAAGCCACCGTTATACTCTGGATTAACTACCCGACACAGGAGCCATACGGCCTGAGACATGGAGGCAAACTGCGCACAGCAGAGGTGAAAACGCAACAAATGCAAGATTGATGAGGTAGGAGCCAATGAAGGTGGTGTGTCGCTGGAATTAGCCACACTGACAATAACATTAGAGGAGAGCGATACCTCCCTCATGCACGTTTTATGGGGCAATAGAGAGGATATACAGAGGACAGGGGCTTAGATTGTAAAGACTGCACAGAGCTGGGAGAATGTGGGCGGGGCAACTGGTGTAAATCAGGGAGGACAGCACAGGAGAATGCACCGGATTATTGCAATGGTCTGTCTTCACTGCAAAATCTGTGCAAGTGTCTTGTGTGTAATCAGGCCATGCATTTATGGGTTGAAATAAAAAACGGGGAAAGAAAGGTAGAGCGGCCATTTAAGGCAGAGAACCAAGATAGTGTGTAAAAATCTCCCTTTGTACCGAGAGACCATTGTTAAACTTGAAAAGAATGTGTTTGCCTCTCTGAGTAACAATTAAAGCTGCCCCCAGGTAAACATTGTTAGCTCTGTCAGCACTCTTGTCATTGTCTGCACTGTTACCGCCGTTAGCTGCAAGTTGCTAGCTCAGCTGTTGCCATCTTGAAAGCCGTTGAGAGGCAAAAGGGTAAAATCTCGCATTTAGCGCTTCTAACACAACATTAGTATCAGCCTGAAACATTTAGCAATCACATACTAGATGTTTTTATCTCCATCTCTAAATGACAAATTAATACAATTGGACAAAAACCAGATTTCGATCCCACTCCCGACTTGTTTTCCTTATAATTATCTGTCAACCTTTTAACAACTGAACAATCCTTGATTTGAAGTTGTCGAAAATGTGGCATCCTCTGTGGGAAAGTGTCACTAATAGCAAGAACAGTGGCTTACACACTGTATAATCACAGACGCATGAAAGCAATGTCATTTGATTTCCCATGTTGATTCACAGGAGAGATAATTGCTATCAATCTTTATTTTAGAACATGGATGTCAGTAATTATGGGCATAAAGCTAAAAAAAAGTGTTACAAAACCCTGTGAAACATATCTTTGACCATTACTGTTTGTCGAAGTCTGTCTGTGATGGACGTCTGCTTCCCCCACTCACCATCGCAGCCTCGTTCCACCTGACCCACCCTGTGGAGCGCATCTGCAATCAGGTCAGGGAGTCTCCCGTTCAGGTCCACGGAGGCCAGGCAGCCCTGGTATCCGTCCCGGGACGCTATCAGCTTGGGCAGATTGCTGTACATGTTCTTTGTCACGCCACCGATGTACAGCTCCCCTGCAAAACACACACGGAGAAACCACCTGTGAGGATTTTCAGTTTTTTTAAAAATTCACATAAATTCTGATAATATAGAGAATTAAATATATTCAGACAATAACCACTTTCATTTAAGACCTCTTTCAACAGACACAACATTAAACATTTAAATGGCAGGGTGCAGAAGCAGGTGACATACTGTAAATCACAAGGTCGGTCAGTCAATACATATTTCAACCACTGCTGCACAGTAAACGTAAAACGGCATCTGTAATATGATCTTACAAATGAGCTTCATCCACCATGGACCAACGATGACAGGGAAATCTAAAAGCTAAAAAAAAGCTGTAGCGCCGACCTCTGGTATTTGATCACAAAAAAGTGAACTGAAACAAAGCCCAGAAATGAAATAAAACTTAATTAGGCTGAAGCAAAAAGAACACAAAACGAATGGAAGTTGGAAGCCTCCCAGAACTCATCTCCCGCTACACCAGTGAATGACATGTGACCTCCTCTGCCTCACCAAACTGGAACATACCACCTGACCAGGTAAGCAGGAGGTGAGCTAAACCAAAAGCAAGCATCAAAATCATACAGAATTATGAATAAATTTACACTCAGAGTTTTGAGGTACTGCTGACATCACAATTTATCTATGAACACACACACCCACCAATTAGGACACCAAATGTAAGATGATGTAATCCCTGGCAGAACTATCTCACCTATCTTTCTACATGTACACAGGGCCCAGCCCCTCCCTGCTCAGAGGACACAACGAGGCACACCTGATTGCACTTTCCCTGATTGAGCTGCTGAACATCAAAGGGAGAGGAGTAACCTCTCCACAGTGGGAGAAAGTCAAGTTATGAACCGTCACAGTCTGCTTGCATATTAAAACTCCCGTACAAGCAGGTTCTGATGCTCTGTTCTGTCATGCGTGTACAGACTACAGCACCATGGGGTATATTGCAGAGTTGGCAAGTGAGGGGAAACAATCCGGTGATCCATGTTCTTAGTCTGATCCAAATTGTTGCTCTCCTGTGTTTTTGACTTAAAAACAGGTTAAACTTTTTTTTTTGCTAAGTTTTAAACACAAAAACAAACAAGTGGAAAAAAAGAAGTTTGACAGGTGACACTCATTTTGGGTTTGCACCATAATATCTCCATATATTCTAAACACAATATAAATATTTGTGTGCTAGCAAGTCATGCTAATTAAAACTCCCTGTTATCACAGATGAAACATTAAGAAACTTGTTCTCAAGTAAAAAAACAGGAGAGAAAAAAAAACTCTAGATCAGACTCAGAAAATGGATCAACAGAAAAAAAAAAATAATTATCACACTTGCCTCTCAGGGCTTCTGTAGGAGCTGTAAGATGTGATGATCTCCATTTTGATTATGTAGCACTTATACGTATACACACTCAAATATCAATGTTTCAAATATCAATGGACTTGAAAACAACAAATATCACTTTACAGAGAGGGGGGAAGCGAGCCGATCCACGAGGGGCTGAGATCTTACTGACATAAATATGTCTCTTCATATCTTAACACTGTACACAGCACTGTCTGTGATTCACCTGCTCAACATCAGTGTTGTTCTCCACCAAATGAGCAGGCCTTTGACTCGTTTGTGGCTGTACGGTGTTCTTTTCAATCACAGCATGTGTTTCTAGAGTGTATTTGTCGTTGATCGACTGTGAAGGTGTGTGTGCAGGTAGATGACAGTACACATTACACCAAGACACGGATCATTGACAGTTCAAAGCCGAGCAGTGTGAACGCTGGGAGGAATGCTCCTGAGACGTCCGCTGACAAAATGGCCTGTCATTGCAGGGACGCTCAGGAAGTGTTTTGAAGATCATGTGATTAAAAGACAGTTGACACGAATAGATTGTTCAGCATCAAAACTGGCGCCTTGGAGACAATATTTGAAGCTCCTGTCCATACACTCTTCTGGGAGAAGATCAGAATAATACACAGCAGCACTTTCAGCACGTAGGAAGCAGCGATTGAGAATCCTCAGCCGGATGATGAAGCCGAGTTCTGGGATATCTCAGCGCTCAAGCACAATTAATGTCTCTTTACATTACAACTTAAAGAGAAACATCTATCCACTCTGAAGCCAAGTTGCTCCTCCTCTCAGCCCTCTCTGTTCTGCAGAGTTGCGAGGGAAATGCCAAGTGAAATTATGAAAAACACAAAGAGGCCTTTGATGTAAGTGCATGTGAATAAACACGGTTTGAAATGCTCCGGGCTTTTCTGATCAGCAGATCTCCTACTTTATCTTTAAGTAGGCATAAAATGAACATCCAGCGAAAGCTTTTTTCACAGAGTGGGGAGATCACGCTACAAAGATAGGACCATCAGACAGACTAAAGGAACGACATTTTCGCAGCTGAAACCCACAACCTTCAACTTTAGCACTCTGAGAAGCAATGAGCCACGAGGTCAATTATATGTGGACTCTGTGTAATAGAATGAGTCAATGATGTTTGCCAAGTCCTCTCTGGAATTAATACGCACTTGACACTTCATATTTCCCAGCTGGGGCTCCCAGGCATTACAATCAATACAACGAATTCATTAGCTGTCCGGCTGAGTGATGTCCTGAAATCGCGGCTGTAAAGAACCATTTAGCAAATATGAAATTATCGCTATGAAGTTAATCTCCAAGGAACAAACCGCGCATTTTGCTGCAGAAGTGAACAGCATGCTTGAGATCCCACTGGCTGACTGCGTAACTGGGGTGGACGAGAGAGGAGTGAGGGGCTGCGCCAGATGTACTGTAAAGGAAATTAGTCATGCAACTTTTGTTTCCCTTCAGCGGAGTAAAGACGACAGCAGATGAATAAATATGCAGCACGCATACACACTCACACACCCACTCGCTCAGAGAACCGGGCTCTCTTTGTGTTCACTTTGGCGTCGGATACTTTCATTTGAATTACAGATTACTTTGGGTAAAGTTTTGACTTCCTTGTTCATTTGGGCCAGTGTGCATCGCCGAATACATTACAGCTAACCCACCTGGTTTTCAAATGGGGCCGCGGTGTCGCTAGCGATGTTTACAGTTCCTAACATCTAAAACCTGCTAGCAGCCGTGTTAGTCAAACCAAACAGTGATCCAAGCAGTGCTACATGCATGATTCTCTATGTCTTTCTCTTCTTTTTAAAAACAGAAGAGAAAGCATTCTCTGGAGCATTCTCTGATTAAGACGTGTGGGATACTATTCTGGTTTTAGGAGCGTTGTTTGAACATGTATACAATGTATTCAGGATATGTGTCACAATGAGGTTTTTTTCCCCACAATTTGCGATACACTGTCCTTCCAGACAGAGACTGAGTCCTGGTCTGGCTCTGGGGTCCCAGCAGTGATGAATGCCTCAGCTGCTGCAGATGCTCCGAGCGATTGACAAGAAGGGACCAATTACAGCCTCCCAGGCTCCGCCAGAACACGCCACCTCCACATCTCTATGGTTACAATAATGACCTCTCAGGGGCTGATGGGAGATGTTGGGAAGCTATGATATGGCTTCAGAGAGTTTTAAAGTGAAACACACATCCAGTACATATAAATTATGGTTTCATACAGTGTGAAGACCTAATTTTCTAGTTTTGCTGATCCGCACATTTGTTCTGTGAGTCATCGTGGAGATGGATGGCCTTCGGACCCATGGTGGCCTTTCACACTGTGTCCATTGATTTCCAGCAAACAGACACACTGACTGAAAAAGGTTAGTATTGATCTTGATACCTTAACAGTTTACTTTCTTAGAGGTGCAATGGGCAACTTCCTTGGATGTGTTTTATGTATTATTTGGTTAGAAAAAGTTGCCGCTGCCAGACAAGAGACAACCGCACAGCTACAATGCATCTCTTTTCCTTGTATTTGAGCTATCTGCAAGGGGAATTCATTTCATGGGTGTGAGACCCATGACACCCAATTAGTGTCTAAAGCACTTCAGTTTTGTTTCTTTCTGTCATGGAAAAGTAGACTCATTCGAGTCTACTTTGTGGACTCAAAACAAATCCTGTGTTTCATCCTTGCCTGTAATTGGCTGGCAGGCAAAGTGACAGTGTTTCAGTGTTCCTCCATGTCTAGCAATACTGGGACATTATCTATATCCATCATCAGGAGAAGTTTGATCATGGCAACGGGCCGTGAACGCACCGAGCCTGGTCTCATCTCTAAACAATGATCAGCTCCCTTTTGCCAATCCCCCAGCGAACTCAACGCCGACCATTAACTTTCATTAAATGCTCTATTAACAACCACTGCCTCCCTTTCGAGGCCCCACTCTCTTCACTCTGTTGCTTGTGTTGCCTCGCCCTCATGCTGGCTCTAATTGACGAAGATTGAATGATTGAACACACACACACACACACACACACACTCACACACATGCTGTGGGCTGTGCAAATGAATGGCGGTGTGTGTTTTTAGGCAGGGCTGGGACAATGGCAGCCAGCAGGAAGATGCAGGGATTGTGTGATTGCTAATTACAGAGGCACTTTCGATCGGCAAAGAAGACGCCACAACAAGACGAGCGGCTCAGAGAATAAATGTTGACACTGCTTGCGAGTTAATTGCCGATGCTAAATCATAAGTTGTATAATTACGTTGTGTCTCTGTGTTGTGGTTGCGTGTATGCAAAACCAAATGGTATAGCACGAGATGTTTTGAATTCCTCACGGGATAAAGATTGACGGCAACTAAAACTGTAATTATTTGGTACTGTCGTGACACGTGTTCACTAACAGGTGCGTGCTGGCTCTCTCTCTGTTCTATGGTAACCACAGCTGGTGTAATGCATTGTCACTCTCTCTTTCACTGTCGGCAGCGAAGTGAGGGAGAGAAATCTGTAAGCAGAGTGACTGGCAACAATGAGTGAAAATGTAACATTTAACACGTACAGTGATGCCAAATTGACACGTATCACTCATCAATATTCAAATTATTTGCTTTCTCATGATGAAGAGTGTTTAGGCGGTAGTACATTGAGCGAGCTGGCACAGCTACTGTATGTTCTATGACAACAAGAGAGAAATGAATTGAGTTCTAACTCGTTATTGATCAGAAACCAGCTCATTATTGACCCAATACTTTCAAAGCAATTATTACTGTGCCCGCCTGACAACTGTTCATAAGCAATAATGAGACATCAACATGTGCTGAGCGTTTACAGTTTGATTCACAATAGGTTATTATTGAGTGTATCAATGGAGAATCATTTCTGATTCACTAGAGCATGTCATTTCCATACACGCACATCTAAAACACAGCTCCAGTTAATCATTTAATAATCCTTATTACTCAGTGTGCAAAGTCACTTTGTTATGTAAAACAAATGGTTTGGAAAAACACAAAGTGGACACCTACACCTCATCCATATATGTTCGTATAATAGGACATCTTGTCATGCATTGTCTCTTAACTACGGAAGCCCTTAGAGGCAAAAGAGAAAGACAAAATATTTCACCAGAAAACAGGTGGGAAAAACGTTTTGGGATGTGAAAAACAAATATAAAATATAAGTGTTTGTTGTATGTCATTTTAACCACAAGAGGCTGGAGTGCACCACTAGCCTATGCACTGTACATAATAGGACTAAAAGCATTCACGTTTTCTTCTAGATGAGTTTTAATTAACACAACTTGCGAACACACAATATTTGCAGGTTGTATTCAGCATACATGGATTTTTTTCCTCCCACTTGCCTCTCAGGGTTTCCGTATTTAAATGATTGCATCATGATTGTCTTTTCAAAAGGAATCCAATCGACTGCAGAAGAGTTGAAATTCAGTTTTGTAGGGTTTCAGCGCCAGAATGTAACCGGTGTAGAGTGTAGTTCAGTGTAAATTATATTAATACCATTACCAGAGATCACATTACAGGCTTTGTTCATATAGTAATCAGGAACAGCATTATTATTGGATTTGTCCTTCCCACCAGTCCAGTGCTATGTCTAAGCAGCTGCACATGCAGTTATTAAACCCCCTGATGGCCTGCTTTACATATCAAATGTCTCCTAGCTGCTCTATAATCATTCACCGTATAGTACAGCTGCGACTTACCCATATTTCCCCTACATACATGTTCAGGAAGATTCCTGAATTCATCACTTCTAAATCCAAAACTGAGAACAAAGCGTGCAACAGTTTGCCACCATGACATCGTTTCATTGACCCCAATGCCATCAGTCAGCGTGTAGGGCCTTGAGAGGGCTCTGAATATGTGCCGGTGCTTGCTGGTGACACTTTTCTGAAAGATTGCGTAGTGACAGAGACAGGCATCATTTCACACTTTCATGCTTTCATTCTCCCACGATGAAATGTCACTCCGTATCGAGTGTCCTTTCGCTTTGCCTTGGCGGCGTGCTCTCCCTTCCACTGCACTTGAGTTTTTCTCACTTTGCTCTGCCACTGTCTTTTAGTCTCCAGCTTCCTCACATGTATGTACAGTGGGTACGGAAAGTATTCAGACCCCTTTACATTTTTCACTCTTTGTTTCATTGCAGCCATTTGCTAAAATCAAAAAAGTTCATTTTATTTCTCATTAATGTACACTCAGCACCCCATCTTGACAGAAAAAAACAGAAATGTAGAAATTTTTGCAAATTTATTAAAAAAGAAAAACTGAAATATCACATGGTCATAAGTATTCAGACCCTTTGCTCAGTATTGAGTAGAAGCACCCTTTTGAGCTAGTACAGCCATGAGTCTTCTTGGGAATGATGCAACAAGTTTTTCACACCTGGATTTGGGGATCCTCTGCCATTCTTCCTTGCAGATCCTCTCCAGTTCCATCAGGTTGGATGGTGAACGTTGGTGGACAGCCATTTTCAGGTCTCTCCAGAGATGCTCAATTGGGTTTAGGTCAGGGCTCTGGCTGGGCCAGTCAAGAATGGTCACAGAGTTGTTCCGAAGCCACTCCTTTGTTATTTTAGCTGTGTGCTTAGGGTCATTGTCTTGTTGGAAGGTGAACCGTCGGCCCAGTCTGAGGTCCAGAGCACTCTGGAAGAGGTTTTCTTCCAGGATATCTCTGTGCTTGGCCGTATTCATCTTTCCTTCAATTGCAACCAGTCGTCCTGTCCCTGCAGCTGAAAAACACCCCCATAGCATGATGCTGCCACCACCATGTTTCACTGTTGGGATTGTATTGGGCAGGTGATGAGCAGTGCCTGGTTGTCTCCACACATACTGCTTAGAATTAACGCCAAAAAGTTCAATCTTGGTCTCATCAGACCAGAGAATCTTATTTCTCATAGTCTGGGAGTCCTTCATGTGTTTTTTGGCAAACTCTATGCGGGCTTTCATATGTCTTGCACTGAGGAGAGGCTTCCGTCGGGCCACTCTGCCATAAAGCCCCGACTGGTGGAGGGCTGCAGTGATAGTTGACTTTGTGGAACTTTCTCCCATCTCCCTACTGCATCTCTGGAGCTCAGCCACAGTGATCTTTGGGTTCTTCTTTACCTCTCTCACCAAGGCTCTTCTTCCACGATTGCTCAGTTTGGCTGGACGGCCAGGTCTAGGAAGAGTTCTGGTCATCCCAAACTTCTTCCATTTAAGGATTATGGAGGCCACTGTGCTCTTAGGAACCTTGAGTGCTGCAGAAATTCTTTTGTAACCTTGGCCAGATCTGTGCCTTGCCACAATTCTGTCTCTGAGCTCTTTAAATAGTGAAGTGATGTTATCTTGCTTGTTTTCTAATCCTTTGTTTGTGTCCCCTCTCTATGAAGCTGTTTGATTCTGTGCTTTCAAAGTACTGACAATTAGACCACACACACTTTATAGCCAGCTGTATTTTATTTCCTTCGACCTCATGATTCTCATTTGCTCTGACATGCACTGTGAGCTGTAAGGTCTTATATAGACAGGTGTGTGCCTTTCCTAATCAAGTCCAATCAGTTTAATTAAATACAGCTGGACTCCAATGGAGTAGAACCATCTCAAGGAGGATCAGAAGAAATGGACAGCATGTGAGTTAAATATGAGTGTCACAGCAAAGGGTCTGAATACTTATGACCATGTGATATTTCAGTTTTTCTTTTTTAATAAATTTGCAAAAATGTCTACATTTCTGTTTTTTTCTGTCAAGATGGGGTGCTGAGTGTACATTAATGAGAAATAAAATGAACTTTTTTGATTTTAGCAAATGGCTGCAATGAAACAAAGAGTGAACAATTTAAAGGGGTCTGAATACTTTCCGTACCCACTGTACATCTCCCTGCCCTTTCCTTTTCCACCCTCGCTCTCGGCGCTCACAATATCCTCACCTTGTCTTTCCTTCACCTCCCCCTCCTACCCCCCCTCTCTCTTTGCTGGACTCCATTCTACCCTGGTCTGGTTTTAATGATGGCGGAAGTTGAATGTGCACAGACTGCACTTTTGACTTGGTGAATCCGTCGGATGACACTTTCTGGTCCGCCGAAGCTGAGTCAGTATCTGACAGTGGGCTCACAGCTGTGAAGATACTACATCTAAATCGCTTTGGTCTAATCTAAATGATTGTCTGACTCAGCTGTGAGTCAGACAGTGTACCCATAGACTGCAGTAAAATCCACAGTGTTCCAGCAGTTGTTCTATTAATCACTGTCCAACTCCTTCCTGTCGATGGTGCTTCAAAAAGAGCTCTCCTGAGATCAATTTTAGGTGGATTTTCCCTTTGATTGAGCAAATAAAAAGACATGTCGGTCTTTAGTTATCGAAAGATTTCAACCACTAATTAATTTCTCAATCTTTCTAAGAAGATGAAGAAGGGGATCTGTGCATGTGGAAAATAAACACAGGGGGCATTATTACTGGTTTGGCCTCTGCCAGGTGAGTGCGGCCAATGAGGCCCAAAGGATTTACGACCGATGAGGGACAAAAACAGTCCCACGCGACTAGCAAAGACTGAATGCGGTAAATTGACTTTTATGATTCGTTTGTGTAATTCTGAAATCAAATAACAGTAAGAGGAGGGGCAGGGGGGATGTTAGAGCCTTTCTTCTGTTCAATCCAAGTCAATTTCCAACATTTGTGACTTTCATTGATTTCTCTATCTTTTATCTAGTACCATTTTTTTCCCCTCACAAACCACATTTAGTACATTAACAGGACAGTTTGTAGTGTCTGTCTGTACTAATTATCTGTTTTCTTCCTCGTCTATTCACCTAACAGAAACAAATAGACCATCCACATTTTACCTAGCAGTTATTAAAAACCAGGATTCTTCCTTTGGCCCGTCTGGAGAGAGATTATGAATACATCATTACAGGGTGGAGGCTTTAACTGCCATCTTCTTTCCTGGTCTTTTGTTTGCATGGAGAAACATTGCATGACGTCTATGTCTATTGTTTGTTTGCCTTTCCACATATTCAGATTATGACATGTTTTGTACTGTTTTATCACATTCTTGTTATGAGTTTTATAAACAGCTAGTCACACATACAATTCAGTAAACGTAATGTATCAATATAACTGTGTTTTAAATATGATAAACTGAACACATAGCGTACTAATAATAATATACATAGTAATGAAGACTGCAACTAAAAGTCCTTTGTGTTATTGATTATTTTTTCGATGAGCTGATTGTGAGTTTTACTTGATAATAGATTTATTCATGCGATTAATTTACCATTAAAATTGAGGTTGTTGTTAATTTGTGGGCAATCGACCATTTTTTAAAATTCTGCACTAATTAACATTATGCTGCAATTTATTTCAGTTTTATATATTTTCCTTTTGTTGAAACTGAACATGGTGGAGCTATTTGAGAGTTTGTAGCAGAGAGCATTGAGCATAAACTGTACACGCATGCCACCGTGTGCAGACACAGCCACACAAATGCATTCTGACCAAAGAAACGCTGACTCTATCTCAGCTCCACCTCCCCAGCTGGCTTTCTGATGAAAGGGAGAGATGAAGAGGTAGAAGGGAGAGGGGAGGGTGGGAAAATGGCCAAAGCTCTGAGTAATGCCAAAGTGCATTGCAATGTAAGACAGGTCAGTGGGAGAAAACACACTGCTCTATTGCAGCACTCAAGCTACCTAGCCCATCATTTATTGAAAGAGCACTGACACTGAGCAGAAAAATAGAGGGGATAGAAAAGAACATAGGAGGGAAATGAAAAAAAAAGGAAACAATGAGTCTGGCAGGCAAGGTGAGGCTTTAAAGTACTGTGTGAAGGACCAATAGGTTTAGGCTGATTTATATCTAGCTTAACTCGGCCTTTGCTGTTGGTATATAGACTTATAAACAACGTTCAAGTGTCCACACAACAAGTGACTAAGAGGTGGCTTATGAAAAATACATTAACTAAATCAGCCGGCGGCTTTGAAAAGCATATATATATTTTTTTTTAAATCAGCAGAATGACACAGTTTAACACAGCCAGAAGCAGTTAAAACAGACATTGTCAGATTTTTTAATTTATGGTGGCCTTTGAACATCTCATGTATGACTAATGCTTGTGTCAGGAAAGTCAACCAAATCAGTGTTTCAAAAAGTGTGACATTTCATCAAAATCACTTTATTCTACATGGCTCATTTAAAATGGGTCCAAAAATAAACCGTTTACACAAATCCTGTACAAAGCATTAAGTCCAGCTCTCCTCAGCGCAACTTGGAAGCCATGACTGTAGCATGTGGAACCATTGGCTTTTTTCTAATATTGGTAAAACGAGTTGGGACTAAAATCTTGGACATACAGATTCCATTTTTCTCCACAATTTTGGCAAAATAAAAGGAAAGCAACTTGCATTTAGTTTCTTTCTTTTGGGCATTATAGCTGTTATTCATTGATGAGTTCTGTCTTCTAGCTATAGTTGCGTCTCTAGAAGTGCAATACTTTTACATCGCATTGAAAAACAATGTGTCAAAAATAACAACCCAACAACCCATCATAACTCTTTGGGGATCAAAGGGTGAAAACATTTGTTTAACTGGTAGTGATGGGGGTAAAACAACTGGCTGTAACATGTGTATACATTTTCTGCTAATGACGATTAAACACTTATTGATTCATGTTTGAGAACAGCTGTTGTAGACTGAAAACGGTGATTGTGGCAGCATCACCAACTGCGCTGCTGAAGTAGATTGTGATAAATGAATGATGCCATGCGTTTGAACTGTTCATCTCTCCCAGACTTCCTTCTCTGTCTCCACCCTCCGATGCAGGGGTGCCATGCGAGAGCCTGAAGAAATTGCTCGAGACACTTATACTCTGACGTGAGATACAAATCCAGTTATGCTGCGTGTGATTTGTTTAGTTGTTATTATGCAAATAGTTTCAGGCGCAGCATCTTTATCATATTGCCTCTTCCCTCTCTAAGGTTCACAAACCTACACCTGGTGCAAACTAAACTCAAGCAGTGTTAAAGAGGGAATTGATTAAAGTACGCATGTTGTACACGCAGGTACGGGCGTGAGTACTTAAACTGGCATTTCTCACTTCTCTTCCCAACAACATCCGATTTCAGCCAAAACCTCACATCCACATCCACTCCACTGATCGTACCGCCCACATTTTGAGCTAACAAGTCTCAAGGGAACACTAGTATCTCCCTGTATAAACACAACATAACGAAAGTAAACATTTTCTGCCATCTCAATATGTTTGCAACTATTTTTAGAAAGTACAGGGGACTAAATTACACTGGCCAAAATTGGAAGTATCATATCCAAAATATTAAAGATGCAAAGATGGTTTTCTTTTCTTTGTCAGATTTGTATTGTGTTTGTGCATAAACCACGGGGGATAAAACACACACACTATCTTGGCTGAAAAGACACATTCTAGCTAAATGCAAGGAGCGTAGGCGGTATACAAGCACACCTCTTTAAGTCTTCATCTCTGGGTCATCAAAGGCTATACAACTGCTGAAAGTGAAGGTAGCTGATGAAAACATATCTTGTTGGCCAAAAAAGTCTGTCTTTGTATTGAAGACAGCGACCTTCATGGATTTTTTTTTCCACTGAATTCAATACAGAGGCTTCATGGACCCAGCACCTTATGGCCATTAGAGAAGCTGAAGGTTGGACACATCCACAATGGTTGCAGCTGTGGTGGTTTCTGCTTGGTTTATACATTAGGCTGCTTAATATGACCTTGAATCATTTTAACACTGAAAGCCTCTAAAGCTACACCTGTAGACTCTCCTTTAGGTCAAGAAGATGTATGAACAAAGATATGTAATCGGTGCCCTTCAGCAAAGCAGTCGCAGGATCTTACCTCCATTACCTTACAACTATTTCCTGTGCCGTTTCCAGGCTGAAGTAGTAATACATGGGCTTTTAATTCTTAGTGCTGGACAATGTATTTCGTCCGTATGATCACACTCCACCTTGTCCTTTACTTGATAGAACTGCACTGTCGCTCCAGAGATGAAAACTTTAAAGGCATTATGTAGGAGGGCGGTAATAAGAAGCAAAATAGAGAGGAGGAGAAGAGAGATGTATTCTTCTTACATAATGGAGTAGAGTATGGCATTGTGGTAATTATATTTCCTCTCACACACAATTCAATGGAAGGACAGGAAAACCCTCAGGATGCAATAATGCACGTGTATCGTCGCAGGATGAATAGATTATGTTGAAGCGAGTCAGTGTTGCCCGTACAATAGCAAGGTCGAATGCTATGACTGCAGACTATAATACAGTACATTATTGTAGAAAATGTATTAAATCATACAGTGCTGCATCAGAGTTTAAAGAGGTTAAATACATTTCCTTTTATTGGAAACTGTAGGCACAATCCCCCTTTTTACCGAATACACAACATGCTACCTTGTCCTTCAGCGAGACACTGGATCTCCAGCCGCTCTGGGGTGGCTGTTACTGTTGCACATATTGATCCTCTTTTAAAGTAGAGTAGCATAAGACAAATCCCCGTTGTAGAGTGGGGTAGCAAGGGGAATCTATCTATGTAGTAATACATTAACACTGCCATTCAATTACATTTAGAGCACCCCCAAAATAAGGCAAAGTAGGTTGAAGCTGCTGATGGATACCAGCAGGGTGTACAAGGTATCCAGAAAGACCGTGGCAAGAGAGAAGAACTACTGAAGTCAGTGGATGGATGGACAGACGGATAGATGGTTGGAAGGATAGGCTGCTGGATGGATGTATGGATTGAAAGATGACGGGTTGATGGATGGATGGATGATGGATGGATAGATAGAAAGACAGATGGAAGGACAAGTTGATGGGTGGGACGATGGATGGATGGGTTGGTGGATGATTGATGCACAGACGGATAGATGGATGGAAGGAGGGGTTCCTGGGTGGATGGATGGATGGATTGGTGGATGACGGGTGGATGGATGGATGGATGGAAGGATGGATGGATAGATATAAAGACAGATGGAAGGACACGTTGATGGGTGGGACGATGGATGGATGGGTTGGTGGATGATTGATGCACAGACGGATAGATGGATGGAAGGATGGGTTCCTGGGTGGATGGATGGATGGGTGGATGACGGGTGGATGGATGGATGGATGGATGGATGATATAAAGACAGATGGAAGGACACGTTGATGGGTGGGACGATGGATGGATGGGTTGGTGGATGATTGATGCACAGACGGATAGATGGATGGAAGGACGGGGTGCTGGGTGGATGGATGGATGGATAGAAAGATGGCGGGTTGATGGATGGATGGATGTGTGGATGGATGGATGGATGGGTTGGTGGATGGATGGATATAGCAGAAATAGCAGCATGATTTACCAACACTACATGCTGCTTTGTTCAAGAAATTGTAAAATATATCATATTCTGGTCTTTCACATTAGTGTGATTAAATTAATTTAAGATAGAAATCCAGAAAGCATTCGGCTTTATGTGAATTGGTTTCCCCTTGGACGGCCTGTACTGACAATTTTGTGACCTCCATGGAGAGTGCACACGAATAGACGAGCTCGGATAACTAGTTTAGCTCGGCTTTATTAACCAGAAAGATGAAGAGAGAAATGATTTGGGGTGATCAAACAGCTCATCTTAATCTCACCGCTGGCAAGAGCAGAGCTTGTTAAAAAGTGTGCACCTGTTTGTCTTTCTCTCCGCCTCTCTCTCCCTTGCCAAACCTCTCCTCCATAGTATGTTTCAATTTGTTCTGCCTTTAGTTGAAAAATGGAACATATTCAATGCCACCTCTTTACAGTTCTTCGCAAGTGTGCCTCATTAGGAAGCATCTTCAAAAGGAAGGGACAGGCACTGTCCAAATTATTCCTCCTCTCTGCGTTTCCTCAACCTGAAAAAACAACTCTTCACTAGATCTATGCTACTGTTGTAGTTATTCCTCCTTTACTCAACTTCTGCCTCACAGGGAAAATGTAAAATGCTAAATTCAACAGCACTACAACACCAGCTGCTAAAACATGCAGTGTTTTGTTCCGTTAGCTCGCTTGATAATCTATAGCTGAGATTTTAAGAATTTGCATGTTACATTTGAGATGTAGAAGAGTCACTGCAATCAAATATAAATAATTCTTCCCAAAATGTGTGCAAATTTGTAATGCCATTATGAGTTGTGCACAGTACAGTTTTGGTGTTGCTATGTTAATAGTGCAACAATGACTGAAGGCCTTTACACACCGGGGGGAGTTTCTTTTTTCTTCCTACGATTAATTCGTAAAGTCAATATTTTTTTTCAAACTGTGTTTTTTGCCATGAGTACTTTTTGAATAGAGGGGCATGAATATTACTTTTTTTCTGAGCTTTCACATCGCCAATTAAGGCATCGACCAATGACATTGTGTGGAACGGATATATAATAAAACACTGTAGTGTACAACACAGAAGTTCCATAGTTTGAACCGATATGGCAAACGTTATTACTCCTTTCAACCTTGACAAAGGCAGCGCAGACTAGATCCATTCACTCTGCTCTTACCTTTCACAATAAAAGCCCATAGATATATATGCGATACACACTCGGACGGCCAACCGGATGCTGTTATGGGTCAATAGGATCCTCGTAGTTGGTCCTATGCCCGTGAAAATCTATTCAGACTTTTTATTGAAAAACTGCTGCAACATACAGCAGTGCAATCAATTGATAAAATATGTTCGAGGATACCGCGAAGGACACATGTACTTAATGGCTTGTTGTAGTCAGAGGACATTCACTAATTAACATGAGGTGTCTTTGGTTTAAGGTGCCATGTGCAGCACTTATGAATAACGATCAATCTATCATCATTACATCCATTGTGATACCTTGGCATGATGAGCATAAACAAACAAAGACGACCAGGTTGTGTTCACCCAGAGTTGATGAAGACGTATCATGTAAAGCCCTAATGCTTCCTGTCACAAAGAGCATGCTGCTCATTGTTCCTGCTTCCTTCCCTAGAGGAGGCTGCTTGTCTTCTGGGTGATAACACTGAAGCCTCGAAGCGAACATGGTAATTACTTATGCATCCCGGCAAGCATAGAGCAACAGTTGAGTTGAAACATTTCACACCACAAATGTGAAATAATGAAAGCAATACCTCATCAGGCCCATGTGGCAAAATATCAGAAAGCTCTACTGAAACAGGCAAAGTAGCCCTTCACCAATATGGAGCACAACAGGCTGTTTGACCCGTTCCTGCAGAGATGGCAATGAGATGAAGGAAATCCCTCCTTAGCTTTTGAATTTATTCAGTGATAATTTACTACGTCTTTATTGGATCAAAGTGGCGCCCGGGGTGGGGTATTGTTAACTGATAAGTCATACTGTATAAAAAAAATAGAAAAAATAAATGAAAACTGCAGCTTAGATTCTAACAAAGATTTTATTTGCTTCCTCTGATGATGTATGCATTGACTGGAGACCAGTGTCGCTCACCACTCTATAACAGACATAATATCATGCTGAATATGACTAAATATGAACATAGGAAATTCTATGAATGGAATCGATCGATTTTTAAAGAAATGCAAACTATATGAATTTGCAGATGCCAATTTGCTTATTCTGAGCTTAAGAAACGCTGTTTTACAAGGTATTTTCATTTGGTCTTCAGCAATTGGAGTAGAAGACGCTCCACTCTTACCGCCCTGTGAGTAACAGAGCGTCCAAAGAAATCTGTCCTGACCGACGTGAGAACAAGTTGACCCAAACAAGCAGTCCTAGTTTGATAATGATGCACTATGCTAGTGATACCTGTGTATGGAGTAGAGAACACCATCTCCCTCCACCCCATCTTCAACACAACACTGAACAAGTCAGCTACGACTAGGCTGCACTCACATGTGCTGGTCGTGTGTGTCATACTTCCACATTCAAACTAACAAGCACAAATTCCAAAAAAACCTAAACAGTTGTATCATATTTAGCCTGTGATTTAAGATAATTGTCTTTTCTTTGTAGTATCACGTTTCGCCATCCTGTGGCCCCTAATAGTATGAGAGGTTACAGACGATGCATGGATGGATGTTTTACCATCATATCAAATCGCATATCAAATGGTCTCTGACATATTTGATAGGACCTTTTGTAAACTGCGTGGCACTGTAGAAATCAACAAGGCTATTTCATGGCAATAACTTGCCGTGTTCTGCAGGTTGTCATCAGTATGACAAAGCCGTATCTTCTGGATGGTGTATGTTCAACATGTCTTCTTCTGAGGCTGGCATTCACTACACATAATTAAATCCACTCAGCGCTATCCTCAGGGACTGTGTGTGTGTGTGTGTGTGTGTGTGTGTGTGTGTGTTTTGTTCCCTCACCATACTTTAGCTGACAAAGAGGGATGCCTTGAAGATTTTTTTTGCCTGTCCAAAAACAAAGAGAGGGAAGGCAGAGAGCACAAAACCCATTTTCCCCATTTTCTCTGGGCAATTACACAGATAACGCTTGAAAAATTGGGTTATTTTTGCCTTGAAATGCAGGCAGAACTGGTATTAAAACAGAGCAAAGAGATTGTAAGAAATGGCTAATTGTTGCCATTCCTTCTGTGTTTGATTTACAAAGCTTTGTGTGTGACTGCTTAACACTCGGCACAGTGTACAGAGCACACTCTGCTCATGTTAAATAGAACATATGTTCATGCATTAGTCAAGAGTCTTTCTTCCCTTACACACGTTTTGGTCTGGTACTTATGGCACTACAGTGTCTGAGCTGTGTATTATATTTTTGCAGAGGGATGGTCACAGCACCACAGAGAAAAGTTTGAATGTCCAATCAGACGAGGGAATTGAGGATAAAGACATCGTCTCCCCGCTAAAGTCCTCTGAAGCAAGATTCAAACTATTATCCCCTGTAGGCAAGAGTTGTTCAGGTAAAGAAATGGAACCCTGAAAATGAAGAACTTTCTACACTGTGGTTCACAGATTAATAACACAGAGAGAGAGTTGATTGGGCAAAACGACCTTCTGTTTCATTCGTGAGACGAATCATTCAATAGTTTGTCTGTACTATTGAATATGCAAATGTTCCCATTGTCGCTGCATGCCTCTGTGGCGGACAGCTGAGGGATCTTGCTTGGTCGGTGGTGTTTTATAAGGAGGAGGTAGAATCGTCTATTAATCACTTAAGCTGAGTGAGGGAATGCTAATGCACTGCTTGTCCCAATAATGGGAAAGCAGATTATGTTTACATCTTGTAAAGTATAGTGACAGCGGGGGGGGGGGGGGGGGGGGGGGCGTTGTCATGAAGGACTTGGGCTTGATTAGAAAGGACACAGTTCAACATGTGTGCAGACGGGGATGATGTGGGATAATGGAATTGGGTAAGACGCAGGGATAGTTCAGATTTTTTAAAGTGGGGTTGTATGAGGTACTTAAGGAGTACCAGCACAGGAGCAAAGCAATGCACTGCTGTGGGCGGGGGCAGCAAGGTAAAGCGGTGGAATTATTCTAAATATAACGTACACTTAAAGCATTATTGATTTTTTTGGGTGTCAAAAATACATTTTGCTGCTGCCCCCGTCCACAGCAGTACAATACTTTGCTCCACTCCTATCTGTTCCTCCAGACAGGGGGTGTGCCGGCCTGACTATGGATAAGTACCTCATACAACAACGCTTCAAATATCCAAACTACCCCTTTAAATACCTCACTGACTGCTTCAGGGTTGATTGACGGCATTGTTTGCCACAACCTAGACAGCAGCGACCAATCAAAAAGAAAACCCTCCTCATTACAGACATCAATTGCTGCATGTTCTGTAAGAGAGTAGATATGCAGCAAAGAGTGCATGGATGCACAGGAGACTAGTTGTATCTGCTTATCACACAATGTGTAACAAATACATATTGCACTGCAGCTATATGTATTTAAAAACCGTGAAAGCAAGCATTCATTATATCTAGTCATTACTGATTCATCTATTGACATGTCACAAGTAATGTGATGATCACAGTATATTCCTCCACCAAAGCATATGTGACAAAAATATGATCTTTATTTGCATTTCACCATGCCATTCTGTGAGACCAGGCTGCTAATTACATGTCTCGCCGCTAGAACCACTGTATTTCATTCTACACTCTTCATTCCCTGTGTCTCCAGCTTATGAAAGCTGTTCTGTGTTCAGTACCCTTGTCTGTAACCCAGTGTAAGGACACTGGCATAGTGCCACTCTTTAATAAACCCCCTGCCCCCTTCTTGCGATTATCCGTTTTAATTTCACTATGCATACCCCAAAAGAAAAAGTCTGTCAAGAAATCACATCTTCCCAAAAAAAAAACTTGCGGCGCCTTTTCATCTTTTGACTCCTCACATCCTTCAGTGGCCCCAGGGGCTCACCCTGACTTCTTACGTGTCTTACATAACAACCCGCCGTAGCCTCAAGAGGCTACTCTGGAACATGACAGAAACAAATCTAAGTGAATCATCCAGAGCTAATCTTAACATTACTACAGACAGACACGTCCACATTGTCCAAGATCAACATCCTTTCTTCCAGATATCTCTTTCACTTTCTTTTTGACTTTCTACTTGAATCCTATTGCTGTCACTCTTCCGCTCCACAGGCAGCCACTCTCAAGTATCCAAATAACACATCAGAAAACCAGACTGCTGAGGTTTGAAGCAAACAATTACCTGAGCTTCCAGTCCCAGCCTCCGAGCAGACCACACACACCCATTCACATTCGAGTGGCTCGCGGCCATGGCTATTATTTCAAGATGATTCATGACGGAGGGAGTCAAAGAAGTAAAGGTGTCTCCATCAAAAGATAGTCATCATACTGCGGCTAAAAGTCAAGCGTACCCAATGTGACGGTGAAAGCAAGTGAAAGCCAAAAAAGAGCACAGAGGGATAAAGTGATAAGCTGTTATTGTTTCTGGTGTGATCCTTTTATTTTTCACCTTGGTCTGTGATGTTGGATTTAGGTCATATTGGTACAACAATTGGTAAAGGAAATTGCTCTTATATTGCCCTGTTCCTGTAAAGTCAACCATCTGCTAACAGAAGGGGGGGGGGGGTGTCATCTTTCAAGGTGAAGAGGATAGGCTAGCCCAGACGTCGCCAGGCTTTTGTTAGGTTTTATTTCACTCCCTGTCCACTGTTGTTTGGCAAGCTCATTTACTTTTGGCAGCATAATTCAGTTCTCTCTGTTTATCCTCGGCCCTTGAACTGAAATGTCCAATGTTTTAGGAACAACTAAATCCCCAAAAACACAAACTAAACAGTGCATGTGTTCTAGTGAGCACAGGCAAAGCCATTGCTCACTGGTACCACTACACAAAGTAGGAATTCCTCAGATAATACAAAAACAATGGATGTAAAGTGGACCTATTCTAAAAGTGATCCTGAAAGTGGGCCTGAGTTAGATGGATTTGAGCTGGCATTAGTTCGTGGCCTCATTCCAACAGCACTTAAGGGACAGACCAAGGACGACACTGGAATAGTTCTTTTCTGTCAGTGGTAATGTTTTCTGAGAAGAATGAATCACAGAGCTGGACAGCCTGCTGTTACCTTTGAGGTCCAGGTTGCGGGCTCCATTGGAGTGCTGTGTAACGGTGCGCGAGTCGATCTTGAGCGTATGCACATTGTTGGCGTACCGGGACACCACCACGTTGTGCCATTGGTTGTCATTGAGTGGCTTGTCTGAGTTGCCCTTCATCAGCGACGGCCCGTTGCCAAGATCAAAGACGTAGTGGACGTATCTGTGAGGACATAAATCAGAGTTTGTGTCATTAGGGTTGGGTGATCATTTCAACTTTCAATCAATATAAGTTACATGAATAACCATCTATAAAAGAGAGGAAAATATTCTGCTTCAATCCATATTTGTTGGCGTTTGGTCTTTAAAAGAATCCCGCTTACACCTGTATTAACAGGGGCTGTGTAGCAGCAATCTAACAACACCATGAATTGCATTCATACAACCATAATAACTCACACTTTTTAGGGAGATATCATGATAACATGATATCAGACATTCAAAGTTTCATTCAAAAACCTCAATCAAAGCTTTGACTGTAAAGAAATGACAGCTGATAGAGCCTTCTCCATGACGTTAGCTGCTCTACTGGAGCGCAGAGACTCGTCACTGTTGCCGATTATCAGGGCTCAGCAGGCAGACACACCACTTCACCGGAAACATCTCTAAATGCACCGCAGGGCGCAGATTCTAGAGATTATTTTTATATTATCTTAGTTATGGCGTCTTAATGACATTAATTCAATATTGGTGTCAGAAAAAAACAATATTTGATCATCCCTTGAATCGTCGATACATTGAATCTACTACTACTACATCATCGTCTTTATTACAAATCAAATTGCAATAATTCTTTTGAAGGATGAAAATTAAAATGATTTTTGGAAGTGGGGAAAATCAACAGCACCAGTTAGAATGCAAACTGTATTTCTCATGTTTTCTTTCAACAGCACTCAACCTCCAATTGATGAACTGGAATTATTTTCTCTATTTAAGAATAAATTGTTGAAATAAATAATAGTACCAGTGTTTGTGGCTGTACATGAGGCCTGGGGTTTACTATTTGCTTACTCACTGGTTTCACGTGTAAATACAGAAACCTGTTTTTGTCTAAAAGCTCCTGTTTACCCAGAGGCAGATGCGGTGGCACAGTTCCCCCCTTCACACAAATATGGCTGTCTTTTGTCTTTTGTGTTAAGGCTATTGTAGTGGTTTCATTCAAGGTATGTGTTCTTTTTTCTACCCCCATTCCAGTTCCTTTATGTAGCCTCTTGTCTCTGTGTGGCAGAGGCAGCTCAGGCCTTTGTGTTGTAACAGTGCTGACTACAGAGCACAAGAGGAAGAGAGATACAAACGCAACAGCCTCTTTTAGATACTCTAATTATGAACAGCTTTTAGGGTGATACAATTCATTTGTATCACCCTTGGTTTGTGCTACCTTCTAGATTGGCCAAATACTTTGCCTGTGAGGGAATGGCATTTTGCTCATAATCCTGCATCAACAGTCATCAGTAGATTGACAACAGTTAGTTTAAAATGCAATAGTTAATGGGATGAGTAGTCCCTTCACTCTTAAAAAATGATGTACACAGTCTTGTACCTTTAGGGCTTTTCTTTATTTTATTTGTCCTTATCCAAATGTTTATGGTAACGATTCATCTCGTAGTTGGTTGGCTTGGTTCCACGCTCTTTATAGAAGGATTTTCTAAAATGTCAATGGAGTGAATTAATGGGAATACCACTTACAGGACCGAAGCCGTTCATAAAGTGGGTGGTCACTGTTGAGGGAAGTTGAGCTCTATTTGTTGTGTAGGCAAAGGAGTTTTGGGACAAAAAATAACTAAAACATGCAATTATACTCTTGTAGTGAAATCACATTGGACTCACCCTTTCACCAGTTCCACAACGATAAAGTCACTCCCGTCTCCAGAGTTGAAGAGCATCAGGCCGTCAGGCGTGGTGGTTTTAAACTGAAAGAAGAGGTGCATGGAGGCGTAAGCTTGCAAAGTGGCCAACGCCAAGTAGCTGCCTTTCGTTCGAAACGTCACCGGATCTGCAATGATGTGGCGCATGCCAAAGCGGGCGTTCAGCTCGCAGTAGGAGATGTCGCCATTCTTGCACTGGTCTAGATAGGGCAGCCCGTTGAAGGTCAGGCCCTGGAGATGGCCAATGAAGTTGGAGGGCACCACAGATATGAAGCGCCGCTCGGTCATGATGCCTGTTTCGATGTTGTGGAACTCGAGCCGTGTGTGGGCACCAGTCATGTGGCCTGATATGGAGGGGAAAAACACAAACACACAGCATCAACAAATATAGGAACACATTCAATTAAGGCAGCATAAGGTATAAGGTATTTTAAGGATAATGTCACATTTTAGGACTGTAAAAGTAGTATAACCATTCTAATTTGAATTTGACTAACCTGCTGTGAAGCAAATTATATATGCATACCATTGCAGAAAATCTCTCTGCATGCCACCGTTTACATTGTGTTTACTGGGACATGGTGAGTGATGGGCTTGGCAAGTTGCTGATTAAAATGCCTTCCGCACTGAAGCCTGGCCAGCAAGGCAAGGACTCCCTGGGTGCTTCCTCTTTCTTCCTCCTCATGAACCAGTTTGTGAACCAGTCAGGACTTCGAAGGGTCATTCCTTGCTTCTGGCCTCAGCGTGCCCACTCCCTTCCCTTCATCTAGCTCGCACCTTTTTTCTCACCTCATGCTTTGCCCTGCCATCCTTTTGCCCGGGGCCACAATACTGCGAGTCCCCGTGACTCCACCTCGTCTCTTGACCTTTCATCCTTCTCTTGCTATTTTCTCAGAAGTTGGCAGAACCTGTACCTCAGTGCTTTGCACACTCATCGGTGTTTGCTTAAAAAACATCTTGCTCTTTCACTTCTCTTTGGTGCCAAGTACAAATACATAATCCTCATCTGTATTGGTTTGCTGGGGATGCAACTATCCATTTCCAGCCTTTTAAATGAGACATAGTAATCTCCGAAATATTTTTATATATATATATATATTTTTTTTTTTTGGCTGTGTTACCACTTTCCCTAAATATGAGTTTAATAATAAATTAAACCATATGCCACCTCCAGGTCTGACTCATTATCATTATAATTAGATATCTGCCACTTTTAAATGAGTTGTTGACTTTCTGTGGGTGGATGGGCTACTGTGGAGTAATGCACGTGGATCTGTGATTTAATTACCACACTCACTGTGGTCTCATTCGCTGCATCTCACCCTAAATGACTCGCTCTGTGTGGCGAACACAACTAACCTTCCACTGTGATGTTATCCACAGACAGCTGCAGGCTCTTGCCTCTTCGCACCACCTTCACCGTGTGCCACTCATTGTCGTTCAGATTCTGCCCTGCGAACAGCGTCTCAGGTCCTTTGCCTGTAGTGGGGGGGGGGGGGGGGGGAAACCAAATCACAAACAGCACAGCGGGAATGCTGCGTGTGCCTACTCATGCACCCACGCACACACACAACGTTCACACACAGTAGGTGACAGTGCTGGTGGAGAAAACCTGCGTGTTTGCGAAACACATTCACACTATGGATCCTCCCTGTACACTGGAGAATGAAAGGAATCAAATATACGGCCCGACAGACAGTAAAAACGAATGTCTTCTCAAAAGCTCATAGAGTTGCCGCAGAATGTCATCAAAGGCAGTGGGACGAATAAGTCATCACCAGTTGAGGAAAGAGGAAGATTCGAACAGACAGCTAACGGCGGCTAGAGGTGCTGCACTACAAACATCACATGACGTTGTGTTTCACGTCTCAGTTTAGCACGTAGACGACTCTCCTGATGGGGGACGCAGGACATTATTTAACCCTCTTGCAGTTATTTTGCCTCCACCACTGAAGGGGACAGTTTGATGCAAAGGCATTTGGGCTGACAGAAGTGCTTGTTAGAGCCATATTTACATAATCGTCTTTTCAAAGTGGGAAACGGGCTATTTCTATCCTGCCAATGACGGAGCCTTATTATATCAACATTAGAACAAATTGTCAGCGTTGGAGATTTTCATTAAAACAGCTGCCATGAATCCCTCATTCAATGCACCACGACGAGTTGACGTGATTCATGGCTAACATCAATGTGGCGGCTGGTGCTGGTTAATAGCGGAGTCAAAGTCCGTTTAAGGGTTCAATAATAGACGTATATAAGTGGTATAGGATGTGACACCAAAAGAGGAAAATTGTCCCTCATATGGATGCGGGAGCTGAAATGAAGGCCTGCCAGTTGTGGGCGTGCACGGTGTCATGGCACCAAGGTAAAGGTAATCAGTGATGAGGGGGAAGGAGGAGGATTCTGCAAGCAACAACATACTGAGAGGAGACCTTCACCTCATTGGCAGAAGGGCAGACTGAAATAACAGAAAGCCGGAGGACACTAGTCACTTCCATAAAGCTCCCATCTGTACTGGGCGCGCTTTTAGGCAACTCTGGAGTGGAGCAAGGGCCATTGTGGCTGGTGAATAAAGAAATGTGACGTACAAAGATATTGTTTTTCTTACACCATTGGCACTGATGATTTGTTTATACAGATCTAATATTAGCAATCAGACTCTACTTCTGGGACAGTGGCTCTTGTCTGACTGGTTGGCTGTCTGAAACCTGTGTGTATCATACAAGGTGCTTGACTGGACGATGTAGTGCAGCCTGGCGAGATATGATTGCCTCCTTCCCAGTTGTGTGGGACATTATGTAGTCTAGATGAAAAGAAAGTCCCATCAATTGATGGAAAGAACACACACATGGCCCGCTCGAGAATTGTTGTCCCATTTACTCGTTACTTTTTTTATTATATTGTTTTTTTCATGGTCTTCTTGTCTTCAGCCACATGAAATTGGAGAGAGAGACTTTTGATCACACCGTGTTTGAAGTAAATATAGAGGAAAAAAGGCTGCTATATCGCTGCAAAGAGTGCACTGGGTGGATGGAAGTTGCCGGCAGAGAAGTTAAAGCTCATACAAAGATGGATAGGATGAAAGAGGGGGGGGGGACATATGAAAACGGATGAAGAGGGAACAAAATAACTGAGAAACAAAGTGCATCAGGGCAGCAGCAGCGCCGGCTGGCTGATGTAAGATGGTTTAATGTTAGAAGAGTCTAGTGCAGCACAAATGAATGGGAATGGCTAGCCTCTAGAATAGGGTTGTTATAATTCTTATTTGGCTCGGCTGCAACAGGCCGCAGGGGAGTAAGAGCCACTGCTGCACACATTGCAGGAGCCATTTGGTCATAACACCACTAACAACAGGGGGCAAAGTGTATATATAGGCTGTTCTGGACTGGGCTAGCCGAGCAACAAAAGTCTAAGGGGCAGAAGGTGGTACAAGTTAAGTCAGGGACCTGTTGGGCTGTAGGGGGAAAGTGCAACACACAGTAACACTTGTGGGATGCAAGTCCTTAGGTTGGTTGAGAGGGTTAAAGGTTGTTGAACAACTTGCTGAGATCCCAAGTATGACAAGTATTACACCTTTAACTTACAGAATGTGGCTTAACAGCCAGACCATAATTCCACTGGTGTTACACCAGGTCAATGATGAACCTCAAAACCACATATTGATGACGCACCTGGCGTTGGCTTGATGTGGTGTATTACTGCCCAGGTAGCACTGAAAACAAGAAGGCTGAGAGCTGGCAGCCCATGAGCTGCTGAGCCTTTAATTCAGCCACTGGCAGAGAGAAGTACTCGATGCTAGAACAACAAAGAGGGACGCAGGGCTCGTTAATAAATGTGCTGTTGATTATTATAATGCAATTTATTCTCATCCTGCCACTTGTGCCGTCTCACTTTGTCTTAGAGATCAGCAGGGGAAAAGGTTGCGATCACACAAACAGGAGCTGCCTCTCTCTCTTCATTTATTCTGTTGCCGTGCCCTCTCAGGCCATCACTTTGCCCTGGACTTTCTAAATGTGGCACATGGGAGCTGGAGAGGTGTGGGTTATTTTCATTGACTGTGTCGGCACACCATAAATGAGAGGTGTGATGTTTGCGGGCTGTTGCATTATTACCAGCAGTCACCCATCACCCATCGCTGTGTTCTGGCTGTAAACAAACTTGATTGATGCAATTGGATCAATGGAACACGAGCTGTCAGCCAATCGGCTGCAGGCTGTTGCCATCGGTCTGTGTTCAGGCTGTGCGGCTGATGTTGCAGCAGTGAGTACTCAAATGCAGTTACATGATCACTACGTCGAAACCGTAATCAAAACAACTTCAGAGAGTAAAGCGGCTCATCCGTCAACGATGACAGCATTCCGATCACGACAATCAGGAAGTGAGAGATGAGGAATGTCTCTCTGACTGCGTAGAGATGGCAGAGAAATCAAGATGTCTCTCAGACCACTGATGAAGGAGTGTGCCCTCTCAGAAGCCCGGGGTGCTTGAAATAGAAATAGCATCTGACAAACAGAATATGTTTCCAAGTAAAAACAATACGATGAGGCAAGTTTCATTTTGTTTGTGCCTCATTCTGCATGAAACCAGGTCATGCCCGACTGGCGATGGCCTCACAGCAAACCCAGCGAGCTTTCCCGACATGGTTGGTAAGCTAACGAGCACGCCGCAGTCTGTTGCTGGCCAGAGGGCTTGAAGCCGGCCAAAGAGCAGCGATCACAGCTAAGGCCAACGTGGTGGCCAAAGCAACAGGGCCGCAGCATTAAAAGAGCCAAGGGCAGTTCCTGGTCAGTCAGCTGCTGGTTCAGCAGTAGCCGACAACAGAACCGGCCATGAGGCATGCAGTCATACATGGGGTGAGAGGCATTGTCAGGATGACTCTAGCATATGTAGATAGACTGTTTGAGATTTTAGGGGTCAGGGGCAACAGCCGGGCGTGTCAGCAAGTCAACGCTCGCTAGGAGGGATTGAATGTGATGACTGAGCTAACGAGACAGTATAAACCCCAATCAACTCAGTCACACTGGTGCCCAGGCTGAGCTGCAGCGTTGTAGTACTCGAGGTCGATCTTGATCTCGAATCCACTTTTTGAAGGTCGACGTCTCGTCTCAGAATCAACCACATTTTTCCCGGTTTTGTCTTCGTCTCAGACAATGAGGGCTTTTGTTTTAAGACCGGTCAATACCACATCTGGTGTGTCATTCGGTGATGAACATTATTATTATATTATTAAACTGCCTGTGCATTGTCTGATTGATCATTACTGTGAATGCTCATAGAAAACAACAATGTTTTCTGTGGGTGTTTTTAAGGGAATGTTGATCTTTCAGATTTCAAATTGAAGTGTGCCTCTGGTTTGCATGTCCCACATTTGATCTGGTGTGTCATTCGGTGATGAACTTGCACTGATGTGGTCTTGGTCCTGATTTGCTCTTGCACTGATCTGGTCTTGGTCTGGACTTGGTCTCAACGACTCAGATGCTTGGTCTTGTGTCGGCGTCGATACATTCTGGTCTTGGTCATGACTTTGTCTCGGTTTAGGTAGTCTTGACTACAGCACTGTTGAGAAAAACAGTGATGTTGAAATGCCATGCTTCGCTACGTTGACGTTGATTAAAACATAACTGTAGCGTTAGAAAGTCTCTGAACAGCCTTCACCAAACTAAAGAAATGTAACATTGAACAGAATCCTGTATCATAGAACAATGATGTGCCCCAAATATGCCAGACTCAACTGAGCAGGGGAACCAAAGCAACTATGTCAGTCGAGTTCCATAACAGTAGATCTCCCTCAACTACAGCATCGTATCCTCTCTGACGAGGCTCGACAGAGCCTGCCATCCTCAAGTATGGGATACAGGAACGAATGCCAGATCAAGCTCTGTGGTTCCCTGGAAGAGAACATTATTATGTGTAACTAGCACTCGTGACCTTTGAGGTCACGAGCTTCCGCGAAGCCACGCACACTCATGCATACACACTTGCAAGCGTACAATAGAGGAAAGAAAATATAACGGTGGACTGCAGTCTAATTAAAATGGTTCCACACGATAGTGTTTTTATTCTCGGCTCAGCAGCCCCACTCGGAGGAAAGAGGGAGTGTTAAAAGAGAGGAGACTGAGGAGAGATAGCTGACAACGTGGAGCTGAGGGTGTATACCAGCTGATTGAAATGGATTTTTAATGCAGAACTGCAGAGGAGGATAAAAATCCAACCAGAGAGACCAAATGATGACCAAGGGGAATTGTAATGCCTGGCTTCTTTGTGAATTCACATGGAAAAAAAAGATGTCTCCATAAAATCCCCGCTAAGCAAGACAGACAGATGTTTTAATTAAGGTGGGGATATGTGCAGATGCAGTATCAGTGTAAAACTTATTTATGTTAATGATTAGCATTTTACTACCAGGTGATGGACCTCAGGCACTTTCCCTGTTGTGCTGCCATCTGGGAAAGTGCATTGTATGTAAACACACTGAACTGTACACCCTCTTACAGATGCGCGCACATACTGGTGCAGGTGTATTGAAAATACGTAAAGAGGTTATTTGTTCTCCAATGGTAGCTAATGCATGAAAAATCTTTGTAAATACACGATTAGCATTATATGGACACTGTTTGGGCTTTATATACAAGCTAATCTATATAAAATGTTCAAGAAGATTTATTTAGATGCTATTTTCTACTTCTGTGACTATTTCAGACAAGAAATTGCAATCACAATTCCCAAAATAATGGATTAGTAAAATCCTGAGTAACGTCAAAAATGAAGCATGCACACAGTTGCGGTTAATGCACTACAAAATCCCCAAAATAAAGTAAAGAGGTATTAGATTAAGGCAACCATATGGTGAACAAAAATAATCTGTTTTTTGAGTTTGTTGTAATGCACTACCAACCCATAGGACTAAAAGCATGAATGTTTCCTTCAAAGTGTAATTCTCCGCACACTCAAGGCACATATATTGTGCGTTACTGTCATGTCTTTGTTTTGGCTTGGAATGTATTTTAATCTGGGCCAACCTGCCGGTACAGGAAAACATGAATGCTTCTATTAGAACATGGGGCAGCGCTGGCTCTAGTGGCTGAGTATTTAAACAATCAAATAATACAAAAATAATCCTGACAAAAGAAAAGAAAACACTTTCCCCTTGCAAAACTATTTTTCCCCCAACCATTTTCAAAGATGAAAGAAAGTATCTTAAAACAATGACTCTGGCTTTTTCTTTTTCTTTTTCACCGGCTCTTAAGTCACAGGAGAGAAATCAATCTGGATCAGCCTCAGGGCCTCCATACTGACCCATTCATCTGCGTTTTTCTGTGATTTCTTTTAAAGTTATCGAAGTTAATGTCTATATCCTGCCTATTAATCAAGGGAAATGTGCATAATAAAAAAAAAAAACACTAGCTGGTGTTAACAGATGGATTTTATGTAACAAAAGGACTTCAGCTTAAGTATACGAGTGGTGAGGTTGTAGGCGTTTCTTAGGTGTACTGTCGGTACTATAGGCTATGAACTGACACTACATGGCTTTCTTGCCTCCAACATTTGTGGGAGGTCTGTGTGTGTGTGTGTGTGTGTGTGTGTGTGTGTGTGTGTGTGTGAGAGAGAGGGAGAGAATGTGTGAGAGCTTGCTCTTCCGTTCAACCTTGCAGAGGAGAGCAGTACATGCTGTGCACAATAGAAACATCTCCCACACACAAACATGCTGTCGTGTGTGTGTGGGGACCTATTTTCAAAAAAAGGTGCTGTAAAATGTTAATTTACTTCATAGGTTATAACATCAGTGGTGGTAAGGGGTTGGCAGTGTGTGTGTGTGTGTGTGTGTGTGTGAAAGTGAGGAGGCCAAAAGATGAAGAGAAAAACGCAGTGTCAGCACGGCTGCTATCCCGGCCAAGAGACTGGCACAGGAACACCACGGGATAGCTTGATAACAAGTGTGTGTGTATGTGTGTGTGTGTGTGTGTGTGGGTGGGCAGGTGGTATCTTTGCGAATGTGTGTATTTTTATACCTGAATTGTATATCACAATTGTTAGGAGAGCATATTGAACTTTGAGGACATGTTCTTTATATTTACATGCTCCTCATGTTAGTTTTGAGTGTGTGAATGTACGCAGTGTGCAAGTGTGTGCTGCAGTTTATGTGCCAACCCCCATGCCCCCTCCCTCTGCTGCCATCTGTGCTCCTGGCATGGCTCCTTAGTGCCGGTAATGAAGAGGAACGCCCCCCACCCTCCCCGCCCCACACACACACTCACACACTATCTGCCGTCTCCCTCTCTGTCTCTCCAGCAGTCCGTTCCTCCTTCAACACTTTCTTTTTTTTACCTTTAGATGACTCTGCTGCATGGCATGTGACTGTCTACAAACACACACACACACACACACACACATGTCCACACACAGCTCATCTGTCCCAGGTATCGCTGCTTTTAAAGCACCTTCCTGAATGCGCTTGACTTGCTATTGATTCTCCTTTTAACAGAACCTCACAATGTGTTGTCTCTTAAGTTCAAACGGCTGAATGCTCTCCTCCCACGCAAATGAACAAATCCTATAAATACTGCACAGCACGTTGCTGCACTGAAAGGAACCCCTGACATGAAGTGAAACACACACTGATAACCTGCCCCAACCCAAGATCTCTCAGCGCATCTCTATCGACTTGGATGTGTTCTTTCAAGGCGTTACATTAATTGTACATTGTGTGTAATTTACGGTGGGCAGGTGTCCCTATCACTTTTCGGATATAGTTTCTTGTGGTGTTTCATACATATTTGGAAGCAAAGCAGAATGACCGAGAGCCTTGTTGCACTGTATTCTATTATATTTTAAATTCTCGCCTGCAGCCTGCATTTTGTGTTTTCATTTACAGACATTTCCACCATAAATTGGTAAATAGAAATTCACCAGAATGCAGGAAATGAAGGAGGAAAAAACCCCAGACCCCCAATTAAAATGTGTACCCCCCCATGTTGAAATGATACATATGCTCTTGGCTACAGTCCTAATCCCAATCCTTAACCAATCATTAACCATAACTTCTATAAGTAAGTAAGTAAAATGTATTTATAAAGTGCTTTTCACAGACATTAGTCACACAGTGCTTAACAATTAGAACAACTATAGATCTGACCTCATACATTACATCATTGGAATTTGAACCGTATGTGACTAAAACTAACCTTAATTAGACAAAAGATACATTGCATCGTACTGAAAGCAAATGCAAAAAAGACAATCACGATGTATTTATGCTTTAGCTACCAAATTTGGCCTACTTCAAAAACATGCACACTCGCAATCCCACTCACAGAACCCACACAAACACCATCAAACAAAGCTTTAATCCTACAGCTGTCCACCCTCAATACATACACCTCTATCCTGTGATGTAACCAGAAATAAATAGGTGAGTAAACTGTGACACCCAGTCGGCGATCGCCATGAGGAACACGTCCATAAATAGTGTAAAACTGCATACATGGAAAGCTTTATATTCTAATATGCCATCAAAAAGTAGCAGTCCAGTTAGACTCGTTTTGAGATTACTTGTAGTTAGTTGTCACTGACCCCGAAACAAAAGTTGCTGTTTCAGAAAGCAATCCATTCATGAAAACACCCTCTTAATAATGCATTCATCAAGACTTCCGCCAGCCTGCATAGCGGAACCACTCTGCAGCTAGAAAGGTGAACAGCTTATCCACTCGTCATAAGTGCATCTAGTCGCCGAGTCTCCTCTGAAAACAAACACACCCTCACACTCCATCACACCCTTGTTTACGCTCTGGACCGTGTGGAGGGCTGTAGTTCAGGAGAATTTTTGGACGGCACGCCTCGCCAAACCCCAGGTCCGATGCCCTTTCCCTCATCCCTGCCTCAAATGAGCTCTCCCTTGTGCCAGCTCGGCCTGGAGCAGGTGGGCCGGTTCAGCATGGCGTCACACCAGCCGACACAGCGGCATGTCAAACAGGCGGTCGCAGGCCTGGGCATGCCAGGCACAGCCACGCTGAAAGGCCATATGGGAATAGAGTGTGCTGGGATCACATTGGATAGGCAGACAGTGCGGGATGCGCGGCCTGATTTGACCACGAACCAGAATAAATAGATACAAACGGCAAAGCATACATGTGTGAAGGTCTGTAAGTACACACACACACACACACACACACACACACACGTACCGCCAATGACTATTTACCAGACTGTAGTCAAGGTCTCAGACTTGCATGCTGCAGGCACCATTGCACACACTCGGATGTACACACACACACACACACACACACTCTCTTCTCCATCAAAGTGACAACAGTCCTAGCTGCAAACACGCACCATGCACTTGCACACTTCCTATCAGACACACTCACAATCCACTCTCCATCAGACAGCAATAAACAATCATACTCTACACTCACCAGACCTGGCACTCCCCCACATTCACACCCCCCCCCCCCCCCACACACACACACACACACACACACACACACGCACGCCCCCGCCCTCCCGTATGTCCTCTGCAGACGGTGATGACGGCCTGCGTTTGGGAGGTTAATGGCTCTTTGCTCCTCGCAACCTTCACACTTGATTACTCCAGCCGACTGGTGTCTGGATGGCGGGGCCTCAGCTCATGCACAGCGAAGCCCTGTCTGCCACCACTCTCATATGCTAACCATGTTCATTAGAGATGTTAATGCCAGATTGAGGACGCCGCGTGACAAACGGTCTGGGGACTATCCTTTATAAAGAGCAAACAGGTCTTCTTCTTACACAGAGAGGCTGAGTGTCCTTGTGTTATCACCAGCCACTACACAAGCGCTGGTATCATTGTCACCTTGTGGGTCCGTGTGTCTGTCATCATGGAACACATATGTGTCCTGGAGACTCCTACAGTAGCAGAGGAAGACTACGTGTTTTCAGGTGTTTGTATTTCTGCCTGTGGAGCGTCGTGTAAGATGCAGTCATGAAATTGAACAAGTGTGTAGTTGAGGTCAAAATGATGGTTGAGCTTATGCCCCTGGTCTGATTTGACGTAGCAGCTCGTGTGATCCAATTGTTTTCTTTGATATATTGCACAATACTTATTAACAGTGGTTCCAGCTGGTAGAATGCCTGCCTCTATCAAACTAATCAAAACAGCAGGATATGGGAATTATTTATGACGGGGTGGCCTCTTGAGCTTGTTTCTGTTAAAAAACAAGTTTCTTTACATTCTATTTAGATGCAGACGAGATAGCAACTCAGCACTTATAGCTGTGGGATGCTGATGGTGAGTTAAATTCCATTTTTCATGCAGTATAATCTCCTGCCAGCTTTATGACACACACATATAATAACCTCCAACAAATGTCACAATTAATCATAACTTCTTGTGCAGAGGGTTATATAATTTGTCTAAGAAGCCAGATAACACAAAACCATTATATTCCATAACATTATATTCTGTGGTCTACATGCTCAGCTAAATGCATGATGGCTCTGAATAGTGAACTGGAACTTAACCAACATCAAACTTTAGCAATGTTAAACAATAACACTGTGTATACTGGTGAAACAGCTCCATGGCATCTCTTTATACAAGCGTCAGGTGCACATTGTGAAATCTATCAGTACATCCATGCATTAATCAGTCTCGGTAAAGTCCATCACCACCTCTGGATATGAAGTAAAGGCCTTTGGCATTGCTCAGTGTTGTCTGGGATGTGAGTCACACTGAGAGGTCCATAGGTGATTTCAATTCATTTGGGTCTTGGTTCAAAATATTTCTGAGTTCTATAAAAATGAGTAGATTAGTAAAAGTGATGGTTTGACAGACACCTCCGCATATTTCTCATTTGGGCAATAGATCATCTTAATAAACTATTTTCTCCTGCATTTGTATCCCATATTTACTTGGTCAATACAAATATGTAAACAAAAAGTGCGAGAACAAAAATAATACAGGAGGAAAATGAAATGGGCCAGTGAGTAAATAAGGGCTTATTTAGAAAGATGCAAATGCACATAAAATGATGATTTATGGAACAGCCTTTTGCCAAACGAAATTTACATTTGGCAGTTTTTAGCATAAGGAAATCTAATGCACTGTACAACCAAGGTATTGCCCACTAATCTTATAAATCACACGTTGTTTTGATTAAAATAATCCCTAAAGGATTTGCTTAACTCCACTCCAAAAAACTGCTCCCCAAAGTCCAGACACCTGTTTCTCATATATGCGGTCAGTTCATTTACAGCGCTAGGACTACACTAATGCCTTACTGCCTCAGTCAGAAACTCATTTTAGGAGTCTTGATCAGTAACTTTCTTCTTGTTAACTGCCTTCACTGACTTTCAGATTCTGAAGTGTTTCAAATTGAGCCATTGGAGAGCGTGTTTGGGCTATTCTACATGCATTATACAGTATGTGTATGTTTGGATGGACTTCTTCATTTTCTTGTTTGCTTCTTTTGCCTCAGTCACTCATTGCAGGCCTCATTTACCAAATAGTTATTATACACACACACACACCATATGCTGGAGTGGAAGTAGGAATGACTTTTCTACTGCTGTGCAGTGCGCTTTATGAGGGTTTCTTCGATGGAGTGACCCTTATGGACTTGTTATTTTTGATGTAAAAGCAAAGGCATGCAGCAATGGTTACATAAGGCTGCAGACGTTAATATGGTTTCCATGGCAAGTGACAGGATTTACTTTGCTCTTCAGAGTTATCAGGATAAGACCTCTTTTGACGATAATGTCATTTGGCTCCTATCTTAAGAGATCATATTTTCTATCTCAAAAGCAGCGCAGGCCTATTGCTGCAGATCTAATGAAAAGGTTTGTGTGTGTGTGTGTGGGTGCGTGGGGGGGGGGAGACTGCACGCGCTTCATCTAAATGGCGGTCATCTGCTAACCGCAGCGATGTCGTGATGGAAGGGAAAGATATGATCAGATAACGCTGATATAAAGGAGACATCTCCATCAAGACCCTCGTTCATCTACAGCTCTTTCTCTTTTCCTTCTTCTCACTCATTTATTCCTGTTACCCCGTTCTAACCTACATCTCTCTAACTTTCATCTATCAAGCTCCGCCCCCTTTAAAGTGTCTCTCCTCGCTCCACTGTATCTGTTGTACCCGATATATTTGATGGAGGAGAGTAGAGGGATGTTTTTGTTTATGTGGAGAGGGATTTGAGAGTGGTAAGTGTGGGTGTCTGTACAAATATCTCCTACATGGTGCAAAAGGGGACAAAAAAGACGAGGGGGCCAGGTATGTGTTAGAGTACGGAATGGTGTGTGTGTGTGTGTGTGTGTGTGTGTGTGTGTGTGTGTGTGTGTGTGTGTGTGTGTGTGTTCTGATGGGGAGGGGGGCATCGATGAGAGAAGAAAAATAAGTAGGAGGAAGGGGAGCGGTGAACAGATTATGACCCCCGGCCATGATTATCTACGCCTGCCGCTCTGACCCCCCCGTGCCAATTACAGAGATAAGACAGCCTGTACCTGTGTGAGTGTGTGTGTGTGTGTGTGTGTGTGTGTGTGCATGCACACACACAAGTGTGTACTTGGCTTTCTCTGAAGCAAAATGTGTGTGCAGAGCTCGCTCGCACATAGACATTTGTATTCACCGCTTGCTAACAGGGGCCACACACTTTCTCTTCCCCACTGTTCTCTCCCCCCTGTGCAAAGATGAGGAGGGGGGGGGGGGGGCGCTGGTGCTTTAGAATCCGTGACAAGATAACCTCCTCCGATAGCTTCTAGAATTTTGCACGGCTACCGCATGAAGACATATTTGAGTCGGCAAGATGTTGAGAGAACGGCAGATTGATTTGGAGAAGCGGGGAATGAATCATACGTTTTCCCCGTCCCCTCCAGAATTTTAGTGCTCCCTTTGGAGTTTCAAGCACAGGCAACTCCCCTGCTCCCCTTTCGTTCTGCCATCTGCATCCTCCCTCATTGCTTTCCCTTTTCCCGCTCGCCTTCCATCGTCTGCTTCTCATCTGTCTCCATCGTCCTCTTGTTTCTTTTCTTTTTTTTTCCCTCACCCTCCTCGCATCCTTCTCCCTCAGTCTTTAGAAAAAGAAAAAAGGTCCCCGGGGATGCTGATTTATGATTTTAACTGCATTTTCCAGCATGCTATGGCAGGAGGGTATGGTCCCATGGGATAGCCATCAGTCTTGCAAGGCAGTATGGGTTTCGACAGCTCCAGGCTGCTGCCGGTTCTCTCATTAGAGTCTCTGTAATGAGTGCACATCTAACCTGTCGCCTGTGCCACGCAGCGCTGAGAGGTGGCAGACTGATCATGGACTGAAGCTATGCTGTGAGGTAGACACATTCAAATTCAAAACAAAAGGTCTGGTCCTCTGTGCGGTCATTGACATATGATCGATTTCAAAATATGTGTTTAGTGACTTCGGTGAAAAGAGATGCCCAGAGAGCTTGAACCCTGTGTGGATATGGGAAATCATTTTCTATTGATGGAATAAAAAGATCTTTGGAATTCTGCACCATTGATTCAGAATACAAAACTGTGTAAGTTTATTTGTTGAAATATTGATTGCAGGCTCCCCTTGCACCTAACCTTTATTGAGCTCATTTGTTAATCTACTACGCTAGAGACAGAGAGACTTTGTGCGAACTTCTACTAAAGTGCTAAATTCCTGCAACATCAGAAAAGCTACAAACAACGGCTTCCGTTTTCATGAAACGCTTCGAATCCACCGCACTAAAGCACCTTCTAATATCCACAATGAGCTCATGAAACACATTTGTGAACTCAGAACTTCAAGACTGATAAACCACTTTTTAATTCTGAATACTGTACAGTCATCATCACTGTGTATGGGTGGAGCTCGCCAGGTCACCAGACGTGCATATATACGATAAGGGTAACCATGTCAAAAGTTAAATATCTCCATCTGAATTACAGTGCTCATTACAGGAATACAGAAGAAGAACACAGGAGTGTAAGTAATGATGTCCTTCAAGCTGAGCAAAGCAACTAGCAGAACAATCATCCACAAAACTGTGGCAAAAGTAAACCTGAAAGAGCGAGTTGTGTAAATCCCATCTTGTTACTGGTGACGATGGCTTCAACCACTTGGCTGAGGTCCCTGAGAGGCAGAATCTGCAATCCACTTGAGGTCCCAGAGGGCATCGAGCAAGACAAGCCTGCCACCCTCCCGCCCAACATGCTCTAAAAGATGCTCAGCGGACCCCTTCGTCTCCTTAAACATGCTGGCTCCCGGTGCTTGACCAGGTCCCAGGTGAAAACGACAGAGAATAGTCTACCTTATACAAGTAGACAAATTGAAATTGTGTCCAGAGTACAAGCAGGCAGTGGAACATTGGTGTGGACAGTTGTTATTAGACAAGGAGGGCAGGAAGGCAATCTCCTCTCCCGGTTAGGTCTAGTGAACAGATTGCCTCAGGTGTCTTGAGTTCACAGAGAGCGGAGGCAGGAGAGGAGGCGGTAAATAGAGAAACTAAAAAACACAAAGCACAGTGGCATCCTTGGCAATCTCTTTACACTCGTTTATCTGTCAGCCTTTTAACAGCAACAGAAACATAAATGCTATGGGCATCTGTCTTCATATTGGAGACTAAGACTATTACTACTTCTACTAGGACTCAGATTAATAACAACATGCACTCTTAACAGTTGCAAAACACTGACACTATGAACATTGTAACAGAAATGAGTTGAAAATGACTAAAATATACTGGAATTAGTAAAACATATAGAATATAATGCATTTCATTAAATTGCCAGTTTCAATTTAAGGTTTAACTGTATTTCTTAGTCATTCCACAGCTTTGGTGTCACACTGGCAAATGCTCAGTCACCACATTTTGGGATGACTGTAGCATACGTCCTTATACGTATGGGCCTTCAAAAACCTAGGCCGGGGCGATGTCATTTCATTTAACTGATGAATACGATACGTTTCACTTTCATTCCAATTCTCCGTCGGAGACTTATAACGGAGATAGGGTTTTTTACTTTTTCCTGCTTCAACATCAACAGCAGTACATTGATCTGCCCCCATGCTGGTACTCCTGTCTGTTTCTCCAGACTCCATCTACGGTAGGTAACACACTGAAGTACACCATACAAGCACCACTTAAAAACATCCAAACCGCCCCTTTAATGTTTCTTAACCAAGCCCTTCTACTTTGCTTTAAGAGTTATACATAATGAAACATGCTTGTATTTGTACTTGGCTTCTGTGACAGAGACTCAGTTGATAGAAATGTCTAGCAGCACATTAACACTATATATAGTGAGAGAGCTCGAGGTAACAGTACATCAGGATGTAAACATTAGTAGTGTACATATTATAATTCATCACACACAGACACACACACACACACCTTTCATTCCAGCTGTAGCTATAGGAAAATGTTCTGATTACATATTTCTTTGAAGTTCATAGAGGCTTCAAAGCACTTCTTTATTAGGTCTTTATTCTTTATTTATTATTTCTGTTTAACATTTTAAGAGGCATTCGGTTAATTCCCATTAAAACATGCAGAGAGCAAAATATGATAAAATGTGTGGAAATTAAATGAAGTAGCATTAATGGAGAAGATATTTATGTGCATATACAGCATATATATATATATATATATATATATTTTTTTTTTTTTTTTCATATGATTTGTGTGGACCCGGCAGGGAGGTTGGTTATATCCAATGTGTTTCCACAATGTATGTTGTCTTACTGGTGCTTAACAGTACACAAACGTTTAATTACTTTAAACTTGTTAACTACTGAGAAATGTGTAACTCATGTGTTGTCCATCGCTGAACTAGATGATTGCTTTTGACCTAAATCTATTTATATCACATGACGTAGCCATCTCTGAGGGTGCACAGATCTAAGGCATTAATAACTCTTATTGGCTCATTGCATCACATTTGGCCCGGGGTTTTGGAGGATGAAATGAACATTAAAGAAAAAAGTGCTAACCTCCATTGGAGCATTAAATTGCCTTTAAAAATCAAATCCCAATCCGAGCATCTCTAAAATACATTTCATACAGTCGAACTCCGATAGATGCTCAAACTCCAGAAACCGTAGGACGTCGTGTGTGCTGGCGGTAACTTCTAGTGCCTACAGCAAATGCTTCTTTGACATCTATTTGGCTGAGATACGATGTGATGACTCATGATTTAAGAGAGCGATTGGAAACTCATTCAAATTCAATATTTGAGAACGTAAGCCAGCCATCTGCTCGGAGACGAGCGAGAACTAACAGGGGTAGCTGGTAAGACACTTTAATACTAATTAGACTGAACAAACCACTCATTCAAACACAAAGTGACCATGACACCTGCAGTCTCTGAACACGAGTACTGTATCGGCGGTGACAAGTTACAGGGCTCTATGAACTGTGCTACATATTCCAGTAGTCGTGACTGTGCAAAAAAAACATGGGGGAGGAGTGTGAAAGCTGACAACTTGGGTAGAAGCAGTTCAGAATGAGGAGGGTGACATCGTCAGTGACAGAAATACACCGCGTTTGTGTGGGCAAACTCCAAGACTCATTCCCCTGCCCACAATACGTGTCAGATGAGGCATGCATCTGTGAATGCACGTGTGTGCACATCTGTCTTAGTGGGCGTTCACATCACTGCGGCAGCATTAGATGTACTCATCTCCCGGTGCAGTCACTTATCAGTGTGCTATCCTTGCTGGACTATACAATAGTTAAATAAAAAAAAAAGCTAAAACTGTGAATCTAAAATCTCTTATCTGGAAAATTACTTAATTATAGGATAAGGAGCAGGTGAAAAATATGCCAAGGTATTTAGTTAGCACTAAATGATAATCAATAGGATGTTGTGCATTTGTCCAAATCAATTGGTTTCCCTATCTTGGTTGGCCTCTTGCAATTCATTTCACACCACAGGTCTTGTTTTTTTGAGCAAAGGTATCTCACTATCTCACAGTGCTGGTCAAAAGTACTCAGGGCCGTGGAGAGCATTTTCTGGTAAAGACATCTCTTGAACGAGCACTTCTGGGTAATCCGTTTGAGTGGCAGCAGCCGCCATGGCTCAACAGACCCTCAGACGCTTTAACGAAATAGTAAACTGCAAAAAATAAAAATAAATCACAATATTCACCACAATGAGTAACTTTTTGCTCATCTCCAGTGGTTCCACTTCTCACCTTGCTGCAGTGATGTAGAAGTGTACTCCAGGACTCTGTGACATCACACGTCAACAGTGCGACACTGACCTCTCTGGTTGAACGTTTCTTTCACCTCAGGGTGTGGTCAGTAGGGCCACATACACTTTGCTAGATATTTCAGTAGGCTTGACTGTCACACCTACCCAACACCCTGCAGTGATGGACCTTTGTGCACATGCCCCTGCAGCAAGGTGAGAAGATAACCCTCTTTTCATGGGGAGTTAAGTTACTCCTTAAGGGTCTGGTGGTGCTCTGCTATCAACATTTTAACAGCACTGATGCATATTTTCAATCTGGCAGGAAGAGCAGGTAGTAAACACAACATTTGTTTGAGACCATAGTAGTACAGATTACTACCATTATGCTCTACTCGTATACTCAAGCCAAGACGAGGCTAACCTTTACATTAACAGTGTGCTCACAGATGTTGGAATCTTTAACACGCCTGGTATGCACACAAGTGAGAGATTTCATCTGAATGGCAATCACCCCGTGTCTGTGAACTGCTGTGGAATTCTAATGCTCACCAAAGTCGTCAGGTTTGATTTAAACACTTAATTAATGGATGAATAGCAAAGCAAATTAGCTGAACAGTCACCAAAAAGCTATTTAATCACACATTAACGGCAGTTTACAATCATTCTTGCTCATATTACGCTCTATAAAATAGTATAATACGTTCTCATTCTCAACTGTTCACATACGGACGCTTGGTCAGGACGGCTTGCCATCACTTTTTTTTTTAACGCAGCCAACAAAAGTACTTGGTTAACTTTTGCAAACGTTTTGGATAGAATGAGTACATTTGTTACGTAACTTTTACATTATTTCAGTTAACTTACGTACGCAACTTAACGTTGACTTTTGGTGTCACACGGGACACAGACAGCTGTCTCCTGGGTGAAGGTCATGAGGTTTTTTTTATACCCCGCCCACCTCCCTACGTGGACTCTGTCGCAGATACTCTTCATACTACGTCACATGACTTCCTTTGTTCTGAGGGTCTATTATTGCCGCGGATGGAATTACATTGGAGTTAGTTGAAAGCTTGGTGCGTCTCATACAGAAGCTAAAGGGTGCCATATGCGTCGGTATCAAACATCGAGGGGCGTGACAAAGCAGGCTGAATATCAATGCTTCATCGCCTGGAAGCATCTGTTACTGTCAGGTTACATAACACAATGACAGATTCATATGCAAATGATTCATATATGGTGTATTTTTGTTAAGGTTTGTTTTTGCTTCCATATGCTACCATACTGAACTGTTATCAGTTACTTCACATCATTTCTATACACACAGACATAGTGTGTGTCTCTGTGGTCTGAAGTGAGAGCTTGCAGGTCAAAGGGTGTGACATTAGCAGACGGAGTGCTCGTGCCCCGCATGCTGGCCGTATGTCACGACAGATCTCATCTCATCTAGCGCTAAGAGAAGGTGCTGCTGGCTGCTGGAAGGCCACCTTCCAGACAGATATCATCAGCCTGACACCCTGACCCGACTGGAGCTGAGTTGCTACAGCTCTGCTCCATATCATATCCAGTCGCATTAAGGCGGGAGAGCAGGGTCACAACATGCAAGACGTGCAACAAAAACACACGGCTGATCAGTCTCAGAAAGCATCAGAAATAAAATAGTTAAAAGTTGAACTAGAGTAGTATTAGTAGTAATGCCACAACAAACAGATAAACGATAACATAATGTATCTGAGTCATGCTATCAATATGCTAATGATTCAATTGAATTTACTGGTTTTCTGATGATCCTATAGGCTTACTGTATCTCGAGGAATCGACCGCGAGATGTCATTGAATAAAGTGTTGTCTGTAGCTCTACCCTGGTTTTCTTCCACTCTATTTCTTCTGCTCTCACTTCTGCTTCTCTCTCTCTCTCTCTCTTTCTCTCTCTCTCTCTCTACCAAACGCAGTCTCTCCCCCTCCTTTATGCACTCACACACTGGTATGTTGGGATCCTTTACAGAGTGTGGTTTGTGCAGAGTGGCCGTGAAAGAGGGAACTGCTGTACAAGGGCGCTCAGTCAACCAAAGAATATAATGGTTAAATAAAATGTTCCTTGTAAAACTGCTGAAACACAGTGTTCCACGTGAAGTGTTCCAAGCAGTGAATACCAATATTTAAAGACAGCAGCTGAATTAAGAAAAGAAATCAATGACAAAAGCGGTCTTTCCATTATAGTAGTATGAAGAAAGAATGGACATTTTATGAAAAACTAAAGCGCCCTCTGACAATCTCTGACTGCAACATCTATCACGTCAAAACATACACATCTGTTGTGACCTCAACCACTACATGAGATCATTTACAACAACGTGGAATCCAAGTCAGTTCCAGAGAAATGACTGAGCCCTGCGGTGGGATGAAAAAATAAAAATGAATCCTCCCCACTACAGGGAGATCACACAACATCTCCAGTGCTTGTCCGCCATCTAGTGGTCAACCCGGAGTCTACATATCCTCTGAGCATTATTTGAATGCGTGTCATGCCAGTGGCTCCACACATAATAAGTGGTGTAATTCGTCATACACTGAGACCACTTCCATGCCTAGCGGAGGCTTTTGAAGTTTTTGGATTGCACTCCATAAAGTCTGACATAAACAGCGTTCAAGTGTATTTTAAGTGCAGGGACGTGACACACACACAGCAGAAGCACAGAACACGGATGAGTGTGGTTCACATACCAACACATTTGTGTGGAGCACTTTGCACTGACAACATTGATTATGTAACCATCGCCACTACATAATGAGGCTAGCATTAATAACTTCTGACTCAATGTGAAAAACAAACTGTGATCCTTGCCCAGATCTAATCCTTGGTATATATGACTGATGATATGTACCGATGACTCAATAAATACATTGCTAAATTCGATAAACAAACTTAAGAAAAGCAAATAAAACGCACTCGCTGGTATTCTTACGCTACCTCCTCAGCTGTTGGGGTTAATCAAAGTCAAGTCGCAATTGTTCCACCCTAACAAAGACACCATGCAAATGAAAGAACATACACACAGACACAAACTTTGTTTCAGAACATCAGGTTTTCTCCATCTTTGTCACTGTGGCTGGCAGCACTTACCTGTGGGCTCGTTGCTCAATTGTCAGTGCTTATGATAGAAATAGCAGAGTGCTATCATGCTGTCAGCATGGGGCACAAAAACATTGGCTTGCTCTGAAAAACAAGCGTGCACCAGGTGGTGCCGTCTCTCAATGGATAAGCAATTAGGCTTTCTGGGGGCCAAAACTACAGTTTGTCCCACATAGAAAACAAGCAACACCTGTGTGTGCAGCCGAGTGGAGCCGAGAACGGGCGCCGTATAATAGAAAATAGGAACATCCAACAGGTGTGTGTCAAGTTGCCCTTTTCTGAATGCATTATTGGTGAAGGGTGACAGGTTGACAGGAGAATGATAGTGGTAGGCAAGCGAGAGGATGGCAGGATGAGAAATCCAGATAATTATGCAAGTGAAACATTAATTAAATGTGTGACAGAAAAAGGATAATCAAAGTGACAGAACTTATGGAAAGAAGATAAATATGACTTAGATCATGTATTGGAAAAACGGGTGGGGGGGAGACATACAAATGAGGTGGTAAGGAGGACACAAATGAAAGATGACGATGAGAAAAAAAAAAGATGCTTAATGGAATAATGAATTCAACATATTCAAAATATGGAAGAGTGACGTGGTAATGAGAGAGGTGTCACTCATCATGAGGTCAGGAGACAGCAGAAAAGGGCCACTGCACAGAATCAAGATGAGATAGACAAATACACTTTAGTCAGAAAAATGGATAGAACCACTTACTGAGGTTACAGTCTATCCTGATACAATCTGGCGGGAGAAAGAGCGGAAATGGTGAGATCAAATCAAAAAAAGAAAAAAAAGAGCAAGAAAGAGACAGAAAGAGGATAAAAGAGAGAAAAAAAAAGACATTTTACATCCTTCAAGGTACATTCTGCAGACAACCAAGCATTGCTCTGGGGCCACCATCCGGGGACAGGCTCTGAGTCAGGATCACCCTTTTCATCCATCAATCCCATCACCCATCCCTCCTTCCACCCGATACCCCCGAAGCACAGCAGAAGGCAAGACTCATCGTACACCACGAGGTCATACAGTAGGAGAGCATGAGGCAATGTCAACATATTGATGACACTTCAAAATAAACGATGCTCCGTTGTTGGTGTAATAAACACTTTATGCGATTACAGAATTCATAAAGTTTTATATGCGAGTGCATTAAAATACGGATCAAAGATTTAACATTCCATCTGGCAAAACCGTGAAGCTTATATCACCTTTTTAAAAATGTTTTACGTCAAAAGTCTGTTGTTTTCCTCTTTGTAAATCATAACAACAAAATATAAAGCATGCAATACTTCACACATCATAAATATATGATTAACCTCATTAAACAAGTCAGATAGAGCCTAATCATTTCAACTGCACAGCATGTTTTGGTCAGAATGGGATGGCCTAAATAACTGGTTGCTTTCTTGACTAGGGCTGCAAATAAACTCCTTTTTTGCTGCATCTGCTGTGTGCTCACTGGAGTGGACGCAGGGTCTTGCACCTTTAACGTTAGCCCCCCATTTCCCAGCAATTTGAGATTCACTTGCCTTCTGCAGCACTTTGGGCATGAGAAACCCAACAGTGTAAATGACAAGAAAGGGTGATCTGCACATCCCAGCCACCTCACGCCTGGTGCACACACACTGCAATAAGACGCTGCGCTGCACTATTTGCTACAAATGGTGCCTCAAAAGCACATCATTTTACAAGATGCGTTGTCAGGCGGTGGAGCGTTGGATAAAAAGCTTTGCCCTTCAACTGGAAGACTGTGGTTGAAGTGTCAGTAAACAGCATCTCTGGAAAACAGTAAGAAACTGAATCCTGCTCTGTAGCTGACCTTGACTTTTTAGAAAACAGAGACTTCCTTTACAGGGATCATGAAGCATCCAATTATTATTATCCGAATATCTTATGTTGAGATGAATTCATTGCTGTTGCTGTAAAGTGTGTGTGCATGCGGCAGCGTGGTTGGGTTGTGTTCTCGAGCTGTCAACCGCTACAGAATAGTGGACACAAACAGCCAGGGACCAGCGTCACGCTGCAGAGAGGTGGGGGTCATGTAGCTAAGGGCCACGTCTGTTGGTAAGCAGCAGTGTTTTCTGAATAGGAGCCGCATTTGTGCAAAATGCGTTTTTGAAAAATGTAGAGGTTGTCCCTACAGGATGTGAAGGTTTTTTTAATCGATAAGTAATAAATTAAATGTCGGCCGGCTGTCATATGGGAATGTTAGTGTGATAGACTTAGCTGACACACTAAAAAGGTTATCGCCATTATCTATGACTCAATATCATTAGGGTTAATTATGTCCAATTATAGCCTTTCCTAGTGATTAATCAGCAGGAATTTAATTATCATTCAATCGGTCATTATTGTGACCGACGGGATGAAATGGGCAAGGATTAACGCCTTAACAGATACTGAGGATTCCCTGCGGATGTGATATACTTTAGCTGTTAATTAATCCCCTTGCAAAAGAGCTGAGAAAATCCTGAGCAGCGAGTTAGCGTCGCTCAAATTCTTTCAGGTGTCATTATAGCCCAGTTGAAGCCACAGCAATGGAAATGTGGGTCCCAGCTCTCTGTGGGAAAAACGTGGACACATATTATCGATGTTTTGGATCAGCTGCAAATGTGTGGTTTGGGGGCCTGCTAGCAGTTCAAGCTGTGGGCGGCAAGGACAAATGTGTGTGCAACTTCAGGCACTACAGCTGTGAGGCGGTCTCTCTGACTGTTTGATCCAAGGGCCGCAGACATAAAGGCCGTTGAAGGGATGAAAAGTTCCATCTTCTGAGTCTTGGCCAGGTGGGGTGTTGATGAGCGACAGGAAATGAGAGCGAGAGAGAGATAGAAAGAAAAGCGAGAGACAAGAAAGTAGAAAAAGAGAGAGGAGCGACCACCTCCGCCCCCCCCCCCCCCTTCCTGTCTCTATGGTGGCTTAAACTCTCATATTCCAAGGTGCAACTCTGTCATGCTCCTCCTAGTTCACCGCTGAGAGTCCAAACAGACTTAAGATATCCTTAAACTGGAAGGTCATACCCATCTTCCCCAGAGCACTTATATTGTAGTGCAATGACATTTTAATGAGTCAAAAGGTCTGCATTCCTGCAGCCTGTTAGTTCTTTGAAACTATCCATCTTACAAACCCTACTCTACAATTTCACTGACCTTCTCCCAACAAGATTGCCTCCCGGACCTCTTTACACCCCCCTTCTTCTCTGAACTCTGTAATTACTTATGATGAAGGTTCATATCTCCTCCTAGCACCTCTGGGCAGAAGTAGAGCCAACCAGCCCCTCAGCTAACGCCACCAAAACTGGAATAGAGCAGAACCACGAGGAGGAGCGACATATGAGCGAGGCCACCTCTAAGCTTCTGGAGACAGGCTAGTTAGTGGGGTAAGGCTCAGGATCAGGCCGGGGGTACTGTTAGAGATGGAGCTTTTAAACAGGAGGAGTTGCTATGAGGCTTCACAGGGAACAAAGGGAAGTGGGTGAAAAGCAGAGGGGATGGGGTGGGTCCAGGGGTCAAATAATATGGAAGATAAATGACTACAGGGTGGCTCCCCTCAGTGGGCACAATGGGGAGGGGTAACTTTACATTTTGACTTTTAGTCTTATTTTCCTGCAGCAAGCAGTTAATGGAGGAGAAGTTTCTGTATTTGTACCTCAGCAAATAAATAGCAAAAATAAATATACTGCTGGCATTTCTCATTTAAACCAAAGGGCAGTGATGGGCATATGCTAGCTTATTAGCTTACTGCACAGCCAACCAGAGCTATTACATGAAATGAAGCGTGCTCTACCATACAAAACAAATCTGAAGTAACTGAGGGACAAATTTAGAAGCTTTTCCCCACATCTGTCAATAGAGAAAAAAACAATGGTGTGACACTCAAAATGTCAAACCATCGTTCTAAGTTCAGCAGTATACGATGCTGAAATACAGAGCGAAGATGAGGAGACAGGGGATGGTAAGGGAAAGGTTAGCAGGGACAGCCACGATGAATCACGGGGGCCTACCGAGGTTCACGGTGAGCTTGACGCGGCCTCTGTCCAGCTCCAGTCGCAGGGTGTCCGCCGACTCCTTGGAGGTGGTGGCCATGAGCAGGCCGTAGGCCCGCTGGGACATGAAGCGCATAGCCACGTCCTCGGCCTCCGTGTGCATGGTGACCGGCATGATGATCTTCAGGTACATGCTGCCGTCATAACTCAGCACCGTCGCCTCTGGATGGGGGGGAGAGGCAGACGGCAGAGGAGGGACTGTGACAAGTGGGTTACGCATTACACAGGAGAGCTAAAGACTGTAAAGGATTCTGGGATATGAGCACAGAGGTCGATTGGATAGGACAGTCCAGTATCGATGGTCAAGTTCAAACAGTCAAAGTCAATGTCAATCTTGTGTTCAAAACACATTTAATTATGTTTGGGAAAATACTCCCATAGTATGTACTTAAATTCCAGTTTAATTAAAACAAAGTGATCAAAAGATACTATCATCCATCGCTGCACTTCTCAGGCATCTACCTGGTTTTAGAAAGTGGGATGGCACCATGTACACTGCAGCCCTTTGTCTCCCTTTGTGTTTTTGCAATTGCATCTTCATGTGTGCAGAATATGCTCTGGTTATTTAATGACCAATCTACCACCCACAGCACCAACATCACAGACAGAAACCCATGGCCACGAAACATTCATATTGAATCCACTATCGTCTTCCAGCTCAGAGAAAATGTAAAAAACAAAAGACATCCTTATTCACACGAGGCACTGCCCGTGGTTACTCTCTGTAGAATCAGCCATGCCTTAAATAGACTACTGTGTAGAGTGACAGTTCCCCGAGTACTGCTCTTATTTTGCAGTGTGGGTTGGTATGCGTCATCGTAGGCTATCGTGAGTCACTGTCACCATGTAAGCGAAACGCTTAGGTGTTAAATGATGGCAGTGAAATAAGCAGAACAGTCCCTGCTTTGGGTGGACAAACTGGTAAAAAGCAGTGATATTTCAAAAGTGAACAACATAGATTTGCTCACACTGGACCAACACACGTCTTACATACCTGAATTACATAACGGCGCCCCAAAAAATATGAATTATCACCCTAACACCAGCTCAAAACACCATCATAGCTTTGAGTTTGATTTGGCTTGGCATCATGCAATTATTCCTCTAGTTAATATATGTTAATCTATGCACTCAGTCTGTTGACATGGAGTAATATGCAGCTGGATATTAGAAAACGTCCCCTGTACCACATCCCTGCAGTAACACAAAGCTCCACCAGATGGCAAAGGTGCATCACTGAAAGCACACCTGCCATGTGAGCACCTAGAGGAAAATAAATAAATATCACCCTTCAAAATAAAGACATTTCATCCTCTACCTCCACTGTCCTGATTTGAATCCAATCTCTCCTTCCCTCATTACCCCCCTTGTCCCTCAAAATCCCATACTGTCATGGCTCACTCACCCCCACAGACGTGCAAAGGCAGATCCCGGAGCCTGCAGCTAATTGGAATGAATCAGACGTACGTGGTGCTATTTGAATAGCTCACCTCCCCTCGCTGTGGCTTAGGCGCCACCTGGGTTTGCGTGACTGACACAGATGGCGGCGGTAGGCCTGGCTGCTCTGTCACGCTGTTGTCAGCCTCTGAGTGCTTCAGCACCCCACCCCACCCAGCCAGCGGGCGCCCAAAAGCCCCCCAGCCTCGGGTGTCATTTGGTTTAGACATGTCTCCCTGTGGAGTTCTTACTCCCACCATACAGCAGCTGCTTGGTTGTGTGAAAAACAAGGCAGCACATTGTTTAAATGCTCATTCTACACTTGTTTTCACTCGCTTCTGCTTTATTGGATGGAGTTTACAACATGCATTGTAAACATTGTACATCCCCCTCCTTACCTATCTCACAGTTGGCTCCCAGGTATCCGGTGTCGATGCAGTCGCATATGTAGCGGTTCCAGCCCTCTTTGCACAGACCAGCGTTGCCACAAGGGGCGCTGCTGCACCTCTTCTGCAGCTCACGGGTGCAGAAACTGCTGACGCCGAACGCGCTCTGGATCTCAGCCAGGCGGCGGACATCGCGGCTCTTGCCGTCGATGAAGAGGTCGCGGACGCAGCCCACGTAGCCGTAGTTGAGCAGCGCCGTCCAAACCTCTGGTGGCATGATGAGGTCCAACTTAGACTCGGGCAGCCCGCCCAGGTATATGTTGCTGTCCAGGTCCAGGATTTCACTGCCCTCTGGGGAGCTGAAGGGCATGCTGCGGCTGTTGACTGAGATTGATCCTTGAAGGCAGAAACACAGTTGTCAATTGAATATTCAAATAGTTGTGATTAAACATGATGAAACGTGGGAGAGGTGTGTGGTCTGGATAGGTGGGACAGTGGGATAGAGGTCAAGTGGCTGAGTGAGTGGGCAAGTGAGTGAGTGTGGGAGGAGCAGTAAGTGGATCATTTAGGGATATAAAGCACAGACAGAGGGACATACAAGAGACAGGGAGAATAGATGACAGTAGAGTGTGTGTGTGTGTGTGTGTGTGTGTGTGTGTGTCTAATGTGTCTGTAATAGGCTAAATGGAGGAGAAGGGAAGCAGAATGCAGCAGGGAGTGGGTGAGACAAAAGGCCCTCTATCTTTCTGTGATTAACGACTCCGTCTTAATTTTCTATTAAAAGCCAATTACAGCAGGAGCAGCAGTGAGATCACATGCATGCTCGCGCACACACGCACACACACACACACACACACACTCATTCACACCCTTCCTCATTATAAGACGCCATTAGGGGGAGATATAATGTCCTAGGTGCGTGCCCACCTACAGACCATTCATCAGACAGCAGACACTCAAGCACGCAGATGTCCCTGTTTGTGCCCACATGCTGGCAGAGACATCAGAACACAAGTCTCTCCTCAGGTAAATAAACTCACATCAACTAATACCACTACATATATTATTAACTCTACGCCTAACCATTTCTTAGCTTTTGTTTTAGCATGTGTGGATTAGTTTGGAGAGCTGTTAGACTGGTTTTGCACTCTTTTTCTGTGGCAAATGAGTCCTCCTAATCCAATGAACTCTTCCAGTCTGCTGCCTGAAGAAGCTACAAAATACTAGGAAAGTAGTTATAGATTGAGTACAAGTTTAGTCCAAGTGCACATCTGTTTTGTAAAATAGCGTGGAGCTAGCAACAGATTACACATTGGTGTACATATGAGAAAATAACACTTAGGATATTTGATGATACCACCCAAAGCACAGTTTGCACAGTCAAAATAGCACTTTTTTCTTGATGGTGTCAGTATCAACTCTGCTAAAGCAAACAGATCTGTATCATTTTCTGACGTGCTGCTACTTCAGTCAAATTCTAGATCAGCTGGCAGAGTTTAAACAAGTTTAAAGCACTCCTCACCTTTCCTCCCTTGCCTCTGGAAATCCACATGGCACCATTCCCCGTCATTGACCTTCTTGTTGCTGGACTTCAGCTTTGTTTTCCCAGAGCCCATATCGATCAGCAGGTACAAGTACCCCTCCAGCAGCTCCATGGCAAAGTAATCTGTCTTCATCTCCCTACCGGGCCTCTGCTCTTTGGGACCCTGAGGACGGCCGTGGCTGAACAGCAGGAGCCCACTGGGCTCCGTAGTGCGGAAGTCGAAGGAGATAGATCCCGTCTTCTTGGTGTTCCACTTGGGCAGGGAGATGTAGGACTCGGGGGTCTCAAAGGTGACGGGGTCCAGGGCTGCCACGTCCTCACAGCGGAACACCAAGTCGCCATTCAGGGTGATCTTGGGGTCGCGCTCGATGGCCAGACGAGACAGCTCCAGTTTAAAGTCGTTGTTCTTGTACACCACCTGGAGATCAGAGCGGAGAGTGATTGGTAATAATCCTGTATAAAATAGTGGTGCTGACGTGTGATTGGGGATTCATTCATTGCATCTAGAACTGGATAAATATTGTAAAATGGACTTTCTTTTAGACTAAAATGCAGCTGCAGCAGAGAAGAACATTGCATCCATAATGGTGAGACCCTGCAGATGCATCCTAATTGCCCAAATTAATTTCAAGTGTCAGTTATAGTGGCTGCTGGGAAATTGTGTCCGCATGGGGAAGTGATGAATCGAGACATGAATGAAAAGCATGACTTCCTGTTGATCAGTACTGTAGCGAGAAACCGACATCGGTACAAAGTGCTACAGAAGCTGTTTTTCGACCTTACAACCAACGCTCCCCTCAACAAGACATTTAGTTAACATGAGTGCTCAGTTTATTGATGCTCCATGATTAGGAAAATCCTTCACACTTTGAACATTTCTAAACACTGAGCCCAAGGCACGCACGCACGCTTCCTTTGACTTCAATGATGTCTGGGTTGTGTGGGTACACAACATGCTCAGTGCATCGTCACCACTGTATAAACTCTTGGTCAAATCCACAACGCGTATGAACTATTGGTTGTTGAGCAAAAGCTGCAGGTCAAGAATGTCAGCACACCGGAAAATAAATTGAAAAAAACCCTCAAAAGGCTCGAGGGGAAAGTCAGACGCAGGGAGAAGTGAATGTTGCTTACGGCCCTAATGTAAATGTCTCCGACAGCCTTTGATGAAATACTGCTCTATTGTTTCAGCTCAAAGTGTATGCCTGCGCCTCACTATGTGCATTCATAATGGATTAAGTGCTAAAGGCAAAGTAAATTATCCTTGTCTTTGTTTCAGTTCTCCTTTTATTTGTTGAACACTCTGTAGACAGCGTTTTGAGAGGCCGTCCTCAAGGTAATAGTGTGAAGCAGCTGAGGCCTTTGCATTTGTTCGTGTGTGTGTGTGTGTGTGTGTGTGCATTCTCTCCTGATTTTAGGGCTCTTCACGCTTCCTCACACACCCACACATACTCCTTGACAGGTAATAGAAATGTAGAGAGTTTCATTTTTTTCTCTCTCTTTGTTTCCTGGTGCTGTTGCAGCTACGAGGTTAAGGAGTCTCAGGTTCCATCTGCAGCAGATGTTTTATATTGCAATGTCACAGAGCAAAGACACGGAAAAGCTACCTGCTCATTGTGTTTTTACCTGAACCTCCTTTAGTGCCACCGGTGTTTTCCCATGCGTTCACTTGTTAACTACACTCTTGAGATAACAGTGAACAAGAAGTGCCCACTTCTTCTTTTGTCAAGATTACATTTTAAGGCTTAAATTAGGAATAATTTAGATATTAGAATACTGATTATTTGCTCTACCTTGCTTCTTAAAGAATACATTGCTGCACAGCAGCTGAGTGAGAAGCTAGATTGTATGACATGTCTTATACGATGACTTTGAGTCGATTGCCTGCATACACCGCCGCTTGTTTTTTAGATTGACTGAGGTGTGTTTCACGACGGCTTACAGCCCATTGGTGTCTGGACGGGAGGTTAGCTAATCGTGGGTTGCATTTATTCAAACAGTACAGCAGTGGTCGTTGCAGACACACTTGGCAGAGCTCTGCACTCTACCGAGTGCACCTTTCTAGTTATCTGTGTATTAAGTCACCATTTGCCTCTGTTTGCATTGGCCTGTTTCTACATTCGCACCACTGAAAAGCTCGTCTCGTGCAATGCGGTTGACCGTATTGGTTTTTGACTCTCTAATTTCACCAGACTGCTGCCGTCATTCCCCTTTTGTCTTTCACGGCATCTCTTTTTTAAATGCCCTCTAGTCTTACCTATTTCTTTGACATGCATGCACGCTCTCTCTCTCGTCCTCCCTGTCAAACAGCACACCTACGCACAGGCACAGGATGAACCGCAAGAACGCAGATATGCTGGGTTATTCCTGAATTTAAGCCTCCTTTGGTTATCCTTTTCTTTGGCCACGCTGCCACATGCACTGTACACCTCCTAATGTCATCATTAGCGGAGATTAGTCCTGGTAATTAGCCATGATCACGCGAAAACTGGCAGCTAATAAAGTGTGAGCTCTCCTGGTTTAAGGTGTTAGAGAAAAAAAAAAAGAGGTGAAAGAGAGAAAACGCAGTGGGCTTATTTTCATCTTAACTATTTTGAGGTATTTATTTGTGTTAATCCATGCTAATCTGTTTTTACAAAAAAAAAAAAATGCAGCCTGGTGTGCTGATTTATACAACGGATCATACAGCATCTGGGGAAAAGATGAGGCAGGAAATAAACCTGGCAACATGCTGCACCAGATGACTCCAAGGCCAGTTAGTATCCGCAATATGGCCCACTACCAGCCCATGTGTAAGCTAGTGTTAGGTGGCTAAAATGGAGATGTGTTTTGCAGACTTAAAGGTGTATAACTTGTCCATGTAATCACATTCACATCGAACATGAATAGTCTTTATCTACAAACAGTGGGATTGATGAAAGGTGATGTCAATAAGTGCATATATACTTTGGTCCAGATACATTTTTCTGTTGTAAATCAATGTTCAAATGAACATGACATTTGGCGTGTGTCACCTAAGTAAGATTTCTAATGAAATTGTTTAAATTCTTCCCTTTTTTAAATATTTGGCTCAATGACAGCACTTATGATGGCCAGATTTCCATTACATTTGCTGAGGTTTTCTTTCTTCCTAGAGGATGAATCTTCATGTCAGCTGTGTCCTCTCCTTAGCACCATCTAGCACTTGTGTAAAATATATATAAATAAATACCAATATACTATATTTGCAATGATAATTATAGACTGGCCATGATTGGATGCGCCTTCTATTTTGAAAGCTGCATGAGCCTTACTCCTGCATTACCCTCACTACTTGGTACTAGTCTAAAAGGTCAACTATGAACAAAAGACAGCTAAATGGAGAAGACACATTGCTGATTAGGGACTAGGGCCTGCCGTACTTACATGAACTCATCGCAATAGCTGCATCTGACATCCCAAAAAGTCTTTCATCAGACTAATCAACACCAGACAAAGCATTTCGCTGACATCTGGTCTCTTAGTCGTGAATGTGCTCAAACTAGAGATGGGACATCACGAACACAATGACAGATTTGCATGCCAGCATGCAACATGTCATTGACGTCAAGACTTCTGATGTCAGAGGGATTTTGTGCAATCCATCATGTCACCAATCAAAGCCAAAATGAAGGCAGGCTGCCAGAATTAGCTTCCCGCAACGTCGGCTTTGATTGGCTGTTGTTAGTATGTGATCTTCAGCTGGAGCAGAATTAGTCGTACAGGGCAATCAGGTTTCTTACACTGCCAGCTTTGTTTAAGGTTTGATCCAAGCAGCGTGTGTGCCAGGATCCAGCTTGTTGTTTAGCATCTTCAATTCAACAAGGGCAGGACATGAAAAACGCTTTGTGTATTGACCCTCGGCATGAAACGCACCGTTTTAACGCCTTTCTCTTTAAGCACCCCTCCCAGAAAAATGGTGCACCTATACAAATGTAGTTCTTAAGCCGTGGGTGAGGTACTTAGGATACTAAGAGTATATTCTAAGAGCCTGTATGTCACATAGTAAGGAGAGTAACATCTTAAAGGCTGGTTGAATCACACGTTTTCTGACCTCACACCAAACTGACCGGGTTGTCTTACTTCACACTGTGTGGGTTGGTAGACACTATAGATACACAAATGGGTGTGCGCGAGCACTTAAACGGTGCGTGTTTCATGATAAGTCCCATTCAAGTCTACAAGTGTCTCTCTAGCAAAAGAAGACAAATGTAAAAGGAGAGGAGTAGCCAGGGGCAACAACGAACAAACAGCAGAACGCCAAAGAAGGTAAAAAAAAGAATACAAGGGAGAGGTGTTCAGCAGTAAGGAAGGAAGGATAGAAGAAGATGGCAGGGAATAATGATAAATGAGAGGGAAATGAGTGTAACAGAGGGACGGAGCGATGCATGGGAGCATCAAAGCGTGTGAGGCGCAACGGGCCGCACTCTGAACGCTGTATCAAATAAACTGTGTCTTTGGGCTCAGCCGGGGGCAGATTGTGTATAAATGTGCTGACTCAGCATCTAGACCATATGCCTTTCTTCCATATTGTCAAATCCTTCAGGGATTCTGGCTATACACAGACATTTGCAATATGTGCTCCTAAGTATTGGGAGGGCAGATCTGAACAGCTCATCTGACGCCGCGGAGACGTTCGCCGGCTTGGTCCACTAGTTAAAAGAAACACAGTCAAAGGCCTTTAAAAGAACTTGAGCAGAGTTAATAACAGTTTTGTTCCCTCGTTTAAAGTGATGATCACTTCTCCTCTGATTCACTGACTTGGCTAGCAGAGCCGCTGGGTGTGTTGGATTAACTATGGCGATCTTTCTGAAATCAGAATGTGTGTGGCCTCGACATGGACTGTGACTGGGCCAAAGCCTCCCCCAGGGGTTACTCTATTGATTTGTTTTTGTCATTGACAAACTCCGCAAATCTAACAACCTGCAGGTCAGCAGACCAGAAAGAATCATTTGTTTCCAGATGTACTTGGGGTTGTGAATGTCCGATGAGCGCACATGCCACATTGTTGTAAGCCGTTTGTGTAAGGGTTGCAATTAAACAAATATGTCACATATTTATTGTCTTTAGTGACATTTATTGACAGTTTGTGATGCAATTACAGCATGGCTATACATTGCGTTGATTGCCGTCTCCTTAGCGATAAAGAAACACAACTAGAAAAGGGCAAAGGGCAGAATTCACTGCACCACCCTTCCAGCTACAAAGTCTCAAACGAATGTGTACGTGGTATAGGTGGGGTGTAAGTGGGGGGCGATGGATGACTCGTGAAGATGATATCGCACCACAAAGGTGAGACTGGGTGGAAGCTGCAGACAAAGAGAGAAAGCATCAATGTGAAGTTGGGAGGACAGGGAGGGAGGGAGGGAGGGAGGTAGAGAGAGAGAGAGAGAGAGAGTGTGTGTATGTGTGTGTGTGTGTGTGTGTGTGTGTGTGTGTGTGTGTGTGTCAGGGCAAGGAGGAGGGCCAGCGGATTCATCCAGTGCACGGAATCAGTCGAAGAAATCTATTTTAATTTGGCCGACAGGAGGGCAACGCTGGCGTGCCAACACCGCTACCATGGACTTAATTACACAAAAGTGCCCCCGAGAAAGGGAGGATGAGAGGTGGAGAGAAGTGATGAGAGAGGTGGGAAGATAGAGGAGAGAGAGACTGTGAGATAGAGGGAGGAGTGTGAAATGGGCGATAGCAAGGTCACTGTCTTGGAGAAAGATGGAGAGGCGGAGGTTGGGGTGGAGAGACAGATGGTGACATGGCGAAGAAGAGGGGAATCTGTGGAAACTGGACCGAGGGGCTGAGGAGCGATCTGATTTCACACTCCGCCACTCTGACTGGGAGCCTAGAAAACACACACCCTACGGTGTATGATCATAGCATGTGTGTGACTTTGAGCACACACATATGCGCACACGCACACAGCAAATACAAAGTTCATAGGGCTTCAGTGCCTCTTTTGGTGCCTTTCTACTCTTCTTCTGCTGCACTCTTCCTTTGGATTTCTGCTGCCTGGGGGGTACTGGCCAAGCGTATCAAAGGCGTTTGACCACGGTGGTGGCATGAAAGCCTTGCCCCAGACCATAACACCACTGATAATCCGAGCTGTGCCACTGAACTAGCACAGGATGAAACACACCGCTGTCTACCCCCCCTCACTTTCCTCTTTATTTTCAGCTCTACTCTACTACTTTACTGGCGCTCTCAGTTACCCATGCTCAGCTGAGCTGATATAGTTATTAGAGCTTGACCACAGCTGAAAAAGTGGAGCCCATGAAACACGTATAGCAGGAATAACAACCAGTATATCAAATTGTATATCTTTCTGAACCGAACACATCATTCAAAAAAAAATAACAAATCAAAGGGTCTGGTATTGAGTCTTTGTCTTTGAGATTTGTCACTTTAAGAGAGTCTTAAACGATCTGTTCTCCAACCATCTGTTCTGTCTCTACTTTTCCAGTACTTGGACATTGCCAATTCCCTACCACCTCTATTTGTAGCTGTTAACTCTCGCCATAGTCTTGTTTCCCCCCTGTGCACTGTCTGTACGTTGACTGTAAATCCAGCCCTGTTCTTGATGAGAGAGGATAGTTAAACGCCTTGGGAAGTTTAAGACCCACTAGGGATCCTTCTGATAGCAACCCAAATAATGAAAATGTAATTCTACAGGCATAATTAAGTTAGAGATAGGGCGATTACTGTGCGATCCATTAAAAGTGATGGCAAAAGTAATTACTTATTCAATCAGCGTGGTTTTATGAGGAAATGCGATGGCACCATGTTGCGTCGCCACTACACAAGTCATTACATTTACAAGGGCATAATACTTTAAGCTGTGATTGGTCCTCTTGACAGCTTGTTAAGCTGTGAGTTAAAGCCCTAGTGAAAATAAAAGTTGTTTTTTGGTCAAACTTGAAGATATAAAGTTTTTATAAGGCAACTGTCCTCTACATATCCATCACTGACAACTGTGTATGCAGCTGCTTAGCTATGATATAAATCTGAAATCTTTGTGTTTGTGATTCTCTAGCATCCAACTGTGGTGTGTGCAATGCCTGCGGATGTGTTATGTCTGCAGTACGGTTAGGAGGAAAGGAACCAAACACTTGAAAGAGATTTAGGATATTCTACGTCTGACACCTCCTACTCTCACATATGGGAGTCACTGTATATCTGCACAGACTGATGATTCAGGTGTCAGAGGCAACACACACTTTAGCACAGTGGAACATGTGTGTTCTCAATGCAACTTTGTGATGTTTGTATGATTTCTTATTTTTCGTTGCCAATTTGTTTGGAACCAAAAGAAAATCGTACCAATAGTTGCAAGACGCCCACTAACTGATGTAAACACAGCTAAAAGAGATATGTTGAACTACGCACACACAGCTGGAAAGTTTCCACAGCAAGTAACTCGCTAGCATGAGGCGGATAGATACAGTACAAAGAAGAGAGTATGTACACATGGATTGATTACTCAACGGGCCGACCGAGCACAGGCCCAGGAGCCCGAAGTGTCAGGGCCCCCTCTGGCCTTCACCTACAAAATGTCACTCAAAGAGAGACATGTCAACCAGGAAGAGACTCAAAATTACCACTAAAGAAACGACTATACCGAGACACAAAAAGCCTACAGAGAGACCACAAAGGGAGGAAAAATAGCTGCAAAGAGACTCACGACTATGAAAAGGGTAAAAAAACAATCACAACGAGAGACAAAAAGCAACTACAAAGAAGAGCAAAATGACTGCAAAGAGGAACAGAATGACCTCAAAAAGGAACAAAACAACAACAAAGAGACACAAAATGACCACAAAGACACCCAAAACCCCAGAGAGATGTGTAATGCCTACAAATAGATACACAGCAACAGCAAAAATAGGCTAAACAAATAGTAATATGGTCGTGGGGAAGTTTGTCTATGCCCAAGGGCCCATAGTCCCATAATACGCCCACGCGTGCACATTGCATGTTTGATCAGCTACATACTGTATATGTATATAGATATAAATATACTGTACATTCACAAACTGCACAATCACACAGAGCCACTCACATCTTTAAGGCAGCCCATGAAGTTGTTGCTGACTGGTGATCCGGGCAGGTCCGCGGTGTTGGGGCTCCCTCCAATGTAGAAGAAGTCATCTGAACCCAACATGGTGTAATCCTCCTGGGTGTAACCAGTGGTGGTCAATATACCATCCACTGAGATGGTCACCTGGCATAGGCATGGCCCAAAAGAGACAGACCGAGAGATAGAGAGAGAGAGATAGGTAGAAACAGAGAATGCCGAGAGTGGAGAGGAATTAGAAGAATGAGGAAAAACAAGGAAGAAAGTGGATTAAACACCAACGATAGGTGGGGGTTGTCCTCTAAATGGTAGCGTTTGGTTGGTTGCTTTTGGTGCCACTCAGACTGGGGGCTTTCACTCTAGAGTGCAGTTGCTAAGAGAAAACCAATGGATCAGCGCTGTGCTCACTGTGTAATCACTGACTCCTGATCTGATTGAGTAATTGTTAAAGTAACTGCATCCTACTCTGGATTAAGTGCACCTTAAAGATATGTCAAAATCAATATAGCAACCAGTATAACAGCATGATCCTACAGGTAAGACTATTGTTTAAATATCAAATGGCCTTTCCTTGCGATTGGCATAGATATTCTGCAACAGTCCTTTGCTGAACCAGTCCTCACTCAAGGTCCTACCAGCAACAACACAACCCTTTCCTTTATTAAAGTGCCTCAAGCCTCGTCTTTTGTGCAAGTTTACACATTCTGTGTCGCACGTTTGATCGCTAACAGAGCCGAAAGTGCCGGGTGAAATCAAACAGACCTAAAACACCCCAAAAATACAAAAACAAACGGATGCATAAAGGCTACATTTTATAGGTACCTCCAGGCTTTTCTGTATAATTGAGATATATTTATTTTTTAGCTCAAATGGTACTTGGTTGTCTGTCAAATGAAGTCTTAGTAAGCTTGTTTTACTGCAATATGAATAGCAAGAGGTGCTTTATGTAAATTACAACAGCATGTGTGGGGACTACTCTTGCACTGATGTATCACAAGACCTTACAAGTTGAGGTGAAGCAACTGCTTGAAATGTAACACTAGGCATCGTCAGTTCAAAGAATACCTGAAGAGTGGGTAAAATGAAACATGACATATGCTCATATAAACTTAGACTGCAACTCTGAGAGTTACCTCCACTCCATTCTTCCAGGAGTTGTCTTTTTACATTATACTCATTACAAAGGAGCAAATTGCAGTCTGAATGTATTATATCATGGCTGTATGTGCTATCAGAGCCACAGCTATACCTCTGCACAAACATCTAGCCAAATAATGCTGTTTGATTCGGGATTTTTGCAGTTAATGACCAATTTATTGTCTAATTATCCTAATAGAGCTGGCCTGGGCGAAAGTGAAGTACTCATGTCTCTGATTTAACATCTGTTATTCTGCATAAAAATGTGCAGAGCTTAAATACAGGACTGCAGGGAGCCGTGTACACACCCATCTGTTTTTCATTCCCTTTGCACACTCAGAAGTGATGCCAGCACACACTACCTTCATTTCATTCAACGCCTAACTTATATCTTGGCCATTTACAATAAGACTTTGCATTTAGCAGTACGTAATTTATGCCCGTTGGCTCTACTTTCCTTTAATGCAGTTTTGATGAGCATCGTTTTTCTAACGGCAGGCTGTGAGCACGGACACAATCTCTTTCTTTTTGAATACAATACACAAAATAATTGATTTCAATCTGCAACAATAGAAACACAAAAACAAAAAAAAAGCTTGAACTGGATATGAAGTGCTGTAAACATTCTAAAGCAGAGCTGAAAAGAAACCTTAGCAACTGCACTCAACAGACCAGTCACCCCAGTTAAGTGCTCATCTGTACTTTTTGATTATGTTTGTACTTCCCTTCTAAACAGGGCAACTCATTTTTATGTCTGCTGTTACTACTTGGAGATAAAGAGCGATCGTATTGGCCAGATGTATCTGGCACGAAGAATCTGCGGTTGACAGTGCTGGTGTGTTGGGGTCATCTTTGAAGATCTTGGATGCGGCTTTCAGCAGGGCAACTTCAGTTATCCTATAGTGACGAGAGGGACCTTACAGGTGGCTGAGGAGGAGAAACGGGGGTGGGGAGGTTGGGGGCTGTCTCACGACGTGTGCCATTTAGGACGCTTCTACGGACTTTGACCGCTTCTCGAAATAAAGAGGTGGGATGGAGAGTAAAAGAGTAGTTATAACCTGTATAAGTTCTGAAATTGAACTATTGACACATCTTATGGCCAGGCTAGAATCGTTGGATGTGGGAGAATAGGTTGTGGAGGGTTATTAATGGTACACCTTCAGGGAAGGATGTGCTCATTAGGGCCATGATAGACTTACATCGTCTAGCTGCCAGACACCTATGAAGTCCCCAGCTAAAAAGTAGAGATTAGCAATGTTTCTTTCTCTTGCCATCTCCATCATTCCAGCTTCCACCACTTCAATTGTTCATCAAAGCATTCAATAAAAAAAATCCCTGGGGCTATCTTATGGAATCCATTGATTCTTTCTGTGATCAGACGTTGGACATAATCAGCAAGAAAAAACCCAGAGAGCAAAGATAAGCAAATTAATTGTTAGTGTTTTGGATATTTGTTTTTTTGAGCCGACTTTGTAAATATTCACGAGAGCCAGCGAGACTTTGCTTGAACCAGGCTGCACACTCAACCCATCCAGTGACATTACAAGCACTTGCATCACCGGCCAGACGAGAGAAAGGGGTGATGATATCACAGGTTGCTGCAGGAAATACCCCGACGCTCCCGGCCTGGAGGCCGTACAGTTAGGAGGAAATGCTTTCCTGTCTCAAAACTGTTGCTGCAAAATACCGATTATTAAATAAATGAACGGGGAGTAAAATATTAAGGTTCCACCAGAGATACTGGCTGTGTGTTCTCCATTGTCTTGAATGTTATTTTTTTAGTGTGACAAAAAACAGCTTGAAAAAAGATGTAATTGTGGATATTTTACTTGTCAACAAGACAAGGCAGGCACAGCAATGCAGACGGTTGGATCTAGGTCACTCAAAGAAATACCGGCTGTGCCTACCTCTCCTTGATAATGAATGCATTCAAAGTAATTGTAGTGACAGAACCAAAGCACTCAATAACGTGGAATGGTGGCTTACCCCATTATTTACGCTACGAAAACAACCGCGACTTATTTTGCTGTGAAAAAAAGCCTTTAACGGACCTGAGCACATGCAACAATATGGCCTGGAAATAATTATTTGTGATCGTGTGATGACAGTTTTCTTCTTGACACATTAGCCTGGTGTGATAATCTCAGCATGCCTGATAAATACAAAAACAGAACTAAATCACACATTTGCAGCATCCTGTTCTGCTCTTTATTCAGTGAGAAGTTCACTCTACTGGATTTATTGAAAACAATCAAAACATCAAATCTAAAAAGCTGGCACCTAAACCAGCACACCTCCACTAACAATCAGACTTTCTAAGACACCAAACATTACACATAAAGTGCACTCGCTGCTTCTATTGGATCCCTTGGTTTTTACCCAGCTGCTCTTCAAACACTCCTTTAGCCCAGTACACACAGAAACCAAACAGAGCTGGCTGATCTGTGCTGAACTGTGTGCCCCAGATATCATAGAAAACACAGACCGGAGCTGTTTACAGCTGAATGTACTGTGAAGGGATTGACTGAGCTCTGAATCCAGATCATGGGGAGCATTGCGTTGTGCCCACTCACATGCCTACATGGTCCTGTGGTGGGGGGAATGGTCTCTGTTATGATTTCAACCCCCCATATATGCAATCAATCTTTCTCTTTTGTCCGTGTTGCTCTTAAACCACCGACTACCTACAGCATATCAAAGCGTCTGTGATGGGGCTTCACACGGTGAACGAGAACGCTTCTCCTTGTGGAGTCCCGCTGTGTGATCAGCCGAGCGTGTTACTGCTTCATCGACCATATCTGGCCCCATGACTGCAGGCTGCAGGCAACTAAAGGCTCCGACAAGTAGATCCCCCTTTCATCAAGTTAACGGAGGTCAACGTGACTCCAACTGGGATTACACTGTCTCAATAACACCCTACATGAGACGATAGGACTAACCAGATGCAATTTAATTATAATAGTGTTTACTAATTATTAAAATGCTATTTTTTTGTTGTATTCACAGTTTATTGTTGCACTCATAATGTTAAATATACTATAGCAAGTACGTCTTAATGATAACTAAATGGTTTGTAAACCTTTAAGAAACCATTGGTAAAACATCTATCAAACATTATGGCCCATATAGTTGTGACACATTGTTCGTGGTTAATAATTGGTTAATATGGTATATATGTGTATGTGTTCAAAACTAAACCGTAAATAAATTGTGGACTAATATAATGAGAATAAAATCGTTATGGTCTCTTTACGGCTACAATATGATATATCAATTAAAATATAATTATATCATATTACACAAACTAATAATAAGATTACAAGTTATATTATTACTAATGATTAATTAACATGATTAAGATATCTTTGTTTGTTAACAGTGAAAAGACTATTAACTTAAGTTAAATTAACTTTACCCATTATTAATGATGGCTAATATAAAGTGTTACTGTAAAACTAGGACAGCAGACACTACTTCCCCTATATGAAAGACAAAAGAGGAATATTACATATTATGGTATTGGAAGGTATATTATGTCAGGCTTTTAACACGTAGCCTACAATGAAAAGTAGCTTTGTGTGACTTTCTTCTATCCAAGAATAAAGATTGTGTTCTTAATTACGTAAAGCATTCAGTCTTTACTTTCAGTTCTAGTTTCTTCGTCATCAGCTTGTAAAGTACGCAGCAGCGTCTGACCAGGTACGGATACATGTCGGTACCTTCAAGTATTCAACAGCATAATCCGTGCAAAGAAGCAGCGAGCTTACCTTGGAAATGTATCACTTACCCTCGCTGGCACTACATTTGATCTTTTGCAGGAAGAAAGAATGTGTTATATTTTGTATAGCAGCGGTTGCATAATACAGTTGAAGGCGAAAGAGACATAGAGGCGTAAGAGGCGTATCATCATAGATCACACCCGTTCACTCGGGTCAAAGCCAGAGCCACAGGAATGAGGGATGCTCAAGAGAGAAAGAGAAGGAAGCCATTCCCATCCAGCGGTGGACTTCTGTAGGTGTCTGGCAGCTCGTCAACGTGCATTAGCAGGGAGTGATTTATTATTTCAACGCTAAATATGTCGTTTCTAACAGAGCTCCACATCTAGGTTAGTAAATGAGGTGACAGCCAGTGCTGTTTTGGCAACAGTTGTCGAGGGAATGGGGGAGAGAAAGGGAGGAGTTTTTTTTTGTTGTTGTTGTTGTTTGCCGAAAAGAGTTAAAAGGGTTGGAGGGTGAACAAAATCGGTTAGTATTTTTGTAAGTAAGGGAAAGTCAGACACAAAAATGGTTGTTAGTACAATTACAACAAAGGTTTGATTCAAACAGTAGATTAGTAACACTGTTTTAGTAAATTTAGTCAAAGTGATAAGTTAGATGAGGATTCTTTAAAAGTCCTCTGACATTTGATTGCTCAAACCAGGTCCGAAATATGGACTGAATGTGTTATTTCATGTGCGAGGGTTTGCTTTGGTTAAGAGGAAACAAAATGAATCTATCCAAGCTAACAGGGTGACACACAAGCCATGCACTTAAAATGGAAAGGATGACAGGAAGAATGAGGATTGGATGGGGTGGGGTTCCATTAGACACAACACAAACACACCAACTATTAGATGAATAAAAAAAAATTAAAAACATCTGGCAAGATGCAGCAAAATGGGAAAGTGGTAGGGCAGTGAATGTAATTGCAGGGCACCACAACACCAGACAAATGGGGAAAGGAGGAGAGCTTTCAATGTTAAGGTTGAGACAAGAATGCAACAGAAAGACCCATCGAGACACGTGTACAGCAGACTGACACGCGCTGGACTAGAGCAGCATCTACACCCTGCGAGTATGCTGATGTGAAGATGTTCTAGCCATTAGAGACATGCAGACAGGGTGCAGGGACACGACCACTGGACACTGTCAGTGTGGAGGAGGGACAGGATGGGACCAATGTCATCACTCACAGATGAAATCAATGGAAATGAGAGGGTTTTTAAAGAAGAGGGAAAATTGAGAGGGGAGAGAGGACGTCACTGTCTTGGTGAATAGAACAATTAGTATCCCATGTCCTCCACGTTATTGGATATAAAAAAAGAAATCTGTCCTAAGACATGATTACACTTCTCATTATGCCTCCACTTGAACTTTCGCCACACGATTTCGGATGTGAGCTCAAAATAGCTTCATCACTTTTGTCAAACGTGAGACTGAGTAAGTCACCGGATACAGTGGCTTACCGCACACTCTCAACAGCTTTACCCCAACTCATGCGTTATGATGGATTGGGCAGATGTACTCCGTGGGGCATCGATCCTCTATTCACCCAGAAAATGAAAGTCTGTCTCCCCTCTTTACTCTTTCCCATTTTTTTCGTTTCAGCAGCATAAGGTGTGAGGTCGTTATTCATTTTAGTAAGTTAATTTTGAAGTTAAAAAGTAAAAAAAAAAGTAAAAAAAATAAAACAGCAAGAGGGTGTGGCTAACATGTTTCATGGCCGTATTGATTAAAATAGGACAAATGATATATGTATGTATATATGTTAGCCATGATATATACATATACATATATTCTCAATCTGTATATATAAAAAAAAAATAAAAAATAAAAATAAAAATAAGATCGGGAAGGGGTGTCCAAGTCTCTTCATGCAAGGGTTGAGGCCAGTAAAGTATAAGAAATATAAGTTAGTGTTAGTGTTAATGAGGGGTCGATCGCACACTCTTCAGATTTTCCCAGCCAGCTCCCGTTATCTGCATCAATGGACAGACCGCTGCATTCATTCATTAAACAGTCCAGTGAAAGTAAGTAACACTCATCACAGCTTCTAAAAGCAGATCCCACCGAGGTCTGAGTCAGAGAGGCTTCATCTTCTACATGTCCGCAGTGTCCCCAGTCTGCAGCTTAATAAAAGCCCAATTGTCATTTCATTTTCAATCATGAGCTTTCATCGGTACTCCGGGTCTGATTTGCTGCACCCGAGATCAGGGGACTAATGCCACATTAAAGCACTTTATTAAGCATGCACATGTGCGAGCGGGAAAGGCTTCAGGTGCTGGTCTGGGAACAGCCCCATCTTGATCATAAATCAGCCTAAGGCCACTAATGGGATCAAACCCTCATTTGAGGCCTACTTTACAGTGAGGGCTTCGGCCATTAAATCAAGAGTTGTAAATACTCTCCATGACCCCATAAAGCACAGGACGGCAAGCCGAGATAACAGGTCACGATATAACAGGCTGAACAGGTCCAACTGGGTCCAACGTGACAAGATGGTCTCATCAGTGAAATTCCCCACGTTGTTAAACATGTTGAAGGAATTAATGAACAGACTGATTTTTGTTTTGTTTTACTTGCTCTCACTGGAGTTGCTCTAGTAAGCCATTAGTGTGCTTGGGAAATCTGCGGTGTGCGGTCACTTCATAGGGTTCTTCAAGGGAAGATAAATCAGGAGGAAACAGGGATTAACAAAAAAAAATAAAAAGGTACCTATTCAAACTTTACTCAATTGAGAAAATATATTGCATCATGATTCTTTATTTCTTCATACGGATAGTGTTTGAAGTAAAAAATATAAAATAATAAAAAGGGGCAGAAAATAAAAAAGCAACAAATAAAATTGTAAAATCTAAATTTCTGTAATTTCTATATATTTTTGGGCAGACCTCTTTGGATGAACACGATAATTCTTTTCAGGAAGGGGGGGGGGGGGGGGGGGGGCTGGATGGCAATAAAAAGCAAATACATATATATAGAGAGAGGGCGAAAAGAAAAACAGAGAGGTGGAGTTTTTCAGCTACCTTGGAATTGATGGCGGATTGTACTTTTAGTAAAGCAAACAGAATAGAAAGAGGTAACGGAAAACCCAGGGCAAACCAAAGTATAAGACAATTAGAATGATATCTACCATATAATGCAGTTTGTTTACCATAGCGTGTCCAATGCCTGCGTGCTTCAGGAGAAAACAGGGGGAGGAGAAAGAAAATAATAATAATGACAAACCTTAAACTCAAGAAAACACACCTCAACCCCCCAAAAAGTGGCAAAGAAAAAAGAAAAATTGCCTTTTGCAAAACCAGCTTTTCCTATTAATAACAAAAATGAATCTAATGTTAAAATACCATTAAAAAGAAAAAAATGTTTTCCTATTGTTCATATATTAAAACATCCAAATAAAGAAATAAAGAAAGTAATTGTATAATTATTTTGTTTTAAAAGGGTCATCTACAAAATAAAATAAAAGGAATAAAAGGATAACAATACATTTGTTAGTATGCAAGTCGCAAGTTAAGTAGAGAAAACAACAGATGGTTCACATTCCGTGAATGACACAGTGTTAGTTGTTGAAATCATAAAAGGTAAGGGAAAAGAAAATTCACCAATGAAAAGAATCAAATTGGAAGAATTCTGAAGATTGTTGTTAGTAAAAGAGACAAGAGTTAGCAAATCAACTTCCACAGAGGGGATTTGGCTAGTTGTGATGGGGATGTTTGTTTTGAGGCTGGGGAGGGGGGAGGGAAAAGTACATCAAGTGTTCACTCTGACAGGCTAATCTGGTCAGTGGGCTTGGCTGGCGGTGGGGATGTAGTCCATTTGAAAATGGCGTCCTTTAGTACTGGGCGAGGCCAATCGTGTCTTGATGACTTGAAAGGGTGCAATTCTCTAAGCAAAATGTCCCCAGGAAGTCATTAAGGGTCTAATGAGATATAAGCAGGGAAAAACTCCAAAATATATTATTGCATTGTGAAAATGGACAATTGTGGTAAAAACGACATTCCATTGTCAGTGATGTGAAATCATCGGGGGCATTTAGGGAAACAGAATTGAATTAGCACATTGGTAAGCACGAGAGGTGAGGATAGAGAAGGGCAGAGAGAAAGACAGAGGGGTCTCACTGAGGGTACCCGCAGCATCCTGACAGACAGAGAAATGGTTAATTAGGCACTCAAGTCATTTCCACAATAACGGCCAATGCCCATGTCCCTGGGGAGAGAAACGCTAGCAAACTAGAACATGTCAATACATAAGGAACCATGTAACTCATCTCCAGCCTGTCACCTGTGCATTATGTCACTGTGGGAGGAGGAAAAATAGATTCGATCACGAAAACAGATCATGACTGTTTCTGATGTTTTTGTAATAATGCGCTTCTAACGAGCAAGTGACGTAGTGTGAATCACAGCAGAGCTGACAGTGAGGAGTACAGTCCAGTTGAAAGAGGAGCTTCACTGTTAAATGTGCCGATGTGTTGATTCGTTCAGTGACGATGGTACGGTGAAGTATTTATTCATGACTCCTAGACTTTCATGCAGAGAGTCTGACGGTAGCTTCTCACGTCCGGTTAGCTCTGACTATCAGCTCATGTCTGTCCATGTTGCTGAGTGGTACTAGTGAGTCAGTCTTCCCATGTAGCAGCAGTGAGAGGGTAACCGATCTATCACTGAGATCTGCCTTGAGTTTCCCCTCAGGACGGAGGGAACATCTAGAGGACATCTTATATCTGGAGCTGAAAGTGTCAGCTACTGCCGGCCTCCGACCCCAGCATTTGTGCAGAATCTATGCAGTCCCATTTATTGGGGATGGGGTACTACCCAATTGAAATCTCAATGTGTGACTCCGGCTGTTGAAAGAGATCGGATTTTACATTAAAGTTATGATGATGGTGCTGTTTAAATACAATAGCAACAAAGCTCTCAGTCAGGCAGTGGAGAAGTATACAAGCAGAGAGAAACTGTCACCACATTGTTTCATCTGTCCATAAGTCTGTCCCCACTACTGTGGGTGTCTGTGTGGGCTGGATTACTCTGTGTTTGTGCCATCTGTGTGGGTGTCTAAGTGGCAGCCATAAACAAAGTCCCCCCCGATGGGGCTAACTGGTCAATCTGAAGTCTCATGCACGCCCACTCTCCTCGGGGGTCATGGTAAAGTGCCGTCCTCAGTCACCCACTCTGTCTAATGACTCCTCTTAATCCATTAATTAGGTGACTGTGATTCAAACGTGGCTGTGACTTTGTGTATCCACCCCACGCTGCACTAACATGTCTCTGGGTTTATGAAGACAACAGCTGACACGTCAAAGAGCGGATGTGATGTGAGGAAGCTGCGACGACTGGGAACCTGGTTTATTAAGTTAGACAAATGTGCTCTTACAGAAGGTGACAATGATTGTTTCCTCCACTCATTGAAAGACCGTCTGCGATTCGGGGGGGGGGGGGGGGGGGGTGTGACACTATTAAGTGCAACATTTGGAATTCAGCAAGTTTCAGATCCCTCGCAGGCGTTTGATGTCTGGATTTTTTTGAACTTATCGCTCCATCCGTTCTTTGACGGAGCAGCCCTGGGATGGTTGTGAAAAATTCATCCTTCAGAAAGTTGCTGATGATCTTTGAAATTACACGATAAAGTGTAGTCAGCGTGTGCAAAGCTGGGTGGTGGAAATGAAAGGAAGAGATTATATTTGGAGATCTGTGTGCATGGTATCTGCATAATATTCTCTATAATGAGATACCTATGAGTCTTTTCTGTGAGTAAGCTGTATATGCATACAGGACAAGCAGGGTTTTTTGTGGTCTCCGTTAGGTCTCATGTTTTTGTGTCCAAGTGACTAATGGGGACAATAGTTTTGAAATTGGTCCAGTATTGAGGGAGAACACAGAGACAGAAGCCGCTGAACGGGCTGCAATGTATTCCTTCAATGAGATTTCTCACCCTCGGTCTAAGTCCACTAAAACTGCATTGTTGCCACCGACAGGCTCAGATTGTTATTATGAGTGTCTGACAACATTATGGAGAGAACTCTCCAGAGAAATACATCATCTCTCTTTACCTTAAACTTGAACCAGTCTGTTATTGTGTCTAACCAAGTCTCGCTCAAGGAGAAGTCTCATTCTGAAATCTCGCGAGAGGCTTAGGCCTCACCCACACTGTGAAATCAGCTAAATAGTCAGCCATGACATCTGAAAGCCTTAAAGATTCCACTAACAATAACACTAAGCTACATTTTCTGTCACCGGCACTCCTCACTCCAAATCTAACTCGCATTCACCATGAGACTTCTGGTTAGATACAATAACAAACAGATCGCATCAAGTGAAAGGTCAAGGGACATATTGTATTCCTCTGTTATGTGCTTTACATACTGTTGACACCTATGAAACAACCGCGTTCAGGATTCTGATGCAACTCCAGTGAATAAAGGAGAGGAGGAATGCAAGAGTATCAAAAATAGACCAGCTACTAATCTTACAGTCAATTTCCAACCAACAACCCACAGCATGCCTGGAGCCCCTGCTGTGACAGCACATCCCCCTCTCTGTAATTGACCCATGTGGGAAAAGGAAGGCTGTGAGTGCCGATGTTTGCTGATGGAGGATACAGCTCCCAGTCGTGTAAACAACCACAGGCCCAGACAAACAACTTTGTGTTGCGTCTGTCTCACGGGGCCCCCTGGGGCTAAGCAATCGTCATGTCATAAATACTGGGGGACGGGTTAGCAAAACGAGCTACCGCTGCTAACGCTGTCATTCACCGTCAGTGTTTGGTAGCCGCGCATTTCCCAGACAGGGGAAACGGTTGACATGACTCCTCCAACCTGTGCCGAGGACCTGCAGGATGCCAGCCACAGATGGCAAAGATGTAAGACGGTGCTTTTTGTTGAGTCGCTGATCTGTTACACACTTGTCACAGTGGACGCTACTGAACTGTGGCCACCAGCGAATAACTGAATAAATAGCTCATGACAAATGGACAGTGCAGCCCGAGCCAAGATTTACAGTCCAGATAGACGTCTCCTTGTAAGGTAGAAAAGTCTGACTGATGACCATTCTCCTATACATGTGGGCCTTTAGAAAGAAGTGATGAAACTGATATTGTGGAATAGTATTATGGGGTGGGAGGGGAGGATATAGGGGCGATTTGTCACCAGGTAGAAATTTCAGTCTGAATTAATGATTAGAGACTCATGAAAAATCTGTGTTACCTGTGTAAGTATGAGCTCAGATTCTGTTGGCTGCGAGTGTGAGCAGCCTAATCACACTGTGCCATGGGCCTTGCCGGGTATTTATGCATGCGCGGTGTATTAGGCGTTCCTCTGCAACACAGACACTCGGCGAGTGACCCTGTCAGATGGAGGGGAACTGGGCTTCGATTCAAAACGGCTCTTTCAGGTACATTCGGTTCCGCGTTCATTCCAATCATCCGCCATTCACTCCTGTCTCCCTCTCTCTGAATCTGGCTCCAAGTAATGGAAACTGGCAGACAGGCTTCAGGTGCAAATATAAATGTCACTGCAATTACGGCGGAGAGAAGTCTGCAAACAAACAGTGTGTGGGGGTGTGTGCTTCTGTATAGGTGTGTGTGTGTGTGTGGAGATTGCAGTAGAACATATTGTGTATTGCAGTGCAGATGGTCATAATTCTCTCTCCCTTTCTGTTGTGCTTCCCATCATCCTCACCTCCATTTCCCATCTCTGGCTGGCTGACTAACGGAATGACTTCCTCCTTGTCCTTTGTTTCCGTTTAGATTCCATCAGGATGAGTTCAATCGCAACCCACAAGTACAACTCTTATTTCAGTTTACAGTAAAGATTAAAAATAAACTAAGCTGAAGGAAATCATTTGACTGCTGATCATTTGCACATTGTTAAGCTGATTGCATTGGACTATTGTGTGGACTTGGTCTGGCTTAGCTCAATGCTTAGCATCACTAGCTGCTCTTTTTAAAACAAAAGAAATGCAATACATCTTTTCTTCAGACATATGGCTCATCTAACTAAACTAGCGATTGTTGTTTAGGAATTCATAAATCATGGGGGGGGGGGGAGAGATCAACGGCATAGTTAACTTTTATCCCCATCTCTTGAAAATACATTTGGATTCAGCTGTGAGCACACAGCTATAGCAGCTGAACATGAATATGCATATTTTAGAGAGTAGCTCCAGCTAGCTCTTCTTAATTGTATATAGTTTGTAAAAAAAAAAAATGGTTACAGCTTGGCTAAAGAGTACAACACTTTCCCATTTGGATGTGAAAGTATGCCTTTGATGGTGGTGTTAACATTCACTGGTGCTATTTTACTGCAGGTTTTCAACACTGATACAGATGTTAATAAAATAAACTCACTGCTAGACTTTCTCATCTCCTAAGTCTCCCCCTAAGACGTTCTCCCTGCTGACTTGTTTCGTTCCGTTCCCTCCCGTTCTCTATTCCTTATTCTCCTACCTGCTTCTGTCTCACTGGCATTTTATTACCTGTTTGAATGTGCTAATGACACGGAGATTTGTTATCTGATTACAGGTCTCCCGGAAAGAGGGATGAATAAACATAAAAGTGCTGGAGCAGGTAGCGGCAAATGAGGCTGATGAGTGAGTGAGTGTGGGAATGCGGGCGGATATGCTAATGCGGTGGCAATGTGATGCAAATGAGATTTTCTTTTCCCCTCAAATGCACAGAACCTCTCGGTGCTGGTGTCAAACAACCGGGGCCGGTGTTTCAGCACGAGGCGTTTGTAGTTTAAGCAATGTACAGACACGCTGCGCTCCAGGTGCTGACCTCTGATCAGCATAAGAAAAGAAGCACAGGGGAGGGAAAAAAGGAGCACATCCACTCACATGATGACAGCACCCCCAACCTCCTCTGGGCTGGAGCACATTAGGACTACTTAAAATGTCACTGGCGGTAAACTGAGGAAGGATTACAGGGGTGTTAGCATGTCATTATGTACATCAAACAAATCCACTACCTCCGCCTGCCTACCATAGCAGTTCCTGTCGTAACCATACAAGTGCTCCGCTGTGTGTGTTAGCAAAGCTGAGCACTCTAAATGGCATTTTTTCGATTTGGCCATTATGCTGACCTGAAAGAGACGCTTCCACGTGGATGGTAGGATCGTGTGTGTGGCCACAACATGTAAGCCTAAGGTTCCAGAGTGTCACAAATTAAGTTGGCATTTGTTGCTCAGTAGTTTCACCTTATTACTACAGACAAAGGCATGAGAGTTTCTAAATAAATCTTTAAATAAAGTTAATCAGGACTTCTCAGACATTATTTTCTCAATAAAATCACAGAGTTTAACTGGGGGACTTGGAAATGGTTAATGCGACAACTGGAGTACTGCAGCCAGGGACAATTTACTGCCCAACAGCATAGCAGACACCGTTGCTAAGTGACACGTTGCTAGCTAGAATGGACGGGAGAGACGAATTGAAAACGAGAGAGAAAAAGGAGAGGAAGAGGAGCGGGAGAGGAATTGATTGGTTCCCTCTCAGGAACTCCGGCTGCCTCTTGGAGGGACGTGGGATGAGAGGGGAGGAAGAAGAGGGATGGTAATTGCAGCTGATCATGCCTCACAGAAATGGATGACAAATCTGAGCAAGTGAGAGAGGAGGAGATGGAAAGAAGGACAAAGAGGTGGGGAGTGTCCAGGCAACTGGTATTGATTGAAGGGGGAGGGTTGAGGTTCTCATTCGGTCGTCTCATATGGAATAGATGTGACTGCTTCCTCAACGTGACCTGCCACTTAAAACAGGATTCCTGAAAACGGTGATGTCTCAGTAACCGGATTACAACTGAACGCTACAGCACATTTAGATGTTTCTCATTGTCAAAAGGAACAATGCTTTTAGAAGCTCACACAGTGTGTAGAAGACGCCTGGAAATATTTAGCATATCAGCAAGTGGGCTGTGACTGTGTTTCATTTTCAAATGGTCTTTTTGTTCGAATCAAAGGTTTTCCATCCCTTTGCCTCTGCCTATTTCTCCATATAACAGCCATATAGTACCGTATTTTCCGCACTATAAGGCGCACTTAAAAGCCTTTAATTTTCTCAAAAAAACGACAGTGCGCCTTGTAATCCGGAGCGCCTTATATATGGATCAATTGGTTAATTGGTTGATCCATACTGGTTGTACACGGCGCTCTGTCAAAATGTTTCAGTACGACTGGTAAACTACAAAGCCGCACCGCGGTAAACACCGGTACTGTGCTTACTCCTAGTCCAACACCACTTGTGTGTATAAAGACCCCAAAATGGCACCTTTCAAGAGACACGCTTACGACGCTATTCTATTCTATGCGCCTTATAATCCGGTGCGCCCTATATATAAAAACAGTTCTAAAATAGGCCATTCATTGAAGGTGCGCCTTATAATCCGGTGCGCTTTATAGTGCGGAAAATACGGTAGTTGTGAGGGTGTATGCAGGCACCGCGTGAGGAGTGCTGTGTGTAGAATGTGAATATGTACAGTGAGCTAGCAGCAATTTATATTATGGATGGCAGACACGCATGGAGGCTAGAATATGTTTAGAATAGCATGCGGCGTGTTTGTGCACTCAACAGAATAACTATCTTTGCGTTATTGCACTCTATGTCATGTCCTCTCGCTGCTTGTAAGGTTTGTGTGTGTTAAGTTGTACTATCCATTATTGACTGCGAGGGCTTGAGTCTCCACAATCACAAACAATCACAATGCAATGCCTGTGGATTCACTGGCAATGTTTGAAAGTTACGTGGACAGAGCAGTTACTCTTATAGAAGTTTTAAAAGTGGTATGCAACACATCGAAAACAGATACTTGTGCTACATAGGCAACCTTTTTTTTCCTAGCAGGGGATTGCAGAAAAGCAAATATAAAGCTTTTCCTTTAGAGGTTGAATCACTAGTAATTTAAATCAATCTTATATTTGCCTTTCTCAATAGATTAAGACTTTGTCGTCCCTGAGTAAACACAAGATATACATTTTCTCGGTCAGTGGATTCTTAAATGGTTCATAGCGGTCGCTACTGTATAAGTAACAGATTACGATTCTCAACGTGACCTCTGCGGAACTCCATCCTGATGCAGATCAAAGCTGGCCTCATCCAACTGAACCGTGGGCCGGGAGCTGAACCTGCAGGCTGTGCATTCAGCACTAAGAGAGCGTGACAAAACTCTGTTTGATCCATTCATTGACCCAGTGGCTGCATCCAAGGTCCAATTATATGGAAAGGAAGTGTGAATGTGTGGGGGACTTAAAGAACATCAAGGTGGACATAAAGGGCAACAAAAGAAGGACAGATGATACGACGTTACTGGCCCAGTTCTGTGGATGTCGAATCGTCTGGTTGTAAAGTCACAATGGGGAATTAAAAGAAAGCTTGCTTTCTTAGTAGAGAACAAACTGCTGTCTCTCTTCGTGGGCTCTCCCTATCCTCCCACTGCTCTGATATTCCTTTAGTCTCAGAGAACAGCACCACACTTCATTTGCCATTCTCTACTGTGCACCCGATCATCTGCTCGCTCTCTCTTCTTCTCGTGAACAAACACAAATACAGACATACAAGCGCACACTTCCTTCTCCCGACAGTGTGTGCCATGTTTCCTCTGACTGACTGCGGCCTCCTGTGGGACGCGAGTGCCTGTTAAGCGTACAGACGGGCCGTTGTAGTGTGAGGCTATTCAGATATATACAGTGATTGTAAACATGGAAATCTACTCAAACAATACGTTAGTATGTAGATTACTGTATTCCTATATTTCCACTAAATCTAAAGTTTTCTATCCATCATTGTTTTGGACATTGCATTGCTAAAATATAAACAGTCCATGGAAAAAAAAAAGAACCATTCACGATATTATAGGGGTCGATCAAAGACCTTTACAAAAGCTAGACTATAGACAACTACGGAGCAGCAGGGTGGAACACCCCCATCATGCATAGCAGGTGATTCTTTCACAACTGTTTGACTACATTATGGAGTAGCCATGGCTGCTGGAAACAGACTTTCACCAATCAATGGCACTGTGCATGCATGTATGCACGTCTGGGAGCACTTCTCCATTGACCATGTCGAAAGAAACTTTCTGGCTTACTGCTTCTGTATCCTCGTAACAGATCTGCACCAACAGAATTGAATCGATATAAAACAAACTGAGTGCAGCTAATCATGTTACTTGGCCTGCCTGGAGGGATATTAACCTCAATATTAACTTCATATCAGCGTCTAATCATAACTAAGTTGGGATCCAAACACAGGACCGTTGCCCTGAATGCTGAGTATGTGCCAGGAGAGGAAGCAGTCATCTCACTGCTGCCGATGTTGTCAGAAGCTGAATCTATTGTTTAAAAGGCAATGCATTAACCACCAAACATTCATCAAGTCCCACAGACCGCCAGCCTCTACCTGATCTGCACTTGATCTACTGCCACTCTGCAATGCACGCAAACCGATTGATTGTCTTTGAGTTACTGTAATGGCAGTAATGGGTAGGAACATAATAACGCAGGCGCCAGTCGTTTTAGTTTCTTCCCAAGGTATTGTCAATGGAACGGTCGCTGCTTTCTTTTCCTAGATGTCAAAGCTAAAAGTGATCCCTGCCAGGAGAGGAGCAATGTGTGGAGTAGTCCATGTCTCAGCAGGTCGTCTGGAAAAATCTGAGTGCGATTTTAAAAAAGATCAGAAAATCAATACACGCAGAGTACACATTAGAGAAAGAGCAGTTGCTATTTAAACTATGCTGACTACAGTGTTATTGCACACTTGATATTTGACCTATTTTCACATTGTCTATCTTGGTGCAGTGTATCGTATATTTATATATATCTATCATTTCCCAAGACACTCGGGCAAGAAGGTTTCCATTTTTGTCCTTGCCCTTCTTCTGTCTGCTGTGTGTGTGTGTGTGTGTGTGTGTGAGAGATCCCAGAGGAGGCGAAAGGGCAGGGATGGTCACCAGTGCTGAAGTCTACAAGATGCCCGTGATGGTAGCTCATCATGCCAGGGAGAGCAGAAGGAGGAAGGGGGTGAGGGAGGGTTCCCTCGGTCCTTATGCCAACCAATATGCACATTGCAAGGGGTAGAACGGGTGGGGATGTGTGTGTGTGTGTGTTGGGGGGAGACTTGCACTGATGAGAGGTCAAGGCAAGTGTCCTTGCCTGCCTATCAACTGTACTCTTCAGGGATTAGCCAAACACACACCACTTTCCACATGCACACTTGCAGTACAGCCAGATGCCACCAAGGGGAGCTCTGAATCTGTGATCATCTGTTAGGCATGGAGCGTGCCCATTTCCCCCCCTTCTATCCTCTCTCTTGGCGGAGAGTCCCTATCACCTCACCTAATTCTGTCTGCCTATTTTATTCCGCACAAAGCTGACAAATTCATAGGTTTTGTGGAGAAAAGACGGCAAATATACACGTACAGAGAGTGGGCGAGGGAGGCAGAGAGACTGGCTCTACTTATTTTGCTGCTTACTGATGCAGCCGTAGATATGCATGACCCATTAAGAAGAGGAGACAGAGAGTGGATGAGACTTCGGAGACCACTGGGGCCGTACGATAACCTCAGCTGGAATCCAGCGCTTGTCTTGTAGACTGCAGGCTATTCGGAAGGCAAGATATCGTGTTAGCTCCAATGGGAAGAGGAGTGGAAATGAAGAATGTGGCTGCGCTGTTTACATTTGCAGTCAATCAGATGATGTATTTAACAGTCTTCATAGCATCTAAACAACACCGAACGTGGTAGGTGGGACAAGACAAGTGCATGTTGATGGCTTATTTGCATGGCCACATACATGACCTGCAAAAACGATGTTAAAACAATTAAAAAGGGCAGATGTGTTCATCCCATAACTCATTCAAAGCGTCCTTGTTTGTTGAGTGATGTGAATATTTTTGGAAACTATACTGTATACAGGCTACGGGCAAAATAAAAAGCTAAATGCAGTCAAATTCAAATAAGCCGCCCTGCAACAGTGTCTGTGGTCAGTTCATCATGCTTCATTATTTGTTGGATGACCATGGAAGTGAAAATGTTTGTACTGGACAACATTACATTCTTCTTGGTATTTCATGAACCTGTTGTTATCTTTCAACAAAGCCCACTGACATAACACGCACAGTATATATCGTGTAAACTGTCACGTCGATCTCGTGGTTAAACTACTAACAGAGGATAATGGTAGTGTTCTTCAGCTTAATAATTATTATTTACTTTCGTCAGAAAGCACAAGCCGACATGATTACGTCTAAATCCGTTGTACGGATGATAACTATTAATATAGAAATATCCAATCTTCTCTCTGATGGCCTTGTCTACTTATGTAGGTCATATAGAGGCATCAGTATTACATTGAACAGATGGCATTACCAGTTTAAAGTTACTCATTGTAACTGTATGTTCAGAAATATTCAGTACTGTTCACATTCATATTCATTTTCAGGAATTGTTTTTTGTATTTGTTTTACCCCAATGATGAAAATAATTACACTGTCTGACATATTCTTCTGTTTCATTGATTTTTGTTAAACCCTGTAAAAATATTCCTCAACTGGTAACACAAAATATTAGCTAATACGTACATTTTTGTTTACAACTATTGATCAATTAATATACATAAAACCAGAAAAAACAATAGTCATTAAGTTAGTAAAAGAAATCAGTTATTAAAGAATTGTTCCACTTGTGAAAAAGGAACTCTGCTCAGTGCCGTGATGCCTCCTGTGTCTAAATTAGTTTAGAAATGATGTGCCTTTATTTCACACATATACTTGACCTCCACGCCGAATTCCATCCTCCTATGGCGAAAACTGTGGTGGGGAATTTTCTCTGAGCCGACCAACCGCCAAGAGGTAAAGAGCTAAGGACAGATCCACATGCAGATTAAGGTTTTCCTACAGTGTTCCTCTGACGTGTGTGTAGCCGTGTGACTGCATGCGTGTTCTACGAGACCTCGAAGAATGCAATCGCTCATTCATCAGCTGGGTATCAGCCCGGCAGTAAACACAGGGTCAGAGACGGTCGATGTGTCATCAATACTTTCGTCCTGGTGTCTCTCGGTGGGGCCGGTCCAGTGTAAATCTAGAGAGCTCTTTAACACTTAGGCCGCACGTTATATCAATTACAGTGATCCACTGGGGATTCTCGCTGTTATGTGAGTTAATGGAGACCGCCTGGACGGCACGGTGTGGGCGGTTAGCTCGAAGTCATGGCATGGCCTGAGGAGGGGCGCTTGGTATCGGGTCGGCTACACTGACTTTTGCTGTCAATATCAAGAATAAGGTGAGATGATCTGAACGCTGCTACAGTAGATGTGCCTGCTAGTTTCAACAGCAACATGTGATGTGTACATTAAAATACTGTATAGGTATCATTTAGTAACAAGCAGTACAGGTATTGTTCCATATTGAATACAAATGAGAGAGTATATGATTTTGCCAGCAAAATCAGTTATAACGCATTCTATTGTAAATACTGACAGACAGACGGACAGCACATAGAAAGGTGGATGAACAGTGAGACGGGCAGATAACAGTAGAGTGTGTGTGTGTGTGTGTGTGTGTGTTTCGTACTTGTCTAATGGTCATTATGGTGCAGTTGGCGGTAGGTGGGTTGGCTCATGCTGTAAATCTTTAAAACCGTGTCGGCTTCCCAAACTCATTAAGCTAGTCTCACTCTGCTAATATTACCATAATACCATATTTTACACCCACGATGTGTATGTTTGTGTGTGTAGGTGTGGGTGTGTGTGTCTGAGACGCCGCGTCTGAGACTCTGTGTGTGTCAGCGAGTGCTTGATCACTGGCCCTCATCCTACTGCATGTCCACCGCATGCAAATAAATCACCAGCTCCAGAAATACTGGACTAGTTCCATGTCAAAGTTACCACATTTAGAATTAATTGTAGCAGTGTTGCAATATGACAGAAATTGCAGAGCCTGGTGGGCATGGAAATGTCTCCCTATAATTTAACAGCACTTAGTTCACATTAAGAATCCCTTTGCTCTCAACTTTTCCTTCTTCAGTGTCTCATAGAACAACAGTTTGATACGAGCGGCTGTCCAACCTCCCCCACCTTTCTGGGGATGTTTTTACAGGCGCACACAAAGAAGTTGATTTCCCATCTCTGTGGTAATGCATTCAAATCAGGCTTTTTTTTTTTGCATTCGGGCCCACTTACAATGCCCATTATTAGGTCTGACAAGGCATTCATTCCAATTACAATTACCAAAAAATAAAGTGAAGAAGTAAGCACGGCAAGTGTAAGTGAAATTGATTGTGACTCACTGCTGGTAACTGCAACTGTCAATTGATGACCTGGTGCCTCCAGAGAGTGCACTGTATCTACATATACTTAGCTTGAAACTATAAAAACAACAGAAAAACTAAGTAGAAGGAACAAGCACAGGGACAGGGCTCAGCATCCAGGTTGCTGGGGCTCTTTGGTTTTCCATTAGCTACGATTAAAGGTTTGTAAAGATGTGCTGGGTAATTTGTTCAGAAAGGGTTTAAGTGCATTGTCACCTTTGATGAATTAGGGCGCATTCCATTTGTGTAGCCGAGTACATTATGTGCATACATACTGAGCAGAGCACTTTCCTCACTTGCTCATTATTAACAGCACGAAACAGTGTCCTTGGAAACACCTTACATGTGCATGTTGCCTTTCATTGCATTATGATGTATATTAACTATAATCTCATCATGACTTGGGCTGTGTTGGGTTTTCACATGTCACCTTTGAGTGATCTTTGAATTTGAAGGTGAGATGGATCTTTGGTCATTTAGAAGAAACATATGAAGCCACGAAAGACCTCCTGTTCAATGTTAACCTTGAAAAAAAAAGAAACTTCTGTTAAGGTGAGTAGCAAGCAACAGGAGAGGAGAGAATCAAGGTGAGACAAACGCTCCATGCGTGCAGAGAGCAAAGACCTAAAGATGGAGAGCCAAGTAAAGCAGCAGAGACAGAGTCGGTGGGTGGCAGACAGAGGCACCACTCCGACTGCGGTGGCCCTGGATTCCACGGGCAGTGTTTACCTGGCGCAGGTTGCGGGTGACGCGCACATCATGCCAGGCGTTGTCGTTGAACTTGCCGTTGACGGGCTCCACCAGGGCCTCGAACGCCCCCGAGCCCAGGTTGATGACCAGCCAGACCGCGCCGCTCTTCAAGGACAGGTTCACGTAGTCCGCCGATTTGCCGGTGTGCAGCATGAGGCCGTTGCGCTGCAGCGTGCGGAAGGACAGCGTGATCTCGTCGGTGCTGCTCTGGATGGGCGTCAGCGACAGGTCGTAGCAGAAGAACTCGTTGCCCTTGAAGGTGGCTACTGACTCTTCTTTACCTGGAGGAAAACAGAAAGCTTAGTTAAATCAATACTACATGAAGGCAGGATTATACCACTATGATGTCCGAACATATGCCAGGAGGGGAACTTGATTAAAGCCAGATTCTAGCTATTAAAAGCAAAGAAATACTGCCTCTGAGCAGCTTCACTCGTGGCCTCGCTCACTGCATCACTTCTCTGTGCAAGGATGGGTCAAATATTTGGAGATGAGACCGATGAGTTTATTGATTCCAGCGCTACAGCACTGATTGTTGCTGCACCTCTAATGCATAAAAGAAATGTTTTCATCATAGATACTTCACGGGGTAAAAATAGCATTTGTTCAGTTCACAAATAAATTAACAGCACATAATAGTCCGACACATAAAAGACCTTGGGTGCAGGGTGATGCATCTGCCGTGAAAAAAAATAAGAGCGGTATGGGAGCATCGGAGAGTGGTGAGAGAGAATAACAGGAGGATGGCAAACAGAAAAGGTGTTGACAACTTTGCTAATGCCTGTCAGTCTGTCTGCAGCACATGGCCTCCTTCCACTGCGGGGAGCTTCGTTCACACGCTAGCAGTCAAAACAGCCAGTTTGTACAATGGACACATGTCAAACAGCAGCCTAACGGCAGCAGGGGAGGACGCAGTGTGCATCTGTCAGGAACTGAATGAACACCTGCAGCTGTCACAACAGAAAGTACCGCTGCAACGGAACTCACAACAGTGACACCTCAATCACAGAGCATGGACACTGAAGCCAGGGAGCATGAGATTAGCTTTTATCTAGTTCTACATTTTATTTCTTATGATTATACTAGCATTGTATTTGTTGTTTCTACCGTTATATGCTTATTTTTAGGAACTTATGTCCGTCACTTGACATTTCCCCGATGGATCAATAGAGCTTCACCTTAACTATACATAATAATATGCTGATTACCTCAAATCATAAAATCAATGGTACAAATCAGCCGCTTCTTTTGGGGGGAGGGCACAAACCACCACCAATAACGGCGAGATCTCTCAACTCTTCCCCACTCAGCGGTTATACAAATCAACCAGTTTCCCAACATGAACTGTGATCTGAAGTGACGTCGCACTTCCTGTTTTCATTTGTCCCTCCTCACCTCTGTTCCCCTGGTGGGGCCATATTGAAGAATCGGCTTCAGGTAATGAGCTATAGGGCCGAAACAGGAAAGAGGAGGCAAACTCAAACTGCCAAGAGGCCCCTGCATGGGTGGATCATCAAATCTAGTTCATCCTGAAGTTCCATTACAGCGAGATCGCTCCAAGACCTCGGTGCATTTCCCTGGGGAGAGAGGCTGGGGCTGGCCAGAGGGGGGTGGTTCGTTGGCAGACAGATTGAAAGCCAAATTTCATGAGCGAGCGAGTTCTCCACAGGAGCAATCTTAGGTGAGAGGACAAGAGTGGGGATGGATACTACTGTGTCCATGACATAGCTGCGATATATATATACTGAGATATGACCACGGACAGTTCAACCTGTTGTAGCCTACATGAAGCAAAGTTGATTATTATTTCACGAAAACTAAGGCATGGAAGGCATGTGAAAAGGGAAGAACAGCTATAGAGTGACATGCTAACTGAAAATGAAAGGGGATGATTGAGCTCATTTTTAAACTAACTAGTTATTACATTTTTTTCATTCAATCAATATTTAGGCAGGTATTTCCCATTGAGATTGCAATATCTCCTTTCCAAGGGAGGGGCGGCCAAGATAGCAGCATTATAGTGCTGAAAAGAAAATATCTCATGTGCTGAGGGGAAAGAAATCGGATGCAGTGAGGGACGAATAACATCCAGACACAAAGAGCAACTTAAAAGAGCATTTTGGCTGAAATCGAAATTCAGAGTAACCTCAACTGAAGTGTGAATTGTCATCGGGGAAAAAAGGCATCAAAGGAGGAAGAGAACGAGATGAAGGGTAAAAATGGCATGGAGGGAAAAACAAAAACAAGAGAAGCACATCCCCCAGGAGCAGCCTCCTGGCAGCGCCGGCGTTGCTGATGTAGGAAGAACAAAAAGCGTGGCAAATGGACCACAGCAACCATTTTCAATTATGTATTAAGTTGGACCCTCTCCCAAAGTACGGGCTGTTTAACGGTAAGCAACAAACAGCTTGTGATTGCTTGAGCTCAGCGAGATGGAGCCGCATGCAATGGAGAGACACCAAAAAAAACAAAAAAACTTCCTTTTGTTTATGTCTGTTTAATAATGAATAGAAGGCTGAGCGGAGGAGATGAAGCTGGAGAGGACCAGGGAGTGACAGGAAAGAACAAGGGGGGGGGGGGTTCACTGTTGCAACAGTCACAACAATGCCCCTCTGTAAAATATTTTAAAATGAACGGTCATATGATTTGGGTTTTTGACTTCACAGTCTATTGTCAACAAAACTATTCACAAGCCAGTAACACATCGCAGTGCTACCCAAAGACTGACACTGATCCATCTCGTGATTCCCTGTATCTCCCGCATGCTCCAGGAAGTCACTGTTCCCCCTCCTCCCAGCGTCCCTGGAGACAGACGAGGATCACTTAAGCCTCAGATTTGAAAACACATAAACTAATATAAGGCGGGACTTCCCTGAGAACACTTCAGCTCTGTTGAATATGTGCTCGGAGTCGCTACGTATCCGTTTTTTTTAATCTTACATCCACTTAACGTCTCTATCTCATCCTCTCCCTCCCATGGTAGCACTTTTGTGATTACATGCACACACACACACACACACACACACGGAGTAGCAGTATACGCTTTTCACTCAGATCAAACCTCTTTCCATAAAGCCCAAGAGCTGATGCTGTAGCCAGAGGTAAGACGAGAAATACAAGTATGCAGCAGAGACGTAAGTGCTGTCAAGGTCTCAATTAACCTCACAGAGGCCCCGACTACATTACAGAAATGACTCATTTAAAATTTAGCAAGCCGTAATAATATCTTGATTATTATTTAAATGTTGAGCTCAGCTAGTGTTTCATTTCATGGCGATCAGCTCAAAGTCATCACATAAGAATCAATGACTATCCTGCCAAAAACAAACTTAAACTAACCAAGCTGCCTGCTCACGTAGCAGCGATGTACTCAACAGCGTGTGTACTGGTCGTTCTTTTAGCCAAACACACCGTCCGAGGCAATAAAAGAGTGGAAACTATTCCCCCCCCCCCATTGTGTCTGTGTCTGTGGCTGCAGAGCAGCGACTGAGAGATACTCAGTAGTGTGTGAACTGGTGGTTCCGTTAGCAGTTAGCTGAAAAACAATAAAAGCTGTGCTATCACTTGTGGGCCCTATTGGCCGAGGCCGGTTAAGAGTGGTGAGAGAGGAGTCAGCAGGCAGTCAGTGGCAGTATAAAACAGCCAATGAAAGGAGTTTGTCACTCACTCACTCACTGATGCACGCACACACGACCAATTGCATAATCCTCCGAGCGGAGATCATAATGATTCTGCTGATACAGATAGTATTGTTGGAGCTTCTGCTTGCTGGGAAAGAAGAGGGTTTAAGCACCCGGTGGTACTGTGAGCACATCTCTTTCTGAAATATCTTAACAATAGACCCCTACCAGCTCTTCAATTGCTGCTCTCTAGCTGACATCTGATGTCTCAGGAAGACAAAATGATGTTTCAACCCAGGCATCAGAATAATTTCACACCTGATTTCCACTCCCATGTCTGATCTGACATGCCTCCATATTTGTCACATCAGGCACCTTAGCATCTGATGACTGACATTGTCAATGGGCACGCCCCTTCATACCCATCTGAGCTCCTTGACCCTTATATTCCTACTGTGCTCTTTGCTCTCACATTACAGGGCTCCTGTCTGTCCCCAGATTTAAAAAGAAGACAGCAGGCTAAAGGACTTTTCCCCATTGTGGCGCCGTCCTCTGGAGTAACCGGTCTGCAGATATCAGACAGTTTGACTCTGTTAAGGCCTTTAAATCAAAACTTCCTCGGGCCTTAAGCCTAGTAATTATAGACAATGGTTGTCCTGCCGGAGAGAATATTGTAAACTTTCTGAAAACCACTGCTTGTTTCTAACCTTCGAAGCTGTGTGGCTATCTCTCTCCCTATCCCCCCCCCCCCCCCTCCTCTCCTTTCACTCTAGCTTCTCTGTGGCGGACCATCAGCCGTCCTGGGACTTCTCTCCCCTGACTGTCCGTGCCTCATTCCAGATGTTTGGATCTGGATCTTCATCCTCCTGGAGATTGAACATCTCCCCTTGTGTCCAATCTGTTTGGCGATACCTGTCGTCCCCCCCCCCCCCCGCTTTTACCCGCTACACAAAATAGATCCAATAACCTCAACCGCCACTGCCACCTCTGTCATAGCTAAGCACTTTGCTGCACTCTGCGACCCGTGGCCGTCATTGTTCTGAAGTGAGTGGAATCAATGTCATCGACTTGGACTATCACACACTCCAACCCACACACACACACACACACACACACACACTGTACTGTCCCCATATACCGTATTTTCCGCACTATAAGGCGCACTTAAAAGCCTTTAATTTTCTCAAAAAACGACAGTGCGCCTTGTAATCCGGAGCGCCTTATATATGGATCAATTGGTTAATTGGTTGATCCATACTGGTTGTACACGGCGCTCTGTCAAAATGTTTCAGTACGACTGGTAAACTACAAAGCCGCACCGCGGTAAACACCGGTACTGTGCTTACTCCTAGTCCAACACCACTTGTGTGTATAAAGACCCCAAAATGGCACCTTTCAAGAGACACGCTTACGACGCTATTCTATTCTATGCGCCTTATAATCCGGTGCGCCCTATATATAAAAACAGTTCTAAAATAGGCCATTCATTGAAGGTGCGCCTTATAATCCGGTGCGCTTTATAGTGCGGAAAATACGGTAGTCCTACTATGGCTTCACTTGAGAGCCACAAGACAAGTATGAGTGTCAGGATGTGTAAACAGGTCCACTATCTAACTTGCCTGCAACAGCAACAGTATGAATTATGATCTATTGATACTAAAATCAAGTGTCTCCACTCTGGAAAAAACACAGCATTACAACTGGTGATATAATGCCAGGAGAACACAAATACAATCTGTGTTTGTCAACGTGGCCCCGCAAGTGCCATTGTAGGCTGTTCTTTGGTTGGATATTACAGTAATAAAAGTGCAGTGCAGCATGTGTTATTAAATTGGATTCAGCTCAGACTGAGAGAGAGCAGGTTTAATAAGATGAGCTGCATGAATAGCTCCATCCAAAGTTGTGTGGAGCATTTATCAACGCATAATGAACCTTAACATACTGCTCTTAGGCCGATTGGATTACATATTGGGAATAATTAGGTAGTTTTAGGAGAATTAAAAAAGAGATAATGGAATAAGACAAGTGTGCGTGCAAGTGAAAACATCCAAAATACAGATGACCGCATGCTGGCAAATCCACTCAACACATCACATTACCTCGCTGCTCTTACTTACACACACACGCACGCACGCGCATATACAGTCACCCTCTATTAGCTTCCGACGAGAGCCATCCACCCCGCAAAGAGGGTATCAGACAGCTTTAGAGGAACGATTCAGCAGTGAGATGTGAGAGAGCGGTGGGAAATGTGTGGAGCATATGAAAGCTTTGATGCTGCTTCATGAATCAAACAGGCCTGCTGGGTCCACAGACACCGGCTAGTGTCCTGCGCTAGCTCCGGGGCACATGCAAAGGCGTGCAACTGCACACCACGTAAGTAAATAGATACATAGGAATATACCAGCTTCACGCCTAGGCATTGATGAAGAGCTCTGGCACACTTACAACACGTCTCTCTCATATCCGCATTAGCAAGAATGAAAGAAGACAGTCACCAGAAAGAGAAGAAGAGAGGATGAGGCAATGCAGACATTTAAAAAGTAGGGCGAGTTCCAGAGTCAGAGGGTGGTGGGGTGCAGACAAACTGCTGAGGTGAGACGATTGATCGATTGCTCAGATCTCCGTGCCCCCTGCCAGCTTCGTGTTCCACTCGTCATGGATTTTATCTGCTTTAGTCTCCTTCACACATAAATATGAAGCGTCAGCCTCGCTTAACACAAACATACGTGCTATTCTAAACTCGGATAAAAGCCAAATATTTACTCCCTTGGCGACGACCAGTCTCTTAATCCCTGCTGTTCATTGGGCAGATTCTATGAAAATGTTTGAAGGTGATTTCCTCCAGTTGGTCATCTTTTATTTTTGCCCCAGCACAGTGAACCGAGTACGTACTGCTCATCAAACCTTTATGAACCGACTCCACAAATGACTTGATGTTATACGATTTCAGTCCAGAGCAAATCGATTCACTGCTGTTCACTCTTTAAATGTTTACTATATATTACAGTTAGTATGACCTAACAGTCTTCCAATCAACTTACAGGTGACTGACTTGTTTTGCTGTGGCTCAGCTGTATGTCTTACCCTGTACACTTTAGGCTTGTTGAGGAAATGCTGCATGAGACAATCAACTTCCTTTAGTATAATCATGATAAACAGAAACGATGGTTATTAACTGGAACAGAAAGTTATTAACTTGGTTATTAACTGGTTATTAACTGGAACAGAAAGTAAAGGATATTGTAGCACCAGCATGGAGTTAAACATGTTTGTCATAAAATGATGTATAATATCATGTAAGTAGGTATGTAGTAGTCATAGGCATATAACAATTTATAATGACCATTAATAAATGCATGATTGAGAGTTACTATAACTTTCGTTTATAGTTAGCATTAACAAACACTGAAATGATAATTAATGAGGATAACTGCTTTAATTGTTAGCGATGATGTACCGCATGTTTTGTAAACATTTAGGAAATCCTTCATAAAACATAAATAAATATTATGGACTATTTGTATCACTTTCTTAATGGTTATTAATAGGTTTGCTAACCATCAATAAACATGTTGATGGCCTTTATAAAGTCACATCTGAGAAGTCTAATACCTAAAATGGTTCATAAATTCTTTGTAAATCATATATAAACATGATTTAGATACATTAGTTAAAAAGTTCTGTTTCTTTAATACATGTCTGATGATTTGTAACAAATATGTAGTATAGTAGACACAATGTAATTGTTTACTAACATATTCAGAATGTCACAGTCTCTTATTAGATATGATACAATTTATACACAAACAATAAACAAACTTAAGATAAAATATATTATAGAAGTACTAACAATAAGTTAACATGATTAATGATCTTATTTTTAGTTACTTAAGTTTAATTATCAATATACCATTTATTAATGATGGTTATTATAAAGTGTTACCCACAGTATTAATATAGTTCATTGTGTCCAGACCTGACTGTGACCCTGATCCAGTAGAATGCACTGGTGATGTGTTGATATGGATCTTGTGGAGCCTTTGACACGATGCTGCAATAGAAGCTGAAATAGCATTGTTCCCACCACCAGCCCTCAGTGCTCTCCTTTCTCTGCAGAGCTGCTGATTACTGTAGGTATCGACTCAAGGACTGATTGCAATCCTGTAATGAAGGACCTATAAATTGCATTCTGCCTATAGCTAATTAGCTGGAGGCCAAAATTCTTGCTTGAACTAACCACCATCCCCCTCCCCTTCTTAAGAGATGCTTGTTGAGCCATAGTGAATGTGGTATCACGCCATCCACAATGTTGCTTTTTGTTCTAGGGAAAGCAGCCAAAAGAGCCGGAGTGTCAATATGAAAAGACCTGTCCACAGTGAGGTAACGTATGAGAACATTATTTTACCTATTGAGCCTTACAGAGTCTGAGTGAGCCAGGATTTGGAAGGATAGAAGCCCACACTCCCTGGGTATGAGGTAGGTGGATAAAGAGCTACATGATGAGTAGTGCGCTCGGATATTAGAGAGTATTTGTCAAAATCTAGCTCAATATTAACTAATCTGAGATAAAACCCATAAAAAAAGTTAGATGTATGAATTCAAATTATCTTACTAATTATATCGGTTATTTCCACACTGTACTGTATAATTTACCACAGGAATTAGCATCCGTCTTTCTAATCGCTCACTTAACTTTATTGGTAAAATCTATGTCTACAAGGTGTCCATGGACTGTTCTAATCCTTAGCTAAGTGTGCAGGTGGGGGGGGGTATTTTAGGAGCCCTTGGCATGAAGAGACTTGCTTCGATTATTTTTTGGCCCCTCCACCTTTAGATGTAGCTGCAGGTCACATTTTAAGAGCACACGCTTGGTGTTAATTTAATCCCCTGTGCCGTCGCTTTGATTGACAGGATTTGAAGGTCGCTGGAGGAGCGTGCAGGTGGCAAAGGGAAGCGGAAAGTAAATTGTTCCATAGAGCTGTTGGGAACAGAGTCGAGCGTGATTTGCATACTAAATCTGTTCTCCACTGGTAGACTGGTGCTGTAAGTTGGGTCACATAACCCTGACATGACGCTGAAAACAAGGTGCATCTGGAGTTGGCCCGTGTCAGCATTGTGTGTTTAAGGAGCAAGGTGGCGCTCCGGTTTGACCTTTTTGTCCCCCTCGCTCATCGTCACGTTTATGTCCAGCATTTCCATGAGGCGGTTTTGCCTGTCCTCCGTCTCTCACACGCTTGTTCTTCAGGGTAATTCTAGGTGGTAAATGATGACACTTAATGGGGATAACACGGCTGTCGCCTTGGAAACAATCCATTTTGTAACCGCAATATCAGACACCGTGTCTGCAGCCTCCTGACTCGACTCCACCTCTTGTCTGCATCTCTGATTTGCACTCTTTCTGCGTCTCTCTGCTTGTTCACTGCCTCTCGGTCGTTTCTCTTCCCTCCTACTGTGGGTGCCTGGCAGGTGACTATTATCAGCGTGGACGGCTGCTCAGTCTCCGGGCTCAACGGGGACACAAAGAAAATGTCAAGTAAACTGACACTAACGATGGGCCTGTGTGCTCCTGAATGGCGGGCTCCTTAGTCAACTGACTGCAAGACATAATCAGCCCTATTACCACGACCCCCTCCCCCCCATCATCAAGTTGCACTTACCCACACACCTTCTTCATTGTACTGCATTGCAGAGTGCCATTGTATGTAATATGAGACTTATTTCTGAGATACCTTCCCCACTCAAAGTTCGGATAGGGGCAAAGGGGGGGAGCCTTTTCAGAGTATTGCCTGTTGGCAGTACTTATTTACCACAGCTCCACTGTTCTAGAGAAGAACAAGAAAACAACTTACTTCCAGGATTGCATGTACACTTCCTATTTCACATAGATGGCGGGCCATTCTCTGCTACAACGATCAGGCTAATGTCCATATATTTCACCACAGTAACATGAAAGAGGCCATGTGAAATACAGAGCTATGGATTTTTCTCTTCCTATGGCTCCAGTGAGCATTGGTCGGACTTGGATCATTAACTCTATATTGAACTGTAGTGGAAATATCTCAGGGAAGACACAAAACCATTTGAATATAAGCAAAAAGACACATTCAAGTATAGCAATCACAGGCGTATATGGTCTGCCATCCAACATATAAAATAAATCTTAAAAAGAGATTATAGTTGTATTAAAGAGTAAACTAACTGCCAAAAGAGAAAGATACATACACGTTTAATGAAAAGCAAGAGCACAATTCATCACAGACTACTGTCAATAAAGCAGAGAGAAAATGAGAAACAACGTGCTGCATATTTGGAAGGTTGCCTGATGTTTTATGTGGGTTCTTATAATTGGATGAGAAGACTTGGCAATTTGCCTGAAAAACTATTCATCGGAAAATCCTTTACTTAATATGTTAATGCCATCGCCTGCTGTAAAGTAGAGTAGTGTAGCAGTTCAGTGTGTGTGCGTGCATGCCCATCGTCATATTAAAGCTAACAAGTGTTGCAGCACTGAGTTGGCCTCTACCTCGGTAAAAAAGAAAGAGAACATTCAAGACAAACAAAGTCTGGTTTCTTCACTGGGGTGATTAGTTATCGGTGCGTTTTATGAGAGAACGTTTCTACTCCCCTCCAGTGATGCCTTTGAAATTCTTTCCCCACACGGAAAAGTGTTGAGTTCTCACAAGTGATACCCCCCGCACGGCCGTGCATTCCAACCAACACAATTGATCCTTCGCTAAGTCCCGCCCCCCCGCTGCTACTCAGTCAAGCTGTCAGAGCTACCATGGAGCCAAAACTGTCACTAACTGCACTCCTTGAAGAAATACAATCTAAAGAAGATAAAAGCGATTTCAGATAGAAGCAGCCAGTCTAGAATATGCGTTTGAAGTGTGTATCAAGGGTGTCAAACGGATTCAGCGGAGAAAACAGGTTTAATGGATAAAGATAGAAGCTGAAGCCTATAGAGATCACAGTGTAAAACTGAACCACCACATCACCTGGAGATCAAGACAGAAGACAATGAAATGAAGGAACAACCAAGCCGGGTTGGTGTTTATTCACTGTTACAATCATTAAAAAGCTGAATGTGTCTGTCAGTATACCTTCAGTAGCCAATAGCAAACGCTAACTCTAGTAAATGTTGTGCTAACATACTCTGCTAATGTTAGCTGCACAAGCTTTTATGTAAAAATGTTTTTTAGAAATGTATAATTCTTTCCAACCTCTCTGGGTAACGAGTATCACCATTACACAACGTTTAACCATAACCAGCTCCAAATACACAAAACCAGACTGAAAATAAGGACGATCTGAAACGACTTCATGAGAGTCTATGGAGCAGAGGCGGAGAGACGTCAGACCGCGGTCTATGCTACGCTATGATTGGCCAGTCTCTATAAGGAATAGTATGCACCTCTCATGCAGTGCTTGGATACTATTCACTACTCCGTCTGTGAAGTCCATCACTGGCGGGTGAAAAGAAGAGGCTGGCAACACATCAGCGTTTGCAGTAACAGAGACTACAGGTGTAAAGACAAGTATTACGTGTGAGAAAACTGTAGTAACACAGTAGTAACTATGAAGAAGTTGCATGAGTAAGACTGAAAGCTTTGGAAAAAAAAACACACACACACACGAACACACTTCAACACAAGGTCAGGTCAAATTGGGGTGAATGCCAATGTTGAGAGAGACTATAACTAATCCAGTGTGTTGAACCACCAATCAGGCTTTCAGCCAACTGAAGAAGAGCTTTAATGAGCGAAACTTCCTGCTAAAGGCGTTCGACCTCTTGAACCTGGAAGAGCTGCCCACAGAGGAGCTGTAACGCATGGCTCTTTACAGACGAGCAGAGTTTGGTACGAGGCAATGAAAGGAGGATTTGACATTGTGAATGTGACAACTTTTAAACTATTAAACAAATAAGGGTCATGTCAGAACAGCATTCTAACAAATACCACATGCCTCTGGAAAGCTTCTCAACAGCTTGTACCCCCCCTCGCCTGTGAATCCAATGGATTCCTAATGAAGCCCATAAGTAAAAAACATAAAATAAATGTAAGAATGACTCATTGAGTGAGTGGATATGAAACACACAAGGCATGCAGGCAGCTAAATCAAACTATAATGCCTGTGTTGTGGCAATGTATCAGTATGTTCTCTGAGATGTAACTTAACTTAACTTAACTAGCTTAACTCTGAACATTGTGTGCATGCAGACAATCAAAGGTAGCCTCTGTCTGACTTGTTGTAATCTCAACCCGATGGATGTCAGGGCTCATAACCTCCGCCTTTCTCACAAAAGCAGAAACAGCAGCGCCCGTGAAGGCCTGGGACCCGGCCGTGATATCTCCTTCAGAAAAGGGACGAGATAATGTGCCACTGGAACAGGCAGTTCAGTTTGTGTGAAGCATATACACTCTGCAAACCTCCGAACCATCCGAGGGGAAAGAGCTCTCTGACCATTCAGCTGAATTATATAGAAGTGTCTGTTCAATAAAATGCTTAAACATTTGAGAGTTTTATCATCACGTTTATTTCTCACAGCATGACCAATATTCCCATTCATATTTCAAAGTGAATGTAAAATGAGCAACTTGGATGGTTCAGCGACTGGACAACAAACAGATTTAATCCTCCGATGTATTGGTAGCCTTTTAGCTGAATGCTAACCTTTCTCTCTGGAGGCTCGTCAATGATGAATGTAGGGACATAAAAAAAGCCCATTATGGCATGCAGTGAGAAAGAAGCACTGAGCTGTAGAGATAACTGCTTCTCCATATTAGATTATAGAAGAGACGATAGCATGTTTGCCTCTGTCTGGAAAATGGTCGGGCTTTCCATCAAGTGACTCATGAAAATCAACATCCTAAAATGTCATGTAAAATCCATAGCGAACAGAGAAGAGAAACATGTCAGTGTTGTGTACGGTGTAATGAAAAGTTAAAAAAAGGCTTGTCGTAAAACAAAGGCTATAATACCAACGATCAGTTATTTCAAGACGGCTGGCTCGATTCCCGAAATACAAAGTTGAAGGTGGTAATCTCCAAATGATGTAACACTATGGTGACTAATGAGCAAACATACTGTATTCATATTTCCGACAACCTTTTAAGCATTTAACTGGCCAGTTGACTTTAACATTGAAAAGTAGTCATCATGGGAAATACAACGTGTAGCTCGGCCCTGACCGCTGTCGATAAAAAAACTACAAGACATTTGGAATAAAGAAGAAAAAGCAGCCACAGTGAGAGAGTGTTAGACAAAGAGCCTGCAGAACTAGTGCCTGGCTTTTTTATTAAAACGACAACTATTGTAACAGCAACTACACAGCCAACATGCCCTCAGGAGATGAGTCTTGGGACTATGATTCTACAGGCCAGCTCCAGTATGAAAGTAGCATATTTACCTCCGTAAACATGACTGACTCACACCGGTTCTGTCTGCCGGTTCTTTTAAATATACTGCAGAAGTTGCTTTTCAGTTATATAGAGGGAAATACACATCTGGGTATTTCATTTTAAAGGCTTGCAGGTCATAATATAACATTGTGCATATTCAAAACACAAATACAGTATTTAGCAGCAATATGAGGACAGTGGAGTGACTAACACACAACAAAACCTTGTTTTTGAAAGTAAAACCAGCTCCAATTATACTGATACTCTTTATGGGATCTAACATAAACTAAACACAAGTGCAACAGATTGATTGACACTTCCGAAAAATGGAAAAGTGAATAGTTTGTAATGCAGGAATTACTCATACACTCACAGGGATAGAATGCACATCTGTCGTTGGTTTGACAGCTGTTGCTTCTGACATATTGAGTGTTTGTGTCTAGTGGGGACATCTGTGCTGCAGCTTTATCTCCCTCCACTGACCGTACATGGTGTTCTTCCTCACAAACGCATGTAATGATGGTGTTATATGAAGCCACAGTATTAATAATCATGTCAAACACATGAAAGCACGGCTCACTCTTTTTAGTTGTTTCACAAATGCATCCTTCTCCAGTCAATCGATATATTCTCTCCTGCACCTGCCTGACTTGACCGGGAGGTTACCCACTCTCAAGATGTCAAGTCACTGTGGAAGTGTGCCACTCTGCTCACTATGTGGAGATACAAGCACACAGCTCTGTCAGCTCATCCTGCAGCAAGGCTCAATCTCGTTGTTTTCATATTTACCATACAACAACAAACCCCATTCAGTTTGTCCAACTAGGCCTTTCAGAGTACCGGTAAATAAAAAGTTTTCTTTCACTTTAAGTTGGAGCGTGCCACTGTTACAACACATAGGTCAAACTCTGCCGACTGTGTACACACACTATAGCGTAACTCCATATTTGTATATCTCTGTCAGCAGGTTAATGGATTCAAATGCAATATTTAAATAGGAGTCATGTTTTCATTTGTACTGCGGCGTGGGATTGATATTTCACACTCGCGTAGCCTCGGTGATGGCACCTAAGTGAAATCACACGCACTAACTCATAAACGTGCATGAGCGCCCGTGTACACATAAGCATACGCAACATGCACATCTCTTCTTAATCAACAAATGAGTTGTGTTGTTAGTTGACGCTACAGTGGCTATTGACAGTGAACTAGCAGTGCGGGTGGTGGGCTGTTTGTCTAATAACCAAGGCTGCATTTCAATTTCACAACTCAGTGAACAGCCTGCTTAGCCACACAAGACTGATATGACACCGGGCCTCGCAAGAGGCTCTGTTTGTGCCGCCGAGGATGGGAATGGCAAAGAGTCGCACATTAACCTCGTGGTCTACAGCAAAGACTTCGGCTGTTTGAGCCAACCTTGAAACTGTTCGAACACAGAGAGACGTTTGCTGTGAAGAACACACACTCGCGAGCAAACACAGAAATAAGCCAAACAGAAGAAAAAAACCCATCTACCCCCTGCTTGGTCCCACAGGGGTCCCATTATATTAGTGGAGCTTGAAAGTGACTTTGCCTTCACACTTTCCCCTTTAGGCCTAGCCTGTGTGATACACGCAGACAGCCCTATGTCTGGTCTAATTAAAGCCCAATTCACTGCCTCTCCATGTCTTCCTGCCTGACGTCTGTGTGTTAGTGGGTTTGTTTTTCAGTCACACACTAACCGTCAACACACTAAAAACAAGTGTGTGAGCAAATTCTGTAGATGCATTATCACAGGGAAGTCCAGATCAGAAAAGGGCTGAGCCTACAACGTGAGCACCCATCAGGTGTTTGCACAGCGTGCAACACTCACATGTGGTGTTCTCCCCAGAACAGTTTGGCTCGGGCTTCCGCGCCTACAATTGCTGAAGAGAATTGCGCCTCTCCATCGCTGTAAATGTGTGTGTAGCAGCTCAGGCATGGTCTCCTCACGGAGGTGCATCACGGTGTTTGCTGTGTTCTTCAGCGATTATGCAGAGATGCTTTTTTTAATGGCTGCTGCTGCTGCTGCTGACGTGGAAAGCAGGATTGCCACAGCCAGGGAAAGGTCACACCTAACTGTATTTTCATTTATTATCGTTAGCCTTCATTCTTTGGGAGGAAAACTGTGTAATATGTTAATGCACAGTGAGAAGTGTGACGTCTGATCTACATTTTAAAGAGCACATACAGCTGCTTTTGTATGAACTACAATGGTGATTCATATGCACCGCAATCCTCTGCATCACTGCACCTAACCTTTTCCAGTCCCAACCCCCCCCTCTCCCCAGTGGTCATCATTTGCCTTGGATTTAAGGAAAACACATAGATCCTCTGAAGGCAGTAAGTTAATTAGACATCGAGCCCTATCTGTCCCACTCATTCCCTGTCTCTCTCTGACTATCTGTAGGCCTAGAAGGGTATTGCTGCTTCAGTGAAACCACACACACACACACCACACGTACACACACACCACACACCACACGTACACACACACCACACACACACTGGCACACGCGCGCTTCATCTGCGCAGTCATGTGGGCAGTCACTGAGCGAGTGTACGTGGGCGTTGTATTGTGTGTGTGCTGCAGTATGTGTTTCCCCAGGCCTCTGGGTATTGAGAGAGATTGTTGAGTTACTCTCTGAGCGTAAAGTCCGCAAACAGGAGACTGCATTCTCGCCCAAGTCCACTTTACTTCAACAACCACACTGCACGTTCTCCCGTTTCCCCTTATATGATGGCAGCCTCATCACAACCTTGTCAACTGCAGGAGACGTGACTCCGCTGTGACTCCTGTGTCAATGTCACAACTCTTTACGCTGTAGACATCTGAAGGGTTCCCCGAGGCTCAACGTGCTAACCTTGAATGAAGAACTAAAGAGATAAGGTACGTTTGCCACCGCAGGGTGTATTGTGACATTGTTAACGGGGAAGAAACAGCGACACTCTATTGCTGTGCAATATGAGAATTTTCATGTGATATTTATGAGAAAAAAAAACAAGTGTGTTTGCAGTGACCACTTATTTAGAAGTATGTTCATAACTGGATTTTTTTTTTTCATTAAGATTCAGGTTATGCATAACAAAATAGTTAGAAAAATTGCATAAATAGTCAACAAAACAATATAAAACTAGAATCACCGCCTTGCAGTTGCATGCCTCCGCCAACCATTTGGACGGACAGACAGATGGGCAATGATTGGCCGGCCCAACTTCCTGTCTAGCTACCTGCGTGCACTCTGCCCGCTCATGTCACTGCAGTCCTCCACAAGCTGCTAGCTCGACAGCTGAGTACTAACAGTAACCATGTTTGTAGTTTATGTTCATTATGATGGTTTTGGGAGTGTCCTTCCTGTTAGCTACTAAAGGTTCCATACTAACAACATGGAGATAAACACATGACATGTTGTGAGAGTATGTGGAAGACACACTGGCTGTTAGTCCGGCTAGTAAGATACGATTTTGATGCTGTGATATATTTAGCAAGGACAAGTCATTCAGGAGCAATTATTTTGGGGTGCTTGGCACTACACTAGTCAAGATCCATTTCACAAAGGAGCAAACCACTTTCCAAAAGAGAGGTGCATCCATCCAGAGCTGGCAAGTACATCCGTATCATAACTGGATTTGTAAAGGAATATTTCACAGAAAAGAAGGGTTGTTGGTCAAACTACCAGGGTATACTCGTGGATTCACTGGCTTTTGGCCACACATAACACATGCATTATTCTCCTAAACAGCTCAGGAAAGAAAGAAAAAGATGCATGCAGCCAAACCACGACTGGGAGAAAGACATTATAATTATCTTGTTACTCCAATTAAATAGGTTTTGTGCAGCTGTTTTGTTCAAGGAGCCTGCCATACAATTCTTACTCTTTCATTATGCTGTTAAAGTACGTGTTTCAGTTGTAAGAGGATGTTTGGCTCATTTAGAGTTCAGAAAATACTGGATTTTGATGTGGGTGGTTAAATGAAGAAAACTACTACTATCATACTCCTAAATGAAGCCTGAATTATGCACGTTTCTTCTTTATGTTGGTCACATATGCAAAAGATGTCTTTGTTGCAGCAGATACTCTTCATGGCATCCATGCACAATGTGTGTTATAAATGATTCTAGTTTTTACTCGAGAGAAGAAAAAAAAACAGCTGAAATGAATATAACGTTTACATAAATCACCACAAAAAATGCAAGTGAACAGCAAAGGAAATGGAGGACAAACACCAAGATTTATGCTGGCACGACTGTGGCAAACGAGGTGCATTACTCCACCTGCTTTGGGCCAGTCCTGCACTCTGGTCAGAGGTAATGTCCCTAATGTCAGAGCTCTTTAATGTTAATTTCCCAGTGTGTCCACGGCATGCCTGCTGGGCCGAAAACCAGTCGATAACATTAAAGTCACTGTTCACCGGCTCTGGACATTGGGTTGGTTATCAACCAAAAGAATGATTATTTTAAACTTGAAGGAGCATAAATTAGCCCGTTTCTCAAATAATCCGTGGCTGGAGGAATAAATGGACCTGCAGAACATGGAAGGGGCAACCTACCTATTAAAAGACTTTGATGAGGGCCTGAAGGACCATTGATACACTGTCCGTCAGTCCCCTTCTTTTATTTATACTTTGTTGTATTTGTATTGATATTCCTAACGTATTCTGCAACCACCGTTTAAATCGTAGGTTCTTTCTCCCTCCTGAGAAGGATTGTACAACAGGGCTGCAACTGGCAATTGTCTTCATCATCGACTGATCTGCCAATTCTTTTCTCCATTCATCAATGAATCATTTGGTCTATAAAATGTCAGAATATAATGAAAAATGGCCGTACCAGTTTCAAAGTCCAAGGTGATGTTTTTAAATGTTTTGTTGTTTCAGTCCAAAGATTCAGCCGATTATGATATAAACATACAAGCAGGACATCTCCATGTAAGAGGCTGAACACAGAAATGTCCAATGTTTGTGCATGAAGAATTAACAATGTTTGATTGTTGAAATAGTTGGCAATTCTTTTTTTAGTGGATTGACTTATTGTTTACTTGACTAATCGCTGCAGCTTTGTCTAATACTGAATGTTTAGCCTACGAAAGGAGGAAAAACGGTTGAATGTTGCATCAAATGTCTGTTTCGTATAATGTCTGAAGATGCACAATAAAACTCTTATTTGGAAACAAATGCACACCAACAACAAAGACTGAGCTGGCAGCGTTGGTTATACACTTCCCACTCAGTGAAGTTAGCATCTGCTGCTCCACAGCATGCTAACACGCTAGTCTTTTCACTTGGAAAAGATGGAACAAGTGGGGATTGTCTCCTGTGGTGGTTTCTTGTTCTATGTGAAAGGAGGGGATAGGAAGAAAAAGAGAGGGAGGAAACCACGACAGGAGCAGGTTTATTTGATATGTTCAAATCATTGGTGTTTGTGTGAAAGTACAAAGGACCTGATGCTAGTGTAGTGGGGAACGCTCCTCAGAATAGGAAGTGTTGTGAACGCAGCCCTCAGGCTAGGCTCCTCCCCTCAATTAGTGCCAGCATTTATAAGGCACCTGTGGTCCTGGCATCACTCCTGCTTGGCCCCTGTTCTGGTGGTGAGTGTCACATATATTCCTCCTCTTGTTGCCGTCTGACTACTTACCCCTTGTTTGAGGTGGTAAGTAGTCTCATCTTAATTTGTATTATTTTGCAGCATGGTGTGCCCTTTTAATCTCTGTTTATCATTTGTAGGTTCACCTGCTGCTGTTTTGCCGCCTCCGTTTTGTTTGATTGTTTTGCCTCTTTTTCTTGTTTTCCTTTTGCTTTGCATGTTTTGGCTGTTTTTTTCCTTTGTTCTGCCTGTTTTAGTCGTTTTAGTGATTTGCATTGAATTCTACAATAAATGTTTATTTTACAAACCGCGTCTCTGTCCAAATACCGGTAGTGCATCTGTGTGCCCTTAATAAATTCTCAAGTAACATATTAGGGTCGTTTAAGTTTATATTTCCCGGGGTGTAAGTCCCCAGGTGGCGTTGTTGGTCCCCTTTAATTCCCCCCCCCCCCCCCCCCCTTAAGGCCTCGCTACACTAGCATTTGAGAAAATGTAATGGGAAAAGGATATAAAGTAACATGCAGTTGTGAGATATGGATGGACGGTACAGCTCTGTGTGGAGTGTGATCCAAACACAGCAGAGGAAGAGGGAGGAAGGAGAAGAGGTGGAGTCCTGATGTGAGGTATTCCCCAGAACAGGGGAGGGGTCTATGAGACTGACAGAAGAGGAGGGCAATATTAACAGAGGAAAGAGTTCATATGGGAGTTGAGATGAGATGCAGGCAGAGAAGTAAATGTGAAATATGTTAACCTCTCATATCTTTTCCCTCAGTACTGTCCACAGGTCTCTTTTAAAACCAAATCCTCAGCATCAATATTACAGAGGAGAGATTTCCATCACGGTTACATTCTCCTCTTCTCTCATCTCCAGCATGCTCTCCCCTCCTGTATATCCCGTCATTCATTATTACTTTAGTACTGAGAATGCCTATCTCACTGCCGCTCCTCTCTCTCTCACACAGCGCAAAAATGATCCAAAGGAGCTCTGACACTAATAATTAAAGAGTTATTGAAATTAGCATTGACTGGCCATCTCGTTGCCGCTGAGTGCCAGCAAAGATTCTCCCCCTGCTTTGATTGCCCAGGCCCTCTCTTCATTCTATTACACTCCGCTCTCGCGATTGACTCCGCCAGGCAGATAAACACACACATTCACACTCACCAAGCATCTGCAGTGCTAACACTGTACCAGCACGCACTCAATCACTGACTGGGAAATTGACAGTTGGGGCGCCTTAGCAACTGTACTTCAATATTAGGGAAAATGAATGCAATTGTACACAAAGTGTTTGTTCTTTTTCTGTTTCTTACAGTTTTCATATCAGCAGACTTCAACATGAACCCTGTGTGAATACAAGTACAGCATCTCAACTGCATTATTTTAAAAAAGAGGCATATGAGAGTAAACGCTGCTGCTATATCTACTGTAGGCCCATCGAAGAGAGGAGACGTGTCCTGTGGCATAACATCTCCCCACCCCCACACCCTCCCACTCACTCTCTATGGCACATCAAATCTCCCTCCATTTGTCGTGCCAGCATCCCTCCATCTTTTACTCCACCCTCTCTCCATATTCACAAGGATTGACACCTCTGATTTTGTGTCCCATTCCCCCACTGCCCTGTACACAAGATGCCCCGTGTTTCCAATCCCTCCAAGCTGGTTCCCCATGAATCCCTGCAACCTCTCCTTACTCCCTCCCTCCCTCCCATCTCTTCTCCCTGCTGTCAAAGCTCATTCTCTCCCTCCTCCACCAGCTGCATGGAGCTGAGGCCTGCTGTGCCAAGTGCCATTTGATGAGCCTCTTTCTAGCAGCCACAGTAATTGTGTGGACATTTCCTCTCTTCCTTCTTTTTCCCCCTCGTCCATTTCTCTCTTTCGCTCTTCATCAACTGTGCCGGTGATGCATCGCCATCATCAAAATCACCATCCCTCTTGCTCTATATCTCCCTCTCCATCCTCTCCAACTTCTCTCCCCCTCTCTTGCTTAATATACAGAGCGTTTTCCCGAGTGACATTTTCTCTCCTCCCACGCCTTCCTTTCTCTTTGCCAGAAAAACACACACACGGATACTTCCATCTCGATGTGGCAGTCTTGTATTTACGCCTTCCTCTCCCGTTTTCTACGCTCTTTATTTCTCTTCACATCATCATACCATCCAATGAACTTATTGTGCACAAACTTCTCATCAGTCGAGCTTAAAAGCACCAAAGCCATACGTTCTCCACATACGAGACAGTAAATAGATTCAGCACATGATCACATTCAGCTCCCTCGAGTTAGGGATGAAAGGAGAAGTGATGGTGATAAGATGGGAGGATGGTGGGAGATGTACAAACATTCTCAGGTACAAACATTTCCCCACCAGGTTTCTGAAAGCTCTAAAGTGGCTTTTGTTCCCCACAGGCCAACTGAGCTGCCATATGTCCAGTGTGATTAACACGGGCATGCTGCTAAACTGTCTGTGTGCACGTGTGAATGTGCATGAGCATTACAGTAGCACTACATTCTGATACCATGGACTCTTCTTTTCACATTGGTCTAACAGTAAGTCCGTGTGTATCGTCCTGCGTGTGCTGTGTCAACCCTGAAGGCAAATACAACCGTGTGAAATGAAATCCTCTGTAAAAACCGCACGCCTGTTTCATCACGCAGATCAAAAGTAAAAATCACAGCCAGTGAGCTCTCAGTGCAGAAAAACAGCAGCACCTTCAGGGATGGAGCCAGCTGCTTGACAATGACTGTATGTAGATGGAGGGATTGAGTTTATTCTATGTCACACATTGGACAGTTACAATATACTCAGCACTGACAAGATAGAACTTGATTACTTGAACACCAACCTGATTATTCTGGGGTATGCATGAGAAGTGGCTATATACAGCTATGTATGACATTTGAAGTACAGGTAGGTGTGTCTGATTAATTCAGAATGTTCAAGATTATGTCCATAATATTACAAGTAATACCCCTTTATTGCACATAATGTCCCATTATGCTCGGTAAATCGGAGAGCTGTAATGATTGTAATCCAGAGACTGCAAACAGAGCTCTATACAGCTATATTTGTACTAAATTGTTACGCAAGAGAGGAGAGGAAGATTCAAAAACCTGTTGTCAGTCAGGGGACTGCAGGAAAGGGTGAGGTAAAGTGTGTGTGTATGACCCGGTTTGGAGAAACAGACAGAAGTAGCAGCACTGGAGCACCGTGGATGGGGATGGGGATACATGCTGTCTCTTTCACTAACAATGCACTGACTATGGATAAGTAGCTCATACAGGCCATCTTCAAAAGACCCAAACTATCCCTTTAAAGCTTTGAGACATATGCACATTGATGATGAGTGAAAATGACTTTGGCAGATTATTCCAAACTGCTTTTGAAACAAATTAGTTATTGAAGACATTTCTTTGTGTAACACTTTACAATGTAAATTCTAGATCTTGTTACGTATATGAATTATGTTCTTTCTTATAAAAGAAAGACACACATGCATGTACATGTCGGTCATAAGTGCTCAACTAACATCTGACACTCAGCAGTCTTGACATGATTGACTGGCAGAGCAGCTTTAGGAAAAGGGATGACCGAAGGATGACCGAGGGAGGCTTTGTGAGTAAGCTTTAGTCATCAATCTCTTAATTCTGTCCACACACTCCCTTATACGCACACACACACACACACACACACACACACACGCTCGCATGCACAAATACAATGTCACCTCTGGCCTGGGGCTTCAAAACTGTACTTTTGAAACACTGACGGCCGGGCAAAAGCTCGCATCATCTCATCCCTTTCGAGATGTACAGTAGCATTTATTTTAAAAACAAAAGCCAAGCAAGAGTAGAACAAATATTTCAACTCAAATATAACCAGTTCAAACCATTGAACCTATCAATATTTATCGTAAATGATGGGATGTATTCACTTAATCTGTCACAGCTCCTTGTAGGTCAGCCATAACACGTGCAATTATCTATTACTGTGGCTACATACAGATCTAGAATTTCCTCTTCATGGTTGTATGCCTCCGTCAAGTTGCAGTTTATATCTGTCTGTCCAAAATGTCAATACGTCATCATGTTTTCCTATTAGACATTTGTGTGAAATTGTCATAATTAGCATTTGGATTCTTGAGTTGTAACCTCCACCAAAGTCTATTCAGTTCAGCCGTGAGTCCATGTGAACGTTTGTGCTGAATTTAGAGGCGTTCCTGAGATATCATGAGAAAGGGGCGGACATGAGGTCACAGGGACCTTGACCTTTGACCACCAAAATCGTATGAGTTCATCCTTGCACATTTGTGTAAAATATAAAAAAAATTCCCTGAAGATGTTCCTGAATTATTGCATTTTTAAGCATGTAGCGGACTTACGTACGCAAGGACGCTGCCACAGAGGCATACAAATCAGATGCACGTAGTGATCAGCTCATATATAGCAGCTGCATTTCTGCCACAGAATAATGTGGTTTACAGCCAGCAAAACGGTTTATATAAATATTCATATCAAATAAAAATAACCAATGCTGCTAGAAGATGGTTACTCAGTGAGTGCGGAGACGTTTAGTGCCGCTAAGTGTAAGTCTATTTGGATATAAAACAGAAGAAACATGCGAGGGTATGCTAAATCAGATAGCTGACAGCTAAAGCAGAAGTCGTGGTCCGCCAAACTGCTGAAAGGCACGAACAGAGACAAGTTATGGAGTGAGGAGCAATTCAAAAACACCTCTGACCCCTGACATATGTGTCAAGGCATCCAGGCCAACATGGACTCAAAACCCACCTACCTGCTCCTGCACAGCGCCAGCCCGGCATAAGGCTGCTGGCCCTGATGGAATCCTTAGACGTGGCCTCAGGGCAGCCAACCCCGGTCCTGACTGACATCTTCGACCTGTCACTGGCCCAAGCATCTGTCCCCGTGTGCTTTAATACCGCCTCCACCGTGCCGGTGCCTAAACACTCCACTGCAGCAGGCCTAAACGACTTCTGCACTGCTGCACTCACCCCTGCCATCATGGAGTACTTTGAGAGGCTGACCCTGGCATCGATACCTCCCTCTTCAACTGGACACTGGACTTCCTAACCAACGGAGCCCAGTTTGTTAGGGCTGAAAAACAGTCCCACAGGGCTTCTACTCATGGACAATTCAGCAAGGTGGATGAGCATTACCACTGTGAGTATGATCATACCTACCAATACCCTAAAATCAGACACATATTCTATATTAACTGAGCTTTTACTATGAATAACTCTGTTTTTGTCAAGTAATCAAAATGTTACATATCTTCACTGTAATCAATGTCATTCCAATTGAAGTAAGCTGCACCGCTCACTCAGTACATTACAAGTGAAATCCCAAACTCTACCCAAAATATTAAAAACCATCGAAAATGTAATTAGCTACTTACACTCTTGACTTTACCCCGTGGTGTTTAGACTCTGCCAAATCACCAGCTCACCAACCAACCAATGAGCTGACCAAGTGACAGGCTGGCAGAGCTGGACGCCGCTGTCTGGCGTTCCCTCGTGTGTCCGCCCTGGCATGACCGTGTTTCCACCGACCATCAGAGAGAAAAAGGCCTGCAGATGCCCAACACAAACTGCCACCTGCCATCAGCCCCATTATCCCGCGTGCAGGCCTCCCTGGACACAAGCAGCCAGATGCTGAACAAAGACCGTGACACTACCGCAGCAGCTACACAACTCATTTGTATAGCGTTGGCTAATTATGTCAACATATGCAAAAAGCTTTTCACAGCGGAAATATGGCACGTCATTGTGTGTTGTTCAAAATCAGACTCAGGAGCCTAGTCTGTTTTATGTCTCATGGAGGGAAGCATTTCTTTATAAATAGTCAACAAATAAGCTCGTCATGCTCTTCATAATGGAGGTGGTTGACATCTTCATCAGAAAATAAAGAATCACTCCACACTTGCATGCTTACATAAAGTCTGGCCATGCGGGATGCCTCCGGCTCTGGGAGAACACCAAGTTGTGAGCAGGTAGCAATTTAAAAAAGGACACCCCATCCATTTTTCAAAGCCGAGCAGTCCTCACTTTTTTTGTGCTCTCCAGTGACAACCAAAATAGAAATCAATGTGTCTGGGGCAGCGTTGGAGCCCGATGCATTAATGTGGAATCGATAGCTAATGTCACAGTCATTTTTCCTCATCCACCAACCAATAGAAGCCAAGAGGAAGGCGAGAGCTGGTGTGCACCACTGGGGAGTGGCTGAGGGTCAGTGGGCTGAATGAGAAAGGAGACTGCAGAGGGAATGCTGGGATTCCTCGTTTACAATAACCTGGTCTCATACACTCTGTATGCTCTCTCGTTGGTTCTTATTCTGCCAGCCTTACAGTCTGATACTCTCTAAATTGAGATCTAAATTGCTCTCTGTGACATCCCCCCAGGGTGGTAAATTATTATTGTTGTGACAAAAAAAGCAGTTGCCACATTGACATCCTATGTTGCTCTTTGGGATCAAAGTTGTGAAGAAATTCCGTCAACAACTAAAAGGGTCTGCTGGAGAGCACATAAACACATCACACAGACAGGTAGGGTCTTGATGTGCAGCCATAAGATGTCTGAGGAGATCATAAAAAAGAATAAACAGAATGATCATCACAAATAACTTGGCAAAATGTATGAAGTGCGCCACCACACACATTCACAATCCCTCCAAGCCACTAGAGTCAGAGTCGCGGCTTCGTATAAAAGCCAACTCTGTAATAATCCCCCAGTACTTAAATATTTATGGGCCAGCTCCCTACAATCCGCCACCTCTCCTTTATTATTTGTCAGCAGAAATTATTAAGCCTCTGGAAGTCTGCTACATAGATACATTTAGAAAATCACAGGGGCACTGCTCATTGTTGTTATTGTGCTTCCTATACCGTTACCACCGGTACAAATAGGGTAAACAAAAATCTTCACAGCCCATACAATTGCAAGCAAACCAGTGTTTGGTAGCAGGCAGAGAGACAACTCTCCAGCGTGATTGCTATGGAGAGAGAACCTACTTTTGAATGGGATTTGCCGCTGTGCTTTGAATGCAAGCAAACTGCTAATAAGCCTGTGAGCACTGCAAAGAGTCAACTATGGCGTCATGAAAAAGGCTTGATACAAAGTCGTTTTTTAACCAGCATGCTTTTATTCTAACTTTTTTGGGTGAAGCCATCTGTGGCAAATTTGAGGTTGAACATTTTTCAAGATGATGATTCCCAGATATGCAATTCTTCGGATTTCTTTTCAGCTTGTTTCCTCATCACGCCACTGACTGCCATCTAGGGATAACGCATAGCTGTACTACATAAGAATGAGACGGTACCTTGACAAAAAGTATCCCCAAAATGACACAGTAACCTCATGGAAATGAGAGAAGTGTGTGTGTGTGTGTGTGTGTGTGTGTGTGTGTGTGTGTGTGTGTGTGTGTGAATGTGTAATGTGTGTTAGTTGGCAAGACGTGGGCATGTGCATACAAATATGTCTTTTGAAGTGGCCCACAGATTAAATTACTTTCGGCACGAACGGTAGGGAGGGGGAAATTGAGAAAATGATTAAAAAATAAATGGAAAAATGATTTCCCATTCTGGGCGCTGACACAATGGATGGAGAAGGCAATGGGGCGACTACGTGCTTGTTTGTCTGGTTGGGGCCAGGGCGCGGCTGTTGTAGCTGCTCATTATAAGACATTACCAATTTATCCTCCTCTATCTCTCCCGAACACTGCTGGCTGGGGACTCCTGGGCCAGATTACCTAAATGAAATAATCCTAATCTCTATTCGTAGTTAATTATGTCCACAGGAAAACAATCCGAGCAAGGCCGGCGCCCTTTCAGCAAGCTGAATTGGTCCTTGTGTGATACCCGGCATGTGACCTTGAAGCTCTCAAGCTACAGGCTGTTTTGAGGGCGAATGGGTTTCTTTTGTTTTCAGGTTTCACATATCTCAGGTAAACTGAAAAACTAATCCTTTTCCACCCACTAACGGCTACTTGAGTACCTGTGATATTGCAGTAAACAGTAGCTGTGATAACATGGCTGAAGTGGCCTCACTTCCCTTCTAAAACAGCCATCTGTGAAACTTCCATTAGCTTCAAAGCTATAGCATTAACCCTGACTCAGATAGACAGTATCAGTGAGGAGATCAGTCACAGTCAGAATGCAGACACTGCCCTCTCCTTGGACAGGGCCATGTACTCATCGCCTCAACCTCCGTACCTCCAAGCCCCGCTTATTGTAATCATGTACCAGGGCCTTGGTGTGTGTGTGGGAATGGAATGGCTCGGTTGCCGGCCATTAGGACTAAGTTGACCATGAATTGCCACATCTGCATCCACACTTCCCTAATCACCACATAATTACATTTCAAATATATAGTGCGCGTCCTCCGGGAGTAGCTCATCGCCAGAAATGGTGCTTGGTTGTCTGAGATATTCTTGACATATATGAAGCAGAAGGTACAAACCCAAGGTTCTCCATACAGACATACAGGTGTCTAAGTAGGATGTGGAATTATATTTATTTTGCTTTGGCATGGAAACAGACACAAGATATTGCCAACTGGCACTGTAAAGCCAAAGTCATCACAAAGATATAAAAAACTGTTATCTGTCCAAGACCGGTTGTGATGAATCAATTTGAGTCACTCTAAATCAGAACTACAATGCCACTCTGAAATGTCGGAACAGGCTTAAAAACACAGACCTAGCAAAGTTTTCAAAGATGGCCCCTTGGTGAGGATTCCACCATCACCAGCAGCAGCTGTGTGTGCTGAGGCTGAGACAGAGCAAGGACAGGCTGCAGAGGGAAGCATTGTTTATGTCCTGCTGCTCCTGTCTCTCCCTCCACCCTATCTGTTTGCCATCCATCAGTACCTGACAACCTTGACAGGTTAGAGAGAGATAGCACCTCAATACCACTGGGATAGGTCGGGCAAGATACAAGCAGACACTGTGTGTATGTGTGTGTGTTTGTGTGCAAGAGAAAGGAAGGGTCATGCCTTGCCACTTACCACTTCACATCCTCGTCCTACTCTTACGATATGTTGACAGGCCAAGAGAGAGACGAAAACCAAGGGGAGAAAAGGGCCAAAGAGCACTCAGGGAATCTGTGTGTATGTGGCTGTGTGTTTGTGGTTGTGTGTTTGTGGCTGTGTGGCTGTGTGTATGTGGTTGTGTGTATGTGGCTGTGTGTTTGTGGCTGTGTGTATGTGGTTGTGTGTATGTGGATATGGGTATGTGGTTGTGTGTATGTGGTTGTGTGTATGTGGTTGTGTGTATGTGGCTGTGTGTTTGTGGCTGTGTGTATGTGGCTGTGTGTTTGTGGCTGTGTGTATGTGGTTGTGTGTATGTGGCTGTGTGTTTGTGGTTGTGTGTTTGTGGCTGTGTGTTTGTGGCTGTGTGTATGTGGTTGTGTGGTTGTGTGTTTGTGGCTGTGTGTATGTGGTTGTGTGTATGTGGCTGTGTGTTTGTGGCTGTGGTTGTGTGGTTGTGTGTTTGTGGTTGTGTGTGTGTTTGTGGCTGTGTGTATGTGGCTGTGTGTATGTGGTTGTGTGTATGCGGATGTGTGTTTGTGGCTGTGTGTATGTGGATGTGTGTTTGTGGCTGTGTGTGTGTTTGTGGCTGTGTGTATGTGGTTGTGTGTATGTGGCTGTGTGTTTGTGGCTGTGTGTTTGTGGCTGTGTGTTTGTGGCTGTGTGTATGTGGTTGTGTGTATGTGGTTGTGTGTATGCGGATGTGTGTTTGTGGCTGTGTGTATGTGGATGTGTGTTTGTGGCTGTGTGTTTGTGATTGTGTGTATGTGGCTGTGTGTATGTGGCTGTGTGTGTGTTTGTGGCTGTGTGTATGTGGTTGTGTGTATGTGGCTGTGTGTATGTGGCTGTGTGTGTGTTTGTGGTTGTGTGTATGTGGCTGTGTGTATGTGGCTGTGTGTTTGTGGCTGTGTGTTTGTGGCTGTGTGTTTGTGGCTGTGTGTGTGTTTGTGGCTGTGTGTATGTGGTTGTGTGTATGTGGCTGTGTGTTTGTGGCTGTGTGTTTGTGGCTGTGTGTTTGTGGCTGTGTGTATGTGGTTGTGTGTATGTGGTTGTGTGTATGCGGATGTGTGTTTGTGGCTGTGTGTATGTGGATGTGTGTTTGTGGCTGTGTGTTTGTGATTGTGTGTATGTGGCTGTGTGTATGTGGCTGTGTGTTTGTGGCTGTGTGTATGTGGTTGTGTGTATGTGGTTGTGTACTTTACTTCTGTGTTGAGGCAGTAAATATGAAACTTTGTTTTCTTTATCTTTAAACCACAGTGCTGTGGTAGCGAGTAAAAATACAACTCTCAGCGCTAAATGAAACATAATATGAGGTTTTCCCCACAGATAAGAGTAATATATACTTTTTATTGTTTTCTGTAATTTTGTATACCCAGAGAACCCCAGTGTATCCCAGTGGGATAAAAGATGGATTTGAGTGGACTACTCCCCACAGCAGGACTGTAGATTATACTCATCAGGGTTGGATCCATGTTAAGGACATACAGTAAGTGGGTAATCAGGAGCAAATGCATTGAGAATACTGTAGTAAAAATGACCTGTCAACAGAACACTATTTTATAACAATTATCAAAAATCCCTCCATAATACCAGAACCTTTCGGACCACGTTGTGATTTGGTATCTAAAACTTTTGACATTGGAAGGTTTCTGCAAGAACTGCAATTTCCTGCAATTGGATGACTCAGTTTCCCAGTTAAGTCAAATGTTATGCAAGTCCAACACTGTTTAGGTATTTGAGTATGCAGAAATCATTTATAGATTAGGAGAAAACAACACATGCACGCACTGCTTTGCCCCAATATAACCAATTTTTCATTCACATCTTGAGGTGAGAGGTCAAAGAAGTTGTGTGTGTTTTCATCTTACAACTTTAACTTTGTAATATAGTTGGTCACCTAAAAATGTCTTATTCAGCGTTCAGTTGTACTTAGCTCCAGCCTCCATGTGTCACTTTTGGTTGCAAACAGCTAAGATCCCTTGGGCTAAAAACCAAGATGGCAAATGTCATGTTCAATGCCAAACTCAGGGCTTTGAAATGGCAGACCACAACCCAATGGGTGACCTCATGGTGACTACGTCTACTTCTAATATCCAGTCTATGGGCCATGCAGGTTTTTACCTTGCCAAAATATGGCCTAACTTTGGAGCGCTATTTAACCTCCTTCACGACAAGCTAGCAAGACATGATTGAAATAAGGATTTCCCTCGGCTTTCTGGTTTGATATGATAACATTACTCTAGCTTTAAATCTGAGCCTCTGAAAGACAGCCAAGTTGGCCAAGGATGCCGGCGTCCACAAAGAGGGGTAGAGGTTGATCACATGATGTGTTGATGAGACATGGGGTAAACATACACCATATGCAACATGCCATCTAAAAGTAATTCTTAGAAAAGTTTGTTCAAACTCAGCATGGTATAGCATATATGCAGCAAACGCACATGCAAATTGAAAGAGTATGAAAACAGATGTGAAAAATATGGGAGATTTTGGAGAGGTTGACCCTCTGAATAAGATTTCAAAGCGTAGTCGGGTACGAGGAAAGCCAAGCGCACACACGCTGCAGGCGATGGCGAAGAGACGTGGCCGAGCCATATGGACTAAATGGATTTAGTGACAGTGGACTGAGCTGGCATGCTGGGCAGGTGAGTTCACACTCCGAACTGAGCAGATGCTTCGCTGAAGGGAAGTGGGGGCGTGTGTTGGGGGAAGGAACATGCCCACATGTTCAAGTGTCTTTGTATACACTCAAACCTTTACATGCAAATATGTTCTGTACATGTATTCACATGATTTATCATTAAAACATATTTCCCTCACCGAATAAACACCAAGAACCACAAAACACAGGCACCCTTGAGATGCAGTTGCAAAACCTATCACCTCAATAAACAAATATGCACCCAAACTCTGAAAGTTGTTTTTCTAGCACGGCATCCGGAAAGCCCAATCACAGCTAATAAAGCAGGCTAATGAACTCCTCTCATTATGTAGATGCTAATCATGTAATACAATCTTGTAATTTGACACACTTGATTTATGGAGGAGGAGGAGGAGGAGGAGGAGGACCCCCCCCCCCCCCCCCCACACACACACTCATCCCCAACACCACCATCCGCCTACAATCCACCACCCTCTGCACAGACTACCTTTTACCAATAACAACCTGAGCACGTCACAGTATGAAGCGTGTGGAGCTGCAAAATGCAGAATGAGGTGCTGCGGTGGCTTATTGCACACTGAGACGATGCAGGAGGAGAGAGGGAGGGAGGGAGTGAGTGAGTGAGAAAAAGAGAGAGAAAGAGAGATATTTAAAAGGTATTATGTTGAAGCAGCAAGATCAGGAAAATGTTGGGTTTCCATCAGCAGGAACTTAACAGGTCTCAGACGGTGGGTCTCAGCTGTCATCAGCCCCGGTTTGCCTCCTCTCTTGCTTTTACTATTGCCCGCTCGAGCAAGGAACTCTCGTGTGTGTGTGTGTGTGCGTGTGTGTGTGTGTGTGTGTGTGTGTGTGTGTGTGTGTGTGCGTGGGGATATGATGTGTGGCCTAAGTTTGATAAATTGTCCGGATTGTGCCCACATGCTCTGGCTGATTGGATCCCAATGCGAGCAAGATCCGATCTTGAAGCGTACAGACTTGAAGGTTAATGCGTGCATGTTAGTGTCAATAATATTCAAATAATGAGTAGGATGCTGATAATGAATGTAATAACAGCTCAGCTATTGGTGATTATGAAATCAGTGATAGTGTTGATGTAATGATAACATTTAGTAAGACCGCTAAAATGTGAGTGTGTTACTTCTTGTACATGTAACAACACATCCCTGTGTTAAGGTGACATGGCTACCACTACCAAGGTGGTTATATTTTCATCTTAGTTTGTTTGTTTGTCTCTTTGCCGCCAGCATTACAGAAAGAAACTACCGGCACTATTGTCCTGCAATGGTGAAAGGACAGAGCATGGGCCAAGGACCTTTCTGAGCAGACTGGCCTTGGAGTAGGCCTGCACTCGAAGAGTGCCCTTCAACTTTTTATTCCATTTCCTTTTAATATGTTTTTATTTAGCCCACACAAAACCCTGTTTATTGGAGATGTAGGTCAACTGAATCTATAACCTTGACCGATTGGGACATTGGGGATCGGGCTTCAGTAAAATGTTTTACAGCTTGAAACAGCCATGGGAATATTGCATAAGAGAGCTCCGTAGATGATGCAGGAATGCCTTTAAACCATTTGGTAGCAATCCAGCCTCATATTGTGCATTACAGGGGACAAATACAATTGTATGTGTAAAAGGTGGGAATATCCCACACCTTTCAACGCACTGTCACAACACACTATGCATACACCAATGCCATGTTTCCCCTGTTTGTTTCACCCTTAAGAAAAGGATTTCAAATGATTTAGAAAAGAAAGAAAAAGAAAGATTTAGTTAATTTTGACTAAGTGCAGCTTTTTGCTAAATTGCATTAAAGTTAGCAGCAAATGTTTCAATTGTACGCGTGTTTCAGCTCAAATTAAAAATGATTTTCATGATAGATTCATCTGTAAACCTGGTTTTATAAGGATTTTAATTCAAATAAAGACCAACTGACCCTAATGTGATGTCAAAGCAACCCTTAACATTTTAAAATCTGGAACTAACCTATTGCAATTCTCTCTTAGAGATCCCACATGTTGTTTAATTTAAATAAATGGAAACATTTCAAATGTTTCTGTTCATTAAACGTTTTCAAAGTCAACAAATCCAGCCAGCCACACTTAGCGCTGAAGGTAACCAGAAAGGTTGCATTTGATAAACAACCAGAGGGTGGCAGTAGTCACAGAGTGAGTACACAAAGGAGAAGTTAAAAAGGAAGAGAGTGAGACAGACATGTAACAGATGGGACAGTCACAGAGACCGAGGTCCTCCTCATTAATGTAACAAATGAAACTGTAATTCTAATGAGAGTACAACTGTCTGCTCTTTTATCTATCCGTCTCACCTTAGGAAGCTGAATCAAATGACACATGACACACACAAGTGTCTGTGTGGAGAGAGAGAAACGCATTGAGACGGGTGAGACCCTGAAATGGACAGACAGTGGGGGAAAAAAGACAACGGAGGAATTCAAAGTGCCTCGCTCCAAGTGTGAGGCAGAGGAAGGAAACTGTGTTTGCTTCAACACACAAAGCCACTCTGTGCGTGTTAATGAGGACATGAATAGGACTGTCATGGAGTATATATCAAGCACACCCTTTTCTCTACAGTGTGGTAGTAATCTGTGTCATTGCTGTTGTCAAGATGTTGTTATGTCCTTATTAGGGACGCATTCAGCACAGAAAGAACTTCCATTGCTTTCATTAAACTGCCAGCGTATTGTCCATGTTTGGTAAAATGTTACTGTGCATTACATTAGATCAACATGGTAGTGTGATATATAAGATAGGCATTTGTTGATCACAATCTCTGCTACAACCACAATGGGGATGAATCCACTTGCTGTTATTTTCTTTATGAACAACACTTGCTTCGGAGGACATGACAATGCAATGATACTGGTTTGAGGGGTTCAGTTCCTCACTTTCCACATTCACTGAGCTGAACTTATCTCAGAATATGTATGCCTACGTATGCATATTTGCTGGATTTTAAGTTAGCTAGTGCACCCCGGGGTTGTAATCCCACCATGACTATTATCAAAGTGTCCCCTACAATGACTCTTTGATCAACGCTCATAATATCATTGACCCATTTATTGCAAGGACATCTGGATAAAAGCATCACCCAGACTTAAATTATAATGCTGTATTCACAGCAAACAGAGTTTGGAGTATTCACGCTTTTCCTTTGGTTTCTCTAAAGGGATTTGAAACAGACCTTTCAAACTTAGGTTGCACAAAATACAAACATACAATGCCAGAAGTGTTTTATATCTTGTTTAAGAGAGCCAATACATCAACATGTCTGCTTAAATCCCAGCACAGGAAAAGAGGTTGAACGGAAAGTTTAGACTGCTGCTGCTATTTTGCTCTACATCAAAAACAGAATAGGGCTGAGCAGCAGTGCACATACACCATGCACCATGCACCTTGAAACCACTTATCATCCCATTTATTAACATGTTGGAACATAACAATCTGAGTTCATCCTCCCACTAAATCCACCATGACAGCATCAGGTGTTGGAGCCCCCAATAATGAAACAATTTCTGGAAAATGTAATAAATGATGACTAAAATACTCCATTCAGATCTTCTGGGACAAAATGTACAACTTCTTCACGACTGTACATGCCAGCCTATAACTCGCAGCATACAATGCTCAACAGAATTCACTTCACTGGGCAAAAAGATGTTTCAAATGGGACAGAAATATGTTCACATGACACATAGAATAGCCTGACTCGCTATGTTCACACCACCTGGCACGGCACACACATTTAAACACTTTTGGAATGGGATCACTGAGTCACTCTCCCTCTTCCTCGACTGCCTAATCCCATTATCCGCCTCACTCTGCTTACTAGGTCACATATCATCAGAATGCTATTACTGCCCGTGATTCTAAATATGCCAAAGCTAAACCATCCTCAAGAAATGGAAAACAAGGAAAAAGGTCCGTATGGACCTCTATGGAAACTGTGTCTACCTCCGTTGAAAAGATTACAACATAATCCCACTCCATGTGGTCATCTCTCATGCAGTAATATCCATGGTGGCAAAAGTAGTATTATCATTATTCCTTATTTTTATTGACTTGTTTTCTTGGCTCCCCGGCTCCCTCTCTCCTCTCAACCTTAAGGGCTTCTTCCCAGTCTGCATTTTATTAGGTTTACAACTAAAGTGCATTCTGGAAGTTTGTTACAAATGTGTGTGTACTATAATGGCCAACACATTCAGAAGTTAGCTGAATGTGAACTCACCACAGAGCAGCAAACACTACTGTGTGTCAGCCACGGATTTAACAGTTTTCCAGTGTACAACACATTGGCACCTGCAAAGAGGCAGGCTTGGCGGCAAGCCCAATAAACAAAGCAAATCTCTGGAGCGCCGGTGCCAGGCAGTGGCATGGACACCCAATCACCATGGAGACAGGGTCCTGACTGGGAGGCAGGTAATATCACAGCCCTGGAAAAATGCATGGTGGTGAAAGAGAGGAAGATGAAAAGAGATGGGGAGGAACATAAACCCAGAAAGAAAGGCTCTGCACTTGTACATCAATCAGTAGGCAGCGCAAGAGAACAATAAAGAACGTGGAGGAACACTTGGTTTGGTCTTGGCTTTCTTTTAAATGCAGATATTTTTGGATTGTGGGGACTCGCCATGAACTTGACTTCACTATGTCATTAATAGTCAACAGCACACATGAAGCTTGTGTAGTCGCATCCTATGGAGATGTCAGAAACCAGCTGCTGAACACTGACAAACCTTTTCTGCAGTTCCAGTGAGCCTTTGTTAAGGCTTTCTACCCAATATCAAACGCTCTCCGTGGACCACAGTAGATACATGTGTTGCTAAGGCTGTGAAAGTCATTGATTTCCAATTTTAATTAAGATTTGGGCTTCCAACAATTATGAAAACAAGATAAGTGTGCCCTCTCTCCCAGCGCGGATGAACGGAGCTCCCCACTACCGGTGTGACTGTCTGCATCCCACCCTTGAAACACGGACCCTCTCTCATCTGTCATGCTTTGTGGGTGTGACTTTTCTGCCTCGTCATCACCATCCATATCTATACAACCACTGTGTGATCACAAAAGCTAGCCTCTATTTTGCTCTAAAAGTGCACACGATTGATGCAATCAACTTTATAATGCACATTTTCTTTTAAATGCATGATGTTTGGAAGTCAATGAGAGATTGTGTTGAGTAATTGTGACCTTAATATTGAATAAAATAATAGGGATATATTTTACCGTAAAATCGAGCAGCCTGTTGCCTCATTGAAACTTGAGGAGGATTTGGTTGCAGAAACACTAAGTAGAAGTGTTCCCCCCATGCTTGTATGTCATTGTCATGTGTGCCAGGTGGACTACTGTTAAAGTGGAGTAAAGGATGTGATTTAATCATGGATGACAGCTGGTCCCATAGCACACCTCCTGTTCATTAGTCATAATGACACAGTATGCCACATTTTTGTAGTTGGTGTCAATGAAGTACAGAAATAGGCCCTTTATGAAAGTGGGACACACCAATGTAGTCTAGTATACCGAGCACTTTCAGCACCATGGACAGCACCGAGGACGAGTGGGTTAGATCTGAAAATAAATAATCTCATGATAATTAAAATAGTCAAATGTACCTAAAATATAGGAGTACATTTATGATAATAAAATGTGTTTTCTGCATTGTCCAAATTTGTTTAATATGGGCAATCTATTAATTTAATCTTTTAAAACGCATCTATAATTTTTGGCTAAGAACTTAACAAACACCAAACCAATCTAATAGCATGTTCAGTATGGATTGTGTCCTCCTTAAGCTGTCACTGCAGCACAAAACAGCTCGCAGTACTTTGAGTTCTGAAATACAGAATACATTTTGATAGAAACAAAGACAAATCAATGCACAGGGTTTTGCAACAGCTTAACAATAAAGCAGGATTTTGCAGCAACATTAAAAACCAGTGGATTCCTAGAGAAGGAAGTGGAGCTCTGTCTTGATAAAGTTAGTTTAGTCTGAAGGGACTGTTGGACCAAACGAGTGAAAACAAGCCGATTATAAAGGGAACAAAACCTGACTAAAATAAACTTCTATCCGCTGGATCATTTCTGTTTCTATCATTTCTATGTGCAGTTTTGGTCACTGCAACCAGATCTTGCAGATAAAGACTGTCATTTATCTATATTATAAATATGTTCTGCATTCACAGTAACTTTCAGTTAGCCGGTGGGGTTCAGTGTACGGTCCTTGTGTCACTATGCTTCTGCCACCTGTAGCACATGTTCAAAATCATATGCCAGATAGTTGTCTGATTTGTTTTAATGATAAAAATACGGCATTCAAGCCATCTTAACATTGAACATATGGACAACGGATTCACACAGTCGTGAAAAAAGATGTTTTACAGGACGCAGACACTTTTTATAACACACTCATAGTGTGCCAAGTGCCAGCTGTGCAGCTCAAAACTATTCCCCAGAGCAGGATGTTGTGCAAATGAAGGTCAACAACACTGTAAACCGATCCACAAAACTATTTAAAGGGGGGGGGGGGGGATATCCAATGGACGACATTTATTTCCTCACCGTTTTAAAAAAACAAAGCAGTTCAACGCAAACTAATGTGTCACAGACTCAACACCAAATCACAGCTTCCACTAAACTACCAAACACACGAGCTTTAGGTTGTCACATGTACTCTAATATTCACCATCACCATCACTAACACCACACTGTAGATGATTTTAATCAATTATGCATACTCTATTCAAACCCGATCTGCACATTTCTAATCGCCTCCCCACTGATCTCCATAGCAACAAAGGCTCCAAGCACCACCGCAGTTTCTTCCCCATCCCCTGTACAATCAGTCTTTACCCCCCCCCCCTCCCCCCTCACTCTAATTTCCCTCATTAACTCTATATCAGATATTATAAAAAGTAATGCTCCCATCCATTTTGAATAATGCTTAAGTCAGGCTGTCGTTTCTCTGTGTACCCTTCCTCATGATGCATTCGTCTATAGGAATATGTGTGTCAACAGGACTCAGGCTGCTGCGGTTTAACAACAGTTTGGAGATTGAGTGGGAGAAAAAGAGGAAAGACGTTTGGAGACGTAGTTCTACGAACATTTCTCTGAGACTTTTCTTGAGGAAGAAATAATCTAATTAAGATTAAACGTACGCTGGTGCACTGAGTCACTGAAAGGACAGTACGATGCAACAAGTGAGTCATGAGTCGTCTCTTTATTCTGTTTTTCTCTCATTTCCTCTTTTTGAGAAACCACATGGATTGTCCTTCTTATGTGTATATTTAATCATGTTTTACTTATGAGTTCAAGGTGCATATATGCTGGCAGAAAACAAAGGCCGTGGTTACACTTTTGTGATCAGACGCGCCAGATCAGAACTCAGCTGTGTCGATATATGGTGTCCAAACTTCTCATCGGCGAGTTATCGGATACATGTTGTCAAAGGAGCGGCTGTAGAACAGTAGAGGAACACATTTCAATTCTTATGAATTTCCTAAAATTCTTCAGTCCCCCGTGAATTTATATATTGTTGTATTGAAAAGCTTGTCTTTTGAAACGCAAACATTTGGAAATGTTGGGTGAACGTCTCAACTTTGCTCTCGCCCCAGTTTTCAGCCAGAGTTCCTACTTAAGAATAACAATGCAATCAATTATACTTCAAACTCATTATACATGATTAACACCTTCGGTTTCCAGCAGATTGGAAATAATGTATATTCAAACACATCCAATCACGCAATAACACAGCAGGACGTCCTGTTTTTGTGTTGGCTGTTAGCACAGACCCACCAGGGTGTGCGTAATTGCTTTGTGCTACTGCCATTGAATAACAGTGCCTAACTGATGTAGTCACAACTTTTTATTTGCATATTTACAGACTGCGGACCAACCTAACCAGCTTCCATTCCTTATGTGTGGGTAGCTCTCTATTTTTAGTTTCCAGGGAATTCCTAACGTGGAATTGAAGTAGAGCAGAGAGTCTGAAGCCAAACTCTGGTTCTGGTCTGAGTGGGCACTGTTTGTGACTTCATAACTTCACTCTAATGAGTGTTACACCAGGAAGTGTGAAGTGAAGGCATGGACAACGCGTGTGCTTGCATTTGCAGTTGTGTGTGATTCCTTTCCTGCCCTTTCTTTTATCTTATTGAACTCTGGTTGACATTTAAACAAACAACCCCCCACCCATCCACTCATCTTCACCATCCACTCATCTTCACCGCTACATCGTGAGCTAAGCTGTATGTGGCTGCTAACAAGCTCTCCCCTCGGCTCAGGGTTCTTGATTAGGCCAGGGAGTCAATAAAAACCACAGCACCGGCCTTGGCTACCACACACACACACACACTCAGGTGTCTTTTATCAGCCTTTCCACAGCCTTCAGCCTCACCAGCAGTCAATAGCTGGAAGAGACTAATCCATAACTGCAGCAGCGGCAACAGCAGCAGGGTGTCTGAAGAGTGCCCAGATGATTAAGAGTGAACAGTCGAGCGGCGTTAGCTGCAACATCTGCCGAGCTGGGAGCGACACTTGTGTCCCGATATTGTAAACAGGCCGACCATAGCGGGAACAGATGAACGTGCTTTGGTTTGCGCGCACAGACACACACAAGTGTGAAACACACGTTTTCACACACACACACACACACACACACACACACACACACACACACGGCTCATTTGACATGCAGCTGGCCTGGTGTCAGGGCTGTGCAGATAAATGCTTGCCCTGCAGTACGGTGGGAAACATGGAGGATGAAAAACACGCACTGAAAAAGCAAATGCAGACATCGTGCCCACACGGACATGAACACATGCTTCTTACGACATGTACTTAGCTTGCTTCTTTAAAACAAATGTGTGCTTTCGCAATGAAATGTGAAAATATGTTGAAGAGAAACTGTAGGGAAACCAACCAACAACCAACAACAATCACTAACCCAAACATGTCCTAATATGAAATACATTGATTGATGAAGATGATGGTGAAAAGTCTCGCACCCTACCTGCACCTTAAAAAATGGTGCAGTGAGACATCTCTCCACCCCTCGGGGTGCTAATAGCGTGCTGGGTGCTCACCATGCCCTTTGTGAGCGTGAGCCCGGCTCGTGAGCAGTGTGTTTCTACGTCTGTGCATTTGTGCAAAGCGCTGCCGTCTGCCTGCGTGATGGATGCCCCTCTTTGTAGCACAGGTTAGAAGGCATCCTTGATGGGATAGGCCAACTGTTCATCACTCCCCCAGCCTCTACCCCTCTCCCGCCTCTCCCTCCGCTGCTCCCCTGCGCACCTCCATCTACCACCCCCCTTCCCATTCCAGCTGTACATGACGAATGGCCTACACAAGAAATGCGCTCTCCGATATCTAGCCATTTTTCCTCCGCCACAGGCATTTCTTCACCCTTTCATCTGATTGCTTCTTTTTCTTTCTCTACCTCTTTGTTTTTGCCATCCTCCGCCATCCATCTCTCATGGACGCTCGCTGGTTAATGAATCCCCACTGTTTTTCATTTAGTTTCAATCTATAGCCTGACAAGTTAGAACCGTCTTTGCTGAACTAAACCAAATGACCCACCTTTGTTCGGTTAAACCACAGATAGCTTGAAGAAACACTTTCTCCCATCAGTTGGAATGAGCTTTATTTATCGGTTCTACGGAGCCTGGCTGAAACTTTTTTGCTGCACCGTTTTTGTATCTGTATCGTGTATTTCTTAGCTTCAGGGACAGAACACACTGATCTGCGGTTGTGAGAGGAAAACCTTGACAATAATCTATCTGGACAGAGCCTCAATAGTCTGAGTATGTCTTAATTATCCGAGCACACATCGTCTCTGATGTGTCTGCAGAACAACATGAATCTGTGTTTACCCGGAGCTGTCAGCGGAGATACCCAGGGACTTATGCACACTCTCACTTACTCACTTCGGTGCAACTGCTACTCATCCACTTATCTAACTAGTCAGATGTTATGTGAAATGCGTTAGGGTTCAGCATCACATCTAGCCATTACCACTGAAGCTTGTTGCTGTTTCGCTTTCTCACCTAGGCGACAAGCAGGGGGGAGAAAAAAAACAAACATATGCTGACGCCAACGAAAACATCTTCAGAGATGGAGACAGGGACGTCGGCGGGCTCGTTAATGGGGGCGACTGGATAAACGCAGTAATTCATCATCAATTTCCTCGGCAAGGCAATGCAGAGACAAATTCTCCATTCTTCTGGCATGGGGAGGAGGGTGCCCTGTCCTCGATGACTCATTTGAATAAACACAGCAACATCAACATTAATGTTGATTGCTGATTAAGTTTACATGCATTATTTTCCCCCAACTGAGATGCCCCACCCTTACTTTGCCTTTATCCATCTACTTCTCTCCATCACCTAGTCAGTATGCCTCTGTCTCATTTTCTCTTCCCACATCGTAAACCTCTGTGCAGCCACCCGGGGATTGTCATGAGTGTTTGTTAGCATCGGGTGCTAAAAGGTCTTTGAAGGAAGGCAGTTAGCGAAAGAGTGAGCCAAGATAAAAAGCATCCTGCTTTCTGATAAGACTACAGCACAATAGCTACAGTATGCCTTATTATATATACCAAGAGCCCTAACGTCCTAATACACTTGCTGGCACACACACGTGTTTATTCTCTGCCAACTAGCTGAACTGTAGAGAAAACAAGTCAGGCGAGGTTAATACAGAAAGCTAACAATATACTGTAAATCTTGATATGACTTAAAAGCTACATAGCTGGATTAGTGCTCCTCTAGTGGACGCCGAATCCTATTTGTGACAACAAAGCAGGCCCTATGCTACGTGGATAAGACGTATTTACACGCATCCCAAAGGGCCAACACAAAGCACATACACCACTGTAAGCACAGAAGGGGAAATATGTTCTCATGCTGATGTATATTATGTTGTTTGTGTTCTGGCCGAAACCCAGATTAGAGCTTTTTAATGCGTTGCCCTGTAGCTATTAAAAACAAAAGACTTATGTCACTAAAACCAACATCACCTCTCCCTATGAGGAGCCGAGAGGACGGTTGGTAAACCAGGTTGAGTAATACCGGCAGTCACGCAGTAAAAGCCAACCGGGTTGAAAACAGAACACAGCCTTTTACAACGGAGCCAGCGTATTGACAAACAGACAAATCAAAGAGATAAACTGCAGACCGATGGCCGACACAAACATAATGTGGCTGGCGGACCCCACACACACATGAAGCTGCCACTGTTTGCGTGATGAGGAAACCTCCATTCACTGTGATTGAATGCTTTTTTGAGCCAGTGCGCATAGCGACATGATCACGAAATGAAAGCCGTGTGTTAATCAGCTGACTGAAACCGTTGAATGTAAAATCCTCAGAAGTTATATATATATATATATATATATATATATGTAGATATATATATATATCTATATATATATATATATATATATATATATATATATATATATTTCACAGCCAGAGATTACGGGAGTACAAGGCATATACTGTATCTGGCAGTGAGTGCCTTTTTATTCCCATCACTTGATCCCAGTTATGTACAGTAAATCAACCCTTCCTTTATATATCGCTGTAGAACATATCCCCCCTTGCTCTGCCTTTCCTAACATATTTCACGAGGCATTGAGAGTGCATCCTTCAAAGTAGCTGCGGCTCCGTTAATAGTGAGGTGAGTGTGAGGGGCTTTTTAAATCAACCACGATGCGCCGTCCCCTGTTTATCACGCTGCCATGTGGCAGCTAGTGCTGATCACTAGGACCAATACATGATATCTTGCTGACTCTGAAGCCTCCACGGGTTCTTCATCTCCTGGGTTAGCCCACCCTGTGACAGCGCGAGAGTTTCTGTGCATACAAATGTCTGCTCCGCTCTGCTCTCATCCCGTCAGGTAGATAAGTGGCTCTGGCAAGTGCTGTAGACAGACAAGCTTTATTATGGTTTCAAGGCGAAACAGAGTGGCTCTGGGGCCATACGCGGGTCATGGCAATTTGGATTGCCACCTATAGAAAGCCCCTTCATGCATGTCTGCAGAGGTATATGTTGTATACTGGCACAACCTTGCGCACACACACACGAAGACACATCATTCTGAGCCCAACACTCTTGGATACTGATGCACACACACAGAAAAAAAACAACACAAATTCCACAAGACTCCACAAGTGCCTGTGAGGCGAGGATGCTGGAAGAGCCAGAGGAGCCCTGAGAAGTTTAGTTCTTGTGTTGCCATGACAATGGCAGAGTCAAGAGAGTCAAGCTGAGCCCTAAGCTCTAATGAGCTGCACAGGCTGACATGGAGGGCAATGACGAGGTTTGCAAAAAAAAAAAGAACGTGCAGAAAAGCAAGTCTGCTACATATCGGGTCAAAAACACTAACGGACACGAACTTGCATACCAGAAGAATCCTCTTCGTGCTTTCTCTTGACTTGAAGCAACAGGAAAAGCATTCAAATAATGCACATGCACTGTATAAGGTAGTGCATAAGCCCAACCCACTAACTGTGCTTTCTCTGGAGCCACAGTCATTCATCATGTGCTCAACCATGCATGCATACAGTACATACATAAATTACAGCCCTAAAAAAAAGGTTCATTAGACGAGAGTAGTAGCTTCAGGCTCTGGCCTTCATTAGGCAGGGTGAATGTAATGTGATTACAGACCCGTATTTGGCAGTGCCTAAGACTGGATGCTGTTTGTGTGCCAAGACCAGGTCCTGCAGAGATGGACCACCTGTGGTGCGCAACCCTAATATCCAATCTCTCCCAGACTTTTTCCACTGTAGTCGACAGTATCGGCTCTACAAAGACTAACGATCTCTGCTGACGAAACGTTATCTCCTTATGCACAGTTAGCAAACAAACTCCGTGAGGATCTCAACTTCTGGGACTGCAAAAACATGTTTTAAAAGAATAGGCTGAGGATAGAGCGGGCATTTAACACAATGCAATGGCACGTTGTACCTCATTTACACGTTGGGTAGTACATATTTTCTTTCATTTCTAACATGTTGCCGTAGAAATCCCCAAGCAATTACATTGGCCTGGACAGGGCCTCCTGTTGATGTCCAATGGAAGCACTGGTGAAGCACTGGGCTTTCTCTTGCACAAACAACCACCCTAATGCGTGGCTGGTCCAATGGTCTGCTGCAATGCATACTGGAACAAGCATTGAAGAGCTTTTTTTGTCTGTTTTTAAAATGACAATACTTTTAAATGGATGACAGACCGCCAGCACAGGACTGGATATCCACACAACCTCTGCAGCCGAAGTGGCAAAAATGTTCCTTTATAACCATTTACTGAAGAATTGACTTCTCTTTCACATGGTGCATAATAAATGTTGCAATAAACTCAAATAGACTTCAAAATAAGGAAAACATTAGTAAATTATATCAGCTAGAGAATATCACATTCTAATTTTCGAGGAAAAAGTAGTAGAGCTGAAGTAAATCCCCACCAGCAGCCAGTGAATCATAACAAATTACTCGGCTTTGCATGAGCAATGCTCGCCTCCTATTCCTGTTCAGGGAGGAAATAATAGATGCAACGGGGCAAAAGTGTATGAATAAAAACACAGCATCAATGCAATCAACAGAGATATTTCAGAGAGCTGTCCACAACACTGTGGCTACATTCAGCCCCGGAGAACACTCGAATCAAATCAAGCACAGAGACTCCAAACATACTCTCTTTCCTCACGAGCCGGATGAGTGGATGAGCGTGGCCTTAGGCAGTGTGGAAATCTTCAGATGTAAAGCAGCCTTCAACAGTGCATTCTCACTACTATCAAACCATTGCAGAGTCCATGTTGTTTGCCAAAGCTGTATCCCTCTATCCGTTACCAAAGTAATGCGGAGCCTTGCCATGCAGATACACGGAGACAGCCATGGTGGAGTCCTGTATTTATCCCGCTTTAGCACTGCATCAGGCAATATTCAGTGTGTCACACGCTACAGGCAGCCTTATCATGGCCTTTCATCACACTTGTAAAGAGAGCAACATTTCAAGAAGTGTGTCTGCTCTAGGGCTGCCTTCATATGCATCTTTCTGACATGGATTTCTACAGACACTTTCACTTCATTCATATACAGTAGGTATGCATGCATAGAGTTAATAATGCATTTACTATGGCTGGACCCAAAGCAGCTTCTCTCGAGCAAAATTGGGCATAAGTGGCTTCATCAAAGGCGTAGCACAGGGAGGGAAGGAAGCTAACCCCCTTGGTCTGACCACAACTTTAGTGTGTAGTATTTCTCCATACAGTGTTACTATACACATCCCCTCCAAGTCATATGAATCATGTAGGATTCTGATAGTGAGCACTGATATCCTTGCACAGAAGTAGTAAATCATTGATCATTCCCAATGTAATGACCCAGGAATGACAAGGTTTCAACATTTGTTCCTGAGCTGTTAAATCTCTGGTGATGAGGAAAGGCAAAGTAATGACCAGAACGGCTCCTTTAAAGCGCACTAATGAAACGCCCTTGAACTTATTAGGGGCCCTGTAATTGGTGACTCATGGCTTACTGCAGCTTTAATCAAAGTCCTCCTATTGCACGCAGGAGAGATATTGAAGGTGGTATTTCTATATATAACGTAATGTCAGAGGTGATACGCTGCTGTGTCCATAGCCCAGCAGCAGCACCTTTCTTTCTAGCATGAGGTGTTAATTGAATCCGATAGCGAGCATGCTCTTCAACCCTCCTCTTCAAGCCGCTTCACTCTTCCTGCCATTCTCTCCCTTCGCAAACCCTGCTCCGCTCCTCCTTTTCTCCACCTATCCACCCGTCCATCCGCCCACACAAGCTTCTAACCTGCAATTTCAACATGCACTTCACTCCAGCCACAAAACATGTTGCATGTCGCCGTATTGCTTGATGAACTCCCAGTGCCTGCAGGTGTAGGGCATGCTGGGTTTCCTGCTTTTAACAAATATTGGCATATCTGAAGCAAATACGAAAGCCTTCTCCGAGGAGCATCCGTTCTGTTGTGATTGAAAGGTTGCACTGGTAGTAAAACGGCACACAAGGTGCACCTTTACCGACAGTGATTCGTGTTTGAATGGAGACTTTGTTGTTCTGGTATTTTTATACGAGTGTAACTATAAATTCAGGGATAAAAGGCTTGATTACTGTGAACATATGAATGCACACATGGTTCATTAAAGTGTTCTGGATGAAGGACACAAGCTTTGCATGATAATGATGTGTGTTGAACAATTATAACAGTACGACACAAACAAAAACAGACTGAACCTGCATGCTGGCCTCTTTCATGTCACCAGCTATGAATGATGAACGGGGATCAGTCAACCTTAAACATGACAGGCCACAAACAGAACGCTGAAGCAAATACGATCAAATTAAAAGCTCACATCAACTGAAAATCATGTTTGTCATGTCGCTGTTCTGTGGAACAATGACGACTCCACATCGCTCGTCTGTTCTCTGCCCGAGCTTCCTCTGCCAGCTCGTTTACAGCCATGATGAATCTCTTCTTTTCATTCTGCCCGAATGTCCAACTTTAATTAAATTGTCTGCCTGTTTTAATCACTTGTTCTGAACAAAGCAGTGCCTTCTGTCCTCGCCTTCCTCCTACTGAAAACACAACACCTGATATTTTAAGCGAGCTCATGTGTACAGAGTAAAGAATGACTTTGTCTTTGGAGAGCAGAGCAGGAGGGGAAACGGTGTAAAACAGGACTGTGATAATGACAGCAAACTTGCAGTGAATATTAATTTTTCGGTATCCGTGCCAAGCCACCTGTACGCCTGTAGTTTGGCGAGGCAGCTGAACAGATCCATCAAATGTCTGTCGAACAGTGTCTTGGTGTGTTTTGATGCCGGTGAAGCTCGGAGGGAAGCCTCATTAGCTACAGACTTCAACACATGCAGGCTCAAAAGCATGCATGAGTGCACCGACGCCTGCGCAAACACTGTGTGTCTCCAGCTCAGACCCTGGTCCCATTAAGTCCAATCTGACTGAATGCCTGTCTGTGTGCGATGTTAACAGAGCGCTAGCAAACACATGTATTAGCTCATTAGAGCCGAGATTAACTGGTTCAGGACAACAGTCTTTGTCATTGACTCAAGTTGTGGAGTTGAACACATCAGAAATGTCTGAAAGGGGGCAGCTGTTAGGTGTGAGGCAGGGCACCGTCCCTGTGGGGATGCCATTTGTGTGTGTGTGTGTGTGTGTAGATTCTGACCCGTCTTGTCATAACAAAGAGGGCCAACAGTCATCTATCACTCTGTCTGGCTGAGCGTGTGTCAAGTGTTCGGGTCACGCCACCTGCTGCAGGTGGAAGCGGCGTAGAGTGGCAGGCGATGGCCAGATACTGAGCTCTCAGTGGCGCCTGTGTTCCGTCTGTCGGCTTCCTACAACCCTTAAACCAAAAGTTACACTGACTTCCCAAAGTACCTCGTGATCACAAACATAAATTGAATATAAATTGCATACATACAAAGAAAGGCAAACGGAGAGGCATGTAGAGCCGTAAGGGTTGCATCTCGTGGAAAGAAATAGGAACATTGAGTGTGAGAGAAAGCAAAATGCAAACAACCTCCCACCCATTGACAAACAACAAACCCAAATCTTGAGTGGTTCGTAAGGGGGATGTTTCCGTCGTCCCCTGCCATCTCATCACAACAACACAAAGTCCGCTCCAGCAGCAATCACTGGCCAAGTGGCTCAAATCACAGACTTATTGTTTGTCCACAACCACAATCAGAGCTGTATTGTCAGAAGTCCTGTTGGACAAAAAGGCCCGTGGCTCCCTTACACAATTAAGAGCCTTTGGAAAGTGAGCTATATTGTTTGCAACGCTGTATCAAACACAGAGGAGCTTTTCCGTGGGCGACAGTGACAGAATCCATTGGAGGCGGCCTTGCTGTGAACAACTTTAAGGGAATCGACTTGTTGCTTTTAACAGCGTACCTTGACTACCAACGGAACAGTGGTGAATACTCGGTGTGTGTGTTTAAGGCCAAGCGACACAAAAACGACACAAAAGTACAAAACTGAAGCCTGCAATATGAATTCTTTGAATCTTCTCTTTGGTTGTCTCCGTTTGCTTTGTCAAGTTCCCGTATGCATCAGGACGTGATGTAATTCATGCTTTGATGTGGCTGTCAAAGTGCTGCTAATAAAAAAAGACAAAAGGTGAAAGTGGCATTGTGGCTCGTCTCTGAGAATGAGTGAGATTAGGACGAGCAGCACACTCTTCATTATTCTCATTATGCGTTGCTTCTGATGTCTTTTTTAAATCCCTCACATATTCAGATTTGCTTTGTTCTTGCATTTCAATGTGTACATAATTCCATTGTGATCATTTTTGATGGGGAAGCCCCCCCCCCCCCCCCCCCCCCCATTCCCAGCATATCTAATAGAGAGGAGGTGGGAATTGAAAAAAGGAATTCATATGAATAAAAGTGTCCCTGCCATCAGCTGGGAGGCCGACATGTTGTCATTCCCAATCAGAGCGGAGGCTTCACATTGAGCCTCGCTGATTACAACCTGTTTAGAATGGTGATTACATAGAAACAGGCAGAGTCAGGTTGCAAAGCAGAGGCAAAACCAAGAGGTGGTTTGAGTGCTTGCTGTCAAAATGGTGCGTCTCTTTGAGCGTCACAAAAACCAGATATTCATTTATCACGAATCTATTTCAAATGTGTTGCTCTCTCAAAGTGAGAGCAACAATTAGAGACAACATAAGACGTAACAGACCAAGCCGTTGACTGAATAAAAGAAAGTAGACAGAATTCACAGAGCACTTACCACCTCCAAGGCCTCCAACTTTAATATTGCCATGTTAGAATTATTATAATTGGCAGTATATTTTTTTTTTCTTGTTTTGTTTTTTGCAATCTGGATTTGCATTAAAGTGAGAGACAATTATGTTGCCGGTGCCAATAGTGGACTTTAGTGGAAAATAGTGGCAAGCAAGTCTGATATATATCCTTGTATGGTTATGGTAAATTAAATAATATTACTGTTGCAACAAAGTTTCACAGAAAACATTTGCTGATTTATAATTAATAAAATAATTCAGTAAAAAGATAATTGAGCTTCTATTATGTCACCTTTATATAATGTTTTGAATTTGTGAGCATGTTCCTTTCATCAATTTGATTCCATCTTAAAAACAATAAGAACAAGATTAATATTGTGTATTAATGGGACTTCAAAGGTATGGTGGTCGCTCTGTGACAGCACAGCAGAGAGGAGGATATGACAAATGGTAGTCCATCAAGTTTCAACAATTACGTACAACTATGTGAGCCCTTCAGAATTAAAATCATAAATCTCCTCATGCTTTGCAATAAGAGTATTTCCATTGTTGTATGTGACCTGTGCCTTAATATAAATGCACAGCCAATGAGAGAAGCAGTACCAGCCACTCTGCAGGAGCACGGTGTCCTGGTGCTGTCTGCCACCATAGGGAACGCTTTACTGTCAAATCCAGTTCAATGTGGCCCGATTAGCTTCAGCAGCGATGCTAACTGACGCTAATGGTGTCTCCTGTGCCTCAACATTTTACTGCAACAACAAATAAGATGAAGCACTGTATACACTGGGAACCACAGCACTATATAGACTGTCCTAAATGTCCCTTGCACTATTGTAACACAGCACCAGAATACTTCAGTCATTTCATCTTCATTTTCACAACAGCTACAGACACTTCTGCTCCAGGCAGTGTTCCAACATCTGTGGTACATCTGTGGGGGCAGCAGCAGGCCCCCCACAGGTACCTCTGCATCATGTACGCATCCCTGCTTCTCTGCAATAATAGCGTGTACACCAACTACTACACCAAATAAACAAGCGTTATAGTACCAACCGATTCAGCTTGTCAGGCCTGTATACAAATCTAAATTATTCTGAGCTTCTGTGACATTAACCATCTACTGAAGATGCATTATGCATTTGCCTCTCCATCCACTGCCCATCAACAAACCGAAATGCATGCAAACTGTGGAGAAAGTGCAGACACTGGGTTGCATTGTGGACACCTGGTAGTAATAACGTCAGTCTCCGGAGAGCAAAATCCCAGGAATGCGTCCGTTGCTATTCCCCGTGCATTCCCCAAGTCAAAGACAAATCAGGCTATAAAAGGTGCAAACTGTTTCTACACCATCCACACGTAACACCCTATACACACACACACACACAATCAACACAACACACACCGCACACTCGTACAATGATGAAGATGTTGTGTAAGTGGTATGGAAGGTCGTCCACTCGTATGCCCATTAAACCATGTTACAGTAAAGGCTGTTTGTCACCGAGGCCCCTGTGAAACAGAGCAGTCTTTGGTCACACCCTCAGGCATTCATCAAATGTTGCTCGTGGATGGCACGGTGCCCTTGGAAGAGAATTCATTCCAAAGGGCACAATGCACAGTAGAGGTCAGCTGTAAGGAGCTCTGTTCATCCTCCCCTTTATTAGGGTGAGTGAAGGGAAAACACAAGATGTGTAATGTGGACAAAAGGATTAATTGTGCTTTGATTTTCCAACGAAGGATCTGAATTATTAGAGTCTAAAATGATGAAAATAAAAACTCCACTTTGGTGCATACTAAGCAGCTCATCTGCATCTTCTAATTGTTCCCTTTCACGTTCTGTTACTTAAACATGCTGAGCTGTTTATCACAGGAGGACATCAAATACTGTAAACTGCACAACACTGGACAGTGTCTTTCTAGTGAAAATCTTTCATCACAAAAAATAAATAATGAGTTTAAATACCAATGCAAAATAAGTATGGCAAAGTAGCTTGCAATCCTAGACAGATGTTTGACAATGCACCAGTTCAAAAACAACAACTGGATCTTAGTCTGTTTAAAGAGCACAACAGGAGAAGGTTGTGCTGTTTGATTGCTTTTCTTGTTTACTAGAAAACACGGCAAAAAACATTTGTATATATTGCACTTTGAAGCATTGTCACACAGACCAAGTCAAATGTTGGCATTTATATTGTACTTAATAGTTGATTCAACAGCTGGCCAGCATACGGATCAATCAAATGAAACAAGTGAGCTGCTGGGAAGGGACGGAAGAGTTCCCTTTTCTTTCTTTTGCTTTTTGTTTTTTCATTGCTGGCAATTCTAACAGAAAGGGGACACAAACACCTGTCAGCGTTCTACATGACATCGCGGCCTGTTTTGAATTCCAGTCGAGGCGGTGATGGGGCCGGAGCAAAGTGGAGCTATATATCGCTGTCACGAGCTGCCGACGCTTTAATAACTGAGAGCTTCTCTGTCGTTCTCGCACGCTGACAGGAATGCAGATACTTGTTTTATTTTTATTATTGTCCCCTCTGGCTGCTTTTCTTCCTCCTGCTCCTCCTTTCTCCGATGCCACCATCCACACACTTCCATCAAACTCTTTTCTATCCGAGATGATTCAAATAGATGCTGCTAAGATATGTAATCGAAACTATTTGGTCCCCCTACCTTCCTTTGTTTCTCTTATTCCCATATGTTTTATGTTGGTCTCCTTCCATTATCAGCCACTTACTCTCTTTTCTCCCTTCCCTGCATGCCCCTCCCTTATGTTCCTCTCTCCCCAGCCCATCGCTCTCTCTCTCTCACGCTCTTTTCTGATCTGTAAGGCTGCTCATGTCTCTTAAGTCACCCTAATCTTACAACATCAGCTCTGTAATGCGCCTCATTATGAGTGGTGGGCATGGCAATCAGCGTTATAAACCCCCGCTCTCCTCCAACCCTCGCCTCCCTTAAATCCACTTTAATTCTAGCTCCTGAGTGCTGCACAGGGGAGTGGTATACACATGCAAGGCCAGGACTCGCACACTTCAGCTCCACACAAACACACACTCCGATTCCTAGCATACACCGATAATGATGCCATTTGAGCAATTCCTTATGTCTTATAAGTAGATGTGCATCCTTCACACCTCAACATAAAGCGACTTCCTATTTCTTAGGCGGTGGAAAACAGACTGCAGAGGATTTGCACATGCAGATAAGAAGAGCTCACAGCCAGTGACAAAAGCTATTGCTGGTGTTCTGCAAGCTGTTAACCACATGCACATTTCAAGTCAATTATCATACCATTTGTTTTTTAGCACCAACAGCCCTCCATATAGCTCATTCTCCCATGTGACAAAAGGTAAATAAAGCCTGCTGTATGTGCAATAGGAATGCGTTTGCATTTCACCCTCTTTCTGTAGGATATAGTGCTAATTAGAAGAAGGTGGGAAGAAAGAAATAATAGGCTAACCACAGATTGGAGACAAAGGGCGAGTGTGTGTTTGTATTGTACGAAAGAAGAAAACAAAGTATTCTCAAATTACTAATTTGTGCTCTTGAGCTATTAATCAGTGTGTACCAAATACTAATTCATGCTCTTGATATAATATTGTTTTGGGGCAAATACAGCTGTTTTCAGGCCTGATTCTTGCTCTCTTTATTAAAAATACACAATAGCTATATGGGAAAACTGCTGCATTTGCACATAGGACATTGTTTGAACATCAGGTGTGTGTGGAGGCAGCCGGGAACCTACAGCAACTATATCTTTTTCATTAGAGAAACTACAGTGGCTGTGTTTGGGCGGAGAGTGACGGAGCTTGAAAGTGGCTGCATCACGCCAAATACAACACTTAATAGTATAGTAATATAGTAATAGCATTAATCTGTGTGCATGAATCATTAAATCCAAAATGTGAACACAATCACAACTCATTGAAAAAAAGAGCACGCATTTGTGTGTCCCCCCCCCCCCCCCCCCCCCATGACTCCGAGATTTTGAAGAACTGACATGAAATGCATTATTAAAAGTATGGCCCTTTATATCTGCAGTGACACAGCCTTGAACATAACACAGGAGGGAAAACATGAGGCTGAAAAGAGGAGAAGTGTTGCATAACTGTCTCGTGTAATTACCTCTCAGGCAACGGAATGAAAGCTTTACAGTTAAGTGAGGGGTAATGGAAGACGGAGATGGTGAAACAACATGAAAAAAAAAAGATAACGAAATAGTGTCGGCTTCAAATCAAGGCTAAATGCAATAAAGTCTTTTCATTTACAGTTTTCCCTCTTATGCGATATTGCTACATAGCTTGCTGACAGACTTGCATTTCTAATAATAGAGCATGATATGTTCTACTTAACATTTATAAGCTGGAGGTTGCACATGCAATATGTATTTGATCTTTGTCCCCATTGTGAAACTCTAAATGTTTGATTTTGCTCCATGGGATATTCTGTTTTAATTGGAATAGGCAGAAATGCACACACGCATGTCAGAGGAGGACAAGAGGAATGATGATGATTGTTTCTGTCAAGTACATGTTTTTAGCATTGTGGGCAGATTATATGGGAACTAGGAAGTGTGGTAGTATGTGTGTGTGTGTGTGTGTGTGTGTGTGTGTGTGTGTGTGTGTGAGTGGGCATTGTGTAGGCACTGGCAGGATGACGCACTTTTATGATGTCATCTGTCCTCTGGAACAGATTGGATTTAATTGGTCAGTCGTTTCACAGGCGCATGCCTTTTTTTTAACAAGTGCATCTATCAAAAAACACACACACACACACACACACACACACACACACACACGTTCTTGTAAAAAGTCAATCATCTCTGCTGCAGAGTGGAATATACTTCACCTCGGACTACACTTAAGGAAGTACACACATTTGTGTGAGTGATTCATATCAAATTGTACGAGGACTCTTCGTACGCACACAGGCCAGCATAAATGATATAATCTCTCCCTCTCTCCATAAACACACACTCTTGTTCCCACAATGTTCGCCGTGTTCGTGCGTCGATATATCAGCCGTAGCCTCATAGCCTGGCTGTGTCCTACCCCAGAGCAAACCCTGTGTTCTCCTAGTTTGCAGGCCTTAGTAGCACTGATAACACTCCGGGTCTACGGGCCCCCATCTATCACCTCCAAGTACCAGCTCACCGGATGCTCTACTCCAGACTTACTTACAGGACTGGCGAGGGGAAGCTGAAGGGGATGGGGATGTGCTGATAAATTCTTTCTACTGACAACTACATTATCATGAGGATCTGTGTCAACGATTTAGCAATTAATAACGCCTCTTCCTGTCCTCTTCCAGTTTCTGAGCTAGACAGCCTGTGTGTGGTTCTCATCATCACAGAAGAAGACTTTCCTTAATATTTATTAATCTCCACATTGTTAAAAAGCAATGCATAATGGATGATGTTACGATTGACAGCATGCTTATGTTTGTGCGGTTTTGTTGCGGTAACCTGCAACAGGGGAAAAAGATGACTGCATGACTTTGATGACTATGTCTTTTGCCTTTCTCCCCCCAAAAGCTGGTGTGTCACTTTAGATTCTTGTACTGGACAACATACTGTAGACTGTGGGCAATCCACGTAATACTTCTCCGATAGAGAGACATACAGAGAAGAGTGAGATGAAATCATGTACCAGCCACAGACATCCATCCAGGAAACAGTCACACACAGTATGAGACCACAAGACAGGAAACCAGGGTCCAATCAAACGCTAGCTCGTCCACCATAAAACAGCAGAGCAGCGATGCAGCAGCCTCAGTCACACTCCCAACTAGGCTCCTGGCCCTTGTACCGGTGGTTGTGGAGTTCTGTTCTGCAGGTTTATGAGATGGGATATAACGTAAAGCTGGCTGCTGAGATGGTGGAATACAGATTTTTTAAAAACCCTTGTGTCTTATCATACGAGGTGATAGAGACCGGCTGTACAGTACTTAAAAAGAGTAGCAAGTGCAACTTTAACAACTGCTTTAGTTCTCAAACCTTCTTACTTTTAAATTGAATCAAAGTTTTCTCAATGGTTGGTTTGCAATGCAAAAATAACATCATGAAGATCCTAAAATGCGGACTGAAAGCGGAGTTATCATAAATATATGGTATCTCTGGTCACTTGAAGCTCCAGGGAAGTTTAAGTTTTCTTTGGGCAGGATTTGAGCAGACTTCAGGTTGGACAGATTGAACTGACTATACTTAACTTACTACTTACGTTGGGGCACAACGTCCACGCACTATTAAACCAAGACTTTCAATAGAGTGGGTGAGCTCTAACATAGATTTAGCAGCCATCCACGCATTGGCAAAGCTGCACCCATTTGTCTCAGTTATGATTTGATAAGCATGATTTGATAAGCAGTACATTTCATGTGCATGTTCATCTTCAATGAAAGGATGTACCTGAAAGATGCAGAACTGATGCGTGTAATGACACTGTAAGCAGTGGAACCAGCAGTCATCACAACAGACTGAGATAGCCGTTTGTGCAGCATGACAGAACATATACAGTAGTGCCATGTGTCGGTTTACTGCATGCCTGATGGGTGAAAGAGCTCATTAAAAGAACTAACGTAATGTAAAACATCACTTACTGTTCTAATAGCTACTTAATTTGAGATCATGTAGGCTTTAATCTGGAACAAACACATTACTGGTGTGTGTGTGTGTGTCTGAACAGTGGTGGTGATACTGGTGGTAGGGGGCGTCCATAGTCTACCTATGGATCGTTTGTCTTACCTATGGCAGGACGCATCCTGTGTGTGTGTGTGCTGGTTTATATAGAGACAGATTGATTCATGGGCCTCATCCCCCTGATTGGGTTCCCTATCGATCAGGCCGGCTGTGGGCTGCTGCTGACCGTGACCTGGGAACCACAGAGCAGTTACCGCTACACAGCGTCTCTCTGAATCATCCATTCTCGCATCAACCCCTGCAGCATGTAGGGGCCCCGGGGCCTCACAGGGGGGGAGAACGGGGTGTGTTGACACCTATTATTGCCTTTAAACATTGTTGGAAATCACATAGCAGAGCTGAAATTATGCGATGATTAATTTAGGAGGGAGATCAGAAAATGAATGAGGATGCTTAAAGAAATGAGAAGGAAAATACAGCAAACAGCGAAACATTAAAACTTCATTTTGAGCTATATTAATTTTTAAAGAGTAGCACATTTTCTTACAAATTGCTCACAGAAATAGAAGGTCCATCGTTTTCATCATAGCCCCAAATTAATCACACAAAGGTGTCACTTATTTGACAAATTATACAGTTTAAGTTTTAAATGTCACACCTACAGCAATTGGTCTGCATCAGTGTTTATCTAATGGTGTTGGATCCTTGTTATATGACCCCAACTTCTGTGTTTTTGTCTAGAAAACTTCCTATTTTCACTTTTTTTTTTAAGTGACATAAATAATCTTTTCATTTCCGTCTGTGCAGGAGAAACAGGACAGAATCAGATGTTTACATTAGCTCAGTTCAGATCAGGTTGCTGTTATTATGGCAGTTTATAATCTGATACCAGACTTAGAGTTTAGGTTATGCAAGATAGAGAGACAGGAAAAGTGTGTTTGTGAGGCAGCTTAATGTGCCCAAAGCAATGACGTATGAACTATCTGCATCGCCGTGTTATTCTTTAAGTTCACACAAAGAAACACACACGTTGCTGAAACGAGAATCGACTCTAGCATCACAGAACAGAGTCCAGTGCTTTATATACTCAATACCTTCAGACATCTGCTTGATCCCTTCAGCACAGTTCATACCACCGACCAGACACACGATCATTTACTGCAGTCGTGTTTGGCGATGAGATGTATCCCACACGTGAAACAGTATTTGCAAAAGAAGAGGGTACAATCCCAGTGTGTGCAGCTCACTACGCACCAGGTGGACACAAGGTTTGCTCAAGCGAACCAAGTGGGATTCAGTGGAAGGGAAGTGAAAATAGAGAATAAATGGAAAAATACAATATACATCATTATATGATGAGGTCGCTGAACACTTAACTGAGCATGTGTGTTTTCAGTCTGCACTACCAGGTTTCTTAAGCCAATTAAAGGTGCTTTTATGAATGTTATTTGATCTATTTTCCTGCGCTCTAGATTGTCTCATCTTATCTCTATGTTTCTTCATTTTGTGTCCCGTGCAGCACTAAATGTTTCGATATGAGCTCCTATTCGTTCTATTCCATTATTGATTCCGTTTCTGACGTTTGATGAAGACTGAGATGTCCCCGCCGATGAAGACTCGCAGACGCGGTGTGTGATTTATGATTGACAATGCGAGTGTGTCAGTATACGTAGCTGCAGCTCTGGTAATTGACAGCCGTGTGCCTGTCAAACATGAGAAACAATGTGACAGATGTCACCCTTGCAGTTATTTTCCTCGTCATGTCTAAAGACTGGCGAAGGAGACATGCGGTTGCTTATCAAAATTATGAAGGGGATGTCGATTTGTGGCTAACATCCCAAAAAATCTGAGTAGTCCTTCATAAGCAGTGTTTAATCTTGCCAAAAAGTCTCTCACACAAATACACCACATTTGTATTGAATAAATAGACATGATCTCCCTCTGCCTCAGACACACACGCACCTCTACACAGTGCTGCTGTGTAGGTTGGAAGTGAGTCCTTGTCTGCGAAGCAGCACTTTGGGGTTTTACAGTCATAGTGACATTTAGGATTATCTCCATGTCAGAATATGGTTATATTATATATTTTTGTCTGCAAAATAAACATGAATTGAGTGAATGGATACCTTCAAATATGTAGTTCTACTTTTGACATATTATTAGAATCATCCCTCTAATGAATCCACTCGCTGGATGGATGTGTGTTTACTGTCAAACAGGAGAGCCGTGTGTGAAAGAACTCACAGCACCGCCACCGACAGCAATTCTAATTTGTTCAAGAGGATATCAACTGCAACATACAGGACACTGGTCTTATAATTAAAAAAGCTCGCAAATCTGTCCTCATGTGGTGATGCTCGTTTGCAGTGTTGCTTTCACAGCATCATCTATATCAAATCAATGAATGAATGCAATCAGGTTAGGGAATGAGTGCAGTCAATTTTAAAGTCATAACAGTGCAAGTGTACAGATGTGTATGTGTGTGATGGCGTGTCTTAATGTATGCGGAAGGCCCTGGGCGGGTCCCAGCACCAGCTGTTGGTAATAAGCTGTGGCTGCTATACTTGCGCTGTAAAAAAAAACCTGCTGCTCCCATAATATAAGCACATCACTCTGCCCTTTTTCTTTTCCTTACATGCCACTTCTCTCTCTCTCCGTCTACCCCCTCACTGAGTCAAATCAACCTAATAGATCTGCAATGAGCCTGCCGAGCATTGTAATGAAGTCCAGCCTTGGGCTCCACACTAATGCCAAAGGACAGTGTATGAATCAAAGCCAAGGAGGAAGAGCTATGTCTTCTTTTTAAACATAGTAGGATTAGCTGCAAGGTCAAGACGGAGGGATTGTATCCTATTTTTTTGATTCCTCCCGATTCTGCCACTGTCTCAAAAGAGTGTGTTTGCACGCTGCATGCACAAAAAGCAACTTACAGCTTACACACCAAGCTCACCTCTTCGACATGCTTTGTTCTCCCTGAACCTTTCATCTCTGTGTACTGTTTTTCCCCGAGTTCTTTCTCAGGAGATGCAGGTTTTCCCCACAGTATGTCACACCCTACTGCATGTTAAAGAATCTCCAGACTCACTTAAAACCAGGGTTGCTACTTCCACAAAGCTTGCATTACTTTTACCATTCCGAAGTAAGAGACGCAGTCTCTCTAGGACCCTGAATCGAATTCTAGCTACTTAGTAAATACAGGAAGTTAAGTCTCCTCTGTGATCTCTGAACAAGATGGAAACATTAAGACGTGTTTTTGAGTGAAGGAAATCAAACCTGAGTGTTGGTGGTCTGAGCAACTTCTCTTTGATTTGAGGATTAGAGCTATGGAATGTTCATCGCTGTCTTAGCAATTACTCTGAGGCTAATGGAAGCGGATGCTGTTAATCTTCACATGCTGGAACCAATGTGGGTCTATCTAGCAGCGCTCTCCGTCTCTTATTCCTAGTGTGTAGTCTCACACCGCTCAGCTGAAGACACCAAGCTCAGCGATCACACACTATCGGCACGCCATCATTTAAAACCTTCAGACGCTATTTCTGAGCAGTCGAGCTATTACAGTTTAATTTATTCCTGAGAGACAAGACAAGGATAAAATATAACAGCAGTAGGTTTGAGTGATGGCCATTTCAGGGACTTCTCCAGCCTCCAAAAAAAAGAAAAGGTCAGCAGTTACAGACTCGCTGTCAGCAGCATAAACACTTTATGATTGAGGATTTATTGTCATTAGTGTTAATGATGTTATTTCTAAGCCACACCACAGCCACACTGAATCTAGAGCCACGCTTTATGTGTTTCTATAGTGTGAGGAACGAACATGCAATTTATTTTGTTCACTTAGTATCTACATCTGCCCTGATCGTCTGGGCCTGACCCTGACACATCTATTATGCTGAAACAATGAACATGCTCTTGGTTTTTATTTTATAATTCAGTGTTAAATGGATTCTTAGCGTTTATACACACCAAAGTATAAGGTCAACTACAAACAACCATATATTTGAATACTGACTGTAGCATTCTCTACGGTAGCCAGCATGAGTTGATCTCTTAGGTCATATTTTGCTGATTCCGCAATTTGGCTTACTTTCGTATTTAGATTCACACAACTTAATACACATTGTGTCCAACTTGCAACCAAAAGGGTGTGAGGTCTGTTGATGTACAGCCTTAAATGCATGTAACACTCCATAAGCAAGCTAATGTATCATATGATGTATAATATACAGTACGATATAATAAAATATAGAATATACAGGGTGCCATTTGTAAAAAATAAAAGTCATAGGGGGGGATGTAATTGAGACATTTTAGTGTAGGGCCTATGTAGATGATGAAGCCTGTTGGCCTACAGCTGCAAGACATAACCACACGTTACAGTATATGCCTACATGTCAGACTAAGAGATCTGTCTTCTTTTTTTATATCCATCACAGAGCCTATACCAGCCCGGTCTGCATGCTTAGTACACACTGATTGGTTCAGCAACTAGAGCTGCTCCGGGATTTGCATGAGCAGACTGACAGACAAACTATAAGTTAGTGAAAATACATGATGGAACCAGAGCTGCCAACCAGCTCCAGCCAGAGAGAAATGGTTACAACAAAGTCCACATATATTACATCCCTACGTACCGTACACCAACAACAGAAACATGTGAATCCATCTAAAAGGAGGAAGTCCACGACCACAAAAATGAGTTTAGTGTTAAAATTACTGCCAACAAAACGCTGGCTCTCCATCTCAATGTCCCGGGCTAATTTCCAGTCCAGGCACGTCCCTGCTTGTGGACGGGTAACAAGCAAGACAAGGTGTCATGTGATGATTTAAAAGAATGCATATAAGGAATAATTTGATAAGGGAAAGACACCGTTTACCATTGCAAATGTAATCCAGCTAATCAGGAGTCCAAATGTGAGATGCATACCAATGCCAGAGGGAAGTGAGCCTGTTTAAATAGAGTAGTAGGGACACAAGTGTCTGGTGTCTGGCTATCATTTTCAAATCTATACATCCATGTATCTTTGCTCATTTACAAGTCCAAGCTTCTTCTATTTAATCCACGGATGGGTTAAGACACAGTGGAGCGTAAAATGGCATAAATGGGGCCTCAAATGGAGCAAATGAGTGCACATTTAATTGTAGTGATTTAAACTGGTTCCCTGTGGTAGGGAATGAGAGCCGGACGCCTTAAGTAGCAATTATCTCAGGTAGCTATCTCATTACCGCCCCCCTCCAGTATGTAAATGTGGCCACAGGCTTGGGAGTTATATTGCAGATCGGCCATTTTGTTGTGCTCTTTTTTGAGACGGTGCTGTTTATCACCAGGCAGGGAAAATAACTTAAGTACTGGTTGCGTTTCCAGGGAAAGTAGTGCTTTTATAGCATATTGGTTCACACGTCCGCGGCTGATGTTTAAGACTTGTTTAATTAAGTAGCCAGGTTGCGGCGATCAAACGGAACCTTCCCTCAGTGTGCAGCATTTTAATGACCGAGGTGATGAAAGACATTCATAAATTAGGACAGTTATGAACCGTTTCAATGTCCACAGTGGGGCTGTACCTTCATGCCTGTAACGGCCCAGAATGAAGCAGCTTTACAAAAGAAATGTCCCAACTGTGTATAGATACACAACACTAGCTTTTGGGAGTATGAAAATAACTATGATTGGATTTTGAACAAAGCTCTAGGTAGACACTTTTTGTGAGGGTTTGTCTGACTATATATATTGGATATTTTAGACGGGGGGTGTAGAGAAAAACACTGTCTTAGACTAAGTGCCACTCTCCATCCAACAGAGAGCCTGAATCCTCCATTTGTAGACGCGTGGTTCACTGAGCATCCTTAGTATCATGTGTGGTGAGCGGGCCAATCCCACTGCAGCATCAGCTTGAAGAGGCTTCTGCTGGCTCTGACTAGCCTGAGGTTGGCATTCAAGGGAGGGAGAGAGAGAAAAGGGAGCGGGAGATGCTAATCATCTGAGCTGAGGAGAACAAGGCTTGACAGAGACAGAGAGAGAGATGTGCACAGAAAGATGTGTCGGCCTCTGCCAATGCCAGTTTGTGGAGTCACAATGAAATGCAGCAATGGGATAAGGATCTGTGTTTGTAGTTTGCCTGCCTGCCTCTACAGTTAAGGGATAACATTTACCGCTGCCACTACCTGTCTCATAAGCCTGGCAGTGAATAGGAAAACTAGATTTTCCAGAAAAACGGAAATATAAATGTCCAGCAATGATATTTTTGCAATATGTGTTAGTGAGGTTCGGCTATATTTTACATAGCTGATCCAATTTTAAAGAAATATATGGAAAATCTTTTCACATTAAGTGTAGACCAGCAACACACTGGTTGGACAAAGATGGTGCTGCAATATCTTGCCAATGACTGCCTCACTGCGTATTATGACTTTTTAAAGGCATGTTGTCCTTGTTGCCTGACTTCTAATTTTGCACTGCAGTGCTACTGTTCTGCTCAACAATCAATATGCTCCAGTGTCTGCAGGAAAAAAATATATATTATAAGAATGAAATAAAGTATGAGCTGCTCAGTAAATGTATAAAGAGAGACTTGTGGAATCTTTCTTGGTGGAATCTACAAAAATGTCCACAAAACATGCACGCACAAAAATGCACACATGCCAGAACTACGTTGAATTTGCAGACTGCCACAGAAACAGCTTGCATCTCAAAAGCAAAACTGAACTATCTCCGTCTTCTTTGCCCAGTGGTCTGAATGAATATGAAACTAAATTTACAATGGCCCCCCCAGATCAAAATTTGAATTTGTTATTTCATTCCTCTCCCTCTCTGGATCTTGATTCTAGCAGGGTGGTAAGAGGTCGGTGTGGTATTAGAGTGTTTGTCCCCACTCTGCAGTGCACCCCAGGGGTGAATATGTCCCGAACCAAACCTCCAGTCCCCACCCCGGTTCCAACTAGGTCCCAAGATGGACAAAATGCCCCATTAGTATTCAGACAACATCAGACATCTGGGCCGAACACTCTCCGGACAAAGCTAGACAAGCAGACACACACACACAAAACTATTTACATATAAGGATCAGGAGACATGCTTGAATTATCACAGCACAGAACTGAAAGGGTAAAATATTCCCGGTGGGATTGGTCAAAAAACGATTTATCGTGACTGTGTGAGAAGGACTGCATGTTTTTTTGCTTAACATTCTGCTGTGTTGATTACTATTCCGCATTCATAATGCATAGTAGGTACTGCAGCGAGACAAAGCTAATTATTAGGAGGCGAGCGATAACACTGACACATCACTAAAGCGGGAGTTGGCTGCTGCAAACTGCTGTGAGCTCGAGTTTTAAACTCATTCTCTCACTGTTTGTGTGTGAGGTGTTGATACGTCCCATTAGTCTGTCCATCTCCGCTCTCATCCCACCATCCCAATCCTGTCCCTCCCCCACGTCCAGCCCCTCTGATTCCAAATGAAATGCAGATAGAAAGCTAGCGTACTGTGACGTGTCAGCATATTCACAGACAAAGCATCTGTCCGCGTTTTTAATAAAAGCCTTAATGGTCCAGAGCACTGTAGGCCCGATACACAACAACATGGAGGATGAAATGAAATGTGCCCAAAACTTTGCATCTCCCTCTCATAAGTTACATTAATGGGAAGGTCATTTTGAAATGTAGTGCAATGCGGAAGCGCTAGCGAAAGGAAAGTGAGCCGTTAACAGTCGCGAGGATACGAATGGTACGTCTGGATTGCAACCAAAAGTCCCATTCAAACATGGGAAGCACTCAACCACGCAGATTGAAAGTCTGATAGGTGTGGCGTTAAAACCCGGCTGAGGCAGATGAACAAATAATGTGAGAATGAAAGCGGTGTAACCCCATGCACATACAGTAGCACTGAAACACAGAGCTCCAAACCTGAATCACTGCATCCGAGCCACTACATGAGTCACTTTCACAAAGCTCAGGAACTTGAAAATGACACTAGAACTACTCATTGAATCCTGGATCCTGATAAGGCGGTCACAGTGCAGCATGACAACGTTGTACAGTATAATGTTATTCAAACTGAATTGTGCCCGAGCTACCAAACTGGCAATTCATTCGCTGAAGCCTTCAAATTTGCATTTACATTGGAGAGTAATGCAGTTTATGAGACTTGCAAAGTAGGGACTAAGAGTTCTGTCTTTCCACAGCAGACATTTAGTATCCTTCCGTATACAGTACATACAAACAAATTAAAGGTAATGTAGTAGGCAATATCAAATAGCTGCAAAGCATAACGAATGAGAATGAGAGGGGGGGGGGGGGGGTTCTGCAGTGATTTCTACTCAATCGTAAACAGTTCTTCACTGAAGAAGATGTACACAAAGTTAAATTCAGATGAAGAGAGTTAATTGGTGGCTTGATGGTTTGTGTGCCTGCTGATGCTGACACATGGCTAACTGCACTGTATAATTAAGATGGTATAAAAACCTTTTTGTCGCTATGGCAGCAGGACGATATCAAAAAAACATGCATAGGCGACACAAAGCATAGAGAGAAGACCACTTACCGACTTGAGATGAGTCACCTGTAGAGAAAGAAGAAGCAGAGAGGGAGAATAATCAGTTCAAAGAGCAAAACACCTGCTCACCAAAAGATGGTTAGAAAAAAATGAGATATATCAGCACTGGGGGGGAAAGCATATCCAGACTGCAATTAGTATTAGACTTCTTTCCACGCTTGAACCTCAACAGAGCTACTAATTAAGATGGTGCAGGAAAACAACTAACGTGCATGTTCAGAAGGCAGCATTCCTATTTCCTTTCTGAAGTCTTAAAGGTCACAAGAGGACCTCTCAGGCAACAGCAAACTTCCTGACATTCACTTTCCACTTCTGGCTAAATTAACTCCTGCTAGGACTCAAAGTCATTATAAAAAATGACTGTGTTGTCGGGTTCTTTAAAAAAATGTTCTCCCTAACTGCATCCACCATGTATTTGTGACTTTTAAAAACAACACATTATGCAATTAAGCAGGTTTTAAAACAGAAGCCAGCTAGCAGGGAGGAATAACAATAACAAATATAAGTCAACAAAAAGAGAGACCAATTATAAATATCCAGAAATTCAACAATTCAGTGGCATAAATGAGCAAATAGTATGTAATAGCGTTTAATAAATAGTTCAAACATCCTGAAAGAACGACATGGAACATGGACCTATGATGTCTCAGGCAGACTGTTACTGTCAGAGCCACACATGATGTGATAGACTGGGAAGGAGCAGGAAAGAGAGGTACGGATGGGTAGCAAGGTATAGAGTACCACCCAATACCTCACCACACTGCTCAATTAAAGCGGAACACAGCCCGGCTCATTCTCCTTTTGGATTCCTTCCAATGTTCAATAGATGATGCAAACATGAAAGAAAAAAATGAATAAGAATGCATAATTTTCATCTGAAATATTGATCCATGCTGTCAGGTCAGATTCCTAATTAAAGATTGGAGCTGTTGGCAGGCTTTACTTATTATAGCAAGCGTACAGTAGGTGACCAGATCAATTCGGGTTGAGGTCCATCCAATTAACTTATGAAAAGTAAAGGTAAATTGAGTTGTACACACCATCATCTTTGCATCTACTGCACAATATATACAGTATATATACAGTATATATACAGTATATATAAACTAATTAATAATGGTCTTGGAACCATATGCTCCTTTTGATGGTGACCTGCTCAACAATGTACTAGTTGCACAATGTATTATGTGACTAAACGTTTCATTGTGTTTCTATGTTCTTAATGTTTGTGATCTGTGATAAGATGGCAGTTGATAACTGATGTTTGTTTTTCCCTTTTGGATTATGACCTTAAGAAACATCACGATGACACTGTAAAGTGAGTAACCTTGCATTATTGGATATTTAATAAACAGCATGAATTGAGTGTGATTTATTGACAGCATTACATCACGATACAACATTTTAACTAGTGTGGAAAAAAGAGAGCCTAATATAAAGGTTTGTAATAGTTGAATGGCTCTGAGTGAGTGTACAGAGCTCACACAAGAGATTTACACCTTTTCCCACTGAGCTGCTGGTTAGGGTTCCCTTACAGTACATCCCTGCCAGCCATGGACAAAGTGGCTCACGATAGGCAGCCTTCCTTACTGGCTAGATGGCTACCATTCTATGTCCAAGGTGAAATGAAGCCTCTTCAGTCCCAACACATGGAGGAGAGCAACAATCCCAGCCAGAGCAGATGGAGCACAGGGCGCTTTGCCTCACAGTGTCGACATTGTTCATGAAATACCGGTCCAGGCACAAGAGCGGAGGCGGCGCTTAAATGTCCACAGTGGTGGATGAAGAAAAAGGAAGAAAAGGTGCCAGAGGAAAGAACGCAATCAATAGGTCCGAGTCTCCCAGGCCTTGTTTGTTAATATCCGGGATTTTGACACGGATATCTCCTGCTTCCGAGTGGTATCAGCTGCTTGTTGTGACATAAAAAAACATGCTCTAACACACAGGGGTATAGCCAATGACAACGACACTGTGTGTGTGTGTGAGACAAAGGGGCAAAGATAGCACATGAAGAGATAGCTGGTCAAATATAGATCATCTATCATGCCTTTCCACTTGTCCCAGGCCACAGCGAGCGCCACAGAGCGGCATAGATGTTCTAATGTAATATCGGTATGGCAGCCACGTCAGCTTTACAGTGTTAGAGACAGTGATGGGGTGGCCATGTTTTATTGATGATATATAGGACCCAGGGGCAGAGCTATAACACCTCTAGTGACCCCAGTAGTATAGTAAATAACCTCAGCTGCATGGCATCAACAGTTTGGGGGGTGCTCAGTATTTCATGAGGGAAACATATTGAGATCAAGGCTGGTAAGCGATGTATTGGATATTGTGATCCCAGCCACATTCTCCACACTGTATGATGTGATGCCCATTATTACACCCACCAATGCATGTATGCTTTTGTGACTATGGTGCCATCATTAGAAAAGCAAGCTGGAAAATGACCCCTGTCCACCCCCCCCCCTACCGCTTATTTTTCCTTTTCAGTAACTCAGTCTCACAGCTGAGAAGCAGGGACCCCTGTCTGCTATCGATTTACACTCTCCACACCTCTCTCTCTCTCAGCGTCGCTTAGCTGCCAACCCTTCTTGGCCATATGTGGAGAGAGAGGAGTGTGGAGGGAACATGACACACTGAATGAGTGAGTTGCAGGGCACCAGCACACAAGCAAAGGAGAACACACTCAGGGCAAACCATGCCCGTCCACATTGCAGGTCACTAAAAAACAGCATGTGTGAAAAATAGCAGTCAGAATGTGTTGAAGTTATCAGAGGACAAAAAGTTGAGCTCACTGTTATCATTATTTTAACAGATTAATAGAGGGTACGATATTACAGTAAAAACACAGTTCAACTTCTTGCATAGCTTACATAGCTTCTACGTAACCCACCTATGGTAGTTAGCTTATGTATATTTTTCCCCTATATTTCAACTTGCACTATATTATGGTTTAGATTATTGAAGCCTGGACCTCGTCCAATTTGCAATCTGTTTGTTAGCGTCATTGTTTAAGTTGGTCAGAACTTATTTTTCTGCAACAATCCAAAATGCAGTGGAAGAAATGCCATTGGCTTTTTGACGAGGGAACCAGTGCAATGCTAACTTCTGGAAAATATGTCTGCCCTGCTTTTTTCTGCCATCCATCCTCTCTGAATGCCCGCGGTATCTAGTGTGTGGTTGTAAAAATATTTGAGGCTGTGATTATCCTAAAGGTCACAACAGTCATTTTCCACAGTGATATCAAGTTTCAAAAAAATGGTGTCAGTATGTGGAATGGCTACCATTAGGACTAACATCATCACACATGACTGGACTCAGTGGATCCGCAAGAGTCCACTGAGACTTGTAGATGGGTTGCAAGGCCTCTTGGCAGTTTTCCCTCGCCAAAATCCTGCTTAACTTTGGAGCGCTATTCAATCCCCTTCCCAAAGCTAGCATGACATGTGGTATGGATTAATGAGGTCATCTAGTTTCATGTGAGACAGTATCTTAACTGTAGCTTTAAGACCAGGCCTGCTACGGCCTCTTAGAAACAGTAATGTCTTCAAACGGCGACCGGCGGGTCTCGGAGGGTTAACGATGGCTCTGTGTCACTTAAGTGTCCCAGTAAGCCATGTCCCGGGTCAGGTTAAGCAGTATCAGGGCCTGGAACTGGTGATTCTAAACAGAATCTAATCATCACTAAAGGTATTAGCAAGAATCAAAATGATACGAGGTCTACCGATGAACATATCTGCACAGCATATTCAGCTATGAAGATCTAGATTCACTAATCAGTGTAAGGATATCTAGCTGTTCACAGCTGATTACATTCTAAAAACATGATACAAACTGAATAAGTTTAGAAGGTGAATGATTCTGATGGTAAACTAATTTAGAAGATCTCCCAAATTCATGAATGAATGAGAAATCAGGATGAATTCAAATGTTTGCCCGTTCTTAACAGCATTGCAAACTTGCACAGACTAATGGTCATCAGCTATGCTTTCAGAGCTGCTACTTCTGACAAACACATGAGTAAAGACAGAGAGACTGTGGGCCTGAGGCAATATCAAGAACCACATATTAGGAATCAATGAATTCAGTCAGAAACTCAAACTGAGTATGGCTCCTACTTAAACTGTGTCACGATTAATATGTCCTCTCACCACCCCGTCTCTGTCTACGGACATCGAACAACAGCTAAAACTGCTCCTGGTGTGGTGTCTTGCAATGTGAATGGTATCTACACAGAAATAACAAGGCCATGCTTCTACAAGACTCTCCCCCCTGCCGTTGGCAAAGTATGGAAATAGGAAAGATGATTGTGCATTTACTGAATCCTCAAGAGACTGGGGGACAGAGACTTTACTCATATTCTCACAGAAAGGTGACAACCCAACTGTTGGAATGACTGTGCGTATGTTCCACAACAGTGAGCAGACAGGGGGAACTGCTGGCGTTCTGCCTTGATCAAGATTGTATTACTGGTGGATTTCACCTAATAAGATAAAAGGATAGAAGCAGAAGGCTATCCACCCCGCTGTGCTCTCGAGCTGTGCAAGGAATAGAATACCCTGAAATCCCACGCTAGGGGTTCACCACAGCATGACCACCTGTGCATGGTTTACACTAATGAAATGGCTCTAAGGTTACCACAGAAAGCTTTTACTGACAACCAAATAAAATACGATTTTAGTAAAGAATGTTATGCATCTACTGGATGAAACGCATACCTGTAAAACTAAACTTTACAGGACTTTACCTCCATGCAATATTCAAAATATTGATAATGTGGAACCCTGCATAGAGCTTCTCAGTTAATGGATGCAGGCAAATATGGATGCCTCTATATGACCTACATAAGTAAAAGAGATCATCAGCGAGCAGATATAGTTATTCTTTTATCAATGCCACCAGTTTGGATTCCGCACAAAATCATAGGCGATCACGCAGGTTCCAGGTCCTGCTTCGCTGCAGTCTTGGACCCGGCAGCAGCAGCTCCGCCTCCAGCCAGGAGCAGAGCTTAACCTCATGCTCTGCCAGTCCCTGTTGGGAGCCAACACTGACACCAAGCTGCTGGGGGACCCAGGCTGGGGCCCACTGGAGGGAAGGGAGGCACAGGAGAACCAGAACCAGGACTGAGAGGGAGGTGACTTTAACATTATGATAGCCCACTGTCTAAGTGTGTGTAAGTACAACACATTACAAAGAATGACATCCACTAGTTGTTGTCGCAGTAATCTGCTGTTCGCTGCATTTTTCACTGAGGCTTTATTGGCTTGCCCATTACCTGCTGTCAGATATCCAACTGAATTATTTGACATCCCTTGTCGGTATTAGATGAAACGTCACAGAGATTACTAATAAGCTACAGTCACTTTGCCGTTACAAAGTTTGACATGAAGTCAAGTGTTCATCCAGCCAATTGCTAAGAACACAATGTGCCTAAGCTACAGCATTTGAAGTGGGGCTGTTAATCGGTAACAGAGCAAAGAGATCAGCATGTGACATTCAGTGCCTCCATTTCATTTCCCCTCAAGATGTCACAGAAACATAATCATCCACTGTCTGGCCTTCACATAAGATTCTCTGCTTAAACATGACATCACTTCTCTATGTATGCGAGTTGTGTCACTGTGTCTGCTGAGAGGTGCAACAGATTGTATTCATAGAGACAGGGAGTCCCTATTGGCTCAAGATTTCACTTTGAGCACATGAGTTGAAGACCTTTTAGTGTGGAAATGCACATGGCCGTGCTAGCTATCAAGGAAACTTCAAAAGAACATCGATTCTCACAAAGGGGGAACTTCTTGCCGAAGCAGCGAGTTTAATGTGCTATTCAGTGGTGTTCTGCATTGTATCTGAGTCACATTTTACCACAGAGTATAACAATGAAATGTAAGACTGATGCCACACTGACTTTCAAAGCAGTGCACTTGAACAGGGAATAAGTGAATAGATAAATTAAGATCGATTCATGAGCGTTAGTTCCCTTTCTACGTCTTTATCTCTGCTTTGCTGTTTCTCTTCAACAGTCTCTCACTACTGCTCTTACCTTCCACACTCCTTGTGCTCCTATTTTAAGTCTAGAGATATCCACATGTGCAGTGAGGGTCACAGTCTACCATTCTCTGACAGGGACACAGCACATTTGTTTTAGGATAAAAGCCAAGGAAAGGCAAGGTACTGCTGTGGGAAGTGTAATTATTGTAAAATGATGTATGTGCTTTACAGAAGGGGTCACCTTAGGGAAAGGTTGCCTTCATTGGGGGAAACAAAATAAGTTATTAGCAAGCAACTCACATTCACCCCATGGAGGGTCAGTGTTTGTAAAGGTTAGGTCAGTAGACCAAGCATGCAACTTACTAGCATGCACTCACACAATTAGCACAACTCGACTGCTTCGCTGATAAATTGTGATCTGAGGAAATGATAACATTTTAATTACAGTAAGAATAATAGCAATAACCCTGAGTCTGGAGAAGGTGGTTGTTTTTGTAAAAATCCACGGTCAGGGGCAAAGAAGAACCACCCTTTTGGCCTCACCACTACACTGCGACCCTTTAAATAAATAACAGTAGAAGAATGAAAGGAGAGAAGGTACAAAGCACACCCTGAGGCCATGTGTGCTCTATCATGTCCTACCCCAGGGGTGGGCTAATGTTCTTCAAAAAGAATAAGAACGAACAACGTGCTTTAACCCTGGCAAGCAAAACCAGTTAACGTCTGCCATGCAAGTCAAGTCTGGCGCTGAGCTAATTGGAGCGGACGGCCCGGGCACTCGGCTCACCGGAGAGGGAACTCTCCCAGTGCCACCTGTAACCCAGTGCATCAGGGATCCATCTGTAGACATGAGACGGGGAACTCATCCCACTCTGTGAAGCCTCAGTTTTAGTCCCGGAATTTCCAGGCACGTCTTGACGGACAACATGTGCGAGACATCATAGTTGCCCAACAAAAGCCTGGGATTTAGTGTGATTTGGTTTGCAATTTCTGTTTTATTTTTAAGTAATACATATTAGTCTCAAAAGTAAATTAAAATTGGCTGAATAAATCAGAGATTTTTGTATTAAAACAAAACAAAACAGAGGAGGATCTTTGAGTTCTATCTCATCTTCTTTAAAAAAGTCTCCAATTAGTTTTTTTCAAAAATAGGGTTTTGAAAAAAAAAAAAAAGGGTGGTGTCTCATAATCAAGGTCAATATGGTATCTCATAAGCAGGTTACAGGTCCAGTGTGTAGGATTTGGTAGCATGTAGTGGTGAGGTTGTAGATTGCAACTGAAACTTCTACCGTGTACCAAGCATGTAGGGGAACTCTGTGTCTGATGGGAAAACACGAAAGGTCCCATCTAGAGCCAGTGTTTGGTTTGGCCATTCTGGGCTACTGTAGAAACATGGTGGCTGGCTTCGTTAAGACTACACGCTCTGCATGTAGATATAAACAGCTCCTTCTAAGATCACGAAAACACAAGAATTCTTTTTTTTAGGTGATTGTACATTAAAGAAAGAAAATATTATATTCTACTTCTTGCGATAGATCCCCCTAAATGCTACACACTGTTCTTATAAGAGGCTATGTCAATCATATATGCATAACGAACACCCACGCCATATTTGTGAGAAATACCCCTGTGGTTCTTGCTTGGGCAAGTTAGGTTTCCGTGAGTGCAACTTGAGGGAAAAATGGGAGAAAGTGATTAGCCAACTGAAGGAAGGGACCAACACGCCATCTGCTTCCTTCTAAGCACATATGATCTTCTGGGCAGAGAACACATATGTGTGAACACATTGAAATATTACGGTCCTCCAAATTTGGACAAGAAAATGCATTATGTTTGGTCAATTGGACAGAAATATATGTGGTATTGGGGCACTTGCTGAAATGACAGATTCTTGGGTCTTGACTTTGGGCACCACTACAAACTGGCAAAAAGGTTTAATTACACATATCGATCTCAAATCATCAACCACCCAAGTGTGTGAGAAATGAACAAAAGAGAAGCAGGATTCAAGAGGCAGCAACATGCGGTTGACAGAGTTGCTGTTGCAATCCAATGAATATGCTTTGTGCTTGTACTGCATATTGACTGGCTCCTCATGAGGCTAGACTTATCAGAGTTTGACCACTCACCATACCACCAGCATGCTGGGAGTGTTTGTGTTTGGTGCCTGGGCAGCATCATATACAGTAATTCCAACTCAGAAGAGTTTTACAATTAAGTAGCACTTAAACGATAGCACAGCTAACAAGCAGGCCCGTAATCAAATAAATGGTCAGCTGTGTGTGGAATTAATTGAGAAAAAGCAAGAGAAAATGCTCATTGCAGTGTGGAATCTACATTTGTATTTGTATACTCTGACTGGCTTTCTCTCGCGTTGTGGTCACCAGTATTCAAGCCATCTGTATAGAGATACAGGCTAAAGCTAAAATGGATCAAAGGATGAAGGCTACGTGCACAATATTTTAATATAATAATTTTCCCTTCCCCTTCTCTTCAGTGAACCAATCAAGGAACCGAGAAACTTATACCCTTCTGCAAATATTGTATATATATATATATATATATATATATATATATAAATATATAAATTATGTTTCTAATTAACTTAATTGCTCTTAAATGATTCATTGATATTTAATACTTCCTGCTGCAGCCACAGGAGGCAGCAGGAAGCTCTGTTGAGAGACTAAGCTGGCTTGATAGCTGGAGTGCTGTTTGTTGATGATTCTATGTATATGTACCTTATGTATTCTGATTATAGGTGATTTTAATGTGGGGGATCTATTATTTCATTTGTGTATAATCACCTGAAACTGAGAATCATTGTGTTTTCCTTAGCTTAGAATGAGCCCTTCCTATCTACTTCTTTACGAAGTCCGCTGTGTTGCACCGACCAGTTTTTACAGTAGAAACAAGACACTCTCGAGAGCCTTTAACATGTATACATTACATGAAGGTCACAGTAGATCTCCCACATGCTAGAGAAACAGCCGTAACGTGACCTGCTGAGTGCAAAACCGTGCTAACGCCAGCCGCCGTCTGACTCGTGTAGCTCCTAAAGGAGTGTTAACACGGTAACAATGATCTCTGAGCCGAATAGCATTGCTATGGTTTTGCACTCGGTGGCTCACCCTACCAACGTCTTAGAAAGGAAGGAGTGAGTGAAGTGGTAACCACACCGCTAGACGGCACACCAAATCCTGCACAGTGTGCATTTAAAAACACCCGTCACCCTGGAAGCATTCAAATCAGTCACTACTAAATATCTCACCAATGTCATTACTAAAATAAAATCAGCCTCCTGTTCACTGGGCATTCTTCCAGCTGAGAAGAAATAGAACTCTCAAGCTCCGTATTTGTCCTAGCCATTATCAATTCCTCACTTTTGCCTGCTCAAGTGCCTGGTTATTTTAATTCTGCTACAGTTCAACCACTTCTTAAAAAGACAATGGTTTTCATGAGTTATACATAACTTCCGCCCAATGTGTAACTATCCCTTCCTGACTGAGGTCTGCAATAAATAGTTTCTGGGACACTCGTTGATTACATGAAGCAACATCTCAGGTCGTCATAGCACTGTCACAGCACTTGGAGTTCTTAATGATATACTTTTAGCAGCTGACAGTGGCCAAACACATGTTACTGGTTGGAAATGTCACTGCATCCTTTGATACAGTTGACCACGTAATATTATTTGAAAATATTAAGCATTGGGTTGGCATATCAGGAACAATTTTAGATTATTTTCATTCTTATCTTTTATTAAATATTATATGCAGCCATTGGTGCCTTAAAATCCCCCACCTCCCATTTCTCCTATCTGCAGGTGTATTTCTAGTTTGACTCCAACAACACAACTGGTCGAAATGCCATCCTGTCTTACACTCAGATAAATCAGAAGTCATTATCATAGATCCAAACCACTCCAGCGAGCACTCCTCCTCTCACTTAGGTTCGCCATCCCGACATCTGGGCTTTATCTTTGATAACAAACTTCACTTTGACCAACAGGTGAAGTCAGTCGTTCAATCGCGCTTTCTGCAACTTCGTAACATCTCAGAAATGATATATTTTGTATCCGCTAACAATCTAGACACCGTCATTCACGCTTTCATACCATCCACACTTAAACCTCTGTAACAGACTGTATTCCTGTCACAATCAACACAACCTGCACACTTCATCTATTTAAAACGCTGTAGCGAGACTCACAAAACATAATAGGAGAGTCCACATGAAGCTTACTCCAGCATCTCTACACTGCTTACATTTTACAACTGAATTTTGACATTGTTGATTACTTTTAGAGCACGTTTGGGGTTGGACCCTGATTATATCACTGACTGACTATATCCTGCTGGTTGACCTGCCAGAGGAGATCAGGCAGACTAGCTCTGCTTCTCCTTTAAAGAATATATCTTTAAACACACTCTCTCATGAATTGGTTATTCTTCCGTTTTTACTTTACTTGTTCTTACTGGGTTTTATGCACACTTCACTTGTTATTATTACTTTATCCATTACATTTTGTATCTAATAATGATCTGTTATGTATTTTTAAAGCACTTTATGACTTGTTTTGGAAAGGCCTGTGATAAATAAGGTTATTGGTAGTGGTATGCAAATACAGCAGATGTGTGTTTCTGTAATAGCGTTGCAGCCCTTTTCCATAATGAAAGATTTTCTCCTACATTTGGTTAAGATTGGATTAATAAGAAAATGGCTTCTACCGAAATTCAAAACATCTGTGTATTTCATGAAAATTAGTTTTTCCATCCATTTTGCACATGTCCTTTATAAACCAGTGTGCTTTTAAATGTGTGTGTGTGTGTGTGTGTGTGTGTGTGTGTGTGTGTGTGTGTGTGTGTGTGTGTGTGTGTGTGTGTGTGTGTGTGTGTTGCACTCTGTTATAATGAAGTCATTTCAACTGGCACATCACATATCAGGCTGTGCATCCCGGCGACCTTGAGGATGCTCGTCTGATATATGAAATGGTAGCTCTTAGTTGTTCGGTAGCGCTTGAAGCCAGCGTTTGACCAACGCTTCACACACTGATCCCCCTCTCCTCGTGCGTCTGCACATCTCTTTCCTGGACCCCAGTCCATGCTCTAATCCTCTGGACTTGATGCTGAGGCTGCAGTCTGGTAATTCACCAAATCCCCTCCTGCTACCCTCAGCCCATACCTCTCCTCTGATGTCAAGTACTCCTTGACAGTACAAACGCAAACACAAATGATTGCATACGAACACATGCATCCACATAGAAACGTGGCAAACACCTATTAAAGCTACATGCTACATGTGTAAACTAAAACCCTGACAAATGCATTACTCCTGGGATTTGATGTTCTAAGCTGTCACTGTGTACGATGTTTTCTTGGCTTGCAGTAAAAGAGGGCCGTTTTGTTCAGGGTTTTACAGTTGATGAAGTGTCAGCGTTTACAGCCTGCGTGGCTTAGGTCTGCTTCCTGCCTCTTTTTCGGTAATGAGCTCCGTTTTATGTCGACATTCTCAAAACTGTCACTGTAAAAACATCCCCATTTGATCGCCGATTTCATTAAATGGTTTGTTTTCTTACTGGCAAAACACCAAAGTGCTCCCTGATTTGCCATTAGGAGCTCCCACAAGAACAATGTGTAATTCCAGCCTGCCATTGAAAGTGTCTGAGTGTGTCAGTCAAGAGCAGAATGTGGAGGCTGAACATTAGATACGACTAGAGACGTTTTTCCTAAAAAAGGAAGATTTTTATACAAAGATAAATGATACAAAAATGGGCAAACCGAGAGATATTCTCTCATCTTAGATAGAAAGATAGTGTTTACGAGGAAGACATTTGCACTATGACAAAACAAAGGAAAGTAGTGTTTGAGTAGGGGCTATTTGTGCTGCACAAACAAACCAATTATAAGCAGATATATTGTAAGTGCTCTATAATTACTTAAATCAAAGTATTATATTACAGTCTATCCCTGTTCACAGCGAAGCAAACGTATTACATGTTGATAGATAACTGGTATGCTCCCTGTTATGCTTTCATTTTGTGAGCTGGTTATCATCTGTATGATAAACATTAAATATTTTGCTCAGCTGGCGATGGGCCCCCAGCCCCCCTGTCTCATTTGAAAATAGTTAGCAAAGGCATCTGATTGGATATGGAAGTCATAACAATTTTTTTAAGGACACAAAGACGGACACATTGTGGGTGAACTTGAAAGTCAGGAGGAGGTGGAAGAGAGAAAGACAGATGAAGGAAAAGGAGGGGAAATGAAGCATTTGGCACAGTGCGACTTGTCTATGCAGGACGGTAATATGGAGGACACTTTGGAAGCTCCCCTGGGTCTAATAAAGCAGCACCATTTCTGTATGCTTTGGTGCTTTGTGAGGGGTTAAGAAGGGCACTTTTTAAACGCTGGAGTGGACCGCGATCAAGGCCTACGCTCGGTTCCTTTATGATTAGTGTGCTTGTTCTGTTGGATGTGATTGGTCTAATGCTGTAATGCTCTACCCAAATTAATGGCCTGTGCTTACTGTTGTCAAGCCCTGTTGCTTGATTAAATTATACATTTAATATTAGTATTAGCTGATTAATCTACCAATTAATTGGTTAGGTCAAAGTGATTGTAACTGAGACTGTAACAGCTGACTTCAAACTTGCCAGTGTGATTATTTAATATTCACTCAGTAAAGACTTGATGTAGTAGTCTAGACAGAAGCTTCCTGATGTCGGCATGCTAATAACACATTGCATGCATTTATCACAACAAGACCTAACTAAGTAAGAAATGAAGTGGATCCCTTGAGTTACTACTTTCATTTCTAATCCTCAGTATATCATCGATGTAACTTTGCATATCAAACAGCCACCCTCGAGAGTTGACAAGTGGCTTTAAAACGTCTGCTAGCTTCCTGCCAGGCTGGATTCACAAAGTGGAACGTGATCACAGTGGCAATAAAGTGTGAAACATTGGAGAGAAACTCCTTCTGCATTCATTTGGATCACATTTCACAAGTGGCGGGCCGTCAGGGCCTGCAAGGCCTTCTCTGCTGGCCTAAACAGAATCACAAAGTTATAGCTATTTAATAATTTTTCTTAAATTCACTACATGTATTATAATTTATAAAAATATTTTTCCCATCATCTTATTTTCTCATTGCACAGCTCCTGTCTTCCTCAGTTGCTCTGCTTCCAGTGCAGCTTGTTTTAAGTAGAGCTTTTATCCAATCAGATTTCACCTCTGTGTCTCTAGGTAAGAACAGAGGCCCGAGGCCTGCAGACTCACAAGTGCATCCATGTGCAGTTTAAGTGAATGGGGACGATATTGTTGATTGTCATTGTCTTCAACCAATCAGATCTTTAATTTGACATGTTGGGCGTATTCTTTGACGTGTCAGAGCCTGCTAGCTGGCCTACAAGTACCTCAGGATTAACACGCAGCTCAGTGTTAACGTGCAGCGCTGCAGTGAGGTGCAGCGTGCGCTGTGATTGGTCAGTGGGCGAGCACGTGACTATTGTGAACCGAAACTTAAGGTAGCTAGCAGAGCTTAGTTGGAGGAGTAAGAGTTAAAATCGAAAGATATGGAAGAAATTATAACATTTTTAGGGTTTTGCTTGGTGTAGTTTATTTATTTTTTTACCTAGCTTTGTTTTTTAACACTCAATGGCTGAAGGAGGAGAAACGGATTTAGTGGCGGAGTTACTGACAACGCATTTCTCAAGAAGGACATTTCAGGAAAAGCTGGACATCGTAAGAAATGGTCAGTCAACCCCACAGCTGGCAGCCTGACTCAGCCAGGAAAAGGATTTGTATGAACGGTATTTCTTGCTGACAGCGTTGGAGAAGCGTTGCACCTTTTATGGCTGGGAATGAGTTTCATTTTAACTGAGCGTCTTGGTGTTTGGAGCTACGCTACGCTAACCTGAGGACACCACAGCACGGCAGGACACAAGCTACGTGGTTTTGAAAACTTTTGGAGAGACTCGAGTGGATCTACAACTCAACGAACACGTTGGCAGGGAAACAGCTCCACAACCGCGGCCCGCCCGTGGCCAGTCCGCATTTGTCTATCGTGTCGTATTTATGAGTAATATTTGAATGGCTCGTGCTCTTGTGTGGTGGAATGCGTGGATCTGCTGCAGGTCTGCTGGGTTGATTTGTCATGCTTTGTTGTCATGTGAATATATGTGACTGGTTCTTATGAGTTTGTCATTGTGTTAATTACATTGATTTTGAGCATTGTCCGTTAATGACGCAGCGTCCCGTCATGCACGTATTCATGTATCTGCACTCTGCAGTTTGGGTTTTGTAGGTGTTCAGCTTCATGTAACATTTTATTACATGTTGCAGTGTTATGTGAATATGCGGCTTTAACACGAAACAAATAATAACCCGTAGCTGTGGCGTCATAATGAGGTTATTAGGAGGTGATTCAACTGTAGTAGGACAGCACTGAAGGCCCAGGTACAACATGCACGGCCCACTGCATTTTATAACTCCAAATAATAATAAGGAAGAGCTCTTTAGATTGCCAGATGTGTGTGCCATTCTGGATTTGAAAGAGATTAGAATGTAGGTCTAGGTCTGTAATCTAGAATCCCTTTTACCCAGGGTTACAGAGGGGGCGGGGTCGTTTAGATATAAGGAACTAATACATGTATTCATTTCTACCGACTGTTTCAGCGGTTATGCAAAACATGTTCAGCTTACTAGTGATGAGCAGAACATGTTTCAGTAATGGTCATGAGTCTATTCAGCAGTGCATTCTAAAGGGTTTCCACTAATATGGCTTCAGATATGTATCTACATAGTGTTTGTTTTGTATTCATGTGTTTTTCAGTCTCATTATCTTGTATGTTTTCAGGTTAATTCCAGTAATAAACGCAGCTTTTACTAATAAGGTGTATAATAATTCACATGCGGAAGACCGAGGCCTGAATTTCAGGCATCTTCAGGTTCACTAATCGGTTTTAGCCACGCTTTAATGCCATTGTTTTAATTTGGCCAAACATAAGCAGTTAATGCTTCGGAGTTTATATAATGGAATGCTTCATCGCACCTTTAATCTTCAACTGCTTCAGTGGAGGCGCCAAGTTTCTCCCAGTGTGACGTGTCACAGCATGAATGTAAATCACAGAGAAGTCTAGTTTGAAGCCAAACAATAAAAAGTGAAAGGCCTTTGTGTTAAAGTTCATTTATCCTGCGAGACACAGTTTGATGGACTGTCAAGCACTGCCCACACTGCTTTGATTGGGAGCCCATGACAACACTTCAAACGTTGTTTAAACTGGTAAATGTAGAAACCCGTCCAAAATAATTGTTTTTAAGTCGTTTTCACAACAGTTGTAACCCCATGAGACGCATTAGACAATTTAATGGAACTAAACCGCTATGACACCTCTTTTTAAAGTGCAAGTGAGCAGGAGAAGAAAAGAAGAGTGACAGGTCGAGAAAAAGTGAATGGTATGAGCTTATCCTGAAGCCAAAAAGATGGGATGGGGGGGGGGGGGGGGGGGGTGCAGAAAGTGAATAATGAATGAGTGGATGCAGGGCAGGATTTATAGGACAAGTGTAGCAGAGAAGGCATCGACCCAAATGTCCTTAACTTGCACAGAAAAAGCAAAGCTGTCGTCACTGCAGCAACCGGAAAGCGGGTTCACATCTACATCCATTCACCCACTATGGGTGTTTCATTACAGAGTTCAAGTGAACAGTTACCTCTGCTGGAGATCTGCTCCAGTGTTAAAAGCTCAAGGTCAATTTGGCTACACCTATTTACCCAATGTGAGACTCCCCAGTGCAGGACTCTAGCACTATCTGAGCTGCTCTATTCCACAGCTCATCTTTCTCTTTGCAGAACCTTCAGCAATGTTAAGAAACACATGTATGACATTTTCCTAATTGACTCATAGGAGACAAAATGTATTATTATTGAATTTGTTATGCACACATTGTTAGTGCTTGTGTGTTCCTATTGTGATCCTGGCGGTCTTGTTTCTATTCATGTGTATCCCACACTGTAGTCATGCAGTGTATCGTATAAAGACATATTTGATGATGATCCGATAAACTGTGTTGTTCTTATGGCCAATAAGACTACAATTCATCAGTAAGAGCAGGTGGCCACTAGGATTTGATAAATGTATGATATACTCACAAAGCGGCTGTTTGTGCCGTCCCCTACACTGCCCTCAAAAAGCACAATATGTGAATTCGGACCATTCTGGTGAGCACATTAGCATTGATGTCCATTCTGCTTGACAAACAAGTAAGCTGTAGGAATCCTCCCCTCTGAACACAGATAACCTATTCCCCATGTATCATTTAAAGAAGCAGGCTTAGTGTAAGATGATGATTCATTATACAGAATAAAGTAGGAGTTGGGCAAATAATGTTGAGACAGGGCAAGAATAAATAAATAATAAATTTGTCTTTATTTGTTTCTGAGAAGACTAATAACGGTTGCAGATTAATGTTCTATAGCCGTGTACTGATATTTCTCTTGTGGAGACAGACAGTAGAACGGCTGAGATGACAAGAACTTTCCTGGACTCAGATTATCACTTTATTTATTAAGACATTATGAATATATTACGTAGATAAGCCCTGAATTGATGCCATTGATGTCTCACAGCAGGACTTTAATTAACTTCATCATTAATGCTTTCTCCATTAAAGCTGGGAACTAACCATTTCTAACTGTGCAGGTCCATAATTGCTTATGATATATGAATATGAATTAGGCAAAAAGGAGTCAAACTGGATGGCCGAAGGGACAGCCAGACAAATACAAATGCATGCAGATTAATAGATACAAAGAGGAAAGTCAGAGGGAAGGATTAGTGTAGAAATACACACATAGATTAAATGAGCACTGCCTGTTCACTGTTTTACTCTAAACTTCCTCAGGAGGGCATTGTTGTAAAAATCAATCCCCTCACACAGAGGCCCTTTGCGAGCGGTGGAGGTGAAACAAGCATGCTACCTGTGGACGCAGGCCTGTTCCTTGCGTCTGCACCAGCTCCTAATGGAAGTCGTTTTTATCTTAAAGGAACGAGATCAGTGTGAAATGGGATTCATTAGAGTGCACCATCAATGTTGACAGCCCCGTCAGAAGTGCGAGCTCAGATCTCAGAGCTCATAGACTATTCTGTTTGCACATAATGTCACAGGCATACTAATAACTGCTGCAATTCCGCGTGTTATCTTTAAAAGCCAATGCACTTAGTAAATCACAGGAATGAAAAAGGCTTGCAAACTGGCTTTGGGAATTCGGAGTGCAAACAGACAAATAGCGATAATACAGTAATATGACACCGTTTGAGCAGTTCTATATCTTGCCATCTCCTGTGGCTTCATGTGATGTCACGTTTCCTCCCCCCCAACCTTCTCCTCCTCCTCATTATATCCCCGTCCTCTTGTGCTCACGGAGAAAATCAGCCCTCTGTTTGATCTGGTTCTGTAATTTGATATTTCTTGTGTGATGTCAGCAAAGAAGGCGACCGTCAGGGTAGCCCTGCGTCCCCGCTGACATTCGGAGCAGCAGTCATTAGTGATGCACTTGATCAGAGCCTCCCTCCATCCCCACCCCGTCTACCTGCTCCATGGATTGCAGTTTCAAACAAGGGGATCTAATGTTATTCCGCTTGCCTCATTGACTCTGCTTGTATGCTCTGGCGAGCACAAAACCACGCACTGCACTATGAATTCTCAAAATTAGCGAGAGGAAAAATTGAGGTGGAGAATTTCTGCCTGGTGTAAAATGTTTCACAAGGCTGTGACAACCTTTTACCAGCTTTGCTTTTCATTTGCCAGGAAGAAAACGCTGCAGAGTAAGGAAGGATTATCACAAAAGGTAAAAAGATGTCAGTCAAGTCTTTCAATATCTGATTAGTGCATGCACTTAGCAACTGGACCTGTGACAAAAGCAGTGCAATGCAAGAGCAGCTAACTAATTGTGAAGACTTCTTTTTAAAAGGAAGACCTGTTACTTCACAGTAACCTTGGTAAGGAATCTTACCGTCTGTCTCATTCAACAGCTCACCTTGATGCAGAGAGCGCACAGCGAACTCACAGAAAGCACTCCAGACAGTTGGCACGGGCTTCTTATCTTAACTAGGGGGAATTATTGTGGTTCACCAAGCCTCAGTAATATGTTAAAACCCTTGACTACACACATCATCTGCCCAATTAAGCCCATTTGGAGATACAGATAGGTAGCTCTGATCTGTCAAGGTCACTGTGAGTCATTTCTCAAATGTTTGGAGAGGAATTAAAAACTGGGCCGTTTCGGCTGGGAAAGGTCATGACCTGCAAAACGCAGAGCTATCTCTCCTCCCAGTGAGAGAGAAGACATTTACATAATACGATTAGATGCTCCACACACATTCATTCTCCAGTATCTTACAGATTTAATAGATATCGTTAAGATGTGTTTTTTTAAATAGATGCTCAGGCATTGAGGTAATTGTTTTATATTTCTGATATTTAACTTGTCACTCATTGAAGTGTTTGTTTTCCTTTCATGCTTGTTCATCAAAGGAACACGAGTAGGCCTTTCAACACATACCTGATTGTTATTTTATTGATTCCTAGTTGAGTCATTGTTTATACCAGTCGGTCAATGAATACAATATCCGCTACCTACTCAGTTTAAATTATATTTAAATATTAATGTTCACACCTTGACGTTTAAAATGTCAAACGTATTCCGCCGACAGTGCAGTTGGCAAATAGAAGCACTTTTACAACCGAGGGTCAATTAGAGAGAATCATTAGCTCCATCTAATACATGCACTGTCCTGTAACTCAAGAAGATGAATCCCCCTACCTTTAGTACATCTAATTATCTAAATGACATGCAGTGGGGGGGATTACCGGAGGTGAGTGGGAGGAATGCTTTCAAAGAGTGTGAATGTCTACTAATTGCCCATATGACTGGAACACTCCGGAGGGAAGGACAGAGCGCAGTCACAGTACGGTACATGATGGGATATATGACTGGAGTTGTCACTAGCTCAGGCCTCACCTGGCCTGTAATCTCACCTCTCGTTAACGTGTGGTTGGAACATGTCAGCATGGTGTAGTGTGCTCTTTTGTCACTACATGCGTGTGTCATTACATCCACTTTGATGTGTGGGTGCAATGCTAGAAAGAAACGAGTAACTATGTAACCCAGAAATTGTGTAACGTTGCATTAATTAACAGAACAATTAACATCGAGCAACATCTATTAACATGTTTTGTTATGAAGTTTTTGTTTTCCTTCAAGGAGTTAAAGTTAGTCCTCCTACACAGCAAGGAGTCGACCACTGCACCATCCACATTCTACTTCAGAGCACCTCTTCATACAGCACAGGTTGAAACCAGTGTTACCTGCTGTTCTTACTTGATTTTGCTTAAGTGGGATCGATTGAGAAGAAAGTTACACTGGCCAGGAATCAAAGTGAGGCATACGGCATGGTGATAGCTAATTAATACTAATAATTAAACACTAAGGCTAAAGTTGAATCAAAAGGCAGAGAAGCGATGGTATCCGTATCGACAGTATCTTAATTAGTAGGAAAGAGAAGGTTGTAGATGGTTGGAAACCTGAGGCAGAACGAGCTTCTTTCAGTTCTTTCCCCCTTTTCAGGAAAGAAAACAGTTCTGTCAAAACAGATACAACACGTACAACACCCCCCTGTGAGGCACACCCCACCCATCATGCCTCTGGGCGCCTAATAACATTCTGAGACCTACCGACTCTCTGCTTAGATTTGTTTTATCCTTTTTTTTGGAAAGGTGTTTTCTTGCTACATTTGCTGTGCTGAGTTGATTTCATGGGTTCTCAATGAAAGCATGAAAGCTAAAGGTCTGAGTCCATAACAGCTATTTAGTAAATTCATCTGAACTAGACATACCAGCTGTGCTCTCACAAAGATATCTATTTAAGGTAAATAGAACTAAACATAAAATATGGACACAGACAGGCAGGACTAATAACATCCAGGCCTCTTTCTCTCAACACAACTAGAAGACGACGTTTCCCTGCGCTGGTGCGGCCCTCTTGCATTTTAAATCCCCACATATCTTAATAATGTTCTCTCCCTCTTCCAAATCCCCTTATTCAATTATGGCAGCCTCTAATACATGTGTCAACATGTTTCATTAGTCCGTCCTCCTCTTCCACCAGAGAGATTAGCTTTCCCGTCTTCTTTTTTATTTACTAAATGCAGAAATATAATTTTCTCCAGGACAGAGGGAGAGAAACTGTGAAAGAGAGTGATTATTTTTGTTCATTACATTTCATTCTAGTCGGCTGGCCAGAGCTTCTTTTTTTTTCCTGAAAAGACTATTAAATATGCTGCCTAGAATTTACTTATTCAGCTTTCAATTTTGCTGCAGTCTACATTTAAATGCTTTGAGAACATTAGAGGCAGTGTGGTACTAGAGCGTGGTTTTAACTCTTGGCTCGCTAACCTCGTCGAAATGCTTTTATCACAGAGCGAGTATTCATGAGCTTTATGCAATCGAACAATGCATAAACTGTCGAAATAGGAGATGAATCATGACTGCTTCATCTCAGTAAGTGTGTATGACTGTGTGTCATAGAAGGGGATGATTAATTCTATGAGAGTATGACCCCTTTGATGTTCCTTGTGGTAATTGTTGGGAGTTCCTGGTCTCTCAAGGGGTTTATAGCAGCTTCTGTATCGCTGATTTGAGTCGGAGAGTGCAGAGGCCATGTGTAGGCAGGGACTAGATGAGACGTTACAGTACATGCATGCTCTGCGGATTTCTCCCGGTGACACCGACATTGCAGAGACAGCAGTGGAAAGCAAGGGCTCACTGGTCATTATCATTCTACTCCTGTTACACTCATCTCCTGATGGGCCTCATCTCTCCATCCCCCCTCCTTCCCCGTCCCCTTCTCTATTTCACCATATCCCTGTCTTCATCAGTTCCCCCCCCCACCGTCTTGACTTTGTCTCTCTGGGAAGCAGACGAGTACAGAGAAAGTGAGACAGTCAAACACGGAGCGATAGAGAGAAAAGAAACTACAAGAACGTTGTAATCACAGGCCTTTTGGCTTTGCTTGTAATAACAAAATGCCTTTAGTCAGCCGATAAACAGTGAAAATATGTTACAGTCTATATGCTGCTCATCCTCCTTATCTTCCTAATCCCTCTTTCATTGAGTTCCCCATCCCTCACTTTCTCATCTGGTCTGTAAATATAACAATTACACTATTCCCTTTGTCTTCCTCAGGACTCCAACCCTTTGTTTTTATCTTTCTTTTGTCCCATGTCTTTAACTGCTCATTGGAACAACCTTACTCTCCCACTTCCATACTTCTCCCTCCATCTCCTACTCCAACCTCCTGTGCTCCTGCATCCCTCCTCCCCCATCGTATTTCCTCCCGCTCCCTCTTGCCCCTGGTGACCTTAATTACAACATGTAAAAACCTGACCTGGATCTAATTTCCAGCCTCCGACCACACAGCCCCAAGATGAATGCCCCATGGGCCACATTCAATTAAGCTCTGTTCTAAATAAGGAATACAAATGTTATAAAAAGAGGATGGAACAATAGGGTCACACCACTGAATCTTGGGGAAAAACATTGGGGTTAAAGGTTCAGGCTTTTAAAGAAAAAGGGAGCGAGGGCAGCAGCTACAGATACAGAATGAATTGACTCTACTGCACTGGGCATATCGGCCTCCATCCTCCATCAATGAGTCAATAGTCGTTGATATATTTGCTTTCATTTGTAACTCTGACATGTGTATCCACCCTCATTAAAGATTCATGGGACTGTTTTGTTGGAATGTTGGAAAGTCATTTGGGAAATGTTAGTGTTTGTGACGCAGGATTCCATTGGTCATCTTCATGTACAACAACCTAATGTATGTGGATCTACTAAATCCTTCAATGCAACTGAATTGCTAAAGAAGTCTAAAAAGTAAGTTTATAAATGATGTTCTTCTTTACGTTCCCAGGATTATGCAACAGTACAGTCATTTTGTGGAGGGCCACCATGAGTTGTCTTGTTGTGAGTTACAGGTCTACTCTTTTAACTTTCTTTTTATGTTTTCATGAACTCTCGTCTGTTTAAATTAAGTTTGTATAGTTTTAATATGTCATACAGGTCCAAACTGATGCCAACTTTAGGACATTATCCTTACTTCCCAGTGAGTCTGAAGTGCGGGGTGAAAGATTTATGCACAGACAATAATAAATGTTGAGGAATTAAAAGGTAAGAGATGCCTTTCTCTTCCTTGGATGTACTTCTGACCCCAGGGTCACTGGACAAGAAGAAGTGGGCGGGACTCCGCACTAAAGTAGTCACGGGTTGCAATACTTTCTACAGATTTTCTGTCACTCTGCCAATTTTTAGCAGAGCTAGGTGATGTCTCATCGCATATTTGTGAGATATCAGCATGATAGTGTTCAATATCTGGTTAGATTCAAATGCATTTAACACCCTGATTAGGAGTGAAATGATTACATGCGCCATTGATCCTTTCCTGACTGCAATCTGTGGTCAAGAGGCGTTTGGAAATATACATTATGTTTGATAGAGTAAGCATTGCTAATGTTTAAACAAACAAACCTACCACGTCATACCTCACGTATAAATGGCATTGACAATATTACAGCTCTCCTGTCATATCCAGAAATTGCTCACACAAATTGTATTTTGAATTAACTAAAGGTGAAGGAGTGTCTCGAGGTAGCAAGTCATCAACCCAACCACAGTCCACTGCATTCTACACTATCAATCCACAGAGTATCTACCTTTAATATATATCCATGGCCCGAACATTTATCTTATTTCCCAAAGAAATGTAAAAGCATTAATGAATGATACATATAGTGCATATAGATAGTGCTATTAAAGTCAACATGTTGAGATGAAGACGCAGGAATCTTCTACATTTGATATGCCTTTATAGATATGTTGTGGTTTCTTGGTGTACTGTTTTTTTAGTGTTAAATCTTGGCCCCTCAATATAGGCGCTTTTTTTGAATTGGTCTACAGCCGGGCTGTAATGGTTCGTGTAATGGTGCAGAACCTTCATGGTACAGAGTCACTACACGGTATGCAGATTGATGGAAGTATTGCAGAACCAAAGTTTAAAAGCCCAAGTTCTGCAAACAAACTTTGAGCCATACTTAGTTACCAACACTTAGCAAGCGGGTTGGCGTGTGAGTCAATCACACTATGGCGAGCGCAAATAAAACACCCGAGCTGAAAGACACGCCTGTTGTTTGTTCCTGGTCTGCTACAACAGCAACGGAGAAAGAGTTGTGTATGAGACAAGGAAGGTATTGGCATTGCTACACTGGTGTCGGGGATGTGAATAGAAACACATGCATGGAACATGTTAACGCAAAGGCATCACGCAGATGTGACAATCAACACCCCTCCTCGTGCACACATTTCATTCTTCTATTCATTTAGTATTTTCAATTTTCAGTCTTTTAGCCTATTATGACCTTTTGCCTTTTGGGAAAGTAATTGTATGACAGAAGTGATCCTGATTTTTTTTATGGAAATAGTATACCAGAGATATCAATGGGCAACATTCTGCCTGAGTCCTGCAAGAGGTTTGTGTCTGCAGCCGTCACGACAGTGTGTTCAGAATGGACGATTCCCATTATTATACTTTTTAACAACAAACGAATTAAGCACCGATTAGTACAACTAATAAATGTGTTCTCTGATCAGATCTTACATATACAAATATATTTTGGGTAAAATATGTACACTGTAAAAAAATGTGATTGGGTTAATAATATCTATAAAAATAAATAATAGTAGCCTATTGAGAGGTCCATGGTATTTTGGGTCACATGGACATCAATATCATCTGCAACACATATCAGAAACAAGGACTGCTATTTTCCCAGAGATAATACCTGTTTAATTATTATTAGCTTAAATACAGTTTATAACCTGGAGTTAAACATTGTTTTGCGTTCTGCAACCGACCAAACCCGCCAACTTTACTGCGCTGTAATTCAAAATGAAGGGATTCAGTGTCGTCTTTGATTCAAATAAAAACATGGCAAGGACTAAAAACGCGGTTGGCTCAATGTCACAAATGTATGCTACTTTCCCAAGTATACTGTATGAATTGACCTTTGTCAGGGTATCGTAGTTTACTTTGAAACAGCGGTTACCGCTCATGCTGACAGATTAGACCGAGATGTGTTTGTGAAAGGAGGTCTTAAAATGATGAACACTTGTACAATTTGAGTCTTTAAAGTTCAACGGCGTACCTTGAATTAAAGTTCATGTGTAAGCTGGATGAATACACTCTCAGGCTTCTGAACCCCCTCAAAATAGTCCAGTCAAATATCTTCAACAGTAATGACCTCAATGCAAAAAAAAATATATACTTTATCAACACTTCCATTACAGTGTCAAAAAAACTGTAATTACAGCCATCATAAAAGTAGACTTTATAGCAGAAGAGTTGGATTGAATTGCATTAGATTGTGGAGGTGCATGTAATTAAAGTGTTCATGAATATGCATGTCACTCACTACCGAAGGCACAGGTTTGAGGCTTGCTAAGTAGTGCTTTGACATCACTGATTATGTTACACGGTGACTGCACACCAAAACCCTCAACCTGCAAAGGTTGTGTGATTAGCAACCGATCGAATCCACTAATAGTGTACTACATATGTGTTTTACATTTAGAACCTTGCTCCCTCCAGTGTACTGTGTTCTGTCCATTAGTAACTTTGAACATCTGAGTAGTTTAGCGCCAGCTGCCACTCAGCTCTGCGAGCTTGCTGGAATAAGTGGGTAATAAGCTGATTTGCATACGCCATGACTGAAATACTCTGTATCAAGACTGAACACAGGCGGGAACAGCTAGTTTCAGGCCACAAGCCATCCTATGGTCAACACGACCAGAGAAGTTGTCATTCTGTGTTCGAGGAATCTACGGATCAACTTTTAAAAGATGATGAAGTAAGCAGATCAAATCTCAAAATACAATCATAACTACATTTCTCCCAGTCATTCTTGGCAAGCGACTGAGTGGCGATGAAGACAGAGTGTCGCAGGACCTTGCTGTCCAAAGGATGAAAATATATCAAGACTAATACGTCAGAGGGTCCTGACAACATCGGTATCGTGGAAGGGGGCATGAAAGTTCCGACTACTCTGTCAACACTGCTAGTTGGGTGAGCATTGGGGCGGTTTGCGAAGTGAGAGTCAGTACCTACAAGTCTGAGGCCATGGTTCTCTGCCGACAACGATGGATTTTCCCCTTCAGGTTTGGAGGTAGTCACTGCTCCGTGCGAGGGAGTTCAAGTATCTCAAAGTGTTATTCACGAGTTAAACGAGGTAAAATGGAGCATGAGATGGACAGGCTGTTCGGGGCGGCTCCAGCAGACACTGGTGCAACAGATCATACAACTCACGGTTCGTACGTATAACTTTTAGAGATCGCTTTTTGCTGCCGAGACTTATTGCTGAACATTGATGATCCATATTGTTGTTTGATTAGAGCAGCTGGTCTACAAGGCTCCAGGCTAAATATCATTTCAACCACTCTGAAGTCTGTAAACCAAAAAGCTAAATCAAAAGTTCTAAATGTTTTCCTTTGACTTAGTGTCTTCCCCTCATGAAAACACACAATTCAAATAAGGAAATAAAAGACTGTATTTGTATCAATTAAAACAACTCTTATCATTAGTAGTTGTAATGATGTATTATAAGCTGCTTAGAGCTCGGGTTAAACAGGTCATAATTATATTTCATATTGCAGTGAAATATATATCCTTCATGCAACTGGATTTAATCAAGTTTCTCACCAAAACTACATTTTCCGAGATAACATGTGAACACTTAACTTAACCAATACTCATTTTCACTGAACGGAGCCTGAACGCATCATAGTGTAACCTGTCAATTTAAACACGGATTAGTTGTTAACAATGTAACATTACCAGAGATCGGCTCCTGAATATTGGTAGATAACAGGAAAACGTTATTTCACACCGCCGTGGTTAACATTAAACTGTGTAATTAATCCGCCTACCGTTGCGGTGAACAGGGAGCTGAGCCGGGAGGCAAAGCACTCAATTTAACAATCCATCTCCGTTCTGACCCTAACCTGTGGTCGTGAGCTTTGGGTAGTGACTGAAAGCATGAGATGACGGATACAAGCGGCTGAATTGAGCTTCCTTGGTAGGGAGAGAGGGCTCAGCCTTAGCGATAGGGTGAGGAACTCAGACATCCAGAGGGAACTCTGAGTAGAGCAGCTGCTCCTTCGTGTAGAAGGGGGCCAGCAGAGCTTTACAGGTAGAGATTCAAGCCAATCCACACTATTTACATCCTGTTTGTGAATACCACCTTCAGCCAGACGTGTATATGCCATGTCTCAGGTCCACTGATGCATTTCACTTTTAACTGTCAAACGTTTTGCTGCTCTAAAGGTTGTTGTTAGACTGCTAGATCTGTATTCCTACAATGCAACCGCTTTGTCAAGCTGTAATGAAGTCAGACTTCTAACATTATGATTCTGCACTTCTTTGGATAGACTTGTGTGTGGTTCATCTTTCTTTGCTGCTGTGTTGCATGAGCCATTTAGGTTTTGCTGGCATTGTTCTTGGAAACTGTATTATGAATGCTTTTTATCTCAAAAAGGGGAAAAAAAACAAAGTCAAATACATTTAACAAAAGAGCACTTGGATTGAGTTTTTTCATTGGTCAGACAGCGCACACACACACACACACCTACCAGACGGGTAGTGTGTGGTTTAAAAGTCTAAAAGGGAACAGCTATAGTAAGGGGATTTGCTGTGTGTGTCCATATGTGTGAGAGGCAATGTGCATCCATTCCCTTGTAGAGTGGGAGTCCGCTGTGTGTATGATGTGCCCTGTCAGTTTCTCTAAGTGAGCCTGCCAATAGCGAGGCGTGACTAGCCTGGGAAACACAATGCGGGCCTCCGATCAATCTCGGAGAGGGGTGGGGGGTGCAGAGGGACTGGGACTGTCACACACCTCAAACTCTGTCATTCGCTTCACCCGAGGAATCCACTGAAGGTCACGCGGAGTAGCCTCAGTCCAGCCCTGTCAATCAGCATTAGCCTCATGATTGTGACTACCCCATTAACAGGGATTGACTCATACATCGTTAACCTCAACAAAAGGATTCTGATATTGCGGATATTATTTGGTGGGCAGTGTTAATTAGACTGCAATTTCTTAAGTCCAATCAGTATAATAAAGGGACTTTAATGCATGTCTTTAAATGGCTTTAAGGGCATCAAACTCCTATTTTACGTGTTTTTATTTTGGCTATGATAAGCTCTCTTTCACATCTGCTCCATGAAGCAGGAAAGTCAGTATAACCGTTTTAGTTTAGTACAGCAGCACTGATGTGCTGTAGCCACACTGGCCCCATAGCCACAGATCTACTCATCCCAGGCTCTTATCTGTTTGGCTGTGGGGACTGTGTGCAGCAGATTCAGGCTGCTGTAGAGCTCCTTCCATTTTAGCCTGCTGCTGTGTCAGGAGAAATTCCTGCCTGTGTGAGGACTTCTGTCATCCCGGCCTAATGTCTCTGCAGCAGCCTCGCAGGCTTCAAGCCAGACAGTCCACCATGCCCAGGCTGCTGAGTAGGGTGGAAGAGGTCACTGGAAAATGTTGAATGATCATCCCTTGGGATGTACAATGAGGATGACATTTTAAACGAGACGACATCGTGCTGTGTGAATGAGTTCTGTAGCACCTTATACCTGGTTTAAGATGAAAGTAGGTTTTATTCAAAGCCTCAGTTAAAGATTAACGTTGTTTCACCTAAATGTTAATTCAAGCTTTCCTGAGAGGTTCATGTTCCCTTTGGCTAAAGCGGGACATCAACTCTTTAGTGATGGCTTTGCTGAACTGAACGGCGATAACTTGGCAGAACTGATATTGGTTTCACAACATAATGATAAGCTTTAACAACAAAAGCAACGCAATAATGCATTGTTTCTCTAAACTCATACAAATAGCATTATTTCAATAACAACACGATTATTGTGATTGAATTATCACTTCAGATCAAATCATGCTGCAGCATAGCCTCAGTTGTACCTTGTTTCATTCAAATAACGTTGCGAGGTGGGAGGTGTAGGGGTGGGTCACTCAACAAGACAATTGACTGAAGAAAAATGCTGCTGAAAAGAGAATGCGAGTTTTCCTTTTCCCTTAACGTATGATTATCTCAGAGGAGTTATTCATTACTCAAATGAAGTTCCACTTTTTGTCTGGATTCTGTATGTTCACTGTACGTGCAGGGTTTAGTTTGTTGTATGTATTATTTAAGAACCAAACATTTCTAATTATGAATCAAAAGGACAGAGCGTTATTTTGATATTATTTGAATGTTCAGAACATTATGTATACTTTGTTGCATTGAGTAACTGGCGTTTTGTCAACAGATTTATGTTTGCTACATCACTCTAATCATCTCTGTGGCACATATTTCAGCGGCTTTAACATTGAACCAACTGCAATATTTTGTATGTAAGCCATTATCCTCACTGCTGTGCAATTGTTCAAATAAAACACTGTTTGGTTTGAAACCGTATCTCCACCAACATGTCAAGCCATACACATTGGTTGTTTCAGCTTAGTAGAGAAAGAGACTTCATTGCTCATCTCTACATTTCAGTAGAGTTGAATGATGAAGGGCAGTGGGTGAAAGGCTGTTATACGGTGCACAAACATGTTGATCAGTTTCCAAGAGCAGCGATCATTTGACGACATATATATCTGAAAAGGAACAATAAATAAAAATCGCGAGTGCAGCTGTGGTCAACTCTCCAAGTCTCCGCTGTCCGTCTCTCCTCCACTGCGCTGTTAGTTAGTGTGTGTAAGAGCAGCAGCTCAGCCCTGACCCACAGCCAAACACCACGCACCGTAAACGGCCATAAATGCAGTATGAGAGAGTTCATTAATGTTATCCAACTTATTTATGTACACTCGTTTCATTTCAGCTCCGCGTGCGAGTCTCTTGCAATTTGCCGTCATCTATGGTGCATGGTGCTTCACTGTGAACAGCACAGGCAGACAGCAGAGGAGAGCTCATGACGGCTCATTGAAGTAACTCAAGCAAAGGCTGCACCGCAGCAACAAAGACATAGAGGACAGTCTATGTCTGCATGAAGTTGCAGCTGCATGAGTGACTGTAACAGTCGGAACATGGCTGGACTTGAAGTTAGGACACGTTTTAAGGGAGAGAACATTTTCTCAACACAGCGACAAGGCCAAAATGATTACATAGAGGGTTTGTCATTTTGTAAAAGATGTGACATAAACATGAAGCATCAGGACTCAGTATCGGCAGATACTCAATACTAAATGACTCGGACTGGGGACAGAAAAGCTTTAAAGGAACAGTGTTTTACTAGTTATAATTTGTTCAATGAATCCAACTGTTTCATATTTGTTTTAGGAGATGAGAATAACACTAAAATTCTGACGTCAACTATAGAATTAAAGGTAAGTAGTGGTCTGACAAAATGATACAGGATATGGAAGAGAACAAAGCAAGCAGTGCGAGTTCTGTGGCTTCACAGCGAGCTTCACTGCTCTTCTCTGTGGCACATGGACTCTGTAAACTGCCCTCAGTGAGCTCAGACAGAGATGGCTATCTTGACCTGGACCTAGTCTATTACATTCGAGGTTAGATACAGATCGGGCTGCATATTCCCTTCATTTTCCCCGCAGTATCTCCAAGGAGATCTGCATTAAACCTGCCACGAAGACAATCTCCCAGGGCCTCGTTAATTTGATTCCCAGTATTGTCGTGCTGGCCTCTCCTAAAAAGGTGTTGGTGGCGGTGGGGGACTCCATTCACATAGATACCAAATGGTCCATGTTCAAAGCCATGGGGCCGGAAATGTTGGCAATTTAGAGCGATTAACTTGCACATTTATTTTTCTATTATTAGAAACGGCAGTTTTAATTATTTAAGGGCTCCTTAATTAGTTTGTTAAAAGCTGAAACAGCTTCAGGGCCGCTGTTTAGAGCGGCAAGTGAGCGGCTTGGAGACTGCTTTACAAAGGAAATAGGCTACATCTACATTAGCTTTCAGTATGGTAAACACTGCACAATAACCAGACAGCTGGTGTTGCTATTCATTGAGTTTTATGAGACATATGCAACTACATATACACTGGATTGTTACTGTTCACTGTTGGTGAACTGTAAATTATTATTAAGCTGTGCATGATATGATGACCAAAGTAATATTATATACAAAGCTTTAGTTGGTGTGCTGCAGGAATGGAAAGACAAATAGAACCCCTATTGTTGACACTAATGCATATATTACAATATATCTGTTCTATATAACAATGACTGTCAGAATTCGGATGGCTTTGCAGTCCGTGTCTTAAAATTTCAAATGATGAATAATATACATGATGTATTTAAATGATGCATATGTGTGCACATTCCTTAGGGACTGCCCTGCCTGGTCTGTGACTAGAGAAGCTCTTTTGGAAGTGTTTCTGTATAATAACGTGTTTTTTCTTTGAAACAAATTATGCAAGGGGTGTCAATGGGTGTGCAAAGGTTGACTTAGCACTGTTCTGTTCAGGGAAGAAAATAAGTCCCAGTGTAACAATGCAATAAGTACATGTGTTGGCTAATAACTACGTTGGAATGCAATAACGGTGTCTTCTGATCAAAATCGATATGTTTGCATAAGCAAAATATAAATATTTTTTCTCTCAATACTATCAGAAATTGAGATCCTCTCTATTGAAAACTTAAAAAAAAAATACGAGGAAGTATCTTTGAAGCAATTTAATGCATTTGCTTTGTCCATCAAAGCTCTATTTTATATGATAATCACTGTTCTGTGGTTGAATGTAATCGGTTGCTCTGCGTCTCGATGTGTGGGGTTGGCAGCAGTCTTCCAGACGGGCAGATAGAGATCAGCAGTGACTGAAGCCTGGGGTTTGTCCTTCCTACAGCTGTGAAGGACAGCCTTGGGTTTGAGAAGAGACTGACATTGATTTTCTTGGCCTGGTTATGTGACGGCTGAGGCCTCCGCCTCTGATCGTTAACATTGACCAAAAGCCTTTTCCTGTGTGTTGGAAACATGTCTGTCCTGACACGCACGGACACATACATGTGCACACACACAAACTGTTTTTTAGGAAAGTTGATGCCTGGGTAGCTGAGGGGTGACTAAATCCTAAAATCAGCTAATTCGCCAACATGTCACACGTTCTTGCCTTTGCCAAATAGGTTTATTGATTTCTTTCTCCTTTAAGATGTTCTGGCCTGTCCTTTGGGAACAAACGCTGTATTAATTCTGGCTACAGGCTGATCAATACAAATGGCTTGCGAGGCACAGTTTGATGAAACTTGCATAAGCAGCTACTTTACTTTGAACTCTGATAATATAGCATCCATCCCCGGGGTTATTAAGCTACTGTATGTATATGTATGCATCCTGTATTTAATTAGAATGGGTTAGCCCTGATGAGAAAACATAATAAAATATATACATATTTGTGTCCATACAGTAGTTTAGTGCTATTTCCTCATAGAACTGTTCATTACGCCTCCCCTAAATGCCTGTGACCCATTTGGAGTTTTTTCTTTCATTTATTACACAACTGTTTTTGAGAAAGTAATACACAACAGAGATAGTGGGTTTGCAGTCAGTGACATGCACAGATCAGCTGTTCATGTGATAGATTCTATTTAGTCCCTACAACTTTTTCTCTGACCTTAACTTCCACAATCTCAACCCTCTCACTCGGCCTTTTGCAAAAAAAAGTTACAGAATTTCCAGTTTCAGCATCCTTTCAAGTTTAGATCATGCTGCTTGTGGGGGGGGGGGGGGGCAGGAGAAGCACATCTATGCCCTGGACATGGTGCATCAGAGCGTAAGCGTCTGAAGTTGAGATCAGTGCGTGTCTCAGGGGAGATGATGGGAGACGGATAGATGCTCTAATGTCAGATTTCCCATTCTTCTGGTATGTTCCATTTTCTTTGTGTGTGCTCATCTTGCTACAAGCGAGTGGCTGAAGTAATCAGTCAGGGATGGACAACAGACAAAGATCAGAGTGAAATGGCAGCAGGTTGTGGGGAGATCTTAGAAAGGCTGCATAGATATGAAGAGATTAAAGTCAGAATTCTTCTGCTGGAGATAGAGGTATGTGTTGCACCTTTGGGTTCAGCCATATAGGAGCAATGACTGGTTCAGATGTTTTAGCTTAAATCCCTGAGTAACAAACTGACCTCAGTGTACCAGTATACGTGCCATGCAAGCTAACTTAACACATGTAATATTCCACTATTCGTTAGGGTTGTGCCACTTAATCTGAACATTATTGTCTTGATAAATAGATGAAGCTTTTGGCTTATTTATAAAACATTAAAAACATTTTTTTTAAATGCCCATCATTATTTTATTCAGAACCAAAGGTGATGGCTTAAAATGTGTTTATCTATTCAACAGTACAAAAGCCCAAAATATGAAGGCAGCAAATCCTCACATTTGACGCTGGAATCATTGAATGTTATGTATTTTAGATTGAAACATTAATTAACTCATCAAAATGTTTGTAGATTTAATTTTTTTGGTTCATTGAATAATCAATTAAGTGAAGAACACTGTATGTGTGTTATTGATAGCAAGGCCACACTTCTGTTATTTACTGTTTGGTGTTAATAAGCTACTGTTCATGGTTGGCGTACAACACACTGACATTACTGTATCAAAGGAAAGCATGGATCTGGTGTGCATCTTTAAGAATAGATATACTGCTATGGTGCATATGTTATGTTAGTAAGTAATATTGTCTAGACATCTTTTAAGTAATGCACAGGTTATGATGATGAAAATGTATGGCCTGCAACACTTCACCTGCATTGTTAGAACTGACACCTTTGGAAAACTGTTTTATTTTAAGATCTAATTTATATTCTCACTGCAAACCATTGAGCACAAAGGTATGGAGTCTAATGATAGACGCTACAGTTTGTACTTGTATAGACCTTTTCTAGTCTTCCGACCACTCAAAGTGCTTTAACACTACATGTCATCATTCACCCATTCACACACTGCTGGCAGGGGCTACCATGCAAAGTGCCACCTGCCCATCAGGACTCTAACACCCGTACCCATTCACACACCTACGGGAGCAATTTGGGGTTAAGTGTCTCGCACAAGGACACATCGACACGGACTAGCGGAGCTGGGGATCGAACCGCCGATCCTCTGATTGAAGGACGACCCTGCTCTACCACTGAGCCACAGACGCCCCAAAGTTGACTTTGATCCTGCTGCTGCAGTCTTTTAATTTCTCCACAGTCTATGTAACCTACAATGAGAATTAACTATTGAGTGCTGATTTAACCGCATAATGTTTCAATTCACTTTGTGTGAAGCTAAAACCCATCAAATGAACAAACAGATTGAGGTGCCTTTGGAGGCGGTTATTGGGTTAAGTGATTCAGTAAAATCAGTGTTGTCTGTTTAAAACAAAGGCGAGTCTCTGTTTGAACTTACCAGTGAAACCTGAGCTTTTCAGGTTCGGTATCTTGAGATGATGGAGAAACGACTTGAGAGTAATCAGTGTTACAGAGGGAAGAGCTGAGCCAGAGAAAATGGGTCTGCGTGAATCAAAGACTATGATGATAAAAGAGAGGAAGCTATGAACACACCAGTAAAGGTGAGAACATTCACTGGCTGCTGCACTTGTTCACTTCCTTTCTCTCTTGTGAACTTTGCTTTTTTTTTTCCCCCCATGGACAGTCCTCACGAGGAGGTCAGAGGTAGACAAAGGTCAGTGAATGAGGAGAACATAACTGTGAAGGATAGTAAATAGTCATACTGGAGGTTGGTGGGTAGCTTTAAATGCATTTTGGCTGCAAGAGTACACAAAATGACATACAATTTTCCCTTTAAAAGTCTGTTGCTTATGATTTAAATAGCATCTTTGAAAAATATGTCAAAGGCACAAAAGAGAATAAAGTCTGAGGGATAGAGAGAGGTGTGGCAAAGATTAAACAGCTGTGGTGTAGAATGTACACAACATAGCATCAAGAATAACATCCGGTGTTCATAGCAACATCAAAACAATTCGACACACATTTTCTCATAAAAACACTGACACATATGATTTGGTTGAATAAGATTGAGAACGTAACCTGTAGCCCTTTAAATCAGAATGCCAAACAATGTGAATGTCAGCAGAGTGGTGAAGAGAAACTCTGCACATTCGAGAACACTTTCACCTTGAAGTGTTAGTGAATGGAAGTGTGGACACATTTCGCTTTTGTAACTTTGACCAACAAACACATTTCCAGTTGAATCAGCAGTTTGTTTCACTCTTTTTTTACTTTCTGTTGAAACCCAAGCACAAGGGATAGCAGAAAAGTTTTACCTTCAGCCCCGGGATCAGGTCGTCGGGGTCAAAGGTGGTCAGAGGTGAAGGTCCAGGACGTTAGCCATAGGACAGGACAAGGGGTGGGACACACATTGGTGGAGGTCACAGAGAAGCACGAAGACATGGCGGAGGGGAGAGGGAGGAGAAGCAGGAGGCACAACCAAAAAAGAAATGAGGAGATGTGGAAGGAGAGGAAGTAGGGGGCAGCAACAGGGGAGGATGTTGCAAAGAGTTAAACCAAAACAAAATGGTAAGGGAGGATTTGGGAAGAGATGGAGGGACATGGCACCGAGAGAAGGTGAAAAGCAGAGGGGGGAATTGTGAGGGAAAGCGGCAGCTTCGAAGGGTTGGGGGGGGGAAGAGGCTGAGTCAATTCCTCTAAAAACCAGAACCAAAATAAAAGGAATGAACCCATACCTTGGTCGTTTAACGTCAGGTGCGCCAGACCTTGAAAGGGAAAAAACAGAAAAAAAGAACAGAAAGAGGAAGAAAAGAAGGTCATAAAAGGCACGGGAAGAAAAAAAGCATTGTCACAACGTTGGACTGCAGTTTGTGACAGACATCCTGGGGCAGACTTGGATGTCAGAGTTCAAATCAAAGGTAAAAAACAAGAAAGAGAGATAGGGAGAGAGAGAGAGAGAGAGAGAATAGTAACAGAAAACAAGCAAACACTTCTTGAGTGAGGTGTGGGGGGTTTAGAAAAAAAAGCATTTTCATTTGGCGCAACCCCCGAAGGCTATTGCTCTCACAAATGCTTTTTTTTCCTCTGGAGTACTTATGGAACACACAGAACTGTTTGGCAGAAAAGGCTTGAACTGGATTCCTCATCTCCTACTGTGCACAAATAACAAAAAAAGAACCGGAGCTCTGCAAGGTCTCACATAGAGAGGGTCAGAGATAAACCTGGAGAAGCGCTACAGGGTAAAATCCTTTGTGTTACCTGTATAAACCCAAAGCCAAAGATTATCCCAACAAAGATGTGAGCACCACAACATGTAGCCTATTTAGCTATTTAACTGCAGGCTATAGTGCACACATCTTGCCAAAACCACAGATCACTAGATTTAAAAGATGTCCACAAGGAGCTCCAGCTGTTGTAACATTGAGTCACTTCTGAATCAGACCACAGTACCGAGCAACCTGCACGGCATCTTAGGAAATACAATCAGTCATTCACAACTGTGGTCAATCCAGTCGCAGCACAATCATCCTCAGAAACAGCAACCACACTTTCACATTAAAAGAAGCAGCAGGCCGGACAATTGAAGGTTACTCCTTATAGCAACTGGAGTAGAAATACTGAGAACAGAACAAAAGGGGCCTTATTGTCTCTGAGAGGCTTTGTGGTCCTGCCAGAGGGACTTTTCCGTTATATTGTATATTATGTTGTATAACTGTCTAGACTGTGAAGATATATGAAGAAAAACATGTTTCTTAAACAATGGTTACGCAGCAGTGTTTACAACCACAATGACACATATAATATCTCTCACTGTTTGACATGTCAGCATTAATACAGCAGCTGTGCACCTGTACAGGGGATCATCAGGGACAAAAGGCCTGACAGGAGGGAAAATAATCGCAAAACATGTGTTTAAACGTCATAGCTGGCACGGGTCATGCATTGTAAACAAACACTAGCATGTCTCGGGGATAGAATTCCTGAAAGCAAACCTTAAAACTGGAATATAATGTTTAGAACAAAAAGGAAACTATGGCCCAAAGCAAGGTTTACTCCCAAATCAACCCAAAGGCTCACGCTAATTGGATTTAACCCCAGGCAGCACAAAATATCAACAGCATTATGTCTGTTGGACTACAAGTCCCAAAAGGTCAAATGGTTTCAAGCCAACCTGTCTTTCCTTTGATCAATACCATTTCAAACATAAGACTCCTGGCGTTACCAGCAGACAGCTCAATCAAGTAAACCCTCCACCATCAAAGAAGTGCAGCGGTGTTACCTTGGACTGGTTTACTTTCATTTGGAATATCAATATGCACCGGAATAAACATAGAAAAAATTCTGCTATCAAAATATTTGCTACGTTAAACACACTACAGACTACAGATTAATTATTTGGTATTGTATTGACCTACATTTAGTAAAAACATTTCCCAAAGAAATGTTGGAATGCCTCACCCACTGAATGCTGCAAATAGGAGAGACAGTCCTTAAAGCAGCACCAACGGCGAAACTTCAACTCCCATGCACAGCAAGCGTGCCAGGGTTTGTCTCTGGGAGGCGTGTGCATCGACATATAAACTGTGCACTGGCTAACTGAGTTGCTTGACAGCTAAGGTTGCCGAAACATGCAGTTGCTGCAATAAAAAGATAGTGTCTAATGTCTAAGGAAACAAAGCAACACACAACTGGGGGCTTGCAGCAGCACAAGACAAGTCTATGCCACCACCAGGCAGCCGGTAAATCACAATTCAAAGACTACAGAAGCGAAAATGACTCTTGACTACAAGCTGTCCCTATTGCCTTCTTTCTTAATAACATCTGTGATTCAGGCAGAGGAAATGTACAGGCAGAGTGTTGTATTCATGTGGCTGCAGTCCGTTTCCAGCTGGCCCTTTGCAGGGAGTCCAATCATTCTCACTCTGCCTCCCTCTGTTTTTGTTCCCTTTCTCATAATCCATTAAGGAGATAAGGCGAAGGCTCCTGCAATGAAACAGAACGGCGCTTTCGCTGCATACAAAGTCATTCAAATACACCAACCAGCCAGCCCGGCCTCATCCAGCTCAGACAGGCCAAAGACAGCGTGCTGAAGAAGAGGACGAAGGTGAAGAGAAGGTCAGAAAAGACGCGCAGAGGAAAGGACAGAGCGATGGCAGCGAGTTGTCAAATGGCGTCTTCACAGCCAGTGTTAACCAGAGATTCACAGACAGGTGTGCAGCGCAGTGGCAGAGAAAAGCCAAACATCAAAGGTAACGTATCAGGAAATTAAAAGGTCGTGATTTGATCGGTGCAACGTGCCAATCAATTTTCACAACATTTCTTCCCCAAAAAACAGAAAGCTGCATACACACTGACACACACAGCCAGTCACACACGTGTTGTTGTCTTGGCAGAAGCACATGATGCCAGACTTCATGCCAGATTCTGATCAGGATGTGACGGGCTTTCAACATCAAGTGGTCTGAGAGAGAGAGCGAGAGAGCGATAGAGCGAGCGAGAGAGAGCGAGAAGACGGATGACTGAAATTGAAATGACTGATCAGTGTAAGACATCTGAATACTACAGACATAAGGAAAAGCTCCGTCTCTCTCAACTACCATTCTGCATCAATATTGGAGCACAAATCAAATTACCACAGCCACAAGCCAAGCCGCACGAACTGGGCACGTGACAAAATCCGAGCCCAACCTTTGAGTCTCCCCATCTCCTTGACATCTGAGCATTTCATTACACCCTTAATTCTGCGGTGAGTACAGATGGGAGAGCCTGACGGAACCGGCGCCGATTGGTTGGTTATGATTGAGTGGCAGATGGAGCGGGGTCATAATTCTGCCATTAGGAGCAGACATGCTTACGTCTTATCTGGCCAACTCCTCTTCCCCTCTGTTTTCCGCCCATATTCCCACCTTATTCTTGGCTCCTCGTCTCCACACCCAGCCCTCCATCAGCCAGCTGCAGCTGCCTCCTGCTCTCTTCTTCCTCATCTGCCACTTTCTTCTGCTCTGCTTTCTGGACTGATGAATAAAGGCCACTATTGTTCAGCAAACTACTGATTTCATTCAAAGGACTGTTGGTGGCTCAGACACAAGTGTCAGATAGTGCCAAACACTGCATGATTAAGATAGAGGCAGGCGGTGCCAACAAGGTATAGAAGTATGTATCAGTGTATTCACCAGACTGATACATTCATTTTGTTTAATGCAAACAACCATCTAGAAATGATTGCATGGGTAATACTGTGGAGTCTTGCATGTCTTCGTTTTGAATGCAGCAGTCAACAGGTACAGCATGTTCGTGAATGACCTTGTAAGCCATTTCTCTGTCACACACACACACACACACACTAACAGATGCGCTGTGTCTCAGGAAAACACACAATTGGTAGGGACGGAGAAAAATGGTCGTAATCACCATTATTATTTTCTATCCCTTCTGCACTTCCTCGATCCCTCGTTCATCAGATGGCCACATAGACTGGAGTCAGGAGGAGGAATGGGTTCCTCCTCGTCCCCTGTGGTGCTGGGCTGGCATGTTAAATAGCATCGCCCTCTAAGGACTCTCAACAGCATATGGCCACCGCACTTTATGTGTCTCCTGAAGGCACATGCCATACCGACACAAAACCTTCTTTACTTAAAAAAAACCATCTTTGGATGACACTGACTGCCTTTGATGACTTTAGTGGGAGCGAGCATTACCAAAAGGCAAAAGCTAGCGAGGTGTACAAAAGTCAGGAAGCATAAAATAAGAACAATGAATGCTGGGTGCACCCTTGGCACGAGATATAAAAACACACAATATCTAAAACATTTGACACAACCACAAATCACTGGGTTTTTACTAGGCCTGGGCACAGATAAAGTTTTACTGCGTAATCATTGCTGCATGTCTCCCATTGCCAAAAAGTGCAGGCAAGGCCCTCGAGGGCTCAGAAACAATCCAGGGCAATTTGTAAAAACATCTGCTTAAAAGACGTGGGGAAATGGATCGGATTGAATGTGAATGATATTCATCTCGGTAGGCTGATCCATAATGCATAGTGTCTTTGAACAGCTTAAGTAATATAGAAACTGTGGCAGAATTTAAAGTGCTTTAATAATTCATTGTGGATATCTATTCTACGAGAGAGAGAGAGAGAGAGAATGAGATAGTGGGAGGTAAGGGGCTAAGAAGAGCGCTGCAATCTTGCCAAGAGTTATAGACTGATGTTAAAGGCTTCCGTGTCTTACAACACTTTAAATTATTAATAATGAGCTGGCTCGTTTCAAAAGGAAGAAACAGGTTCTATACTTTAACATCAAGAGAATCAAATGACAATCTTGCTCGCTGGGTCCACGTCGCTTACTGACTGTAGAGTCATTGACTGCAGCTTGCTGGGATTCTAATGAAGGATAAAAGACAGACGCTGCAGATACAAAGTAGAAGTTGCTTTCATCATGAAGCTGCAGCTCTGTGTGTGTGTGTGTGTGTGTTGCACTGAGGACATCATTTAAATACTCCTTTCCGAGTGGGCAGTTGTGCTCTGAGGTAGTCGCTGTAGTACAAACGAGGAAATGGTTCATTTCTGGTGCACAGTTTGCTTTCTGAGTACAGAATAACATTTTGCGGTTTCATTACAACGATGACATGATCGGACCAGTAAAGTCAAGTTTTTCTCAGCTGTCCTCCGTAGGGCCCCTGTGCTCCTTTTAAACCTCTGTATTTGTCTGCTGCAATGCCAGCTTAGGAGTCAGGATGTTTGTTCAAGGAATATACCTTGGTAATACGTACTTATTAATAATGTCTTATTGATGTTTAGGCCAAAAAAAGCAAAGAATAGCTTACTGACACCCAATCAAATAGCTACACGAAGACTGGAAAAGTGTGGAGTCAGTGTCAGTGGCGATGAGCACGTGGTACTACGGACTAGACGAGATTGAGAGAAGGACATTACTTTGACAACCTTCCACGTTGGCTGCAGCATTTAGTTCTTGTGGCCGTGGCTCATATGGACACTTTTACAACACCGTGGCAAATAGAACACACATTATACTAAATAGGAGTTCATGGTACTGATGGACTGGATATACCAAACACATATAAAAACATGTTTATTTCTTGGTTCGATGTGTTGGTTTCTGGCAGAACGCCCTAGATTCTCAAAGTATCTGAATAAAAAATGGACTCCTCCCACAGCATTCCAGAATTCAACTCTGTGGTTGTGTGAGCGCGCATGCATTTGACTTCCTTGGAAATACCACTAGGGAACTGTTGACCCCACGCGAGGCACTTAAGCTGAGTGAGTCGAGCATTAAAGCTTTATGGTCACTTTCCGCTTTACACAGCAGCAACAGCCATCATCTGTCAGCAGCGATGCACTAAGTTGTTTGGAAGACTGTCAAATGACGCGATATATTATTCAAAGGTACAATTAGAAAGGGCCGCGCTACATAATTAAGATTGGCCGTACCAAAGATTGAGCGTATTCATCCCAACCCTGCCATGATAGATAATCCAAAACATTCTGGTCCGTCTTGATTTTGGAGCCACAGCTTTTGGTGTTTTAAGCACTGTCCTGATATACTGCACAAATAAAACATGAGTATTTCGCACTAAATTGGCGATGTAACATGGAGCTTACCCATATTGCAAACACTGAGTGTTGTTTATTGGCTTAATAACTGTCAATTCTGAACGTGGGGAGATCACAGTCTTACAAGGGGAAATATCTCATATCGAGATATTATGCTCCCCCACATCTCCTAATTAACTGCATAACGCTGAGTGAATCACTTTGACTCGCACATTTTGTTCATTAAAACACCACTAATATGTCATGGGATGTGTCTGGATAAATAAATCAGGGCTTGGAGATTGGTGAGGGGTAGAGATCTGAACAGTTGCCATTCCATCTTAATTAAACAGTTCATGAATAAATAGGTCCTCCATATGTCGAGCTGGAGGAGTTAGACTAATTTCATGTTTTAGCCATCGGAGTTCGCACACAGAAGCGATGTTGATGATTTCCTCACTTATTCTAATTTACACAAAACAGACTAAAGATACTCAAAGGAGCTTCAGTGTTTTACTCGCTCACCGCCTTCGCCTCAAAGGAGGGGCTGTACCAACACTGAAAGCAGATATGTAACATAGCAAACATAGCATCCTCATGTCGTAGAGTATATCTTCTAAATGATGTCCTTCCATTGTTTGTATTTTTTCCAGTGACCAAATGTCTGGAGTTCCTGGAGCGGCAGAACCATGCTGGGTCCATCTTGCGAAAACCAATAAACTCTTTGTCTGACCTCCATTTCCCTTTCATTGATGAGGTCAAAACTAATCATCGGTCCTCACTGAGATCTGGTGTCCAGTATCCATCTGTCCTTCCTCTCCTCTTCCTAATCTACAACTGCCAGTGCTGCAGATGCATCCGAAAACTGCTCCATCCACCCTCTTTCAAGAGTCAATTTCATGGAATGAATGCCTCTGATTGCTACTCCTGGACTGTACTCATTAGGGAAGCTAAAAGCGGGTAGTGGGCTACGGAAATGCATGCTGTCGGTTACAGTCATTTCTTTTGTTTCTGAGGATGTTGGAAGTTCTAATTGCAATGTGATGGAGAGCACAGCAGCATTGATGCAAGGAAGGAAGTCAGTCTTCAAGTGGGCGATTAGCACATGGAACACCCCCCTCCACACCCTTTTATGTACAAAACCATTTAAGCTCAACCCTCCACACACGCACAACCTACTCAAAGCTACAAGCACTCTTTCAAGTCCTTGTTCCTCATTTTGCGCCTCTGCAGTCTTTTAGATTGACCATGTAGGTTCATACAGAGTTTCAAGACTGGGTTGTGTTAAAACCAACTGAAAGATATCCAGAATGAAAAGATGAGAACTTCCACTAAGAATCAATATCTACAAGTGTGATACAAATAAATAATCATCCTTCACTTAACAAAGCTCATTCACAAAGTATTAAAAGACTGGTGAAGGCAGACCTTTTTTATATAATAATTGTCGCCTGTATCGCAAAAGTAAACCCATGTCAGTGAGATGAAGTAAAAACAACAGAACCCCCTGCTCCTCTGAGCCATGAACGCTCAAGTCAAGGCAAAGTAATCTACAGGGACATTAGTGTAAAATAGCACCTTGCCTTGAGCGTTTGTTGATGTTTAATGTTTCATTTTGACAATTTTCTCCCTTCAGCCGGCGTTTAGCGCACACATCCTGTTCCTCTCCACTAACGGCACGGCAGTGAACTGTAGTTTCGTGGTAGGAAAAAAACTAAATCGTAATGGCTTTTCCTGGAAATGTGGTATCCCGTCAGGGCAACTTCCTGCCTTGTGTCAGGGAGTGGGTCTCAGCAGGTAACTACAAAAACATCCCATAATGGAGAATTAATGTCTTCCAACTGAGACGATGCGCTAACTACATTTAGCTCATTGGGTCGGGTAAACACCATTAGACCATGGATTCTGCAGTGCTCCTGGAAGTTCAGTCATTTGAGAGAGGGAGATAGATAAGTATGGCTAAATTTATGGAAATTGTGTAACAAATGTATTCATAATTCATGAGCCTATTTTATGATCCTGGAATACTCTTTGTGGGGAACAATATGCAGCTTGATTTAACTGAGATTGTAAAGTCCCAACTGGCATATCCTCCTTACTCACAACAGCATAATGGTGAATAAAATGGCTTTGAAGAAGTTGAAGTTGCTTAAACAGACTCTTCGGGAAGCTGAATTGTTCCAAAATGTATGTTAAATAGCTTATTCTCATATTCAGTTTATTCTTTTAAACTGCCCTTAAAGCAAGATATCAGTTCTGACAGTCTGATGAATCAATCAATTCACTGTTTGACACATTCAGCCACTGCATTCGTAAGATCCTTCACTGGGAAATAATAAATGGAAAGTGTCAGATAAATAGTAAATATAGTAAGAAGTGAGAAGTGGTCATTATATGAAAAGATAAAAAATGTATAGACTTATTTTTTGTTTGTTTGTTTAAATGCAAAGCCATGCCATCAAATGGCAGAGCTCAACCCGAAATTAAGGGAACAAATCTCAAGTTGTTTTTTCCCAGAGACAAAACAGTATCTTGTTTAGTTTCAGCGGCTGAGCAAAAAGCCCTGCTGCTTGCTTTCATCTCGCCAAACTCCAATTAGGCAAACTGAACAAATACCAGCGAGCGAGAAGTCCTCTGCATATTCAAACAAAAGGGCTCCTGAGTTCGAGCGAGGAAAGGGAACTAAAAGAGAGGGAGGAAGCGAGGAGGGAGAGCTGATCACAAGAAAATTAAACGGCACTGAACCTTGTAAACAAATATTTCAACAATGTTAAACACGGTGCCGGAGATGTCTGGTGCTGCTGTGCTGTGAAATAGCCCTGCTCTGTTTGGAATAGAGTTTCACGTATGATAGGCGCTGAGAAAGACCACAACTAAGGAGACAAAAAGGAAACAAAAAACAGCAAGTGTGTGTGTGTATTTGTGAAGGGATATCAGTAGAACAATGTTAATGCAAAGGGGATGGTTGGTGTATTTGGAAGTGTTGTTGTATGAGGTAATTATCCATAGTCAGTGTATTACCTACAGTAGATGATGGTTGCCCCCCGTTTTGAGAAACAGACAGGAGTACCAGCACGGGAGCAAAGTATTGTTCGGCTATGCCTGGTGGCAGCAGCACAATGTAGTTTAGACACTAAAAACAATCAATATCAGTCAATGCTACATTTAGAGTATTTTCACCGCCATTAGACAGTTCCAATGGGGAACTGCAGCAGTTATGTCTATCCATGCTGTCTACACAGTTACCAGACTCCGTCGACAAAAGCAGTTACTGCACAACACGGAAGTTGCTGCTTGATTGATTAGTTTGTTTGTGTTGTTGTGTGGCTTTGGTGTTTTAAAAGGGTTCGTTGGGATTCACCAGTACCCCGCCATAGAGTCTGACGGCACGGTGAAGCAGTGAAAATGTTCAAAATAAAGAAATATAGATTTTGACTGAAGTATGTTTTGCTGCATCCACAGTAAGTGCTTTGCTTTAATGCTGGTACTCCTGTCTGCTTCTCTAAATGAGGGGCATGCCGACTGCCTACTGTAGGTAGTAAACACCAACTATTGAAAAATTGAACTATCCCATAAAGCAGAATCCATATTTCTGCTCATCATCCTACCTGCCTGGAAATGCCTAAAGCCCGTCATTGCCTTCATTAATAATTTCTCCTTTAGCGGTGTGGAGTGCTCCACCTTGAAGTGTCAGAAATATACGAGCGTCTCGTCGGCCCAAGAACGTTGAGGTGAAATAGAAACAACCGACGCAAAACCACTTCTTTCTCCTCAATGTTGGACAATTGTTTTCTTCCCACGTTTCCTTTCTCCTCTAAGTCTCTCTGCACGTGTAAGAACTTCTGTGGACAAATGCAAGAGATGCTGCAGACCGACCCTTGTTGGCATAGCAACTGGCTCCAGTATCTTTTCTACCATGACGATGGCCATACTGGGGTATTCACATTATGCTTCACATCCCCTCCGTTTTCTTTCTCTTTCTCTTACAGTCATTCTCATCTATTGATATTGTCGTCCTTGTCTTTTTGTATGGCATCACTCTGGAGGTCACTTCTCCCTGTCTGTGTCTTTTGCAGCAAGTAATTAAGATTACATTGTGTGTTTTTATTACATTATACAGTATATCCAAATACATAACACTTAGCTCTGTTTAGTCAAAAGGGATTTGCATTTGAATACGTTTATATAACTGAATAAGATAATTCAGTAATTAAATGAAGAGTGAATCAGTAATGATATTCACTAAATAGTGTCTCCTGGCCTACAGAGGTAACCTCAGCAGAGATTGCAGGTAAAGGGCAGTGGACCTTCCCCTTTCATGAATCGCCCCACTGCAGCACAACTGCCTTTTGGGGGTAAATCCTTTTTATATAGTCAGGAGTCCTGTAGCCCATTAAGTCCACATTGCCAAGGCTGTATTGTTTAACTTCAAGCATTTGTCAGAGAACCTAACACCGATGTAGTGCAGATGAGTGGAATGAACAAGACCTGCAATAATTAGCAACTTATTACATTACTATAATCAAAAACAAGCTAACCGAAATTGTTGTAATATTGTTGTAAGGAATCAAACTCAAGGGAACCAACAGAACTGGAGACCAAACAGAGAACGTTATGTCGGCGGATCAAATTCAGATTTGATTCATTTCTCTGGCACCTGGCTATCTAGAATAACAACAAAAGAAAGAAAATGATTGGAGTAGCCCGTTGCCAAGGAGCTCTCTGGAGACCAACACAAGCCAGAGGGGCAAGAAGTCCATGTTATCTCACAGCCACACCTGATGTGTGTATGCATGTGCAAAGGTGTACTTTTGACAGCGCCTTTGAGACTTTGATACTGTATGCAGAGTACATACCGTCATATGCGCTACTGGCGCCAAAACCCCCACCACCACCTTGGTTTTGGCTAGCGCTCATACAGTGTAGCATTGCTAAATCAGACAGGGCTGTTATGCTGGTCTCCACTGATTCCATCTGTCACGGCTTCACCTTCAGATCCGCCGTGCTGTTCGGAGCCCCACGATAGCGCTTTAAGAAAACCACTCAATCTGTTCTCTGGGCTATTTTTGCATCCTTAGCATTACTTCTCTCCAACAAGGACAAAGACGGAAGCAGAGAGCTGCAGGTTGTTTGACACATAGCAATATTTTCACATGGATTCGGGTGGTGGGCAGCCCTGCCTCCCTGATCTGCAATCCCACCCTCCTCTGCACTCCACCCACTCCCTCCACCGCCTGGCGATAGATCAGAAAGGCTTGGTGCATCCTGAGTCACCAGCTATTTGGCACCAAATGCCCTCATCCCCTCCATGGCAGTCGTTCCTAGCAGTATGACAGTGGCTGAATACCAGTCGCCGCTGGATCAGCTCATCCACCGGGGGGGCCCAGAGGAAACTGGATTAGTGGCTCAGAACGCACAAGAGAGAGAGACCCCTGAATATGCTGGCTTTGTCCCTTACTGTGTGTAGTGGCAGGGGGTCATTACTTGGCCACCAGTTTACAAGTCGAAGAGCGCAGATAAGACACTTATAAAGGAAGCTGCTTGTAATGGATTTTCCCCATTGCAGTAGTTAGACTTGTATTGGATATTAGTCTGGCAAAAATAAAATAGCGTTGTCCAACCTTCTACTGTAAATTAAAGTTACGTTGGCTACGTCTTAAACATAGTTAGCTTATGAAATGTTGGGACCATAAATGTAACAGTTGGCACAAACAGTGAGCATCACTGTGACTGAAAAAAGAAAGTAAAAGAGTGGCATGAACAAAAAAGAACAATGTCAAAGGAGATGTCTCAGTATCAACTCCACTCTTTGATACAAGTACAGTCTCTGTGCAGTGCAGTGTAAAAACACCAAAGCCATGACTGGTTAGCACCAAAGATATCGCGAAAATCAGAAAAGAAAAGAAGAAACAAGCTTCCTGAGTATTACCGCTTTAATCCATGATGCTCTATGAATGCTAATGTGCCGGCTCCAGGCACAAAGAACTCAAATCCCCTGTGGCCCTCCACTGCTCTCATTTGCTTATTAGAACTTCTTATTATGTGACACTATAAAAAGATTGATTCTGGTGATCCACAAGAGTGATAACATTAGCATGTGTTAAATAGTCGGGACATGTACAGCGCTGTGTCAGGACTAGCTAAAGAACACTGTTGAGTATCTGACATCAGGTCGCCAGGGATCAGACCGACGTTACTCGTTACTTGTCTGGATCATCTAGTATCTCTGAAGCCTCAAACATACTCGCTCATGTGAACGGTATGCAGACACATTCCCTCTCCCTCTCTTGCTATCTACTGTCAAACAAACTGACCACAAGGTCAGTGAACTACTAAATCCAATTATATGCAATCATATAGTGTGTCTTATACCAGAGAAAAGAGCTTCATCTGACCAGGGGAGGGGGGGAATTGTTTTCTCAAAGGGATGCAGTCCTTTGACCAGGAATGTCTCTCTGATGGGGCTCTATGAGACGATTTGTCTGGCGTGAGTGTGTGGCCTGTGTGCATGTATCTGCTTACCAAGTTGCAGAGTTAGGTTATTTTAGGTTTGAATATTTGACCAGTATGAATGAACAGAGCCTCACATATAAGCTGCAGTATATCATGACAACATTTTAGAATCCGGGGCACCAACTAAACATACCAAAATGACTCACATCCGTCCCTGCTCATTGTTTTCTTGCAGTGCATTCAGCACACTGATCCATCCAACTCAAGGCTCGGCATCCTGATGTGCAGCAACTGGTCAACATCAAGTCAAACCAGCAACAGACTGCCACAAGGACATGATGTAGGTGTATTTAAAACCAATGGCCAGACAAAAAATGGTGTTAACTGCAACATGTCTCAACAAATATGATATTTACATGCATGGATTAAAAGCGTGAACAATACAATATCAAGACTCATGTACCGTGTTTCCTTTTAAAGAATAAATTGGATACACAATATTAATGTTTAGTTACACTGAAAAAGAGACGGTATCAACAGCCCATATTACTGTGATCTAGATCAATCAATTTTCCAAATAAGCTCCTGTAATTAAAATGAATTGTTCAGATAAATAAGGCGAATGAAACTGGGATAAAGATTGATAGCAGCTGTAGCAGAATGGATCTGCCTTGGAAAAAGAGTCAGGCAGCCAAATCAATAACTGTTTCTGAGCATTTCATCAGTGTCAGTAACAAAAGCATATAATTAGAGCTGCCTCAGAAATACCAAAATCAATCAAGTTGGGTTTTTTGCCCAGGCTTATCACTGACAGTCCAACCCTTTTTGTGTGTGTTGTTTTTAGTTAACAAGGTGGTAGCACTGCCTCTTCTGCACACCAATTCCCCCAGACACGGCCTCCATGTAAAGATTGTGTTTGCATTCACCTCCCATATTGCCTCCGTTCTCCTCACCTTCTCTGCACATTAAGTATCTCTCGGCTCCTCTGCATTTACCGAAAGTGAGGGAGCTCGGGGAGGCGGCGGAAGAGTGATCAGTGTCATCTCCACTTCATTTCTATGATCAACGGCGCCTCTCGGGGATCCAACCAACAGATCTGGGTACCCGGCAGTTCTGAACAGCCGCCATATGCCACTGCCATCCCCCAGGCAGGGCAGCAAGCTGGGGCTGGGGTTGTACGCTGGTGCGGCGGAGAATATGAGTGTATGTCTGTGTGAGTGGCCCAAGTTACTGTGTACGGCTATACATATTAATGAGCATCTGTGCTTACGGGGAGCACTCTGGTTGAAATGCTTTTAGTGTTTTCACACGCTTTTGGAGTACTGCAATGCAACAGGTGTGTCTGTGCATATCTTTGTGATGTGGCTGGTGCACATGTGGTAAGAATAACCGATAGAGAATTGCTGATCATATCCTGAAGGAGAAACTAACTGACGAACAGGACCAAAGGTGGTGCTGCAATGAAAGTGCAGAGACTAAGTGATGGAGTGGGGAAATGCAACACACGCGTACATGCGTTTTAAAATTGAAACTACAACCAATATTTACATTTGTTAATGTAACTTGTAGGACTGGATTCGAATATTCAATTATTCTGCTATTTTTTTGTTGAGTAGGTATTTTTTTAACCCTTAAGATTACAAACATGCATAAAAAACATCAAACCTTTTGGAAGTTGCTTCTTATTCATTAACAAATGTAAATACAAACAACCATTCTGTAAAATAACAGAATGCTTCAAGATGAATGCCTTAAATGAAACCTAATGGCATGTGTTGCAGCGCTGTATAGTCCATCTCAGCTCAGCGGAGGAATGCACCACACACAGGTTTGCTGCTGTACACTGACGAAGAGGCCGTGTGTAAAAATAAATATCAACTTTTGATCACGAGCAAAGCTGCGGTAGCCCAAAAATGGTATTCGGGACAGCCCTAGTAACTTGAAAATGAACATCTCCATAGGGGCTAAGTACTTCAGCCCTGTAACTTGCAGGAAAGTTGCAGGCGACTCCATTCTAACTGCAAATAATAGCCTTAATATCAATTTAAGTCCCTTTCAGTTGGTTACCAGGTACCAGTGTCAGCTGATAGTATAACCTATGTCCACAATGTGTGTGGCTACGCTCGCCTGTATTCATGTCACGCAAATTACAAAACATTTCCATAATGATATAAGGACTTGCTTTTGGATTTTGTGTTTTGGGGTCTCCGTGTCCTTTTTTTTTGGACAATATGCATGTGTGTGCGGATTGCTCTCCTTATCTCCTTCAGCCAGGCCACTCTGCCGACATACACTCCAAAGAGCCCCTAGTTGTCATTCATGGCGTCACACAGCCCCGAAAAATGTCAGCATAAGGGGAAGGGGAGAGACAAAGAGAGAAAGTGGGGAAGGTTTGAAGCCCAACAAACCACCACGCTACCTCAGTGGGGTTCCGTTATCTGCTCTGTTATACCTTGCACTTCTCGCAGCACCACCTGCGTACACACTCACACATACACAGTGCTTTAGGGCAAATATGGTCTATGCCACAGTGGCTTGCACACTAAAAGTCTTAACGTGCCATTATGACAGATGGGTGTGAGGGGATGTTTATTGAAGAGTTCAAGTTCAAAACATCTGCTCAAAATGCGTTTCAGGGGTTGTAATTATGCTAATTAACAGGACGATGAAAAGTGCTCCCACACTTCTCAGGTATACTGTAAAATGCCTGAATGCTAAACTGCCTGTAGTGTCCTAAATAAGGTAAATTCAATGTAACATTAGGATATTCAGGCTAAATTGGTATTTTAGCTAAATGCCAATTTAAAGCTACATAAAACTCAAAGGCATGAAATTGTAAATAAATACATCAGCAATAATGTTTTACAAAAGCAAGAAAACTTCTCAAATAGAGAAGACTGCTCCTGCCACTTGTGATGTGTGGATGAGAGATCATTAGCTCGTCATCAGCTCGTTAGAGTTGTGGTAGAGAACGGTAGCTTTCCAATCCTTCTGTCGTGTTGAATGAACAGGAGGAGGAGGAACCTGTTCACGTCAGTGAGAAAGAAAACATTTACATGCAACGTAGATTTGAGCCAAAGCTCGATACAAAGCAAACTGGGCCGGTGAACGAGACGTAGTGCAGGACACGGCAGCTCCATTGTTGTGAATCCCAGAAACAATTGATTGGTTTTATAAATCAATTGTGATTTTGCACTTACTTAGTTGTTACCGGCACATAATTAGGACACCTGTTGTGGCTTTGATCATACCTTGTTGTGCCATTCGTTAAAATGTTATGATGAACCGATTTGTGGCATGTGGTCACATTCACCAATCATGTACGTAATGTAAGATCATATTCCAATAAACCTCGCAGTCTGCTGGGAAAGTTGGTGATGCTGATGCAATAAAAGCAGTGGATTGCACACTATGACAAAAACAACTAGAATTACCCTCCTGCAATAGTATGCCTCCATCACCTGTCTTTACAAAAAAACATCACTTCACCGTTTTAACCATTTAGACATTTTTGTGAAATTGTCATAAGCATAGGAATCTTTGACTCATGTCACAGTGACCTTTACCTTTGAACAACACATTCTAATCAATTAATTTATGAGTCCAAGTGGACGCTTGTGCCAAACTTGAAGATAATCCCTCCAAAGAACGGGCTGTTGGTCTGTGTGTAGGACGGACTACCTGGAAACATAACAGCTCCAGCCACGGCTGTCGCCGGCGTGGATACATTACAATGATCTCCTTGGTTAAAGCAATCCAGCTGAGCTGCTGCCACCTAAAAGCAGGCGTCTGGCAAAGGAGTGAAGCTGCAGACAATGCAAAGCTTCCCCCATCATGGTTTTTGGGAATAATTATATGATGATGAAATGCTTTATGGGAGACACAACCACACTCAGGTGAGCGTGAGCCTGAGAGCTTTCTCAGATTTAAATTGCAAATCTCATGCATCTCCTTATCTTTCTTTATATATGTCTCTGTGTGACACACACACACATAGAGTCACACATGCGCGCACACACACGCACATACACATGCGCACAGGAGCAGAGCACTCTGTGCAGTTATTTACCACATCTGCCAGGTTCTAGCCGAATGGCATTTGTGCGATTGCCATCTTGTGGCAGCTGACAGCCCGCGTGGTGACAACGCGCGCTGACGAGTGGACGGCATCATAAATAATGACTGCCATCCATTCCAACTGTCAAGACGAGCAGCGTCTCATAACGGGCCGAGAAGGCGAGGAAAACACAAACATATGCTCGCACACAGAGACAGTGATTTATGACCCCTTTACCTTCTGCATGCAGGTGTGTGGGTAAGGACCAACACACAAACACACAAACACACTTACACCGGACATGGCCACGCATAATACTTTGAAGAAAGGTAAACTCACAGACATGTCCACGATATGCATGAAAAGATAACACGGAATTGTTAACGGCCATATTTGATTAGTCACGTCATCTAACTGTCTTTTCATTCCAACCCAAAATAACCACAAAAGTTTATATTTTTGGTTAAGAAGGATTCAATGAGGAGTAAAGCAAGCAGACACGTCTTAAGAAAGCATTGCTGTCCAGTTGCAGTTTCTCACACTGACACTTTACAGCCTGGCTGCTTCAAACGTCTATTGTATCTAAAATATCGGTTAAATAACTGGTATAATTGCTTTGGGAAGCACTGAAAAGATTCAAATATTCCTGAATGGCCTGAAATATCCACTGGCTGTGAATCTATATTGCCTTGCTGTTATCGTAGCCTCTTGAAAGCCCTCTGCTGCTGGAATAGATTGAAACATTCCATGTTTGTCACTGATTTGACTAGACGGACAGTTCCATTACAATCTCTCAGTCTCTGGTGTATGCATGTGCGAGTGTGCAAGTGTGTGCGTGACCAACCTGCCATCTGTTCCTTGTCAGCAGTTGCTAGCAGAGAGTTGTACCTGTGATGCAGAATATATTCACATTTTGTTGTGTCAGTTAAATGCAAAATGTTTTCCTTTCCATCCCATCGTTTTGGGATGCAGCTGAAGCACGTCATGGCAGATAATCATCATCACTACCTCTTGGTATTATCTTGTAATTTCACTGTGGAATATTTTGTAAGCAACAACACACTTGAGCTGATTGCCCCTATCTATATAGGACATGGTTTATTGGTCTCATACAGATGTGATCGGGGCATCCAGTGCACTAGAAGCAGCATTGCTTTGCGTTTTATTTTGTAGCACAACCTGCCTCCTTGTGCTCCAGCTTTCTGCTCTTCACATTGATTCCCGAGCATGTTGTCGGTGACACGGGGGGGGGGGGAGGAAAACAAGAGCTGTGGTGGGACACTTTTGGCTGCTGTGTGAACATAGAGTTTTTCCCCTAACGATGGCTCCTCTGGAGCGACATGCTGTCAGGGCAGGCCTGCAGCCGACAGGGAAGTGATAAGATAAGAAACTGTTTATACAGCAAAGGAAGAATAAGTCCCATGGTAAGGATCTCACAGTGGTCTGGTGTGTATGTAAGATTGCCACGTTGGCCTGATCTTTGTCAAGGCGTGGGGGAGCTTTTACCCTGCTGTGGGTAGCAGCTCGCTCTGCAAAACAAATACCACCTCTCCCATCAAAGCAGGTCCTCGTCTCTGTTTTTATGGCCTTCATAGCGAGCGGTTAAGGAGAGTCCTCACCTGTTTCTCTGTGGCGGAAACATCTCCAGTGTTCTGTCTGCCCTGTTCTATTCATCCTTCTCTCAGCGCTGCATGAAAGATTTACCGCTAGATAATCAACAGGGCTAATGACAAGGCTGCAATGTGTGGGTGCATCCAGGAAAATGTCTGGCCTTATTGTACACAGTGCGTCATTAATGAAATTGAAAAAAAAAAAATAGGTAGACGTATTCACTGTTGCAATCTGTTGAATAACAGATACGAATATGGATGAGTTTCTGTGTTTGCCGAGCAATCAAAAAGATGCGGCGCCGCATGCGTCCGCTTGGAAAACAGGAGTCAATCAGAAGTGGTGCAGACACCGTGGGTGTCTCTCACTCTTTCAGACTTGGAAATATAACAGGAAGCCACTTTGACGATAAATGCTTTGAAGACAACAATAGAGAAGGCATGAATTCATCTGCTAAGGAGGCGAGTCCTCTATTCAAAGAATAAGTGTGGGCTGATTGCATAAATCAGGTCTTTTAAATCAAAGTGAATATGTGGGCTTTCAAGAGACTACATTCTTTATAATGTGATTGTGATCTATAGGTTTGTGCACATTTGATTGAGATTGGACATATTCCAGCAGCCTATGGGCGTTCAATATAGGTAAGTAAGGTAACCCAAGGTAATAATTGCCCTAATCAGGCCACAGACCTCCATCACAATGACTGGAGTGGATTTGATTTGAAAAGCACTGGCTGATTGGGCACTCATGGTGTGTGAGATTTGCTGTGTTCTTTGTATTAGTGTCCATTAGCTCGTGATTGGCCAGTATGAGAAGAGGAAATGGAGAGACACTTGAAATAAATGCTGTAATAAATAAACTACCCATTTCTTTTGGGTTCGTTTGTGTCTGAGAAATAGTGACTTTATAAAATGCATTCATTTCCACATAATCATAAAGCGCAGCAAACAGAGGCCGGAACTCAGCATACTGTGCATCGTCAAGTCAAACTGATTTTCTTAAAACATCAACGTATATGATATTTGTTTGAAAGCAGTGGGCATTACAAAAGCTGCCAGACCTTTCAGTGTTGTACAAAACGCAGTGTGTCGTCTACTTGCTAATGTAGTTCTTTACATATTTCACTTGCATTAGAACTGCACTTATGTTATATTAAGATTGTTTTGACATTGACCTCAGTTAATACAAATTCAATCTATGAAAAAGGTTTATCTAAGTGCGTCTTTTTAGTCACCCTCTCTTTATACCAGAATTTACCAGACTGTAGGCGGTGCTTTGACCAAAGAATAGCAAGAAGTATAAGATAGACACAGGCTTATACTTATAGAAGTATAAGTACAAGCCTGAGTTACATCGGCAGTACAACCACTTCAGAACTACGGTCATGAGAAGGGTGAGTTTCAGTGCACATTTCTTGGCCATGTATTGTATCCAGTTGGCTGTGTACATGTATGAAAGTACATGAAAAAGACTTCCCAGCAGAGCTCCAGGCTAACGTTTTACATTGGCTGCACTGGTGTGCATAGCTTATTCATGTAGGTGCACCAGCACATAATTAAGGCACACCCAAAAATATTCAGCCTGCCTTTTGGAGCCGCAATAATGTATTTCAAGTGTTAGGTTTGTCAATTCCCATACACATTGGACATTTCTTAACACATTATGTAAATGACGGTGCAGATATTTCTTTTTTGAGTCAGATGACCCAGAAGTTGGGTCAGAGGGGCCGTGGAAGTAGGGAGTCAGGGGGTTCCGAAATAATGAAATCTGAATAGTGTCCTGCAGCACACAGATCTATATACAGGTTACTGCAGTGCATGTGAACATGTCCTGTTGCTACCTGTATAACCTGCTTTGTCTGAGTGAATTGAAATGAACTTAACATCTTTATTGTCCTTGTGTCAGACTACAATCAGCCAGACGTCAGTCTTTACAAAAGTGGTCTGAGAGCCTTGGTAGTGATCAATCCGGTGCCATTGAAGACACAAAGCCGGGACATTTTAAATGCCACTGAATGGCCTACACTAGCTTCTGAGTTCTGACTTGCTATTACAACACACACACACACACACACTTGACTGCAGCTGGGGAGATCTTGAGAAACCACTTCTTCCTTCAGAGCAAATCAAAGTTCACTGCAATGCATGGAGACAATAAAACAACAGCACACCCACAGTCAGCCACTGTGACACCGAAGAATGATGGACGAAAGACAAAAGCATTTCTAAATAAGGATCCAGCCTTGTGTCTATAAGAATCATCTGAATCTCTGCTTTGCCTTTAATGAGTTAAAGGGAAATCAAGCAAAAGGAAAACTTTAAAGCTGGCCAGCATCACCCCTGAATAAAGCCAAGCTAATTTGGGAACTAAAACCCCTGGATGCCTCGTTTTCTGATGACTCAAATCCACGTCCAATTTCCTGGATTGTTGATTAGTAGAATTGGCTGCAGCAAATACCTAAACATAAAAGAAATGAATCAAGATGATTCCTTCCCCTTCAAGATAAAAGTCAGGCAAGTAAATTGGCATTCATTTTCCAGTCAGGGCTATGCCTCCATGATTTAGTGCAAAAATACACGGAACACAAAATGCCCTGGGGGACACAGAAATGCAACATGTTGAAAATAAAGTGGAGTGCAACTGAATGCTTATTCCGTTTTCCGCAAGTTAGAATAGAATTGCTTTTTAAAGCTTGGTTAGGGTTTGTGGAGCTTGGAACATCTTGCCTATAGACTAAGCATATTTTAAGTTCATCATATGTTTATTGGAATTATATATATATATATATATATATATATATATATATATATATATATATATAAAATACAACAGTGTAGCCACCAATAACCTCTTATCAGAGTTACACCAGATTTATAGTGCATCTTATTATATTTTGTCATTTTGGATTCTTGAACTACACCTCAAGTGAATTGTACTTTCTGTCACTGCATATCAACCAGGGCTAACAAAGAGAGGAAAAGCAGCAAGGAAACCCAGAATAAATGGCTCAATGTACCCACGTCTTGACCTGTAATGAGGCCACTGAACTCTGCTGCTCCATGCAGGAACCTTCACAAACAATGCCCTTGATGGCAGAGGTATAAGTACCACTCCAGCATGAAAACACACACATGCACACACGCGCACAGACGGACAGCTCCAGGATGAAGAGAGATGTATTTATGATTTTTATAGCATCCATTATTTGCACAGGGGTAAAGAAGTGTCATGAAATATTCATTAGGTGTCTGATGTCATTTCATGTAGAGAGAAAAGAGAGGAAAAGATGCAGGAGGAAAGATGGAAAGAAGCAAGTAGGGACCAAAAAAAAAAACTGAACACGTAGAAAGGAGGTAGAATGTGTCAGCGCCTAGTTTTGAGTGATGCCTCTTTTTATTAAAAACACCAATGGGGTTTCCATACAGAGCTCTGGATGAATAAGCAAGGAGGCAGAGTTGTGATTTCGTGTACCCTGCCGTCTCCCTCTTCAACCTCAAACGCCTCTCATCTTCTTATGGCTTCCCCCTCACTCTGACGTCGACCTCCTCCACTGTTTACCGCACTAGGGGGGTTGGTGGCTGGTTGAAGGAGTAAACATCTACTTGAATGAATACGAGAAACTCCAGATGACAATCCTGTTTCAGGGCATCTATCAGGTACTTCCACAAGTGACTGTCTCCATTTCCAGTGAGAGCTATACGACCAAAAGCGGATACTCAATACTGATTGGCTGACAGCTGTGTCCATGGAATCCCTTACCGGTGACTCATTTATAGAGTTGTTCCGATACAGATAGCAGAATTGGAAATGCTTTGTGCAGCTAGGCACCAATCCGATGTCACGGTATCATATTTATGTAACTTCCTAAAAATTTGTTTTCGACAAGAAACTTCAATAAATAGAGCTATTTTAAGGAGATGTAAAATAGATATTATAGAGGGAATTCTAACCTGTTACTTTCTTTCTTTTTGACTCACTGGTATCAGAGCTGTACTCGATATCTGTATTGAATCGGTATCGGGAAGGAAAACACGGCATCAAACATCTCTACTTGTTTAGGCCCAGGTGTCATACATACATCATTATTTTTATATCTAGGCAGATTAGGGACATTATTATTTTCAGCATACGTGTTCATCCACATGTAAACACAGACAAGTAGTCTGGTTCCTAAATAGACCACGGCTCATTTAATGATTATCCACCAGCGGTGCACACGCACCTACAAGACTATCACCTAATCAATATTAATGTCATCTCAAAGTCTGCAATTATTTGGCCAAATGCAGCTCTGCAGCTTTACTAGGCAGGTCGTCTTCACATGCTCGCTGTAATGCAAGTCTTTGACGTTTTTGGTTTCTCTTCACCCGTGTTTAGCCTATCTAGAGTTAGCAGCCCGGCAAACACATACATTTATATTATACATGTGTGCCACCAGATATGTGTCAACTAACTGACTGTATATAGCTTAGAGTGTTATTATCTGAGCCTCTGTCGATGCACAGAGAGGTTCTACACAGTCAGGGAAGAATAATACAATCGACTAGAGTGCGGGTCATTAGAATATGCATGGTTGTGTGTCTATGTCTGTGTGTGAAATGAAAACATGGACAAAAAGTTGAGTGGGATAGAGAGTTGCCATAAAAGGTGGAGATTGGTGGGAATGCAAAGGCAACTGCAAGCACAAGATTACTCTCCAAAGTGTATTCCATCTCCTCTTTGAACTGGAAAAACTGCTTTAAATGCTGCAAGCAGAGAGCATGCAAAAGCATAACCCTATAACAGCTTTGTTGTATGCAGCCACATCCCTGTGTATGCTTGAGCAAATCATAGGCAAACGTATGCTGAATTATGTGTTTGTATGTTTGTGTTTATTTGGCCAGGACAGCGGAGGAGAGCATTCACACCAGAACGAAAATGACACAGGCAGAAATAAAGCGAGAGTGAGCGCCGTCTACCAGCCTCATAACATTTCCATAACGTTGCCACCCCCTCCCACACACATACACCTGGCTGCTTCATAATTCAAAAGAGGGACTCCGTTTTTGAGGATTTGGCAGCTTAGGTCATATGAAAGCAGCTGCAGATTTAATGGGGGGGCTCTTTGGATGTCTGAAAGTCAGAACACAGTGTGAAACAGCTCCAATGCATTACCAAATGTACTCGCTGACAAAGACAGAGAGGCTAATGACCCCATCAGCCTGGGCTCAAGCATAGCATTCTGCCAGCACTGGTTGTACACATGCTGTTCTCAAACAGATGCGGGTCCAGTGAATGACAATAACAAGAATGAGGCCACGGAATGTTATGCTTTCACCCACAACAGTCCAAAATGAGAGACGAGTACAAACAAGGTGATTTCAAAAGGACCAAAAACACACAACAACTGTGTAGCGGTGTAACGGTCCAAGTCAACCATCACAGTGTGAAATAAAGTTTCACTGACGATTGTTACCCACCAATATTCAGTAAAATATGCGATCAGGACATCAGCATTTATGCGGTTCAGAGCGGTTGAAATGAGTTTTGGGACAGATGGACTATCTTAGACCAGCTATTGTAATCAAACTACAAAAGGATCTGTATCTGCAATTAGTACCAGCGGCAATAAAACGTGATCAGGGATCTCTAAAAGTTATATTTGCTTCCTTTTTTCATTTGTGCTGAACAAATCTGTGATCTGATCCGTGATACGATACGAACCACAAGTTGTGTGATCCGTTGCACCACTACAACTGCGTAATGTAACACTAGCTCGCATCAGACGTCTCATTAACATGCCGTGGTCCTAGAGAGCGTCTCAGCTGCAGAAGTGAGCTGTGTACGTTCAGTTATTTTCCATGAGAGAAGAGGAGTTGAGTCACATCTGTTAGACTTGCTTCATGAGAGGGATAAACAGTACACCTGTTACTTTGGAGATTCAGCTCCTTAGATGTGCTAATCTGTGCTGCCGAGGGAAACAAGTCTTGATCAGAGTTTTGCAGCTGTGGATAAGAAGTGTACAGTTCACTATGGAGAACACTAATGGCCACTAATAACACTGTTATTATAGGGTGAAGGCTGAAAATATAGGGCAACGAGGACAGTACTGTTGGGGTCCCCAAATAGTGAAAATAATTAAGCAGGTAAATAGCAGTAACAAGAAATTCAATTTTGGGTGTCCTCCGTCTCCCATTAAAATTGCTGTGGCAATAAATAGCAGGCAAATTGGTCTCTTCAGGGTCTTTGGGATTGCTTGGTGGACTAATGGCTAGTGTGGCCGCCTGCTACCTTCTGATACAGTTGTGTGGAAACCCCAATTGATCTCTGTTGAGCCGACAGTTGCTGCTACGCTAACAGTCAACAGTTGCCTCCTAGGCTTTACCTTAACATGGCAAACATGCCGAACTAAAAAGTCCTGTCCATCCGATTTAGCGAGTGCAAACGCACCATTCAAATGTACAAATGTTTGCTTTTCAGTGTGGCTGAAAATGTCATAAAGTGGGCAGTCCTTGTACACACTAATAAACATAAATACTTACAGGTACACACAGATACACAACCCTTCTTAGCGTTTGTCTGGTTTCTCGATGGAGAAACAGCTGATTAAACTTACTGAAGGCCAGCAGATGAACACCAGCTCAAACTAAGAAAAGTCTTGTGAGTTTCAGTCACTATAAACATTACAAGAAAGGAAAAGAAGGAGTCCGTTTCTGAGCAACCCCCACGCTTTTACTGCCGCAAAGTCTCTCTGACAATAGCAGTTGGAAATCTGGTCAAAAAGACCAGCAATATATGTATGCATTGTGTAGTGTATTGAAAAGGGGATCCTAATAACTGTTACACCGCCGAACGGCATGCTGGGTACAGCTTGCTCTCCATCGCTCACTACAGTACATTCAAATACAGAACAGTACACTGACCTGTTACACTGAAGCAAACTCAAACAATTCAAGCATCAGCAATCTAACTTCCGGACGATGTCATGGCAGGTCGAGTGTTAAGTTATTTGGATGAGTGGTTCTCTAGAAAGCTGCAAGCAGCGATATCGCAGATCAAGCAAACATGCACGTTTTCAACGGGCACTGCACTCAGTAATAATAATAAAAGAATAACTGCTTAGAGAAATGTTAAGAGGAGCATGAACTTTAAAATGCCGTTACAGTCCTTTCATCGCACATATCTGAGATGACCAAGTGTCGAGTGAAATGAAAGGACAGCAGTGTGCAATGGCAACACCACCATTAAGTGGAGTACAAAGAGTCCTTCCTGTGAGCTTCAAAACTGGGGATCGATGCTACAAGGAATATGGGTCAATATGAATTTGGTGAAATAAAAGCCGAATGGTCCTGAGAATCCAGGACTTGTAGCCTCTACTACTAGGTCAATAGAAGCAACAGCTCCGAACCACCGTATACTTCTGATGCTCGTCTGATGCACGACTCCTTGAAAACTAAACAGGCAGGAGAGCAGACCATTTTTAGTCTAAGCATTAAAACCCCACCTGTCGCTTTGTTGTTTTTAACCCTCTTGCTTTTCCTTCCTGCTGTAGCAAGTCAGACTGAGCGGCCCTACTTTTATCCATGCTGCTCAACTGAGGATAGCAGATCTGTGTCAAAGGCAGTAAGCGTCAGGGCATCTTTCAGATGGGCTATATTTATCACACACACACACACTAGTTTTTCCATCATGTTTGGGGGAAGAATATGGACTTGAAGAAATCTAATTCCTGTGTAGGACAGATTGCTTGTCCTGCTGCAATCAAACCTCTGTTCAAATATTGGTCCATTCCCCTGAACTAGTGTGCAGAGGGTTTGAAGCATTGTGGATTTCGATCCAAAATCAAAGTTATTGTTTGCCGACACACAGTGTGACATGCCTTCCTTGTTTGACTCTGAACTTCACTCTGTGGTTCTTTGTTTCTGCCAACTGAAAGAGAAGTCGATGTCGAGGATACATTCCCCAGGTCTTGGTTTGAAGGTCTGGTTGGCTGAGCACGTTTCTAACCAACCATCAGTCCCAACATTGAATAGGGGGACAAAACAAAACCATTCAGTTTATACACCTGCCTGGCTGTGGGTAATGAAAACAGGCTGGCAAGCGGCCCAGAGAGAGACGTGAGTCTGTCTGTTGTTGGATGGTTGGATCTGCATCAGTCGGCGCTGTCAGTGTGCCCACTAAACAGTGGCAGGCAATGACAGAAGTATGAGAGGATAAGGGAGCAAGCAAAAGTGGAATGCCAAACTGTTTGGTGGGGGTGTCATTTTGTTGAAAAGAAACGTGCACAGGTCTTTAAAATGATATGCACATACTATTAGCACGGTTAGAGGTGACTCTTGCATATGATGTTTTGCATTGTTAGAAAGTCTTTCGCAGATTGCAGAGCACTGACTGGGCCACGGTTCCTTTTGGGGAACAATAGAGTGCCTCTGGTTGAGGATGAGGTACAGAGGGATGGATTGGGAGTATTTGAAATGTAGCCGACGTCTCCAGCAGCAGCTTATTCTAGCCGTTTGTAATGAATGTTACTTCTGTGATTAACTTGATGGCAGGTCCAAATGAAGGTGGACTGTTGTGCTCTCTGCAAGCTGATGTCGTTACTGATTAGTGAGGGAAGAATCCTCACTCGGTAACTGGTGTACAAATGTGTTTCTAGTTTGTCTGTAGTTTCTCCAACTTAATGATGCATCTCATTGGCTGATCGCTTCATGAGCATTACTGGAGTCAAACAGTTAAACTTTCATTCTTATATCAAAAATGTAAGCGTATGAATTCAATAGTTTGAACCAGGACTTTCCGTATTTTGATTAATTAGCTTGTGAAAAATAGGGTGTGACAGTCAGAGAGCTACTCCTCCTATTCTAATGTACCAAATACCTTTTTAATGAAAATGCTGGGTGAATATAAGTATGTGATCGGCCTCTGTGTCAAGTATAACTAAGTATTAAAGGATTCAACATTCTGAAATGCTACATACACTAAATTGTCAGAATATCATGTAAACCTAAGACCAATGCAGTCTTACACAACAGTCCTGCTGTTGAAATGTATTAATAATAAAATAACAGAAACTCCCATCTGTATAATACATACCACAATCTTCATTAAGGGAGGATTTAAAGCACAGCTGTTGTGTTGGACTGCAGTACTTTTAGCTAGGTGTACTAATAAACTGGGTGTTACAGTGTCAATGTCACCCTGTCCTGATACACCATTTCTAATAATCACTCTCAATTTCTACATGCTAATCGTTACGTGCCATTTGCAATAGGTAGGAGTCAGACACCATGATTCCTTTGCCCTTAATGTATCAGCCCGCTCTGCTGACCTCATTTGTGGATCCACATTCTCTTTAATGTGGTGCTGCCCTGCAGAAATGGGGTCCAGCTCATAAAAAAATCGAAGGTTTACAGGGTGACTCTGAAATTGAGCATAACACAGCTCAGTGCAGACATGATCTACCCCTCTGCTGAGTCTATGTGTGAGCAGAGTGCGTAATAGACACTTGCTCAGTTATTATGCCATATCATTATTGCGGTCAAATGACAGTGTGCCAGGTTCTTGTGTTGATACATGTATGCTGGCGCTGCTCCCTATAGACGACAAAGGCTTTTTCAGTGGAGGGGGTTAATAATGTTAGTTGACAGATCAGGGGGCAGCCTGAGCAAGCCAAATAATAAAACAACAGGAAATCAGTAATGCTATTACCTAATCAGAGTTCCTTTCATCATGGACAGAAAAAAAACAGGGCACGGTGGGGGAAGAGATAAAGAATCAACCTTGTTCTGTGCTTGCATAAACAGCTTATTATCTGGGTAGATAATTATTCACAGTGTGTGTGAATGTTGATTACAGCTTTCTCCTGTTGTGTGTAATAGGAGGGAGACATGCACTCATCAAATATAGATGAAATGGATGTTGACGCTTTCCATCATGGCACTTAATCACGCCTTCAGCAAACGGTAAGGGCAGGCTGGACGTCATACGGCGACTGTAACTGATTGGTAAACACTGGCGGCTTTGCCTGCTCGGTTTGTGGAGATGGTGCGAGGCGATACTTGTGTTTGAGCTGAGCAACTCAAAGATGTGTAAACAGCAAGGTATGGTTAACAAAACGGAGTGTAAGAAGACAGTGCTTAGCATCAGCATATGTAAATAGAAACATGAACAATAGTTTTAAAGGAGGAAAACTATATATACTCTGGTCTTTACTTGTGCATAGTGCTGCTACGGGTAGCCAGGGTGGTGAAAAAGCTGACCTCAGCTGACAGTTGCGCTGTCGTCCTGTGTCCACAGTGCTGGGTGCAATGACACTCCCATCGCTACAATCCACTTACTTAGCAATATGTTTATCACACTGCCATAGATTTCCTCTCAAGCTGAACGATGAGCTGGAGCCGGCTGCAAACAGGCACACACCCAATTATTGCACGAGTTTAGCATGCAACCCGCAGCGACCCACAGACTACAGACAAACACAAAGCACAGACAGGAAAGGAAAAACAAAACCTGTATCACTAGAGCGACTAACACCTCGATCTGCACCTGATCTTTGCTTGTCTTCAAAAGGTAGGATTAGTGTCAGGCTGAGGTCAGAAAGTTAAGACAAGGGGCCTATAGGGAGAGGGGATACGTTTAAGCCCTGAACCACAAGATAGGATCAAGTTCAGACCAAGGACAAATTGGCAAGTAGAAGGAAAAAGTGGGAATGAAAGGCTTTTTAATCACAAGTAAACAAGGAAAGAAAAGCTGCCTGTATCTGGGCTGATGGATCAAATCTGAGCGTCTGCCTAGTACAGTATGCAAAGCCGCTAACAGCCTGAGGGTAACAGGGCTCCTCCATTGCCACATCACTATCCTCCAGCCTTCCATCTACCATCAAGGCAATAAAATCCAGCAGCATAAAACCAGTTTGATATTGTACAAATCAACTCATACTTCTAGTGTTTTGGAACCCTAAATGCGTGGCTTGCTCCTGAGTAACCATTCACTTTCGCTCGTTTGATGTTTTGAAAGAGTTCAGTAAGTAACACACACACACAAAAAGCAGTATCAAGCAGCTAATCACTATGCAGGAGAAACTAATGCTTGCTGAATGCAGTGTTGTTTATTTTAAAAAGCCATTACGTAAGGTAATGAATATGCGTAGAGTCTTGGGGGCAGCGGCTCAGCGAGCTTAGTGTTTACTCTGCTTTAAAAGGGTGCTGCTTGCATTTGGGCTCATTATAAACTGCTCTATATTCAAAGTAAAAGTGGTTGATAGTAATTCAAGGATGTGTGATGTATAGACTGAGTTAGGGCAGTGATTCACTAAGGATGCTCAGCAGACTGCTGTAAACTTGTTTTATTCATTGTGGGTTAAAAGGACTGACCTACAGTCTACCTGGGAGGAAGAGCTTTCAGCAGGAACGAACCACGTGGCTGTTTTATGGCACCGCATTTGATGCTTTGAAGGCCCCTTTTCCCACTTGTATTTGCCTCTTTGGGATCCTGCGTGACTATTATGCTTCTAAATATCAAGCACCACGTCTGCCCACCTTATTCTGCAATCAGAAGACGATAACAGAGACAAAACTGTCGGTCCATGGTGCTGGGATTAGCACTACAGCAGTCGAAAGGGCATGGAAAGGTGAAAAACGGAGGGAAGGTGGAGGTGTATGGGACAGGAGCTGGGCCTTAGCATGGCTGCCACGTCCACCACTCTGACAACTAATTTGCCCTAACATTTCAGCAAAAAGGTCAGACAACCCGCCGGCCAAGTTTATGAATAGTCTATAAGGGCTCTGTCTGACGGAGAAACGGGAACAAGGCAGGTAGAAGGTCTCTTCATTGACTTGGTTTAGACAGAGGAGGGAGGCAGCTTTTGTCAGTGTCCAGATGGGAGCTGCTCTGTATCCTCTAAATCAGGAGCGGAGCGCTGACCTTATCTTATTCAACAGGGCCACTCGCTTAAGGCGTTGATTTGTTCAGCTTGCACTCTCTAGAGCCTGCACATTTCAAAATAGGACCTTTGACAGTAGTAAAGAATTAAACAGTAAAAAAAACATAGATACACGCAGAAAATAATTCCTCGATTGTAATAAATTCTCCCTGCATGCAGAAGCAATACCCTTAGGCAGTTTATGGTTATGCCTTTGGTCCTCCAGGATGTAAGTAAATGTTCCTTCACACACTGCTCTGTTTTCACATTTTAAGGGAACAAAGGCAACAACACGTTCAGAGGCTTCCTTCTACTTGCCTCTGACTGCAGACGCAGCGCACTTCCAATTGAAGAGGCGGTGGCTTGACTCAATTTCGCAGCCAGCAGTGCTATCCACCTACACTGGTCCTGAGAGCTAGAGATATGGACATGACATTTTCACACCGAGACAGGGAGGCACCGTCTAAAACTTCTCCAGATGAGGTCAAACTATGTAGACTTAGATGGAAAAATAGACCTTGTTTCTCTGCCCATGTGAGATTAGCCAACACAGAAAGCCTCACTGAACATAGAAACGCGTGTTAAGTATCACAGTGCACACTGTAGTTCCTTTGAGACAGAGCCCACACTCATGCACAAACAGGCTTACATTTACAGTACAGTGTCTGCACATTGAGCTAAGAGATTAATGTTGCTACTTTATGCTCGCACATGAAGCTACTCGCAGGGTCACAAGGCTCCAAAGTTGCTCTTCCTTACCAGCCATCCAGACCACGGTCCACATGAAAACACCCAATTCCCAGGATGCTTTCTGTCCAGATGGGCCGAGCAAGCGACACTTGTTCAATTAAAGGCATCAGGGGAGACCTAACCACTTCATTATCTGCAAGCTGGCCCCACATTGATCAGCCTGTCTGGGACCACTCACAGCCTGTGTGACAGCTTAATCTGGGCCCTGCACATGCACAAATACTGTCTTTCACTCACGCACACTGTCATGTACACACACACACACACACACACTCAATCTATTACAGAGCGATGTGGATATACTCTCCACAGGTGTGAGCACGTTTGTGTGTCTGTCTCACGTCAGCAAAAGAAGACAGGCAGAGGCAGGAAGAGGTTCTGGGGGATTGGATCGGCTTCAAGTGTCATGTCATGAAAACAAATGGTTGTCTCTCTTTTAGTTTCCTGGTGAAACCCGCAGAAGGAAAATTGCTATAATAGAGTTGCTACATGATATGATAGAGAAGTCCCAATCTGGAGTAAAAGTTTAGTGGCCACCTGTGGCACCAGGACTGGTACAACATTTGCTTTCCACACGTTCATTTTGCAGGACCGATGACCTAAACAATCCTGAAAATAAAACCGCCTGACCTGATGATACAAGGACTCATGTTCAGAACTTAACATAGAAATGGTCCCACATGCAGAGTTACAGTGGATCCAAAGAACATAGCAGAGGATGTGTTTGAATGGACATTTGGTGATCTAATTATCCAAAGCAATGTGGGGCACATTCTGCATAACCTAGTAGTTGGTGAGTTTGTGCACCAAATTGAGGGCTCGATGATTTGTGAGGCCATGTCTTACATGTTAAAGCCAACAGCTCGGGGCTGCAGCACATCTTAGCTGATGCTGTATCACAACAAGCAGAGACAAAATGTGACGACTGGCTTATGTGTAAAATTCATAGCAACACCGCCCCACAGCGCACACACACACACACACAGGGCGCAATGGCCACATGGTGTGCATATCACTTTATAGACGACACTGGCTTAGTTGACAAAATGAAACCCTGGCCTAGCTGTCATTAACAGTGAAGTATCTAGGCCATGTCTCCTTCCACTCAAACAGCCTGCTGGAAGACGCCTCTGCTCTCCAGATTTCCCCCAACTCCTCATCTTCCTCCTTCTATCCCTTCTCTCTTGTCTCCCATCCCAATGTATCCATTTCTTCCCCTCTTTTCACTCCTTTCCTTTGCTCCTTGACCTTTATCTCCCTTTATCTCTCTGCCCTGCCTGCAATCCCTTCATTTCTACTTTTCCCCCTCCAAATAATCGCATGCTGAGAAGGCAAGAAGGCCAGGCCCAAGTGAGCACTGAAGGCCTGTGGCGTTCAAGCTTCTCTTCGCTGGCCCTCAGAGAATTGGATAGGCGACAGATAAATAAATAAGACCTATAAGGAGAGGCTTTATGGCAGCTGCTGCACACATTTATGGTGTTTCTGATAACAACTCATCATAGCGGTTAGGCCACACTGACAGCAGAGAGAGAGAAAAACAGGGGACCCTTGTCGGCAGTGATGTTGTAAAAGGGACAGTTTAACTATGTATTCTTCTCACAGATGTCTGTTTTGTTTATCATGTAACAGTCTAAAACTGCACACAGGATGCCACAAAGAGCAAGGTTTCATATAACAACCTTGAGTTGAGCAAACCTAGCGTATAAATCCACAAAGCTGATTTAAAAGCATGCGAGTTAAAGCCTGATAGGAACTTTAAAAACACAGACTGAGTTCACGCCGGTTCACTATGGAGAAGACAGAGATAGAGCTGTGATGTTAGCAGTCGCAGGGCAGCAAATATGAATCAAACATTGATGGAAACACTTTTGTGAAAGGTTTTAAGCCAAACAACACGAGCCTAAGCAGGACCTTTGTATTTAATCAGTGGTGTGCGGATCCTGACAGGATCCCGGCTGTGATAAATGAAGAAATGCCTCGTTGTATAGTTTGCTGAGGTGTTGACTTCGTGATTTTGTCATCATAAGTTTGAATCCAGGATAGACTCATTTTTCAGTGCGAGATGTCTCGAGCAAAAGCAGAAATTCCACATAATAATTTTGACTTCTATGTGTGCTGCAATATAAAAGTAAACACATTTCAAACTGGAATGTAATTAAATGACTGTCTTACATTGTACGCCATTTATTCAGAACAAGAAAGCACTTAATCAGTGTTTAGTTGTTAATTATGTGACTGTGTGAGTGACATAATGGCTCCACCGACTGCAAACAGTGGCTTTCTGATGGGTGCACATACTCTGTTTAGAAAACTTTAGGTGTGTCCTTCGTGTTTATTCCGTTATTTGAACTATTCCAAAGCAGTGTGTGTTCGGGGTGAGCCCGGTCGGAGCATGTGCCCCTTTGTCATTGAGAACCGTGGTATTGCTGGTTGCAGCGTTCTCCACAGCTGCTCATTGCTGGTTGACTCTAGACAAGTGAAGAAGAGTTCAGTCTTAACCTTTGAATATCCAGCAGCAAATGAGACTAATGGCCTGTAGTCCAAAGAGCCCTGAAGCCACGCCCCCACTAGTTCTGCACAAAGAGCCGTTTGCTTGTTTATTTAAAGATTTTGGATATAAACTATCCAAAATGCACCATCTTCGACACTGCACATCCTTGAGTCCCCAGCAACACACCCGCCAGATGTGAAGAAGATCAGTTTTGGAATTATGCATGGGGAACACACAATCAGAGATTCCTTGTTTTATTGTTTCCTGGCATTTACAGAAAAATTAAATAGAAAATCTATTCTAAATCCAGTGTTGCCCATTAATTACCTAGACTGTGGCGTTTAGTCAAACTTGTCCCGCCACAGTTTCATAATAAATGAAAATGTTTGTACCCTCAACAGGTGGGCTGGCTCTCTATTCCCCATTTCCATTCTTTAGCCTAACCCTAACCAGACCATTTTCTCCACCAACAGCCCTTCATGCAAATGTGTAGACCTGCTAAATCGATGTTGGACGACAAATAAAGGCCAGGCCCCAAACAAGACAGTCAAAACAAACGATCAACTGTTGAACGGACCAGAGTGAGGAAGCTGTTTGACTCAGGCAGTGCGACTGCATGTGTACGACATTATGCTATTCAGAGGGGTTAAGTAACAGAAAACGCATACTAGCATATTAGGGCTGGAGTCAACCTCTCCTGGTTGACTGAAATCGACCTACTGTTCAGCCAATCAATCGGTTGATGCACTGTGATTAACTAGTTCACCGTGCATAAAGTGCACTCTGGTAGCCTGAATACATTTTCCATAAACATATTACCACACATACATATTTGCAGCATATTCAATTATTTCTAACCTAATTAATAATACTTAAATGATAACAACAGACTCAAAGCCGACCAGCGTGCACCAACCTATTTTCACAAGATTTCCAAAAATAGAACTAGCCATCAAAGTCACCATCACCATGGCTAACCCCTCCGGCACCCGGAAATGTTCTTCCTGTGAGGGTTAATGAGAATGATCGGAGGAGAGCATATCACCCGACCGACCATATCACTGATGCACTCACATACAAAAGAACTGGGGAGTCAAATTTACAGAAACAAAAAAAACACATGCAAGAAAGAAAATGTGAAAGAAAAGTGTGTCAGTAACCACTTCCCTCTCCCTTCTTTTCTTGGCAGCCGGATGGAAGTGAGTGCTTTTATTTTCTTAAGAACTTGCTGGGGGACGGGCAGGAGATGGACTTTTCGTCGGGCTAAGCCCAAATGCAATCTCTCAAAGTGTCACCTGGCCAGCATGGACCCTTAGCTTTGCAGTCAGTGCCATTTCATGGCATAATTTAATTCAGAAAAGACTGCCGGTACACAACAGGAGTGTTCTGACACTCTGGACATAATGGCGAGTTTTGTGGAGAGGGAAAAAAAAATAAGGCAGTGAGTCTTAAATTGAGAAATTGACAAGTCTGGTTATAAAAGTGACAGTGGAAGTCAGGTGGAAAATAGGAAAGTATTAGCTTACACATACAACCCCAGCATGCCAGTCTACACACACACACTACTATACCTTTACATGACCAAACCTATCCTGACATGAGCCTCAGCTTATGCTGTGTCTTGATTTGTTCATTGAAATTAGATGTAGCTCTATTTGGAACTGATTCGTTTTCAGGAAAATGCACATGGCCAACCGTTAAAAAGATCTCCGTCATCATGTGTAGCAACATCATCAGCATGGCTGCAAGAGCATAGCAGAGTTGCAAAGGGCCCAGAGATGAGAAAACCTTAGAAAAGATGTTTGTTTGGCATTCTGGTTCCGGTGTGAAGAGTAACAATCTCGTCTGTCTCACTGGACAAATTGGAGATTGAGAATAGACCGACATTTCTGAGGTGCTCAAGCAATATTTACCCACCTTCCCCATGTTAAGCTAATAAGCTGTTCCCAATAGGACTTAAAGTGCACTTTGACTCCTCTGCCAGGATAGCGCTGGTAGGTTAATCTACTAGTTGTTCTGATCTCTTATGATAGTGTCAAAAAATTAAGAGCCTCAAGAAGAACCAGGTCAAAGCTTCATTAAGGACTTACAATGGCTGCTAACACAGGAGTCTTAAAGTGTTGCCATGGAAGATATTCCTAAATGTGGGCTAATAAATGTCTTCTAATCTGATTATATTCACAGCTGTAAAAACAAGTTATAATCTGAATATCACAGTGGTACACACAGACAATGTGGGCACCAGTAAATAAACCTGGGCCCACCTCATATTCCTTCCCATGCCCCTCTCCAGTCCACTATATAGCCTTCAATAACCAAGTACAGCTGCAATTCACAGCTTCCTATAGTGGCATCTCGCCAATAAGCCTCTTAGCTACGACCTATACGTTTATCTACCAGAAGAGGGAAGAAGGTGACCAAGATGAGAAAGAGAAGACAGAAAAAAAAGAGGTGGAGGATTGGCAGAAGGAAAAGGGAGAAAGAGATGTCGAGAGTACAGATAGGTGGCCGGAAGACTAAACAAAAGGGGAGATTGATGACAGGGTAAAGCTAGAGATAGGTGTAGGGATAAGGGGAGAGGAAGAGGGAAATCATAGAGTGATAGATGCAGAGGGAATCGGAAAGAGAGGAGGATTACTAAGATTGTATCCCTGACCGGGCATAAATTAGTTGGTGAAGACAACCAAACGAGAGATGAGGCAATATAAACTCCAAATACCCCATAACCCCAGAGTCTACTGGGAAATGCTTAAAAGACTGTATATATTTGTTTCCTTTTTCACAGCAACAAAAGCACAGAGGTGCACAACAAATTTTTATTTCAGTACACAGGATAAAAGAGTACTTTGAAGAAAGCCTCGCAAAGCCCTACCAAAGCTTATTGTAAAACAATGTCATTGTTTTACAGTGGAAATGCTGAAGTCACAACTTGTGTTTCCTAGGTAAAGGGAAAAAAGTTACCTGTAGGATTGATTTCAAAAAAGATATGAAGAATGTAATGCATACTAAAACCCCTGGTGTTTCTCTGTGGGTTCAAAGCACATAAAGGCTGCTGCAAGCCTTCAGTTATTCCAAAGTGCTTCAATCCAAACGATGAGTCAAGAGAATCGAATTAACTTGGTTTCGAATTTGACAAACCTCTGAAAAACATGATTACAAATTCAACAAAAATATATGCAGTATGTATAAAAGCATCAGATAGCGGCTTAACTCGGGCATATGTATCCGTTGAAAAGTTTCACAGTGCTGTGCTCGTCTGCAAATGAAAAACTTGAGCAGAGCAGCTAAATCTGGCACACCTAATGCTCTTCTTCACGCACACAGACAAACACTATACAACCCCAGAGCTCCAGGCCATGCATTGTCCAATCCATTTCTCTCTTCATCATAGCAAACAGTATTGCCTGTGGCCACGCATGTTGACACTGAAGCATCTGGAGTTGCTCACAAGTGGACGCCCACTCCATCCCTTTAGACTTTGTTATCACAAAGCAGGAAAATAGAAAGAGAGAAAGCAGTGTGAGCTGTGTGGGGTGAAATTAACGTCTTGTGAGAACAGGCATGGCTGGACTTTGGCTCCTCCAGGACCTGAGGATGCTTTATCGCACTGCAACATCTGGCAGACGCTGGGCAGGCAGAGGCAACATCAAGGCATCCTACTGTCCAAAGGCTCTTGAGCAATTTCAGAGCTGAAGAAAGACACCATTGAATTCTGTTCCACCCTTCCACTCCTTGGTCTTTTTTCCCGTCCAATGAGTTCACTGTGTGTGCGTGCGTGCGTGTTTGTTGTTCTTCTATTTGCAGCCTTTTCTATTCTTTTCAAGTGCTTGTGAGTAAAAAGCGAGCTAGCAATCTTGCACAATCGATTGCTTTGTTTGAACACTGCAAATCTCTTGTGCGTTCAATGAAAAATGCACAGTTAAGCATTATTGATCGGAAAGAATGGACAAATTGCGTTGTTATGCAATGCCATTCTATAAATAAATGCCTATCGTTCCCAATTGCTTTTGCAATTTATCATTTTTTGGTAAGATCAAACCCAGGTGCTCTGCTTTCTAGCCAACGGTATACAAAATAACAACATCAGTTGTAATTGAAGGATCATGTACATGCACCGTTCATTCCAGAAACAACTAGATCTAGGTTAATACCATAAAGACATCAGTTCATTTAATATTTGCTTCACTGTGTTTTCTCCTTCTGTTGCATTGACGCACACGCATTTAGAACACATTCTAAGTTTTTAGTCTATGATTATGTTCCATTTCTCCTGAGCGAATAATAACAAAATCCATAATCTGGTTTGGATGATCCAAAGTAATCTCCTATTACTACAGGCCCCACACAAATCTATAATCCTGTATCTCTAGCAAACATCAAAAACTCTTTTTAGGCCAGAGAAAAGAAAAATAAATGTCATTGCCCTCCCCCAAGGGTGGGATTAAATTGGAGGTCTGAGCGTGGCTCAGAGAGAAAAGATCATTAGCCTTGATCAGATTGATTAAGATCAGCGTGGGCAGCTCGGAACATCCCTCACCGAAGCAAAGCACCAGGTCCCTGTATCAGCCAGTCTCAGAGGCCATCCACACAGGCCAGGGTTACATTTCATCTGTCACTGTCCAGTTGTATGTGAGCCACTTTTCTCTCAGCCGTGTTCATGGTCATCAGTTTGAGTGAAATTAGAAAGGGCTATTCTTCAGCATCTGAATGAACAGAATGCATTTTGCCTGAGCAAGGTGTTGTTTCTTCAGGTTCTTTTTTGTAACCATTTCTTAACCAGGTACAGCGCACACAGGCCTATTTCAGAAATGCTCTTATTCACATTTGCATAGTACATTCAAACCAAAGTATCATCCATACCCATAGACAGTACACAAGAAGTGGACGTAGTCATTGTGACGACACTGATTAGTTTGTGCCGATGTCCATACCACCCGCAGTCTTTCCTTGACAACCACGACCAACACCATGACCAACACAACCTGGTGCAGTAGGGTGTTGCATTCTCCCAATACATCCAGGTGGTTGAAATAGCTACCTCTAGGCCCATTCAGTTGTCCTCTAAGCTTCCACTGCCTTCAACTTTGGTGTCATTTCTTTATTAGCCTCTACAGGAACACTGCTGCACCAGGCAATGAGGTAGACCTGTGCTTGCATCATGAACTATACATCACTAATGCAGTCATCCAGGTTGAGGACCTGCTGGGCTATCAGTGCATAGATGGCTTGCCAGTGAAAACAGGTCAGCGTTGCAGGCAGATCATCAATCGCCCCACAGTGCAAGAGCGGGGGCCACCAGCCTCCCAGGGGCATCGCACGTTTAGGTGCATCATCAATCTCAACCAACCTTTGAACACATGGTCACAGACACGTATTAGACCAATACGTTCACAGGGAGACCTAAAAAATAGAATTGAGTCTTGGTATTAAATGGCATGACTTAGAAGAGTCCAAATGAATTGAGGTGTTAGCTTTAAACATAAGGACTGCTCCATAAAGCCCTCCAGTATGTTGTTGAGTCAAAATAAACTCAAAATATTATTAATATTATTATTATAATATACAGGATTCTTTAAAAACCCAAGAGATGTTTCATATTAGTGCCATGGTGTTGCTGGTGAAAACACCTACCCTCTGCACCACGAGAGGTGTTCCCTTCTCAAGTTGCTGGGAGTCCACATTATTAATAGGATACATAACTTACAACATATGTACTTGTCCATGCCTAAGAATATCTGCACAACATACTTCAAATCACTAAGAAAACTGCCAAATGCTGAGCTAAAAGGTTAGGCCTGAGTGACATTGCCTTGACATACACACAACACAAAACAACTCCTCCCAATATCTCTTTCTTTGGTACACTGCATTGTACTATTACTCTGCACTATACTTGTGTACATGTGTTGGAGAGCATAGCTTAACCTCTGTAGTGTGATGGACGTTAACAGAGGACCTTCAGGAGTTGCCTACCCTCCCGTGGGCCTGTCACAGAGTAAAACTACCCATCTTCATCCCCCTCCTCTGATCATTCTCCACCTTCCTCTCCAAAAGGTACCTTGCTCCTGACCTCACTCTACATCCGTCTGGAGGAGGGGCTACTCCGTCAGACAGAATTGTGGGGTTGCCACCATATATTCCTGTTCCCATACCTTTCCCGTCATTTTCTCATCAAGAGCCTCAGCAGTACTGACGTGGGGTCGACTACATGTACACACACACACACACACACACACACACACACACACACACACACACACACACACACACACACACACACACACACACACACACACACACACACACACACACACACACACACACACACACACACACACACACACACACAATCAGTGCAGGAGACCTGCATCTCTGATGTACTGTTGGAACAAACTGAGAAAATGTCAGCCTCTACAAGTGCACATATTCTGCATACCAAGCACACACCAGAACTCAAATAGAGCTCACTGGGTTAGGTGATAACAATGAAATGGCACTGTGACATACACTTTATACTTCCAATATGCCACAAGATAAACAACTCACACCTGGTATACAGATTGAGAAGCAAATGCAACATTAAAGTTTTCATCTTTAAAGAAAACCTGGAGCAAAAGGGCGTTTGTCAGAGTGATTTCCCCTGCTGGTTCAGGCCGTGTGATAGGTAATCCATCAGCGCAAACTCAGCAAGGAGGAAATGCACCTCCAAAACAGGCAGACACCAGTTCACTACTCCACACATATATTCAAAGAAGCATTTTCTGTCGATCTTAGAGTCTAATGTGACAGACTAACTCAACCAGCGGGTGAACCTCTTCTTGAACAGTTCAACATCCTGCAGACAGACAAGCCAAGGCTGACCCATCCCCAAGGTGTGCTCCACCCACCACTGGTTTCATGCCCTGGCCCGAGAGCTAATAAGGCCTCTCGAGGGCTCTTACAGGCAGCCTTCCTTCACCTTTGTTGGAAATGGGAGGAAGGAAACCAGGAGACTATCTCAAAATCACCACGTCATATCAAGATAGCCACGCTGCCCTGTCAGTTTTTTGAGTGCATGAATACATTCCTGGGTGAAATATACAACCATCTGCTTGAATCTATAGAGATAAACCGCAGTAACACAAAATAAGAAGACAAAGATAAAATAAACAAGAAATAAAACAGAGATCATTTTGGTTGTAACTCCGTCACTTTTGTCTTGTTCGGAAACTGTAATTTAGGCCCCCTTGAAGTCACTTATAACCGCAGTCCAAACTGACAATGCTCCTCCCCAGAGGGAGGGCATAGTGTTAACAAGCAGCCAGCATCAGCATCCATGACAGCATTAGGGGAAGCCATCAGAGGGTCCGAGAAGTAAAGCATCGGTCTTACCTTCAACAGCATACTCTTCAGCTTCAGGGAGGGTCCAAGGGGAATACATGAAAAAGAGAGAGAACAGACACAAAGAGCAGACTCATTAAAGTTACTTTTACTTCAAATAAATGTCTTTTTATTTTTTTCTTCAAACTAAATCTTTACGAGATAAAATCTAAATAAAGAGTGCCAATGAGGCTTGCGATCTGGGAGACTTGGCAGCAAAACAAAATAAAAATAATAAAAAGTCTGCTCCATTGAATATCTAATCTGACGTCTTTTTTTTCTGTTGACTTTCTTGAAAGCCTGCAAATGGCTTGGTAATTTAACACTCATATTATATTATTCTCGTGTGGAGAATCGTGAGCCAGGAAGCACACTACCTCCCATAGGGAACAGGAGGCTTCAGTCAAAGACGATCCCCGACTGAGAGACACCGACTCTCACACACTTCTCTGTGGCTTAATGACACAGTGAGATGGAGCCATAGAGTTCAGGCTACAGCAGGACGCTTTACTCACAAAAGCTGCCCCACAGCTGCAAAGGCCAATATCTAATGCTAGAAAATAAAACAGCAGCCGCCTGCCACTCTACAACCCTACCCGAGAACGTAAAAAAGCTTCTAGCCTGGCATGGCATCCCTGTGGAGAGCTTGGTGTTTTGATCTGGTACTCTGGCTGCTGGGCTTCAGTCCTCATGGTGTGCTACTTTATTAACTTGTTGTATGGTCAATACCCTAAAGGGACTCTAAACGGCACTGGTTCCATGTATTATCTAGTACAACAGTCCAGTCAGAGCATTAACAGTTGTGCCACAGTAGCATTCAATTTATGGAAAACTATGAGTAAAGTGAAGAATATTTTCCATTTTACAGCTAAAAGGGCAAATACATTCTTTATTTATGGTCCATATACTGTATGTCCGTAGTGTTGGAAAGCCTACATAGTTGCTTTTAGTATTAAGATTTGATGATAACAGCAGCAATTTATAAATATGAAACGCACCATTTGGGGCCAAACGTGGCTGAAAAGTGAGCAAGTCAAGCAGGTTTCCTATTACGCACCAGCACAGTTCCTGAAAAGGTATTCTCTTAAATTCTCCAATGCATGGACTAGGGTCCGCCAATTGGAGGAGTATATTAGCTATCTGTGATTGGATGAGTATAATGTTGTTTGTTTGGGGTTTATTTCAACCAAAACTACAGATGGTGATTGTTGGAAAGTCTAACAAAGACGGTTTGGTAAGTTTTATTATTATTATTGTTTCTATTGGAGTTGACTGAAGTGTGTTTTACAATGCTTCGCTGCTTAAACAGCTCATCTCCCAGTTGAAGCTGAGGCGGAACACGCACACGCAAATATATTAGCAATCACCAGTTGTCGGGCTGACGGTGGCCGAATGGAAAATTCTAACATATTACCAACCCTAGTGTGGAACCAATTTCATCTCTGCTTATGAATTGAATATTGACCTCAGTAATCTTCAACGAGTCTCGAGATTAAACAATGATATTGCAGATAACTGAAACCACTATGAAATAAAATAAATAACCAATAATAATCAATCAAATAATGACCCCAGGGGATACAGCCACATCCTCTCATTTTGGTCCCATGTAGTCCCGCTCCACATGAAGCTAGGACACCAACAATACAAGCACAACCCTCAAGGACATCTAGGCAGAACAACAGGACTTCTACAGTTGAAGGATGGTCCCATTCACTATGCATCCCTGGTGGCTGAACTGAGTTCAATGGGACAAGTTCATTGCCACATGTACTGCCATTTTCTATTTAACCATCAACGTGAACGTATAAAGATTAAACCTTAAGTGTGGATAGTTCATTTAGACAGCAGAGAGGATACCAGTACACTGACTGAAAGCCCTTCATGATTAATGTTTGCCAAGCTGAAGCATGGGGACCGTGTTTGTCTGATGTCTGTAGTGGCTGTTTATGTAAGCACTGGCCATGACTCTGTCTTTCCTCTCGTCTCATGTCTGATCATAGTCCATCATCCTTTCTTTCATTGTGCTCCCTCTCTCCCTCCCAAGCTGAGGCCAAGAATGTCTGATGTTCTACCTTTTGCCTCCACTCTTCTCTCAACATAGGCCCTAATCCTTTCTTCCTTTGTACTTCCTGTGTTCAGACATCCAAAATAGACAAACACAAAAACATATACAAACATACACATATATATTTTAATTCTAAAACAACTAGCATGAATCTCTTTGATAGTCTGGATGTTGGTTTGTTTGATACAGATCCTGAAGAAACGCACCCTCCTCAGAGCCTCCTCACTGCTTCCATAGATGGACAGACTATTTACTTCTCGCATTATGTTCTACTTAAGAGCAAAGAATTAAAAAATAAAAAGATATTAAATAACAAATTAAGAATAATTTTCCAAGAGGCCATGTTACAGGAAATATTGAGCTCCATCAATTGTTAAATCCATACTGTTTCAAGGTTGACTCTTACTTAACAGAAAGTAAAATCTCGCCTGAGGGAAGAAATGTGAGTTCAGTCAGACACTTGGGGGATGTACCCCTTCTCTCTCAGCTTGTCCCAGTTATCCGAATGATAGATTCCTGTAGTCTTTACCACCCATAGCCTTCATCCCAGAGCTGTTTTTCATTAGGGTGTATCCCATATAGCCTCAGGCTCAAAGCTCCACTGGGATCCTAGTCTTTTCAATGTACTTTGTGATTCATAAGGGAGAGCGGGGAATGTTTTTCAGAAGAAAACGCTCACAAGCTTTTCTATACTTGTGATAACGCGGTGCAGAAATGGGGCCTTGATATAGGCCGAGGGATACAAATGCTTTATTCTAACAATTTCCACCCAATCCAAGACTAAAAGTGACCTAAAAGGCTGAAATAAAGACAAGCTGACAGCCAGTCAAATGTGACATTGCTTTCATATCTCTAAATTAGTGTGCAATACCTCAAGCAACAAAAGTAAAATGAATTAACGAGACAGTCACAGGGTAGAACAGAAAGCAGACGTGGGCTGTAATAAAAAAGTGTATATAGAATAAATACTAAAGTAAAATTCAGATGGAAGCAGTGGAGAAGCTGAGAGCTTTGGAGGCAAATGAGAGACTTTTCAGATCTAATCCTAACCGAGCTAACTAAAGGATTTACCGAGGGCAGAAAAGCATGCCTGCATTGAAAAAACAACCTCTGCATCACTATCCTCACATTCCTTAGCACATGAAGGAATCTACACAGTTAGCTGTTGGTTGGATACAAAAAGAGCACGAACCAACGTTAAGTAAGTAATATGGCAAATATTGCAAGGTTCAACACCATTTCTAAATATGCGCGACAATTATGATTATTACTTAAAATATAAGGGCTCAACAGCAGGTTAAATAGCATTTTAAAAAATTACTTAAGAGCTATATATATATATATATTCAAAAAAAAATACAATATGATATATGGTTGCACAAAGAAAGAGAGCAATGACTAAAGGCCTGTGTCCATATAGTCTTTTTCTGGCAGAAAAGGGCCCCTGGGGAGAGCTTCATCCCAGCGTTTCATTGGAAATGTTTTAAAAATGTTATTATGTCAAAAACATCTTGACAGAATATAACCCCTTGACCACAGTTGCATGACCGACTGGCATCGCCCCTTGCTTTCTTTTATCTATTTGGGCTACTTTCTATTGGTTTGACATTGTTGTTTACCATCTACACCAACATGTGGACTGATCTGCTCCAACAAATCTGCTTCCCTACATTTGTTATGATAGTGTCTGTAACATATGTCTGTGACGTATAACGCTCAGGACAGATCGACATGGACATAATAAGCTTCTCCTCCAATTTCTCCTGTGATGTCAGCAGCGCTTTTCTGAAAGACATGTTGAACCGTAAGCGCTCGCTGCACGGAAATATCCGAGGCACTCCGAAAGAAGACGCTGTGCAGCCTCATGCAGTCCAATATGCTCTCGTCATTGGGGAAAAAGACATTCTGTCAGTATTCAGCAGTTAATGAGAGATGTGGCCATCAACCAATGTGCATCCTGAGGAAAAACTATTGTCATAGTTGACTTCTTTTGAAAAATAATCACCTATAATTATCAGAATCATTTTCTCATTATGGATAAGAGCTCAAGCACTGCAGCAAGGCGTCACAGAGGGAGTTCAAGATCAACATCACAAGCGTTAGTAAAGGGACCGTATAGCTATCTCCACTTTGACTCAGCTGGAGAAGCACATGTGAACCACGCAGACATCAAGACGCCCTTATGCTGCAACACCATCATCTGATTACCTAGCTATGAACTCTGACATGCACAGTAGAGTGGATAGGAATTCTTTGTATTTTCATAAGAGTCAAAATGTTTAAAGCTTGAATAGAGTGGTAGCTGCTTTACTTCTACTTTTTGAGGAAGCTAGTAATGCTGTACTTTACCCTGAGGGTAGCTGTGGTACTGTAACATGTGTAATAATGTGAATATCCACTAACTCTTCTGGCATCTACTGTATAATGATCTGTACCAAGAATACAATGCCAGTTTAGTACTGTATACGCATGCTTGCGTATGAATAAACTGAAATGCTTGAGAGCACCTGGAAAGTCAATGTCAATTTTGAAATCCATTGAAATCCATTGACAAATCTGCAGCAACTGCGTGATGCTGTCATGTCAATATGGACCAAAATCCGTGAGGAATGTTTCCAACTCTGTTGATTGTATGTTACGAAGAATTAAGGCAGTTCTGAAGGCAAAAGGGGTCCAACCCGGGACTAGCAAGGTGTACCTAATAAAGTGGCCGGTGAGTATGTTGTCCATAAAGAGGTTCCCTCGGCTAATGTTTCCATCTGTTTTCCAGCTGCAGTTTACCAACCCTGTATTCTGTTGCTCAAATGTGGCATAAAGCAAATAGTCAGAGTGAATATTGGAGCAGCACACAGTACAACATTTTCTTTGGATCCACACAGGTTGGCACATTACCCAAACAATGCTGGGCTAGAGAAACAGCGGCTGTATTAGCGTATTGCTGTGAACAACACCGTCTCTACCGCATTCTTTGGTGTGCCTTGTATTGAATTCTGCATAATAAACCACAGTGTAGCCAAGTGTTGAAATATTTGGGTATTGCTTTACAACCAGCTTTTTATTCCAAACTTCAAAAGCAAACCTTTCTTCTACAAAGCCCCTGTATTGATAGTCCCTCTAGTTGCACTGGAAAGACTTTTCAAAAGTCTGTTGTATGGCCAGCAAAATCACTGAGAAAGTGAGACTTCAAAAAGGGAGAAAAGAAGAGGAACCACCCAAGGCTATTTGACATGACTTCAGAGAGGCAGAGAGGAGAAGAAATGACAACATTAGCGAATAACGGAGACAAGTTAGCGGTGAGAAGACATGTGATGGATAGAAACATGCACACACACTCCCTACACCCCTTCTCCTTCCTCTTTATATTCTAATCAGAGGGGAGCTTTGTCATGAATTCCCCAACATTGTCAGAAACTTTCTCTCTGACTGACAAGTTAATCCACAAGACATGGCATTTGCAGATTTCACACCGAATCTCGACAGCAAAACACAAAACTTCCACCCGACAAATGTGCAAATATTGAGGCTTTTTAATCCTGATAAACAAAAATCCTAACATATTGACAGATGTATCTAGCAACAACACAACGTATAAAGCATCCCCCAGTGAATACAGGATGTCAGGAAGGGAGAGAAACTGGGATCCAATGGAAAGGATTAGAGAGATGGAACCTTAAACACATGTATAGGGGCTTTCTTCACGGAACAAGCATGCACATCGGTAGTATCTGTACTTTCACAGTTAACACAGACAGACTAGTGTAACCTCCCACAGTGCTGACTAATACAGCTAAAGTAGATATCAGAGGGAGGTCAAGGAGAGGCAATCATTTGAGAAATGAATGTGGGTGCACCTCTACTGCGATGGTGATCACAGCGCTGAGAGTTAGAGTTAGAGGACTGGGTAAAGGCAGTGGTTGACATATATCAGGGCCCTCGGACAAGGTGAGACAGCTATAAACTAAGATAAAGACAGACAGGAAGAATAATTGTATAAGAATAGTTGTATAATCCAATATTTCAGATAACTCTCCCACCCCCCCAACCTGTTCTGTGAAGAGCAGCAATAAAAAATAAAAAAAGGTTTTGCAGGGTAAAACCAAAGGCAGCCTAAATACAAACTTTATTGTACCATGGATGTTACACTAAAGTTTATAACATGACTGGATTTAAATAGATAATTTGCATTTCATGTCCGCCTGTGGGTGTCAGGTGATTGACAGGAAGCAAAGTGTAAAATAATGCAGCACCAATGTGAAAACACCCAACTGAGGCACAATGGAACACTGAATAAACTCAAGCTTTGACTGAATCAAATGGATGCTTCATGTTTGCTGTGACAGATTATCTGGGTTCTATTTTTTTTTCCCCAAGTCTGTGGAACTAGTTTTTCACAATATACAAGGATGGATGGTAGCAAATGGTTTCTGAGCTCTGATATCTCTAGCTCTGCTGAATGTGTGCAGACAGCGAGAGGAAGCAAGCAGACCACTGACGAACACTGACAGTGATATTATCCTCCACAGATTAACTGCATTGCACCTGGCTGTGTGGCAGAGAGAGCTTAAAAGCACTATTTAAATGCTAACAACACGGACAACATGAATATCTTAAATCAGAAGAAATGGCAGGTACATCAGGATCCACATATATTTCGTGTGAGAGTGAGAGTGTGTGTGTGTGTGTGTGTGTGTGTGTCTGAGACAGAGAGCGAGCGAATGAGTGATCTTTCCCCAATCAAACGTTGGCCTGGCTTGGCCGCCTTCCCGTCTTGTAGGGCCCTCCAGCCTTGCAAACTTAATGACATTTGATTTTCAACTCGGCTCATTTTTCACTACATTTAACCCTGATTTCAATTTCCATTGAAGTTTGTATTAGTATCATTCATGTGTCACTGATATTAAATTCTGAAGTAATGACTAGTGCTGAGTTAACTAAGATGTTCATGTAACAGCAGTTTCTATTGGAGACGTGCCATGGCCGAAGAGAGAACTGCTCTCACTACAGTCACTGACGGCAGCAGGATGAACTGGATTTGACATTACTTTTACCTTTGTCATTTATTTCATTTATAAACATAGCAATACTGAGAAGACAAAAGTGCTGGGTTGTCAGGGAATCTAAATAAAGGAAAACACACTAAGTATAAATCATTACTCCATGATGTTCAAAGCATTCCAGGTTTTAGTGTACACACTCTGCCTTGGTAGTTGTACAGTAGTCTGTGATGTCCTGCATCCCAGACTGCCTTTCAACACCTCCCGGTTGTTTGTGTAGGTGGAAGCTACAAGCAGCAGCTGAGCATATTACGTTCCATCCAGTGAAGAAACAGTAGGCACTGCACAACACCACCCAAACAGAACATGCCTGGCATTCTGGTCTATTGAGGCTGTTGTCAGTGGAGTGTTTCTGCCTCTTCTACAGTATAATGACTTTCTGCCTGTACGACTGCTAAACACTGATGTATAATGGCAGCTCTAGTAAGCCGTGCGCTTTGATTATAAAGGGGGTGAAGCCAAAACCTGACGTTTACTGTTGAGGTTTTTTTTCTTCCTGCAATTAAATAGTACTCTAGCTGTGCTGGAAGTACCTCAACATCTCGCCACCTGTATTTGGACAGTTATCTGTGGAAATGAGACAAATACATGACCCAACAGCCTGTACGCAAGCTGCATTGTAGTTTTCAAACACTACTTTTCAGGAGTGCATTTCAAAAAAGATTATATTGATAAACAAAATTGAAGGTGACATTTGTTCTGCCTGAATATGGACTATTTTCTCTACATCTAAGCATATCTGACTTTTTATTACAATTTGAAATGACTTCTTGTACTAATCCCTGCTCAGGGTGACCTAAAGAGATTTGTTTCTATAGCTCCTGAAATCTCTGAGTATGATCATGAACTCATCAAATGACATAAAGAGATCATGTTTCTTTGACCCCCACTTTCAAATCCTCTGTCAGATTATTTCTTACAAAGGATAAAAACAAGGTTAGATTAGTATACAAATACACAAACATGCAAGGTTAAATTCAGATTAATGGACTGCCTTTTTGTGTTTTTATATCAGCATTCAATCTATTAAGCTAGGATGTAATATTCTTTACTCTTATGTCATGCTGAAGGTACTGTATCTTCACCGCACCGTTTCTCAACCAATGATCAAACAAGTCTGCTGTCCATTTACTACAGCACACATTTTATACATTTCATACGACTCAGAAATGTGCAGATTGTTTATTGTAAACGATGATCTAAACTGTGAAGGCCTTGGAGTGCATCAGTCGAGCTATTTGTGCTTACAAATCAAACTGTGTGCCTTCAAGCAACGGCTATGAAGCACAGAAGTGAGTCCCGATCAAACGGAGGCGGTTTGCTCCCACAGAGAGCTACAACAGGCTTGTATTAAAGCTACAGCATTTACACGATTGACAACTATTGACTGCAAAACTGTTCTAAAAGGAGCAACTGAGACATGGGGTGACATCATTGGCTGCTCAAGACAGCCTGCCAGCACAATCTCTGTGAAGTCTCTGCCTATTTGATGCCACTTTGTGAGCTATCAGCAATGATTACACATCAGCTGTAAGTGTGGCTGCCACACTTTGAGAGCATACATTAAACTTAAAAAAAGTAAAATCTCCCGTCTGTACGACTGGTGTAAAGAAAAAGTCAAGCGACTCATTTGCTGTCAAAGCATTGCAGTGACATTTCAGCCTCTGGGCTCTGCATCTCAAGTCTCTATCCCTCTGGCAAAGACGCACCGCAACGTCTTTCTATGTGGAGCTCTAAAGACAGAGCAGAGCACTAATGATGCCGGGGTTCCAGATTTGGCTCCAATCGGGGTTCCCAGTGCAAAATATATATACATATATAATCTATATATACTTATGTTGCTGTTAGGTGATTTGGATAACAGGGACCACCATGATGACACATTTAGTTAGGTTCAATCAGTGACGGTAGATCCACCTCATTGATGTCCCTAACTGTTAGCTGGCGGCCTCTCAGCATCCTCCCTCAGCCCAACAACTGTGAGCAAAGACACATCAACACACATTAAGTGACATGTTTGCTGCTCCATTTCTCCAGCAGACCCCTCACTGAGTGGGCTGATACCTCTTGCCGCTCCCATCCTGTGCTCTTTTGTGATCTAATGACGCGTTGCTATCATGCTTAATTCAGCAATGAAGAATATTTATACTTAAAAAAAAAAAAAAGTAGAAATCACTTGAGGCATGGTACAAAAAGAGTGTTACGTGTCATTGAATAAGGCAAAAAGGAATAATTTATCAATCTGTCACTGTGCATTAAAGCCTGTGTCGAAAAATGCAGTCATATGGAACATGCATGTATCATAAAATGTCTTTTTAGTATTGTTGCTGCAGAAAGGTCAGCAGAGGAACGGTGCGGAACGGGAGGAGGCGGTCTGACAGTTCATCGATGATAGCAGCACATTAGTATCGACACTGAGGACTCACTGGGAAAGGAAATCTTATCTTTGCAAAGCTAGGAAGACAGGGGAGATGGGAGTGAGGGGGGAGATAATGGGAAAAGAGCGGAGTGGAAGGGGGAGGGAGGGGAGTACAGATGGGGGGCGAGGGAGATATGAGATGTAAGGAACCTTGGCAGAGGGCTTATCTCCTGCGTGAAAAAAGAAGCAGGATGAGACGGAGGACTGTTGCGTTGTGGGTCGTGCACTGAAGAGAAATCTACAGTTTGATGAAACAACAAAACTATTTGAAACTCTTGTGAGAACTAACTACCCCGGGTCATTTAGTTGTCTGGTGGTATGACTGGCGATGTGTGTAGTCACAGTATAGACTACAAACGTAGGCGGCTGACTTTAGACAGACAATTCCAGGACAGCTACGTTTGAAGTATCCCAAAGTAACTTTTTCCAAAAATAATCGGCAGTACATCACAATATCAGAAATGAATAAAGAAATGAACCTGTACTGCACAATTCAAATTATTCCACAACTTCTTAAATGCCACAGTAATTAGGCTTGGGCGGCATCTATTTTTTTAAATATTTATACATTCTCGATATCTCATCATATACGGTATATAACGTGTGTAAAAAAGCTTATTGTGGCATTTATGACATTGCCTAGCCTACAATACTGTGTGTCAAATATGCATTTAGCCACTTACACAAGTCCTGCAAGGTTTAAACTCAAACTTAACGAGGACTAATACGTATATGCTCATAGAATAACAGATAGATATAGAAGCGCCCTTCGTCCCTTGATTCTCGCTGGACGGAGATGATGTCCGGCTGGTGGTGGAAGCCTGGCAGTTGAATAACATCATGTGGCTAATAAACTGCTTCTGTAATTGAAGGGTCATCTCAAGATGAAGTCATATGTGTAATATTCATGATTCCATATGTATCATGTTTCCCCTCAGCCCATGTCTTGCTCTCTAATTGGCTGTAGCTCCCCGACAGACTACTCAGATAGATCCAGGTATGTGGCCTGCTAGAAATCATGCGATGCATCGGTGAAGCTCTCTGCTCTCATCTTTAAACAGTTTACAAATAGCGGCCGAGCGCCGAGCCAACATCAAGGTGTTTCTGATCTGGGCCTTTGGCGGGGAGCTCCTACAAATTACGTTATCCCCACCACTCACAGTTGCCATCTTTCTCAGCTGAGCTGCCTGTTCCACCAGTATGGGCTGACCTCTGGCTGTGCACTACACACTCCACAGCATCTCCTCATCACTTTCACAAAAAGAGGAGCAAATATACCCTGGTATACCTTGATACCATCCAAGCCCAATAATAGCACCGTTCTGGACTAAAGAGGAAATTCACTGAAAACTTGCTTTAATAAGTCAAGGATGACTTGAAAGGAAAGATAACGTGTCATATTCAGCATGTGTTGAATGAATCACTGGCAGGGATTTTGACATGGGTTCAACCCTCGTTTGACTGCATAGAATGGAGACTTTCTCTCTCATCCTTTCTGCTCCGATACCTCAGACTTCTTCTGCAACATGTCCTGGTGCGTTCAATGCCACCTGCAGATAGAAAGACCTACACGTTGCAGGAACCTGAAAGGTTATGGCACGGTAGTAGAATGGAAAAAACAACCATGACGACACTGTGAGAAGATATCTTGTCTTTCCTTCTCTCTTCTCAAAATGTTCTCTATTTGCACGACATGAAGCAGTAAGTTGTTTGAGTAACACTTGAAGCAGCTCTTAATAGTGCCGCTTTGCATTTTAAATCGATATCGGCTTTTAGAATGCTTTCATAAAAGAGAATAATGACGCAGTTTGACTAACAGTCTCGGGACATGTTTGAATTTGTTTGGATGACTGCCAGAGAAAATCTGAAAAGAAAAACATGCACAAAAAAGTGACACGGCAGCCTGGAAAACCAACAGCATCCAAGATTGAAGGGGATGAGCACTACAAACAAGCTGAGAACAAACAAACAGAGGGATAATAAAAAAGGAGGAACAGTGGGGTTTGTGGGGGGGGGGGGGGGCGACAAATCTCTTAATCTCCCCCTCGCTCTCTCTGGCTATGTTTGTTTTGTGCTGGTTTTGGCCTCAAGTCGCCCGTCGATCCCCTCGTAAATTGCCTGTGTCGATCCAGCCTTACAAGCTTCCACACACTCCCTGAGTCCCTGTTAAAATGGTCACGCCAATAAAAGCCCATTCACTTGTAATGAATTGAGAGAGAAGCTAAAGACTAAAGGGGCTGATTTAGTGACAATAGTTGATGATCCTCGATTGAGTTAGGATTGAGCTAGCCAGCCTCTCCGTTCCTACAACATGGCTGGTATTGTCGGGGATTTCTGGAAGAAAAAGAAGGCTGGCAATTCTCAGACCCTCTCATCCGTCTCTGAAATAGACTTCTAGACAATGTACAGTATGAAGGGAATCACCTTACCCTGGAGACAGCGTCACTAAATGTATATACGGGCGCACGGTACGCTCAGAGCCGTGCATTGTTGGTGAGCAGGATTGTGCCATGTGCCTGCAGAAGCCACAAAGCCACTGCAGACATAACAAGGAAGGAAATGAATGATCATAGCACGTCATCTGATGACAACTGCCCAATTAATAGAACACAAGATGTTCCAATTTTAGTAACAGCAGTTCAAACTGTCAGGGTCTTTCCCTAAGTGTGTGCATACATGGAGAGCCACAGCTCAATCCTCGCCTTCCAGATAACTGCCCAGTGAAGTCACTGCAAACCTCCAAGTGCCATGGATGAACAGAATAAATAAACCGCCACGGTAGGGTAATGGCAGTCAAATCCTGCAGGGTTGCATTGTGAGTGAACTGCTGATGCTGTAATCTCCAGGTAAGCTGTTGTAACACTCGCATCCCTGCTCTTTGAACGCTGAGCATGGGAGTCTTGCAAAACACCACAACCCCCCCCCCCCCCCCCCCCCCCCAGCCCACCTCCCCTCAGAGCCGATTACAGCTGTGAGGTCAAGAGAAGCTAATGTGACTTTGTCTGGAACTGCCCGGTGTGGCCCCGAGGCCGCTGGATTACATGCACGAAGGGATTGTAAAATGGAAAAGTATACAGTGCAAGAATTAAATACTAAGGAGGCAGAAGGGGGATAGAAACATGTTTTCACTTTGTTTGTAAAAGCTTAAGAAAGAGCAAGACCCAATAAACACAGGTGAGCTGGAAGACCTGTTGTATTCCTAGCTCTGTGTATCAGTGGAGGAGTATTGATTTGTTTCCCCTACAGCTTTGAAAGATCAGGTGTTATGTGCACACATATCATTTTCCTCTGGCTTGCGAGAATATTTTCTCTTCTACAACAGCTAGAATACGTAAGAAAACAAATTAAATAGGCAACCAATAGTGTAGCGTCTAATAAATACTATGCAAAGTGCTTCGCTAAAGGCCTCCAGTCTGACCGAGAGTCCCCTTCCTGCCTATGATACAGCATAAAGCAAGAAGTGGAAAGGCCATTTTTATTTCACTGGGCAAAAAAACAATTAGAAATCGTATTTTAGTTGGAAAAATCTGCCAATTCTATACTTACACTTGCATTCACACCATGAATCCATCTATTCATCCATCATATACATTTCTATTCGTATTCTTGTCTTGCAGGTTTATGGGTGTTGACCATCTGGTCACAGCATGGGATCAGGTACTGTAGGCTCTCTGAAGGCTGCATCAATGCACATACACAAAGATACAAGTATAGAGTACAGACTCAGGTACTGTACTGCAAGTCAAAGTTTCACAGTTTTCCTGGAAAGTTCTCGTGTTGTTGTTTTTTTTCTTTTTCCTTTAAAACAGCAGGAAAGCTAAATTGGTGCAAGATGAAAATACCCTGCAACCTGAAGTCACACTGCAGCCATCTTTGAGATGATACTGAACTCAACTGAGCAGACTGAGCTGAGCTACCTGATGCCATATTAATGACATATTGATATATAGGTTTTTTTTTGCATTTAAAGGGAAAAATCTTCTCTGTTTCAGCCAGAGCCTTCTTCAGAGCAAACACTTCATGGCATAACGTCCAAGCATATCACTATCGTAATGGGAAAAGAAATGTAAATCATTTTCCTCCTTGTCTTTGAAATATGGGATGTGCTCCATTTTCTAATTTTTGGGAATACGCTCACCGGTTTAGCACTACCCCGTTAATCCCATTGTTGAAGCGCATCCTCCTTTTCTGAAGCTATATGAGCTACCGTTAAAAGGGCAAATACAGGGAAGTAGCTATGATTCCAGCTCTGCTAGTCCAGTCGTATTCTGTATCAACTTCATGTTAGAGTTAGAGAGACGGAGAACAATTGTAAAAGTGTAGAGAGTGCAGAAAGAAGTACCAGCTCACAGAGTCCGAACCCACCCAGAAAATATAAAAAGAAATAAATAGACATGCCATTGTCAAAACAATTGCTTCAGAGTTTCAACACCTAGTCAAGCGTCTTGCCAGGTAGGTGCCAATGCTTGTCTAACTCACTGCTGTTAAAAAGAATGCCGCTGTCTTTGTGGAAGTATGCAAACTGAAAGTAAAGAATGCAGGTAGTTCCGGGACGATGGTAAAAAAAGATAGGCTTGTTGGCAATTATAGTTCTTACAAAGAAAATCTGAAGAGGCCAAGAACATTGCAATCTGTGCATCTCTAGAGAAAACTGTATGGAGCACGGCGGAACTACAGAAACTAGACCAGCTTCCACATTCTGATTCCGTTGCTTCAGCAGACCCATCTGACTTTTTCACCTTCATGCCTATTTCAAAAGAACAACTGATCCACAAGTCGACCCCCCACCAGAGACAACCCTCAGCTTCTGTAGGCAACGTGCATTGGATCTGAGAACTGGATGTTGTTGTAACATTACCTTACAGCACATATAGCTATCTGAAAAGGTCAGCGCAGCAGGGCCTGTATGAGTTCAGAGACTCAGATCGAGAGGCTCGGTGAGAGAGAGGAAAGGCACAGAAGAAGAGCGAGGGCATTGGCTTTGACCTAGACAGGGAGTAAACAAACAAACAGCCTGCCAGGCTATCAGCACACAGAGTGAACAAACAAATCTCCCTCATATCTATGGAAGCGAGCCAGGTATCACGCAGGTTAAAAAGGTGAGGTGTTGGAACAACACATGGGTGGCATTGATGTGACTTTGGAGCGAATCCCTACAATCCTGATAGAACCTTTTTTCTCTCACTAATTGATCGATGACACATATGCTTTCAATTTCCATGTCTCAGGATCACTGCCCCAACTGAATGACTTACCCGTCTGAAGGTTGTAGACCAATGAGTTGATTCAACCGACTGAGCATTGATTACTGTTTCACAGGGAGCTTCGCTCATTCAAGTCCTAAATGTAACATCAGGTTTCATCCATCATTCATGGCTCGCTCTTGCTAATGACACAGAGAGGAACCCAGACTTGCCCGCTGTCAATAATGTATGCGAGCAGAGTGTTGGTGTCCAATCACGTCTATCACAAAGTGTGATCATGTAGAGCCGGGAGTGAGCAGCTTCTCCTGACACAGAGCACATCTCACCGATTGGTTCCTTCTCCTCAACTTAAAATTGTGCCGAGTACGGAAGTCCGTTCACACCTTCACTCTCTCGGCGTGCCTTAGCATGACACTGGCAGAGCAGTATCTGCACTGTATTCGGTCAGCCACTATTAAAGCTGCTCATAAATGACAAATGTAAGCGTCTGGTTGCTCGTTTTTATTGAACAATGTGTGGAGGAAGCCATATTGATTACTTGCCATATTGTTCTACTTCTTGACCAGTAGACAATGATGGGGCCAATAAATAAAGGTCAGAGCAGCAATAAAAACAGCTCTGTTACTGTATCACTCGGACACGAACATTCAGTGAACACACAGATTACACACACACATGCTTAAACTAAACCCACACATCACAGAATACACCTGGGATCAAACTCTATCTCCTTGAAAGGTCACTTGCCAATAATGTGCAGTTAAGGCTCAGACATGCGTGAGCTCTGCGTTATTATTTTTTGGTTCCACTCCACCACTGTTTATTGAAAATCCATTAACTCAATCTCTGTTATTGTAATTACACAGACATCTTTTGCAACAAATAAAAGTTAATGAGCTTTTATGAGAATGGCTTGACGTGACCTTTTTAGCTATTCATTTATATCCCCCCTCCACTTCCTCATGTCCCTGTCAAACTGCACAGTGGAAGGGTCCCACACACGGTGGGATTGGGAGGGATGGGCATTACCCACCCAAATACACACAGAAACACACTGCCAGAAACACCCTTTCAAATGCACAATGACTCCTTTTCTCCCTCCCTGTTTTCCATAGATCATTTGGCCTTGTCATCCATAAATCTGCAAAATGCCCTTTTCAAGCTGCTCATAAACACCTCATAGATCTCCAAAAATGCCACCACACTCTGAGGCAAGAGCTGTGTGCTCGTGAGCCCACAGCGGTTCAGCTTTCTACTGTCAGGAAGTGATGAATGTCACACTGAATGAGTACATTACAGTCTGCCAGGCAAGGCCGGCAGGTTTTGGGTTGAGGTGTCCAAGAGGGGTAAATGTTATTAACGTGTATGGCCTAAAACATTATTTAAGTTGCATAGTCTTTGACTTGAATTTGCATAGCACAGGCGAATACCAACAGAGAGCTCTGAACTGTGTTGTGCTACTTTAAAGTATGCAACATTAAATGATTTGATATCACAAATAACATTAAAATGGGCCCGTTTCTAATCACTGTAAGCCACTCTTCATTACAGATAATAAAGGGTGGGAAATGCTATCTCACTCATTTTTGTAATATTGAAAAGCTGAATAATGAAGGACTTCCAGCTTTGATACATGGAACTGTATAACAAGACAAGCACAGTCAACACAAACTGTATTATTTTGATACCAATATAAATAGATTTGATGTGAACAGGGAGACTTAATCCAACTGAATAAAAGGGGCTTCTAAATTTAGCAAAAACACTGACTATCAAATTCTCTTTCCTTCCCATACACTGAATTAATGCCATCAAAATCATTATGTGACCCAGAGGTTTATTAGCCTGCTCTTTACTAGCAGGAGCTCCATTATCTTATTGCCTTTAATGTCAGAAACATAAGGGACTAAGGTGGACGATGGATGCTGCCGCTTTGTCCCGCCGCGTTCAACCCACAGAGAGCAGCAAATCCAATAACACAGGGAAGATAGATGTTGAGGAGAAAAGATAGAGCTTAACTCGAACGCTATTACAAAGTCTATTGTTTTTCAACGCTGGTGTAAATTACCTTGAGCAGCTTCAAGCGCCATTTTGCATTCCATAATTCATGTTTATGGAATGCAAAATGCAAAGTGAATGTGTACAGCATTTCTCTAAAACAATATCCACACTTTCATAATCAGAGGAAAACTCCAGATAAACTCCAGACTCCAAGTAAAGAATACTGTACTGCTTTGGTTAAAGATCATAGTGTGGTGATGTGTTCCTCATTTTAGTTGGGAGCACATGAAACATAAGCAGGATATGAGAACCAGTCTAGACTGTGGTTTGACCTAGCTTTAATTTGATTTGCTTGCCAAAGACGAGTAACTCAGCTATCACATGTCGTTTTGTACCATCTTGTTCTTGGTTTAGAATACATTCTCCCTCTAATTGAATCACAGGCCTTTTCCTCTGTAAGAGGACCGAGCCTTGCGCCTCAGTCATCTAAGTGCAGTTACTTGGTGCCATCCATGTTAGCATATATCAGAAAACAGAGTATGGCATTGTTCTGACCTGCCCCAGTGAACCATACTAATGGAATAAATGCTCCAGAGTTTAAACTAATTCAACCGAGAAAAAGCTTAGTGTGAACACAGCCTCAGACAGGGTTTACAGGATAATTCACATTCACGGCCAAATAAGCCAAAGACACAGAAAGATCACAGAGGCAGACAGCGCAAACTTCAAACGGCAGCTTCCTCTTAAGGTCAACCACTGCAGCGTACACCAGGAAATCCTCAGAAAACACAGCAAACGATCATGACTGCAAAGGCAGGTGTAAATCTTTAAAGAGGCCAAGGTAGCACCTACAGCTGTGCAATACACGAGGTTTACCTGAGGTTTAACTTGGCAACCACCTCCTTCTCTAGCAGGCTCTGTCAGCTGGACATCGGCTTTGATAGAAAGTTCAAAACTGGCGAAGAAATGGGATTTCTAAATGGCATGCATTGTGTTTGCCAGACACAGGAGGGTGAAATGCACTCCAGCAGCCACAGCTCGATGTGTTTGAGAGAATGAGTTTCCGCCTGTGGCAGCACTGTACCCAAAAAGGGGCTTTAGGTCCTGCTAGAGATTCGGGACATCCTTTTCTGCCTGAGATTTATCCATCAGTGTCTTGAACCCAGCACTGACCTCGTCTCCAGCCCCCCCACTGTCCCCCAGCTAACTGGAACATTCAGAGTTCCCTTATGTGGATGTGGCAACAGGAACATAGGCGCTTCTGCTGTCCTCAATGTGACAGTAGTCATTGAACCATAGGAGGGAATACGTAGGAAAAGAGTCCGGGGGGTGAAATGGGTTGTAGGCGTTATGTAAAGGGCCAGTGTACAGATTTGTACATGGGGGGGGGTCAGTGAAGGGTCACTGCTGTAATATAGATATAACCTATGGAATGAGGAAGTGGATTGGCAGCATTTCTACCAAAAACAGCCAGAATTTCTCACAGAAAGCAACAAGAACGAGGAGGCAAAGTTCAATGTCATCTCCCCTTTTCATGTTTTATCATACATATGCATCCCTTGCTTTGACTCACTAAATCCTGCTATACTACCAAAGTCTTTAACATCTTCCCTAACTTTTGGAATTTGACTATTATTTTGTGTTCGCATTTCAATGTCAACATGCAATGGATTGTCTCCTGACTAAATCTGGTGCTGGATCTCCAAGAAAAAGAACGAATGAAGACTAGAGTACAGTTGGTTAGTGGGATCATACCCAGCATGCGCAGCTGTCTGCCTCCTGCCTGCCTGTCTGTTGTTCTAGTGAAAATGGACTTATTTGCTGAGGAGAACTGCCTCTGATGTGACAGCTTGAACCAAAGGCAGGTTGTACAGGATACCTAGCGCTGGTGCTCAGGCTCGCTCCTCATTTCTCCCCCCTAAACTCTCTAAGATGAGAGCGTTGAGCGGCTCTGTGAGCTACTGATGTGTCGCAGACAAATCACTGCAGTTGACTGGACTCACGGCTCGCTGCCGAAAAGCTAAGAACAAAAGAAGGGCTTTGGAGGAGACGGAAGGGAGTTGACTGGTCTCTTTTATTTGCCTCCTCTGCCTCAGAGCCACTTTTACACTCCAAAAAGCTTGATCACTCATGTATGCAGGTCAGACAGATTCAAGCATGTTTCAGTAGCAAAGGTCCTCAAGGACGGAGTATTGGAAATCACCATTTTTACCAGTTGGTAAGAGTTTCTCTGATTTTCTCTCTTATGCTGTATTTTACTCATTTATAAAACGGTGCAAAGGATCTACACTAAATCCAAAATCGACTTGGAATTGTCCGCACACGGTCATATCACGCTCTTCACACGCCCACATTCAACCAGACATGATCTAGAAACGGGCCGGCTGATAAATGGCTGTTTGCGGTCAATCATGGCAACTCTGGCAGTGACAGCATCATGCAGCATTACGCGTGTCACCGCCATAATGTGCATGTTTACAGCAAAGAGAGCGATTGCTTGCCAGATGATCATCTAAAAATGGAAGTTTGATCGGTAAACACAATTTATTTATGAATTTTAATTTTGGTGAACAGCCAGCATTATGATTAGGAGTCATAGTGAGGATATGGAGGGATTGTGCGAGAGATGTCACTGGCTTTATTTCCAGACTCTGCTAATTTACACAAGCTGTATGTGCAGGTGGTGAGCATGTGCAGGCTGAGGTGACTGGAGAAGGCAGAGGACTCCAGAACTCAGACACTTGCATCGGTTAGTTTTCATGTACAACGCACGAATAAAGCATAAAAGAATAAACTAAGTTGTGCTCACTACAGTGATTTTACACAAAAAAAATATATAAAAACAAAAATCTAGTTTGGTGATATATGCACAGTATTAAGAGGATTATTGAAAACGAATGACGCTCTGTTTTGCAAGTTCTTAATCCTATTTGATGTAATCTTGAATGTCAACAAATGATGTCATTCATTCGGGGTTTGCTCCCCAGCGACCACGAGCGTCGGTAGTCCTGCTCTCTCCTCTGCGCTCCGGCTCGCAGGCAGCGCTGATGAAATATTGAGCTGAATATGATTTGAGATTTGACTTGGCTTATATCTTTTACAACTGAAAGGTGCTTATCGAATAGATATGACTCACTAGTACAAGCAAACAGATAGCTTTACACTACTGGTTTGAATGTTTATGATAAAGTAATCTATAAATAACATGGTAATATGAAGCTAAATTAAACGTGTGAGAGGCCTCATTATAATACAATAATTCACACTAACAGTTCATTTCTACAATCTGGCTTCATTTCACCACCTCACCATCTGCGTCGCCAATTTGCCCCGTCTCCATAATGTCCGCCACCAGGTTCAGAGTTTCTGTACAGGTGCGCACATTCCCCCGTCAAGTTTGTGTGGGACACTACTCCTCTTTAAAGGGCAAATTCTGTGCATATGGTACGTTTATAAATGACACCCCAGGACCTTTTGGACAATTATGAGTTAATGAGTGCCTTTGGCACTGGCACCTGTCTGTTTAGAATGTGGGATAAACAGCCGCTGGGCTCTTAGCTGGGCACAGTGTGCTGGCTTTAGTCAGCAGCAGCAGGTGAAAGCATGAGCACAATGGCATCTAGCAGCAGTGCAATGGAGCTTCCTGGACACAGCATTGAAATATTAAAAAGCAGCCCAATTTCTGTCCTCTCAATAATTAATTGTACATTAATTAATTTTCTACATTAATTATCTATCTACATTGATTTTGCATCTTTAGCCCTATTTCTACAAAGCACATTCTTTGGACCAATACTATATTTGACTTTAATACGGACCATTTCAAATCCTACCACATGTTTTTGAACAGACTTCCTTCCTTCCAGCCCGCCACTGTTTCCATTTATTCCGTTCCATACTACTTGGGACAGGTTATGTTTAATTACTTTGGGTTCTATGTTTAGTGTCACATGATAACTTGAAATACATTTCACCATAAGTGTCAGCCATCAAGCACCAATCTAGATGAAACACACAACGGTCACAAATAGAGTGCTGCAGGTCCAATTCCTGAAATCCGGAATGAGTCAGCATTTTTGCACCTCCGGTTACCTCGTCTCAAGTCGATGAGTTTTTTTCAATGGGTTTTTGGTCAGAAACCTGAAATAAGGTCAGCGGACACCACAAGCTTAAATGATTGTGACAACATAAACCCCGCCTGTGAATTCTGAAGTTTAGGGGTCTTTAAAAAAATGGCTTAATGAGACAACTAAACGTCATCACGCCAAACACCTATCCACCTTTAGCTTAGTGGTGCTTAAGTTAAGTCCATAGTTTGTATATAGCCAGACGTTAACTTTTTTAAGAGATTGCAATTATTCTTCGAACATCGTAATGGTGGTGTTCATTTGAGAAGATTACCTTGTAAACATGTAAGTATCATTAACAGCTAAAGTTAATTTTCTGCATCAATCCAACATTCACTGGAGGAATCCCAGGGAACCAGTGCGACACTAACCTACAGGCTGGCCTACACACTTCATACTGCAACACTATGTCTTTACCTTTTTTTCTTATGCCTTCTACCTGCATGTCTTGCCCAGACAAACAAAGTCACATGGATGCACCTGTACAAGATTATGTCCAGCGCAGGGGGAGCAGCAGTGTGCAGTCAGCAGTACCTGCAGCATTTCATGCCAGGCCTCTCCGAGCGGCTGACCAATCCAGACTGTTATTTCCACCTCAGTGGTATTCTACCTGCTCACAGACCGGCTCCTGTCTCTGCTGCACGCCACCTGTGCAGTGCGATGGCACGCACACACACACACACACACACACATCACTGAAAAACAAGGCCATATCACAGTAGTTACCTGGCGGAAGACAGACGGCGTAAACAAATCCGTCTCTAGCTCATCAACTCGTGTGGAATCTGTGTTTTAGCGTAGGTCTGTGCTCCGTCGCTGCATGGATGTTTGGTGTGTGAATTAAGTACAAGGCTCCATTTGAATTTATATAGTAAATTGGTAAAGTTCCAGCTCAATCATGGCTCAACATTAACACCCCAGTGGGAGAGGATAAAAGGATAATACCAGGTTAATCATTCATTACCAGCAAAGTGGGTGTAGCTATTGTGTCTTGTTGCCATGGAAGTATCATGGGGATATAGTTATATTTGGCCCAAATCTTGCCGTTCACTTCAAGCTTGCTCTCCCCTCTAAAGGGCAAAAACAGCCTCTTTGTCAGAAGGAGCACAAACAAAACAGGGAATCAATCCTTACCTCCATCTGCCCTTAATTAACAAAATCAACCGGGAAGCCATTTTGAGATACTTGCGTCATGGTCTTTGAAACTAAGAGGGGGACAGAATGATGCAGATGGTGGTTGTCTGGGCTCGTTGTATACATCAGCCAAAAATAACACTGTGCTGCACATAGAAAAACACAAAACAATATTGGGCTGAATATCAATAGATGAATGGGACAGACTGCAGACGCAGTTCTGAGTCACTATAAACTAAGTGCTCTGACCTCCTCCAGCGGCAATGAAGACTCAAAGAACAAAGCCCAAGATCCTTAGTCATACAGTGCAACAGAGATATACCGAATGCTTGAGGTAATATAAATGTAATATTGCTACTGAGTATTATATGGATTACAGTATCAGCTCCAATCAATCCCTTCCACTACATATTTGAAGGAAGCCTTGCGTGGGGATGCAGGATCACGGAGCTAGAAGTCCACCAGGGAAGATAATCCACTCTCTTGTCTGTACAAGCTGGCATCCCTCCACTATTCTGTGTTGGAGGGGAAATAAAGAGGGTCAGATTTATTGGTATTCAATCCCACGCTAAAGCAACGGTCGTTCCTGGTGATTGCTTTCAGGTAAAGTGACTGTCAGGACTTCTGCCTATAGAAGCTCCGAGAGCAGAGGAAATGAAATCACACTAAAGCCAGCTCTGCCTTTTCATCACAATAAAAAAGGGGAGGTGGTGTTATCGTCTTGCAAGGAAAAGGGAGAGGTGAACTGTCGGCGGGTAATAGACCTAACGTAGTAAAGTGTTGAAAAGGTCAGTGCATCTTCAAGAGTTAAGCCAGGGAGAACAGCTCCAGTGACAATAGAGTAATAGCATTTTTAAGCTTGATCAGACATGTGAACAGCAGAACAATTCTCTTTGGGATTGTGATTTCCTTCATCCCCTCTCTCTTCGCTCTCGCTTGCTCTTGTTCTTGCCTCAGTATTCATGAGCTAAGTCTTTAACTATGCCGTCTCATTTTTACAATATTTCACAATTCACAGTCGATACTGGTGACTTTGTATGACTTTGTTGCTATGGCGGACCTAAATTAATCCAAAGCTAAACAACAAGCATTAGGGGAAGGCATTATGTGTATTGTAGCTCTGCTGTAAAGATGATTAAAAAAAAGGCATGGCTTAGTGGAAGGCAGAGACAAGAGCTGGCAGAGGAAACGGGACTAGAAGCTGTGCTCATTTTAGAAACTTGGCATGAACTCTTGGCATAACAAGATTAACCCTATTTTCACACAAACTACGCTTTCCGCATTTACAGTGAAATCGTGTAATTCCTCACATCCAGGATGACCTCTAATCTGATTCTAAATGATCCCCTGGCAACAGGCCTACACAGGGGAGCGAGGAGATGATAAAGGGTCAACATCATCACCAGCACACACTGCCCCTGGCATTCTACTGTTTGCAATTAGTGTACTATATGTCCTTTTCAGGCTCCGATAGTCATAAAGCCCTTTAATTAGAAGACTGAGTCAATATTTATCTTCCCTGCTCAACGTGTGAGCAGTCACGCCAGAGGATGTGTGTCAATGTGTTGTGTGTTTATGGTAATGTATGATTAAGTCCTTTTGCTGAGGAGGATGGCTGAGAATAAATGCAGCGCTACGTTGTGATGACTGCTGCAAAAGCATGGGGAAAAAAAGCAATAATTACAATAATTATCTCAGAATGTGAGAATAAAGTCTGTTTCCTTGCATTGCATTGGCATAATCATATTGATGCTGAAGACTGGTATTAAGGTCTATGCCTGTTTGGTAAAGCATTGTTTATGGCAGTGGGAGAACCGGATGTACAGAGGAGAAAAGGTGAAAAGTGTCCACACGCATTGAGAGACAAGCCTATTATACTTCTCTCTGTTGTTCCTTTGCGTGGATATTTCCATTCCATCTGTCAACCTGCCTGCGAGACACATAGAGGCCCCGCTGAAAGCCTCACACATGCGTCCCATGATTGCAATTCTACCCGTTCCCGCAGACACGGCATCTCCAGCCTGGCGTCACTATGATGTGCTGCCCCGCTGCACTCACAGTGTGCCCCTCAAGCTGTTCCATTTCCTCTGACAAATATCACCCTGGGCAATCCATCAAAGACATAAGCCGGATCTCAACGTGTTGGACCATTTTGTCACCGCTGCTGCCACATTGTTATGTCATGCAGCTTCTTCCCGTCCTCCAATTAGCCACGTGTCTCTTCACATGCCTTTACATTACATTTATCTTTGCATCTTCCTGACTGATTCACCCCTTTATGTCCCATTCTCTGCGGTGCAATCGATGAGCTTCCACCTTCGGCAATGTATGCGTTGCTGTCCCTGTGATCCATAACCATTTTTTTGCCATCCTTTTTGTGTTTTCGATCGGTTTTCTGAACCACATGGCACTTGGTGACAAGGGAGGCTAGGCTGAGTTTAATCGTAGCTTAGTCAGTGAGAACAGGAAGGGAATCGTGTCGCAATTTGGCCCCAAATCTCTCGCCGTCTTCTCCACACTCTCGCAGAAGCGGACGGATTGTGTCAGATTACCAAAGCTCTCGATAAGCCTCGTTATTTCATTTATAAAATGCTAAAGCAAATTGGAAGCTGTGGAGAAATAAATAAATAAAGCAGAAGTTTTATCCTTGGTGTTGTCAAGTCTCACTCAGCAGCGAGGCGGGAGAGCTCTGATGAGCCACAAGCACAAACAGCTTGCAACTTGAGTGACGGCCTTGCAGCAGCAGGCACATCAGCAATCAGACCTCATTTCCTAGTAATTTGGTGTCGCCGGAGCTGTATTAACTCCATAGGTGGTCCTGTCTGTTTGGAAGGCTAAATAAATATCATAGAATCATCCCTGTTCACAGGAGATCCATAAAGGTTAACATAAATGCCATCGTGTTTGTGAGGATATCAGCAGTGATGCCACCGTAGCTGCTTTAGGTAATGTCCAAAAGTCAATTTGAGTCCCACATGCTGTGATCAAGGCCTCTGCTGTGCATACTCTAGTGCAGTGCAGGGTATTTCGTGCCTGTATCGACAGTGGCTCAAGTCGCACTCTCAAGTCGGGGCTAAGGGGCACGATGGGAGGCATCAGGACCTTCTCTACTCCATATCAATAACGTCATATTACAGTAGCAGGCTTGTTAGGCTGGCAGAGGGAGGGGGATAACAGTCCTCTCTGAAGCTCAGCTGGCCAGTGTTTGAAGTGGAATCCCAGGAGGGAGGAGGGACTGAGGATTGGTGAGGGTTTTCTCGCCGTCTGTGTCGACGGCTTCTGAGCATTGCTGTGGTCCAAATACTCTATGCTTTCACACCTTTTTCACCCTGCTGTTTGTTCCCCACCACACTGCCTTCACGTGTATTTTTTTTTATAACTCAATGCACAAACAAGTTGTCCAAGAAAGGGCCTCAGGGGTTCTCCCGATGCATGGAGTCTTAAAGATCTCTTATCAGTCACAATACAGTCAGCCATCATTTTCACCAGCAGCTTGGGGTTACAGAGCGGAACTGGTTGACTGGGATCAACAGCTCACAGCTGCTGTAGGAAAGAGGTTGTTCAATGAGAGGGATGCACCAATCGGACTTTTGTTTAGTCCCGATACTGATACATGGGCTTTGGGTATTGGCCGACACCGAGTTCTGATCCAATATCAATGTTTAATTCATAAGCTGTATGGCTCATAAGCTGTTTGGCACACTTAGCGGAAGTGTAAGGGAACTTAAGGCTCGACTTAGACATTGATTTCCTTGTAAAACTAAATACAGTACAACACATAAACACATGTATAAATGATCTAAATAAATTGTACACAAACATGGTAAAAAAAGAAAACCTTTTCAAGTGTTAACCTTATTAACACACCAAATTGGTCAAAACTTAAACGGCAATACAGTATATATCATATCATATATTTATATCAAAGTATTTTTGTCAGTTATTTAAGTCAGTATCGGCTCGATATCCGATATCAGTATCAGTATATCTCAACTCTTTTTTAGTTTCTTTCTAAATCCTTGCATATGTCGGTGCAACAAACCAAACTTAGGTTTACACAAACAATGAACACAATGAAGCACTCTTCTGAAGGTGCAGTTAACATGATCAGCTGTTTCACAACTTCAGTATGTAGACAGCTTACAGGTGATGTAATTAAGCATCCAACGATCATATTATAAATTGGAAACCCTGCCTGGATAATGCTGGTGTGTAATATTATCAAACATGATATCTAGAAATAAAAGCAATAAACGATGGCCTTCTTTTATGATTACAAAGTGTTTTAATAAAAAGTGTGCGTAATAACTAGAACATTATCAGAGTTGAACATCAAGCTGAATCTTACTGAGGCTAGAGCGGAATAGTTAAGGCAAAGTAGTGGAGGGGTTTTATGTGCAGTCATTAGGGCTGCAACGGATTACAAAACTCACGGTTTAAATCCTATCGTGGTTTTCAGTCACGGATCAGATCATTTCTCAGATGAGCAAAAGGGGGGGGGGGGGCACGAATATATCTTTGCTTTCCATTTATTACTAAAAGAACACTTAAAGCTTACAACTGTAGGCTGTAGTTTTACATGATAAACAACTTTCAAGACACCCAATGTGAAACAAAATGAAATAAATAAAATCTTAAAACATTTAAGAAGTTAAAGTGCTATATGAGGCATGTTAATACCCTGTTTCTTTGATCAGCATGGATCATGTCTGCAGCAATAAATACCCCAATAGATTTGGTAATAGCTTTAGCCCGGTCGGATTCTGCTGCTAACAATGTCTTAAAGGCGCGATGATACGTTGTTGTGCCTCGTGTCCAGTCACTGACAGGATGGTGTTGCATCAAAGTATTGCCGTCGTCATATGGCTCTCTCCATGAATGAAGCCTACATACGTAACGGTTTTGTCTACCACTCTTATTCCGTCATTGTGTTTCACAGAGAAGCCAAAATGCTCCCACACACGAGAATTAAACGACCACAAAGTTCTTTCGCTCCTCCGCCCCGCCATGACTTTTCACCGTCAAATGACAACGTTCACGTGAAACTGTAATGGAAAAGTAAACTGCAATTAATCCTCGGTTCACATGCGTGCCAAACCGTGGAGGGGGGTCCGGTCCGTTACACCACAAGCAGTCATGTATAAGATATTATTTTAAAAGTTGTATTCCCAAGCACCTTCATTGTGAATATGTATGGCAGTTATTTTCATTTACATTGTGTAATATTATGGCTTTGGATTCCCATGCCCTTTTAAGTCCAAAATAATATGAATAGTGTGATATATATATCTGCGGCCTACTGGTAAATGGGCTCACACATTAATCGGTCGGGCTCTACTTTGATATGCATTTCATTATATGCTGAATTTACCAAGAAAATCAGTGCAATAATTGCTTTATTTAAGATCATAACAATATATTTAGAAATAGATCCTAACATTGAAAAAATATGGGTATAATCAAAAGTCCCGAAATTAATAAATAAAGTTGCAAGAGCAAACATTTCTCCACATAGGTACGGTCTCAATCAGCTCACAAATGGCAGGATGTCTGACTGTGTGACTGATAACTCTTTCTGGTGACTGCAGCCACTGGAGAGCCGCCTGACTGTTAACTAAAAAAAGAATACAAATAGTGAGGAGACCTTGAAGAAAAGAATCTAAATCAAGCCTAATTGCATAAAGCGTTGCATCAGACAATCAAAATCGATGAATATGAAATGTAAAGCCATTGAGGTAAGTACATGAGGATATTGATAGTGCATAGCAAACACAGTAAAAATGAGCCATCAGAGAATCCCTTATTGATTTGCTTTGTTGTTGGCTTAGAAAAGTTGTTGTAATGCATGCATCGCAATGAGATGCATGTCGATTTTCTCATCTATTATTTAAAAAAAATCCATGACAGTCACATACAAGTGTGAAAACTAGCAATACGTGTCTGTAAATGCTGTACGTCGTGGTTGTATATCGTGGTGATAACTGCAGTGACTGAATATAAAAAGGGTTAACTTCACAGAGACGCTTTGCCTTTTGTTTCGGGCCAACTGTTTCTCCTGCAGAGAAGCCACAGAGCGGATGGATAGCATGTGACATGTGAGCAGGACCTTTCGCTCACTTTTCAACCTGTAGAGTGACAGCAGGGGTAGAGAGCAAGCTTTAATTCCATGTGACGGCCGATCATGCTGGCAGGGACCTTCAAGACAGTAAAGACTCACCTGAGAAAAGGGTGAGAAAGGTAGTGGGCGGAAAACATCAGATTGACACCCTCCCTGGAAGCTATTTGCTTGATTGCACCAGACCATCCCTGTGCATCATATAAGTCAAAACAAATATGTTTTGAGTGTGCTTAACACTCATCGGTTCCTTCGAGTCAGGCAACGTAACCTCAGACTGTAATCCATTAATGCTTGCTTTGTGCTTCTGCAAGAAGCAATCTGCATAAAAGTATTCATACGGTGCAAAAGAAGGGAGGAATTAGGGGATTTGGGTCTTAAGGAAGTCTCTCATCTGGAGCGTTTTTTTTTCGTTTTTTTTAATGCAACAAAGACGAGGTTATGGAAGAGACTGGATCAGAATCTGTTATTTAGGTGGACGTTAATACATGGTCTTTCTCCCTTCTCAAAAAGCAAAAGCATAGAAGTAATAAAACATGGCAAGAGAATGAGAGGAGCGTGTAGCTCTACCTCCTTTGATCAAAGCTTGAGGAACTTTAGGCTACCGTTGCTGTCTGTTCGAGGAAGCTGGGAATCCTTCAACAGGCGGACAGAGAACCAGGAGCATGTGCCCTTTAAACTTGGGAGTGTTAACTTCGGTAAAAAGCCACGACTACACAATCCAGAGTAGAGGTAGCGGGTAATGGGTAAAGGGTAAGCGAACAAGTAGATCAGTTAGAAGGAAATGAGATAAAGAAAGTAAGGTGACGAGAGAGTTAAAGTCTAGATACTCACTAGAAATGTTAAAAAAAGAGAGACGGACTAAGGGGAAAGTAAGTCGTCATCTAAGAGGGCTGTTGGTGGTATCCTCATATCTATCACTGACTGAATTTGTCCTTTTCCTGGAAAACTACATTTGATTCAGTTCTTCCATCAAGAGATCAGCTGTACTAAAGTCTAGTCTAGTAATAGAAGTAGTTCATGCAAAGATCCAAACCCTATGTACTGTTGTTGTAAGGTTTTCTTAGTGAGATTAATTACCTTATTGCTTTTTAAAGGGTAAATATTAATTCAGTGTATACAGTGCAATATGTTATTGTATTACCTAGTAGTGGATGTTTTGTCATTAATTTCCTCTACTGAAGCAATGTTTAGTTGTCTCCCTCTTTATCATTGTTAGGCCTATGTATAGTCCGATTGGTAGGTTACTCTTTACTGTGCACTGACTAACCCCCTTTGAATAAGTACACTATAATCAAGTCTGTTTTTACTTACATTATGTTTTAATGACTTTGTACTACTGAAAATACTAACAACACCCTTAAGTAAAATATCTCCGTATTCTTCCAATCTGTGCTTCTTACCGACAAACACAAATGGAAGAGTGAGGGAATCGCTTGGGTAACTAGAGGAAGGGAGGGAAAGAGCCATAATGACAGAAAGATGACAGATACTTTACAAACACCGAGTCCCAACAGCACACAGCAGCAGCAGAGCTGGAACACAACAGCTTTGATAAACACCAACAAAATCACAGTGATCAGATCTAACAGAGACTTGAAGCATGGAGGGCGTCAGACTTCATCGGGGTAGTTGGCTGGGGAAGGCAAAAGAGAGACATGGCAAGAGAGACGTCTGTCAGGCTGTCGTCTCAACCAGACGTACTGCTGATAAGGTTATCTATGGAACGGGGTACAGCCCCCTCATTAGCACTCTACGTATTTATGAATACAGGACAAGATAATTGAGAGTACAATTATCTTGTGGGTAACCCACAAGATAGCCCCACCAACTGTCCCAACTCTTTCCACCCCCTCCCTCTGTGGTTGCCAGTGGGGAGATAGCACAATTATCACCGTGATGAACTCTGTGGTGTCCTCTGCTCTTTGCCCCAGCACCGTTCCATCACAGTCCTACCCCAACTATTACTATCAAAATCCAAGGTCCCGCCATATTCAAATCCCATTTGGGGACATTTTAAGTACTGTGTATGGCATACCCTACTAACATCCATGAGGCATCAACATTGGTATAATTTAGACCATTCCGTGCCATCAGGGTAGATTTGATGGAAAATCTGCTGGAACGCTTTATCATCTTCTGTGAAGGTGAAAACGTATTTCTTACAGAGAACAACAGGGTTCAAGGGGAAATATGAATGTGCAAGACAAACTATGTAACTAAAATGAAGGCTGGCTAGTGGGCCAATGATTGGCCTATTTACAGGAAGTATGGCATATTCACAGTTGAGAAGGCTTCACAGTTTACATTGGCTACATGCGGCCCTTTTGAAACACATTTCAAATAACGGCCCCCTTTTTCTATATTATGTGAAATGTAACTGCGTAAGATAAAGGTTCAAAAATATTCATGTGACATTCATTATGCTATGTTGACATATCAATAGAGAATTGTAGTACAACATGTTCAAGTTCATGGGTATGAAGGTCTTGTCTCACAGCTTGAGACAAGCACAGGTAGTTATTCTCAACATCACATGTGAGCTTACCGTTTTATATCTGAATGTAATTTAATATAATATTTAACATCCAAGCTTTAACTAAAAATGATGTAGAGCCGCAGCATATAAAATGCCAAGTTCAAGTGCTGTGGTGTTGAGCCTGTATCGTTCATGAATTACATCCCAGGTTACTCTTGCCTGTGAGGGTAAATAGCATCTGTTCATGGCAGACCTCGAAGGTGGGGGCTCGGGGGGGCTTCCCAACCTGCAGGGTCCAGCCTGTTAACTGCAGGGCTCCCCAGGGACCCAGGTTTCTGCTTTAGTACAACACATACCATAAAAAGTGATGATGAAAAGTGAATTGGAAAGTCGTGAGCAATAATGAGCTAAGCAGCTGTTTCTCAACACTGCTCTGTATGGTGCTGCCAAGTGGACAAGAGCTGCTGCATCAACCTTTCCTCCTCACAAATGGTGAAATAGTGTTTATTCCACTGCCAGAGAACAGGCAGCAAATGTGGACGGATAACATCACATTTTCTGTGACATTGACAAAAATCATTTGCAGTCACAAGCTAGAAAAAATAACTCATTTCACAGCTACGCTATGAAACTGATCAGGTTAAGAAAGATGACTCTTCAAATGTAAACCATAGCTGATTAACTCCCAAAAGTAAAGATGCACTGATCGATTGCCAACTGTCTCGTTTTCAGCTGACACATTTATAAAGATGCGTCACGTGATTTTTTTACATTGTGACACAAACGGTAATGTCACAGCCACACACACACACACACACACACACACACACACACACACACACACACACACGACGTCGTCATGGAGGTTCTTCAGCATGAGCCAAGACAACATAATGGCCAAAATGAATAAATACATTATTTGATGGAGAAGTGCTTACAACAATATCAAATTGAAAAACATAATTAAAATGCTAAGATTAGTTTTTTTAATTAAAAACAAAATAATTGTATTTTCTAATAATTTCAATGGTGGGATTTCTGCAAATAACCACAATAGTAAACTGATAAGCTTTAGAATAGTTGATGCTTTATACTTCAGAGCGATTTAAATGATCTTTGGGACAGTGGTGAAAAAAAGCCTTGTATACCAGCTGCTATGACAAAACAAACAATATGGATCATCAATGTTCAGCTTTTTGTATCGGTGGCACACTGATTTTATTCATAGTTTTAATAATCTGTAGTCCAGTTTCTCCCAAGAACAAAGTGCAGAGTGTACCATTAGGCTAACATCGTTCATATTACTCTTTAGCCTAATGAAGCTGTGTTTTTCATGTCATTCTAATAAAGTGACATTTAACATTTTAAAGAGCTTAGGTCTGTCAAGTCAGCTGTATATGGTAATTAAAGGGTCATTAAAAAAACAAAAAGAAAACCAGCATGACAAATATCCTAAAGATCAGGTGCAAATCCAGCCTCATGGCAACCTGAAAGACTGTCCATAGTTTGTTGAGTAAATGAATACATTAATATCACAGCAGTCATTTTCACAAATTCATTTAACCTCCAATTACCCTGACTTGAGAGCTCATAACTGCATTTCCCCACATTGCCGTTTGGGGTTCAACAGAGAACAAAGCCAGGGTCAGCATCAATTATGAAAAAACAATGGCCCACAGAGGCCCCCAGTGGCTTTAATTACCACCCCTAATGGAAAAAGGCCTGCCCACAACTACTTCAAAATGCAAGCCAATAGGGACAGAATCTAGAATCAAAGCAGGGAAGGTGCACCTCTACACACACATCCATCACATGAATCCAGGCACTTTAAGGCAGTGTGCATGTTTGCTTCTCTGTGAGCCGATCCAATATTTGAGAGTCGAAATCTGAATTTTGTCTGTAATAGTGTTTTAAAAAGTCATCAGCCTGACTGTGTGGTGTTCACCTTCAACCTGCATACTTTCTGAACAACCTCCCACTTGACCTGAGCAATATTAACATAAATGAGGCGAAAGGGAAAAAGCTGAAAACCTGTTGGTACCAGACATGGTTGAAGGGTGCCAACAGCTGAGTCAGATCAATGTATTCAAATGAAGGCAACAGTAGATACAGACTCTACATGGAAGCAGTGGGATAAATAGCGTGGAGGGTTGGAGGGGGATGAGATGGCACACCCTCCTTAAATGACAGAGCCTCAGCTGTCATATCCAATGTTCAGATTTGACTGATTCCACTTTGGGCTGACATTCACCATATCCAAGGCTTTCAAAAGTCTGGAAGACAATATCTTTGCAGTAAATTAGACCATTGTGGGACGTAGTTTCAATCTCAATTATTTGTCCTGGAGTGCAGTATTGTTGTTGAACGTGCATCTTGTGAGAACATGTACGTCACAGGTGGTTAACGTCACATGGTCAAAGTTCTCTTTACCCTCCTGCTCAAGTCACACTTGAAAGAAGCGTCTTTGTGTCAAAATGCATTCTCTCTTGGTAAGCTCTAATGTGTACATCAAAGCAGGCTGCTTCCAAAGCCTTGTATGTGTGAGCATACAGCAGCTATCAGGAAAGAGAACCAATCTCTCTGATCACTACACACTCTCTCTCCCACCGCCTTGTCCTACTTACCTAAACAGTGTTGGAGTTATTCTTAATGTATGTTATGTTTCCTCATGTGTTGTCATTAATAACTATACTTTATTCCCCCTATTCCTTTATTGTTGTACAGCATGGCAAACATCAGTCATTGACATACATCTCAAGAAATACAGTTTTTTGACTGTTGTTTCAAAGTTTTTTTTATTTAATTTTGGGTTTGAGGGATGACTTTAGCATCTAAAAGCCTGTCAATATACTTGGGGATCACAGTCTGCCAGTTGCTAATCAGAGTAAATCTCATGTCAATTAAAAACAACAATGCTGGTTATCAGCCTTTAATGCCGTTCTGATTTGGCAGTATATTACACTTGTTCAAAAAAAGTCTCCATTTTTGTTTTTACATTGAAATGATGCTTCCTGTGCCGACACTGAACCCCCAACCGCTCCCCGGTGCTTTTCAGCAGCCCACCTCTCCCAATAAGATGGGTTAAATGCATCATTTATATGGGTTAAATGTGTCTACTATAATAAAATGTCATTCATTTCATTTCATACTCTAGAACAGCAAATTACACAGCATATTCTCAAATTACTCTACTCAACCTTGTTTCTCTCTTAAAAGCCCTTTTGTCGTCTGTCTTTGAAAGACTGGTACCTTTCACTTGTGCTGCAATTTTGTATAATTACATGTTGTCCATGAAACAGATCCGTTTCATTTGTTTATTTGTTTTTTCCCTGTAAAAGCCCATTAGCTGCCGTTTGGAGAGTCTCATCCCACTGCTTCTTTAACACCCACATGTCAACAAGCTGTTTTGGCATCTTTTTACAGAAACAGTTTTTCCTGCTAATGAGCTGCTGCTCGGAGTAGCAGGCATACATGATGCATGCTTGACTTGATGGATCCATTTCAGAAATATATTGCATCAGAGTATCAACTTACTGACGCTTCATTCCTAAATCCAACACAACTATTATTGCTACATCAATGTTAAATAACAAATAGTTCAAAGTTTCAAACATAATGTAGACATTCAAATTCTAAATCAACGACGGCGTTGCAGATTTCTTTTAATTAAATTGTATTCATTCTGTTTAAACAGTATTTCTGCAGATTGCAGATAAATATAATACTACACCAGCCCTGCACGTCGCATCATTAAAAATGTTCCCATGACATTGTGCACTCTTCCTCTCTGAAGTCAGCAGGCGGCAGGCCTTTTAAAAAGAAGCTTTCCTTTGACATGGCGAGACATTGATTTGTTAGTTCAGCCATCTTAAGAGTCTTAGAGTCAACTACAAGAGAGAGAGAGAGACCTTTACATTCCCATGCTAGATAAAAGGAATACATACTGCAATGGCAGTCAGCCATAATGACCCAATTAACGGCACTCAATCTAAAGAACATCTCTGAGAGTAAATGAACACTGAACAAATGAATATCTTTATGCTCGACCTCTCCATTCCTCACTGTTGATCGACCATTGCTCTCTCCCCGATTCCCTCGTGTTCGGTTTCTCTGCTCCTTACCTCTATCTCAATTCTCTCCCTCTATCTCACTCTCCCTCTCCATTTCAAAAGGACAAATGTGTCCTGCAGTCACTGTAGCACAGCATTGGAATTCTGCTCTCAAGTTAGCCAATAGACAGGCAGCAGTGTCTGCTTCCAGCAACCACACAGCAGTCGCGCACACAGTTCACACAGAGAGAGAGGGAGAGAGAGAGAGAGAGAGAGAGAGAGAGAGAGAGAGGGAGGGAAGAATTAAAGGAACTGAGGAAAATGGGATAGCCAAGAAAGAGAAACAGACAGACGGACCTATATACACAAAGAATGAAGGCTTTTGTTTTTCATTGGCTGCTTCAGAGAGCAAAAGACAAAACAGTACAGCTGCTGGAGCTGGTAAAGACTTTCTACATCAGAACAACTTAAGGGCTTTGATCAAAACCATGGTGGCATGCTGATTTTCTTTTAATTATTACTTCTTTATTACTTTATCAAAAGCAATACTCAAACAGAAAATTGAACAAACTATTCTGTTTGGGTTTGATATCGGTTTTCAGCATCGCCAAAGCTCATCTCTGGGGGCCACAAAAATGTAGTACTTTGAACAATTGGCCCATAACTGCCATCTACCTTTTGAAGATCCAGTAATTACAAGTCATTGCATCACACAGGAAGTAGGAGCTAGAGAGTCTACTGCTTATTATGGATTATGCAAAACAATATTACTAGTTTATACCGTATAACGGCAAAAACTGGAGATAAAGTTGAATCAACCCCACCCCCGATACAAATGATCAAGGCAGAGCAAGCAATTTCAGATGGCTGCATAGAGAATGAGAGCATTCAGAAGCGAGGTGTGGAGATGACAACAGTTTGAAAGAGAGGAGGGAGATAAGTGCAAGGGGAGGAGAGGCGGGAGGAGAAAGTGCTGACAGCGGGTAAAGGTGAAAGAGAGATAAGTGGAGCAGGGGAGTGAACTCTGGAGAGAGAGCGGGGGAGGGAGGTGAGGAGAGATGGAAAGCCCAGATAGCCTTGAGAAGAGAAGGGATGAGGTGAGTGAAGGAAAGGCTGCGGGACGAAGAGAGACGGATGAACGTAAAGCAGAGGGGGGAAACCGTAGATATGGAAATGGAACGAGTCAGTGAAGGAGAGAGCCAGAAGTGTAAAACAGAGCAGAGATTGACATGAGCTGACAGCACAGGAGCACATCCCTGGAGCACAGGAAGGGAAGAGCAGGGTGTACACCCGGGACAATAGGTTTAGGAAGAAAGAAAGAAAGAAAGAAAGAAGAGAAGAGAAGAGAGAAGAAAAGAAAGCCAGTTGAAAAGCAGACCTACAGTGTGTGATTTAGCATTTGAAATATGCTGTTTAGATATTCAGCACCTTTGATGTTAAGAATTGTTTTAGAAAAAATACCAAGCATATTCAAAGTAGCACCTGTGCCATGTCTAAACTTCTTGTATGAGTCACATAATCCCTAGGAAAGTGCTTTTTGTTTTTTTATCTTTCAAGCAATGACATGTTTTTTTTAAAATTCTGATAATAGAAGACTGAAAATAGCAATGTGCGTTCCTTTTCAGAGAGCACCTCCTTCCTCTTAGCCCTCACTGGGTCTACACCTCAACTATTAAACCTCAACCTATTAAGCACAGAGATCTTACTGTCTCACAGCAAAGAAACAAGACACTCGTTACTTCACTGCAAGAGACTTAGAAAATGTCAAGAAGGGACTATTTGTGTATAATGTACACACAACCTCTCATACCACTGACCCCTTAGAGACTGAATATTAACAAAGTCACCACAAAAGCCCAAAGATGAGGGCCCAATCTCAAACACGTCATGATATATCAGATAACTCTACCTACAGCAGATGTATTCTAGCTTTACCATGCCAAGAGTACTGCACAGGAACAATGCAATGAAACCAGGGTAGAGCAGGTACAGTGTGACGGTTCCTTACCTTCCTTGCAGTACTTCCCCTTGAAGCGGGTGTGGGTGCAGTCACATTGAACTTCTCCATACTGAATAGAGCAAAACCCTCCATTGAAGCACGGGTTCTGTTTGGTGCACAGGTACTCCAGGTCACTCTGAATGCCTTGGCTATTTAACAAAGTGGGAGGCATCTCCCCCACCTTCAGATTGGAGATCAAGCCCAGGAAAGGTGGCTCGTACTTCACCGTGCTAGAAGTCAGAGCTGATAGGCGCACATCAGGCGGGATCCCGCCCACAAACAGGTCACTGACCACTGCCATCTCCTTCCTCTTGGACTTGACCTCAGCCACTTTTGTCTCACCATCCACCATCAGGAGGGTCTCACGGAAGTTGCGGGTGAGCAAGACCATGTGCCAGCGGTCATCATTCACCCGTGTCTCCATGTGCAACGTGGCCGGCTCGGCACAGTGGATGGCAAAGCGCAGCTGGAGGCGCCCACCAGCGATCAGAAGCTCCAAGAAGTCACAGTTGCCCCCATCATCCAGGTAGAGTACCAAAGCTTTGCTGATGTTGGTCTTGAGACTGAAGCTCAGCTCGCCCACTGATCCGGCCTCCCAGCGTCCGTAGCGTGCCCACTGACCAGGCGCCCCACCGAATTCCAGCATCTTCACTGTAGTGAGCAGGCTGAAGAGGGCCAGAGGCCACAGGGGCCAACACAGGAATCTTAACCCCCCTGTCATGTTCCCAAGTTTTCCCTTCTCTACTTGATGCGGTATAGGTCTAATGAACCCCAGAGGAATGGCCTACTTTTACTGCGGCTAACAGATTTTAAATGTAAACAAGTATTATCTATTGTACTGGGATATCAAGCTCACTGGGTAAAGTAACCCTCACAGAGACCCTGCTCTAATTTTCCTGATGAATCAGCAGTTTTTTCCTGTTCTCTCTGAAGCTCTAATTTGTGTCCTTATCCTGACTCTCTCCCCCGTCTCTCCATCAGTTGGTGCCTCTGGGACTTGGAGGAAAGGAATGAGGAATAGCGGGAGAGTAAAAGAGGGGAGGATATGATTATTTCAACACTGCCGTTTCTTCAAAAGCCCCTTGGTCTATCCTGGACCCAAAATAGAATCTTCGTCTTTAGAATCCAGATCTCAGTACAATTTCCAGGAAATTTTAGCTGCCGCCAAAAGCTCGGGGGAAGAGTTATCAGATTGTGATCTTTCTTTAAGGGAAGGGAAGAGAATGAGCGAGAGAGTGAGGGAGGCGAAGAGTAGACAGAATCAGAGTCTGCTGGTGTCTGCTGGAGCATACGATGCTTTCATGGTCTCAGCGTAAACCCATTATTTTCTTGTAACTTGAGGACTACAAAGCTCAATGCCGGAATGGGTCCCATCATTATGATGGCAGGTCGGGATCTGGAAGAAACACACACACAAAAAAAGAATAAATGTAAATTACATACAAACATGTTCCAGTGCATTTCATCTCAACTAGACAAAAATAAAAAAACACATCATATAATAATGTGACCCATGCCAAGTCGAGTTAATCAGCAGTTATTCGTTTTGACATGCTATTTAATCTCTTATCTTTCATCTTCTTCGCCGGTAGTTTGCTTTCGCCTGCAGTTTTAGACAGCATGTACTTTAAATAAAAATCCCTTAGCTCTTTTCATTTGAAAGCTGACACTTCAAAAAAAAAAGAAAAAGCAATAAATAAGCTTTCTGAGTTTTGCATGGCTCCGTACTTCCCAGAGGGGTGTGAGAAATATGAATGTCTTATTTCATCTGCTCCCTCTAAGTCATGCCGATAGATATGTCTGGTAATGTACTGAACCTTAACATAATGGTTCCATATGCAGTGAAGATTGCTGCCATCCAGACACACTTTCTAGCCAATCAGCAATAGAGTATACTGATAAATCACAGCCTTCCACTGTGGCGCACACACAATATGAACATGCATATGCAAACACACATCATTAAATCAAATGCGATTCAGAGTGGAGTGCTGCAGAGTCAATAGCTGTCTGAACAGCCAGTCTTGACCCTGGGGCTGGGCCTAATCCGAGCCATTATTTCTTGAGTGAGATCTAATTTCCACCACAAACAGTCTACAATTAAAGCTAGGCTCACCCCTGCTCATGCTCCCTTGTGCTATACTGCCTGGCTTCAAAGTGACAACAGGGATGATGCGAGCATACAAGGAGGGAAAGAGGGAGAACGACAGACAGAGAGAGAGAGAAAGAAAGGCTGCTTTATCATGATGTCAGACGGGCAAGGCTTAATATCGATGGAGAAAGATGGACAGACAGAGAGGGAGGAAGACAAATAATATTTGAGCCATTTTTCTCCAGGTTTGTTCATATTGGCCACCAAGACAAAAGCAATGCCATTGACCAAAAATACCAAAAATACTGAATAAAAACGACTAAGATTCACAGGGTCTAAGATTACATCAATGTCTGTATAATCTTTCGCCTTTTTGTACAGTCATAATGTACTAAAGATAAACTTTGAAGTTATGAGTCACTTTATAGCTGTGGACCTCACAGTGCAGTGTGTGTGCAGTTGGTTGACGGCCTCATAGTAAATTCGATTTTAAGTCATTTCACAGTTATAACAAAAAGGTCAAACTGATGTGTCCTAATATGGCACATAGCCCAGTCATTTAGACCGTTCCAACAAAAACAATGATGTCATGTTTTTTTGTCCCAACTATGAAAGGCCTTTGATGATAAACAGCTGTATTTGTAATCCCGCAGATTCAATGAGCGTTTTACTTTGGTGGCCATCTCTACATTGATGATGACAAGGTACGCTTGCAGCAGCATTCCAACTGGTACAAAACAGAGTACAAAAACAGGTAGGAAGTATATCGAATATGTTTCGCTCTTCTAATACCAGCCACCTCCCTACATCTCAGCTGGAGATGTGATCTGCTGTCCGTTTTGAGTGTATGGCTTCCTGACTTGCAGTTTGAGTTTCTGACAGCAAAAGGTCTGGAATCCTACGTGCTATGCCTCACGATTCCCACTCTTCACATAATGTGTACATGTTTAGAACAAAGAACACATGACTTACTGTTTGGCAGACTGTTGTTAAATGCGAGACGCTGTCAGACAAAATGTCTCCTAACATGCAGCAGGCACAACATGCCTCTAGCAGTGATTAAACCGGGGCTGGTTGATTTTGGGCTCTAAGTGACTGAAGCCAATCTGCATGTCTGCACATGTTGTCCTCTCGTTTGCACACATGCTAGACACATATGTATGATAATGTCAATTACCAGACATGATTCACAACATTCATTAGTTGTGAGAGGAAACTTAAGTCATATCGGTAGGTACATTGTACTGCAAATTTACATATGCAGGAATATATACGTACACCTAATTATACTGAAGCAACGCCTTCCAACTAACATGCAGACATGCAGTATGCTGCATCATGAGCTAACTGCCTGCTCCTTTATACACAAGCTAAATTACCCACCACCCACACACACAGATCATGACATTGTTTTAATTGCCATTATGAAGATCAACAAAAACATGAAAAACCCCCTGAACACTTTGGGACCAAAAGAATTGTATTTTGTGGACAATTTGAGAGCTTACGCTAGCGTAATCAACCATTCTCTTAACCACATCTGTTTCCCTTATGGGTAAATAGATTTGGAATATTCCCTGGCTAAATTGAATATTCATCGAGTTATTTCTGTCTGGTGGGGACTCTATAGCGCTACAGACAGACGCAGTGTTTCCTGCTCCTTTCACCGTGCTGTGTGTATGAAGTTTTACTATGTGGAGAGTGTATCCTCCATGCATTGTGCTGCTAGTTATTAGGGGGTATTGGCCAGCTTGCCTGATGCTACTATTAAATCCCAAGGACACTGAGGAAACATAACAAGCCTCAAGAGATAACTAGAGCTCCCAGGGTTGTGCATGCGTGTGTGTGTGTGTGTGTGCAGGGCTGTGATTGATTGTAGTTGCATGTGCAGCTGTGTGCATTTAGAAATGCAACTGTCCTTCTGCAACAGTGGGTGTTCATCTGGCCTGTGTACACTCAGTAATGGTTACAGTGTGTGTATATTAATGTCTGCATTTGGGATTATAATTTTGTCACAGTTATAGTCCACAAAGTCTTTCCTGCTGCATTTGGTCGCAGCATTGTTTTACAAGCGACACTTCTAGAGGGACATAAATCTGCCTCAATTCTTTCCTCAAGAGAAAGGGCCAGCTCGGGCACCTGGTAGTCTTTACCGCAGAGGCCCGGGTTCAATCAGACCTGCCGTTCTTTGCTGCATGTTGTCCCCATGCAGCATGGAGGCCAAGTGTGTGTATGCGTGTGTGTGCGTGTGTGTGTTGAAGAAAATCATCATATAACTTAGGATTGAACTGAACACATTTGGATTCACAAGTAAACAGTTTATATAACGTGTTGTGTAAAACACATTCTGGCTCATAGAAACATTCTTAGGAAGTGATTGGGGAGCGCCAGACAAATTGTAATAAATCTCTCCAATCTTACCAAAACATTTCCCGTACATGAGTCGCGTGTTCTGACAAAAGTTTATCTTGGCCTAAACAAAGTCATGAGAACATGATATAATGAAGAGGCCAGATGTGCTTTGTTTTTGGTTCAACGGACTGGTTTGATTGGTCTGGTCTTTTGCCCTTCTGTTCTGAATTTCTCTTCTCTATTTTTTCTTGTTCTCCTTCAATTCTTCTCTTTCGTTCTTCCTCACAATGCTGTCAGCATGCTTACTCCCTCCTCTCTCTATCGCTCTCTTCTTGTGTTTAATCGTTACTCCTCCATTGCTGCTGCCCTACAATCAGGCGCTCCTCCTCTCTTTATTCACTTCTGTTGCGACCTTTCCCCCCGTCAGCCTCAGCTACTGTACTGTATATTTTAAAACTTGTTTGCAAACCTAAGCATTTAGGAGCAGTGGGCTGCTTTGGAGATCCCCAGGAGCAACTAGGGGTTCACTGTCTTGATCAAGAACACTTGACGTGTCGACAGTAAGACCCTTGTGGTTGATGGACGGCGCTCTCTACCCACTGAGCCACAGCCAATGTGCATATACTCTACATACGTATATATTGTGCCCCTCGGCCGATGCATGTTTATTCACAAGTTTTAATTTCATCCTCACTGGTGTCGTCTGAAACAAACCTGACACCACATTCAGCAGCTCGTCCTCCCAAGTATTGCATTACAAACAACAACCAATGCACTTTCTCTCTCTCTCTCTCTCTCTCTCTCTCTCTCTCTCTCTCCCTCCCTCCCTCCCTCCCTCCCTCCCTCTCTCTCTCTCTCTCTCTCTCTCTCTCTCTCTCTCTCTCTCTCTCTCTCTCTCTCTCTCTCTCTCTCTCTCTCCTGTCTTCAGCTGCACTATCAATTAGAGGCAAAAAAGCCAACAAACGATCTTAAAAAAAAGAAAAAAACGACAGCTCTTTCGCTCACAGTGCTTGTTGAAGCTGCAGCAGGCCTGTGTGACTTGACTAAAGGAGCAATCTGCACTCAGCCTCAAACACCCTGACCCGACTTCTTGTCCAAGTGAAGCTCTGCAACCCTCAGGATAACTGCACGGTCATGTGAGCCACCAACGGCCCATTCCTTCTCACATCATACCATGGGGAATGTTGCCACAATCTTGACAGAAACTGCTCAAACTCTTTAAGAGTATTTAGCTATCACCACACTGAAGCGAACAGTCACATTTGTATTCGCTCACTAGTGTCTATAATGAATCTATAATCTAAGGGAACTACAAAACAATTGCATTTATAATACTGTGCCACAAAATGATGTATCCGAATGCTCAAGTTAGAGGTACTTGGTAACTGCTATGACAATAAGTGCATGTTAAATAATTCATTTGAGGCAGTTGTCATGATTTTCATGCACACCCAAACTTTAAGGAGACAAGACAGTAATGGGAAAGATGTAATTAATATCTAACCATTTAACCGTTAGCTATCGGTCAGAATAAAGAAATTAAAAACAAACATCCTAATCCGAGGAAAGGCCAGAATTCAATCAGATCTCCAAGATAACCAAAGTATGACATAAGTGTGACGTTTTTGGTGTTTAATCCATCTCATGCAGAGCTCCGCCTTGGCCCAAGGCCTTCAGATTCCCCACAGACCAGACTACACCTGTTGTGTGATCATGTGCCAGGCTTTCATCTTCCTACTTCCACAAACAGTCAGCTCGCATACATTCAGGTAGTGTCGAGTTTAAATCCGTTCACTGCCCGCTAGCTCTACATAGAGTTCAATGTTGTGCATGTCTGTTTGGTTTTTTTTTCCTCCTTAGCGGAGACGTTATTTTGAATTGTAAATATGACACTGAAACACTTTTCAAGTGCAATAAAAACAGCTGAAGCGTAAGAAATATTTAAACATTACAATAATCTAGGCAAAGGATAATAGAGGTGTCGCTCACACAAATATTTACACACGCAATTAGTTTTCCTATGTACAAATATACCTATGCATAATACACAGTTTCCACACACCAACAGACACACACACACACCATATCCTAGTCAGACAGGAGGCATTAATCCTGGCCATTGAGAAGCTCAGCAGTGTACCATCCGTCAGCATGAGGCTGCTCCTGCCGCTGCGGTGCTCTAATTAACCAGAGAGGCACGCTGGGCCACTTTTAATATTCCTGGTCAAGATGGAGAACAAGGATTTAAAACAAGAAGTGGTGGGAGAGGGAGTACAAGAGAGTAAAATGGGAGGAGAAGGCTGGTGCCAAGACATTGTGAATATCAAGGATGAAGGGAGTAAGATGAGGAGAGGAGATAAAAGAAATGGCAGGTTTGAAAGCTTAACATTTCCATGAAGGACTAAATAAAACCTGTGCGTGTTTCAATGGTAATCATTAGCAAAGCTGGGAAGCGAATACAATAGGCAGCAAGATTTTTACACTAGTTCATGTCCTCAGGTAAACTCAAGAGTGGTTTGACATCAGCTAGCTAATTAGCCAAATTGCTGGTATCGAAATGCATTTTTACTGTTATAATGAATTGAATGTACAGGGTCATTTCTGACAATGCAGCCCAAGGTTGAAGAGACAGACTTATGACTCTTGGATTGCAACGAGGATAAATTACAAAAACTCTGAAATGTAGGTGTGTTCTGTTTTACAAAGGACACATGAAGAAGACACCTTGAGTGCAAGTCAAATGAACTAATCACTGTTGCGAAAGCAGAGCTCTACAACGCAATCCTCTCGTCATGTAGGATTCCAGTCAGTCCTCTCTAACACAGGGGTGAGCATCAGATTCCAGCCTTTGATCAGCTGTAGTCAGCTGTAAGCCGCTAGTGACTACCTCTGGCTGTTAGCGCTAACTGCATTTAGCCCTGATGAGGAGATGCTAATGAAAGAGATCAAGGGCTTTAGCCTTGCTGTGCGATTAATAATGACTCCTTTTGCTGTGACACCTTGGCAAGGTAAATCATGGGGAGCAGATGAACTTGCTCTGCAGGCTGAACTGCTGTGACCGTGAAACAAGAAGGCAGTCATAAAGGACGAGTTTGTGAAGTGTATTTAAGAGATGGAGTGAAAGATAGCCACACATACTGTATACTCTCTGCAGCTTGCTTTAGACTCGACTTAGTTCTGAAGTAACAGGTCGCTCAAATGTCTCCTTTATCTTGTCCATCAATAACCACTGGCTGGAAACAATGAAGTCTTTTTAAGGGGAGACTGAATGAGTCTGTCTAGACAGAGATCAGTTGAACAGGACACGGTGGACTTGCCTCTGTGGATGGCACTACTGACAGACAGCGCTACAAAGAAACCAACAACAGCACACATAAATGACGGAAATGGACACATGAAGACACACGTGCTGCACCAAGACGGCCGGGGACACCAGCGGCAAGAGGAGGCAGACATCTCGGAATTAGCAAGTCACGTCACTCGAAGACATTATTGCATCCACGATAAAGCCAACAAAATGTCCGACAAAGGGAGAGAGGATCAGGGGGAGAGAGAGAGAGAGAGCATTAGGGACATAAATGAAGAAAAAAAAACAGAAAGAGGACGTCAGTGACACTTAGCCCGCGATGCTACTTGAGAGGCAGTCACGCAGCAACACATGCACTCACATGCACATCAACGGCCCCATTTGATCTGCGAGCTATCAGCCAGCTTCATCATACTGCAGTGCAATGTACAACTCATGTTGTGAGAGAGGAAGGAAAGACTGACAGTGAGTTTTTGCACACACACTGTCACACCAGAGTACGGCTGCCTGCTCAGCCAAGCTCTAAATACCTTCTTGCTTGTCCTTCCATCCTCCTTTTTCCTCCCTGTTTGACACTATCCTCCTCATAATGCCTCTCATTTCCCATCAAGCCTCTCCCTCTCTCTCTAATTCTGTCGTTCAGTTTATCCAGCCGGCCCCACCCACTTTGGTTCCAGCTACTTCCAAACCTGCAGAAGCTCAAGAGCTTGCGGACTACAGGTGCAGCCAGGGTCGAAGGGGTGAATCCCAATGAATCCAACCTAAGTGCTTACTAAACTAGAATAAACTGGGGTTTTGTTTGCGCCCCAGGTTAAGTTCCGTCATGTTATCAATGTTGTGTGGTGATAGTGGTCCCATATGAATATTAGTATGTGCCACTGGCGTATAGAGGGTGAAGATGGCTGTGCTTTGTGCCTGGGAGTTTGTGTTTGCTCCATGTGTACATATAGAAGAACTAATTAGAGCCACAGGTGATGCATCAAAAGCAGCTCTGGGCATCTACAGTATGTTTACAGTGCACACGTTTAGATATCTGTAAGTGCAGTTTTCCTCCCCTTTCCTTGAGTGAGATACTAACAACTTACCTGTTCAACCGCTCTAAGTGGCTTTGCGTGCGTGAAATGTAAAATGTTTGCTGGGGGGCGTGTGGCCGATTAAGTTTGTGTGCGCAAGTGTGTGTGTGTGTGTGTGTGTGTGTGTACCCGGCAGCATGCGTGTGGCTGCGTCGGTGCCTGAAGATGTTTTGGTAGGAAGCACAAGGCTCACTGGCCAGGCCTCCAGACTCTCCCGTTCCAATTAACCAGCCCAGCAGCCTGCAGCTCGACTGGCCTTATCTTGGAGAAAAGAGAGGGCCAGAGAGAGAGAGAGAGGGGCGGAGGAAGTGATAGAGTGAGACAGGACGTAGGATAGACAGAGGGCTGGAAAGCAATAGAAAAAGAAAGTAAGGCTTGAGAGAGCAAAAAGAGTGGAAAACGGAATAAAGGGCGAACTCGCTCCACAGTGCTTCTGCAGATGCCTGCTTGCTTAATATCTTCCAACTTCTCTCCCTTCACCCAACGACAGAGACTGAATACACACCCTGTCCCTCTCTCCTTCCTTCATCTTCTCCCCATCAGTACGAGGGAAAACCATCTTGGTAAGAAACAAAGACCTGCCAGAGCCTCAGCGTTGGGAGCAAGGAACTAATAGTGTGTGGATGACAAAGGAATTGTGTGTATTTTAGGAAGAAAACTATGTGCCATCAATATAGCCTCCGGGCCTTTTCTATAGCCATCGTCAAGTAGAGGGTGGAGAAGGGACTCAATCAGCAGCAGTCATTTGTTGTACACTGGGTCGCATTATAGCCTCAAAAATCAGATGCGTCAGTTAATCAGGATAAATAATATTCCTTTGAATAAGATTGCAGATTGTAGTGCACTGCAGGACAAGAGGAAAGATAAGTGCTTATTAAAGGAAAATAGCTGATCTTAAAATTTGCTAATGTCTAATGATTTATAAAGCCATATTTTGAATAGCCTACAATATTTGTGTTGAACATTTAAGTATTCTGGATCACTGAAAAAACAAGTGGGGTGAGTAACAAAGATACATTAAGAACCTCAGTCTAAGCTTACAAAATGAGATATTAATACAAATTATCAAATTGAATGCCTCATGGACAAATGTACCGTGGTAAAAGTACTACATTTTGCCCCAAATGAATTAGAAACCGAGTGTCTCATCTGAGTCAACAGTTAAACGTATCCGCTACTCTTCCACCTGTCGATAGTCACGTTGTTTGCGTCTCAATGCGTCAGGCTTATTTCTCAAAACATTCTAAGACCACTCCTGTGTGCTCATGTCTGTGCACACAGGAGCCTTAAATTGTGTTTGCAATTCACAGCATCAACTATGCTACAACTTGAGAATGCCACTAGAAAATTCCAACAACAAAAAGGGACCATTAGCAAGCGTATATGCTGGCAGCCATCCCATCCTTCCTGCATGTTAGTTGGGGCAATGGCAGGTGCAATTACAGGCAATTTCTGGTGCCTGAGCGGCCAACGACAAGAAGCATTTCAGCAGCAGCCAACCAACCTAGAAAAGGGCAGTGAGTACAGAGAGTGTCTTGGAACACAGGTATTGCTATTGCAATTATTTAAAAAACTGCCACACACACACACATCCAAACACTTATGTTCAGAACATGGTGGCTTATGCTGGTAACTGTCATTTTTCGCTCATAGTTATGAAAAATACAGCTGGAGTGAAGAAATAGCCGCCTCACTTATGGTTAAAACTGATAACTCGTTACCTGAGTTGACTGACGCAGGCTTAGCACTGCAGACAGCTGCAGGTATTGTCTCACACTACACTGCTGATTGCAGTCAGTCAATAACAGTAGGCTGGACTGGAGAAACTGTGTAATGACACGAGTTCAACACTTCCTCCAGCAGCTTTTTCTGCATGATATTGGACAACATATATACACCAATACTGATATCCGTTATGAAATAAAACTATCCAACCAAAACAATTGGTCAGGCTCTATAAATGACAAACCAGTTTGCCATCTCTTCCATGGGTGTGACACCCTGCATCTCTCTGTGCTCTGATGACTGCTTACCAAAACTATTCTCTGTGCTCCATAAGAGAAGTTCACTTTGTGGATAGGGCTGTATCGAACGTCATCTTTTTACATTCAGAGCTTTGATTGAGGTTTTCAAATCATGTTTCAAATGTCATATTTTATGACATTATCACTCTAAAAATTATGATTTTGCATTATTGTGGCACTGTTAGATTGCTTCTAGACCGCCCATTTAATACAGGTGCTTGCCTTACTGGTTCAAGCAGGAAACAGTTTTTTTTAAACGCAGCGAGAAATGTCTTTTTGAAAGGCTCAACGCCACAACATTTGGATTGAAGCTGAATGTAGTGACTTTTGGACTGAAAATGACAGACGAAGAGCATCGCTCGATGTGTCAGAGGGAAGGAATGAGAGGCTGGAGGATTGCACACAAGTTACTAACAACAATAAGTTGAGTGTCATCGAGCTTTGAACCATCGGGCACAGCTGTAGTTATGAAGATGTACTGGAATGTGATGTTAAAGATGAGATAATGGCCCAATGTTCAATGGAACACAGTGCTGTGATATTATCATACCATGTACAGATACACAGGCTTTTACAAAAGAGCTGCTGTTTGAATAGAGGACACACTGCTGTTAAATACATTTGTTTCTTAATGTTTAGTAGGGGTGTCACACCTAATGTTTTAAATTAAATGTCCCCCCTATTTATAAATGTTTATTCATTTGACTTTTGACTTTCACCGTATTGCTTGCAAAAAGCTCAAAGGTTCTATTATTCCAAAGCTCCATCAAAAGTTGAGCAAGATGTCGCCCTGGTGATCAGATCGCCGGTTGGCGAAAGATAGAAAAATAGAAATGGTCGCCAAACTCTACTTTACATTAAACAATATTACTGATTTAAATGCCTGAACACACATATTTATGGTTGTGCATACAGCTACACACCATCTAGTGTGATATATTGTGTAGATTCACACGTTGCTGCTTGTTCATGTCTGGTGGTACAGAAGTTATAAAATAACATTTGCCTTAAGCTGAGAGCAAGTCCTAGATCCATGAATATAATACCTCATTTCAGCTTTTATGGGTATTACTGTGCTTTGTGAGTATATGTGTATGTATATGTGAGGCTGGGGGGGTGAATTGTGGAATAATCAGACAGGAAAATGGAGAAGGACAGCAGATAGAAAGTAAAGGACGTGAGATGGAGCAGAGAGGGAGGGACACTGAAGCACACAGAGCGAACTGGCTGTGGTAAATGACAGTCGATTACCATCTTAAATAAACTGTCAAAAAGCAATTTGCTACACTCGTGCCACGGGCCTGATATTTGCACCTTATTAAGGAGGCGGCCCTATATTTTAAGAAGCCAACCTCCTAACCTCCCTGAGCTTCCATTTACCCATAAGCTACCTGTGCATCTGTCCAACAGAGAACGTTTTGGATTTGGAGTGAAAGGGGCTGCTGAATAAAAGTGGAGATAGAAGGAAGACTGAGGAAAAGGTCTATAACGTAACAACAACGAAAACACAGAGGCTAAATAGGCCTTGTGACATTCATCACTATGATGGAAGTTTGGTTTAAAAGGATATAAAATGCTCTTTCATACAGAGAATGAGGATGCATTTCTACTCAGCAGAACACCAAATATTTTAATTCAGCCAAGGAGGTGTCAAAAAGGGAATAATGAAGTTGGAAAATTGAATCAATTTCCTCGGTTCAAATTATATTGGCTGTCTGCAGCCATCATAAAAATAAGATTAGCGACAAGTCTTATTCAAAGGAAACCAGCAATTATTACCAACCTCATTAATGTTTATTGGCTTTTAGACAGCAGAGCTTGTAAACTCAGCGGGTGGAAGACACACAAACTTTGAGAGAATATCAAAAGCACCTGCAGATTTGTAAATGGTATTGACATTTCAATATCCCAGCTAAAGCTGTTGCTAACATTTTTAAAGGAATCAAAAGAAACACAAGTGCACTGAAGACCTGGGGACCGACAGAAGCAATAAACCGGAGTCTGGATATTCGACTCAACGTTCCAGCTTAGCGATTTCCATTGACGTTATGGCACCAATATTGATTATTAAGAGTCAAGGCCCACCGATAACACTGCAGCAGGTGAGCAATGTGTTTAATTTCACAGACCTTGTGGACTCGCTGAGCTCATTATTGGCCTCTCAATTCATTCAGGGCACTTCCTATGGTGGCATATTGATCTAGGCAATATGGTTGAGAGCAGTGTCTTACAAAGGACCTCTCATCCAGCTTTTCTCGTGTGTAGTATCAAGTCCGTCTCTCTCCAGCTCTCTGCCTTCTTTTGAGGAGTAACCGAGAATAACTGATGAAAGATTGAACTGACCCTGCTCCAAAAACATGGATTCAGTTCAGCTCGAAAATCAGAGGGAGCTGGAACATGTGACTCAGAACAAAGAAGTGGCAGGAATTTGGTTTGAAACGATATGAGGCGACACACCGCTTCGTGTGTGCACGTACACACATGGGGAGCTGTGAGAAAGGGGACAGAAGGGCAGAAGTAGGTTAGGCAGAAGAGAGAGGAGAGGAGACACAGGCTGGATTAGGGGGGGGGGGGGGGGGGGACTACAGCTGAAAATAAAGGATCAGATTATGTAAGTACTGCTAATGCTCACGCTCTTTCTGAAAAGGCAGGAGGAGTTCTTTGGGCATCCAACCTGAACTCCTGAGACAAACTGCATCCAACTCCCAACAGTCTCAGTGGGGATGTTACAGACAGACTAAATAAAACAATATTACACTGGCTGCCAACTGAAACCACTAAGTGCCTCAGGATTTACTATCAAAACCAAGTGGAAAATCTAAAAGACAGTTCAGCTGATCAATACAAAATGCACCGACTATGACCGTGTCACATCCATCATATAGAAGGTGTGGACGACGTCTCAGGTGTGTTTGTTTAGCAATGTCAGACGCTGATGATCACGTCATCTTGAGAGGAAGTCGATATGCTCACCTATTGATCTGGCATCATAAAAGAGGTTTTAGTTTGTGCAGTACATTGTCAATGGACAGTTGTGAGTGCCGTATGCTTGCCTGTGTGCTCCAGTGACTTTAGCTTTTCCTCCTTGTGCTCACAATAGCCAGTCCTCAGTCTATAAAGGCATTGACTACTCACTGATGCAGAGAGGAGCCGCTAACCTCTGAGGCTGTAAAGCAGACACCTACAAACACACAGTAACGCATACTTTATGCTTCTGTCACAAAATTAGGAAAATGCCTCTGTTTTGCAAGCTAATTTTCAAGCAATTATTCAAACAGTTCACTGTTGTTGCAAGTAAGGTCACCTATATTTTCGCAGCCTGCTATCCAAGAAGCTCTCAAGAATCTACAGACAGATCGCCAAAAGGGAATCATGAATAAAATTCATATATATATATATATATATATCCTATTAGACATTTGTGTGAAATTGTGATCTAGCATATGAATTCTTGATTCATGGCCAAAATTGAGACCTTTGACCAGATCAGTTCATCTTTGAGTCCAACTATTGTGCCAAATCTGAATAAATTCACTTCAGGCATCCTGAGATATCACGAGAATAAGCCGGACAGACAAAAACACAATGCCTCCGAACACGGCTATTGTCGGAATGGAGGCACAGCAACAACAACTCCACTGAGATCATATCATAACATTTTGAACAATCATGAACCCAACAGGGTCAGACAAAATAATAAATGAATCAATTTAACATCTGCAATACAGCAAATATTATTTCCTGATGCCAATATGTTCATGCATTGTATCGTTATGCATTGCATGCTGCGTGTCTGTACTGTATCTGTATTCTGTCCATACATTTACATGCTTATGGGTTTTGTACATTGCTCAGCTATGATATCAACTTTTATGATCTTCATGGGAAATTGGTCACTCTGAAAATGTATTAATAGCAAAAACAGATCAACAAACAAATAATGATATAGGAAATAAAACATGCAACCAACTATTTCACTCAACAAATGTGTGTGTGTGTGTGTGTGCACGTTTGCCTCAATAAATGGGAAACAAAAAACTGCAATAGGAGGCATACCAGCTTGAAATTAATCTCCTCCCTTCAGCAAGGTTTAGGCAAAACTGCATCTCCTTCATTAAAAACAGAACCAGGCTGCAATAAAGGGAGCAGGGGAAACAAAGTCCCAACCGAAGAAGATAACACAAATAAAGGCTTATAAATCTTTATAAGCGCATTGAAACCAATTCTCATAGATCGACAATTATTACAAATAGTAAAAAACAACTTCCTCTCGGTGATAGGTTTACACCACACAGCCGTCTGTGAAAGTTAGAGCCAGACACCACTGGGGTAATCACCTCTGCCATATTGTGGAGTGAACTACTGCCAATAAACACTGTGCACATCCACCAGCACTGAAGTAGCTGTAATGCAGCAGTTATTCCATCATGAAGCCCAGCCTTCCCACAGAGCACTGCTGCTGGGATCAAAGGGAAACGTTGCAGGCATTTACATTTAGTTTACCTGTCATGTGTAGTACTGGTGGAGACGGAGATTATGTAACTCGACAAGACAAATAGAGGGGACCTGATTTTTTTAAATCGTTAATAGCTCTACAGTAAATGAAGATTCTGATGTTTCCAGGCTTTAAAAAACACACTTGATGTTTTTACTTGGCCTCTTCTTCATCTCCCCTCTAACTTCCCACTCGCCATCACTGACGCTTTTGTGGACGTGAACATCTAAAGCCGTCTGTTTTATACCTTTTGCAGCCCAACTATTATTGTTCTAGTTAAATGATCAAAAGTGGACATTATCGGTGTAACGGTCCACTGTCGATCTGTGATCCGTACAGATCCCACCTCGCGGTCCGGCCCGCATGTGAACCTCGGATTAATCACACGGTTTAACGTTAACCATCACAGTGTGAAATAAAGTTTGACTGACCATCGTTATTCCACCAATATTCAGTAAAATATGCGATCAGGACATCATTTATGCTTTTCTAGTCGCCGATCTCTGATAATGTTACATTGTAACAACCAATCCGTGTTTAAATTGAGAGGAGGAGAGCTAGTTAATGATAAGAGCACCGCTAACGGTCAATGAACAAAGGTTACGTTCAGTTACATTATGAGGGACTCAGGCTCCGTTCAGTGAAAATGAGTATTGGGCAAAGGTGAATCATAACGTTATCATGATGTGTTCTCTTGTAATCACGTAAAATGGAGTGTTGGTGAGAAACTTGAATAGATCCTGTTTGAAGATGACGTTTTCACACCAACATAAATAGATATTAGAGATGAATTATGACCCGTTTACAATACCACTGGCAGCTTATAGCACATCATTAAAACTACTAATGACAAGATTTATTTTTTAATCCATAAAAATACAATCTTTTATTTCCTTATCATTTGAATTGTGCATTTTTATGAAGAAAAAAACACTATAGGTGACTGTAACAAAGTTAAAGGATAAGAAGTATAGTATAATAGTATCGGGGATCAGGGATCTCTAGAAGTTATATTCGCTCCTTTTTTCTTTTGTGCTGATCTGATCCGTGATCTGATCCGTGATACGATCTGAACCTTGAGTTTTATGATCCGTTGCACCACTAGTGGATAGTCGATCTAAACCAGACAGTTTTTAGCTGACATTCATACATGGGTGACGCATTGTAGTTTTGCGTCAGCAAACAGCATCACTGTAACGTCACAGCCACACATCCTGTCGTTGGTGTGGTAGTTCTTCAGCATGAGTTATAAAGACCTTAGGAACAACATTAAAAACAGTTGGAACAATTAATCAAACGCTTATTATATTGTTATTTATTCCCATCATACTGCTCCGAGTAATCACAGTCAGTCATTTGGTGGAAACACCACCTGATGGCCCAGAGAAGATGGATTTTTGTCAAGTTGCTGTTTGTTAGAAAAACATAAATAAGGATTAAAAACAAACTGAAAATGGGACTGTGGCTGTCACACTGTATGTGGGCAGTGGCTATACTTCTAAGCCTGTGACCCATGCGTAAGGTCTGCATGTCGAGTGTTATCTGCTTTTGACATGTACGATTAATCAGCAGCCTGAGTTGTTTGCAGTCCTCAGTACACCCTCTGCTGCAATACAGGACCCTCAGTCTATGCTCTTCCTCGTTTGAATATGAAAGCATTCTATCATTTATCATTCATCACACTCCACCTGCTATATCATGTATTTCTTTTTCAGTCTCCGCAAATAAACCCCCGCCCCCTGTATTCTGTCATGTTCTTGTCAGGCCAGGGGTAAGCCACAACAACAATAGTCGAAGAAAGATAAGGAGCCAACTGGGGCAGTGAAGAGAAACAGGCTCTCCCTTTCATTCCTGACCATTACCAAGAGAGTAGAGTTGGATATATGGGAGGGGTGGTGGAGAAAGTGAGGCTAAAGCTCTTGGTCAGAGCCTAAGCATGGTCAGGGGACACAAAAAGCCCCCTTGCTTCACAGGCAGCAGTTGGTGAGTGTGGCTCTATGTTGATGGCTTCCCAGACGGCAGGGTGGCCACGTGTGAAGAATGGGGCAAGGTCAGGACGGACAGTCACACATTGACAACAGAAAAAACAGCAACAATAACACAGCTTGAAGGATAAGCACTGATGACAGTGGCTGTGTAGGGAAGAACAGAGACAAGTACTATGGAGAGGATGCAAGTACAAGTGTACAGGGAGCTCTGGGTGCCAGAATAGAGCATTAGTGCAATTTGGGCCATGGACATGGCAAAATGGCTGACTATTGGATAAAAAGGGGAATGTGTATGTCTGACAAAGTCTCCATCCCCAGGCATTCATTCTACGCAATGTGGTATGTTGCTACTGTATATGTGTGTGTATGTGTGTCATATTATGCAAGCAGGTGAGGGGACTTGGATGCGCGCCTGAGAGCGTTTGGATGCGTTCAAACAACATGCCTGCATATTGAGGCAGACAATGTGGAGCATTGTGGCGAGGAATGCAGGAGATAATGGAGAAAGCCAGAGCCGTGTTGGGAGCTGGAAGGTAAGAGGAACCGAGCGGGGAGAGAACATCCAATTCAATTTTGAAACGGCGCCGGCTCAGAGTACAAACACAAAGGCTTCATTAAAGGCAGATCCCTGTTGAAGGCTGGAGCTAATTCACCGTCTTCAAGCACGAGGAGAGACAACAGCAGGGAGGGGAGGTGGGGGCGGGGACAGAGGGAGCCACAAGGAGATCGGCATGGAAAAGAGGTGACATCAGGAGGGAAAAAGAGGGGGGAATGAAGGAAAGACCAATCAGCAGTTTGAGAGGGAGGGCTCAATACCAACGGTGCCACTAAGTGCATACTAATGCCCTATTAGAATGGGGAACAGGGCAGGAGAGTAATGACTTCTATCATGGTGTGCACACACATGTGAGAACCATGTAAATAAACATGGTTTATTAAACGGAGGCATGTTATTGCAATCATAAATCTGGTATATTAAGTGATCGGCTGTGCCGTGCACGGGTGGGGCTAAAAGTTATTTGGGGATAAACCCAGAATGAGATTGCGAGATACGATCTCCACATCTCCTCGCTAATAGTAACATTGATCTACTCATGTAAACCTGTGCTTTGTGCTTGTGTGAGCACACTTGAGGACACTAAGGGAGTGTACAATAAAATGGAAACACGTAGTTAAATCCAATAAAGTACAGCTATAACAAATAGTACATAAAAGCTCGTCATCGGGTCAGATCCCCCAGCGATAAGAAGCGAAAGCATTTACAGCAGGCAGGTAGTGCTGGGTGGTATACAGACCCGTACCCAGTATTTTAATCTCCCGTACAGTATCAGTCCTTCATATACAGCCAGACCACAGAACAGCCGCTAAGAGTGCTACAGCCGGAGAAAGCTGCAAGTGCATTGAGAGGGCATCATATTAACTGCACACTCAAGATTATAACAATTAATAACCCACAACTAACTCTCATCATCAGGGTCAAACACCATGGCAAAACAAAAAATTGTATATTTACAAATATACGTCGCCAAACGGCATACTGGGTAACCCTATAGTCAGTTTTGAGGCCTGCAGTAGCGCCATGGTCAGACATTACGGACACAATAACAATTATTCCCTCTGGATTCAAGGTATGTCTTCAGCAAAACTGCTATCCCCAACAATATATCAACAACACCGACATACAGTGGCCCACTTTTCAATAACAGACTCGTGGGCAGTTTATACTGTTTATACAATTATCTTAAAATATTTAGTTGTTATGTTACAGTTTGCACAGTAAGAGTTTGTTTACATTCTGCAATTGTTTCATGCATCCGGAATTCTTCAAATATTGAAATATTTTCGGGGGGGGGGGGGGCCAAGCAAACACTAGTAATTAAAGCCTTCAGTATATACATGACATTATAATGTTTTACATATTCGATGTACTCTTGACTATAGAATATGCCACCACAAACCAATATAAAAGCCCAGTCAAGCGAAAAGAGAAAAACAATGAATCCGTCAAGTCTTAAAAAATACTGTGCTACAGGTTGTTGGTCATACCGCCGAGTACTGCACACAAGTTAACCAGAAACGCCTTCAGCTCAGATTCCTGTTGCCTCCAGTGGGGCCTCTGGCAGCAACCACCTGACTGCAGACCATTTCATTTGATCAAAGAGTGAGCAAATTGTCCCATAATACATTCAATTGACATATTACCACCAGCGAGAACCAATGCAGTTGAATACAGTACGAGAGTAAACTCTACCTACATAAAAGTGTAATCATTCGTTTTTAGTTGAACTTGTTTTAGACACATTTATGGCCATTTTGGAGGCTTTGGTTTGTCATCTGTATGTATACCATCAGACAAACTACGAGAACCACCTCTCAGTTTAATGCTGTTTAAGTCAACATCACCACAAGTGTAGCTGCAAATATCAACACAAAATGTAATCATGACAGTTTCAACAAATAATTTACATTATAAACTTCATGATGGCAGATTTTTTTGCAGGGCTGTTTTATTAGATTGCATTGGTTTAAGAAAACCTTCAATTAAACATTGTTACTTCCGTCAGTGTCTGTGTCAGATCAGCAAAGCGGATGCATTTCGTTTCTGTATGGGATTCTCATTTTCTCAATCAACAACGCTAAATATCCGCCAAGTCTCTTATTGATGAATCCATTGATCTACTCACACAAGAGACCGTTGTCAGCTGGCAAGCAAAGTATTTCATTAATAGTGCTATTAGTTTCATGAAACCCACAGTGGACTAAACGTTTGTCGGTGTAAGAGCAGCCTTTTGTTAATGGCTGAAGGTCAGTGGATGCAGACCCCCTCCCTTATTCTTTTTCTCTCCCCATCTGACACAAGCTGCGAGGCCCTGAAGCAAGACTACACTGCGCAGGTGTCTGCCATTCACACACATGTACACACACACACACACACAGTGGGACACAAGCACTAGGGGCAGGCAGGACACCAAGGTTTGCGGTCCCAGGTGAAATGCCTCTCCGCTGGGTGTGAATCAAGCTGTGGCTGGGGGAGACAGAACAGAGAAAGAGAGAGAGAGAGAAAAAAAGAGAGAGCGCGAGAAAGAGCGAGTGTGTCAGAGCCGATTAAAAATGCATGGCTTTGTTTTAGCTGGCGTAACAATGAGTGTCCTCATTGGTTGCCCGTCACCTCTGAGAACTCATGGGACAACGTGGAGGAAGGAGAGGAGTGGAGCCAAAAAGAGGGGGTGTACCAACAATTCACAGTAGGGAGCAATAAAGGATGCGAGGTAGTGAAGTAGAGGAGAATCACAGCTGTGATTCACTGTAGGAAATGAAAGGGTAGGGAGAGATTAACATGAGACTTTGAGGAGGGCGTCAAAGTTCAGCCTTGTTGGATGATGGGTGAGAAATAATCACCTCTACAGCTCACCTGATACCCAACACACGCACACACACACACACACACACACACACACACACACACACACACACACACACACACACACACACACACACATTCATTGAGAATAGTGGCATCCGTAAACCTTTGAAGTCTGGCATTCAGCCAGTGCTCTCCATAAAGAACTATATGAAGTATTATATTATATCAATATTATATGGTGGAGTGTAAGGCCAGAACTAAAATGGATCAGTTGAAGCCAAGTCATTAGTACATGACATCATGCCCATGAAAAGCATCGTTAGGGAACACAGCCTTCGCAAATCACCACTTGCACTCTGACAATGACACGGCTAAACACTCTGCACTCAGTGAGAATACGCTGCTGGCAGCAATAGCTCGTACGGTGTCCGCACAATCAGCACTTCGCAGAGAAAACCGATGCCGAGAAGAAAATGGGGTGACAGGTGACAACAATCATCCGAGAGCCCCTCCTCAGCGACCTTGACAAAAAAGGAGGATGTCATCTGTGGCGTGATGAAAAAGCTCCCCTCCAGTGAGCAAAATGGAGGAAAAATAAAAATGGAAAGAGGGGAAGGAAGAAGGGATGGATAGATGACCAATGAGTTACACTAGTGCATCCAAACAGCTTTTTAATTGCGTGTGGAGGAGAGGCAAGGCCACAGCTGTAAATAACCCGTTTACAGCTGAATCACTTTTCAGAGACAGGCGAGTACATAACATATGTATGGATGTGGCAGTGTGCATGTGTTTAGGGAGCTGCAATGACCTGGAACGGTTGTGAGGTGATAATGATGGGAATAAGGGCATGCAGCAGACCTCTTCACACTCTGACATCTGCAGCACTCCAAAGACGAGGACATACCACCTCTGACCAAACTGATCCCATTTGTTCATCGTTTAAGTTAATAACTGAACCCCTAATCCAATTGCAGGCTTCCTTATTCCACAGGGAAGTTAATATTTAGAAGCATATAAAACCATTACCAGTAAATTAGTAAAGCTTCGTGAATTAATAACAACACAGTCAGTTAAATCGTTTTGAAAACAGAACCATTAAAAGTGCATAATGCTTTCTAATTTATAGCACTTTAGGAAGTTTTTTGGAAAAACAGGGAAAAAACAAATGCATGCTACACAGCTGTTGTGTAGTGTAGCATAGTATACTAATACTAGAGAAGTATCAAAATACCCTGCTGTTAAAAAAGGTACTATTGTAGCGATAAACAGTGTGTGGGCAGGGAGCAGCGGGGCTCTGCTTCCATTCGCTGCAGGCAGAGCGGGCGTGTTTCTCTCATATGAACACTGCAAATACAAGTGCTCTTGCCCAATGTCGACGGGTCTTCAACAAAGCACACTCGCCAGGGCTGTTTAGAAATCAAAATCTATCAACACAGTAGACAACAATTCACTTCAAATTATTTTCTATAATTATTATGTCACAAGAACATTTGTCAATGTTACGTTCTACATCTGTCAACAATAAATAATTACACGTTTCCAACTATTGCAAGGAAAGCAATAACATGCAACCGGGCACCAACTACTGCACCTACGTAAGGCAAACATTTAACTCCTTAGTTAAATTACTGGCAGTGCATTGTCGCTGAGAAATAAATATGTCGAAAAGTTCCTGTCACTTTCTTCCTGCCAGTCAAACAATGGCACATCAGAGAAATCTGTGGCCAATATGCGAATGACAGAAGCCGTGAAAATGGGAATCTCACCGGTTCCATTGCCTCTAATGAGCCACGGTATCTTGCATAGCCAATCCAGCCCGTCTCCGTTAATGGGGTCCAATGACACCTGTAGGACACTGAGGCATTACAATGAGCCAGTTAAGTTAAGCTAAAAGGAGTGGACAGCCAGCTCGACACGGATCAATGTCTGTTCCTATAGCCGGGAAATGACAAATGTCATGGTCATACAGGAGCTGGAAATGAAGACCCACCTGCAGTTTTGCTTTGTATGTCATTTGGTAACAGAATGGAGTTAGTAGAAAACCTTACATGGAGAAAAATCATCTTATTGAGCGACAAGCGTTAATGGCAAAAAGTGAAACCTATCAAAGTCTAATATACAGTTTTTTCATGAGCATAGAATTCATTATCCTGGAAGTTCATCAGACCAGCTAACTAGCTTAGCTGTATGGAGCTTTAGACAGATGCATGGGGATTTTGAGAGACAATTAAGTGTCTGAAGGCCCCATAAAGGCATATATTTGAATCATATGTGGCCATAGTGGGAATCAAACCATTAACTCTCACAGCTAACAGCAGTTGACATGGACCATTGAACCCAATGAGCCATAGGACCAGACACATGAAGCACCGTCTTGGAGAAACTATAGTATCTGGGGATTCTGTTTCTTAACAACAGAGTTTTGTATATAGGGTTGAACATTTTCTTTGTCTGGTATTTTGTTGGAAGATAACCCAAACTATATGTGAGAATAGCCCAAAGCATGTGTTTTCTACAGCTCAGAAATCACTCCGTTAAGGCCTACTGAAAGAAAAGTAAACCCCATTGGAATTAGAAAGTACAAGCAAAGAGTCTCGCTCAATGACATTTCACATTTAGTATAGTGCCGTCTGTAGCTGGGATGACCTAAAGCCTTACTGGGAAATAAAACCAAATGCAGGTTACCAACTGTGGGGGAAGACAAGAGGTAATACGAGCCATCGCGGTTCCTTTCCCTGTACGGTGGCGGCCTACAGATGCTGCTTTAGGTGAGGTGAGAGAAGTCTGTGTGTTTACTCCCTCCTACTCAACATCAGTTTATTTTCCTTCTTGTTCCTTTCTGGCACAAACAATCAATCCTGGCACACTCTGTGTGGATGTTTAGTTGTTTGTGAACCCTGATTCTCAGAGGGATCTTAGCCTTGGAGAGAGTGAAAGACTTTACACAGAAATACATGTAAAAATCCAATGTGTTTTCTTGTTAACAGTGCATTTAGCCTAGATTGGCAGTTTAAAATATCTTGATAATGTTCTTGCTTGGTAATTCATGTTGACTTATTATGCAAATCAATTATATAATCTAGAGAGAAATGATCTTTGGTATATTATAAAATGATCAGCATGCAATCTGAATTCCATTATATCTTAAGAATGTCATTAAAACTATTTACGGGAAGCATGGCCTTACAGCATATTAACTGCATATTAACTGAAATGCCGTGCATTTAATATTCATTTTACAACACTTCCTTACAACAAATTTCACTTCATTTCAAAGTGCAAAGTATGCAGTTGAGTCTAGATGGGGAACGGTGGATGTTTTAACAAACATTTTTGAAAGATAATACCTGCTGCTGTTTGAATGGTAAACATTTGGTTAGCTGAGTTATACTAGAGGGGCAGTGCTGAAAGAAATGATGATACAATACCACTTAGACAAATGATAACAAGAAACTACTCGACTTTCTCAACACAATGGAAAAATCCACTTTTGAAATTTTCCAAGTTGATAGCAATTGTAAGATGTTGCTCCTCTTCATGGGTTTAGAGGGCAAAAGACAAACATGGGTGACCCTGGCATACTGACTGAGGCTACATCCACACTAATACGTTTTAGAACAAAGACGATCTCTGTCCACACTAGAAAGCCTGAAAACGAATATCACATGACGCTGGGCATGTAAACAGGAAGTAGATTGGTTGCTTAGTTAAAAAAATATATATATACGACAGAGTAATATTCTGCACATATTCTTTAATAATGAAAGGTCGTGCTTGAGACGTCCGCTCCGCTGGACACGCCACTCGCTAATGTCTCCAATAACAGCTGCTTCCTCTGCAAAAATGCAGACTTTAACTGAACAACAGCTGCTAGTAAAGACACCAAGGTCAGCAACACCTGTAGTCACTTGTATATGTTGATCGATAATCAAGGCTGTTTGTGATCTTCTGGGAAAGGCTCACGTGATAGGGGCGTGACGAATCAGGGAAGGACACGTCGTGATTGCTAAGACCCAATCAAGTAGCGGGTGTCTACGTCATGTTTCCAAACTTATGCGGTTACACCGTCCACACTACGAGGTAACTTCGAAGTTTTCCAAAGTATCCGTCCTCGGGTGCATTTTCAAAGTCATCAGTTTTCGGTGCTCTAAAACTCCGGCGTAGTGTGGATGCTCAGAGTAAACGTAGCAAAAGACGTGCGTTTTCAAATGGAAACGTAGTAGTGTGGACATGGCCTGAATTATGTCCTCATTAAAAATAGAGATTCTCATTAGGGTAACAGTTATAGAAGAAAAGGAAGATGATCATTTTATTCGCTGTTCGACACAAGGTAAATAGCCATTCCTCTCTGATATCTCACCCTACTTACACAAACACTTTCGATACTACAGAGAGGGCAAAATAAGTGAAAGAGGAATGATTTTACCACAAAACTGCCCACTAAGACTTTTGCTTTGTGAGGGACTAAAGGAGAATAAAAAGGGAGAGAAGCCATGAGCACAAAGAGGAGCTAAGGCGGGAAAGGGAGATGTGGATGATTAACGATACCCGCTCCAACTAGATGAAAAATACAGCCGTTGTCAGGTTTGCATTGCTGACGAGACCCAGAAGCAGAGATATACGCCACTGATATTGAGCCCAAGGCGAGGGTCAGAGATGCAAAGCAACAGTCCTTGGGGGGGCCCTCCTCTTCAGCCGTCATCACCATCAACTTCTTTACTTACTGCAGAGCAACTCACAGAGGATGACCTTTCAGTCTTACCTCGCTTACTTTTCCATGTGGTTTGATAGATCAGTACCAACACTGTTCCTTTGGGATAAGGGATGATCAAATATGAGACTAGACACCACATTTCAGCATAATAGTCGTTTGACTCCTTAGTCTTGGCATGTTTGGTTTGAAGTACTGAGAATAAATCATTAGTGAGGAAGGGAAACGATTTGATGGAAGCTGCAGCTTCTTTGGGAATGGGAGTGAGGTAGTAGATCAATTGATTGATCGTTGCCTTTGAGGCTGATGGACTCAATTAATTATTTAACAGGATCTTTTAACGAGGTAAAGTGCTTTGACTTGAGGCCACAAAGCACGGCCATAAAGCTATGAATAGCTCGTCTGCCCTGAAGAATAATGCATACTAAAATTAACAATATGCATTTTTTGAGTGCACGGATCGGCGCCTTTGGACATCAAGGGTCAGTGCTTGTACCTGCAAATGTTTCATTAACCTTTGACCTCTATGTGCGCCAGTTATACAGTAGAGACATTATCCAAGGGCAAAGCTGATCTTTCATATACTGTAGGGGAAGTGTGTGTGTGTGTGAGATAGAACGTGAGCCATGTTGCATCTTTTCCTCTTCACAACATACATTTGTATACATGTGCTGCCACATTGTTTGTATGAATGTATTATTCACCTGTGTCAGAACTGATGAGCAGAAAGAGTTGAGCTACACAAAGACTTTCTAACCATAGCCTTGTATACAAGAGTGTTTATTTAGCAGAGGTGAGTGGGCAATAATAAGGGAGTGGATGAGTGCAATATTAATCCTACAGCCTGAAGTCAATAACAGTTGTCATGGCTCTGTGTGTCCCTGGCTACGCACACATGCACTTTGACGTACCTGACTAACAATAGCCCAATATTCAATAATCCTTTTTTGCCATTGCTCTGCCTGACTTCTTTCACTCTCTGCTGCTTTCCTTTTATTCTGAAATCTCTCAATTCTTCACATCTATTCCATTTTCTGGTCAGATCTAAGGCGCATGGGGTGGAGGCCATTCTAGAAAATGGACGCCAGACAAAGCAAAGAGAGCATAAGTGAAGAAGCAATGTAATTGTACAACAACAAAAGGGGTTTGTGTTTGGCGTTAATGGTGCAGGGGGCTTCTAAGGAACATAATTACTCGATTTTCAGCCCTTAATTGCGACAGACTGGCACAATACCTGACTGCACAAAAGATTTGAGGGGGAGGCTGTGGTTTTCTCCAACCACTGTGTACAGCAGATATCTGGGCTGTGGTTTAATTAAAACAAGTGTGATTGTTGATGATTTTTACACTATAACCCAATTAAAAATATGCACGCTACACTTATTCCTTTGACTTAACAGGTGTTGATAGAAATGGCTATTAACTACTTTTATAAAAGGACAGTTAAAAAGCCATCTCCATTGAATAAAAACACAGTAAGACCTCAGCATACTCGTTTGTACATATTCTGGACACCAAAAACAAGAGAAGCTGAGCGCTAAGGATGCTATGAAATCAACAAATACACACCCCACTGTGGCTTCCTCTGTCAATATGGTGTACAAGGCCCAAGTAGAGATATGGTTTTAGATACTGATCTTAAGTTTCCATCCAGGGATGAACTTTACCCGAATACACAACCACACACACCTCTTTGCTGAGACCTCACTGTCCTCCTCAACTCTCAGTTTATCCCTCAGATCAGTCCTCTATACACCGTATAAGTAGCCAATCAATAAGACAATGCTAACACTACAGTATTTGCTCTACAACAAATCCTGTCCTGCTAAATCCACCCCGATGAGGTGAAGGCCTGTATGTATGCAGGGACTGTATGGGGATGCTTATGAAAGGGCAGAGGTCCCTTCTATCTCCAACGGTGCTTGTATTTACCAGCTGCTGACAATCTCTCAGTATGCAGTTGATGTTTTGCTAAGTCCCACCCCCCGCTGCTACTCCGTCAAGCTGTCAGAGCCACCATGGAGCCCAAACGGTCACTAAGGATTTCATAGAGACAGACAGAAGGGTCTACAATATGATTTTGAAAAGATTTGTCCAGAATGTCAAACTGATATGACAAAGAAGATAATAAAGAGATAAAGATAGAAGCTGCAGCCAAAGGTGAACCATCACATCACCTGGTGTTTGAGACAGAAGCCAATGACATTTTAGAACAACACTGTTACTGTAAAGCCGGGTTGGTCTTTATTGACAGTTGCAATCATTAAAATGCAAAAGTAGCATGTGTATACATGCAGTATACCTTAATTAGCCTGTAGCATAGAAATGCTACTGCAAGTAAATGATAACGTGATCTGCTAATGTTAGCTCCACGCAGACGAGTAAAGATTTAGAAACGTATATGTCCTTCTATACCTCCTGGTAATGAGTATCAATAGAACACAACTAGTTGGCACACAACCGAATAGTTGAACTGGCCGATGCTGTGCTATGATTGGCCAGTCGGTGTTTGAGAGACGGGACTTCATCACTAACAAATAAGCAGCTTCTGGAGAATGCTGAACAGTGTGACTTTGAAAGCAGCAGGATACAGGCTGCAACCAGCATGTGGTATGCAGACTCTCCACCCTAGGAAAGACCAGACAGAGACTGTGGAGAAAGACCTTGAAGAGGTCCACACACAAGAGGAGAGCTTGCTTCTACAACATCAGTTTCACACGAGCACAACAGAGCCTCTCTCCGTTCATTCTCAAAATACAGCACAGGGGTTTTAGTAATCTTGGTAGTACTGAAATTATTAGGTATTAGCTGAAAATGTGTCATCCACAATTCTTGCAATTGTCGTTGAAATGCTAAGCAAATATATTGAAGTAAAATAATACACAAAACAATCAATTTTAACTTTGGATTCTTGGAAACTGTTTTTTTAAAACGTTAATAGATTCAAACCATTAACCTAAAAAATACATCCAATAATGAAAATAATAATTTGTTGCAGCCCTTAATGCAACAATTGGTATTGTCTTGTCCCATGTCTAACACTTTGATTTCAAACATGTCAAAAGATCCATGTGGTCGGAGCGGATATCGTATAGCTCACATTTCCAACTCCATTTACTTCCCTCTCACCACGTCTCCACAACAGTGAGTTCAGATAATTGAACAGGGGACAGCAAGCAGGTTCAATGAAAAGATTAGATATAATGAGAGAAGAGCCTGTCTGCACAATTACAGCTTTAATTAAAGCCAGGAGGACGCCAGAGGCAGAGCGGCCCCTGGCCAATAAATGGAAAGGTTATCTTCCTCCCAGACAAACCGAAAGAAAATAGAATCACCGCTTTAGACAAAAATGACATATAGCATAGGGCTGGTCTTGCCACCATGTGTCTGTGTACGTGATCAAACCTCATGTGAAAACATACCCAGTGATAATGCTTGTGAAGTTAAGGCAAGTTGTTCGGGGTGTTGGAACTTGAATGGGTGCCGTTTCCAAATACCGAAAACCAGTTTAGGGCAGAGCCGTGATAGTTAAAGAAATGGAAATTGAAAAGTGATAGTTCGCCTAAACATTGTGTTAACTAACTGTAATACTCTATAAAGCTCAAGATACTGACTTTGATGCCAAAAGTAAACATACTGTCAGACATTTGTAGAGAAGGGAGAAGGGAACAAGGCTGTTCCAGGCACTCAAATCAATGATCACCATTTCCAAGAGCATTTCAGATTGACTTTTGATATTTTGACACTTTTACTATCTGCTCCTTCAATTTAGACCCATCATTACGAGGCTAAAGGAAACCCATTAGCTCTGACAATATGTCGGGGTTACAAATCTGAAGATAATTTGTGATGACATGCCTGCTCTTAACTTTGATAGATAAAAGCTCAGTGATGCTAGTGTGTGTGCTTTGTGTTTGGTTGCTCACAGCTCTCCCCCTCATTCTTTACTCCATTTTACCTCATTGTTGAACTACTTACGACGTCTTTTTGCAAAATGTTCTAAAATACTGATAGAATTTCAGGCAGTTCAGACGACAGACACCTGTCCCAATCTTTTTCAATCATTTCTGGGATTTTTTTAACAGCTTTTTAGGTGCAATACTTAATTGGAATAACACTACGCATCATAAATTCAGAGGTCAAATTGAATGATATATAACTGTTGATTTTTTAAAGATTTGTTGTTTAAATGTATTGCTCTCAACCTACTTACCATAACAAGTTCACAAAATGTAAGCAGAAACAACAATCGCACAACAATAAACACACTCATCTGGAGAGGACTTTGCTTCTTCATCTGTGCTTTCTCACCTCGCAGGTTTTCCGTGGATCCTGGTGATACCTGGACCCTGGTCTTGCCTCCTGCCGTGGTTCTGTCATATGCATTGAATGTGTTGTAACTCTGTAAATGTTGTTCATTCTGTACACATGACATCTATTGCACTTCTGTCCATCATGGGAGAGGGATCCCTCCTCTGTTGCTCTCCCTCAGGTCTCTCCCTCTTTTCTCCCCGTTGAAGGTTTTTTTTGGGGGGAGTTCTTCCTGTTCCGGTGTGAGGGTTCTGGGACAGAGGATGTCGTATGTGTACAGATTGTAAAGCCCTCTGAGCAAATTTGTAATTTGTGATTTTGGGCTGTACAAAAATAAATTGAATTGAATAGACTAGACAGTTATTTTAAAAAAAAAGATCACTAAGCAAATATAAAATGTCTATTTGCTCAATGGATTTAAAGACGCCAAATTCGAAATTCAGAATAGCAACATACAGCTTTTTGCAATGTAGTCACACCATCCTGACCCACGTTACTGTTTTGCATAAGGGTAGCGCCCATTAAATCCCATTTGTTGTCAGTTTGTTGTCAGTTCCCCATGAATATTCCTCCAGGGCCAGGTGGTGAGCCACAGGCCAATCAAATGTCAAATCCCTTGTGAGCATTCTCACATGGTGTCGGTCATTTCATGCTCAAGTGTGGTAAACCATTTCACACACAATCATATACGAGGATGGAAGGATTGACGTGCGTTTGTAGACATGTGTGTCCATATGAGCAAGAGCACACCACTCAGGCCAACCGCAACACCAGCCATTCCCTCAGCTCCAATGACTCAAAACCACCATATCTTATGTATGACTGTGGTGATGATGAGTGAATGAAAACAATAGATCAGCTATGTAACATACCTGACAAGATGGGAAAAAGAAAGGAGGGAAGATGGACAGAAAGTTGGAAAGGCCATAATGCACAATCCATATTGACGTAGCACTCGATAATCTCCCCCCTCCAACTCAATACATGTGCTTATGTTGCAAACAGCCTTAAAAGCTCAGTCTTACATCTTTACGACAAGTGCCCTCATAAACTTCGTCGTAAATACATATCTCTGGGGAGGCTTGCTGACTGCTCGGATACAGTCTTTATTAAGAGGTGACCAAACCAATGAAAGTAGAACAAGGGGAGAAAGAAAAGTACCACTCTTCAACTTCAATTTTCATTAAATGACCATTTTGATATGACATTTAGGAAACCCTTGTCAGGAGACAACTCAGATAATGCCCGTCTAGGAACAATTTTCAAATATGCACAATAATAGTTGTACAGTTAAATACAACACTGGTTATCAATGGTGAACCCTTAACCCAAAGTAATCTGAATGCAACAGTTCAAATCAGATCCCGCTAATGTGTTTTCTTGATTTTCAGTGGGCAATGTTCAAAGCAGATGCTTAAAAACGTACATGGGCCATGGACTCCAAGCTATCAGCTGCTCAAATCACCACGTCTGTATCGGCTTCAGAAACGATCGGTGGAACTTTAATGAATCCATACAAATGCATATGATTGCGCGCATTGAAGGGGCATTATGTAAATAAGTTGATCATTACATGGTTGGTCTCCACAGCTTGTAGTACACTGAGTAGATGCGACCTCAAGTCCCCTTTGTTTGCCCCCTGCCAGCAATTTGCAAGTATGAGGGAGAGTCCGGCCAAGCGTGTCGCAGAGTCAGGGCGAATGCCATCCACCCGCACATAAATAAACTCATTAATAAAAGTGGCTTCCATGCTGTCTCACATTCCATCAAAATGCAAAGTGCTGATTCAGATGCACCCTCGAGGGCACCCTCCATATTCCACTTAATTATTGCCTCAAGTTTAGTGCCCTCTCTCCATCCCTATTCTTTCACTTTGCTGTCTTTCACTTCCCAACCTCTACATAGCATATTCACCATGACACATTTTTCAGGTTCCCCGTGCCCGTTCATTTATTTATTCAAACAGTAGCAGAGAGAGAAAGAGATATTCGAATGGGTTGACGAGGGACTTTTCTGTCAAGACTACGATGAAAGTACATAGAGAGAGGTGACAGGTGTCCCTGTGCTGCAATACAGATCACAGCATAATCCCATAATCCCTCACCGAAAGATGGCAAGGTTAGGCAATAGGGAGGCCTTGCAGTTCACAGGGGCATTGTTATTTTACATTCTCATTTTAGTTATTTATTAAGTCCTATAATAATGTTGCATCACTTATATTTCACTCACCACCCATCCCTTTAATTTCATATTCAATGATTAGATTTTCAGTGTACAATGTAGTTCATCAAATTCATTAGGCAGCAGGAGAAAACCTTACCTTCTCTAACCAGAAGCAAGTAAAGACACACCATGGTTTTATTCATGAACTATTAACTAGGGCTGTCAAAAAAAACATACATAATCTAAAAGCTTGAAGCTATTTTTGCATGCGTTTTATTGCCACGCACCAATCACCAAGCTCCTTGCATATGCAAACGTACTGAGCAATAAAGAAGATGTCTGGTTTTGCTGAAATAAGTGTGTTATTATTGTAAGGAAGCAGAGAAGAAAGAGAAGTGGAGGCTAGGATTGAAAGGGTCTGTCCTATGCCCAGACTACCTCTTGTTCACCACCATGCAAGCTTCACTCAACACACTGTCCTCACCCCTCTCATTCACTTTGCTTTGTCAGCTAGTAAGAAGGCCAAAAGAAAGTAGTGGACAAAAACAACCCAACAAAGAAAGGGGCCACTTGGATTTGGTTGAGCGATCTTAATGCAATGCCACATCACAAAAAACTAAAATGTTGTCACCCAACTATTGGCACAAGTGGGTGCATGCACAATAATAGTTGTATAGCTACGCTTCCTTCTCAAGCTCAATGTTAGTACAAAGACAAGAAATAAAAAGGAGAAGCAAGCTGCTTTTCAGAATGCAACATTCCTTGTAACCTGTTGTGTTTACACCGTTACCAAGCAAGTGCTAACAAGACACAACCAATCAAATAAACTGACGACAATTACTTTAGTGTTAAGCATCAGCCCAAGCACTGGATTTAGGCTCAACAGATCTTCCAGCATTGCTTTTAAGAGACTTCTTCATGTTTTCAAATAATGTGCTGGAAAGCTTTAAACCATTGTAATCAACTGATGAACAGCCATTCTGCATGTGGCAGGTTGAACAACACTTTTTATGAAAATAAAATCCAATTATAGGTGTTTGGCAGTGGCAGCAATGTATCAGAGGGTGATAGAGTAGGTGAGGAGGGTCTCAATAATGGCAGTGTAGAATGAACCCTCCCCTGACTTTAGAGTGTTGAGTTGTTTTGTCCACACCAGGTCACCAGATGGTCAACCTCCCACCAGCCAGATTCATCCCCACCAGAGATGAACCCCATGAGGGTGGAGGCATTCGCAACTTCAGAAGCTTAAAGGATTGATGACTGGAGGTGCAGCTTTGTACAGGGAGAAGACTAGCACCAAGACTAATTGGTGCAGTTTTTGCATGCATTACTCACAATGGTGAGCCAGGCAGAGTTTGCTTAATCCTTGAAGAAGCAGGTACTCTCAAAAGTAGGAAGAATATCCATCCACCTGTCTGGTCCGATAGTAAATGCCTGTAGGATTCTGCCTTGCCCTGATCTTGTCTCTCCTGTAGGATCATCTTTATTTTCTTCATCTTTTTATTTTACACCGTACAACACCATCGATTTTTTTATAAGTCTGACCTGCCGACTTCAATTTTCTTTCGACTATAATTGACAGCAAGGCTCCAGACAAAAGAATAATTTCAACCACCCAAAAATCAGTTTACACCATCAAACATTCATGATTTAATTCCTTTACTTTGTTATTATCATCTTTAGTGGTTGTTTGCATAAAAACACAATTCTTAGTAGGAAACAATTGATAGTAGTAGTCTTAAATATGTTTTACAAGTTGCTTCTATAAGAGCTAGTGTTAGGAAGTTATAGATGATAATTCTCTCCAACATCCATTTCATATTACTGTGAAAACAGCTCCTTTAAACAACCATTTATTCAAGTTTTGGCCAAAAACTAAATTTTGCAAGATTACATTTCAACACATCAGGATAGTGTTTTTAATTTAACTTCAACCAACATTCAGTTTTACTGAGTTGTCAAAGCAAACCTCCGTTAATGTTATCTGTCGACCCTGAGCTGTGGGCAGACTAACCGGTAACTGGGATTACTCTGAGCGGCATGCATGGGAATGAATTACTTTATAATTAGTGTCTGATTAAGTGACTTGTTCCAAACTGTGTTTTAGCTTGTGCCTGCGTGACTTATTTTGGACTTGCAGTTCTGACAAAATTGCAAGCTTTATGTCTTCTTCACTCATGCTGAAGAACTTCCACACTGTCGACATGCGCGTCTGTGTGCGTGTGGCTGTGACATTACGTCCTGTGCTGCCAAACAACTATCAAGCAGCAGCACACGCGTGTAAAAATCGGACATACCAGACTGATTGGCAGGTCACCACACATGGCCCATCAGCTGAAACCCAGCCAGTTTCGATTAGCTGCTAATTGATCGATACATCTCTACTATTCACACATACACCTATCTACACATTAAGTTGGTATCATTTTATTGCAACAGACTTGATTATGCGATTTCCCTGTACAACTGAGTGTATTTTCCTTTCTTTGACAGAAATTAAGACCTGCGTTGTGATAGCTTGTAAATTATTGTGTTAAAAAAAACATGCAAGAAACATACTATGCTAAGCTAACAAGCGATCAATAAACCCTCAGAATTGTAGAATTGGGAAAGCTGCCATTTGATGATATAAGTTAGATACTGTTCCAGCTGTGGGCAGATGATGTCATTAACAGAAAGATAAGAATGTTGAATTCCTAAAGTTTACATTCAATTTGAATGGAAACATTTTTACTTGTTTTTCACCACAATACTGAAAAAATAAGTATAATAATATGAATAAAATTAAATTCAGATTCCAGCAAATGTAAATTCAGTTCACGTAAATCCCGACTGATTGCCTGAGTGTTTCTAAGCAGCCTTGTGTAACAGAACTGCCAGAAGATGACTTAATAATATTCATATACGCTTCCAGCAAGCCCAAACCATATGTTGTTTGAAACTTGGATCCATGAGTAAAATGTGATTTAACTGTTAGGTTAAGCTAAAAATATATAACACACACACACACACAAAAACAATACATCTCATGCCAAGCATCCACCCACCCATATACATGCAAAACATGCCATTTATGCCACACACAAACACTTCACAGCATGAATGTGTCTGTGCCAAACACAAGACTGTGCTGTATGTGTGTTAAAACAGATAATACAGGAGAGGAACAGAAGCCAAACCCAGCAGCTGTTCTCAACTCCATGCCTGGGGGCTGATAAGGGGAGGCTCTGAGACCCGTGACCCCAGATGCACAGTCTCATTCTGGGCAGAGAGAGCATTTCAGGGTTAGCCTCTCTGGTCATGAATTATTCCACGTCGAGGCCTCCCCGAGTACCTGTAGTCGGCTCTGCGGAGACAGAGTCAAGGGGCTTTGACTGACAAAGCCTTTGATCCCACAACAGCCACGCACTCTATGATCAGCGTCTCTCCGAAGGAGGGAATACCAGAGCTCTCTTGACACTTTCTCCCAGTGAGCTCTCTCGCTTTTACGCCTTCCATCTCTTTCTCTCTATCCATCTCTTTGAGCTCTGTGTTTCCTCTTGTTTTTCAGTCCACCACCTCACAGCTCTAGCTTTGTCTTAGATTGTCTGTCAATTAAACAGAGACGCTTGAAATTAGAACTCAGAGGGAACAAAATACGAAGCTGCAGTCTAGACGTACTAAGTTACCTTTATTAGCTTTCATAAACTGTCACTGTGCTACACATCAAATATAACTTTGCTTTCCATTTATTAATTAAAGAACTTCAAGTACACTTAAAGCAAATAACTTTGGGCTATAGTCTTACATGAAAACCACAATATTTAAAAAAAAATAAATTGTTGTTTATGTTCCTTACAAATGGGGCACCGTTTAAAAAGGTAACTAAACAGGCTTTCCAACGGTATAAAAGTCATTGCCAAGAAGCATTGTTACAACAGAGAAATAATCTACCAAACACTAATTTCTGAACTTTTTGTTCGATGTTTATATAGCAAAGATGAGACATAAAAGCTCTTTTGCACCTGATCCTATTCAAACTAATGCAATATTGAGTATCTGCCCATACCACGGTTTCTTTAAATTGTTTCCTAGTGTTTGCCGTCTGTATATAGAGTAGTAGTAATCAGTGTGGATCTGTTGTGACAGTTATAGTTTGGCAGCCTCTCTCCAACAAAAGCGTGAATATACTGCATAAAATACTGCATAGCGGACATCAAACACTGCCAACAGCCACACATTAGAGGTGTAGTACATGTGCAAAATGTGGATGAAATAGAGGCGATGCAACAGTCTTTTAACCCAAAGTGACCCTGTTAGATCAGATCACTACGAGTGTGGGTATCATTAATTGAATCCGCTGTTACTGTGTGTTTCGAAAAAGGTTCCAGGTTTCTTTAAACAGAGCACAATATATTACAATTAACCATTTATCTGAAATGGATTAGAATTGGCTAAGTATAGCAGGTACATCCCTCGAGTATGTCCTCTGTGTGGATGCAGTATCTGCAAAATGTGAATGCAAGTGCAAGAACATGCTACAAATTCCCTAATATAAGCAGTATCCTCTTGATACAAGGGTTGGCAAACATACAGGTGTGATTTTGGGGAGAAAACAGCAGTGGATGGCATGTGGGCGTAGTACCCAGCTGCATGACAGGGCAAGCTGCTAAAATGTGTTGCCAAAGACAAAGACAAAAGGGCATTAATCTCCTTTTGCTCCTCCCACAATCCTTCTCTAATCTCATCTGTGAATCAATGGGATTCTCCCAACAAGTCTATGGCATGACAATAGTTACCCAAGCCAACATCATCAAGGAGCATCATACATCCCACAAGGGATGACATGAGCACTGTTTCCAACAAAACTCAAGCAATAGACAATACACAAGTCAGATCAACTATTAGAACCAGGAGAAAAGCTCATGTATGGATAACAAATGATGACATAATGCAGAGTGATTTGCTGTTGGACTCATGGGACTTTGTGTGATGTAATTTTGGGATATTTGTGCAAATGCAAAGTCATAAAGCCTGCATTCTTACAAATATCAGTAAGAATACTACTGTAAACACTTTCTATGCTGAGAATAGTTACTATTGAGGAGAACTCTTTTATAAAATACATTCAGTGCAGTATATTTAACTTCAATTGGTCCATACACATTTGATTCCACCATGACATGGATGATTGTCAATTACCCACAAGAACTGACTGATCTGTTTGTTTACAGCAAGCTAAACTGGTCAATAACCACTGTTTTGGCATGCCGATGGTCTAGAACTTTTATCATTATTTTCTTTAAGGTGAGTACCATCTCCTGCAGATCTAAAGGACAGACAAGAGATGTTCATGTGGTCATGGAGTTTCAACAGCTGTAATCTGACCAATGTCACCAAACAACCAAAAGAGTAAAAGTCTACTTATGCAAGCCGTTATACAAGCAGTATGTTGTAGCTGGTAAGCCAGAACTAGGGACAGTGAAGGCTCTCATCAAAGAAGTCATTAATATACATTCCTCATTATGCTAATCGGCCCCCTATGGTTCCCTCAAGGGCCCTGGTGACGCCCGACTGTGGGAAGCACATCATCACAACCATACATTATATTCCAAAAAAACTTGAACGTGCCAAAGCTTGATGATGGCCACAGGCCTTCCTCAGTGATAACTCATATTTTGTTCTTCCCATGCCACAAAGGAGCTGGTGTTTGTTTCAGAACAAAAAACAGGGATTGTATAGTAATTGAAATCTGCATCATCCAGAATATTAATACATGAAATACATAAATACTGTCCCCTACATAGCCTTTGTTTAGCTGTATGACATATGTTTTGCTAACTCAAAAATGCTTTTGTAGTAATCTCATGCGTACATTAGGTGTGCACTTCACCATGGCAGCTTTATTTACATTTTAAGGCTGTACGAATGGTTTGAAGCTTCATTAATAACGTTGACATTCAAATGCTGCACAGCTTCTTTTTTCATTCTGGTTAAACCAGACTGTTTAGCAAAGTTACAGAGGGGCATTCCAAGACAATCGAGGCTTCATTCAAAAGCCTCTATAGAAGCTTTCAAATATAAAAAGAGAAGAATTGTATTCAGTACAGCCCTTAATCATTTGGCAACATCATCCTTGCATACAATTCCATATTTATCTACGACATGTAATCTGTGTTTTAGAGTTCACTTGCCTCCATGTTGAATGACGTAAGTCACATAGCACTTGATATCTTTAAACACAGAAAACACACATTTATGTTATTTACTAGAAATAAGACCAACAGCAAGTGAGTAACTTTTAGCTACTTCAGGCGATCTTCTGCCAGCTAGCTGCCACAGTATCAACTCATTTTTGTGCTATCAGAGCTATCAGATAATTCCTCATTTCAACTTCTCCAATCAGCTTTTCCACTTCCAAGGCAGTGCTTTTAAAGCGACTGACAGGAACAAATAGAAACCGGGCGGCGTGAAGTGTCGCGTCACATTTAGTTCGGACATATGATGCAAAGAAAATGTATATTCTAATAGGTTGAGCCAGTTTTTTCTGCCAATGTTGACAGTCCTAATGCACCGATAACATCAAGCTAGTCCCATATTTTCATTCGCTATCTACACTAAAGACTTGCCACACATGAGCTGGAAATGATGGGCTCAATTTGCAAATGAGGAAGGGTCAATTACAGTGTAATACAGCATCCCAGCGGAGTTATTATGTTTATATTGCCAGTGATAAGTCAGGGATGATGCTGTCTGTTTTTATGACTCCACACCCAGTATCAGCAAAGCAGTAGTAAAACTCTTCCTTCCTTATGAGGGAGCATTTGAGTGTTTTGCCCGAAGGGAAATGGACAAATATAGAAGGGGATCTGTCTCGAAACACAGAAAAGAAACATAATTACTTTACTTTAGCTTGAGTGGATATAATGTGCATGTGTGCATTTGTGTTCATGCGTGTGTGTGTGTCCATTAGGGATGGGTACCAAAACAAGGTATTAAAACGGGCACCACCACTAAATTATTTAGGAGTTTTGATAAGCGCCAACATTATGTGTTCTTTTAATCTGTACTTTTTAAGGTTTTGGTGTCATTTATTATCACGCTGCGGCATCTGATCCGTTCTTTGTGTCATAACGGAGCTCCCCGGAGTACGCACACACACACACACATAAACACAGGGAGGGAAGTCAGCGAATAGAGCAGAGAGGCTGGAGTGGAGACAGTGAAGTGAACCAGTTGACTTAAGGAATAACTTGAAGATTACTCAAGTTGAAGACAACTACACTTGTTACCAGTGGCGAAATGTCAGGGCCTTCAAAGTATTCAGAGAAAGCCCTGGAACCCTCAGATCAAAATATTATATATAATATTAGAAAACGTATCTGATTAATTATATAAATAAATTTAAAAAATGACGCCGACTTGCCGGCTTTAGCAGGTTGATTGAGCTGAAGGTGATCGGGCATTTGGCGGCCTGAACAATCTGTTTCATTGCATCGTTTAACACCATGATGAATTTGAAGATGCTGCAATACACAGTGCTGATGGCTACATCTCAAACATGGGCAACTTTGAATTTTGCTTTCAACTTTTAACGAATTGTTTGCACATGCAGATGTGCTCTTTGACATTTTACAGAATAAGTCATTTGACATGCAGTTATAAAATATAGCAGAAAAGCGGGCAGGGACAGCCTTATTGTTCGGAGGTAATTGTTCTATTTGTGGGAGGGTATAGAACGTACCATTTTGATGGGCACAATTCACCACTGCTTTTTACTGTACAATAAAACCTTCACGGGTAAAAAGTGAATACTTTATCAATGCACCTGTTCAACAGGCATATGTTTAACAAATGTAGAAAAGCATTATTTTGATCTGCTCTGTCCGTAGACTCGCCGCAATGTTAGCACAAGCACAAAGCGCTAGCTGGACTAATAGCAAATTGATAAACAAGCAAAAACTACAGCTGTCTGTATGTAGTCTAACGGTTTATCTTAGCTTGCTCTTGTAAACTGCTCTGTTGGCTGAGACAAAGCAGCCCCTCCTCACTCACCCAGCGGTACCTGCAAACAGTGAATCACATCAGCAGAGGGAGGAGGACAGAGGACATGAGGAAGGACTGATACTGTTACCAGAGAGATAATATTATTGAGTTCATATAGTGACTTTGCTATTGTAGAAATGTATGTGGCGGCTCTAATATAAAAAAATATTTATAAATATAGTCCTGTTCTGAATTTACAATTCAAGTGATATTTTTAAAAAGCAATTATTTAGTAATGAAAAAGAACACATAAGGGTATTGTTAAAGAAAACTGATAAGGATCGATAAGAGTATTAGTAGTATCGATAAACTTCTAACAATACCCATCCCTAGTGTCCATAGATGGTACACAGACAAGAGCATCAAAAAAATGTCTTCCCTTTGGATTCCTAATTACATTTCAGCCATTTGCAGTAAGTGAAGCAGCTATGTCAAAGAAAAAGAAAGTTAGATTTTGAGACCGTTAAATGAGGAAGAGAAAGAGAGAGAAGAGGGTCGGGGTAGAAAATGAGGCAGAGATAGACCGAGCACAGGTTGGTCTGCTGATCCGGTGTGTCTGTGGCCCCCTGAGAGAGCTAAGCCAATTAACTAATAAAGAGGAAGTGGATGAAAACAAGGCAGAGGTGGCCTAATCAGGTTGGCCTGAGGTGTGAAGGCTTAAGTAGTATAGCGGCTGGAGACCCAGAAACGTGTAAGACAAGGACCTCTCTCACAGTCGGTCGCCCTCAACACTTCTTTCCTGAAACTGACACCCAAACGGTGTAACACAGTCGCCGCTTTGTGAAACCCCAAGGAACTTCTGTTTTAATTATTTCAGTGTTCTGTAATAGTCAATTCCTACTTTTCTATTTTCTCATTTCACCAGCAGAGATAAGGTAATAGAAATGAGGCCACAGCGATGGAAACTAGCCTTAAAACATGTGCCGAGACAGAGATGGAAGGAGAGACCCCACTAAACAGTTCTTTATCCTTCCTATCCTGAAAGGTAGACATTTTTAGATACATCTATACATCAGCCATTATCTGACATCATAATGATGAGGTCTAGTATAGATGACCCTATAGATGTTCTAGCGTGATCATAAAGCACAAAAGACGTTTCTGGGATTAAAATGCATTTCTGTGTTGCAATAAATTGTGTTGAGAGATGCACTTCATAAGGCTGCCTTGCTGGGCAAAAAGACTGCTATCATGAACCAATTATACATAAACGGAGATGTCAGCCGATAAGGAAGAGGCCATTATGACTCAGCATAATTGATTTTACCATGGAGTCTTTTTCCTCATGTCATTTTGAGTACGAAAAAAATAAATAATTGCTTAACATCTCATGTTGAATCTATAACATTGCCTTAGCTCTGGCAGTGAAAGGATACCATAACAGGAAAAAGGTTTTTTAGTTTTGCACAAACTGTTTTTGTGATCCACGTGCGCTTGTGTGTGCTAGTGTGTGCACGCTTGTGCAGTCGTCTGGGGAGAGGTGAGGAGACACAGACTACACCTGTTGAGGCTGGTGCGAGGAGGCTAACTGAAAGGCCCAATCTGTAACAATGGTACAGAAACTACAGGGCAAACCACCAACAGGGACAGATGGACACTACGGCAACAATATGTAGCCAAGCCACAGATAAAAACAGTTATAAGAAGACAAACATTTTAATAAAAAAAGAACTCCACAGTTCCAATGCTGGACTCGATTTTCAAATTTGGGATTTTTTGATTCTTTTTTATTTTTCAAAAATGTGTTTTATTCACTAATAAATAACAATACTGTGGAGTAAGAGTATACTTAAAAATGCCTTTATTTGAATCGAAAGGCACGTGTTACAGAGCTATGCCGTTCATCTCTGCTGAGAACAGAGAAACGTCCTCCTCAAGTCATATCATGTGGACATGCAAAGCCGGAGCCCTCGCTGCCATTTGCTTGTGTTGGAGTGTTTTCCGATGCCACCCATGGGAAGCTCGGGCCGAAGGGGCTGAGAGGAAGCCTTGCATTACACACAAGCTTGCAGCCTGGACTGCCGGAGAGAGGCAGTGCATAATGCGCCATGATAAACCGCCGCCTTTTAGGGGGAGAGCCGACCGGCAAACGTGACTTTGAGGTAGGTCTACACTTGGCCGCGCACACACAGAGGGGTGAGGAGATGCTGAGGTTACAGAGGTGATACGAGGCATAAAAACAGCACTCGTGGATTTGTGACAGAACTTGTTTGCAAAAAACGGTCTGTGTGTGTGTGACAGAGCAAATGTGCTGCTTTAATGACACGAGTCCATGCTGCCTACTAACCGAGAGGTTAATGTGCTCCTCCGCTTGGCGTGCTGCAGGTTGAGCCCAGCAGCCCAGCTGCACTGCGTTCCCCTTCAAAGTAGACCTTGAAAACCAGCCGAGACAACCCCTCCACGCTTGGAATCTGTGAAAAATTTTGATTGGATGAAATATGGGACAGCAATAAAAAAATAAAAATAAAAGGAACTCATTGGCAAAGAAGAAATCTTTAAAAATTGACACGGGTACGTCTGTGGCAGACGTTTCATGTATTATTTCAAGTGGAATGAAGAACTTTTATAACTGCTGGTGGAAATCAATTATTAACGGGCCTTAACCATCTCCTTCCCCTCCATCTTCTCCCTCCCATCCCTTCATCTGTACCACTCAGGACAAGTGGCAGTGGGGACTACTGGGAATGTCTAAGTGCACTCATCACTCAGTTCTCTTTGACTTCAGTTTGGGGTAAAATCTGATTTTCATTAAAGTTACACAAACTAACTCTAAAATGGCAACACAATATACAGTTTACAGTTGTAGCTTTCATACCAGGTGCTTCACTAAAGGCCGCACATTAAAAAAAAAAAAAAATCACAGGCCATTAGTAAAATGATATGCTGCATCTCCACACTTTAAAAACACGCTTTGAGGGAGCCAAGTTTGATTCCCACCAAGATCCTTAACAGGCAGCTTTAGGCTATTGATTTATGCTACCGTGGTGCTTAGAGCAAGAACAGAGGAAGAGCGGTTGGGTTATGTGTGTGTGTGTTAGAGCACTGCCTCTGTAGAAACTATTACTTATTGTTCATTGTCCGCATTTCAAACAACAATGCCACTGGCATCGCTTTCCCATGTTTTTAACAACCTGTGTGACCCCTGTCTCTGTCGGTGGCTGTTTGGAGACACCCAGGATATCAACAATGTCTGGCATGGCCTAGTCTGTCGCTGATGGCTGTAGTGGAAAGGTTACTTTGAAACACACTTCTCCGATATCTGTCATTTTGAAATGAATCTGCATCTATTGGGCCTTTTCACATCTGTTTAATAGTGGGCGGTCAACATATATTCCATTCAAAAATGTGTTTGAATAGTAAAAAGAACAGATTTGAAAATTTAAATAAATATTAAATTATAAAAAGTTAAAGAAAAAGCAGTACCGCATGTTCTGTCTCACACCCACTGACACTAACAATGTCACTTTCAAGATTTAAAATAAAATCTAACATTTAACTGGGAATCCACACAGAAAGTGAGAGGTCTTCAGTAAACTGCTCTGCCCGTCAGTCAGCAGCAGATCCTAGGGAGCTAAGTTGACAGCGGCTCGCTAACATTTACAGACATGTACTGAATCAAAGTAGTTTTCATGTTGGCTCCATGGGAAGGAATCATCAGTGATTGTAGGACCATGTATTAATTTATTAATTTAGATTGCACAGGTGTAGCTAATGCACACCAAAACTTTATTTTTCCTTTGTTTTTACTTCATTCCTTCCCTCTCTGCATGAGAAAAACAAACAGGAAGCAACAAAATATTGCTGTGTATTGCCAGAAAAAGACATTAATGTATTCAGCCACATTACTCCCCACATTCAAATATATTTGTCTCTTTTATTAATATAATTTCAGCGGAGGAATGTTAGGATCCCTGTCAGCTCCTAGTTTGTGCTCCTCTGTTTTTCCCCCTGTCTGTTTTGTTATTGTGGGCCATGTGCTTATGTTTTGTTTTTGTGTCAGCCTACAGTTTCCACCCCCGTGTTCCGCCCACTTCACGCCTCTCTCCTTAGGCTCAGCTGTGGCTCATTCCAGTGATCGCCGCTGGCTGACTTAAATACCTCGGCGTTTCACCGGCGCGTTGTCAGTCCGTCCGGTTACCAGTCTGGTCACGTAAGTCTGAACACCGATTCAGTGAAGATCGTAGTCTGTTTGTTTTTCTGTTCCTTAAGTATTGAGTGCGGTCGAGTTTCCCTCCCGACTCCGGAGGCTACCTGTCCCGGCCTCGGTTGAGCTTCCCTCCCGACTCCGGTGGAGAAAGAGGAGTGACTTTTATTTGCTGGACAGTTAGTCTTTGTTTTTTGTTTGTTCATTCTTTGACTCCTCCTGCACATTTAAATAAAGTCTTGGCTGGAGTAAAACTGCTGTGTGTGCGTGTGTTTGGGTCCACCAACTACACTACCCCATAACAGAACGGACTGACCATGATGGACCCAGCCACCGCAGCAGCATCTCTTCCTGCGGATCATCTGCAGAGGGAGATCTCCACCCAAGGCGCTCTTCTCGGACAACACCATCAGGTTCTGAAGGACCTAGTGGACTCGCAGCGTTCTATCGGGTCCCAGGTAGCGGAAATAGGAAGTCTGCTGCAGGACTTCACGCTGCGCCATTCTCCTCCCCCGGAGCCGGTCCCTGAGGACTCATCCAGCACCCGTGAGTCTTTCGTCCCCTCACCTGTGCCCTTTGATGGAGCGTCCGGGGAATGTAGAGGGTTCATGCTCCAGTGTGGATTTGTTTTTAACCAGCAACCCCGCACATTTGCTTCGGACAATGCCAAGGTGGCCTTTACGGTGGGGTTGCTGCGCGGCAAGGCGCTGGTCTGGGCGGAAGCTTGGCTCAACAGACGCAGCTCAGACCGGGTCCCCTACGAACACTTTTTAGAGGCATTCAAGAGGGTATTCGACCACCTGGTTTACACCAGAGACGTTGTTCAGCGCCTCCTCAGTCTTCGCCAGGGTTCCACCAGCGCAGCGGAGTACTCTGTGGACTTCCAGATTCTGGCCACGGAGTCCGGTTGGGACAAGGAGGCGTTGAAGGGAATATATTGCAAGTCTTTCGGATTTTTTAAAAGATGAGCTCGCGGTCCGGGAAGAGACGGAGTCGTTAGAGGAGCTCTTCACGCTTTCGATCAACATGGATAACCGCATCCGGGAACGCCGTCGGGAGAGGAACTACAGGCCTTCCAGCTCCAGCCTTCAGTTTTCGAGCCCGTTTCGTCGGTACACCCTGCGCGCTCCCGCTCTCCTACCTCGGCACCTCCCCCTTTGGAGCCGATGCAGCTCGGGCGGACTCATCTCTCTCCGGAGGAGAGAGAGCGACGCATCCGCTCAGGAAGCTGTCTCTACTGTGGTGAGTCGGGACACCGCATGGCCGTTTGCTCTGTTCGACCAAAAGAGAGCTCGCCAGTAAGAGTGGGGGTGCTGGCGAGCGATTCACGGACAATTCCCCCTTCCAAGCCTCGTTCACTGTTTCCTGCCACCCTGAGTTTACCATCTGGGCCTGTGCACCTGTCAGCACTCATTGACTCAGGGGCTGAACAGAACTTTTTGGACACTGCATTTATTAAGAGTCAAGGGATTCCAGTAGAAGCCTTAGTGTGCTCAGCTAGTAAGCGCACTGGATGGCAGTTCACTGGCAGAGATAACACACCAGACTCAGCCAATTTCCCTGCTTGTGTCTGGTAATCACAGTCAGAAGACCCGGTTCTACGTGTTTCCTACCCCTCAGACACCCCTTGTCCTGGGACTTCCCTGGCTTAAGGATCATAATCCACAGATTGATTGGGCTGGGGGTAGAATCACCGGCTGGAGTTCCGCCTGTCACTCTCGCTGCCTCAGATCTGCGGTCCCCCGGCAAGCACCTCCCCCCCAGCAGACCTGACACCGGTTCGAGCCTCTCCGCCGTGCCCCGGGAATATTTGGATTTAGGAGAGGCATTCAGCAAGGAGCAGGCTCTTTCGCTCCCCCCTCATCGCCCCTACGACTGTGCTATTGACCTGCTTCCGGGCGCCCCACTTCCCACGAGTCGGCTATATAATCTCTCCCGGCCAGAACGCGAATCTATGGAGAAATATATAACAGTCGGTCGCCGCAGGAATCATACGTCCCTCATCTTCACCTGTGGGAGCGGGTTTCTTCTTCGTCTCCAAGAAGGACAAGAGCCTACGTCCCTGCATCGATTACAGAGGTTTGAATCAAATTACAATCAAAAATAAATATCCATTACCGCTCATCTCTTCTGTTTTCGAATCCTTAGCTGGAGCTAAGATATTCACAAAGCTGGACCTCCGCAACGCGTATCATCTGGTCCGAATTCGCGAGGGAGACGAATGGAAGACGGCTTTTAACACACCCTTGGGACACTTTGTATCTGGTGATGCTGTTTGGATTAACTAATGCCCCTGCCGTTTTTCAAGCACTGGTTAATGACGTCCTCCGCGACTTCCTCAACCGGTTCGTGTTTGTGTATATTGACGACATTCTCATCTTCTCCCCGAATCTTCAGGAGCACACTAACCATGTCCGCCAGGTTCTGCAACGACTGTTGGAGAATCAGCTCTTCATTAAGGCTGAGAAGTGCGAATTCCACGTTATCTCAGTGCAGTTCCTGGGCATCTTCATTGAGGAGGGTCAGGTGAGAAAGGACCCCGAGAAGGTTAAAGCTGTAACGGAGTGGCCGGTGCCCGCCTCACGAAAAAAGCTCCAGCAGTTTCTGGGGTTCGCCAATTTCTACCGACGGTTCATCCGGGACTACAGCCGAACGGCAGAACCGATGACACGACTCACCTCCTCCAAGGTGCCTTTTTCATGGACCCCAGAGGCCGACAAGGCTTTTCGTGCCCTCAAGGAGCGGTTCGCCTCGGCTCCAGTCCTGGTCCACCCAGACAAGACACGCCAGTTTATCGTCGAGGTGGACGCCTCGGACACCGGAGCCGTACTGTCCCAGCGGTCAGCTTCCGACTCTAAGCTCCATCCTTGTGCTTTCTTCTCCCGTAGACTTTCCCCGGCGGAGAGAAACTACGACGTAGGCGACCGGGAGCTGTTGGCTGTCAAGTTAGCCTTGGAGGAGTGGAGGCACTGGCTGGAGGGATCGGTGCTCCCCTTTATCGTATGGACTGACCACCGAAATCTGGAGTATATCCACACGGCGAGACGCCTCAATTCTCGCCAGGCCCGCTGGGCTTTGTTCTTCGCCCGTTTCAATTTCACCATCACCTATCGGCCGGGTCACAAGAACACCAAGCCGGACGCACTCTCCCGTCAGTTTGCCCCGGAAGAGGGAGACTCTACTCCCAACACCATCCTGCCTGCCTCGTACGTGCTCGGTGCTGTCACCTGGGAGATCGAGAGGGTGGTACGCGAGGCCCAGCACACTCAACCTGACCCCGGAGGGGGCCCTCCGCATCGTCTGTTTGTTCCTCCGTCCGTCCGCTCCCAAGTCCTGCGGTTGGCCCACGACTCCCATCTCTCCGGTCACTCCGGCGGACTATAGACTGGCTCCGCCGCACCTTTTGGTGGCCATCTCTCGAAGAGGAGACCCGTACGTATGTGCGGGCCTGCACTACGTGCGCCCGGAACAAGGGCTCGCACCGACCCCCCCCCCCCCCCCCCCCCCATGGGGTCACTACGACCACTCCCTGTTCCACAACGTCCGTGGTCCCACATCGCAGTGGATTTCGTAACTGGTCTCTCCCCGTCAAACAGTAACACCGTCATTCTGACTGTGGTAGACCGGTTCTCAAAGGCGGCTCACTCTGCCCAAGCTTCCATCGGCCCGTGAGACCGCCGACCTACTGGTCCAACACGTCATTAGGCTTCATGGCATTCCTGCGGACATAGTCTCGGACCGTGGCCCGCAGTTCTCATCCCAGTTATGGAAGGCATTCTGTCACACCCTCGGCGCCACGGCCAGTCTCTCCTCGGGATTCCATCCGCAAACTAACGGCCAGACAGAGAGGCTGAACCAGGAGCTCGAGGCCATCCTCTTGGAGCCATCACCTCCCGTGGGTCGAGTACGCCCACAATTCCCACACGTCTACTGCCACCGGACTGTCTCCTTTTGAGGCCTCCTTGGGCTATCAGCCTCCCCTGTTCCCTAGCCAGGAGGTTGAGGTGGCAGTTCCGTCGGTCCAACACAATGCCCGTCGTTGTAGACGGGTGTGGAGAGAGACTCGGGTGGCTCTGCTCCGCACAGCAGAGCAGAATAAGAGAGTGGCGGATCGGCGTCGTGTCCCAGCTCCGGCCTACCGTATTGGACAATCGGTTTGGCTTTCGACCAGGGACATCCCCCTACGCACCGAGTCAAGGAAGCTCTCTCCCAGATATGTCGGCCCCTTTCCCATCATCTCCATCATCAATCCAGTAGCGGTCAAACTGCAGTTGCCTCGCTCCATGAGGATTCACCTGGTGTTCCATGTCTCCCTCCTCAAGCCTGTTGTCTCCAGTCCCCTAAATCCTCCGCCAGAACCCCCTCCACCCCCCCGACTCTTCGAGGGGGGCCCCGTCTACACAGTTAATCGCCTCCTGGATGTCTGCCGTCGAGGTAGGGGGTTTCAGTACCTGGTGGACTGGGAGGGTTATGGACCAGAGGAGCGGTGCTGGGTGCCGCAATCCCGGATCTTTGACCCGGGGCTCATACGAGACTACCACCGACAGAACCCCGGTAAACCAGGCGGTTCACCAAGAGGCTCCCGTTAAGGGGGGGGGGGGGGGGGGGGGGGGGTACTGTTAGATCCCTGTCTGCTCCTAGTTTATGCTCCTCTGTTTTTCCCCCTGTCTGTTTTGTTATTGTGGGCCATGTGCTTATGTTTTGCTTTTGTGTCAGCCTACAGTTCCCACCCCCGTGTTCCGCCCACTTCACGCCTCGCTCCTTAGGCTCAGCTGTGGCTCATTCCAGTGATCGCCGCTGGCTGACTTGAATACCTCGGCGTTTCACCGGCGCGTCGTCAGTCCGTCCGGTTACCAGTCTGGTCACGTAAGTCTGAACACCGATTCAGTGAAGATCGTAGTCTGTTTGTTTTTCTGTTCCTTCAGTATTGAGTGCGGTCGAACTTCCCTCCCGACTCCGGTGGAGAAAGAGGAGTGACTTTTATTTGCTGGACAGTTTGTCTTTGTTTCCTGCACATTTAAATAAAGTGTTGGCTGGAGTAAAACTGCTGTGTGTGTGTGTGCGTGCGTTTGGGTCCACCAACTACACTACCCCATAACAAGGAATGAGGGTTCACAGGCCTCACATCACCTATCGTCACAGACAGATAGACACTCACTCGTTAACACCCCTACTTACACCCACTTTACACTGTAGTAGTAGTATTATGCCATCTACTCTTCATCACAATAGTGTTCTCTCTGACCACAAACAGAAAGTGGTTCTAACCCTGCCATTGTCTATGCCGGCTGCAGTTCCATACTTCCTTTTTGTCTTTACTGAAGATTATATAAAACAAATGCATTCCTTAACGATCTATATTCCTTCCTGCTAAGAAAACCTCAACTACTGTAAATAAAAGAAAACAAGGACAGAGGACTAGAGCTGTTTTACGATCAGTCCGGTTGAGACAAGGAAAGCATCAAGTTGCTCCGCTCTTCCCGTGGGAGTTCCACTGTTCTCATTGTCTCTCCCCATACAGTGTGTTTTGTCATCATTTGTCACACTCCATTTGATGTAATAGTGGGAAGGTAAAACTTGCTCATGACGAACCATAAATAATTCAGGAGGCTTTTTGTGTGCTTTTTTCCCTTAGTTTTTAGTGTTTGTGATCCGTGAGCATGTATCTCTGCTCTTGATCTCGGAGCTTAAATTAGCTCCTATTGTGTTCCTGCCCTTTTGGGGATAAACACAAAAAAACTCATGTTTGGCCATGACTCATAACTGATAAATCACACATGGCTCATGTCAGGGATGCCATTTTAATAAGAACCCTCGAAGAGATAAAAAGATTTACAAAAGCATCACAAAAATGAATCTGCAATGTCTGAGCAAAAGTAAGTTATTCAAGTGCAAATTAATGAATTATGAATTACTCATATCGGTACTCCGTAACGGCAAGTACCCAAGTGTAGATTCTTGTACTTGTTCTGAAAAAAACATTGGTATCAGTGAATCCCCTCATACGAAGGAAAATTACTTTACTATATAGCAATATTATCATGAGGTCAAATCATGAAAATGACATCGTGAAGCTCAGTTGTGTAACTGACAAGAAGAAAGCTAGCAAAATAGGTGTTTATCGACAAAACATGTTGCAACAAGAAATGTTTGCAACGTGCTAATGTATTCAAATCACTGAGGGCACTCTGGACCCCAAAATCTCATTTAAAATTACACACATTCAGCAGTTTGTGATGCAGCTAAATTTCCGTCAGCACACTGTTTACATCTACACTTATTAAACAACTCGGAAAGTTTTCTTTGTGCTGATTTTGTTACACAGAAACAAAAGGTGTCTAGAATATCTGCAAAAATGATATATTATAAGGATTTTAAATACATTGTGTCAGCAAGCACTATTCACACATCCTTGTCCTATGATCTGGCTGCAGTCACAATTGATAAAGAACAAACTCTGCTGATGTTTGATTATGTATGGGAAGTCCAACTTAATAGCTGCTGATTCTTAACAGAGAAGACTGAGTTACTCTACAACCCCAGTCCTTGAGAAGCAATTTTCATTTGCTAACCTTGTCGAGAATATTTCTATTGTATATTATTATATTCTACTTTCTCTATTCGTTAGTTGCTTTCTGAAGCTAGGCACCAGTGTTGTAGTACTCAAGACCGGTCTTGGTCGCGAGACCGGTTCTCAAGACCACTTTTTGAAGGTCTCCGTCTCGTCTCGGATCGCATTTCTAGTTTAGTCTCGGTGACTTTTATTACAAGACCACAACTGTGGGAATATCAATAAATTGTCTGTGTATGTCTCACATTTCTTACCTTTCCTATAATTGCTCAAAGGAGACAAAGGAACATTTCCACACATAAAATATATCTGCCATTTGATTATTTTGTCAAGAAATGTCTTATGGTACACGTATACATATAGGGTATGTATGGTAATGGTGAAGAATTTTCATTTGTTTTCTGTGGGTGTTTGTATGGGAATAATGATGTTTCAGATTCATTCAAGGAGTGCTGGATACTTTGTTTTTTACAATGCAACTAAGTTTGCTTTTTTATTTTTTTACATCTGCCTATAAAATCTGCATTAGTTATGTGACCTTTAAAGTAGCTCCTTCATTCGTGCAAATCTCTTCTCACTGGAGGAGAAGGATTAGTGTGCTGGATGAAGTATGACTGTCGGAGGTAGGGGTACTACAGATGATGTCAGCTTTGTAACACGAGCCTTTGGCCAAAACCCCCGATTGGAGGAAAGGAACGATCAATCCATGGGTCCTATTACCCTGTCTGCATAGGTAATGTCATGAGATGATCCCTACTAAACAGTCTCTAGATGAAAGCAAGAGCCTACAGAGGATCAGTTCGAGAGGAGAAGAGAAGGATTACAAAAAGAGGAGAGAACTACAGAGACAGACAGCAAAGAAAGCACTTCAGTTTTGCAAATAGTTCACTTTTGAACTGGGTACTGTTGTGTCAGTATAGGAGAAAGGAAAAATCAAGCCACTTCCATACCGATTACTGAAAGTTCCCTACTAAAATAAACATCCAGATGTAGCAATCAAAGTTAATACTACCTCTTTTGCCTCAGAGGAAGCAAAATGCTATTTTTATCACCTGCTTGCCATGGGTACAACATCATCAAACTGATACTATGAAAATGCCTCTTATCTTGCAAAATAATCACGCACACTTAAAGCCCAACACACACACTTAAACTGACACACACTGCAGGATGAAACATTGTCCTGCCCCAATAGAGAATAGCAATGGCTGCTGTAGCTGGATAATAGAAGGAGGAGTACTTACAAGTTCTTATATGTCTTTCTGTCTGCAGCTTTCCCTCTCTCTTATTGTCTCTTCCCCCTCCTCTCCTCAGCCCTGTTGCCACTCATGTAGATGTGTGCACTGGGGGCAACCTGAGGTGGATCTATTACACTCTTAGTCATCGATGCTGCCTTGTGTGTGTGAAGGCTTGAGCTCATGCATGTGTGTGTGCACATGCACACTGGTCTGTCTAATAAAGCCAAAGTTAAGTATCAGCTGGCTATACTAAGCCATAAAAACATCAATACCAGTCAAACTATTGTCTATGGACGTCCAACAGAAAAATAGGGAAGGAGGAAGAAAGTAGCATGTTGGTTAAAATGGACTATGGAGAGTTCATAGTGCTGTCCACGTGTGTAGGAGAGAGCAGGGCTTATAAAGACAAAGCCTTTCTCTAAGTAGGTTATAGGATTTACTCTGTCTATTAGTCTGGTAATGAACAACTGGCCTTTATGACTTCCCACAGTGGTGCATGCTTCTCTATCAGTATCTCTCACTGAGAGTTCTTTCGAATCGGAGGAGGAAATGTTCTACGTGTTGCTGTTGAACGGAAAGCCTCATCTGAGCAAAAAAAAAAATATATATATATATATACATACATGTACAACATATACAAAAACAAGGAGCGGTGTTCAAAATCACAAAGAACTGAGTTTTCTTAATAAGGCCTCGTGGTACTGTACGTACCAGCCTACGTACTGGGGAAACAAATTAAAACTGTTGACAGGACACTGTATATTATTTAGAATATCTCAGACATTGTTTCTATGAAGTTGTATGTTTTCAATGCATTGAGCAGCACAAGCAAAACAAACTCAGCAAGAAGTACATGGCTAAACACAAGTTGGGGTGGGAGGGACGTTTTTAATTATGATTTGGGTGAACGGACCGTTTCAGCTTATAACTTATTCCCGTTAGGGGGTGCGACATGACAATACATGACTTTACAGACAGATCGTTGGCATCGTACTGCAGTGTACAGTCTATCAGTTGCAGTTCTATGGCTCCACTATTTCCTCAGCACACAGCGGCACAGCACCGATGCTAAATGATATAATAATCTATATATATAATAATATAAAAATCTCCCCAAATGCAGTAAACTCACTATCTCTACTTTAAGCAGCCACAGTCTGGAAGGAGTGAGGGTTATAGATTGAACATCCCAAGACATTGACAGTATTTGGGCTCTTCACACATGGAGCGGAGAAGACATCAGGTTGTTAGTGCCGGTTACAAACAGACTCAGTAGTGGACGACACGATAATGTGCTGACTGATTATGTGTGTTTGCATTTAAACCAGAAATAGACCAGATGATATTTGGTTAAAATAGAACAATGATGCTGTTTTGCCGTCATTGTTCTCAATGAAGTTTGATGGAAGTGATGAGCCCAGGTCCGTTTTATAAGGACTCTGGTTAAAAAAATAGCGCCAATGTAGAAAGAGACTGTCCGTGCCAACGGATGATACTAAGAGCATTACTTACAGTGTTTCAAGTGATGTCATACTTTCTAAACACAGCTTTGGCCACTTTGATTGAATGCACCTTGTGTCGCTGAGTGGCGTTTCACAGCCCTTTTGACATGAGTGCACTACATTGGAGTCAGCAATAAGATGATCGGATCAATAGCAGACCTGCAGATCGCTTGAGTGTGTTTATGTGCACGTGTCTTTCTCCCCCATCAATCCACAGCTGGATGGCTGCTTATTCTGCCCTAAGGCTACATCAACTTCAGCAGCTCACCGTTGGAGAGGGGCTCCAAACCAACATCGATACATAGCATGCTGAGACACAGGGAGAATGAGTGATTGAATGAAACCTTAGAGTGGTGTTTGAGGCCAAAGCCTCTGACAAACAGCAGCTCAGGCTGTCAGCCTTCCAAACAGACAGAAAGCCCCAACGCAAAGCCCCAGGGTGCAAAGGAAGAGGACAAAGAGACGGTGATTTTGTTTGAATAAATGTTATTACTATTAGCTGGGAGGTGAGAAAGGCAGACAGCTCACATATCAAATAAATTGCAGTACTATGAGGGTTTAATGGTGTAAACTACAATCAATCTATTTAAAGGTCTAACCTTTGTTTGCAGTATGGCGCCAACTGCTGAAATACTGTAAATCTCCTTGTGGCCATAAGGGTCTCTTTTGACAATTGATTGATAGATTTATTGATACCAGCGTTAAAAAATATCAGTTTCAGGGTTAGTTTATGTTTTTGATATTCACTAAGGGTGGGATTAAGATACTGTATGATGGGTTTAGGAAATAAGGAGTTTACACACAAAACATACATTATGGATGGGAAGTCCATTTAGGGTTTTGATTGAAATAACATGATCAATATCCAGTCATTTCTCCTGCTGACAAATTAGAATGTGATTTTATCAAATGTTATGCTACGATTACTGGGGCCAAAAATATCCCGGTAAACACCATTATCAGAATAATCAGCAAACTGTCCTGAAATACTACTGTACTAATGGTGCTAAAATATAGTACAATTACTTCACAGCATAATTGTATTGGATGTAAAGCAAGCAACAGAAATCGTTGATGATGTTGTTACCTTCCAACGGTATATAGTGAGCACATCCTTACTCACAAATTTGATAATATACACATTTTTGTCGTAGCTTCACTTGTTTTACAGTTTAAAACATTACTTAATTTGTCCTTTCAAACATTTTTCTTCAGGCCTGAGAACCTAGAAATAAAGATCTGCTAGACGCATCACCTTACCAAGACAAGGTACTATGACATTCTGAATATGCGAAAGTATGATGACAAATACAATTTAATGTTCTACGTGTTCAATTATTATTGTTGTTCAATCATTAAATTCAAAGGTATAAACTTCAAATATGTAGCACTGAGCGCCCCAGAAATATTTTGGCAAACTTTGACAGGGAGCTGGCAAGGTTGTAACTTCCACATTCTTCTCCTGTACAGTATTTGAACGCAAATCAAAGAATGCCGAGAGACCAATATTGTATAACACCAAAAGCTGGCTCCGTGCACTGCGCAGAAATATATACTAGCGATGGAAGAATATGGATATGATGTTCCCAACATCCTCTGAGAGAGGAATGCTCCATCCCTGCTGCTCTGCTAACTAAGTGCGAGAGTCACCCGAGGACTTCAATAGGAAGATCAGACATGAAGCTATCTGAGGTAACTAAGCTGGTGTAGCCCCTGTCGTCATCCTTTGTTGTTGTGCTGTCAGCTAACTGCTAGTCAGCATCACAGGGGACTGGCACTGAGAACACATAGTGGGAGCGCGGCGATGCCCAAGTTCACGCAGAGTGACAGCTAATGCCTTTTCTTTTTTTAAAGTGACCACATTGCCACCAAAGGGAGCTAGGGGATAGGCAGTGAAAAGTTCAGCCATCTCATCTTGGCTTACTATCGCTCCCCCTGCACTGATCTGACAGCTTCGGTAAGCCAGCCTTCCCTGGGAAGCCCTTTTTTTTCATGCTCTCTTCCTTTTTTATCTTTACATTCAAATTGACTTTCTCACTTTCTTTCCTGTATTCACGCTTCCGCACTTTTACTGCTTCCCTCCCTTCACCCCTCTCACAGAGTGTCTCTTGCCTGCCTGAGACAGGATCAATATAATGTCCTCCCTCTGTTTCTCTGGTAACAGTAAATGAATTCAAGGGTAATGCCAGCTGACAAGGGGGCAAATTGCAAGAAACAAAAAAATCGCATTGCTCATTTATTCTGATCAAAGGGCTACGACTTGCTGGGTGAGGTTTTAATCTGTGTTTCTTGCAAAAAACAAGTCTTCAGGGGAGAACAAGCCTGAAAGCTCATCGACTTACACTTGATGTATCCGACTGCCTCTGTGAATAAGAGTCTATGGTCCAAGTCAGTAATGTTGGAGCAGGATAATGAAAAATCGGATTACTCAGAATGGTCCAAGTATGCCAAACCATTTTCTGGTAAACCGACCGTATGCCGCCATGCATTCTGACAATACTTGCATTACCTCAGTCACTACAGTGACACACACACACACACACACACACACACAGCTCATTAAATTAACTGAAAGGTTTCCTAAGCTAAATGGTTTGAGTGTAGCACCACTGATTGATCAATTCATTGACCGATTGATTTTAAGGAGTGTTGCTACTGTTTCCAGTCTGAAAATGCTGATGCAGTTCAGTCACTTGCTCACAGCAGTCAGATCATGTCGATTCATCCTTTTTTGCCACAGATGGAGAAAAAACTTGCACAAAAAAAGTGCACAACCACACACCGACTGTATCTACAACAGGACTAGTCACATGTGCACAGAGAAATCTACCTCTCCTGCCATGTCTTCTTCTCTTCCCTCTCCGCTCGCATTTCAGCTCTCAGCTCATCTCGACTATCTACAGAGGGACTCCTAACAAGATGTTGCCTATTAGATCTTGGGATGGTGGTAGTTTTTAACTATGATGTGTCATCAACATGCCGCCTTTAGAGCAGCTCTGCAATTGGAATATTCCCTTCCGTCTCTCCAATTGTCGGCTAATTGAGGACAAGGGACTGATGATTAATTATCCCATCCCTGTGCACTGTTTACCTAGATGATCGCTGCTGATGAGGGGTGATTAAAATTGAACTGCCACTCATATTCAGGCTCTGTATCGAGCAATGTAGGGAAATGTTGACATCAGCTAGTTTGTAACTCCCTTTACCATGGTCGGTGCTCGTAAAACACTGCAGTAATTCTATCACAACACAAGGAATGAACAGAGAACTGCCAAGAAACGAAGCTGTGAGGTGATATTGACACGTTTCACTCAGAAGGAGTAGCTGAATACCTTTCACCTTCTACACAAATGTTGGCATCTGTCTTGCAACCATATCTTAGAGTCCCACAGCAGTATGCCTACAAATGAATTAAAAGCATCCTTTCTGGCATGTCATACCAGGCACACATATTTCATACTAAAATAAAATGTTACATCATTTGAAGTAATAATCTACATCCATTACCCATTTCAAACATAATGGTAAACCTCCCTATTAAGCCCAAGTAGCAGATAAGCCCAATGCAACTACACTATCATTGTTTGCTGTGTGATGTTGCCTTAGATGAAGCGGTTTGTTACATAAATGACAATTTTTATTGTAAGTCAATCAGATCTTGATATTTAGTTGTCAAAGACCATGTATGACATCGGTGTGTGAGGAAATTGCTAAAACACCTTGGTGATTTTGGTGGCCTCAGATAACATTTGTTTTTGGTAAATACTAATTTTAATCATTTTTTAATATTTCCTTACATGATCAATTCAGACTGTTCATGTTGTATTTGTACACCATATATAGATTTAACTTTAAATAACTTTTAGTTATCATCATGCAATGTGATTGAAACTAAGCAAGATTTGGAAGGTTTCCTCATCTCAACATTTGTTGGTAAAAGGTGCATGCCAAGGACACAAGTGGGGACTTAGGATTCTAATTGGCCTTCCATCTTCTTTCCATCTGCAATTGTTGACATGTTCGCCAAAAACCACAAGTATCGAGGAGAGTGTGGCCTGGCCTGTTTTGGCCATTAGGCATTTGATGAAAGTCCCCGGGAACCCCACACAGGGAGGGACATGTTGCCCAAGCGGCAGGCGGCCATCATGACTTGCTGCAGAGCATATAAACAGATCAGTCATTTGCCAGACCAAACAGTGCCCAACTGTGGGTGATGCAACCTAGAGAAGGGAAAGACAGCCTGTGCTAGCGGCTTCTTTAGTTTACTTTGACCTGTTATTTGAACATTAAAGCTATGCATTTAATGTTATGCTATCAAAAAATGCCTGAGCCACATACACACTATACAGGGTAGGGCCGTCAACGAATATTCTAAATTTCTATGTATTCAAATAGTAAAAAGGTGAGAAACAAAAGCAGCACTAGACTACAGTGGCTGTCGGCCTCACTCGCACTAAATAATGGGTGGATGGGTTACCGGTTTCACCACCGCCAACGGTGTCCATTCAACCAAGACTTGGGTTTACAATACCATCTTTCCTGTGATAAATACACACAAGTTTTAGTTTTGCGTGATACGATCCGAACCATGAGTTTCTGGATCCGTTTCACCACTACTGTAGGGCTTGGCTACCTTGTTTTCAGAGCTGTATATACGTCCTCACCATATATAATCACTTCCATTTACTGGTTGCAAAAAAACAAGCCGACGGCCAAAATCCAAGATGGTGATGGCCAAAATGACGAACTCAAGGCTTCAAAACAGCAGTCTAAAAAACGGCGGGTGACATTACAACGTCTTCTTCTTATATACAATCTATGGTCCTAACAGCAAGCGTTACGTCATATAATGTTTAAACCATGTACCTATCAGCTGTGTGCTCGAAATCAGTCTGGAGACGTAACCACTTAAACAATGTGTGACTTTAACTTGCTATCTTCCAACGATTGTACTGTTTAAAAAGGGAACAGATTTAATATTGTGGCATTTACTGGAAATTACAAACAGTAGAGCCAACTTTCAGTCGAGCTCGCTCCAGCCAGCTGTCAACTTACTTCGGTTTTTGTAGTGAAATGAGGAGGTATTGTGTAGAGAACTCCTTATTTTCACTTCACAAAGCGTTACTCGTCCACTGCAGTCGGTCAAAGCGATTCACATAAAAGATCAGCCGAGGAAAAGTTCAGCTCAAAACAGTGCACTGCGCAGTGCTGCTTCCCTCACGGCCAGTTAGTACACAGTGTCATGGACACTACACACAAAACAATACAAATTTGAATTGTTCAAACCTCTGTGTTTTTTAGTTACGAATATTCAAACATCATTTTAGGAAAATTTTGACTGCCCTAATACTGATTCACTGTAGAATGACTAAACAGCATCCAAGCTCCTTCATTAACACTCCCACACACATTTATAGACCAATTCATACCAACGGAACAGATGTTATCAGCAATTTATTTTTATCTTATTCAGATGTACGTGATACATTAATTTACCATTCATGGAAATAACACAGACTACACTGTCTACATAGACGGAGAGACCGAGTGTAAAGTCTCTTGACCCCTCTGCTGGATGCACCACAATTAAACAGTCGTTGCCCGTGAGAGTCGAAATGCCCCTCAAGCCCCATTTGCCTTGAAATAGGACAGTGTTAAAACACACTCAGTGGGGAGGAGATACACAACAGACAGTCAGAGAAACCAGAGGAAGAAGTTGAGAAGAGCGAAGGAGGAAGAAGCCGGTTTTTGAGAGAGAGCCAGGGGGACTGTAAAGCACAAGCTTTTTATTTGAATATTATTTGAATATCAAATGATAGCAATATTCTCTGCCTGTTTCTCCTGCAGGAGTCTCTAACACAGAGTGCTTTTGTGGAAGTCACTGTCACCACAATGAAGTTAAACTCCACTTTACATGGACCCTCTGTCCAACCTCCTGTCTCACCAATTTCTTCCTCCATTCTTGTCCATTGCCTTTTTTTTTTCGCCTCCTTCTTTCCCTCTCTCCAGCTAAGCATCATAATTCATCATTTTATTAAACAGTAAATTAATTAAATTTGTTGCCATTAAAATGCTAGTATAGGGCTCAAAGCTAGTGAAGTACAGGAGCTTCAACACAACAGCCAAGATGTGGTCGGGTGGGAGTGTGTTGCTAGATGTGCCAGATGAAATAAGTGAAGATGAGTGATTAAGAGAAATGTATTATTTCCATAATTCCCTTGTGACTCAACCTTCTGTTTCATGTAGCTGTAAACTTCCCAATAAGATCAAAACGGTTCTCAATTCAACAGCCTTGGTACTTATTTAGATCATGCATTAATTCACCAAATGCTGTTTATTGTATCTACTTTTTATTGACTCTATTCCCGCATTAATAGGCCTGGCTGTTATATACTTCACATAGCACACTATCATTTGCAGTCTATACCTTAGGTTCGCCTACATGCAGAGTAGTGGTGTAACAGATCACGGATCGATCCATTGTGAGTTTTTTTTACAGTTTAATCATCATAGTGTGTAATAAAGTTTTACTGCTGCTGTTCCTTTTCAAGTAACAAGTCCCCGAATATCAATGCAAAGTGTCAGTGAACAGATATAAAGCAGTAGTGTGTTCACGTGAACGGAGCGTGTTAAAAGTATTTAACGGTGAAAGTCATGGCGAGCAGAGAAGCGGAGGAACTTCAGAAGCTCCCGACGTCATTTAAGTCACAAGTTTGGGAGCATTTTGTCTTCCCTGTAACTTATGACGGATAAGGGTGGTGGACAAAACCATTACGGTATGTAGGCGTTGTTTAAAGAGAAAGACATACGACAACGGCAATACATCGGACATGTCCACACACATGAAGCATCACCATCCTGGTCTGTGGACGGGGGACACTCCGTTGCGGAAAACAAAAGGATTTCAAAATCTGGTTAAAGTGCTTGAGCCACGGTACGAAACCCCCTCACGCACCCACTTCAGTATGAAGATCGTTCCAGGCCTCTATGAGAAGGAAAAGACTGACCGCTCACTTCATCACGGTGGAGTGGGAGATTCATAGTCCGGTGCTGTGGACACGCCCCCTCTGTGAGAGTTACACAGACAGGTGCTGAAGACACGCCCCCCCCTGTGAGAGTCACACAGACAGGTGCTGACAGAAGCAGCAGAGTGGAAGCTAGACAGGTCCAATAGCAATGTCCCAGTCACCACAGAAAGGTCTACGCTCTCTCCAGACAATGGAGATTTTCTCAACAAAATGTAAAGTTGTAGACCATTTCACAGAAATGTAAACATTATTGTGTATTTGAATGACTTAACCTGACAGGAAGTAAACATAGACCCAAGTTGTTGCCGAGCAGTTCAGTTCAGTTGAAACAGTGGACGCTAGCTCACTGGCTGTTTCTTTCTTTCAATATTGATCAAAGGATGAGGGTATCAACATACCTCAGGTTGCTCTTAAATTTAACAGAATTGAGTATTCTTGAATGTTTTGTTATTTATTTAATTTTGTTTCAAATTGGACATCTTCAATATTTGTTTTTATGTAAGACTATAGCCCAAAGTTCTTTGCTTTAAGAGTTCTTGAAGTTCTTTAAAATGGAAAGCAAAGATATTTGTCTCCTTCCCTTTTCTTTTCTAATCCAAAAAATGATTTGAACCGTGACTCAAAAACCGTAATCCGAACTGAACCGTGAGGTTTGTGATCCGTTGCACCCCAAATGCAGAGCTATTCAATTTGATTGAAACTTCATTACATTCTCAGACATCCAAATCATACAGCTAAGTGCATGACCAACAAGGTCGCCTTTTCGTGCTAAATGATGCACAATGACATCCTACGTATGCATTTGTCTGCAATGCCGTGGGGCCTTAAATGCGTGGCGTCCTCATTGTGCAAGTGTGCAAGTGTGCATGCACTAAACCCAAACCACAGCAGTGTTTCAATACTGTACTCTGAAATGCTCCCGACCCATCCATGATTTAATCCTCATTATAGACACACAGACATCCTCCACAGTACCACCGTTTCCAACCACTGTCTACCGGAACGATGGTAAGCCATTAGAGGTGAATGTATTACTGTGGCCACATTGTGTGAGGCAGAAATGCGTCTTAAGCATATTTTGTGTGATGATCCGTTGGGTTGGATTGCAAAAACGAAAGCTGGGGAAAGCAGCCAATAAGTAAATGCAAAAGCAGAGACATGCAAATGCACACATCCCCTTACACATCCAGCAGCACAGAGGAGATGCCTATAAGAACAGAAAATGCATCTAAATGGAACTGTAAGGGAATTAGATGGATGGGCTGCGGTATATTACCTCAGAGTGATGTAATGCAGCACAGACAGTTGATCATGGGAGGCAAAGCGCTGTTTAGCTGATACCTCTGAATAAAGGCAAATCTGCATACATTTTTTCTTCAATCCTCGGGTGGCTATGCTAAACTATGCTAAACTGACAGAAGACCGATTGAAATAAATGACTGCCCCAGCATTTTCCGCTGTAGCCAGCACCTGTGGGAAATCACTGTGCGCCTGTGCAAGCATATGTGTGAGAGAGACAGTCAGATGGACAGACTAAAGAATTAAAACTGATCTGTGCCTACATACTGGCATGAGTTGGTGCCAATTGCAAAATACACTGATCGGGAATGTATTCTTAATGCATATGGTACTTTCACCACAATATCTTCACTTGTTAAAACACACAACTTCTCTCTGCTGGATAAGCCACACCAGTTTCCAAGCTCCCGAAGGGCCCCAAGAGCTTTGATTGATGGACATGTCCGACAGCAGTTAAACATTCCCAGATTTACACACAGCCTGATGATAAAGCAATCATCGCCACATCCAGCACTGAGGTAAATCTAGCAGCCAGCCAGACCCATCACTAACACACCCCACGTGGTACAAGTATAAGAAAGTGGATTCATTTTGACGTCAAAAGCACAAAGAGACGCATTTTCTCCCGCAAAAAATACACGCGGCACCCCATGTCTGCCCCATCTTTAACAAGAACACGCAATTCAACATGCGTTTCTTCCTGAGCTCCTTTCACAAATAATGAGAAAGCAGTGTTGCGTTGGAACTCAGCGTGCCTCTGACATTAGGCCATAAGGCCTGGGCTAATTCAATTATAAAGCCTTCACATACCAATGGGCAGCATCTCTGCGAAAGGCAGCCTACACTCCGAGACATCCCTTTCCTGTAAACAAGAAGAGATGATGTTTCCTGCCCACAGGCTAGGATCCATGAATACTCCCTTACATCTGCTCATACTCGCACACAAACAGACAAAACTTTGAGCACATCTACCGTTGGCCAAACTGACACACAGAAACCCCCTACGAGCATTAAGGCGGTGCATACAGCGGCACATTCCCACTCCTGAGTAAGATGAGCCAGAGTTCAGAGTAGAGATCAATTCAGCATACATCCAGAGAAGATTGACCTTTTAATTCGGCACCGCTGGCCATGTTTTATGTCCAAGATGTTGCTTGTCCAGTCATGACATCACTGATAGGCACACAGTATGGGAATATAAGTGATTTTCTCAAAGACCCCAATACAAGCATCACATCCAGTGCTTTGTGGCAGTGAGCATGAAAATGCAAGAATGAGTGACATTGAAGTCACAAAACCCACCCCTCACTTACTGTACTCAGTGATATTCCCAAGTGGTGTTTACAGTAAATATATGGTGGAGTAACAACTACTTTGGACAGATGCAAAATCAGAATATATATATATATATACTTATTTTTGAATGATTATACCATTTCTCAGTACGGTGGAAGCAGTCAGACTTGTTTAAGTCAAATTCGAAAAGAGGAAAGTATTATTCATTATTATGCAGTTTGGTAAACTCATAATTGCCAGCATAGTTTCACGTGCAAATGTCTAATTAGGCTCAAGTGTTTTTACCTCTGACAAAGAGTAGCCTAGTTTCCTATGACGTCACACTACGTTGACATGTTTTGCACCACAAGTAGACTAATAGCCAATTTAATAGAAGTCTTAACGCTGTTTTTACAAGTCAACATGTAGTAAAATAGTTAAAAATTTGATGAAAGGACTTTGGTGTTATAGTTTTCGAAGTTCAATGTGGCGCTTACTGTGTACAATTAACCAAAATCGCGCTGTAATGCTCAAACTCCTAAACATGATAACTTTGCGGACGAAATTGTTTTTCTACTGTTATGCAAGTTTCAATTAACTATAAACACACGGGTCTATACTTGTAATTTTGCTTGAAAGGGGAAGACATCGTAAATATTTCGACAAAAGTGAACTTTCACATCTTCCAGCTCCGTTTTTAAAACGCCTTGTAGTCGAGCTTCACGTTCAACAACAATTAAGCAACGTAGGCACTTAACACCAAACATTTCGCACTCGCGGCTGTTCACTTGTACAGACTATATCTGTTATTATAAAACTCTTGTTCTGTCTTCCTTCATAGTTTGTCTTTTGTATAATTGGTTTGCGTCCTCTCTAAACCACCGCAGCACGTGCCAAATTACACCAGGCTAATCCCACTGTCTCGAGCCATCAGGTGAAACTAGGACTGTACCATTCTGGGGGTGTGGACGGGGCCATCACAAGACTGTTACAACATCCGCAGAGAGATCGAAACGTTTCTGTTTCCATCAGTTTAATAACTTCCCCATAGTGCAGACGTGGGCATTGTACGGCCCCCGGATCATAATCGGCCCTTTGGATGTCGCCAACCGGCCCGCGGGACGTCATTGGGAAACGTAAGTAAATGTACATCATGCACGGAATTACAGCTGCATTGCTTTTATTTTGAAGACGACTGTTGATGTTTTTTTCTTCTTCTCAATCTACGTACGTTAGTTAGTACCTTCGTGAATGTGTGCGAGCAGCAGAGTCAGTGCAACAGATCACAGAATATATGTGTGTATAAATATATATAGATATATATTTCATTGCTGAATTGAAAAATAATTTGCAGTGGACGTTAATGGTCAGCCAAAAGATGAACAGTCTCCTTATTTCATTACCAGGCATACACTAACATACTGAATACAGCAACCTGGCATAGAGAGAAATGTGTCAATAATTCTGCAGCTCTCTTATATTATATATCTTATATTGTACATCTGCTAGCAATGCCATGCTCTCGGCCCATCTAGTCAGAGTCAGTCTTGTCAGTTGGATCACTCAACTTGAACCAATGCATATTTTAAGTGCTCCACTGTGCTTAAGAGAAAAAAAATTGGGAAGAGAAAGACTGAAATCATTTTTTCTGAACTGAACGATAGCCAGGGAAAGACGGCAAGGGAGATAGATAGCAATTCCAGGCAGGCAAGCAGCCCACAGCTAGCTCTGACATACCCAGTCCTCTGCCCCCCCCCCCCCTCCCCACTCCACCCCCTCTCAAGAGTCAGAGGCAAGGAAAACGCCTGAAGGGTTGTGAAAGCCATGCTCTCCAGTAAGCAGAAACATGTTTAGCATTTAACACTGCGCAGGAGGTAAAGGTCTCTGTTTCGAGATTCAGCCCCTCGTTTTCTATCTTTCTCGGTATCTGCTCGCTCTCCTTGCCTCTCATTCTTGGCGTAAACATGACTATGTGTGATATGTTCCCTCTCACGTTGCATCTCGAGACACATTGCGTGCCCTCTTGGCATCTTGGGATTTATTGTCTCTCTCCCTGCTCCTCTAATAGGAATGGATGATAGCTGCATTCTCGCCACTCCTCCAAATCACTTCCCACAACTGCCCCTGCAACCCTGCAGTCCACCGTCCAATCTCTCTGTGGATACATCCCCTTGTGTTCACGGGCTGCCTATTTGACGCAGCGGAGCATATGAATGAAGGATGGGATGCTTTGGTAGCAATAGGCCATTCAAGGAGGCGGGCAGACAGAGCGGAAAGGAAAGCCTCAACCCACATGTGGGATTCATCTCGGTATTAGCACCACGGGACCATTCTCTTCACTAACCTGTGAAGCTGGAATTTCTCACAGAAATGATAGACAACTGGGCTAAAAATCAAAGAGCTTTCTGATGCACTAATACACTATATGAGTCAGGGTGAATGACAGCAAGCTCAGGGGACACATACCAAAAGTCATGATTTGATTCAAACCGCAAAACGCTACCAAATTGCACACGAGCCCCAGCTTGAGGGACTATTTGGTTCCCCCCCCAGGGGACGACTGCTAGAGGTGAATATTGCAGCCACCTGTTTTCGTACCTCCATAAACAAGTGCATTAGCCATTCCCAAGGCCTCAGTAAAGTCATTAAAACAGCAGGGAGTGAACCAGGGGGAGACGGATGACCCCTCGTTCCAACTGACTGGCAGCCAAGGTGAGCCCAATGTCAAACCACAGGTTGCTCTCTGCACCCTCACCAAACCTCATTCCCTCTCCGTCTCTTTCTCTAGACTCTGACTGTGTTAAGTGGAGAGAGGAAACATTTTCTCTCCCCCTGTTCATCCCCTTCCATTCATTCCTCCGTCTTACCGAATCATCTGTTCTCCTCCGAACCACTTCCATTACCTTGCCCCGCTCTCTCATTTCTTTGTATTGCCATCACTTCTCTTTCATCTTTACCTATACGTTCCCCACTTTAACACCTAAGCCCAGGCTGTTGATTAGACGCGCCCAGTGCTCCTGACTGCACGTTGTCCCTTGTACATTTGTGGCATAACTATTGATCCACAGATGAACAAACACACACATCTATTGTTACTGCAGCAGACTATAAGAGATGATGTACTATTGTATTCTTCTTCATGAGAATACACTAATTCACTTAAGAAGGAGGATGCATGAAAACATGCATTTTTCTGCTGTTGCGCATAAAAAAAATCTTAAAAACTCTTCAAGTATTTTTGGTCCTTTACGTGTTGAGAAAATTCTCCCAACTACGTTTAAACCCAATTGAAAATGTCAAAAATGCATTGCAATATAGCTCAATGCAACAGCATTTTTTCGTAGTTCTTGAGCAGTTGTCATTTTGGAGATACAAGGTTACATAGGACACACAGCACAAACATAAATGCATCCTTAGATGCTCCCTTGCCTTCGCCACCTTCACTCTCTCTCTCTCTCTCCCTCTCTCTCTCTGTCGCTGTGACACCCAGCAGCTGTCCCCCATACCACGTCGTGGCCAATCGGGACCATCTGTAGGGGTGGGAACGGCATTAGCTGCCACATCAGCATACTGACTTTACCCTTCCTAAGGTCACAGGTGGTGTCCGGGGGACATCAACAGGGCAGACCCATGCACAAAATGTACGCACATAAACGTATATGCATTCATATGCAAATTATATTTTCTCGAAAAGGACTTGTAGGCAGTCAGAAGGATGTGATCATTCTTGCTCTTGTGCACAATGGATTTAACCCTATACTGAATACCTAAAACAATATTTTCTAATATGGTGTAATCTCTTCAATACATTTTTGCACTCTTACAGACAGACACATACCATGGTGCTGGACTGTAAATGCAAACTGAGCACAATTGGTATCTTACAATACTCCATAAAGTACTACAGTATTTCCATCTCTGAAAAACTTCCGAAGTTGCACATGCCATCAGTTAAAGTCTATGCACTTCCAAAGAGCTTACATAGATATTCTGCAGCTACCTTAAGTGCACTAAGAGGCTTGGGCTTGACACTCCATGACCTCATCACTACATTTACACCATGACCTGACGCAAAACCAGCAGCCCAAACATCAAAGAGCTCCAGTCAGCAGTTCTCTTCCTAAGCCTCTATTATGCCGGTATCAAGTCTGGCTTGATTTAGAAGAAAAAAAAGACAAAAAAAAAAAGATATGCTGGATGCAAAGCAATAGCGGTGTAAGGGAGAAAAAGAGGGGTGGTGGGGAGAGAGGCAATAGTCCTGCACAGTCATCACTAGAAAGGCAGGGTTCTGGAAATCAGTCATAATCACAGTAGTGCTATCCCACTGCAAGCCCTTCCCACTGGCTTCACACAAGTCAATAATTAATAGAAACGGCAGCTTAAGCCACCACCAGCCCACACTCACACGCACAAATAAACAACTTGTATTTAGATATGGGCCTGACTGGGTCGTTTCATGGCTGTTTACTTCCTGAGACCTGCCATTCATGTGTGCAATAGCAGTGAATAAAAGTACTGTACTGTCAGGAAGGTAAACAACGACTGGGCCTAACCAGACTCAAAATTAGAGGAAGAAAGAGACAGAAAGGTAGAGGTAGAGAGGGAGGAAAAGATTGGTGCATAGTTCAAATATGTGTCCCCCTTACACACACACACACACATGCTGAGACACACACATGCGCACCTCTAATCCATCATAAAAAAGCCAGAGAAGCAGTCCTTCTGTAGGGGGCTGTCTAGGGAGCTCTAGCAACAACAAAGTCAGAGTACGCATGCCACGTCTATGGTACACACACACACACACACACAGAAAGTGAGCGCTGTACTGGAAAGTGTGTGCAACTAGGGGCTGAAAGAACAGCTCCTCAGTGCTTCAGTGGGGGGGAAAGTCCAGGATCAGGAGCTATCCAAGGTGCTGAAACCCTCCCACCCCCTCAGAAACCATTGGCTGGAGAGGAGATGGGAGAGTGGAGGCAGAATGGGCTGAGGAGAGTAACTGTCTAAGGCAATGAATCAACAGCATGGCTCTCCTTTGGGCCTTGGCTATGTTTGCGTGCACAGAGCAAGCCACTGTCAGACTGTTTACTTATTCCTTTGATATGCAATTGAGTTCCCCTGCTGACTGAATAACCCTGTCCACAGATAGAAAAAACTTTTGAAAAGGTGTAGCTGCCTACTGATTTGATATCTATATATTAGTGCTGGGCAAGTTAACGCGTTCATTTCGCGTGAACGCATTCATTAATATATATATATATATATATATATATATATATATATATATATATATATATATATATATATATAATTTTTATTTAACACAAAATCTAAAAATAAAATACACATCTTAGAAATCTTAAAAAATAGTAGCAAAACAATAGAAGAACTTTAAAAGTAAATAGAAGACAAATACACAGCATTTCTGAGTTGTTATAAAACCTAGAATATAAATGTATCCATGGAACACAAATATATAATTGACACCAATATTGCTCTTGAATAAAAAATGTCACAGTAATTCAGTCTGAGCAATACAGAACATTATAACAGTGCAAAGAAAACATTATATTGCCAAGGCGAAAGTGGGCTACTGGAAGTGAAGAGCAGACAGTTTAAAGGCACACATAACAAGGCTTACTGTAGCAGCGCAGCATTATTAGAGCACAGTAGACACTTTACTGTCCATTAATACTGTACTGTGTATTGCCTCTGTAAAAAGAATCCTATTTAAAAAGTTGGTTTCATGTTCTCCAGAGCTGCAATGATGAAATATGAGTGCAACACTTTACACTGGGCCAATCGATGTTGGGAGTTTTGTAACACAATTAATTGTCCAAAAATTGCATTCATTATTGATATCATTACTCTCCTAACATCTACCTGCTATTTGTTAGACACTACATTTTACAGCTAGGGAGAGCAAATGATCCAAAAATGTTAAAAGTATTGACTTTTTCTACAGACACAGTGGCAGTGCTGGGAGCTGTCTGTGAAGTATGTGGTGCTGAAGTGTGCCAATGGGCCTTGTGCGCAAAGCATGTCCTTCCTTGATGGTCATGGAGTCCTCGCGGCCTCTCCCACAGTGCATCTTGCACCCATTGTTTCTGGTTCATTTCTCCGGCTCTTTACTGGAGAGGCTGGAGGTGGCAATGCACTGTGGGTTGTGCCACAAGTGCTTAATGACATCAAGGAAGGTCACCGAAATTCTCAGAGCTGACACTCAGCATTTAACTGTCAGTAGTGTACAAAGGAGATCACAATAAAGATAAATACATGAATGGCATTAAGAAAAGTGTGCAGAGTATTCAGGTATTACATTTTTCATTGAAAAGGTTGAGCCTGAGCTAGACATTTCATTTCCAAGTACTCTGATTCACTGTTCTCTCTTTCACTCAGATATCAATGAAAATGCTTTCTACCACCGACTGGATGAATACACTGGGCTCCAATTAGACTTCCAAATTCAAACTGTAAAAAACATGGCAGCTGTTATGCAATGTTGTCCTTATTCCAAGATATATGTGAGGTAAATGACAACAAATGGCATGTTTGCAAGCGATTATTTTACGTCTGTGATTCATAACGGCTAGTTTTGTGTCGATGTGATCATTTTGCAAATCTATGAAAGCACCTGGGAATTGTGAAAACCACTGCATTGTGAGAATGCAGGGACTTGATTCCCTCCCTGAGAACACAACAAGGACAAACCAGGAAGAAGATGGAGAAGTTAATGTTAAAACAACACACTCCCTCTCTCTCTCCTCATTGACTTGCTCCGGGCCACACAGGTGTGACTAAGTCTTATAGATTCATGGCTGATGGCAGAGCAGGGTTAGCGAGTGAGTAGTGGGTAACCGGAGCAGAGTGCCCGCCTTGCAGATCCTTGGAGGAAACGGCTTGGCAAGAGAGAGAGAGAGAGAGAGAGAGAGAGAGAGAGAGGGGGCTTTCAATCGATAATACTCTGAAGAAGTTTGATAGGTTTTTGGTGGGGCTGACTTTTAAACACTTGTGCTTCGGAAGACCTAAGAGGCCTGCTGGGTTCCTATGATCTGCCTGTGTTTGTCTTTTCTCTCTCTCTCTCTTTTCTCCTCTTGTTTTCACTGTTGATCCTCTCTCAGCCTGGAAGCTATTCACTGTGATGATATTGATCTTTCTTCTGGTGGGAATTATTACTAAACTGTATTTCTGGTGTAATATTTAATCTGTGAGTTAAATCGGTTCTTTTTATACAGCCATTGGTCATATTGCCCTTAAACTGTGAGAAAAGAGGGCAAGTTCATACCTCGAAATAAAAATGTCTCAGGTAAAAATTGCCAGTGAAGTTTCATTGTATCCTGTTCTTAGAATTCCGGTTGTGATGTCTCCAACGTTATGCAAACAAAGCTCAAGAAAATGTCAAGAAACTGTGTGCTGTGTCCTCTATTTCAGTGAACCGAAAAAGGGTGAAAGACCGACAGGCCACAGCAGTGGTGGGAATCCCTGATACATTCCCAGGGATCCACTCTGTAAAAACATGCACAGGCATCTCTGCTGCTAATACTATCTGTGACCCACAACACACACTTCCTGCCGCCCACACTCTACAGCTTGCTATGCACCAGGGGCCATGTCAAATCGCAGAGTTATTCCAGGGACATGCTGCAGAATGGGAGGCGCAAGTCACCATACATGCCAGTCCTCAAACACTCAGGCCAAATGCTGTGTCACACCAGCTTGGAAGAGAGGGAAAACACTGATGAATCCTGGACTGCTCAGACAGAGAGTGAGAGAGACTTGGAAACCTGGTGAGTGCTAAACCCCCACAATTAACACCATTGATGGGAAGAGTGGCTCTGGTCCCAAAACAATCAGATCTGGGCTTATTCAATGTCTGGGCCATGATTTGAGAGGCTGCAGCCTTGGATGTCTTCAGACCTTTGAAAGTAAGCCAGGAGTGTTAAAAACACTAGTTAATTGAAATAGTGTTTGCTATAATAATGTTTTAGGTTGTATAACAACGAGATACTTAGCATCTATGATGCCATTGCTGTTGTGTTGTTATGCACCGCACCTGACAATGATTCACCTGTCAAACACCCAGTCCGTCCAGTAATGGGACATCATGTGTTTTTATATGAGCCATGATAATGACCATCCTAACTCCGCAGATCATATTGGTAAACACTTCGCTACTGGTGGAAAATAAGTAAATAATACAATTAGTGTGGCACAGGATTTGTCCTGGGAAACATTGGAATCATATGTTCTGTATCACTATTGTGTGTTATCTGTTATAGAGTTAATCAAACTAGGCAAGAACATTACTTTGAAATATATGAATTCATTATAAAGTCTGAAATCGTATCAGAAGGGAATGGGAATTTGCATTGGGTTTTGAATAAGTAGTAAAAAAGCGTAAGAGCAGTGCACTGAACAGCAAAGAGTAAGGAGAAGGACGAGGTCCAAAAGACTGAAGAAAAGCCTGCACTGCATCAGAGCAGTTAGTCAGCAAGTCTCTCTCTCTCTCTCTCTCTCTCTCTCTCTCTCTCTCTCCCATCATTTAGACACATTCAGCCTTCACGTCCCTACTTTTCCCCTTCAAAGTGTGAAAGCGGCAGCCGAAGTGGCACATCGGCACAAATGTGACACGGGCCTCATTTGCACCTGACAAACAGGAAAATGACAATCAAAAAAATCGGCATCAACAAAAGGGAAGCTATTAAAACTAATGTTTGGAGCGGACCATATGGTGCAAACAGAAATTAGCACCTAAGCTATCAAACATTCAATTTGCTCCACCACAAAAAAGCAGAGAAAATGCGGAGGAAATACAGTTAGTGCATGAAAGCAAGATACATAACAACTATAAAAAATACAATAAAGCTAAATGTGATTGAATTTGAGTGCCCATTTCATTTCAGTGTTTCTCTTTTGAATAACAAAATGGTGTCAGCAGTCATCACTCAATTGTGCTTCTCTATTCCTCGCTCATTACAACTGAGAGAATGGTGTGGGGTAATTGTTTGACCCTTCCTGCTCAACCTATGTCCCTGGCTGTTGAAAGCGCTCGACGTGAGAGTTCCATGGGATAAATGGTCGCTATTGCCACACTCTGCCCTGTGGCTGTCTGCAAACAGAGCACCATCGTATCGGTGACAAGAGAAGCCTGATGAAGGTACGCTGGCTGCACAAACCCAATGCAGGCCTCTGCAGCGGCAGCAGCACCTCTCTAAAAGGACCCATTGTGCACCGGCAAAGCCTTTCCCTCTCTGCAGTGAAGTGGCCATTGTGGCTCGCAGAGTAGCCGTCCCTCTCCATTGCGTGGTGGAGAAAGTGCCGTGATGGCTGAGTGTGGCCGCGGTCGCAGCAGTAGACGGGATCTCTATATCATGACCCCCATCAGCCCCCGAGTGCCCCTCCGTCGCTCAGCCCATTCTTCCCAAAGGTGGGGACAATCCAGACCTAATTTCAGCCAGTGAATAGAGCGCAAGGAACAGGTGCATTACGGTATTAGAAACGGCTACATTTCAGAATGGAGCTAGAGGTGGAGTTGTGTGCTTGGGAGTTTTTAGCATGTGTGGCTCAAGTTTGGACAACTTGTATTGATTGGGCTGCAGGGGTGGTTCTCTGAAAATATATTCCTGCATGACAGGACGGACAAAAGCCTTATGGATTTCTAGGGGAGGAATAAACTGTGGTGGAGCACAACAATTCTCTTAAGAGTACTTCACTGAGAGCAATATTTACAGTTTTTCAAGGTGCTCTGCTGAGAGTCAGCCAAAACATAAACGGAGACAATACAATTACTCGAGGAAGCTCGCCCGGCTGTATGTCCATGGACGTATAGCTACTGTTCATGTGTGACTCATATACAAATCAGTGTAGGGAACAAAAGCACATTTACATTCAAAGTGATGACTCTGAACTTTCCTTGGATTGTCTTGCATCTTCAAAATTGGCTGTGTTCAGGTGGAGAAACAATCTCATAACATGCTCTGTTGACCACAGGACAAATTTCTTAATCATTTCCTAAAGGAAAAAGGCTTAAGGTGGATTAGATTGCATTTTTTTGCATAAGGCTCCGTCCAAATAGCGAGTAAGTGACTGATGGTAATGTCCAGCACTTGTCGTTGGACGCGAATGCTATTGTGAAGTTAGATATGCAAGTGTTATGCAAGCAAATTGCATGATTATGCAAAACTAGAAATAGTGTGGATGACTGATATCCCACAGCATAAGGATTAGTTACTAACACCCACTCTTCAATTATGAGCATAAAACTCTTATGCTGGTTTTTGTGTCCCATATCCCTGTTATGCAACCTGCTCCACTTTGAAATAGGATCCTTTCACAGCTAACCACATGTTAGCATACCCTGGAATAGATGGGTACCGTTCAGACAAAGATGGAGACAGCCTTGGTGTTTATGATGACGTAAAGCCAAGTGGGGCTCAGAACAATTCGGTCAAACAGGCTCTGCAGCACAAAAAGCCACCAGTGTTTACTACTGACGCCGAGAGGAAGGACTGCAGGTGAGCATGATGCATCATCATCAACAGTGAGGTTACATCGGCCCGTTTTGTCCAGAACTTGCCCTTCCAAGTGGGGAGGTAGATATTTTTAAACCTGAGAAACAGCAGCTGCCTCTGCATTGGAGTAATTTAGGTTAAACGGGCGGGTGCTAAAGAGCTACATCTCACACCTGAAACAGAAGTCCTGAGAAACTCTCCGGCCAAGAATTCTGTCTATAGGTCAAGGTTGGGGGACACCTGAGGGAGATGACATTTGAGGGGAGGCCAAAAAGAGACAAAATGCTGACATGACAAAGTGGCTTGAAATGCCTGTTTTACTACTCCATTATTGATACTCCCCTATCCTCTTTAAGGAATTCAAGCTGAGCCTCTTAAAAGGTGTGAAATATGTTAATACAAACATTTCAAATCAACCCACTGGAGGCTATACAAAGAACATGTTCATTAATTCATTGGCCTGCTTTTTGGGCATGGGATTACATTACTTTCAACTATTTGAGAGAAGAAAAAAAACTAAAAAACCTCACCCCAGATTCAGACTAACTTGTGAGTTCTGCTGAATGAATTCATGACCCAATCTTTGTGGAATACAGTAGAGTATGTGGCACGAATCCAGGATTCCCAACACCCAAGTCTCTCAACTCTTTCCCAATTAGAAAGACCAAAGGCAAGTTGTTAAAAGCCGCACAGAGCTTTGAACTCAACTGGTGCCATCACGCATCAATTTTGAGCCTTTTCCTCTGCAGCCGACAGCACGCGGAGAGATGTACTAACTTTATCAACCTCAATAATAAATGTCCTGCTAGACTGACTAATATTAGCACCAATTTAGACATGGATCTCCTACCGCCGTGGCCACAGGAGGAAAGGGCGTAACTTGAAACGGATCGATTGGCCATGCTGGATCCTCTCTTTCCTCCTGTTTCTCTCTGTCTACCAACCCTTCTCTTTCTCACACAAATCCATCCACGCAATCACTCAGACAATGAGAGGTCTTTCAATCCATCTCTCCATCGTAGGCCACGTCTACTCTGCTACTGCTTAATCAAAGCAGAGAGGCGACAGAAGGGCGGGAGACGGAGCTGGCGGGGCACGTCTTCCCTCATCATGGACCCACAGCTAAAATGGAGGGCGTGAGGCGAAGTGGGAGGAAATCTTTCATTTTCCAATCGCATTTCCTCCCCTTTTTTTATGCGAGTGAAAGTGTCTGTCTTCTTTACAGCTCCCCTAAGCTCCTTTAACCTCTCCTCTCTCCCACTCTGCGGGCGGATGGTGGACGGATGGACGGGAAGATGGATGAGGGCCAGACGACGAGCGGCAGAAGAGTGAGTTAATGAGGAAGATTGCTCTCTTTGCTGCCATGCGAGGGATTACAGGAAGATTAACCATTTTGATTCTCTTCTCTTCCAATTTTGCTCTCTGAGTCTCTGTGCTGGTAAAACTGGAGGGGTGCGATGGGTCGGGGAGGGCCCCTTGTTTTGATAGAGGTGAGATAGAAGGCAGTGCCTCTGCATCTCTGTCAGGGGGAAATGACAGCTGCTCAAAACACTGACCTGCGAAAGGATAGAGTTTTAGACTGATGCCTCCAATCTGACAGCTGCTTCGAGGGCTGCGCTCGGCCTAAATATACCCAGCATGAGACTGAATATCTTATAAGTCACATGAGATCCAGCTCCTTCATCAAGTCCATTCTCTGAGATGAACTCTAACAAACTGGGTCTATTCCTCCCACGGAAACGTCCATAGTGGACACTTTGCATTAAGTCACATTACGCATTTCAAAAGGTGTTGCTTTTCCGCAGTGCTCAAATGGCACGCTGATTGTGTGATGACCCAGAATGGTGGCATTTGAGTAGAAAAGCTGGAGATTTGTATTCAGGAAAGTTGTCGGGAGCCTGGTGTCAGGGGGCTGAGCGAAAACAAAGCGAAGCACAGGACCTCAAATCCACTTTTTGCACTCACCGCATAACAAACGGTGAAAAGGTCTGGAGACATTATTCAAATTGCAGGGGAATTTGCAATTATTATAAGTCATCTCAACCCACAAAGGCAATGTTAAGCACCCTTCATGAAGTGCACTGAAAGCTCTGAGAACAAAAGCGGAATCATGTATGGGCCCATTTTCTGCGGTGTCTGCTTAGTGTATTATCATGATGGGGAGAAGCCATTTAGGTATTTCCAAAGCCATTGTCTAAACTCGTTAGACTGGATCGATGGCGAAGTCATTTTTCTGAGTTTTTATTTTTGCCGATTGGGAACTAACAACTGGATGATAAATTGTGCTCAGCAAAAGCAACAGTAGTTCTTTGGTTGAAAGCCGCCCACTGAAAAAAGGCAGATTAATATTGTTTTGAACCAGAGGTCAACTTTCAGTAAAGTCCATCAACAGGGACCTTCAATCCTGGCATTATGAGATCTAGCATGAGAATGTGACCCGGAAATGACTCGCATCACCTTGCTTGATTTCTAGCACAGGGCTTCTTTTGCATTAAGAAGACAGCAGTCTCAACGAGCACCTCCACTTCCTGCGTGTGGCTCAGCCAATCATCCTTACTGTATTGTATTTCCCTCAAGAAGCTCTTCAAGCAATGACCTAAGGTCAGCCAATCAGAGCTGGGACACGTCTCTGTCTTCATCAAACTTCACTACAGTGAGCACTATGTGAAAATCTTCTTTTTCACTGTCAGCAAAGTCTTTAGAATTAAATACAAATTGTATTACTGACATTTTCCCCACACAGTCCCAACACCAAAATCAGTGGTTTCAGATAAAGTGATGAATATGCAAATATTCTAAAAATGACATGCTAGTTGTCTCATATGTATTGTGAAAGAAAGTCACAAAGCTTTAAGGCAGAGCAGGTCAGTTTCCCCAAAGGCGTTTCCAGGGACTCCGTGTGTGGTGTCTGCTTTCCTTCCCTCTCTGCCTCTGCGCCGCAGACATCCTCAGCTCGGCTTAATCATTCTAGCTACAACTAACCCCACAACTCGACTTGATTCTCATGATCAGCGATCTACATGTTTGTATGACTCGTTATTTATCTTCTGGTTCGGGGATTTTGTGTAGAGACACCGTTACGCACCCCAGTGGGCGTTTGGCGACACGGTGGCGCAGGAGTCGCATAGAGTCGCAGTATGGTCGGCGCAATATAGAGCCCCAAATATTCACATACTGCGCGCATTACTAACACATCGGGCTGATCACATTTACTTAGACAAAACACTTACTGACACAGCATTAACACCACGGAGGGTCAGATCACAGCCATTCTGCTCTCCAGCAGCCGATTATTATGCAGCTGTTCAGTAAAGAAAGTATACCCTCCGGTGGCCTAATTATCGCGTCACAAATACTTTATTTTAGTATTCCATTGCAAATGATGATAGATACAATTTTAAAAAAACACACTGGATGATGGGAAAATCATGAATCATATCTCGAGTGGGTACAATTCCAGCAATTTTTCATTTCAGGGATTTGGAGTGAAGGAGAAGTGAGTGTGCAATTAAGCAGACTGCGCGTGTGGGGAAATTAGGCCACATGTATCATCAACAGAATACACAGCGTGTCTCACTTATTTAGGCTATTTTTTTATTCTAAACCGGAGCGGTTCAAGTAAATCGCTACCTCGAGCGTCGGATGCTGAAATAATAACCCCTCACAAGTCGTCTGCGTAAACACATCCACAGCTCATGGAAGCACAAAAACTGACTTTCACCGAGCACTGTCATTTTTTTGTGCGTGTGCCGAACTCCCACACTCCCGACACCGCTGTCACGCGTGGTTTCAAAACATATACATCCATTATCCCCCCCTCCCCACACACACACTGGATTCAACGTGTCTGCTCCCAGAGCCGCAGAAAACAAACAGCAGACCCCGAATCCAATCCCAAATTTCCCCCAAATATTGACCCATTACGCGTCGTTCGCTGCCCTTGGCTCCCTCTTAGCAGAACACAGCCAACCATTGGACAATGTGAGTGTTTTATTTATTTTATTTTATTTTCAACTGTCATTATTTAGAAGGCAGGTAAAGAGTGGCAATTCCTCGCAGCCAGAGAAAACCCCACAGAAGCATGTAGTCACAGCAAAGAAGAGAAAAGTCCTTACTTGTGTTTTGCGGCAATCCCTCCGACAATATTCTCCAGACTTGAGGGGGTTTGTAAAAATCCCTGGCTGTAGCTCGGATGCAGTTCACGCCTCCGTGCTTCTCCTTTTTTTTATCCGGAGCGTTGAGGAGACCAGAACGCAGGTTTTCTTTCCCCCCTCTCTCCTTCAAGACAGATGTGAACGGTCCTGGCCGACTCGCTCCACCTGCATCCCTGTCGTCAAGCCAGCCACAAGGCGGAGCACGCGACTTCAGACCCGTCTTTTCAAATTAAAACTCCTTCATTGGTATGTATCGCAGGGGCCTTTTATTTTGGTGGTTCCGTCGCCGGGTTTCTAGTGGACGCTTCTGGGTGTTTCTGGGTGCTTTGACGCATCTCCACCTGCATCCACTGGAAGACACAGCGGCATCAGCAGCAGCGGCAGTGACAGCGGCACCGCACTGAGGAGGCAGCCCACGGAGACACGCCCCGCTCCGGCTGGAGAAGGCTACTTCACCCTGGGCGAGGGAGACGAAAGGGTGGTGCTGGATTATACTCTTCAAAATACTCCACTTTCCCGTGTAAGTGGTCGCACCGGAGAGGGAGTGAAGATTGTAGAAATTCAAAAACAGAGTGGACAGAGAAGATGAAAGTGTGTGATATGAAGATAAACCAGTGAGGGATTTCAAGAAAAAATAATGAGCAATATAAATCAAAAGGAAAAATCTATATTATAGCCCAATAAAATCAACATCTAGCCAACAACATGCTGCTGGTCCTGAAGGATGGCCACAGCTGCCTCCAATAATAGGCAATACACTGGCAGCCTGTCATGGGCTAGCTGAGGCAAAATGGAGCCTCCAAATGAGTCACAAACGTATGTGCTTAGGATATAACTATCAGGTACACTGCTGCTGTTATTTGCTAATGACTGCCTAAGCCCTCAGACATTTCTACAGGCAGTTATGTAAACAAAACAGTACATCATCATGAAGGGGAAAAAACAACATAAAAGAAAGCTTCTTGCATAGGTTGCATAATCCTCATCAGTTTACTTACTTGGATATAGACATGCATTCCACTCATAATGAAAGATGACTGAATAGGTGATTAAACAATAGAGAGAATAAGGTGTATTTACCAGTTTGCAAGACCCTGAGTTAATACAAATATTAATATTCACATGCTGCTATTCTCAAGTGATTGAAGTGTCTCTGCTGTACTCAAGATAAAGGTAATGGTGAATATATACCATACTTTGTGAAATTTAGATCCAACATATTAGGTACTTTCTACTTTTACTGTGATAATGGTTTCCAAAGTAACAGAAAACACCAGCCAGTCGAGTATTCATCCGAAGGTGGTGATGTTGAGGGGCACAGCTGCTCATTCAAGTGGAACTGGAATGATTTTGTCAGAAAATCTGAATGTCCACAGCTTTATACAGTAGTTTCATTTTGTGTGCCAACTGGATTCACAGTATTGTATCAGTCTAAAGAGCAGTACCCGTTTTATTCTCCAAGTTAATTAAATGCATCCTGCTCTATAATCAACAGCAGCTTTTTGTAGACAACAAGTGGGATCAGCTCTGACTAGCCAAGCCATTCCCTTTCTGTTGCACTATTCCCTGTTACCCTTAAGACTGCATCGCCATTGCTCCAGGCAAAAAAAGCAAGGTGTCCCCTGCACAAGTGGGACCATTTGATCTGGACAGAGAAGGGGGTCATTTGAGTCAGGGAGACCATTTGAAGCTGAGGCTGCAATTCTCTCCTGCTCTCACTCTCTCTTCATTACGTCTCCTCATCATGTCAGACACTGGGCTGACAAAGTTCCTCATCGGCTGTCCATGGCCTCACTGTGGTCTGTTGCTCTGGCTTGCCTCAGTGGGAGAGCAACATGGTTCATCATCATGTCAACAAATTGTTACAGTAAAAGTCTTCCTTTCAGCATCTTCTTTTCAGGATCTTCCTCTGCTCATTTACAGGATATGCTTTCTTTGGTCAGATTGGTGTGGTCTTTTGTATGAGCATAAAGTAGATGGCTTGAAGTCTACAATTAAAATATACACGTTAAGCTTTCAGAAGCAACAAAATAAGTGGCTAGTTTATGTCTTAGCTGTGATCAATCAGAAACATTGGGAACCATTGACCACACAAACGCTATTGACACATGAATCAATAATGTGTCTTTGGAGTATATTTGACAGTGCATCCCATCCATCTAGCCATCGGCTGGTTCTGCCTTAAAGGTCTGTCCACGTCAGAGGCAAGCAGTGTGTCGACAGAGAAACCGCAGTCCTAGTCAATGAATCTGGAGGGGGTGCATCAATCACAGCCTTGTTGAGCAGCGTGGTGCGAGGGCCGCCTGTCAAAAGAATATTGGCACTTCTTGGAATTAATTTCTCAGGCCCAAAATATCAGATTCAAAAGAGTATTGGTGGAGGGCAGGTGGCCAATTTTCACTGCAGAAAGTCGTGTCACTGAAGTATATAATAAAGTTTTTAGTTTTGTCAGTCCTTAAAGGTTCAGTAGGTAACTAATGAAAAAACAACTTTTATTACTATATCCTGACAATAGTATATGAGACCGATAATCTGCAGGAAAACCAGGCTTCTCTGGCTCCTCTCATTGCTCCTAATGGCATTTGCAAGATTCCACAACACCCCAAATAAAACGATAAATCAGTGCCAGGAGGAGTCTCTAACGCCGTGTCAATAAGACGGGATGGCTGGCTAGTTGGCTTGTGGCAAAGTAGTTTGCCAGCAGCAGGGAGTGAGGCGGAGGGACAGTTACTAGGTTTAAACTACGAGCGACAAAAGCATCAAAACAGTCAGGCATGACCAGCTACATTGTCACCAGTGAAGTGTTGCTCAAGTTTTCCTTGACAATAGGAATATATAACAATGGGAACTGGCTAACGTCATGTCATAAAAATTGTTTAAAATTGGTTTGTAACTTCAAGTATCCGGCTTCCACTGAAAAATATTGATTGAAAATGAATTGAAAAGCGTGAAGATATCATTGGACCCAGCGCTGTCACTGGTCCCCAGCCTTTTGTTCAGCTCATTTTCTGTGGGCCTAACCAATGTAGCATGAGAGCATTAGCAATCTAGCTATTGTTTGCCACTGCAGCAAATAATTGAAAGCAATCTACTGAACCTTTAAGTAATGTTTGAGTACTTCATTCACATCATATCTTTCAATCTCAGACTTGATTAAATCAATGAAAATGGACAGAGGGATAACTGCTATGTCTGCTATTAGAAGGTGTTGTTCGGGTTGTACAGTGGATGGAGCAGTTTACAGGGCAAAGGATAGGGTTAGTAAGTACTGAATGTTTCGTTCTGCAACAAATTCTAAGAACATGTAAGGACCTCTCAGTAGCTGAATGCAGCATGTGTGCATCTTCTAATACAGTCTTTAACCTACATGCATGTGTCACAGATATAGAGATATCTGAAGAGTCAGAAGATCATTATTTAAATAAGAAAGAAGGAAAGAAACGTGCTCTGATGCAAAATATTCGTAAAAATGTTTTCTTGTGAAATACATTTGGGAGTAATTACTCACATGAAACTTCTAACGTTAGCGTGTGTAATCACTCTTTTGGTAAAAGTGCTCACAACTCATGGACCTGAGCAAATTGTGACAAGGGGTCACGAGCAGACACCACTTCATCTTAAGTTAAGTTTCGAGCTAAAAAGGTTGGAAACCTCTGCTATGTTGTTTGAAGTCATGATGCAGAGTCGCAGGTTTGTTTACAAAGATGGGCTTCAGAAAAATCCACAATGTCTTCTGATATATAGAAGTTATTATCAGAGAGTGCTCTTATGTACAGTATATGCCATTTGTCAGAGCCCTTCCTTTCACAAAATGCATGTCACTGCGGTCAATGTTAGATGTATGCCTCAATCAAAAGGGAGTCAATGCCGTTTGATGCGATGAGAGTTTTCCATTCAAAGGCAACATCTAAAAATAAATGAAAATATCTCACAGCAGACAGATGTCAACTGAGTGTATAACACACCAAATATCATCAAATAACCGCCAGCCTGTTATCATGATCTGGTTTGAATCCAATAGAGATTTCATGCCTTTTAAATATCAGTATAACTCATTCCAGTCGTATGTCTTCCAGCGCCTTGATTTAATATTCTCTACATACAAAGCTGGCTGATTTGATAAGCTTTCACTCATGAGTAATTCATTTCATTGTTGGAGGACCCTGTGAGGTTGTTGCTTTTTCCTCTTTCTCTCCATTGCGCTAATTAAAACTAATTGAATTGAATTGATGGTACCGAGCCTCCGAATCACAGCGCTACCATCTTCGTCCTGCTCATCCTTGAAATGAGACAAATCAAGTGTGCCGTGTAATCAGACATGAAAAAGAGTCAAAACACGGCAAAGAAGCCATCTCCCTTGTTTGTTGTTATTGTCGTGAGCACATGATCACCTCTCCGTCAAACTCACACATAATAGCTTGGCATAAAAGAGCAGAGGCAGAGTTGTTTGAGCACGAGTAAATGTAGTTGTCGTAGACGTGACGATGGTTACATCTTTAGAAAGTCTCCCAGGGTGCACTTTGTCTTGAAATCAGTACATCTACACTAGTAGATTAGATTTGGAAAAGCAAGCTTTATAACTGTAACAGGTAACACTTTAATATATATCATCAGACAATGTACAACAAAGTGTGGCTCTTACAGATGAGCAGACTACTGCACATTAATAATGCAAATGAATCATGTGTTTGCCTGCTGCAACCTGCAGTGCTGTGTAGGTGTATTCATATACAGTACTAGCTGACTGTATTATGCAAAATGTTATTATGAAGTGGGTCTGTTGAACTGCCCCTACTCTCCGCCGGGTTAGCAATCTTTCTGTTGCTGTTGCATGTTCTTGTTTCTGCCACTTCGCACTGCACGGATCCTACAGCTAGATGGCTAACTTAATTAAACTACAGGCCGACGCCTGATGTGATGATTATAAGATAGCAGTGTTATTTTGACCCGGCTCTGAGTTTCAGAAGTTTGATTGAATTTTGCCAATTCACGCCCTGCTGTTAGTTAGTAGTCGTGTTTGTGTTAAATAACTGGTGACTGTACATTTAGATTATATGGAGTCAGAAGTTGCTGGCCCCTATTTAGCTAACAGTGGTTTTTCTGCCTGTCATACCATATCATGTCAATGATGTTGTTTAGTTAATATAACTTTTGATTATTATTACTATCCTGTGCAATAAGGCTAGCTATTTTGAAACGTCAATACAGATGCTACTTTATCTTCTCTTTCCTCTCTATCCGACACACGTTTCTGGACCAATAAAGCCGAACTCAGTGACACCAACAAACACGTACTATCATGCGTCAGCATAATGTTGTGTAATACAGATGGATTTATTTTCACAACACATGTACAGGTCAGAACTTTTACTGGAAGGAGTTTTCACTGATCAATGTGTACTTACTGCAAAAGTTTTGCTGTTCTGGCGAGAAACCGATGCGCCTCCATCCAAATCGTTAACTAGCAAAGCATGTGGGTTAGCGCCTGTCAGAGAAATGGATCTTTTTCTATTGTATGTTGGACGGATGCTGATTGATGGTCAACACATGACGGAGAAAAGGCAGAGGAGAGGTTTGCGTGCTGTCACTGTGAAGAGAAATGGCAGTTTAATATTTCAGTTACTAATCTGTGTTGCTCCCCTCTGAGGCAAATTTGGAAACTGTGCTGTGAAGAAAAATGACAGCATCAGTCGTTCTATAAAAATGCCCCCATATCTTTATGTTCAAGCCCTCTTCGCGGATGTCGGAATTATGGCTCCTGTCTGTTGGGAACAGAGGATGAAATAGTGTGATGTTGGTATGGAGTCACACAGTTGGCAGAGAGAGGACTGTTGGTGGGTGAACAAAATATTGACATAGAGATTGCTGATCGCTTCCAATATCGTATCGAAAATCGATGACCACGATCCTTCTCCGCCTTCACCATATAGGGTATTATTTTATGTCGAGCCATACAAATGTACTTGATTTGACTTACTTACTGTGCCCGATTAAGTTATGTGATTTAAATGGAAATATCCCAAAACTTTGCTCAATCCTCCACTCGCCGACTTGTGTTGTTGTTGTTGTCATACTCAGATATAACTGGGAATAGGCATCGACACAGTTCAGGTACGGGACATATCACAGAAGAAGAAAACTGACTTCACATGTATTATGCTTCAATAAATACGGGGAAAGGGACTGAAATCAGCAGTACACTGCTGTCACGGAGTATTACATGAGAAGCAGTGAAACAGAGAGATAAAGAGCAGAGATCACAAGAAGAGAGGCTGGTAGTCTATAGATGTCGATTAAGCTTTTAACTAAGAAGAGAGAGGAGAGCACATTGGATTCAAAGACACAACAGGAAGATTGTACATTGTAGTTAAGTACGGAACAAGTAAAACAGAATTTGTTTTTGCCAAACTCATAAACTGCCTCTTAAACACAAATTGTTTTCCATAAAAGTGTATATCAATCAATATAGGTCCTAGTTTAGCTCCTCCTGCTGTGCACTTCAAGTGTCCTTTTCTGGGAACTTTTGCCTCTTCATCACACTTATTACCACACTGGATGAAGAGAGCTGTTGTTCTGCACAAAGGCACTGTGATTGGGCACAAGTAGACAATAGCTGTAAATCAACCAGCCTTTCCGTCAGCGGGACGAGTTCTGATGGTGGTTCAGACAGTATGAGGTTCTGAGTAAAGCAGTATAGGCGCTGAGAACTTGACATGTAACCACAAGCAAATTGTATGTGCCGAGCAATCAGAAGAAATAATAGCAGCGATGGAAAAACTCAAAACACATCTATTGTCTCACTTTAAAAAAGAAAATGGGCAGAGCAACACATTATGTAGTCAGTCTTTGCATCTGAACCTCCTCTGAGATATGAATCGGTATTGTTGAAGGGCATTGTGGGAGAATTGTGTTATCAGCATGTATGGCAAGGGAAGAAGCAGGCATGCTCTGCTCCCTGAAGGCCTAGTCATGATTAGATGATGAGGCATGATGGCTCCAAACATATTTACCCCACGGAGCCCTTTGGACATGGTATGTGTGTGTGTGTGTGTGTGTGTGTCCATGTGTGTGTGAGTGTGTGTGTAAGGCAACAGAGACAACATCAGCATATTTGCAGATAGCAGCTCTAACACAAGGGAGCGAGAGGAACAAAGATACACAGCAGGAGGCCCACTGGAGAGGTATATCTGTTTGAATGAGTTGTAAGTTTGCTTGTGAAGTGCATGTCAGTGTTTTCATGTTTGTTTACAGTGGAAAAAGGACGAAACATGGGATGGATTGCCGTGACGATCACAGATGTATCTGTGTGTGTCGGGTCCTAATGAGTTCCCCTCAGTGCACTTCTTTGCGCAGCATGTGCGCAGATCAGGGGGTGCTACTTTCCAGGGGGGCCCCTCTGGTGATTGCTGTTGCGGCGGTGAACATGGACAGCGGTGCGGTGTCCTTCTTTGTCTTAGAGGAAGTGGGGGGGCTGAAAGGAGACATACTTTGAGGGTAAGCAACTATTCACTCTCGCCCCCCCCCCCCCCCCTGAGATGGAGAGTGCATGGTGAACAATGCCACGTTTGCTCTGCGCAGAGGAAATATTGCAAGCCAAATATCACATCCTTTCAGTGGGGCTGAATAGTAGCGATGTAGCTTTTACTTGTGGAACTGATATTTTAATTTAATTTTAATTTTAATTAAAAAAATGTTCATTTAAAATTTTAAAGCAATTTTGACATTGAGTGCCTCTGTAGCCGCAACATCCTGCGTTTGATTCCTGCCTTAGAACTTGTGTTGCATGTCATCTCTCCTCTCTGTCTCCCACATTTCTACACTGCTAAATAAAGGTGAAAATATAATAATGTCAAAAGTCTCAAAATTGAATTACAGATATCTGTAATTGAGTTTGAATAGAAGTCGATGGTAAAAGCTGACAAGTCATAATTAAGTTCCAGATCACAATGAACATTTCCACTCGTAATAAATGAATTGTTGATATTAAAAATGTACATTTTGACTAGTGAGAAATGAATTAAAGATATATTAAATTAGAATTATTACTAATCAAAACGTCACTATGAATATGTTGGCTCAGAGTTTTAGGTTTTGCTCAAGATCGGCGCTAGTTAAAGGAGTGCAGACGCCTGCTCTCAATCACAGTTAGATATGAGCACCAGTGGAAGCCTTTTGACGGAGGATTTTTGTTTCCTGCCTCAACATACTCGATCCTGAGTGAGGCTAAATACCTCATGCAGCCACCTCTGTATTGAACGCACGGATGAGATTAGTATTGATCTTCGTATCTAACTCTCAGTTAGACATCCAATAGGTAGATTTCCCCAAGTGTTTGAGTATTCCTTTATGAGTTTTGACTGGGGTTTTGCATTGCAATTGAAAAAGTGGGGGTACACTTTTATTGTAATGAAAAAAAAGGCAAAATAATTTTGGTATTATTGTGTAAATTTTGATGAATCCTGTTGGTTATTACAAATATAAAACAAAATTGAACCCATGGTGGAAATATAATGCTGAAAACTATATAGTTTCCCCCCACCCCTCAACAAGGACATGATCCCTCACCACCTTCCCACCTGGGAAGTTTGATGGATTTTACAAATAGAGCACAGCAAACACCTGCTGTGCCTCAACTGTGTCCCACTTCACCCAGTTTGTGTGGGTCCATTTTAAAATCAAGTATGGCTCCAGATCAGAGTGAACTTTATGCATGCAAGGCGTATACAGATAAAGGAGAAATGGGCCTTGCAAGTGTTGTGTGTGTGTATGTGTGTGTATGTGTGTGTGGTTGCAAAGAGAGAATGAGAGAGCCTCTTTTACTCCTGATTGCAAGACATTCCTTCAATCTCTCACTCCATCTTTCTGTACCTCCCTTTCTCTGTTTCTTTCTCTCTCCAGGCCATCTCTCACTTAATCTCCCATTCTCTTTCTCCCCACCTTCAATTCAGTTTAATTTGCTCTGCTGGCATGGGGAAGTATGCATTTATGTCAGCCAGGCATCCGCTGGGATAACTGATGGCGCAATAACCATAGGGAAACAATGCTCTCAAACAGGAGGGAGTAGGTATCGCTATTGAACCATTAAATAAGGGAACGCTCAATGCTCCGTGTGACTTCCTAGGAGGGAAATGACTGTCTTTCCCCCAAATAGCTCCGCCATCTACAACAGGACGAGGCTGGATCAAAGTGTAGAATGATGAAGAAACTTCTAATTGAGAGAATTCGCTATTGTTCCCTATTGAAATCCATTCATGATAAGTGTGGAGTGTGGGGGTGTACAACATGCAATGGCTGCAACTGATGAGTTGACGGCGGCTCCATTTTGATTTAGAAAAGGGACGCATGGATGCATATCAGAAGAATGAGGAGATTCATTTATATGAGGAACAGCACACCAAACAGAAAACCAGTGACACCTTCAATCCATGTAAACATGTATTTACAGTTAGCATATTCACAATTAGCATAATGTTATTTTCAGTAAATCAGACAGACAGAAAATGAATATATTGTAATCATAAATAGGATCAATTATTATTTATGCATTGGCATGGTTTTTAATGACACTAACAGGTTGATGATGTCTCTGTTAATGTGAACCATACTTCTATCAGACCGAAATTTGATGAAACCATGAACCAGCTGTTCAGTCTCATTAATAGTCATGTTACTGTGGAAACCTTCAATGCCTTTTAATATGAATAAATGTGCACAAGAGGCAGTCATTTTCATCATATTCTTCTTCAAGTATCTTTGCAATTAAAAGTCATAAGTTGCTGTTTAACAGCCACAATTCAAGTATTCAAAGAGAGGATGAAAAGACTTTTCAGTTTAGGTCCAATAATTAATTGGATGAGAACTATATTGACTTGGTTAACAACTTGTGACATGTTCCTGACATAACACAGTTTTTATCTCTCAACTCACCTCACTTCTTTGACTGGTGGTATTTATGTCTAGTTGGCACTTTGTGTGTACAGCTCCAGAAACATAGATACTGTTCAAACCTCTAACAAAAGCCTTGAGTGTGTCTTAACCTGGTATGTGAAGTCCATCTGGTCGTTTGCAGTATAATGCTATGCATACCCACAACTAGGGACGTCATGATATCAGATTTTCACCACACGATTATCGAGGCCAACGTAGTTCACGCTACCAATAGCAATTGTGATATCTATTGAAATTGAAATTGAAATGAAATACACTCAAAATACCAGTGTAGGGAGGTGGAGTCTGCAACCATAACCGTACAAAAGCGTGTTTTAAAGGAGCAGTGTGTAGGACTTAGTGTCATCTAGTGGTGAGAGTTGCAGATTGGAACCAACTGAATACCCTTGCGCTCATCCCTCCATTTCCAAGTGTGTCGAAGAACTGCAGTGGCTTTCAGGGAAACTAAAAGTAAAGGCTCTCTCTCAAGCAACACGGCGGATTCTGAGAAGAGGACCAGCTCCCTGTGTAGATATTATTGGCTCATTCATAGCAGTGACTATACACTGATGTAAACATTGATATTATATATATTATATATTTTCCATTTCTGCCAATAATCCGACACACTGGACCTCATAGAGGCGCTAGATTATTTACACAATATTATTATATTTGTATTATTAACATCACATCTATCATTCATTTCTCAAATATCACAGTTATCCTCCGTACTATATGTCGTATTTGGAGGTCTACATTATGGGCTATTTATTGGGTGCATTCCGACCTTTGGCAGTCTCATGAGAGCCGGGATGCAAGATGATTGATATTTCTCAGATGGCATCCTGACCACTATAGATATAGTGAAACGTTTAATGCGTTTGCTTGCACTGTCCTTCACACTTTAACATGGGAAACACACTACCACCTTCTATTTTGTGTATATGACAACTTAACTCCATGCAAATTTGATTTTAAGTGTTACATTTGTGTAAAGATTCTGTCTTGTGGCACCGACGATCACATCACCCCACAGTCTCTAAGCCCTCTCATTTCCTCTGTTCTCTTTTTACAGGAAACCATAAACCACATGACTCCCTGCATGCACAAGTAATCAATTATCTGGTAATATTAAACTGGCTGCATGCAATCCATGTATGTTGCCTTGGTGCTGCTTCTCTATTTCCCTCTATTTTCATTTGCCTATTATGATTGAAATGATGCATTCCCCATGCATTCAGCGTGGGTATCCAAGTGTTGATAAGAAGATGTTTATGTATGACAGGCATATCAAATCACTTGGGGTGCTTCTCAATGGATCCAGTGTCCCATATGGCACTCTGTACAGCCACTGATCAACAGTGATTTGGCCTTTGACCATGGTGGTGTACTTTAGAGCTACATACAGCAGTTCAGATTTATTTATTTTATGCATGTGTGTGTGTATGTGATAATATAAAATATATACTTTAAGTTGGTGTCAAATGTTGTCACCTACAGATTCATGATTCAGATGTTCATCAAATTACAGCCTCACCCATCTCATGTGAGAAAGGTTCCAGCAGCTTCTTTTCCCATGCTCTTGTATAATGTGCTGTAATTGTCTGTTGAATACTAGAGCATGTTTCTGAAAGTTGTAGATGGGGGCGAGGGAACCGAGCCAAGTGGGTTTTTGAGTTTCGTTGCATCTGGTTTGAGGTGCAGCAAGAAATGGAGAGACGGAGCCAGAGGAGGGAGATACTGTGTGGGTAGGCGATGTTAGCTTTGTATCCGTCATTGTGTCATGAAATGGAATTCAGAAAGTTTGGGAGCAGCCGATGTGCTTACAGTTACAGTATGTCTGACACTTACATGCTCGCACAAAATCCTCACAAACTTCGACTTCCACTTTTTGCAAGAATACTTACTGCTAGTCTCTCCCTAAAATGATGTTTAATTCCGTTGCATCTCTTATTCTCCAGTCTAGTTTTGATGTTGAGAAAAGAAATATACCATGCGCAGCAGTAGTGGTAGAGCCATGTGTGTGTGTGTGTGTGTGTGTGTTTTTAAAGAAGTACTCATCTCCATGCTTTAAAGACATTTCTTGAACAGGCTTGAGAAGCCTAAACAGCAGGGCTCCCACCAAAAACATTTATTTACTGTTCAAATTACAGTAGGCAATTTTATTTTGCACACGGAGAGGGACGCTGGGTGCTCTGAAACAACCATCAGCTATTTATTTTTTCCTGCAACATTTTTCCTTTTCTTTTGTATCTGCCAACTCCCTTAAAGAGAAGAAGAAATGACTGTGGGGAACAGTAGGGGGTATACAATCCCTATCGAGAGGAATAGGCCTCTCCTTTTAACTGGGGCATATAAAAAATACATGTAGAGCATGTGTAGGCCTACATAAGAAGACAGTCAAAACTGTTCTGTCTTTGTAGTTGACTTGGGTTTGTTCCACCTGGAGGAGAAGAGGTCAGTGTCTGAACCTCAGAGCATTCTGTTTCGGAAAACGAGACATCCTCACACCGCTGGAGATATGTTTTGAGGGCGTTTCCAATCTTTCCTTCTCCCCTCCTCTGTCTTTTTCATTAGGTTTTGATTGAGAGAGACTTACATTTGCAATTTAAATTATAGCTGTTGCCAGCATCACAGTGTCTGGCTGTTGCATGTTCAGATGTCAAAATTAACATTCCAACATATATGCTAATAATTTCTTGCTAATGTAATGTTACATGCCAGGTTTCTCCTCCATATACATGTGTATATCTGGTCACACATTATTGGGCCACTTGCTAATGAATTCCTCCCACTCATTAATAGCACACAGAACTGGAAAGTCAATTTGTTTTGGTTATATTCGCCATCTCTTGCACTCCGCCATACTTCTGTTGCCAAAATGTGGGCGCACACTTGCTTATGTCATCATCATCATCATTGTTTACGAACTGGAGAAGGGTGTAGGCCTCTTAGAATTCACAGTAATGTCTGTAACTGGGTTTTCCATCTCACACAGAAGTAACCAACAGCAAGCTTCCATTTCAACGCCGATGATGTGGTTTCTGTCGGGTGAAATGATGACCGAGTACAATTTATTAGAGCACATTTGTATGCAAGTAATTTAACTTGAGTAAGGTAGCAACACACTGTTTTGGCATGTAGGAAAATCCAAAGCTTGACAGGCCTGCTGTTGCCACACTGTGTTAAGGAGTAGGGTTTAATGATTGGCCGTTTCCCATCCTACATCCATAATGTATTGAAAGGTTGAAGCAAAGCGGCAAAGTCCTTACTCTGCATCATGAAACGGTCTTTTGCTTCCTTACAGCCGAAGGTTTTTCTGGTGAAGAAGACAATCGCCTCATTCAGTAGCATGCATTAATGCCTGCCTCTCACGGTTGAATATTAGTATAATTGATGTGGGACAATAATGGAAAATGGCATAAAGCTGCCCAGTGCTGAGCAGTTTGTGCAAGCCGAACAGCTGATTCCTCGATTTTGTTCCAGCAAAGATCAAAAATATTTTCTTGACTCTTGCTTCTCACTCCGCTCATTGTTTTTTTCTCCTTCGTGCTTTGAGACAGAGAGTGGAGGCTTTCTAATAAGCTCCATAAAGACTCTGTTTCCAGTCTTGTAGTGTCATGAGGGAGCTGGTGCATTTCATGCTCCGTGGCTTTAGTGGGAATAAACAGGTTAGTGGAGTGCATGTTTGCATTGTTTCCCCCCAGTCTGGCTGTAAGTTTTATCCTTTTATTCCAGGCAAAACCACAGTCAGCTGGGAGATGTGAAGTCTGTTTTTAGGTCTAAAGGCAGTGTGTGTGTGTGTGTGTGTGTGTGTGTGTGTGTGTGTGTGTGTGTGTGTGTGTGTGTGTGTGTGTGTGTGATCACAATGCTGTACTTGCAAGGACTGCTTTGAATTCTGGACCAGATGTTTTCAGGATATAAGTAAAAATATCTATCAAAACTTAAAAGAGTAAATAAGAACTGCAAAACAGAGTTTCTGCTTATTTTCTGAAATGTAAGTTGGTGTCAGATATATCAGGCCACTGCTGGATAACCTCCATACACAGGAAGTGACAATTGAAGCTAAATGTGAACTTTTTTTTCTCCAAAACAGCAGAAAAGCAAGTGGGCAAGCTGGACTGCTGTCATATACTTTTTACCATCCCCAAAAACTTAATTTAACCAGTCCAACTCTTGACGACCATAATGATTATGATTATAAGGAAGGTTGTTGAAATATCAGAGAGTGTCTCTTTGATGAATTGTGTGGCTTCTAGTGTATATATAGTGCTGTTAAAGCCAGTTATTGAGGGGAAGTCCAAAAATCATCTACTGAGTCCAAGTGATGCTTCAACCCAAGCACTGTTGAGCCATAGATGAAGTCAAGAAGTGGTGATGATGAGAGTTTGTGTCGACTGAGCGGATCGCTGTAAGTGAGACTGTTAGGCCGACTAACTACAGTGTGTGTGTGAGTGTGTGTGTCCACTGATCTTTGCTCCTCTTTAGTCGTAAAAGAGCGAACCTTTCTTTGTTGGGCATAACTACTGCACTTATTATGCTAATTATATGTGATAATGAATGCAGTAAAGTGCTAACACTTTCCTCCCTCATGTTGTGCTGTATGTGTTATCTAAAACCACCCCCGTGTTCAACTTGTTTGTCACTCTGATAGAAAATGCCAGTCTTTGCATCTGTGTCCAAATCCCAAAGAAGAGAGGAGCGTGAGTTTTTGAAACATTTACTCAGTCCCTGTAGGATAACAGTAACTGGAGCAAGGTCACAAATAGGGGTGCTTATGATCCTAGCTGTCTTTTGTCTCCTCTGTCCTCTTGTCTTCTGCTTTTGCACAACCATATCTGGGACATCTTAACGCCTTCTAATCTTCATGGCAGACAGCTCAGTTGATGTCAGAAGTTATAATGCCACTTTAAGTCGAACAGCAGAGGATCCAACAATGATTCAGCAGCTTTTACATCTACAAATGAGTCATTTCTACGACTCCATGTATTATCGAATTCTATAATGATCTGAACTAGCCAGTTCACCATGCATTGCTGTCCAAGACCTTAACCACAAGGTTATAACACAGGCAGAGGTTCCTGTAATACGCCCCAATTCTTCAAACGTCCTCAAAGGTGGAACCAGGAGTTGCTTGTGAATAGTTAGCTTGAGCTTTGCTCTTGTGTGTCTGTGTAGTCTTTCCTCTTTCCAGGGGTCCATGGTGGAGCCTGTGGCTCAAGTGACACCCGGAGCCAGATGTATGAACGATGCGTACGCACAAAAAAAACATGCATACACCTTTGTTGACACATAAACTGTTCGATGTGCACCTCACGCACAGACCAGCGTACACATTATCTTAGGATTTAACTGTAAAGGAATCACAATTGCAAGTGTCTTGAGTACCGCAGGGCCTTTCAAATGACCACGCCCAACGAAAGGACGAGCAGCAAGACACTGCACTAGTTGGCTAGAAAGAACGCTGTGGGCTAGGTAAATAAAATTGACTTGACTTGTGGTGCAGCATGGTCCGTCATCAGCTTCACACCCACAAACACGTTTAATTATGCCTGAGGGAGGGATGTTACCTTGGGTTGTGCGATGCTCATTTTTCACTTAAATAAAGAATCACTAATGAAATGAATTCTTAATTAGCTGAAGCCTATGCCCATCATTGATTTATTTATCCATTTACACTGGGGGGTTTACACTGATTATGCTAACCACCCAGTTATTCCACATAAACCCTTCTGTAGGGAAAGTAAATCTCAAAGAGAAACAGCAATATGCCATTCATTATTATTCTATTATTATTTGCTTCATTGCTTATTATTACTTGTTTCATTCGACTTTTCCCTCGTCGTGTTTACCATGTATCACTACACTCTCTTTTTGATTTACTTCCACCCACCCTCACTGTGGCTCCTACAAATAAAGAAGTGTGATTACACCGCTTGCTCCGTCATCACATTAGAAAGAACAATCACCTGAAGAGTGATGGGGCTTTTAATGCAGCCACTGTAAGAGGAAGAGAGGAGTGTGGAGAGTGAGTGGCTAGGTGGTGGTGGGGGGATAAGATTGGTAGCAGAGACGTGATGAAAGAGATCCTTCACTCACTGGCTCACAAACAAACACACACATACACACTTCACTCTCTGAGATACCACAGAAAACCACAATATCCCCATGCCAAATCTTAGCCTTAAGTAAGTGCACATTTGTGCTCTGGAAGGAAGAGGGTTGTGTGTGTGTGTGTGTGTGTGTGTGTGTCTCTGTTTGTGTGTTAAATTTGACCTGTGGTGTTAGTCCAATGTCCTGGCTCCCTCTCTCTCCTCTGTCTTTGTGAAACTGCTGATGCTCAGTTGTTGCCTATGACTGGCTGCCATTGGCTCGTCTGGGCAGCATTTTCCAGGCTCATCCTGAGGATCACTGGGGATTGGAGGTTGTGTCCCTGAGGCCAGTAAAGACCCCCAGGGCACCTGTTCAAAGCTCCAGAGACTGAGGATGCTCTTTGGGACGTTGTCCCCGGGGCCAGGCAACTTTCCAGGGGATTAGCACAGGGAGAGTGAGACTTTCATAACCAGGACGAGGAGAGCCGGTGCAAGCACTTGAGTCTCAGAGGATCCGCTCACTTCAAGTGGATCCAGCTAAGCCAACATGCCAAGGTATTTAAATGGCTGGTAACAGTAATATCAGCCATGACGACACTGTGAAACCCCCTAACACATACCCTGTGCTAGCACACACACACACACATACACACACACATAATTCAGCCACTCACAGGCATACTAATCCAGTCTGATCTCCCAAAAATCATGTTCCCATACAATAAAACTGTGGTGTTTACATTTCGGGGGGAAACTATTTTTTTTCTCAAAAATGGTGCCACGCCCTAATTCAGCAGTTCAGAAACACTCATATCTCGAAATGTTGACATGAAACGTATTTATGTTTCAGACATTTTCAATGTATTAACGTGTTCGCAGAAATGTACAGTACAACACAGTACAGTACAACACATTATTCTGGCGACTGGGTTGACTAATAATCATACTCTTTCCTCATTATATCTCCTGGGTAAGAGAATAAGGCATCTATGGTGAATAGAGGGCACTACAAGAGACTGTATGTGAACCACAATCTCTCCTCTCCTCTTCTCTTTGCAATACAATCAGCCACATTATTGAAAACCACAAATATTTTGAGCCTTATTGCCTTGGACGTCCTCTCTTGGCGACACGGAGCGATGAAATATTAAATTGATGCGAGATCCAGAGCAAAGACTCGATCCTCGTTTTTTCTTTAAATTTCCTTCCTCAGAGCTCCTGCACTAAAACAGAGCCAGAGAGTGTTATTGGTGTGATTATTCTGTTGCACGAATGTAGCAGAGAACGGGGGGGAAATGAGCTCACAGTTGAGACTATCTCTGCCCTAACTGAGTACAAGCCGCCCCTATGGAGCGACTGATAGCGGCTGCTGTATATGAGATTCACACTGGCCTCTGGCAACTGGCGTCATAACTAGACGGGCTGGGAGGGACACAGAGTCCAGACCAGAGTTGAGGTTGAAAAGCTGCTTATCAAGCAGTTGTATCCCCAGCCTGGGGGGGGGGGGGGGGGGGGGGGTTGAATTGGATATAGGTTATTTGTTTGGAGGCAGTGTTCGTCCCCACTGTGTCACACCTCTGAGGGACACACAGGAGCAGCAGAGCTTCATGGGCTTGATGAATACCACAGAGGATTCAGTTACACAAAGTATCCACACACAGCTAATTCTGTTGTGATATCATAATTATATTAATAGCAGTTATACCAAACAACACATTCTAGTCATTGGTACGAAGTGGAGGTCGACGTGACTTAACCCACAGTCAACGTTGGCAAGTAACCACACTGCTCAAAGCCCCTATGTGGAGGAGGGGGTTTAACTTTAGGCAGATACCAACGACGTTTCTTTCTGCCATTTTTTCTCTCATCAACCGTAGTCTTAATAACCACTATTGCTGCTTTGTACCGGTGTGGAAGTCCCAGATACGTTGGAAAACCAAACGCCCTTGTGTCAAAAATCATTGATAAAACTGTCTCTAGTGAGTTACAAGTTGGCTGATTAAAGCTGGTTATCTACAGTGGTTTGAACCCAATATAAATAATATTAATTGCAATAAACGGATCAAAAGGATGCCAAAAAAAAATAAATCCATTTGTAAAAAGTCTGAATTCTTGTTTTGTGAATTGAGTTCTGAATCGATCAGGGCTATGCTATGCTAACATGTTGCTACTCCATTTACATTGAAAATAATGTCTTCTAAATTTGTCATAATTATTACAGCAATGTTATTGTTTCAACACATACATTTTACACATATGAAAAATATTTGTCCGGTCTCTGTACAATTAAAAGGAACAATCGTAGAGATCTTGGTGCCCACAGACAGCTATCTTTATTTTCTCTCCATTTCTGATTCAACGTCAGTGACGTCAGGAGCAATGCTGGAAGGCGTTCACGACACAGTGTCAGACAAATGTCCCGCGAATGTCGCATCATTCGCAATGACTTTGTATGTAATCAGGCTGCACAAATAAAATTTGCTTTGCATTAGTTGGGAGCACACGATTAGTGACTTATGGGTTATACCTGCACTACGTGTGAGGGTCCTGGATCAAAGCTAGGTGGTGTCTTATTGTTTGCATTTTTGTATAGACACATATAATGAATATCTAAAGAACAACACATTGACAACTTCGTTATACATCGACACTATAAAGAATAAATGATGGAATTCAGATTCAGTGGGAGCATCCACAAGAAATGAATGACATTTCCTTACAACTGCTATCATCTCCGAATGCTTTAGCACCAAGAGACTATATTAATACTCCTACCAAGGCTGTTGTGAAGACAAGTACTTTAAAATATGCAAATACATGCATTAATTTGCTTAATTATTTGGCATTAGCATAACTTGTGTAAACTAGGTGTTCATGCCCCTTTTTATTTGATCATTTAAAACTGACAAAGGATACTATCTGAGTAAACATGGGTATTAAGAATATTGACACCTGTGGCACTCCATTTCGTTTGGCAGCAAATACATGCCTGCGGTGCAGCTGGCTCATGAGCAGAACCCACCTGGTGAAATTGCCCTGTTAACGCAAAACCGGTTTAGGAGGAGCCGACTACATGCATGAGCATCCAGTGGAAGCCTTCAGTGTGTCAGAGCCCTCGTGGTCTCCTACCAGCCGTGTTATAGATCTCGCCAAGGCAGCGGCTCGTGGCAGCTAGTGTTTAGCCTCAGCGCTAATAGCCCGGTGTACAGAGCCTTGGGAAATTAGCTGCGCACTGAAGCATGCTCCAGGAAGCTCGGTGAACCTCGGTCGGTGGAAGAGCAGTCGCACATAGGTCAGAGGAATCAATGTCCTTTAGGGACCGAGGGGCTGAGCTTGAGAGCACTGAACTCTCTCTAACCTCTTATAGTGGCTGCGGTGTAATTGCGCCGGTCCAGTTACGGAGATAAGGTGAGAATTGACATGGGATTTTGCTAAAGAAGAGCACGCAGGGAGGCTGGGCTGTGATTTTGCAAAGATGTTACAAGGAAGCGTGCTCTCCTATTGCAAAAAGCACTTAGCTTTTTCAAATTAAAAGTTGTGTTTCCACTACTTGTGAAACTACTTGATTACTTGTGAAATCATGAGTATGAGCAAGCCTAATCCCTTTTCTGATGTTAGGTTTATTTCAGTGACAGCACTGAATAGAGAACAAAAGACAGTTCTATGTGTGATTTTCAAAACTTAATGCATCCCTCTTGGGATGTGCTTTTGAACAACAAAAATCAGTGTCATTTCTCTGATCGTGATTATGAGTTTCCCACTCAATCTGATCTGAAACCCAGGTGGCAGCACAAATCTCTCGGTGTCTGGTTGACATATCTCCGTGGATGTCTGCACACCACCTGAAGGTCAACCTCGACAAGACTGATCTGCTCTTTCTTTCAGGGAGGGAATCTCCTTGACCTCATAACCTCATCATTACCACTGAGTGCCCTGTGATGTCCTTGGCTCAGACTGCGAGGAACCTTGGAGTAACACTGGGTGACCTGATGTTCTTCGCTGCCAACATCAGTGTGACAACCGGTTCCTGCAGATTCATTCTCCACAATATCAGGAGGACATGTCCTTTCCCCACCCAAGATGAGGCGCAGGTTCTGGTCCAAGCTCCTGTCATCTCGCGCCTAGGCCGCCGCAACTCGCTCTTGGCAGGTTTCCATGCATGTGCCATAGCTCATGCAGAATGCAACAACCCGGCTGGTCTTGAACCTACTCAAGTTCTCCCACACTACCCTGCCCCTCCACACCCTGCACAGGCTCCTGGTGGCTGCTGGAATTAGATTCATGCCTATCATACTGCAAATGGCTCAGGCCCATCATGGTCAAAGACATGGTCGAACTAGACATTTTTGTTGTTGCATCCACATGGTTGAATGCACTTATTGTAAGTCACTTTGGATGAAAGATAAATCAATGGATTTGATAAGAACTAAGAGGCTGTGAGTTTCACCCACAGGATGTTTAATGCAGGGAACCAAGCCAAAGAAGCTACTGGGAACTGTTGGTACTACCGATAGCATAATAATAACGGCAGACATTTCCAAGCTGCTCTCCTACAGTAACACCGGCGGAGTTCACAGCAACCTTCAAGTCCTTCAAGTCCTCTTTTTTTTCTTTTTTTTTACTATAGACACATGAAATAACATCTGGAGTACAGTTTCTGACCAGGGACATGTAATTGCACTAGAAATTTTAAATGAGAATGTCATCCAATGCTAAGATCAGCTCAACGCTAATTGCTCCTGAAATCTGACTTTTTTTATTTGGTTAAAAATATATACAAGTGTCATTAAATTATTCAAAACTTTATTTATTCTAGAGCTTGGCTTCCTTTGATTTGACCCTGGATGTGACACACCTTCTTGACAATAGCATTTGGTCTTTGCTTTGCATTGCAGCTGACATGTTGTTCTCAGCCAACAGCTGACAAATGTGCTGAATAAATGGCCAACAGTCAGCTGAGTTTCCCCAGTAGAGTGTTGGTGAGCGATTTATCCCCAAGCAAGTGACCTGGGTCTGGTCGGGCTCGGTCACCCGAGGAAACACTCCGAGACTGCCTCCACTCAGCCAGAAAGCACCCGGGAGGTGACTGGGGCACGGACACATCAGTAGGACTGCAGCTCCCATAGACCACCGGGGTTAGAGATCACAGCCGCAGACATGGGGTGAGGGAGTGTTTACAGTTTGGGGAAGGAGCCAATGGAAGAATGATGGTGGCAGAGGGGAGGGATGCTCTCGTCTCACTGATGCAGAGAGACAGGAAGTGGACTCTGTATTAGAAGCAAAGTGCACACTAGAGAGGATTGGACTGATTCCAATGAACTTAAAACATACAGTGTTTTCACACAGAAGTCTACTCAGAGAGAAAGAAAATAATAATAATAAATTATTATGTATTAAATAATAAATATTTCTCACACAAATTTAACCACCTCAGTATTAATGGGTTTGGGCATGTGCCTGTGTGCATGCATACATGTTTTGCAGGAATCTGCACATCATAATTAGCTGTACTGAGTGCAGACCAAAGCACTCTCCTGCTCACAGTAAATGTGCTAATTGCATGAGGAGCTGCAGGGGGAGCGGATTGGCTCAAAAGCCTTCATACTGTACATTTCAGCCGTGACCACTGGGGTTTTTCCGCTTGAGAAGGACACTGTGGGAAAGGTCAGTGCTGTGTGAAGAAGAAAGTGGAGCGCTATACATATCCTCACAGGAAGATTTTTTTAGTTCTACATTGGCTCCATGCTTAAGAGGCTGCCTCCACCTTGGAATGAAAATACCTGTCCATCATTGTAGTTTTGAAGAACATAAAAGCCCTTTGGAGAATGTCTGAATCTTTTCCCTGGCACGTCAACGTCAGTGATTGAATAAACTGTACAGCATTTGGCACAGCAGCATAAGTGAGTTCCCCCTCATGGTCTTAGCAATCCATTACATCACTTCTCATTAAGCAAAACTCTGCATATGTCTCAAATCTCAGTGGGAGCTATTTACCAGAGATGGAAAACAAACCGGGCTCATTTGCTACGTGCATATTTTTTTTTGCAGTGCGATTAATAAGCAGGAGTTATCGAGCTTCCATTGGTAACAAGAAGAAAGAAAAAAACTATGAAGCAGTTATTCATATCCACATGGCGAGGATTGCCTCCTTAAACTCAGAGACACAGAAGTACTTTTATTTTGTAAAACATATTTTTGTAAACGTATTTTGAATGTCTCCAATTTCCTGCAAGAAATATTTATTCTATAAATATAGAGAGAAAAAAGTATGTTTTTAATAATTTTGAACATATTTCTGATGAAATATAGGTGGCACATTTGAGCAATGGCACAATCGGCCAATTCTAGCTCTGTCTTTCTTTAACTTTTGTCTCTTTTACTCAATCGAGAATCTTAAAGTTCAGATACCCAACATATAGAAGCTCAAGGCGACAGCTGCGCCAAATGTCGAGAAAACAGGCCAGAAAGGAACAAGGATGAAGAATAATAAAATGAAGTAATTTCCGTAAATTTCAGAGATATCCGTAAACTCGCAAAAGATTTGTCTCCTCTCTGTGTGTTACATTTTTAATAGAAGAAATGAACAATAGTAGTTTTCTGATGCTAGATAGATATATTTTAATGGGTGGTTCACCCAAATTATGTCAACAAATATATGTCTTACATCGAGTGGTAAGTGGTAACCGACCCTTTGAAAAAAAATCTTTTCAGCATGACTCAATTGAACACACTGCTATGCTCGGAACAGGAAACCAAACTTCTCTGCTCAGCCAAGCGCCTCATGTGTTTGTCTGTGGACGAGAAAAAAGGCAGCCCTCTTGTTGTGATGACAGCAATGACATTGCTCCGCGGCTGCCATTCCCACTGGTGATCACCGCCTTTGATTGACTGACGCAGATCTGATTTATCTCTTTACTTGTGTGTGCGATAAAGCACAGGATTACCATGCATTCATTTGCCGATCAGGGCATTGGGACAAACACTTACAGTTAAGTGTGCGTGTGTGTCTTTGTGGGCTTTTTCTCCCCCATCTGGCCTTTGGATGATGACACTGCTGCTCCTGTGTTCTGACATGGCCCGTCCCTTCACATCAGGCCTCTGTGATGGAGACTGTCAGCACGGCACGCTCGCATTTGTCCCTGACTCATAAATCCTCCTTACACACATGTGTGCTCTCACGCACACACTTACACACTCACAAATCACCTCTGGCTCACCAACAACATCTTTTTCTCTCTACACACACAGGAGCACACACACACACACACACACCTACACACACACACACAAGTTGCCCCACCCGACTGTCTATCACAGCTTCTGAAAAAGTGAGACGAACGAATCTGCCACAGACAGACAGTCGGCACTTGACACCTCAGACAGACCTAAAAATGGACACACACATCCACCCAACTACACTGGCACACACACACACACACACACACACACACACACACACTTACAAGCACAGAGTCAAGGTCGTCTCCTGTGTCTCCACCTGCCTTTTAAATCTTACGATTTTATATCAGCGATCAGGGAGTCAGGTTTTTATACTCAAACATCACAGATATGCCTCCATACACATTTAACCACATCACATCTGGGCACTCTTCTTCCTTTGATATGATGACTCAGTTGTGAATACTGTTTGATCGAAGCCGTGTCCACTCTTCAGCTAATGGACGATAAAAGTACTTTTTTTTTTATCTCCAGGCAGCTTGTCAAAATGTTTTCCCTCTTTCTCAGCAGCACCGTCTAAGAGAAGAGGAGCGGTGAAGGCATATGTGGTGTCAGAGCAGAAGGAAACCTAACACATTAGTGGAGGCGAGTTACACGGGTTTGGTCCAAATGGGATGGAACAGACTGATATTTCTAGAGACAACAGCCTTATTCTGGTTCAGACTGGTCTCATCTTGCATTTGTACTAGCTACGAAAAAGAATGCGCCGTAATTTGTAGATGTAGTTTGTTTATGGTATAAAGACAGCAAAAGCCTAGACAGGGTGTGCCAGAGCGGAGCTGGATGGATCCAACAAACAGCGATCATCTTGAAGGACACTGTTCATCCCCATGTGAAACTAGAAGTCAACATTGATTTATTTGACATGTAACTTGCGTACAGTAACAGCACTTAGTTATTTTAATCCAAACGACAATCTATTCCTAAACCTAACTAGGTGTGTTTCCCAAATGTAACTGAGTATTTCACTATCGGAGTTTTGTTGCCTAAGCCTAACTGAGTTTTTTTCATGTGAAGACAGAATTATATTTTGAAAAGACCGTATGCATGTGAGGAGGGGAAATTGATGCGTGTTGCTGGCTTTTGTGTGAAAACGCACACAAATAATGAGAAACTTTTCGTTAAATATCATGCGAACCGTTGTAAGAGGCATACGTTGTGTGGTTAATGTTGGCAGAAATCAGCTGTCCATTAAACACTCTCAGTTGAGCTAGGATAAAATATGTAGGCGGGGCCTCCAGCAGCGTGGTGTCCGTGTTGGCTCCCAGTGGGGACCAGCAGAACAGTGAGGCGAAGCTCCGCTCCTGGCCAGAGGACTGCTACTGCTGCCGGGCACTGAGATCTCCACCTCCCACTGGTGTTCCAACTACAGTTCAAAGGAAGCCTGATCTGGGCCTGTCAGCTTCGGGCTGGTAGCTGCCGGAGGTCCCGCTGGAGTCAGAGCTAAAGGAGTTTCTGGTGGACCTGCATAATTTTGTCAGAATCGGACACGATGGCACCGATGATAAGCATTAAGAATAACTATATATAATCTTCTTGTTGATGTTCAAGTTAGCTCATGTTAATACTCTTTTATAACCAGTTAAACTGGCCAGTTAAACAAAATCCCTATAGATAACGTATAGCCACACATTTTTAATACGATTTTGCTGTTTTTCTTCAAGCTTGACAGCTTGAAATCGCGGTTAAAATCCAACATGATCACAAATGTTTCATGGATAAGATTTTAATTTGCATCAGAGATACATAGCTGTGACTCTGCCCCAGCAACAACGTGACAATAAATAGATCCAGAGGGTTGATGTCATGTGAAAGAGAGAACGGTAGAAGTGAGATCTCTGCCTATTGTAAATATCACCACCTCTTTGTGTCCTGACACACTTCACATGTCACCTGCTTCTCTGATCACATTTCCTCATTACGCACCCCCACAGGGCCCGAACGGAGGAGACATCAAGTTCAGGGTTCAGGAACTAAATTGCGGCAGGTTCCTCCTGTTCCTAATATCTCACCCCTTCCCTTTCATTGACAGCTATGAATAAAATATTCCCTTTTTACCAAGGTTTTGTCAGCTGTTTGATGTGGCGCCTTGCTTCTCATTGGAAGACAAAGCAGCGAGCAAGCGCCGGCTTTGAGGTTTTTTGATAGCTCATGTACAACCGTGATGGATCGTTCCTCTTGGTGGTGAAAGCTTTAATCAGTGCCCCTCCGACACGCTAGAAAGGGGCAGAGTCGGAAAGAAGTGAGAGACAAGAGCTTTATCGAACAAACAAACAAGCGGGCTTGTTTCTGTCCTCAATGAGGGCTTCAGGCCTCAGGTTCGCAGGGCTGCAGTGCACGGATGGCAATAAGATGACTGCCATGTTCGTGAGGGAACATGTGATGGGTGGATTGTCTACACACACACACACACACACACACACACACACACACACACACACACACACACACACACAGTACACTTCTCTCACTGACAGTTTGACAAGTGTCATAGGATCAAAGAAGCAGAGGGGACAGAGGTAGATTTCTGCCCAATGCCACTCTTCTCTGTATCAGACTGACATATAACATTTACAGAGACGTATATTTTTCCACTTTCTCTGTCAGTCCGTCCCATTTCATGGCAGCTCATACGTCGCTGAGGCGCTTTGGTTTGTTAGGTGAGTGATGTCGCTGAAAAATATATATGAAATGTAAGTGGCAGGGGCTGTATTTATTGGGGGATGTCTATATATTTAGAACTGCGAGTTGAGTCGTCAATTTACTCCGCCACATAGGGTAGTGGAGCCCTGGCTCTGTGATCTGATTCTTCCCCTTGAGTCAGACCCTCAGAGACCCAGCAAGAGGCTGTGATCATCCCGGACCCCCTGCACGCCTGCAGACTCCTCTTCACAGCTCTGATCCCCCACACTCTTCTTTCTCTAATTGCCACACGGCTGTTTAGTGTGATGCTGTGTTTGTACCTATGATATCAAAGATAACTTGCGATTTTTAAAGAGCAGCTGAAGCTGATCTGAAGTGTGTGAAGTTCTCTTAACAGGCCGCTTTGCTGCACGCTGCTAGCTAATGATCGCAATGCCGTCGCTCACTGTTTGTTTCATTGATTGACAGCAGCCGTTTCTTTGAGTGACAAAACTCTTGTTGTTTCACACTTCATTTCCAGGCTGTCCCTAAATTGATAGGCCAAATGCTCTATTATGATGCGGCTACTCGAACACCAGGAAAGCCCCTTTCAGAAAAGCACAAGTGTTAATTGGAAAAAGGAAAGCTTTCTTCTTGCCCTTTGAAGAGGTGACCTTTTGGAGAAACAATGATTTCATCAAATGGAAAAATGAACCTCAACATTGACTCGGGGTGAAACTAGGAGATGATCGAGACACTGACAAAGGCAGAGCTGCATCATTGAGCATCACAGAAAACTCATACTGTAGCCATTTAATCAGAGGGATGCCACTAAGTATGACATTGGATGCTTTAAAACAGCGTTTTTTTATTTTCCCATCATGATTCCATATCATTTTGGGATATTGTCCTGTTGTAATGCAGAAAACTGCTTCTACCACGATAACACCGCACTTATCTCTTTAAGCAATGGCTGAGAGAAAAACAATGTACACAGCATCTATCTAATTTCGCATGAGCACATATCAGGCCTCCAGGCAGATCAATTTTCTGCTCGACCTCGTCAGGTTTAAAGAGGTGAGACTGTGCACTCAGTCCATTAAGCTCATTAGGAAATGAGTGAGAAATGCTATGTGAGAAGGGAGTAATCTGAGAGAGTGTACGGTGTGATGTGTCTGCTTCAGAGCCCCACTCTCCCTCGCTCTCTGCACTGAGCCTGTCATCCATTCACACTCTTATCACATACAAATCCCTTAGATTACTGCAAGCATGTGTAGTGTTCTTTTAGTCTGGTTTAATCCCTCTGTAAAGGAACACATTTCTATATTCTCTGCTTTTTTTCGTTTGTGTTTCTTGTCATTAAGTATAAACTTAAAAAGCCTTTCAATTCCAGAGTTTCCCCTGCCTTTGCTTTAAATAATGATATTAAAAAACCCATGATGACCATGCCACAAAGCCATACAGGTTTTAGAATGACCTTCCTGATCCCAGATCAGTCTTACTACCTACCTAATAACTCCTCTATTGCTGAGACTGTCAGTTTCACTCGCTGTTCTGGTCATGTGTGTTGCTCCAAAGCTATTTTTCTGGTGTTGCAGATGGACTGTGTGTTGTTTTTTTATTTGTATTACTTATTGTTATTTACAAAGTTGATTTGTCACGTCATGCCTGGCCTGTTTTGTTCTGTATTGTTTATAAAAAACGCAATAAAAATAGATTGGAATAATGTTTTTTTGGCTTTATTGGCTTTGCTGTACAAAAACGGTATAGTTGGTGCTATGTTTCCGTCTTATCGCTGTTGATTGGGGGGTTGACAAATGCTACTATTGCAATACTGGCATGCAACCCAGTACAGTATTTTTCTATTACAAAAATGCTGAGATGACAATATAAAGAAAATACAGGAGCAACACTAAACAATTGTAGTCTGCATGTGACACTGTCAGTCATTTCAGTCTGGAGAGATCAGCTTTCATAAACTCATTCCACTCATCATAGCCATTTGTTTTTCATTAAAGAGCAGGAACTTAACCCTTCCTATGCAGAAGGAATGAACACAGTAATGAATTTGCTGCTTAGATACCGTCAAACATGTGAAAGAAATGAACACATAGAGCAAAGCAGATATCGCCGGTGAAACAAGAGCACGGCAATTACATTTGCTTTCAGCAAACATCCCAGTGTGTTATCTAATTATGACTCAAGGTCATATACATTACATTGTATAACAAAAGACATATTTACCAACTCTGAACTCATGTTGCGGTCACAGCCGTAATTGAATATAATGCATTTCTCTGTGTATTTCATTACGAGAGCCGCACTCTTTCATCCATACCTGTGCAAATACAATAAGTGAACCACACAGAGTCGTTCCGGGTCGAATTCATATGGTAATCAGAGAAATGATGGTAAGGAAAAAGGTAATTAGAGAGGGAATGGAGGAGGAAGCAGGGGAGATATAGGGAAAATTAGAGAAGTGGAAGCACTGAAGCAGAGAGATTGAGGTATTTTAGAAAGAGCCATACAGACAGAACAATAGCCTCTCCAGGGTTGAGTTCCCAGACAGATGTCCTCTGCAAAGCAAATGCCAGCACGCTCTGTAAAATTATTAATGAGGAGTCAAACGGTGTTTTAAAAATAAACGATATTACAACACCCAAACTGCCCCGTTCACATTCACCTGGATTTCCATAAAATGAACATTGAAACGCACGCAGAGCCACTCTCACAGGCCAACGCCTACTTGCATTTAACCAGCAAGACCTGATGGAAATGCCAGTCTTGATCGGGCAATCTGAATGGTGAAAATAAATTAAGAAGAAGTCGTCTGTTGAAGTTGTGATAAGGCTGCCGCCCCTCTCCAACAGGCCTGTTGCCTGTTGGCGTTCTTAAGCTGCACGGAAGCACCAGCGCAGATAACAATATCCTCTCATGTTCCTCTACACATCAGGTGAACCTGTCGTTCTGTAGTCAATTTGTCTCAACTCACCTCATAAAAGTGTTTTCCCGTGTTCTTTTGCAGATTAATTTAATACTCTGTGTCTGGTTTTTCCTGAAAAAAAAAACCAACACCCTGGTGTAAGCAAAAGACTTTATCCAACCTGGAGTAGAGGTTTTAATAAAGTAATAAAGCTTCTCTCAGTTAAATCCCAGCATGAGAAAGGATGTTTCAGTTTTCTTTTATCACATATTCATAGACCGGATCAACCACAAAGTCACTCGCTTTGTTAGATGTGAACACTTTTTAACAGAAAGTTCTCCTTCATCCAATCAAAAATGCTCTGGTGCACGTTAAGTGAAGTATTTTGTGTCTCAGGTAGCAGCAGCTGTTACTTTGAAATGAATACAATAAATGCATAGTTAGCATGAGGAGCAGCCGCCTCAGTGGATTAACAGACAAAGACAATTTGACACAGTTACAAGAACAGAATCTACTCTGATCCGGTCTCCCTCTTGAGTCTAATGCCAACTCTAGTTTTGCTTAATCGTGTACAAACTCCTCTTTAAGACTTCATACAGTGCGTGCATAGTAATCCAATCCTATATCAGTCCCGCAGGGCCGCCGATCCCGGGGGGCCCAGGATCAACGGCCTTGGCCCTCTAACCTTTAAATATTCTGATGGGAGGTGGAGACCGGAATGTTTGATGGTTGTGTAGCATGTCTGAGGATGAGACCGCTGTGTCCCCGTGCTTTTAATGTTGCCATTGAACCCTTTGCTCTTACACTGTGGCCTAATTAGAGTAAACAGGGCTGGACGAGTATATCAAATCTGGTTATCTGCCGATGACCTCCTCTTCTTTTTATCAGACCCTCACAGCTTCATTCGTGATCATTTCTGTTTGTACTGTAGCTAACTAGGATACATTTATATATGTAGGTGGGTCTTTGCCCACAAGATATAAGATGGTCCAAACATCTGGAATACATTATGGGCAACATTACGCCCCTCCCAAACAAGACAGTTAATATGAAGGCAATGTCAGATTAAGTAAGTCAGTGCAAATTCAATTTTCTATTCCTCAGCTCATAATTGGCTTCTCATGTTGGAACACAGTTAGTGTAGAATATTTGCCTGATCGTTTTGAAGAGAGTCTTCTCTTTGCCGCGACAAGCCTCTCTGATGGCCTAATGATTGCTTCCATTGTCATTGTGAATGCTACAGGGGAGATTGTGCACCCTGCCATCATACCCATTTCCAGGCGCTGTCATGCTTTGGTAAGTATCAATCCAATGCTGTGGAGCATATTAAATTTTGCACATTATGTCTTGAAAATGGGCTTTAACACATTCGTTTGGTCGCATTTGGTACGCAGAAGAACAAATCTACCCACAGAAGGCTGTATGTCGCTGAGCCAAATGCATCTACCAGGTCTATTACACAGCATGGTTTTGGTTGGATCATCGCAACACCCTGAGAAGTCAGGTAGTTCTTTATTTTGTTCAAATGTGTCAAGAAGTTGTTTCAAAACAGTCCTAAAATAAGTTATTTATTTGCCAGTAGCTTCACGTTATAGGCACTCACAGAAAGCATACCGACAAAAAGTGAACGACTCCTCCTTCAGCATCTCAACAACTACTGCGTGTTTTCTTCTTCTTTCACAAGCCTCATGTAAATCTCTCTACACCTGGAGCATTTCTGTAACCCTACCAGCAGACAATACTGGATCCTGGAGAGGTCAATCTCTTTAATGTTTTACTGCATTTTGCATCTTGCTCTCTATGTTGGTGGGCTAAAATCATTTTGTGTTCTCGGTCACCTAAAAACGTCCTAACTTTCAATGACTTTCACAGTCTGTGTGTACTTCGTGAGGAGATTTGTATGTCCCGCTTTGTTACTTCCAGAGCACAACTATAATCCCCAGTGAGGAGTGATGTTGATCAATTTAAAGGGATCCTTTCATTTCTTTCATTCTCTATGAAATGGCTCGAGTTTTATTGTAGCTCACTTACACCTCTTTCCCCCTCATCCTCTGATACCTTTCGGGATTACTTTTTGAGTTTAATTCTCTAGTGCACTATAGCTTTCTACTTCTGATATGACTTAAACTTCCTTAGTTCGGAGATTGCTCGCTGTCTTAATGGCCTCCAAACCTTTTAGTTCTTATAGCCGAACTGTAGATAGAATTACCCATTTTATCTTGTTTATTCTCAGCTCTTCCTTAAAGTCTGACTTGTTCTACTTCCAGTGCTCTACAGGAGGCTGTTACACAGACTGTATGTGCATCTACTACATTAAAGCTGTAACAATACAATTAAATAGGGGTTAAATATGCAGCATATTCTAGGAAACAACACAAAGAGTCTACAGCCATGCTAGTGGCTCTATGAGGCTGTATCACAGCACAGAGGTCAACATGCTAACAAGCTCAGAACAAAAACATGCTGATGTTTAGCAGGCATAATGCTTATCATGTTTACCACATAAGTTCAGCGTTTAGTTAAGGCAAAAAATAAATGATGGTTGAACATAATTTAATATTTTAAAGTAGCATTGGATAATTATAATGTGCCACCCCCAAATATATATATATATATATATAATATTATTTAATTCACAAAATAAATCTGATCTGTCAAGTACAATACTGTATATATATTTTTTTTTCATCAAGGGCAATATAAAGACTTTTAGTCTGACTTTTTTGGCTCGCCATTATATTATCTTCGTCATTGCTTATTGGTACCAACCGACAGTCCAATCAAAATGCACGTATCCTGTAAGACTGAAAGTCAGGCAGGGACCATATGGTTTTATTAGCAAAGCTGACCAATTAGCAAAAGCTTTAAACTCATCCCTTAATGTATCACATTGTGTCCTTCAAACAGCACGTTACTGTGCACCGAGCTGCAGACTAAGCTTATGCAGTTTTCCTTTATCTTCATGGACAAGGGTAAGATGAGGGCAGAAATATTAAAGCAGAACTGTCCATCTGTCGCAGTGTTTTATTTTATTGTTTTGCTGATATTTGCTTTACACAACCCCTCTCTCTCTCTCTCTCTCACTCTCCCTCTATGCCCCTTTCTATCTCTTTCTATCTATCTCCTGTCTGCGATGTGAGTGCTGTAGTTAGTGGATCGCTGTGAAATGCCAGCTGTCAGAGTGACAGACGCGGTGTCACCTCTGTGCAGTCACGTCACCGAGGCGACAAGCCGTCAACATGTGCATTGGTGTATGCGTGAAAGAGAGAGAGAGAGAGAGAGAGAGAGAGAGAGAGAGAGAGAGAGAGAGAAAGTGCATTGGTTGTTGTTTGTAATGCAATACTTGGGAGGACGAGCTGCTGAATGTGGTGTCAGGTTTGTTTCAGACGACACCAGTGAGGATGAAATTAAAACTTGTGAATAAACATGCATCGGCCGAGGGGCACAATATATACGTATGTAGAGTATATGCACATTGGCTGTGGCTCAGTGGGTAGAGAGCGCCGTCCATCAACCACAAGGGTCTTACTGTCGACACGTCAAGTGTTCTTGATCAAGACAGTGAACCCCTAGTTGCTCCTGGGGATCTCCAAAGCAGCCCACTGCTCCTAAATGCTTAGGTTTGCAAACAAGTTTTAAAATATACAGTACAGTAGCTGAGGCTGACGGGGGGAAAGGTCGCAACAGAAGTGAATAAAGAGAGGAGGAGCGCCTGATTGTAGGGCAGCAGCAATGGAGGAGTAACGATTAAACACAAGAAGAGAGCGATAGAGAGAGGAGGGAGTAAGCATGCTGACAGCATTGTGAGGAAGAACGAAAGAGAAGAATTGAAGGAGAACAAGAAAAAATAGAGAAGAGAAATTCAGAACAGAAGGGCAAAAGACCAGACTAAAAGAACAAGAGCTGAATGAAAAATAGAAATGGAATGTAGTCTTGAAAAGCTAAGAGCGAGGGCAGAGGGAAGGGATTAGAGCGACTAAGTGTGAACAGGAGATAGGGACAATGAAGTGGATGGATTAAAAAGAGTAGGACAGAGGGAGGATAGATGGTGGGATTCGTTATGGTTGAGGAAGGAACATGAGCCAATGACCAGCAGCATCCTTACCCAGCATGAGAGTAATACCACTTTACACACAAACCCTGCGTTTAACACCATTGGTTCATGCTGGGAGATAATATGAAGAATAGATGGAAAAGACTTTGAATTTTACAATTGCTGATTTTCTGCAACCATGATATGAGGCAGCTATGACATATACATGAAACGTATTTTTGGTTCAGACCCTTCCACATTCAAACTATCCCGTGGTTTGCAGACACCTACAATGCCACCAACTTTCTGCTGACTGGGTCGTTTTTGTTAAAGTCCAAACAAAAACAGACACACCTTCACACGCACACACACGCACACACACACACTCACACACACGCACACACATGCACACTGTTGTGGCAAAATGACGAGAAGAGACGACGAACTGATGTTGCAACCAGCGGGGAGTCTTTTAATACACACTTGCCAACATATTACAAGTTCAGCATATCGAAACAATCCCAATGTATTACTTTTCACAGATCACTTTTATGGTCAAGAATCATCCCCCTTAAGTTACTTTCCACCAATCAAACCAGTCCGTTGAACCAAAAACAAAGCACATCTGGCCTCTTCATTATGTCATGTTCTCATGACTTTGTTCAGGTCAAGATAAACATTTGGCAGAACACACGACTCATGTACGGGAAATGTTTTGGTAAGATTGGAGAGATTTATTACAATTTGTCTGGCGCTCCCCAATCACTTCCTAAGAATGTTTCTATGAGCCAGAATGTGTTTTACACAACACGTTATATAAACTGTTTACTTGTGAATCCAAATGTGTTCAGTTCAATCCTAAATTATATGATGATTTTCTTCAACACACACACGCACACACACACACACACACACACACACACACACACGCACACACACGCATACACACACTTGGCCTCCATGCTAAATTTCAGCCTCCGAGGGCAGAAACTGTGTTCGCCAAAGGGAGGGGAATTTTTTTTGGACCCATCAACTGACAGAAGATCCGGCATTAAATGTAACCTTGTCTGTATAATAATGCATCATCAGCATATCGTAACTAACCTAACCGAGCTACCAAATTGCGGGGATCTTATACAATATGAGTAAGTTATACAAACAAACTGAATTAATAGATGAATTTTTGGAAATGTGTATTTTCCAATGACCTGCTTTAATTTGTACAGCACCTTATAATATATTATTTTCCTATTTTCAACAAATAACAAATTTTCTTTGCCAAGTAATAGGGAAGGTCTTTTAACAACCGGGTGAAAAACAGGACATTTGGAATTTTCCATTTTATAGCCATGGTATGTTTGGCCTGCAAAACAGTGAGTCACATTTGTGAAACCTTACTTCAGAAACTATCAGAGGCATCATGATGATGGAACAAATCATTCTGTACACTTTTACGAAATCTCAAAATAAAGCGTTCCAATTAATCTAGATCATATATGTTTTAACTCTATCCATACTACCATCATAGTTAACTCAACTGAGGGGAGCTAATGTATGCATAATCCACTTGTACTCAAGACTCTAAATCTTGTGTTACTGGTTTGAATCTCAGAATTATGACGCACACTTCTTTCATTGTCATTGCACAGCTTTTGTGGTTAAATGTTCGAAAATAAATTTAAAAATGATACTTTGGAATATGGTTTCTGTAAGTGTTAAAATACTAGTGAGGACTGTTTACATCAACCCATTCTAATATTACCTTATAACCTACTAAAGATGAAGAAGAGCGTGATAAAGCATTGATGAAGACTGCTTTTGTTCTTTTGTACAGCATCATTTAGTTTGACAATAATTGATTGACTCCTAGAACAGAGAGCCAATTTATGGAGCTGCTATTTCAAAATAAAGTGTTAACCTGATATTTTCGAATGACATTATGCCCCATCTGGGAAATCATTTCTGGGGCCAACATGAAGAGAATGGTGTCAAATCAATTGTGTTCAGGTGGTGCATAAATAATGATGGTGCTCTAGGTAGAAATGGCTGGTCCAGAAGGGAAAATCTGGCAATTGATTTCCATAATGATAAGAATAAAAAATAACCAGTGTAACCTTATGAATAACTTCTGAGTATTACGAGCCATTCGCTGTGGCGACTCTCCACTTGAGATTGAAATGTTGAACAAAACTCGAGTAACAATTTTTCTGCAAGTTCTCAAGTGGCATTTGGCTTATTCATGAGCGGCAATCACTCCTGGGGAACCTGACCCGGTCCTCCATGAATACTAACTACCACAAAATGATAGGGCTGCGAATTCACTGCCTTAACAGCCAAACAGAAGGGTAGAGTAGATATGAAAATAAGGCGACTGGCAAGTCAACAGCATGCCCCGACACCTCTCTGTGGTGTCAGACGACAACACTTTTCCCTGGGGTCTGGGAGAAAACCCAATGGCTTTTATTTACCTGGGAAACGCCGAGGTGCAGATAAGTGCAAAATGAGGAGGAGGAGCCGGGTGGGGAGGAAGATGGAGAGTCAGAGAGAGTGAGAGATAATGATGAAAGGGCTTTTTTAGCCCCAAGAAGGCAATGAGTCATCCAATTGTGCTTCCTGCCTCACTGCGGCCTGGATACATCCACAGCCTCGGGATGTCTTTGGTCACTGTGGTTACTGGGCACACGGGCTACGACATGCTGGAGAAGGAAGTAGGGTGGAAACTCATATGTCTATATTTACATATATGTACAACAGTAAGAGGACTGTGTAGGTTGCCTGAAGCAGTAGGCAGCGTTTATAATTGCTCTGCGGTTGGCTGTTATTTCAGTCTCCAGCCGGCGGCGGGATGCGTTGTCACTATTGACAGACAGCCTCTGAGTGACAGCCCTGCCTTCCCCTCCCTCTGTCTTTCTTTTATCTCCCCCTCTCTCTCTCTCTCTCTCTCTCTCTCTCTCTCTCTCGCCATCGGCCAGCATCTCCATCTCTCTCTGTGTGTTCCAGGGCCTTATAATGAAATGCATTACTGTTACAGATAGGGGAGTAACACCCGTTTAGAGATCTGTGTAGAAAATCAATCACAGGCTGGTTCAGTGTGGGGAAAGTTCACTGAGGTTTCTCTCCCCCTGTGTAGCTGTGGTTGGTGCCCGTGGCCTCTCCAGCTTTGGCATTTGCTGTTATCTGAACGGGGGTTTCTTGCATCGGCAAGATGATCCTTTCTTTGACCTTGGGTGCTTCTGGTATGTGTGCACAAATAAATATGGGGAACTATTTGATTTAAGAGCATGTTCAGCGTGTTCAGGTTGAGTGTCGCCACAACATTGATTTCTGATGTGAAATAAAAGAAAAGAAGGAGAAGCAGCTTCAAGGTCATTACCTCACTCTTTGAAATAAAACTAGAGCAGGAGATTTACTTATTGAATCATTTCTTTTAACAAGCCAAAGGGAACCAAAGTTAGAGAGTCCCTTTTGCATGTGACTAGTAATTCAGTCATTTAAAAAAAAAATGTCATGCAACAGTTATTTACATAAATAGTAATAGTGTACTTTTTCACAAAATTATACAAGATCATGATTCATCTTGTAGCTCGTTGGTTCTCTTCAAGGCTGAAATGGGAAAAAAACATGATGTACTTTCTGGGCCTCTGAGAAAGACGCTGTGCACAGCCTCAAGCTTTATATTAGGCTCCACATTATGACCACAGGGCCTTGTCTATTTCATTATTTCTTGGTCGAACAGTATACAGCACTCTACACAAATGGTTTCTCAAGCAATATTAAATATTCACTTTAAAAGATAAAATGGTTGGATGAAAATATGAGTGTTCTTCATTAGAAGACATATTCTCTTGGCAAAAAGTAGCCACAAATTGTCAATAAGAAGCATTGTCAGCATTTTGCTGAACTAATAATTCAGTGTTTGCTCCTAGCCTGAGGGTTGAATTTACTTATGTAGTATAAAATTCAGTCCGCCAGTGAATTAAATGTTTACCTTCTAAACCAAAAATATGTTACGTTTCATATCAGCCTTATTTCACTTTAGCAGAAATGCCCGTTGGTTAACAATGTGAAACGAATAAAAAAATTTCGGGTTAGGCAACAAAACTACTCGGTTAAGGTTAGAAAAAGATAACGGTTTGTGTTAAAATAACGTTCCAACGTAACATTACGAGACAAGCATAACAACATTAGTTAACAAGCTTAAACTCAATGAATACTATTGGAGTCAGGACACAAAAAGCTGTCACCTGGGTGAAAGTCCTGTGTTTGACCCATCCACCACACATCTGATCCACTCTTAGTGGACTTTATTGCTTTCTTTACTGTTTTTTTATACCTTGTAATTGATGTCTGTGTCCATGACTGTTTTGCAGTATATTGGGTCCTTTACATTGGGCTTAAAAAACTGCACTACTTGTCTAATCTACCAAACAACACATGTAACATATCTGAGGTCTCTTGATTTAGCAGACTGACTGGAATTGAATGCTAGATGAAATAACTTGTCACAGAATAAAAAGAAAATATATGCAATCAAGCATATGAGCCAACTTCATAAGCTCCAAGTAATTGTGAGTGGTCTTTCTTTCCTTCTTTCATTTTCTGAAAAAAATAAAGCTACAGTATGTCGTATCAAAAATGACACGCTTACTTCAATAATGACTTTTTCATTTCTGTTCCACAGCTCATTCAAGAAATACTCTTTTATCGAAAAATATGCTATAAAAGCTATAGAAAAGCCTCACCAACAGGCCCGATGTTCTGCGTGTGAATAAATGAGGCTGCCAAGACTTTAAGTGTTGTGAATGCACATTCATTATCATGACTCATTTCTAAATATTTCTTCCTGAAACAGGCACAATTGTTATTCAAAATGTCAAGAGTTACAGTTAACAGAAACAAATAGACTTGTGGGATTGGGTTGTGGGATCAGAATATGTTATTCTTCCAAATCATTCTGAAATGTGAGAACAGCAATACTGTTTCACTGCTCCTTTTGATGTGTGTTTTGATTGATTCCTGCAGTTCTGCACCGATACAAGCTTCCTCTCCATTGGGACATTGAATTGAAAACCATATCTTTATAGCAAACACATTTTTCAGAGCAAAACTAGGGGAGGAAAATGTAAGCAATAATAAAAGAATGTAATTGCCACAGTAAATCAAGAGTTTAGAACGTTGAACACTTAAGACACAAGCGTGTAAGTTCATAACAGCACGATGGCGTGACAGATTTTATTAAGTCTGTTCCTTGAATAGGATCGGCGTAGAAAGTCCTTGAAATTCCAGTCCGGCAGAGACAAAGAGAGGCCATTCTTAATTCATCGCTTTTCTTCAAGCTTCCCATCTCCATCTGAAGAGCTCGTCTGAGTGAAGTGACCCTGCTTTTCAATAACCGTGACTGTAAATGTGTGATTTAGAACCCCAGCCTTATCAGCTCCCAGAGACTAAATTAGGGCCCATCACTCTGCCTGCTTAATGCTCACCCCAACACCTTCATGGACAGTCCTAGAAGTTTGTCACCGCTTGTCAGGTCTCCCATCAAATCCCCAGAGGGCTCAGCAGTCACAACTTTATTTCTTTTCCGTTTTAAACCCTATTGTAAGGCTGTGTTGATAAGAGAGCATGACAGTTCACGACACTTTTTCGTTAGCTGTACTTTCTTGTTGAGGAGGACAGAATAACGACTTATATTATGAGTGACACCCCTGTATGTAATCGATTGTATTACTGCAAACATTTTCTCAGAACCGTGCCAAAAAAGAAATCAATAGTTTGTAACAAGTATATGATGACTGCAACAATATCTGCGCCATTTTGTATCTTCACTGTGACCTTTATTATCTTATTTATTTTCTCCTTGCCATTCCTTTTTTGCAAGTTTGTAATGACACCAGTTGATGGGGACAGACAGGAAAACAGAAAGCAAGGGCGAATAATCCGAGTAGCCTTATCATCCGCTTTGCATTTTATCCAACGTTGAGGATAAAATGCAGCAGGCAGAAAGAAAAAAAGAAAAGATGTCGGCCTTCAGTTGAGTGGTCTGTTTATGTGCTGCTGCAGAAAGCCACTTGCTTTACTAATCTCACTGATGTTGCCATCTCTTCACTATTTCACCAGTATTTTTCTGACTCTGCCTCCGCAGGTGGCAGTTAGCTGGTGTAAACAACAGATATTCATTTGGCAAATGTGTCAAGATGCATTGCAAAATGGCAAAACTCAACAGACAAGGAGCTTGTTTTAAAAATGTTCTGCTGCAGAAAATGTATCCCAAAAACGTCAAGGAGTAAAACAACAACCCTCTCCCAACACACACACACAACAATTGCCAGTTTCTCTGTATTCAATGCAGCAAAAACAGAGAGGGGGGAGAGGTATGAAATGCAACAATGGTCTGCAAGTGCAGTCAACCAAAAGAACCTCTGTGACATGTGAACATTTCTTTTTATATAGTGGGAAATTGCAGAACCGAAACATTGACCAGTATCCATTTATATTACAAATATAACAAACATTACTCCTATTCTAATTATTTGTTACTGCTCTAGCCTTTTTAGCACATATTCATGTATGTATGAACAACTGACCAATCAAACCTTTAAATCTTATTATTTACATACTTCATGGTGGCAGTACATAGTTGATACATTTCCTTTCCGCTATTTAAACATCTCGACACATTTTCATCATCAAAATATTTTATATTTGAACCATACAGATAACACATACAGGAACAAAACAAAAGTAACAAACAATGTGTCATTTTATATTGGACTAGGCCTACTACTGCTGCTGTGACTTTCTGTTACAGGTTTAAAATATTACTTAATATATCTTTGCTAAATACGACAAGTTGAATATTTCATTAAGATTTATTTAATTATGTTGTTAGCAAATTACCTGTACTTAATATAAAGAAGGACCATCTTTTTTCCAACAACCTTTTGTTCTAAATGATTTGACAACTTAGCTCTTCCATTCATTGTATGTCCTCTAGTGTTTCCAGACACTCGTTTACTTTGAGAGGTTCCAATTTTTCCAATTTCTTATTTGCTTGAGTTCTGTAATCCTCAGGATCCAAAAAATATTTTCTGCAGGCTATTTTAACATATTCTCAGGAGTACGTATATTGCTTTGTTCTAGTTACCCCTACTTCCCTAATATCTGTTCTACTATATGTAAAATATCTGACCAGTAGTTTTACATTTTTTTAATGTAAAGAATATTTGTGTATGGCATTATTTTCCCAACATTCCCTCCGGTAACCGGAATAGTGTTATTACTATAGTGTATAGTTGAATATGGTCGTTAGTGTTGTAAAGTATCTCATATTCCTCTTTCTGCCAAAAGAGTGATCTTATGTAGAGAAAAATATCTTTCAAGCTCAGTTTCCACTCATTATTGGTTCCTTCTCCCATTTATCTTTGAGTCAAGAGTATTTGGTAGATTTGGTCGGTTGTGTTTTTGGGGTAAGGGTTTTGAACAGTCTTTACCATGTATTTCAGAAGAGGGGACTCCTCTCAAATAGCTTCTCACTTGAAAATATCGATAGAAATAATTACCACATTAGAAACCATATTTATTTGCTATTTTTTCAAAAGAAACCACTCCTCTGTTACACATTTGGTAAAATTGTGTTAAGCCCTCCATGTCTTGAAAGTTTCATTAATGCTGTCTGGGGTACAATTGTGTCCCCTGCTATTTATCTTAAACAGATCATTTGTTTATTTTATAGGTTTAAATGTGTAATATATTTAATCTGTGTTTTTTATAACAGGAGAAAACCATTGTTCTAAGTAGTTCCACCAAGTTGGAATCAATGAGCTTCCATATGGGGCTCAACTCATTATTCCTCCGTATAAAAATATGTTTTCTTGTGCCGCTTGATATTAATAAACTACAGTAGGTAATGCAAATCCCCCTCTTTTCTCTCTTTTGTTGTAGGACATTAACTCTTGGCTCATTTTGTTCCATTTAAATTTAATAGCAGCTCGTCCCGAACATTAAAACATGTAGGTGTTTATGTATAATGGCAAGTTCTCCAATGAATGTAACTTAAGGTAGTTCAAGACAACTGAATTAAACTGAAGCATAAAAAAACGAATGAAATGTGCAGACACACAGCAAACTGCCACCTCCTCCCTTCTACTGTTATTATAACAGCCGCACCTAACTGGAACCCACCGGCCCAGGTAAGCATAGGGGAAAATAAACCAAGTGCAACCTTCAAAATCATACAAAATACTTAACAAAATGTTAATGTAAGAGTTTTGAGGTACTGCTGACATCACAATATATCTAGGGGCACACACACACCCACCGATTAGGACACCAAATGTAAGATGATGTAATTTCACTAACAATAGCTTGTTCCCCTTTCAAGCCTATAAAAACAATAAACCAAACTAACTAAACACGCCTGTCTCATTTAAACAACTTGATTAACAATGTATCAAATAAACTAAAGCATTGGACTGAAATGAATAGTGAAGCAGCACAGTATGACACCTGAATCACTTGTCTACCTACTGTATTTAAATGTAAATCAGATCCTCTTATTTTAATGCTGGAATATTCAACTCCAGCCCTGATTTGCATCATTTATGAACCCAAACCACAGTGAAGTAAGCAATTAGTTTGATCGGCATCACAGAATGATGATAGAAAACATCTTTACTTAAGATTTGAAAGTTAAACAACTGCTAATTTGGTGTTATTAAAAAAAAAAAAAAACATTTATTATATTTCCATCGCAGGATAATTGAGGCATGAGCAGGCACTTGAGGCATGTACCTGAATATGTATCAGTGAATTCCTGCAGGCTAAGATACTCTCCATCTGAGGCCACAACCGCCCTTTGAAACTGTATCAGTCATTGCTCCCATTTGCATTCACACACTAAGGTCAGCTCGCATTTTGTTCAGAAAGGTCATCTGTGTTCTGTCGTCTGCCTCAGATTTATATCTTCTCTCACAATCACGCAGACTTCTCTGACGAGCAAAGTGTGTGACGAACTGAGGCGTCGGCGGAGAAAATGCCTGCTGACGCCGTGTTCCGGATGCATAGGTGTCAAAGATTTCCTCCTGAGTCATTACCATAAACTGTGATTGATTGCAATGGCAGCACGGCTGCAGCGCGACATGATTGCCCAAAGCAGTGGCACATAATATTCTAACCTCCATAATCAGAATCTCCCTCAAGAAGCAATATCACTTGAGATGTTCTGATGCTTGGTGTTGTTTCAATTTTACACTCTACCTGAAGTCTGGGGGGCAGAAACGCCTGTCAATTCTCATATTGCCTCTTGATTTATTTTGAGCAGTTATTAAAGTTCGCCTCCCTCTGAGAATTTACCATAACGATCTCGCTTACAATGGTATATGTGAGGCACATAGACTGCCTTGGCCTACCAGCACGGCTCTTATTAAATCTGTGGAGCTGTGAATTTACTCAAAGGCATGTATGATTTATGAAGGCTAGGACCAAATACAATATCCCTGCCTCTTTCACAACTTCACAACCCACCTGCTTTGCTCTGACGGGCGGGAATGGACAGCTGAGAGAGAGCAGACATTTCTCTCAGTAGCCGCTTCTCTTCCTGTGGCGCTGGATCAATGATTGTACCTCTTGTTCGGAGGTGGTATCTGCCGACCCCTGACATGCCACCATCTGGCTGTGTGTTGTCCATTCTTGCCACAGCAATGACGGTGCAGCCTTTTTTCAATCGTCCATTCAAATGGTGACACACTTGAGAGACAATGAGAAACAACTTCGCCATTCAGACGACATACAGAGGGCCAAACACAGTGAATAATTCCCCTGTGTGTTTCCAAAGCCAAATGTGCTGTAAACAGACTTTTTTCCTCATCCTTCTTGTCTGCCAGTCATCTCTCAGCAAGAGTCCAATCCCGTGTGGAGAACAGAAACAAATTAAGCAATACATAAACGCTCAGAAATACATATCTGCCATGGTGGGCCCTTGCCTCAAATCTGTCAGTGAGCCCCAGGAGGTTGGCGGAGCTCTTGCTGCGATGTAAACAGATGAAAACATCTCGACACCCAGCTTGCCTCGAGATCCCCCAAGCCACCTCCTTTGATGCAGGCTGCTAGTCAGCGAGTGATACTTTGTCACTCGTCGGTCAATAAAGTCTGAGGCCCCTTAGGCGTCCCACTCCGTCACCTTTTAATTACAAACCTTTAATATTTAAACAGAATTGAGGGAAAAAGTTCAAGTCCAGGCAGAAAGAAACACGAACTTTGTAGAGTACTCATTATCCGTCTGAATTTCTTTGGAATGGTCACGCCACTCCATCTCCTCTCCTTTCACCACTTCCCTGAAAGACGTCTTACTTTCCTTCACCTGCTACTTTATTCTTCACTCCACTCTCACCTGTGTTCTTATATTTGTCACTCTCATCTATCCCGCCCTCGCTGTCTCCATTCTTCAGCTATGGGTTCATAAAGAAACGACAACAGACAGATCTTCACAGGTGACTCTTGGGGGGAGAAAGTCAGGGCGCTCACCTGCATCCATCAACGTCACTGTGCACAGTTGGCGAGTCCCCGCCAGCATCCTGACATCACAGCGGGAGTTACAAATGGATGTGGCACCCTTGTTCCTGTTCTCATAGCACTCTCTCTTTGCTCGCGTGGCTCCCTCGCCGCAACATTCCCCAAAATAGGGTGGGTGTCTCTCACAGCCGCTGTTGAGAAGATCTATTTTCAATATTTAACCTACAGCATTTTAGAGATGTGAGCTTTTAACTCTGTCTTGGATATCCGAGCCTGGTTCCCGGCATTTGGGTTCCATCAGTGACACAGACGGTAATGTCACATCTCTCTCTCTCTCTCTCTCCTGCTCCCACAGTCTGCAGAAGTTACAGTATGAATATTTGGATTCTGTCTGCGCGGGATAATGGTGTGACCTTCAGGTATAATAAGGTTTGATTCTCATAAGAGCAAATTAATGTGCAGACAAGAGGCTGGAGAGCACTGTAACGGAAGAGGTTGAGCTGTAGGATCCACAAAAGGTCATGATTACAGTCATTAAGGAAACACACCAGACAGAGGAAATGGATTAAATCACTGGTTTATTGTTGTGAGATAAAAATGAACAGGTCAGACTGCTGTTGTTGGTGCCTTGGGTAATCTGTTATTCAATCAATTATTACTATTATTTGTTGGGATGGCGACAACAATGTTCACAAAAATGGTTAGGTTGCACAGTTTTCTTTCCCACATATCATGTGCCAAAAGGAGGCTGCGTGTTTGCATTAAAATGGTGGTGCTCATCAGCGTATAGTGTCTTAGAGGTTCCTTCAGCTCACAAATGCCCCACAGGAGAACATCAAGTGTCAGCAACACATGCGGAAGAGCCTTAAGCCTTAAGACTTTTCACCACACGCAGTGGCATTGAGCGTTAACCATGACACTGATGAAGCTTAAGAAATGATAACAGTAGAAGACAGTGACGCAAGATTAAACATGTGACCTGCTGTGATAAAAACACAAGAAACTAGAATGGTGCACTCAGTAAAGTGGGATTCCATCATTCTCCTGGCAGAGACAATAATAAGACAATAATATCTCAACCATAAGCTCTTTGATTTGTGGCTTTCATTTCAAAGTAATTCTCCAATCAAGCGCCTCAATCAAAAATTTGATGAGATATGACAGTGAGCCTTCAGCCGCCCACAGAAAGCATCATTATCACACCATTACTGATTGGTAGGCATCTAATATTTCATTTTCTCATGGTCAGACAGCAGTGACAGTGCTCTGACCTTGTATTACCTTTAGAAGTTTACCACAACCTTACATAACTCCAGACTCCTTATTAATAGTTCTCTTCACACCTCAGCCTCTTTCTTCTCTGTAGGGGGGATCCTAGCAGGGGAAACCACATCAAAAACATTAAGACCAGCACTCAGGGCTTCTGTAGTGCCAGGAAGGCACAACATTGATAATGTCAGAAAAAGAAGATCCCAGTGGACATGCGTAATTGCAAAGTACACTGCATTACTCTTATAATGTTGAGACCTGCCAAAAGAGTGCTGCCAAAAGATGCCAGATGTTTACTGTAGTTTGGCCCAATATGAAGTTCAAAATCTTCCCACGTCTGCCTGTGAAATCTCTTCCTAACTAGTATACAAACACTCCTTAGCCACAGATGTTGTTTGAAGTACATTACCGACTGCCTCCACAAATAAAAGCAACTCTAGAACAGTGCAAGGACCTTAAGGATTATGTGCTACATCCTGATTTGTGTTTCTACTTCTCCCTTGAACTCTGCTGTTCATGATGAATGAACACTATTGGGGGAAAACTGGATCCCCAATGACGCCAGATGGTTGCCGGTTTACCTGGTTGCTGTCTAGTCAGCTATTCACAGAGCAGCCGATTCCGGATGTCAGGAGAACCAGCCAACACCTGGGGGCTTTTGATATACTGGCATATGCAAAGGAGTGTCATCTATATGTTTGCATTCAGCCACTGTACATGTCCTACTGTACTTGAGAGGATCTTAATTGACCACATTCGTCCCCTGAACCTCGACCCTACATGCTTAACCCTTAACTCATTAATAACATCAATCTTTTCCTTAATGATAGAATAAATAAATAGGTTTTACTTGCAGTCTGATGGTTCATTTTCCTTATGCTTTCCTCATTTTTGCAGTCATTATTTACATCTAATTTTGTTTTACTATTATTGTCCAATGAGAGATGAGGACAAACATTTTACTTGAATTGAAAGGGAACTGTTACAAAATAATCACATCAAATGATTTACAGAGATAGCCCATAGAAAAACAAAAAGCTCATATATAGGCCGATGAATAGATTGACTGTAGGCTCTGCCAACATATGAAATAAAAGACCTGGCTTTGCTGAGACTGTCTGTCTATCGATCTCCTCCGCTGAGCTTCAGCTCCCCGGACAACGCCGCACTGACACACACACACACCCTCAACACACAACAAACAGCACTATCCGCCTGAGAATAACTCATAATAATGAATGCTGATGAATAATGAATAATGTGGGATTAGTTTTCCTTATTTAATGTATAAAACCCCCGCACAAAAAAACAATGGAATGGATGGAAAACTCATTCGGACGTTGATTAGCAGCTTCAAACATTCGGGTCAGCCTTAGAAATGTAACCATTGTTTTGTATGTAAAGCAGGAAAGAACAGCAATGCAAGTTGTTGCAAAGCAAGATGGTTTGCGCACTTACCGGTTCATCATTATTATTCTTTATGCCGAGAGACATCCCAGCCTGAAAAGCCGCTTCAGATTTCACGATATTCTATTTAAATTGTTTGGGAACTGCTGCTGCAAGTTAAAATCAGGTACCACTAATGTGCCAAATGATTTTAATCCTTGGATGATGGCAGTATTTTCACAGCCGGAAGTCGGAGCTTGAGCTGTATAGTGATGTTGTTCCCATTGACTGTGTTTAAGGAGTGATGCAGCCACGGTGATGTCACCCATTGGGTTGTGGACTGCCGTTTGGAAGTCTTGGTTTGGGCGTTACCATCTTCGTCTTTTGCCACCAGAAGTGACATGAGAGGGTCAAGCTTAGTACAACTGAACGATGAATAAGCCAGATGAAAAACCAGACAATGCCGTGATACTGATTGAAAGCTAATAAATAATGTCACGTTGATCCTTTGCCCTTGAATAAACTACCTCCGACAGCACTGAGTGAACTGTTTGAACTTCATACCGAAGGATCTTCAAATGTGACGTCTGTAAACATCCACGTCTACCAAAGGAGGAAGATCTGAAATTTGAGGTCTTACAGTATTTCTCTGGAGCAGAGCACTCACAGCTGTTTAAGTAGTCGGATACCACACATGGAACAGCCAATTAATATTTAAGTACAGAGCATGTAGAGTTGATTTAACCACGGACACATTTGGATTCAAAGCATTTAAATGTGGATAGTTCAACACTTCTAAAAAGCCTCAAGTTCACTATATGCTGGAACATAAAATGTCACATTACATATAACATAGAGAGCCTGTATAACTGAGCATTCTCACACACGGACAATTCATGTGTTACTGTTCATAGCTGAGTTCATCTGTCACCATAACCACAACCATGGTGTCAATCTCGTGTCAATTTCAGCTGGCTATTCAATCACTGTGGTGTCGTATGCATGCAGAAGTGCGCTCATGAAATACTGTACATGCACATACTTGCAAACTTACATAGGAGGAGGCTTCACAATCTAAAACCTTCCAGATTTGGGGCTCCTCTCAGGAGAGACAAAGCAATTAAAAAACGACAGCAGAGTCTTATCCGAGTTCTGTCTTTGTGTTACTCAAAAATCTCCCCTCCTCGTTTTCTCCTCCAACCCCTCTTTCCTCGCTGTCATTTATGGGAGCTAGTTTTAAGACCAGGGTACGGCGGAGTGGGGGTAGGTAGGGGGCCATCTTTTGTGTCTTTGTTGCTCAGGATATTTGAGTGTAATTGCCGCACTTGCTGCTAATTAACGGTCTAACGGAGATAAGCTGGCAAGAGGCTCAGAGCAGTATCTTTGCGGATTCACTGATAAAGGGACACTTTCAAGAGGAGGCAGAAACCCACATGACAACCTATCAGACGCGGACTAACTGAGAAGGAACACTCCTTTCATTATAATTAGGTGGGATACATAGGGTTTAAGAGAGCAACCATAAAAAAGTTTTTGTTTACGCTCTAGTTTGTTTGGAAGCACTTTGAAAGAAGATTAGCAGTTGGTGGAAACGTCTGCTCGGTTTTGATTGTCACAACACTTCTCAAGAAGAACATATGTTTTATTGCATGATGTGAGACATTGGTTTGTGGGCTGAAAAGGTTCAAAAGTCAGTGGCTAGCTATATGACTGCATACACAGCTGTTGTTTCTGGTAAATGTGTTTTAAAGTCCTTATCAAAACCTCTTTAAAAAAAATACATAGACATACACACACACACACACACACACACACACACACACACACACACACACACACACACACTCACACACTCCAAAGAGACATTATGATTGTGGTGGTGAGAAAGCCAGGCATAGTCCAGAAGCATGTTTTAGCTCTGTATCATCTCCGAGAAGTTCAGAGGAGTTAATCCGTCAATGACGACAGCGCCTTAATATAGAGGCCAAGGAGGAGAGGGAATGTGTGCTGAGGGATTATGGGTAAGCAGTTGAGCAAACATTAAACATTATAAGAGTAAACATTGACGGATTTGGTCTTGCTGGAAAAAGAATAATAAAAAAAAAAGAAAAAGGAAAAAAGCTACAACGGAAATTTAAATCTACAGCTGAAATTGGAAAGGGGGGGGTGTTGATGAAGTGGTTCCCCCTGCTGTTTGCAAATGTGAAAATGTTGTTTTCCACTAGCGCAATTTTTGATAGCATAGCAATCTGGGAGGACTCATCCTCAGCTATTTTCAGTCATTACAAAGCAAATTACAGCTGAATGTCAAGACAATTTCCCAATAATCACTGGTGTTGTGGCCGGGGATAGACATTGGTCCCTACTCCTGTCCCTTTTTTTTCTGCTGATGGCAGTACATTTCACATTGCAGTTGAAACCTAAAGTATAGCTCCATTCTCCCAGCCAGGGCCTATTATTACTTGACTCGGTCCTGATTCAATTCCACAATCTGTCTGTTGAACTTGGCATGGACAACGAGTGGCCCGTTCGTTCCCAGCGGATTGCTGCTTTCTCCTTCCTATCTTCTGTCTTTCACTCGCACGTCTTCCTCTCAACAACGCCTCTGTCCCCTTCTGCCTGATAGAAACGATAATAGAAACGAGCTGCAGCAGATTTTTTTTTTGTCACATTTCAATTCCATAGGGGCTTCATTGTGGTAGTGCGATCATTATCTAGGAACAGGGGGCCCCCCATGTGCGACGTGACACGACAACGGCTGCCACATATCAGATGAATCTCCAGGTTCTCATGTTTGTGCTAATGAGGGAGATAGAAATTAAACATACACTACTCGTGATGTATTTACACATAGAAATGATTGAGTCACAGACCGAGAAGAGGACCAATTACGAGGTAGGACAGCAATGATGCTGTGACAGGGAGGATGGGGAGGGCCAATGACAGACAGGTGAATTGCCCTTGAGGCAGGGGAGTTAACATTTGTCCCCCTGGCTCTAAAAACAAAGGTCCTGAACACAGCACAGAGAAGAGCAGCCAGGCAGCTGCAGCAGTCTGGTAGAGCGACAGTAAAAGACGAAAGTGTCTATTAGTAAGGCTGCATAAAAAAGGGGTCTGAGAGAGAAAAAAGCAACGCGTTTCTGCACCTGTTGGTAAGCATGTTAGCTTGTGTGATCACTGTTTAGGTACACAGGCAGTCGTATTATATCACACTTAAAATCCAAACGCGGAGAAAAAAAAAACAGCTCTTGCCATCTGTCTATCTACCTGCAACGCCCCCTCCTCCCCCTCCACCGCACCACTCGTTTCACGTCTGCTTTCCCCTGCAGCGTTTGTGTTTACTCGTTCTGCGGCAACAGTTTCCCTTTCCTTCTTCTCCCCACTCTCCACTTCCATTCTTTCCAAGCCACTGGCTGGGGCCTTTAATCGTCAGTGGCACCTGTCCCCAAGAGCCGTAATGTCCACCATCCATCAGTGGGGGATGACGGGCTATGTGACTCCCCGACCCAACCACCACCCGCTCCCCCTCCGACTGAGGCAGGTGGGGAGGGTTCACACTCTACCAGACCAGAGCATGTGTGTGCTGTAGAAGCTGACACTCATGGTCACTGGATCTGGACTCTTAATCATCGAGGCCTGATGTGTGTGTCTCCTCCCTCCCAGCTCAACTCCTACAGCACTTCCTACACATCCCCAGGGGGCGAGGATGGGGACGGAGGAGAAGGGAGGGTAGAGGACACCTTAGACCAGTGGTTCTTAACATTATTGGAGGTACTGAACCCTGCGAGCTTCATCAGTGCATTCACCGAACCCTTCGTAATTGGAAAAATAAAATATGATTTCTTCAAAACATAGGTATATATTTTATTAGTGCACAAAATGAACCATGCATCAGTTCAGTTTAGTTGCACACAAAATCACTGTGTGCAAAGAACAAAACAAACAAAACATTAATTTCACACAAAAACATAACTCAATGAATGATTTGCGATCAGGTACGCAACTTCGTAAGATGCTGTGAGGATCGGTTTGTCGACAAACAAAATATGAATTTCACACAAAAACATAACTCAGTGAATATTTACTGCAAATCAATGTGACTTTTGCTGTTGCCTTTCAGATACAAGTTCAGAAATGTGCGGCTTCACCTTGGCAAGTGCCACTCTCATATCATTTTCGCAGCAAAGTCTGTTCCTTTTCTTAGTTTTCATGTCCACCATCCTCGAAAAGGATTGCTCACAAAGATACGTTGTAACAAACGGTGTGAGTATCTCAAGGGCTTTCTTGGCAATACGAGGGTATGGTACGATTTGGTGACACCAAAACGTTGAGAGCGTTGTTGTTCCGAAGAGTTGCTGTTGAAGCTGGCTCTGCTGAAGTTCAATGATTTCGTCGAGGCATTCATCGTTGACATCTGCTGTCGCAACACTAAACGTGAATAATATTCATAATATTTTCCGTAGTCGCACAACTGCGTCTGAATGACGGTCGCTTCCAGCGTCATTCGCGCAGCCCGGTGGAAATTCGCGTCATTCGCAACCATTCGCGTCTGTGCATTGACTTTACATGTAAACTACCTCGCAGTGTGTGTCTGCCGAGGGGTTCGGCAGACACACACTGCGATCAAGTGAGCCGCCGCTTTAAAAATTAATGACCGTCTATTCCTTAAGGTGCGTTCACACCGAGCGCCCCGTTCGTTGTGAACGCAGCATAAGTTTTAGCTTTCGCCGTGCTTTTTGGGCTACCCAAGCCACCGTAGGGCTATCCAAGCCACCGTACCGTTATGCTGCGTTCACACCGAACGGGGCGCTCGGTGTGAACGCACCTTAAGGAAAATAGACAGTCATTCATTTTTAAAGCAGCGGCTCACTTGACCGCAGTGTGTGTCTGCCGAACCCCTGAGAGTGACTCATCGAACCCCTGGGGTTCGATCGAACCCAGGTTAAGAACCACTGCCTTAGACTGTCCCTCTGAAGGATGATTCATCCCCGAGCTCTGTGGCGTCCACTAATGTGGTGATTGATGCCGGTCATCAAACCCTGAAACAGAAACATGGATGATTTCCTGTTGATTTATTTAAAAAAAAAAAATTAAAATAAATCAACAGGAAATCATCCATGTTTCTGTTTGAGGGCTTGTGTAAATATGAACACACCTTAATGACGGTTCAGGAAATAGAGTCTGTACTTCCTGTAGATGTATCTCTGTGGAGGAGAAGATCATAGTCCTGATAGTGGAGTCTGGGATGCCTCTTTTGGAGGTCACTTTGCTTCAAGATTACAGATACAAACAGAAATGAAGTGCAGCTTGGCACAACGCGTTGGAGATTGTCATAGGTCACTTAACAAAATGTTTGTTAACTACAGAGTTTGTTGATAGCTTGAGAGCGCAGCCACGAACAACAACTGGCAGAGGCGATATGTGATTGATGCACTTCCAGTCTGTACTCTGTGTGACACTTACACTCAAGCCTACACCATTGCTAATGTCATTCCAAAGTCGTCCTTATGTGTCAGCATAAACTACAACCATATGGTATAAAAGGTGACCCTAACTCGGCTATTGATTATGATACTCAATAGTCATACTCATAGTCATCTAAAAAACTGTTTATTTGGGGCTTCAACCTGTGTCTGGGTTTTGTCTTAGAACATTAACCCTTTCACAATGTTTTCAGTTCATGAAAGTTGATTGTAATATTTAGGTTGCCTAAATATGATTCAATGTTTGGTTGTATCTGGCTCCAGCCTCTCGTGTCACTTTCTGGTTCCAAAATAACAAGACGGTAACGGAACAAATGCAGAACTCGAGGCTTCAAATCATACTCCAACCAATGGGTGAGGTCATGGTCACTACATCCACTTCCTATATACAGACTATGGGTGGGTCCAGTAGTATGTGAAATTAGCTGCAGACAGACAGACCCATTCAATCAAATGTTTCAGCAGCAAGCTGGCCCACAGGCAAGTACCTTTGTCACGATCTTGGTTTTGGTTAAGTTTGTTAAGTTAAAATCACTGTTTATGATCCTTCTGCTCCCTGTGTCTCCTTGCATTTGGGTCCATCCCCAGTTGTCTTTTTGCCCCACCCTGACAGCCTCCTAGAATCTTTTAAAAGAGGTAGGTATATCAATGTGTATATTATGTCACCATCATATTTTACAAAGAAGATTTTAAAGTGACAGACTGTACGCATTTAATGTTTCCAGGAATGACAGAGGGAGTAGAAAGACAGTGTGATCAAAGATCAGGTGTTATTTCCTCACAATTAGAGGTGTCTGGGAAGCATTTTCTCAGAGATATCTTTACTTTCATCTGCTCCCTCACAGAAATTACAGAAATAGATGATAAAAAGCTCACTAATAACCACTGTCTGCAGAATACGCTTCAACACCTTCACCATTTGCCATACCATTACATGTCACTCAGCCGTAATTGGAAAAATCAGCAAAAAAAATATGATCTGACGACGTGCCATGATGTTTCTCTTTTTCGCTCTCACTCACTCTCGCCTTCTTCTCTGTCTCTATATTTAGACACAGGACATGAGCAGGAAAAGGTTTTCAGTAGGAAAATCGTTTGCTTGGAGACGCACTTGAAAAAAGATGGGACTCTAAGCTTGGTTGGATATAATCAGCAAGAGAAGCATTTTGATGTCTTTTTTTCCCCACCTCTTCCCGTTTTGTTACCATGAAGGCCCTTCACCATCAAAGGGCATCGTCTGCAAATTGCAAACCTTTTACCACGTGCATAGCTGAGGTGGAGATCCAACCAGCTAGCTGATCCAGCAGAGATTGTTTGAGAGCAAATGCATAGCATGAATAGTACATGAGAATTAGAAACCATAGGTATTCTTCTGGGTCATAGTGAAATGTCTTTTAACATCAAACCAAAATCTATCTTCCACTTGCGAATGTGGTGTCAGTCGAGGAGATTTCTTTCAGTTAAACAGCATATTATGGAAATCCAACTATAAATGCAGAAAAAGCTTTTACTGTATTTTTCATTGTGTAATACATAATTAGTGACACGAAAGCCTGAGGAGACAGCTCTGCAGATCTGTCGGATTTAAAACGCTATTTATATAAAGTCTATGTACGTCAAATGTTTGTTTCCATTCCTTTCATGTGGAGCCATGGTACTCTATACATATTGATAGACTTTGTTTTATACAGGCAAGAGGATTATCCAGCAAAATGTGTTTCATTTATTTTATTTTATGGAGAACAATTCAAAGTGAGAACAGTAAATTCGAAGTTCAAGGTAAATCGACTCTTTCTACAGTCGGACTCATCACATGTCTCAACACTATAGCCTGTAACACTCACCCAAATAGTTTAACAAGCCTTTATTTAAATTAATTAATTAATACTTTTATGAATTATTACAAACAGATTATTCCATTGTTTGCCCATTGAAGAATATATTCAGGATCAGTTGTGGGAAAGTAACAGAAATAACGGTTATATATTATGTTCATCTTCTAGGCTATTTGTTCTGTTTATTTATTTTAGCTCTCCATAAATTGCTGGCTGGAGCAAACCCGTTTGACAACGTGCAACTTTCCCTTTGAAGGCGAGCTGTCTCTGTTTCCGGCTCTCAACTTCATTTACTCAATTTGCATTATCAAAGTTGGATAATAGAACAAGCTGATGTTTTGGTGCGCAGAATTGCATCGCACATGTTCATTCAATGCGACAATAACGCAGACAAACGTTAACTGCGTTCAGGCAGTATTGACTATCGAAGAATGAACTCACACTTATCTGAAAACATTTGCATTGGCACAAGTAGGCCAATGAGATTAGGCAATACCCATATTCTGCCATTGTTTATCATACAACGTAAACAATGGCAAATAAGTTATGCACGGACTGTTGTCACTGTCTATTTATATTCATCAACATTAATCCCATTAGTTTATGTTTGAAAATAATTGTTAAATCCGAGTAAAATCGGCATATTGTTTGTTTTTCATGGACGACCGAATGGTGCGTCACTTTAAACGTTGCTGCCGCAAGGAATTGTGGGGCGGTGTTATCTTCTTTCCTTTGGTAAAGGAAGGTCCAGTGTTTCCTATGCTAAAGGAGAAAATAAAGGAAGCATTGAAGCACCTTTCCTTAGCATTTAGAGATTCAAACAGCTCTTATCATGGCGGCCACTTAGATACTTCCGGGTCATTTCACTCAGTTAGGAACCTTCCTAAGCAAAAAGGACTATTCGGGACCTCCTTTCCCCATCACCTGATCGCCCCACCTGTCCACACACCTGTTCACACTTCCCTCATCAGCCCTGCAGTTACCTGACCTCCCCCCAACCCTCATTGATCTGACCCTGGCCCAATCCCAATCTCCACATGCCTAAACTCTAAACCCTCTCAGCCTTAATTGACGTCACTTGTGTGTACAGCTGTAGTGATGCAGTTGATCTCATGTTTCTTTGTTTATTCAGGCACATTACACAAGGTGAAATATTAATGTCCAGGTCCTGATTAACCTCCAAGCGGGTCCTTATGCCAGGTTCCTGTGAAGGGCTGGCAGCAGTTTTTGTACATGTGTTGTTTTTAATCTTAATAGGTTTAGATTCAATTTATAACAGCCGTGACCATCATAGCAATTGTTCCCTTGTCCGAGAGCCTGTAGACAAAGATTGTCGGCTTTCAGCGAGTGCTGAGGGAAAACATTTTGGATATAGCAATGATGTTTAGATCCCCAGGTCTCTTCAGTCAAGTCTCTATGGCAATGCAAGTAGAGCCAGAGGCAAGCAGGCGAGCTGACACTGGTGGCATCATACTGACTATCTGCCTGCTGCTCTTCCAAAAAACAAAAATACAAGTATGAACCAGGAAATGAGCTTGACATGTCCCCTTTAATGTCTGTTAGAGCCAAATATCAACCAGGTCACTCCAGAGGGAACGACACCTCAGTAGCTCACAGTACAAAACTGGGCTTCATTCAAAACGGTTTCCTTTTAAAAGTCTATAGAAGCATTTTCTTGCAAATCCTCTTCAGATACGGAGCTTCAATTTTAATAGTGCTGTGTTTTAAGTGTTTTTTATGTTGAAAGTGTTCCAGGTAGCAGTGCTCTAATTACTCCGTGCTGCTGGGTAGTTTATTCTGCAGCAGTGTATCATAATGTATGAGCTTTATTTTTATTTTTATTGTCAAGTATTAATCTAACCAGCAACTATACAGCTATAAAATAAACATATACAAGACTAAAAATGATACTTCCCAGTGAAATTGAGCAGACTGCAGGGCTGAAGGACAGTCTCACGCCTTACTGATGTATTATTGTACCGTCAATTAAATGTTTCTCATCACTACTCACTATTGGTGTATAGTTTTCTGTCACCATCAGTTCATACCTGAAATAAATAAATGATTTGTCTTTTAAAAGGCACTGATTCTTTTCTTTTTTAAACATCTTAGACGGTGTGCCAAAAGCAAGTATTCTCTGAGGTACGTGTCCTATTTTCCAACCGTATAGACGGCCCCACATGAATGCCCTTTCACCATGACATACTGTAAATTACTATCCACAGATATCCATGCGACAATGGCTGCATTTTTATCCAGTTGATTGACTTGTTCAGTGAAATTATCTACCAATATCATGCCCCCCCCCCCCCCCCCCCCCCACCCCCCCACGTTGAAGCTTAAAGACCCTTGGCTTTCACAGTCCTCTGTCTTCTTTGAACGCAGGTACAAACTCGATCACAATATTGCTCGGCACTTATCTCAAGGCGTAGGCTTGAAAAACAAGCAGCAGTTTTTCACAACAAAGGCGGTCATTAAGCAGACTGGCTTTCGTACGGCTGAATAAGAAAAATGCGTCGGAAATGTTGTTTGTGCTACACAGCCACACAAATTTAAATCATGCACTTCTGCAATCAATCAAGACAAGGCAATGTGTTGTGTTTTTCAAGAAAACAGGATCAGTAAAAGCAGATCAGAGAGCATCATTTGAGTATTGATTGGTGCGTTTACAGAAAATATCAATCCACAATTATGGTGTCTAAAACTTGGTGTGTACTGTAAATACTGAAACAACTTCAACAAAGCACATGTCAATACACGCTTTGCTCAGAAGGTCTCAAAATACTAAATCCCAGCAGTCATCTGCCCAAAGGGGGGACATGGATCACATGTGCAATCCCAGAGGATTTCCCAGAAATCACATGTTTAAAGCTGAAAAAGGATCGCCTCAATGGCTCTGTGGTGTGTGTGTGTGTGTGTGTGTGTGTGTGTGTGTGTGTGTGTGTGTGTGTGTGTGTGTGTGTGTGTGTGTGTGTGTGTATCATGACTGCTGCTCTCTGGACACCAGCTACCATGATGTCAGTGGGGTTTTTAAAGGCAGGATCACTTCCATGTGTCCTTCACGAACCACTCAGACGTGTGACCTTCACCACCACAGGTGCCTCGAGTCCCGACTACGCTTTCCCATTCATTCACAGCTGGATAGTGTGACACATGTGTCTGTGTGTTGTTGCAGTGGTAGCCCTTTGATTTGTCCTCGCAATGATAACACATTAAGGAAAATACTTGTTGGTCCTCATAACTTCTAAAAGGGTGTAATTGAAGGTTATGGCCTAGCTTTAAACTCCTATAGAGTCAATGTTATGACACCATAGGGCCTAATATTTTATGACAGGACATATACATCAAGCAATAAGCAATACTGGAGAGGACAATCTCACCACAAGGTCCATTGGGTGGCAATTGTGGAGCTTTCCATTGCATCAGATGGTCTTTATCAGCAGACAGAATTTGACAAGAGACAGTAGATGTTGAAATCTCCATTTTTTTTTCAGAGCACCTTCAGGGCTTTCATCCACGCTGGCTAAAAAGTTCAAAGTTAATTCTTGATTATATTTAAAATTGTATGAATAATTATCAGCTGGGGAAGATAAAAGCTGTCAAAGTAATTCTATTTTTATTCTTTTAAAGTATGGTAAGTTCACTTTAATCAAAAAAAAACGTGTTCTCACTTCATACTCATACTTCTGGTGAGATGCAGCGATGCAGATTTTTTTTTTATCCGTGTGTCCCCAGGTTGTAAAACATCTGGCAATGAAAATTCTGCCACATCCCAAAACAAGAAGGTAGGGGGAAGATAAATGGTCTGCACATTATTCAGAGTAACCAGGACACTGGACTGTATGCAATTATGAACTGATTGGTCTTCAGTGGCGTGCAGCAGTCATTTAAAGGTGCACTGTGTCATGCATAGCCAGCTGCTCCAAGGAAATAGGGGTCAGCATTTCACCTCTACCACTGGGTCCATACAATCTACCTTTACAGTCATCAGTTGTATGAAAAAGCCCACTGCTAACGAACAGCAGGCCAAGAATACGCAAAGTTTAACTGCTGAAACTCTGAGCTCAGGTCAAAATAACACTGGTCTCTTAAAATCCTTATGTGTGGCGTCGGCCTATAGTTTCCGTTAGCTATCTGTGTGTTTAGTGTGCGGTCGGTGCACGCTTTGATCGTTTGTTTATTGGGTGGGTTCGTGGAGGCGGAGACAAGGGAACAATTCATGTTTTCATTTCATCTTCCCCGCCGACTAGTCTGCTTTGCCAGGAGGGGAGCGTGTGGCTGCTCCAGCAGACTGAGCTTCATTTGGCTGCTGTGGTACCCTGGAAAACACCCCAGCTCGCCGGGAATCACAGCAGGCTGGGGGAGCATTGGGTCTAATCTGTGCATCGGCAGCAACAGAAAGTTTACTGATCCGGTGGGGAGTCGGGGCAGTACCCCGGGATCAGACCCCCGGAGCTGGGGTTTGCACCGCTGGCTGAATTCGAGCTAACAGCTTATTGCTAAAGGAAGGCCTGTCCTTCTCATGGAACTGCTGCGTGCTCTAAGAAGTAGTCTTCAGGCAACGTGGAAGACGAGGCGAGGGTGAGTCGTTTTCTTGTTTATACCACTTTGAATTTAATATCATAAAAATATCTATCAGACTGACCATGGATGTATCATTAACACTACTTCTTTGTCTTATCATGTTGGACTGAGGGCAGACTGCACACTATAGTGACTCACTATCGCCTCTCAAGTGGTATTACAAGATGCGGCGGGCTGAGGCTAGCTGGTTACACAATCCACAGATGTCTTTGACTTAACATCCACACGGTTACCTCTTCACATTCTGTTGATAATGTCAGTTGAATTTTTGAATGTTTTCAATTATAATTCTGACCAGAGCACCTTTTAAGAGAACACCTTCTCCATCCATTCACAATGATGGCATGACATTTTTTTATCATCTCTCTTAATGTCAGACAATTTTTCCTTTATTTCAGTCACAGTGGGAGCTACTTTGTTGCCGTTGCTGGCAGCAGGTTTCAGACCTCTACTGACACTGCTAAATGTTATTGTTTGCTGATTTCAGACAGCAGGACTTCAGGCTCCATTTGTTCACTTGGGTAACATTTTTGTCAATGATACTTGGCCACAAATGGAGTGGAACACAGTGGCCTTAGACAGACATTTGGTGTTGTTGATTAAGAATATTACTTGCATACTAGATAGGTTGATACAGCTATAGAGGTAAGAGAGAAATTATGCCTTTTTGTAATATGGGTGAAGTGACCCTTTGACAAATCTTCATGCTTGGTATAGTGCCAGCTACAGCTCACACATGCAGTATGGGCAGTACACATCTGCACACGCTCATGCCTGTGTGGCTGCCTTCTGCTGACCGCGGCCTCGGGCACAGAGCACGGTAATGTGTCCGGCTGGTGTTCACCGAGCGGTCAGAGTCAGTTAAAGGCAGCGAGCTCTCAAGGTCAACCTCCATCAAAGACCGCAGCCAATCAGGCCTGACACGACCCCGCCATCGCCACATGGCTGGGCACCCGTACCACGGCCAAATCCTCTCTCTTCCTCATCCTCCTCCTCCTCCTCCTCCTCCATTCCTCCAACTCTCCCTTCTCCTCCCTTTCGCCCACGAAAAGCGCTGCTTCTGCCAAAAACCTGCTGCCCTCAGCACTGGTGGAGGCATGTCTGTCTCGCACACTAACATACGCATTTGCTTACTCACTGGTTTGCCACACACACACAAAACAGTACCGAATATTTCTCTACTCGTATCCTCCAATTCCTTTTCCTTCTCCGTCTGTGTCTCTCTCTCTCTGTGACCTCTACACCCCTCCATCACCAGCCTGAGCTGTCCCCCATGTTGTCTATGAGCTTAATGTTTCTGACAGCTGAGTATAAACGCAGAGCCTTTGGTTAAGTTAATCGGAGGGCATACTGTTAAGCTAGCGTGTCTTTGTTCTTAAACTGAATGCTCTGAATCCTAACCATCTCAGAAGCAAGCAGGATGCATTTCCCAGAGTACAGCTATGACTTCTTTCACATTAGCAGCTTCTGTTTGCTTGTATTTCTTATTTTGAATCCAAATTTTAGTTGCAGCCATTTGGCTTTTGGAGAGTTTAAAAGGTTACCTTACCCGACTCAAGCTGCACATTCATAGAGGAAAGGCTCCGTACTCGATGTGGTGCTCTCGAAGGCTGTGGGATGCTGTCTGCTCCAGGGGCTGCAGTTTGGTGAAGGATGTGATGAACTAAGTAAATCCCCAAATCCGAAACAAAGGCAACATACGCTCTGGCTGTGCTACAAGTTACAGTTAAACTTATAATACAACTGGCTGAAAATGAGTTAGCTGGTGTTCTGACGATTTGAGCTTCTCTCTCGGGATGAGCTACAGTGAAACAAAAGTGCTTTAAAATAAGGCAGCATTCTGTCAGTTGGGGGGGAAAAAAACTATTGTCAGTATCTCAGCACTGTTCCATTTTTTATAGAAAAAAAACCCCAAAACAAAACAGTAAAGCAGATATATTTGTTGCCTGAACAAGGAGTCGTTTCTCAAGAAAAAAGGACGGATGAGGAGGTGAACATGTGCAACTGATTAAACAGTATCCTGAAGTGAGTGACCCCTTTCATTGAATGTTTTTCTAATCAATCCATCATGTTTAAAAGCAATGTTTAAAAGCAATCCATCACTTAGAAAAAGAGCAATTAACAGCCACAAAATAATTAAGCTGCTGTAATTAATTTGAATACTTGAGGAAGTTATTTGTTGTTTTGAATCCTACAATTTGGTGTATCATGCATTTAATTTACGAGCCATGACTCAGGCCCAAAGACTAATGTCTGGTTGGACATACTCATTTTGATCAGGCTAACCTTATAATATAGGCAGTCTGAAAGGGGCCGAGTACGGTGACTGACACAGTGCATGGACAGTGTAGGTTAGTATAGCATACATTCATACAAAGGAGATTATGTTAGGTGTGGCATGAACAGGAAATGGCAATCACAGTATTAAATGTATGTGATATAACATGGGCTACAGCAGTTTAAGATTCGTAGAAGATTGGTTTCTTACCATGTTAGAATAAAAAGATAATAATCCTGGTTTATCAAAACTTAGGTCTTGTTTTAATCATAACATTATGCTCTCTGAATTACTGTGATTACTGAGATCTGGGAACACAGTGACAACGCTCAAAGAAGCCTGACAGGGTAAAACTTTTTTTGTAGTGACATTTTGTCATTGCTGTCTCAGCAGCTGGTGAGTACACTGTCACTGTATCAGGATGATACAAATGAGGACCAAAGCTACAGAAATGAGATCCAAACCTCAATAAACCAGAATTATCCTCAAAATGGACTGAAATCATCCTGGCATCACAACCGGGCCATAGCCAGTGTGAAGACGGAAAGAACAACAGATAAACTAGAAACATACACCCGCCGCTCACATGTGAAAAGTGCAACTAATGACATCACATTACTGCAACCAACTGCAGGCAATGACGCAATTACGAGTGGTGAATGAGGCTATTTCCGCGATTAAGGCCTTAACACGGGCCACATGTTTTTTGGGTCACGCGCTCACTGTACCGGCTGTGAGAATACATTGACTTTGATTTCATTTGCTGTATACTGCCAGATGAATAGTACTTATGACTTAGGGTTTAAAACCAATTTCTGCCCAGACTATTATGGAGAGAATCCCCCCATTTCTAAGAAAAGCAGACTTATCTAAGTGTTCACTATTAGATTCATGTGTTAAATCTGTGCCGTGATGTGGTTAGACAAGAACAGCTGCTAAGAGCTCCCTAATGAATTGAATACTGGCTTGTGATTTAGGAGATTCACTTAACCATGCTGCGCGTGTGAACGTGGGAGTGAATGTGTGTGTTGCTCATCTCCTTATTTGTTCGTGCGTCTTTGCCTGCATGTGTTGGTGTGTGTGTGTGTCAATCCGTGCTTTGGTCCTCGCGTGTCTGTGTGCTCGTCAATGATAACCGATAAACAAAGTGGGAGAATAACAACCCTCTCCCCCTCCCACTTTGTCTCTCCCTCTGTGATGACAGCGCTGTCTGCTGGGGTGTGCTGCCTCTTGTCTCTCGGCACATTGTGTACCCATTAACAAGGCCCTGTGTGTAACCCGCCTCCCCCCATCAAGCCCCCTCCTCCTCGCCTTCCTCGCCTCTCCGTCATCACATGCGCTCAGTGCCGACACGTCCCGGTTGGAGCTAAGTGCTCTGCTGCAGCGCGCTTGCATTAGGGAGCAGCGGGCAAGCCCGGATAAGAAACAGGTAAGGCCGTGGGACGCTGGCTCTCTTTTTAGTATCAAACCATATTAAAAGATTACATTTGTCAGAGTTTGGGGGTCTCCTCTCATAGCCCAGAGAGCGAGACCATTAGCAAAGGGAAACACTGCACGGTGTGCTACTTAGTCTCCATTTATAAGCTGAGCTAGAATTGTGAGAGGACAGTTATGGTTTGGCAGTGGGTGGGGTCCTGATGGATAGTAATGTCCTTGGCTTTGTGATGTGTAGCATCAAGGCATTTAAATCAGTTGCCGATGTGGCATTGTATGGTGCAATTTGCTCCAGTGATAGTGTCTTGAATAAGAAATGCTTCCTCGGTGCAGATACTTAATGCACCCAAAGAGGCTTCTATTCTTGAACAGAGACACCTGTGAATTTGAAATGCATACTTATTGCTGCAATAGTCATGGTTATTATGTGAGGAGAGCAGCGGGTGCACATCTCTTCCATATCAAGTTGGATTCACCCATGGTTGAACCTGCTTCTCTGTCGTTGAACTTTTCACCGTCTTTAAACCCCCAGTATCGCACCAGTATAAAAAACACAGCATTAAGTCATATTGCATCATCTCTGGGGAATGCATGAGGCACTTCAAACTGTAAAACATGCAAATAGTTGCAGTGGGTACATTAAAGCAAGGTTTACACTCAAAAAGGACAGCCGCAGCTAAAAATGCGTGGATTCATTTGTGCCTGCAGAATGTCAATTAAAGCACAGGTAAAGCAATAACAGTCAAGACACATTGTAGTGGAAAATTGTACATTTTCTCCTTCACTGGGAGTGTTACAAGTAATTCTACCTGTAGTTATCAGTTGACGCCCATTCCGAAATCCTTATTTCTCATTTTGTCTAAGTTCCCCACTTTCCCTACATCGCTACAGCCCCCGTTTACATTTAAACATTGAAGATGTGGTGTTTTGCATTGCCGCTCCACAGGAAGCATATTCAGCTGCAGGTCAGGGACTACGTAGCTGGGGACTCTGACTTTCATCCACAAAGACACTTCACCGGGGTAGAAGCTTTTTATGGTCTGCTTGTCTCATGAGCATACAGCTGAAGGACAGTTTCTCTACTCAGAACACCACCATCTGTCCCTTTTACCTTCCTTGTACTCTCACGTGTTCAGGGACCACCAACACATCATTGAAACCGCATTTCTTGGGCACAAAACAATGGGCAAATGTATTAACAGTTTATTGCCATAAAGTTGAAAAAGGTAAAGGATTCAGTAATCACAGAGGGTTCAAGGAAAAATAGACCCGAATCCTGCTCATGGCTCTGTCTAACAAGTACTCCACATGCAGGGACACCAGGAGACTTTAAACCCCAACAGTGTAAGAAGGCAAGGCAAGTTTATTTGTGTAGCACATTTCAACAACAAGGCAACTCAAAGTGCTTCACATAAAACCATTAAAAGCATCAAAACATAAGGCAAAACATTCATTGAAACATTAAAAACAGTCATTATAACACTAAAAAGCAGTGTAAGAAATAAAATACAGTAGTAAAATGCAAAAATGCAGGAAATTGATTAATATCCTTGAATCTGGTTAGATTAAAGGCAGCAGCAAACAGAAAAGTATTCAATCTTGATTTAAAGGAGCTGATGGTCTCAGCAGACCTGCAGCTTTCTGGACTTTGTTCCAGATGTGTGGAGCAGAGAAACTGAACGCTGCTTCTCCATGTTTAGTTCTGACTCTGGGAACAGAAAGTAGACCGGTCCCAGACGACCTAAGTGGTCGGGATGGTTCATAAGGTAGCAGCAGATCAGAGATGTATTTTGGCCCTAAACCATTCAGTGCTTTATAAACCAACAGCAGGATTTTAAAGTCAAGTCTTTGTTGGACAGGAAGCCAAGAAAGAGTGATATATAAAGTTAATACGAAGAAAAACCTGTTCTGTCCTCATCACTGAAGTATGACCTCACTGAAGAAAAACTGGAAAAAATCCTTGAGTTTTCTAAAACCACTAAAGCATAATTTGCCAATTTTTCGGTGCTTTTACACTTATCCTCTGCTGGGATATTCTCACATGAGTACTCGGGGTCAATACAACCTGAATATGAATTTGAAAACCCTTGGCTAGTGCTATCATATTATACACACAGTCTCCCTCTCATCTCACACAAGCACAGATATGGAGATCCTGTAAATAAATGGCTCATAACCTTAATTTCACTTACCATCCTGATGTGGCTGCATGAAAAAAATTGCGTTAAAGGCAAACTTAGGGCAAGTGTTTTTTTCAAACAAGCAACGTCGTTCAGCCTGCTTATGCACAGAGCAGGTTCGGACATCTTTGACAACAATTTGAAGTTTGTTCGTTTACATCTTGCCCAGCTGGGAAGAGGCGTCACAAATAAACTTTAAAAGAGGATTCTTCAGAAGCAAATGGTTGTGCGTAGAATCTCAGCACATTAGGAAGAACCTGTTTGGAACCCTTATTTGTAAGAGTGCAGCCTGGGAAGACGTTACCACCCTGCTGTAGCACGCATGTTGCTTCTCCTCCTTAAAAAACGTTGCGTACAAAAGCTTCCTCCAGTCGTTCACCGACAGAAACAACAAAGTCAGATGGAAGCCTGGATAGTGCCGCTCTTTCCGCTGCAGATGTGTACGCAGTCAGATTGAGAGATTTGTGATTTTGGAGTACAGTCAACTTGAAAGTGACTCGGGAGAGGCATATAATCTGCACTGTTATCTGTGACTGGATTCAAAGGCAGCGATGATAGGGGACCCCAGGACATTATGGGGACTAAGTAGCTCTATCTGGCCTGGGCTGGATCAGCACATGGTGGGATAGAGACGCTTTGATCACACACACACACACACACACACACACACACACACACACACAGAGAGTTGTGGTTCCATCACTTTCACATGTTTTGTCCCCAAACTGTCCCCAGAATGTGTCTGAGTTAACAGATTTGTGTCCACACAACATGAGTAATACACAATCACACACACACCTACACACACACACACACATTACAGTCACAAACACACTGATTGTGATTGCTGTCTCACTCCTCTTGTGCAGTTCATTCTAGTCCTTGACTGACTTGTTAAAGAAACACATGTACAGATGCATACGTTGTCTTATTTTGGAATTTTTAACAGTATAGACGTGAGCACAATAGCACATCATCTATATTCAAGCAGAAATAGTACCAAACAGCAAAAGAGGCTTGAGCGATATCACTGCAGCGCCTGTTGTTTGGATGCTCACTTTCTTTTCTCTGAACATCCTCATCTTACCGGAACGAAAAAGACTTGTTCGCGCCTTTGATCCACAGTTTTGTGCTCACCGAGAGGCGCTTTGGTGCCAACTTCTCCTCTCAGCGGGAGAAACTCCATTCCTATCACATGCAAAAAGTCAAAAATGTTTGTGTTGATGCGGTACACAGCCAATCAGCAGAGTACTCTTTTTAGATGACAAATCGGGCTATTTCTGGTGCTTTTCAAGTCATGCTGTGTGGAGTAAAAGGAGGAGAGGAGGTGAGAAAGAAATCGGGGATGATATTAGACAGGAGTCTGCAGCCGGACCCAAACTCATAATGACATGACGACATGGTATGTGCCTCAGCCCGAGGCGCCATAAAGGGGCCGATGTGTCGGCTGTTTTAAAAATGTATTCATTTATTCAGCATGAGCCACACACTGGGAAGGGTTTTATGGTTTACATGAAAAATAGAGTGAGAAGGAAAACCAGCTCACTCTCAAGGGGAGTTTCGAATTCGAGCTGGGCACTTTGCTATGGTCCAGCGATACAGCACCATCACTGTGCTACACACTCTCAGGTTTCTTGATTTACTTACTGGCCTGTACTCTCCTAAAGCACACAAATCCCCTGCACATGGGAATATAATACTATGTCCTCAACAATAAGGGAACAACACAGAATTAGCAGACCTTAAGACCCTGGAGCTGACAAAGAAGAATGCTTGGATCAGGATTCTCAGGCCTACAGCGGGTACTAAGAGTGAGCAAACAATGACTAAATGCTGATAACAAAATGGAACGTGAACAAAACACACAGAATGAGCTCAGTAGGAATGATTGGGTGAACAACTAGACCTGGTTTAGGGCAACAACAGCAACTCTGTCTCTTTGTTGTCACTGTCATCCAAGAAATAAGAAATGTAAATGGATGTTAACAGTCAAAATGCAATCAAGAGGTAGCTGTTCTGTGGTGTTATGTGTCAATTGGATTGGAAAGAATTCTGCGATGCTAAGAAAAAGATAAAAGAAGCTTTTGACTTATCACTTGCTGCTCCTCGGACTGTCAAAGCAAAAGCCTGATATTGCAAGACTCAGTGGACTTAAATGATTGACAATCATCTGTTCTCATCTTCGGATATTTGGCAAATAGTGAGGGAGTGAATGCTTCAACAGTCCTAACACAAAGGAGTGCCAATGAAGTGCCAATCAGTCAAGTTACGACAAAACGTTCCATCTGAATTAATGTTCCATTCTTCAACATTTGCGAGAGAAAATCTGCTACACTTTTACCCAATGCAGTCATTCTGTCTCAGGGCATTCCAGCTATTTTTGTACGGTAATATAGACTATGCCTTCACTCATATTAAAAGAGTCTTCCCTGTGCGGCACACACATGATCAGCTACAAAAGAAGTATTACTCTGACATTCGGTGAAAAACACTGCATGATCCACTCCAGGCCTCTTGGAGGTGAAAGATGGTGGGTGTCTCATAGAGAGCCATCTGTTATGATTATGGAGATCCTGCAGGGGTGAGCAGTGACTAAAGTGGGCTTCTAATTGAATTGGGTGGAGAGGTAATCTTGTCAGAGTTCTGGGGTGGCTGGCACTACTGCCAACTACTCCTCCATGGGCTTCTTTTTACCTCCATGCTGAAATAAAGCATGACATTACAGTTATGGTATATACAGTATATACACACATATATACACCAGATTGTCCATGTCAGGCATTTAGCTGAGGGTTAAAGACATGGTTTTGGGTTCAAACAAGAAATATCTCCCCATGGGCAACATATGCCATCATCTCTTAAAGGCTGAAACTACTCAAGCTACATGGAGGTAATAAATAAGAATCAAGAATGACTTTATACCGGTGTGGAGGCAAGATTAAGCATCAGAGACATATAAGAGATGTCTTATTCTGCTGGGGATTGTCAGAACATTCTTCAGGTCTGGCAATGTGTTCAAATATAAATATCTTGACGCACACTGATGCCTTTGACCTACATTAGAAGCCCCACCGGTAGGTGGAGAGCTCTGCCTCTGGCCGTATTGCTGGGCCCACTGAAGGGAATGGAGGCACGGGAGATCCAGGTCTGAGCGGGGCAGACTGGCGGACTACGCTGCAGTAAAGTGGTTGATTTTCTAAAGACGACAGTTTCTAAAGACGACATATTGAAAGTTCCTTGTAGTAGCTATAATATTTTACTTTTTAGTGGCCTTTAAAAAACATAATTTAAAAAACATCGCTCTCTTTAACTGTGAAGGAGTTTGTATCTGAAATGTGCTATTCAGACTTTGTTTCCTATTTCTATTAACCTGATGGTAGTATAACAGAAAGGCTGCAGGGCCAAGTTGTTGAGGTATGAGACATGGAGAAATCTTACACTACTGTGTTACATAATACTCTCGAGCTGAGAAGTTTCATTTTCATTAATGCTCTCCTGCACCACTGTCCATGCTTGACCTTAATGCCAGCTTATCATCAGCTTAATTGAAAGCAGAATGACACAGTTGAATCCCATGTCTATGCACAACTTTTATGATACGTGAACAAGGCTCTCTGCCATGTCCAAACACACACACGCGCACACACACACACACACACACATTTGCACAATTATTGCTCTTCATCCTACAGTTGGGAGTTAGAAGAAGCGTCCTCATTAATGCCCCACAAGTATACGTGTGTGTGTGTGTGTGTGTGTGCGTGTGTGCGTGTGTGTGTGAAACTGGAGTTGCAAATTGCTGACAATAACCAAAGGATTGTAATTATTGCTGTGGTACCATTGTGCATTCATTTTAAACAGAATATTATAACATTTTTATTTAGAATATATACCCTACTTAAGAACTGTCATGTGATGCACAAGATCCTGATATGATGGGACAAATGAATAAACACAAAGATTTGAACACATGGACTTTTAGGTGCCTTCAGTACAGTGTGACAATTATTTTTCTTCCCACAAACACCATCCAGCAGACACAGTCTCATCCACACTCGGACCTGACCTTCCTGGATGCGTGTTGTCTCCTGGGAGGCTGTCCTCCAACTTGGGGGAACTTTTTGACAAAGTACCAATGGCCAGGCTCCAGGTCTCCTCATTCATGTGGTCCAACTGGGAGCTGCAGAGGCCACGTTGCATTGTAGCGAAGTGAATAGCAGAAGTCAGCCACAGGAGCATAATGCAGCAGCAGCTGAATGAAGCGGAGGTCCTCACTCTGAACTTTCTGCAATGAAACCCTTTTCACTGCTTTTCCGTGAAGTGACCTTCATAACAATGGTTTCTGTGGAGATGTCAAGCTGGGTGTGGAGAACAATGGTCAGTGGGTTGGCCAGATACATATAAATGCCCTGTTTTGAATCATGAGTTTACTCTATTCATTGTATTCATCATTTCATAACAGACCCCTTAAATGTCATTTTCACTGCAGATCTGCCTTGTTGTGTTGTGTTCGAGGCTATTGTCCCATGTCTTTTTGTTTCATTGAAAGCAATGTTGGAAATAATTGGTCTTAATTTAGGCCTATTTATTTGTTTCCATCTAGAAAATCAATAATTATCAGAGGTATAATTTGAATGGACCTTCTTCAGCTGATCTTGTCATTTAAAAAAAAAAAATGACACTTTCTTTTTGATTCTCCCACCTGTAATTAGTGAGCAGCGATGTGGAATCCACAGTGTTTAGAAAGCTGTTACGCCTCTGAAAAGACCGGGTTAATTCAGAATGTTTTAATAGCAGGCTTTATAGTGAAGAATTCAGGTTTTAATAGCATTGAGGCCCATTAAAGGCTGCACTGGTTTGTGGGGAAAGTAGAATCAATATTAGTTTGTGTAATTGGTCGCGATAAAAATTTCACTGTATGTGTTCAAGAAAAAGGTGCCCTTCTTCTGCCAAAATCTCTGAGTCCCAGCATCAATGGGAACGAAACACACGCAATAACACTGACCTTGTTATTCAGCCAAGGCTCTCGTCTTCACACTCCGTCGCTCATTATTCCCCCTACTTTATTGGACCACTTCTGGAGAATGGATTCCACGGCTGACCACTCGGCACACCGGTCCCTCCGAGGGCAGATGTGCCTTACACTCACCAACATCTATAAAAGATGACAGGTGGAATCACTGAGGTGTAGTTCTGCCGCCCTAAGCAATCCTGAGGCAGCTGCTAATTGATAGAAGCATTTGAAGCTGAGAATAGTACCACAATTTGAATAAGGGGAAGTACCAGAAGGGGTCCATGGCACGAATGCATATAGTTCTGATTGGGAGCTTGGAAGGCATTAAGGACAGCAGTGGTGCCCTTTTTTTTCTCCTTCATTCGAAGCGAGAGCCTGCCATTATTTCACAGTGAAAGGCACCTATTTTCCTCACATGGGTAGTTTGACATGGACAAATAGGAAGAGATACAAGGAAAGAGAGCAAGAGAGGCGACTTAAAAGCAGGAGAGAAAAGGCACTGGTAGGGGATTATGGTGATTTAAAACCTCTCCCACCTCCACGTCTCCTCCCAGTGGATTATAAGGGCGGACTGGAACATAATGAAGACAGTCCATCAGTCCATCCAGCTATTCATTTGAGGTTTCCATTTTAAACAGTAGCTGCGATTAGGCTAGCGTACGTGTGAAATGCATGTGAGAGAATGAAGGGGATCAATTTCTTTGTGTCGGCGTGGGTGTATAGCTGTTTGTGTCTGTCTGTGACCGATTGTATGATTTCTTTATATATATGTGTCCATGTCTACATAAATCTGCGCTTCACCTCACCACTTCTCCTCCTTCCATTCTGCTCCTTGTCTTAACGACCACAGGCAACCGAGTGAGACGGCAGGCTTCAGCAGGAGCAGGGAGAGAAGAAGCAGGCAAATTAATGATCCCACATCTCCGCTCAGATAAGAGGTGAGGCATATTTCCTCACAAAAGCAGCAGCAGCAGCAGCAGCAAAAGAAAAAAGACACCTGTGTTAGATTATCTCCCCACTCTGTCTCTTCTTCCTCTCTCCCTCCTTCCTGTGTTCTTAATGCATTGCTGCCCCTCGCCCTGAAAGTGGGCATTTATTTTGCTGGTAGAAAAATACCAAATCAAAGAGAGGGGAAATTCACAGGGAACTGTCCACTCCACTGGTGCTAAAGAACAGGAGTGGCCGACGTGCTGCAGGGCGACATGTTTACAGGGAGCGCAAACATTACACTGGACTAATCACCATCACAATTTCAACGGAGATGTTTTACCTGGAAAACAAACCACTTCGGGAAGACGCCAGAAGCAATTCAGGTGGCCCTTTTTGATGTCCGCCTCCCCATTCTCACATATCAAAAAAAACGACTCTTTACTTTTACTTACCTGCTTTGCACCGGCAACTGCAATTTCCACATTGCCGCAGTCATAAATGGCAGGCAACACATCAAACGCAAGCGTCGGCTTCAGTGACTCCACTCACCGTGTAAATAACAAGCGCTGAAGCCGGCTGCTTATTGTCATTTGTCAATACGCTCATAAATAAAGCACACAACGCAAAGCAAATGCGTCTTTTCAGTTGATTTCTGCCTGTAAACATGATGAGAACAGAGCCGAGCCGGCCTCCATGCAGCCCTCTCCGGTGGTGTATCAAGCAGAGGGAGCCAAGAGAGATAGCCCCGTGGCATGAATTGATTGCTTGAGACATATGTTGGCAACGCTGTATTTCACTCCGTGTGAAATCTCCCCTATGGGGCAGACAGAGTAAAACAGGGAGGATGGGAGAAGAGGGAAGGGAGTGGAGGGAGCTGGAAAGGAGGATGAGGAATAAGCGTCACAGCAAATAGGTGTGTGTGTGTGTGTGTGTGTGTGTGTGTGTGTGTGTGTGTGTGTGTGTGTGTGTGTGTGTGTGTTTGTGTGTACATCCATCTATGTGTGTGCAAAAAAAGCCTGTGTGGATGCGAATGGATGTAAGCAAATGCATAAATCCTCAGCTGTGTGCTGTGTGTTTTTGTGTGCAAGTGTGTGAGCAACGTCTATGCAGAGAGCAGACCTTGATGATAAGCTAGTTATCTTACCATGCTGAGTGGGCCATTTAAAATATTTTTTTTTTGGGCAGCTCCGTGGAGAGAAGTGTGATGGAGAGGGAAGGGACGGACAGGGTGGGTGCTGAGAAGTGTGTGGCGCGTGTGTGTGTGTGTGTGTGTGTGTGTGTGTGTGTGTGTGTGTGTGTGTGGCGCAGAAGAGAAAGAGAGAACATAAACAGCCAGTGGGGACAGAGCAACAAGGGACAGAATCCGTCACGGTTCTCTTACATGGGCACACACTTATGCCACACACATATTCATACATGCTCACACAGATCTCCACAAACATGCAAATTACATATCACCATGCAGGCCCACCCACACACACGGAGGCCAAATTACATATCCCATCCGCCCACCCACCCACACTTGTGCTTCCATTAGCTGCACTCTCATGTAATCATCCCTTCGTCATCCACATCTTCAAGAAATGCCGAGGTTGTGTTGATTCACGAGACAGGTGCACTTACGCGAGAGTCACCACGCTGATGAGGCCTTCGCTATTATACTGACATGATAAGACATGCATTAATAAATACCACAGTGATACCTGGGTTTGTAACTAACTCCTTTAAACAGAGCATAATGAAGTCACATCCCTGAGCAGGTGAGCACTGCCAGATCTACACAGATACCATGTCTGCGACAGCGGCGCTGCGACTTGTAAGCACACTGCAGAGGTCATTACACGGGCTAATCACCTGTGTTCATCATGTGAGCCACTTAGAAACCGAGAGGGTGTGTGGAGGGATTTAAGAGAAATGTGGATGGGCACCAACACTGCATTCAGGTCACATGGTGTTTTTCCCTAAACATGAGCTGTGTCACAGCGCAGGGAATACTCAAACGGGGATTGTGTCCGGATGCAGAGAGAGAGTTGAGGAGACAGGATCACTTTAATGATTTATTCTAGATTCAGCTTTCAGGTGGCATGGTGGAAGGAACTGGGCTGGTATGAACAGTGAGTAATGACTAATGGGGAAGTGGGGACTGCTGAGCAGCAGGTCTGGTGAGTGCAGGGCTAACGAGGGAAACTAATCAGGGCGGGGCAGACCATCAGAACTGGCGGGAAAACACACAAAGGCAGGCGGTGAAGTGATCTGGAACAAGAGGAGAGGTGAGTAACTAAATAGAAACTATGAATACATGAAAAGAAACAACATAAAATTAGAAGCAAGGCATATTACGACAGTCTGTCACCTGGGAAGAGGGATATGTGAGGATGTTTTGGGTGTAGGTGCTGTATCCCTCGGATAAACAAGTTCGTTGACGTAGATTAAAACAACTTTAAGAGATTTAACTACTCTATATTCTAGTTGGTGACAGATAAAATTGCTTTCAGTACATGAAAGCTTAAGTTCAAGTTCAGGCATTTAAAGGCATTCAGCTAAGGTCAGTGGTGGAATTTATTTAAGTACATGTACTTAAGCACTGTAGAACAAACTTTTAGGTTTTTCCATACTTTCACTACAACAAGGCTTTTTCATAGCAGACACTTTGAATTGTCATAGGAGGACAAGCGCAGGTGTTGCTAATAACATTAACGACGGCTCTGTTCTATAAGTGTCTGAGTAATCCACGGCAGAGTGACGGTAAGCCAGCATGCACAATACCAGCTTCAACCATCATGAATTTTATTTTTCACACACGTGCTTTTATTTCTGTGACATGCCAAAGTGTTTTCTGTGAAAAGGGCTATTATGTTGCCAAACGAAAGTCCAAATGAGCATAAGCTGGCCCAGTGGCCTTGGAACATACCAGGAATAATAGAAACTCCCTGCTGTGAGCTCTGTCCAGGGGGTCTAGAGTTTCTGCCAGTACCACTGGAAATAGCTCACGATCAGAACGATTAATTCTGGAGAGAGCAAAGTATTTAGGTTCAAGCTGCTGTGATTACAAAAAAAAAAAAAGTTTGGGGTACAGCGAAGCGCAAAGACGACATATGGAACGGTGAGGCGTCTTCTCTGTTGGACCAAATACTTTCCTCTGGAGGATGAATCAGCGGATGGTGTGTGGGTGTGTGGGTGTGTGTGCGTGTGTGAAGGCAGAGATGAAGCAACTGGCATAAAGATGTGGAGACAAGAGAGAAAGGCAAGGTAGAGTCAGGACATGGGTGGGTGTGAGTGGGGGTTGAAATGAGGAAGGAGGCAGTCTGCGTTTGAGATCCACACAAGAAAGGCAGGAGGAGGTGAAAGGAAGGAATACAGGGGGAAAGACAGGTGGACGTGGAGAGATGTTGGCAAAACAACCAAGGCACTCAGACGAGAGTAGCCTTTTCACAAATTTTCTCCTGCTTTCTCTCTTTTTTCATTTCTAAAACACCCCTTCCATCCGCCATCGCTATCACGAATCCTCACACAGGGGAGCCTGTGAAAAGGCGAGCAGGTGTGAGCTGCGATGTCAGACCGCGCAGACAACATTTTGATGGCTTCTCTCAGTAACTAATCAGTCTTTAGGATGGCTGCCAAGCCCTCTAGATGCTGTGTGGAAACAGTTTACAGATGAATAAGCACAGATCAGTAGCTGACCATGGATTCGGATGTGTCTTCCCGCCTACAGTGTGTCAGTGAATGTGTCCCAGCAGACTCAGTTGGACTAGCTCTGACAACGACGGGTGGGATCTTTTTCTCCCACGGTTGTAATTTCCATTTCATAAAAGAACGCAGGTGATAGAGAGCGCTTTGTGAAATAACCCCCAGTGCTCGCACCAGCATAATGAAAAGCAGAAATCAATGGGAAAGGACTTGCTCTGTTCATCGCTCACTGGCCGTGTGAGTGCATGTGTGTATGCAAGGCATACGGCGTATGCATTTGAGTTTGCAGAAATCCCAATTAAAAGCAGAATCAGGAGGGAATGGGAATCCATAAATAAATGCTTTTTCAGTTGTGCTTCTTTTGTGCTGTGCAAGGCAGCAGTATTTGGTGTTGTCACTGGAACTGGATGTGATTGTACTCAATCCGTTCACCCAGAGTTGCCAGGTTAATTTAGATCCTACTTCAATGCATTGTTCTTGCTAGAGAGAAAAGAAGAGCAGCGATAGCAACGCTTTTTAAATGAAGAAGAACATGAGAAACATCATCTCCATAGTGCCATGATAAGATATTGATCCCATTGTTTCCCGTAATGCTGATCACTTCTCATTGCCAGTTGTCATTTCATTTTTGAAAAAGCTACTTATTCTACGCTCGCTTCCCAAGGTGGAGTTCCCAACACTCACTTGCCTGTTAGGAGAGTAGTAGGAAGCTGCCATCAGGCATGCGAGACATTTGAACTTTGTGGTGATTTAATTGAGTATACTTTGGTTTAGGATTTGTTGCATTGTTGATTCTATATTGCCTATTCCACGTAACAATTTGCTTTATCAACTGTTCAAGAAAGAATATCAAAATATATATTTATTGAATAAAAGTATTATGATTTTTTACAAGCGATATAAAAATGTATTAAAAAGTTTTTAGCCACAATATGAGCATGTAGGTCTGTTGGTCTGTCCACAACTTTGCTCCAGACTGATTAAGTCAAAGCATTATATTTTAACTTGCAAGACTAATGACGTTCATATCAACCTCAGATGCACTGAGCATTTAGTTATAATTAGCAACTGTTGGCATGCTAACTGCTACTCTAAGACGATGAAAAGCATGTTAGCATGCTGCTTTTTGGTCGGATGTGCTGATGTGCCGAAGCACCGCCTCACAGAGCAGCATCGTTTGGATAAAACCAGTTTATTTCATGTTATGTTGTATTTTTTCTCTCAGTTATGTAGTCACCAAAGTATTGATGAGATCCAAGTTGTAACAAACCTGAATTATACTAAACAATAAGCAACTTGAAATTGAAAATATTCTTACTGCTTGTTTAAAAAAAACGTACTCTTTCATATTACACAAACTGTATCATAGTATGGGTAGGAGTCATCCTGCTTGTATGTAGAATGTGCTAAATATAAGAGCTGTATAGTCATCGTGAAGAACATGATTCAGGTGAATGTACTTGTGTCCCTTGGTGAATTCTCCAGAAATGCCTTTTATGGGCATGGCAATTCAGAATGGGCAGATGTTTAGGCTCCCCGTATTGCTGCTTGATGGAGCGCATTGCTGTTTGGAATGCAATGGGGTGGGCCCAATCAGAGCGGGCCGATTACTTGTCCCCCGGAAGTTCTGCCTACAGAGTTGTGGAGAACCGCCCATCGTTCGTTAAGACTTCAGTTGTAACGTTAGCATATCCAGCATCCAGCAGCAAAAGTGAACTGCTGTCAGTGAGCGGCGGCCTGTAAAGGCCCACCGAGAACGCCATGCTCTACTTAGTCCACAGAGCCCTGAAGCCCCGCCCCAACTGCTGCACAGAGCGCTGTTTGCTTGTTTATTGATATTGAACATGTTTCCATTGCACCATATTCTACACTGCACATCCTTCTCTTTTGCCAAGTGTGAAGTAGATCGGATGAGCGGTTCTCGAGCTATGCAAAGGATGTACACACACACAGACAGACAGAGATTGCTTCCGCTATCGTGTGATGAATGTTGACAAACATGGAGCGAATGAGTTAAAAATGGATTTTGCATACATGTTGTCTGAAAACGGGCTTGCGTTTAAGCACACAGAGGGGACAAATGCACTAGACCTCTGTAGACTCGCATGCTGTCGTCTGACATGAAGGCAGTTGAAATGCAATCTAATATTTTGCACATGCATGCACATGTAGTCACCAACAGTCACAAGCACTCATATGAAACATACACTGTAAAAAAAATCCATGTGGTTCAACTTAAAAACGTAAGTACAATTGCTGCCTTAAACTTTCAAGTCAAGTCAAATTGGATTTACAATTTGTTTCAACTCATCACTTTGAGTTTACTTTAGCTTTGGATTGCTCTTTGTAAGTTCACATGAATGTATAGTATGAGTTTATTCAACTTAGCAAAATGAGTGAAAAAGATATACAACTTATCATCATGCATTCTGTTCACTTGACCAAATAAGTGGTTTCAACTTAGCAAAATGAGTGAAAAAGATATATAACTTATTATCATGCATTCTGTTCACTTGTCCCAACTAGTGATTTCAACTCACATATTTTAGTTAGAAGGAAGTCTTGACATTACTTTCCTAGTTAAAATGACCTAAAAGTATGAGTCGTTTCAAATGACTAGTTATAAGAAAACACCATGTCTTGAGGCAAAAATCGAATTTATTTTCTTGCATTAAAATAGTTTACATTAAAACATGCAGATCGCCAACAACTTCCATACTGTAGTTAAACAGAATATTCACAAAAAGTTCCACCTCAGCAGAGAATAACCTTAAAGTCACTGTATATTTAAACATTAACATATAAATCTCCAAGACCAACCGTAAACAAATGAGTGTCCAAGTTGTAGGATTTAGTGGTATCTACTGACGAATGAACTGAATAACCCTCCACTCACTCGTCCCTTTCCAAGCATGGTTGAGAACTACAGCGGCCTTCAGGTAACGTAACAACACAAACCAAACACTGTGTCCATTCTGGGCTACTTCAGAAACATAGCAGACTCCGTGCTCATTCTAATGTATCAAAAACACAACATTCATATTTTCAGGTTATTATATATTAAAGAAAACACATATACATATACATATACACATACACATACATATTATATTCCAATTTCTGGAATAAAAGAGTGGGTGTGCGTTCTAGTGAGAGACTGCACTGAATGTGTAACTGTATGAAAAAAAAGAAAAAGAACAATGAGCACAATTTTAACAGGACCAACTGACAGGATTTAGCAAATCTTGAGTCCTTTTCTGTCTTTTACAATTTGTACCTCAGGAGTTTGTTTCTCAATCCATGTACTCTTGCAGAGGCTTGTTCTGGTTTGATCTTCATCACCACTCGCTGGAGAAATTCGAAGGAATACTTCATGGCTTGTGGATACTCAAGATTCACAGAGTATATAATGCCCATAAGCATGGCAAAGCTGCATGGCACATCTTTCATGTTATGGAGCACAATTGTCTCCTCGACCACAACTGCGACGTTGAAGACCTCGCCTGGAACTGCATCCCGTTCCGGACCTTCGTAGCCTATCAGAAGGCCAACTTGCATCCCCTTCATGGCTGCATCCAGTCTCACCATGAGCCTTCAAAAGCAGAAATAATAGTGTTTGACCTTTTACATCTTTAAGTACATATGCTCTACAAGCAGTGAGGGAAAGTAATTAAGTGCATTTACTCAAGTACTCCACTTAAGTATAATTTTGAGGTACTTATACTGTACTTGATTATTTTATGTTACTTTCTACTTCTACTCCACTAAATCTTAGAGGTAAATATTGTACTTTTCACTCCATATATTTAGTTACCAGTCACTTTACAGATTCTTATTCAGTGTGGCTTTGTAGCGCAAAGGCAGTAAAACTGCCTGTGCCAAAGCACAGTATATAATCCATAGAGCTTTATCATAATAATAATCTTTATCCATTAAGTTTGGCGCGCTTCTCCTCACACGGCGTTGCCAACACCTGCGCAAAAAATACATCAAAACGTGCGGCCTGATCGGGAGTCGTGTGCTAAGTATTTTTTAGAGAGAATCACCCAGCGGTTTTCCCGAAAAACTGAGCAAAATTTCTCCATTCACTTGAATGGGGTTTCGGCGTGAAGAGAGCTAAAAAAAACCACTTAACTTTGGGCCCATATTGACTAGCCACATCAACGCATTCGACAGTCTTATCTTTCTATGCAGGTCCTGCATTATTTTGAATGCAGGACTTACACTTGTAACAGAGTATTTCTTCCACCACTGTCTTCAAGGCTAATTCATGTCACTAAAATTGTTCTTCGGATGTTCGCAAACTCCTTTCTATTTATCTATGAACAGCCTGTGCTCAAATTGAGGGTGACTTTCCTGCTCTAGTAGAGAGGCAACAAACTTCTTACTGTCATCATACAACCTATAGGACATGTTATTCCATCTTCACATGACTACACAACGATGCCGACTTTGCCGTTGAGGTCATTTAAAAAAGAAAAGAAAATTCAGATTCCTCAATGCATCAGAGGGCCTACATAATATCTGACAACACAATTATGTTAAAATCTATACACGTAACCACAGTTTTGCATTAAGGAAATACATAATGTCTTACGTCACACATCCTGATGACGTCTGATGGATCTTCGGATATGTAATGTGGCAGGCCAAGCAAAGCAGCAGTCCTCCTTTCATTTGTGTCCTACAAGACCGAGAAATATGCAGTGAGATGACAATGTTGTAGCACACATAGCATCAATTTACAAATAATCAGCAACCCCTTACATCTTTCTCAAGACAGTTCAAAATGTCTTTGAGTGCCTGCTTCTTTCCAGACATGGTTGCAGCTTTGTAGACCTCCAGCAGTCTTGGGACCAGGCCATCAAGTCCGTCAAGAAAACACTCGAGAAGGTCTGTGGTGACGACTCTCTTGAATTCTGCCCTTATCTGAGGAGACGCAAACAGATAGTAAATACTAGTCAAACAACATTTCTGAATAGGACACGCAGTTTACACAGTATGACAAGCAGTGTGACTGCCTACCTGTCTCTCAAGGAACAGAGCTGGCCATCTGGAAAGGACCTCTGCGACGAGTGGCTGATCTCCAATAATCTCTTTTCGGCGCTGGGAACGTAGCTGTCATCAGGTGTTCCACCAGCTGGTGATCAGGGTCTTTGTTAAGCATTTCCACCTCCAACATCTTTCGCTTTTCCTCCATGTTTTCAGAACTCTGTCCTTCTGGTGGATCTGGACAGTAGTTGACCTCACCTTTCTTTGACTTCTTAACACGTTTCCCCTTTGCAAATGTCCTTTTAAATGAAGAAAATTGTTTTATCTTGCTTGGTGCTGAAAAATTACAAAGTTCACAGCGAATTTTAGCAACTGGACTGGTTACTTTCTTGTGCTCCTTTATATGCTGCGTAAATTCCACATGGGATTAGAGATATGTTAGACAGTTTGGGTATATACAGCTGAAACCCCGTCTTCCACGTCCATGATTGTCTTTGTAATGACTCACAATTGTTTTTTCATTGTATGAGGCAAAACTGCAGAACTTACAACTCCACTTCATCAACAGCAACCAAACTCAATGAATGAACCATCGGCACCTGAAACACAGAAAATCAATCAATATAACATGATATAGCAAAACCTTTAGTCATATGAACTACAAACTTCATTTAAGAGAGTAAAATGCACACAATAGCCACAGAACAATGAGCTTCTAATCAATTTATGATCTTAGGATCCGAGGTAGTTTCCATAACCTATGGTGAGTTTTTTAAATTAACAAAATCATAAGAAACTGAGGGAATTCATGAGCAGGAATGACATTAAAATAACTTGACCCGTGGTGGAAAGCCCTGTGGTGGGGGAGATTTTTAAAAAAGCTAGAGTGGCGCGAACACAGATAGCTCGCTAAAGTAAGCTACTAGCTAACTAGCTAGCGAGCTAATTATCTTCACAACCATGTAGGTTAAGCTACACCATGTGCGCCGAGTTACTTAGCTAGTTCCCGTTTTCAAGTGGCCGTGTTTAGCCAAAAGCAGTTTAAGAAGCCAGCCAGCAGAAATTTAAACTGATTAAAATATTCAATTTAATTAGGTTTCAAATGTACTAACTTAGCTACTGACATTTTAGCCAGACAACAAATAGTCCATAAGCTTACCGTAGCCTACTGTCTGGAGACCGCCATGTTGCTAAACGTCGGCTAAGTTACATTGAGAAGCTGCCCAAAAACATTAGCTTATTTAAATTACTTTTTTCTAAATGCCCTCTGAAACATTCTTGATAGGATTCGTACACTATTGTTCATTAACATTATATCGTGTTCGGGTCCAATTAGACCGGTTATGAGGATTTACACGGCTCAAATGTGACCATTAAAAACGAACTTATACGCTAGACTGTTTGCCATATTGGACCAACTGCATTACACTTTAAGCGTTATGCATTTACAGACAATATAATAACATGACAGCAGATACTTTCTATACATTTACGAATTGGGTTGACTGATATTGCTGACGCATCCACTCACCTCACTTCGCCTTTGTCCTTCCGAGCCGTGCGCCGCTTGTCAATGGTCGGTTGGTTGACGTTCATCGTCTCGCTGGCTAACCATATTCATCCGCCGCTTGGTTCGCTGAACCGACGTACTGCGTGGTCAGGTTCAGGTCACGTTCGTGATCCGGCTGCCAAAACGTATTGGTCCGCCGCGTGGCTTAGGTTAGTTCGCCGTCTGGTATTTACATAGGTTGGTGACGCAGCTGAGCAGACAGACAGCTTGCGACCTGCTGCGGCACCCACCTGTCACTCAAAGCGGCCACGCTCTCGATTATGCATAACTTTCAGCCTCAATATAATTGAAATGTATTAGTTATATACAAGTCACCTCTGTACAGTTCATGAAGGGGCAAATTAACTGAAGAGACCAAGAAGATACGTTTTTTTGTAGCAAGCTGTATGCATTTGTATTTCTGCTTAGAAGTTAGACAATTTAACATGGGGTCCTATGGAAATTGAATCGCTTTTAAAGCCTCAAGTGGCCGTTTGAGGAACTGCAGTTATTGGCACTTGTTTTTGACTGTTAGACATAGCCATACTTATAACTCACAGTATTCAGTTCATTTAACTTCTTGAAATTTACATTTCATTGAACTGGCTTAAATACCTGAGTTGGAGTACCGAAAACCTATACAATCGAGTTCAAATTTTATAAATCATCATGATAAGTTGAAGTAAATGACAGAAAGAAGTTAACATGACTTATTGTTCAAATCCTTTTTTACAGTGTACAGCACACCTCCCAAAAGCCTATTTCCCCTAACACCAAACCTATATATCTGCTCAACCCTACACATGCATCAATTTAATGTAACATTATGTTTGAGTGGCCACGTGCCACCAAAGCACGGCCGGCAATCAGGCACGTGACAACCAAGCAAACGGGTCACCGTTGAGATCCAACATCACATGCTTGTTCTTAGCTCAGTCTCTTTACATCTGAGGAGCCGTCAGAGTGCTGAGCGAAGATGTACTCTTCCCTCACCTGAGTTGGTTGGAGGCCATTAGTCAGTGATGAACCCCGCAGGCACAGCGCACACCAATGGAGACACTCATGTGATCTACATGGTTTCTCCACTGAATGAAGGCTGCGGATGTATGATGGCAGCTTTTGTAGCAGAGATGGAAATGAGAACGTCTGTTCATTCACCACAACTCAATATATTACATATTACTACACTAATTGTAATTCGATCCAGGGGCTTCATGGTTCAACATTCTCAGTGGAATCCAACTCAGCCTTGTGATTGAAAAAAGTCATAATATGAAAATCATCTCTTTTATGTTTAGTTATTTTCCATTAAATAAAGTAAAAATGATTGCTGCCATGGCTGTTTAAATCAATATGATGTGCTTTACAATGATTGAGAGAGTGTTTATGTATACTGTTGTTAAAGCTCTGCTATTTTATTAACATGCTCTATCTTACACATGTAAAAGAAGAGTCTTCTACTTTAAAGCAGAGAGCGAGCTCATTTGAGCAGCTGGTGCTGAAATGCTTTGCTCAGTGAAGCAGAGACTTCTTCAGATATGGATGATTCAGAAACTACCTCGACGCACACGCTAGATTCCTTCTCAGTTGGCTGTTGAAACTAAGTTAACCAGGCTACTGTAAAGTCTTGAAGCCTGTCTCTTTACATTACAACTAATACTGACACAAATGACTTTCATCACTTTGATATCAAATAAAAAGAGATCAAATACTATTCTGTTTTGCCAGCAGATAGAAAAAAGCACGTTAACTTATTTGAATATCATTTTGTTACGTAAGTTATGACTCAAATTACAGCATGTACATACATTTTTTTTTTTTTTTACCCAAACCAAAATCTTTTCCTCAACTTTACCAAATAGTTTTGTCACCTAATTTGAACCAAGTAGTTCAAACAATAACTTTTCCTTTAATATCATACAAACCTTTTGAGTATACGTTACATACTGACTTTGATCTCCCAAATGTAGTCACAAAATAACTGCTATCAAGACATCCATCAAGCAGGACGTCCCACGACTAAAAACAAACCTGTCAATGCTCTCTGATAAGCAAACTACTGCATGCAATGCGAATGATCCCAAACACATTTCTGGTATTTCTACACTGGTACTTTTTATGACATTATGTTGTACACAGCAGTAGGAGATATTCAGTGTACTGTATTCAAGCCTACCTGGTGCCATTTCATGTAATAAATTCATCTTTACTGTAGTAGCAATAAAAGTTTGTTTGGAATAAATTCTCATCATCATTATGACGGCATCACTGCTGAGCAGGCAAAAAAAAAATATTGCTAACATCAGAAACATCATCAGAAGAAAATGTTGATGGAGACATAAATGGCTGAAACTGTTAATGTGTAGATGAAGAGGTGTCTTCTATATCACCCCGTCAGCTGAACACACTGAACCTCAATACCAAACCAAATAGGCTGAGAGATTCTACACACAATCATATTATACGTGAAGCATTATACACAATCCTATTTCTAAATGATCTTCAGCATATGAAACATAGATTGACACACATAATTCACTGACTAATTTTTAGAAGCATGTGACATCCTGTTGGCTGGTACAATTAAAATGTTATCTGTTTGGACTGAAATGCGAGGTGAAGACGTTCGTCTCGTGATCGTGTCAGACCGTGACTAGCTTTGTTTTACATTATCTACGCAGCGAGGGCTACTTCTTTAAGGCAGCCATTACTCTGCCATTTTGAGAGCGCCTGAGAGTAAATACTGCGCACGATAAAAGCGTAATTGCCAAAGCGCCCGTGATGCGGTGTTGTGACAACATCAGAGCTGATGGTGGATGAGAGGAATCACTTGTGTGTTAAAATTGCCATTCAAACTTGGTCAATCAATCGTAGCAGCCATTTAAATGTTAATGGTTAAAAATGAACTGCTACATTGTTGGTGGACAAGTGGCGCTCCGTCGACCAATGCACTGTTTATTCTCGAGCTGTTTAATTGCTGACAAGGGCATGTACCTTCCAGCAAAGCAACTACAGAACAAGAGACATTGACGGCTATTCTTTCAGCTGAGAAATCACTGAATAAAAAAATAAAATCAATCTGGCTGAGAGAGGCCGTGCATTTATCATGAAATGACAGCGATGTATGTCACGCATGGGAACAGTGCACATAAAGCTCATTATCATATGTCACGTCAGGCATGGAGCGTGAGTGCAGTTTCATCCTGGTGAAAAAATCCCACAGCATGATCTCTAAAACACGGCGTTTGAAATGCCGCAGAGAGGCAGCTGCTCCGTGTGAATCACACAGCCATACAGTCTGTCAGAGCCAATTGAAATCAGACTGAAATGGGAAGTCTCGACGACAAAAGCGTCTCACATTAACTGCAATTTCATACTGGAAGCAAACCAGCGTTACTTTCAGGCAGCGAGTCGTGACGAGTGTCCGGAGCTTTGAATACAAGCCGCGGTGGACGGGGATGTGTTTCAGAAAGGATGAGGGCTGAACAAGAGAAATGCATTATCCTCACCCTCTAAAAAGACATATTTATCTTTTGTACCATAAACTACCTCCATACACCGTCGCTCTCCCATCACTTAGCATCTTACTCACCACTCTTACTTTTATAACACCTCTTTCAGCTAAATGCTTTGTATCCCCCACCTTTTCTCACCTTTCCTCCTTCTTTGCAGCATTCTCTCCAACTTCTTGAGGAAGAATTCAACTCAGTCTGTTCCCACTCAGGTCGCACCTTCACCTCCTCTGTCCGACTTCTATTTTGCCTTGCTATGTCTACTTTGGGTCGACAATATAACAGTGACTCCTTTGTTAGTGTCATCACATTGCATCATTTCTGGCTTGAAATGGTATTATTTGATCAGAGTCTGATCAGAGTTTTTGTTTTGTAAATACAGACTCTGATGACATCAGACATATTGTATCTTCATTTGCACTATTATCACCTTTCTGCACTAATATCCCGAATCCATTGTCATTGTTGTTGTTCTTTATGTTGTTTATGCTCATATATATTCTTTGATATATATTTATACTGTACATAGTACTTAAATGTTAAATGTTTATGCTTAGTTTCTATGTTCTACTTTGTTGTCTTTAATGTCCTTGTTTTTATATTTCTCTTGTTTATTGTATATTCTATGTATGTGCGATGGGGAGCAATGTGTAACCGGAGTCAAACTCCATGTATGTGCACGCATACATGGCCAATAAAACTGATTCTGATTCTGATTCTGACACTTGGTGATGTAGTGTAAAGAGTAGGAAAGTTGGAGGGGTCAAACAAACACAGGACTTTCACACAGGAGACTGCTGTTCATGTGAAACCAAGTCAACGTTGACTTATTTGACCTTGTTACGTAACACGCATGCTTACTAATGATAGTTATGTAACACGCCTTCTTATTTTAACCCAAACCATCATCTTTCCTTAAGTCTAGCCTTGTACTTTTGTTGCCCAAAGTTAAAACTAAATAAACCTACGTTGGAAGTTTTATTTGAATTTTATTTGGGTTGAAAATGCTTTGCAATGGCACTACAACCAGAGAAGTATATAAAAGTAATCTGCAGCAGTTAAATATATACTCAACATTTAATGTTTGAGAAATCTAGCCCCTTTCATCACTCTCCCTTCATGTCCAAGCTCTGCATGTCATCCCTAGTGTCATGGACACCATGGGAGAGAGGGCTGAGCTAAGACAAATAGGTGGGTGGAGGATGAGCGAGAGAGAGAGAGAGGTTTCAAGTTTGTAAGGGTTGGCTGGGTCAGACACATGAATCATGACTCCCAATTGATAGGTTAGATAAGCTCATCTGATCAGTGTACATGAGAGGGGGGAAAACTTTATTTTGAAACTTTTGGCTGCAGAGACAGACATACCACACGCGACGTAGATGTATGTGTACTTCGATGCACACTGCCACCCATATGTTATATGTAGAAAGAGTAATTCTCAACGCTGCATTCAGCTTAAATGCCACGAGCCACTTTAGATTGTAGGAAGGATTGTTTGGAATGCGATTACTTGCGTTTAATCCCCTTTACGGTACAGAAAACAGAACAACTTGCCGTGTTTTGCGTAGGATGGTAGAAAATAGATATAGCGGTGCTTTCTCCGGGACACGATTACAACAGTCAGGCTATGCAATAGGATGCAACACGCACACAAAGACAAGCCTGCGCTCATGACAGACACAAAAAGGGTTAACCTAGCTGTAAACAAGCTGTAATGAAAGAGGTGGATTGCCAAGATGGAGAGAAGAGATGGGGAGAAAAGGAAGAAGGGACAGGAAGGATGTTCAAAGGGTTTGTTGTGGCATTTGAAAGGGGAATTTACAACAGGAAACACACACAACAGCGGGGCTTTGAAGTGCTCACATGCCTTGATTAGCTGGAGAGAGTTTAACACCCCCTGCTGCACATGTTGTTGCTATGATACTCGCACCAAGCAGGGGATGTGGTGATAGTCAGGGGCTCAGCTGGAGCTGTCTTCATAGGTGTGCTTGTGTGTGTGTGTGTGTGTAGGCAGGGAGAGTGTAGATGTGCCTATAAATGTCTGTAACGTTTGAGGGTGTGCACGAGTTTATGTGTGCATGAGCAACTCATGTGGGTGGAATGTCGCACGTCAGAGCAGTGGCGGAGTGTGTACGTACGATATGTGTGTGCGCTCATGGGCCTGACTGTGGGCATAATTGGATTGACAGCTCCCGCAGTGAAGGGTGCAGCAGAGTCAACTGGTGTGTGTTCCTAGAGAGCTCTCCTGATGCCCTCTCCTCGCTCCTGTTCCTCCTCTTCCCTCCCACCTCCTACTGCTGTGATCCTAATCAGGAGAGAAAGGCCAGTTTAGAAGCTTCTGCATGTGGTCACCGGGCAACTTCCTCCTGTGGAAACCGAAATGAGAAGGCAGACGAGACTCCAAGTATTTATACAAACAGCTTTCAAATGGAATGTTTACTTGAGATATGATTTATATTCAACACATTAAGTTATACCAATCTACATCGAGGGATAACTCTGGATCATTACAACTCGGATCTTAGATTAAAGGTTTTGCTCATCATTTCTATCACATTTGTTTGACAATTTCTGATTGTTTGACTACTCATGTCCCTTGCCCTGTTGGACTTGCATGTCCACTGTTGATATTACAAATGTGAATAATAGCCTAAACCAAAACGCACCTTGCAAAAGTGTTTATAGTTGTTGTTTAGTTTAGTGAAAAGCAATCTGTCAAAAAAAGGGGTGACATGTGTTAAATATGCGGATAATGGCGCACGTTTTAAGACAATCTTCTTATTGTAGTTTGAGGTGAAAATGCTTTCAGTTTGATCGAGGTGCAGACCAAACAACCACAACAAAACCAGCAGGAAATCCGTTTCCCACCCATGGTTTATTTATGGTGTGATGACTCACAAAATGGTGTGATACGCGTATGTGGCAAATACTGTATATGGATCCAAACTCTGAAGTAAACACACATACTCTACCTGATTTATCTGCTGATCATCACAATGCTTCCCCCATCACATGAAGGTACAGAGCACCCTGTTTCTCAGGTGACACATGAAGAAGATGTCAGATGTGTTTGTGCATCCTGCTGTGTGAGTTTGTGTGCTGGTATGTGAACATGTATGTCTCTCTGCGCTGAGGTCACCACAGCAAATAGCTGTGCATCATCCCAGCTGGATCTCCAGGGAGCAGGCTCAGCATGTTGAGAGGCACCGGCTGAGGGAGACATGGGAGGAAAAGGGACGGTGAGTGGAAGAATAGAAGGGATAAAAGGTTCTGCTATGATGGACTGCATGATATGTTCGGGCCATGTGATGGAGTGTGATGGAGACTCATACGGCTTTGGTTAAAGGGCAAGGGACTGAAAGAGAACCACTTAAGCCCGAGCGTCCCCCTTTTTGGGGGGGCTGTGGAGAAAGTGTAGCATATACCGTCGAAAAAAATGCACTTATCACGAACGAATATAATGATGTTCTGTCCGTTTGGATCTTGTAGCCTGTAAAGTGAAGTACAAGGTGACATCCAAATAGGTTTTGATGTTTGGTTTTGCCTTTTTTAAATTTTAATTAAAATTAATTCCGAAAATTAAAAAGGTAATTGCATTAATCTTGATGGTCAAATTGTGTAAATGTGTTGGGATGTATCCGTGTTTGCAGAGATGAAAATTTTGAAATACTTGTATTTTGATATTGTTGTGTGTGTGGGAACACAACACACATTTACTTCACTGAAATGTGTAAGCTTCCTTTTTATTTTCTTCTTGTTACTCTCTGCCCCACCATGCTGATAAGAACACTGTCACATTGAAAGTGGAGCTGTGGGATGCTAGTTAGCCACTCTGCATGGGGCTGATGTTCAGGGCCTAACAAGAGCCATGGTTGATCGAGACTGATGGTGGGAAGATGGAGCTTCAAATCCCTTTACTGTTGCATTTCATCTCAAGTCGTCAGGGCCTGCCAGTTCCTGCCAGTGTCAGGTTTCTCTCTGCATTTGTTTGATTCTGAGGGTTTTTTCTTTGTCACTATTCTCGGCATCTCTTCCACTCTCTCACTGCTCCCTAATGCTGTTAACCTTTCCCCATTTAGTGTTGTCCCAATCTCTGACTCGTTAATTTGTGGAGAGTCTGCCAAATGTAACCAAGCTCTACCTCCAAACCCCCAAAAAGCTGTCTGCCCAGGCCCCCTCCTGTGTGGCTAACAGCGGGGGGAGCTCCACCACAGCGTGCCTTGTCATTCACAACTGTGACTCTTCTCACAAGTTCCAATGAAAACAAACAGCTGAGACAAGGGGCAGACCTGTACAGCGTGAGGATTTTACTTGACCTCTTGAATGCACCATCTTTTTATGATAGTGGTATAAATTCAGTGACGGCTGTTTGCCTCTGTGACTTTGGCAGCGGTCCATTTCAAAGGATGCACACCTAAACCTTAATCTCTGCTCAGGCATCTGTACAGTTATCTGATACCAAGTACTGTCTGATACTAGTGTGTTAAAAACAAAAATGCATATAATATTATTATTTTTCAACAACTGTATAAATCTGTATGGATGTGAGATGATTGCTACACTCTTACTATGCTCTCCTACGCTACTCCCATCATCGATTTTGGATGCAGTGATAATTATTTTACAGAGCTGATGATGGAATTAGCTAACGAGTGAGATATCTCGCTTCTTTCTCGTCTCTGTTGAAAGTTGCACATGTGCAGTACCGATCGGGCAGGATGTACTAGGGATCGGGTAGCGAGTGATGCATGTTGCCCTGTCCCCTAAAAGTTATGTTCCAATTCAACAAAACGGCATTGTGAATTACTTTTCAGGGGAAACATATTTGTCGTGGATTACATTTGCTTTTGACGAATCACAAATACGTTTTAGAAACTAGAAATCGGCATCGATAGGAAGTTAGGGTGGTCTATGGGTCACAAAACACAGGGTTTGCAATTCACCCAGGAGATTGCTGATTGTGTGAACCAAGAAGTTTCGTTGTCTGAACCTAACCAAATACTTTTGTAGCATTTTTGTCTTGTCATTTTTTATGCCAAACCATGATGGTTTTTGTTTACCAAACCTAGTTTTGTTGCCTAAATCTTATATGAACAGATTAGTTTTGTACTATTTTTTGTTTTGCTGCGGTTTCACGCGGTTTAAAACTGCGAAAGTAATCCGTGATGAAATACCTTCCCCATGAAATGTAATTGGGAGTGCAGTTTAGTTGTATAGGAACGTCACTTTGTAGGAGACAGGGTTGCTTCTTGTGTAGAGTAAGTTAACTAATAAATGAAAAAGTTAAAGTGATATCGGATTGGTGGACTCGTGTACTCGCAGATACCCAATCAAGCATTATTATTTATTTAGGCTACAGGCATTTCCGCTGCTGGTATCGGTATCGTAACAACTCTAGTTCAGATCTAAATGACGTGTCGGTTATCTCTGTTTTAGGAGATTAAAAAAAGCAAGTCAATACATAGTCAATATGTTTCTGGCAGGGAGGAGTAAAGACATATAGCACACAGTTGTCACTGCCATCAGCTTACTCATAATGGCTCTTCTGTCCCCCAACTGTCCCTTCCACACAGGCTGTCTGTGTGTGTGTGTGGTGCTTATTATGTTCCTCTCGCATGCTCTCTCCCTGACAACCTAATTACTGCTTTCAGCGATACACTGACACACGGATCGAAAATTGCAAATGGAAATGCGGCTCACTTTTGACAGGGTGGTGGTTTATGAGATGCTTGTGTGGGAGATTTTTTTTCTTCCTGTTTTTGTTTTTCCTTCTCAGTACTATGGGTAATTATTTACATTTCTGGTGTCACTGAGAAGAAATGGAAGAGAGCGACTGAGAAAGAAGACGACTCTCTTTCCGACTGCCAGTCGAGTAGCTCCAAGCATTTGTACTGCAAGCAACGTGATTGATGGATTGATCTATTCTCAGCCATGGTGGCAGGTGTTCTTTTAACAACATTACGCCATTTTGATGAGGTAACACAGCTAGGGAGTGATAATTAGGGGAAATTAAATAGTAAAAGAAAAGAAAATGACTTCCAAGCAATCTCTAGAAACATTTGTCCCTGTGTTGTTTTCCCTTGTGTCTTTTTCCCCTGCGTCTATGATTTGTATGTAGAGTTGGTTGTTGAAGCCCATTTCATTTGATGCCAAGTTCATTTGCGCTCAGTTTTGGCTGAAAACAATGCGTTCAGTTCTATATTGAGTGAGTTGACGATTGATTCGATGCTGTGTGAAGACGCAAGGATTTTACACTGTAGGCCACTTATTGTGAAATATGGTAGGGACACATTCTCACATAGATTTTCTTGCAGTTTTTCTTCTTGTATTTGATATTTGTATGCTTTATAGTTGCCAAACAAGTGAGAGACAGTAGAACAGCAAGCACTGTGTTTCAGTTTTTAGTAATAGTACATTAGTACATTAAATTCACCAAAGTTTCCGAAAAGTTTTTACATTGTACTTCTGGATAGCAAACTCCAGCAAATACCTTAGCACTGCTGTTTTAATCACAAACTTTCACAGCAGCAACTTTTGTTGACTCCGAGTCTCTCTTTATTACCTGTTGCAAGCGATGCACATCCACACTGCTGGAATTCTTTTTTACCAACCTAAAATGTGCAAGAAAACTGAGTGTGAGTGGGTAAAAAAATCAATGAGTGGATGGGTCGAATTTCTCTTTCTGGCTCTGAGTGGCTGAAGGTGTTTCAGTGGTATCACGATGACTTTTTTGCCTCAATGGAGGAACTTAAACAGTGACTGTGGCCCCCCAACAATTGAATGAAAGGACTTGTAGCTATCACCTCAGAATAAAAAAGAATGAGCTGCTGTGAACCAGGGGAACAAGAATAGCCAATACAAACTCTATGAAGCACTCTAACCTCGGCTTTTAAACAGAATGACAAAGACAAAATTCTCAAAAAGTTAAAATCTCTCCTTAGTTTTTAAAATTTGAATAAATTATTGATATATTTCTTTCCATATTGAAAGAAATAAAATTACAATGGGATTACTGTCAAAGCAGTGGGAGATGCACTTGTGTTATTAAGGCCATATGTTTCCCTGGACTTATTCAAGCTGTTGTGTATCTCTTTGACATAGTCACAGCAGCTGCGTGCAAATGGAGAGACACCTAAGGAACAGGAATGGTGACGCTACAACCAGGCCCTGCAGGCCCTGCAGACCCTGCTGCCCACTAGCTACACGAGGACTAAAGAAGTGAACAGTGAGGCTGTGACAGTGTTCTTTTATTTAAATTCTTTATTTCTACTAACACAACCCAAGCAACTGTCTGTCGATGAAAATTAAACTACCAAATGCCAGCGCTATACTCACCAATATTGGCCAGTTGTTAAGTGAAGTGGCTTTCACCGCATTCGCCCCGCTGTCAGCGGTGATGCACCTGGTGGTTTTCATTCAGACCCCATGAGACCAGTGAATCCCTCAAGCCTTTTGCAATCAATTCCCCTGTGTGGTCCTCAGAAAAATATGCTATTACCAAGTATTTACTCTTCAGAACCCATTCATCTTCTATGAAATGAACAATGTAGCTGATGTACGGCTCACATGTGCGACTCTGCTTGATGTTGGAGGTTGCATGTTTCCATGTTATAGCATGCTCCAGTATCAAGGGATATGAGAGGTTGTTTATGTGGCAGGGAGGGAGCATGCTTGGGGGTTTGTTCATGCAACCGAACTTTGCGTAATCAATATTTGCTTTTGTTTCATTTAATGCATTTAAATTAAACTATCAGTCATTCTATCGCAGAATGTTCTTATTGCTATTGATGTCAATAGCGATACACATCACTACCCTTTCATTGCCCAGGCTTAAATGTTACCGTGCATAGCATTCAGCAGCACACTCTTCTATCACATGAACAGATAATTTTGCCAGCATCCTCTTCAATAGAAATTCACTTTAATTACAGCCCTCTGCTTGCACAGTGCCTTCTCCCTTAACTTGCAGTCCACACTACTGCTCTGTCTGAGCAAAAGGACTACATGCTTCCAGGAAGGCTTTGATTATATGAATGAATATATTTTATGTTTTAGATATTTCAGTGAACCAGCAGATAGTAGCCTAAAGCAAATCACACAGTTCAACCCTTAACACATCCTGCTAGTATTTGCTTGCTAGCTGTTACCATGTGGGATGTAGCTTATTTGAGCATGCTAATGCTAATTAAGGAGTTTTATTTAATCCATTTTCATTTATTCTTCATGGTAAAATATACATTTTTTTAAACTGATTCTTCACTTTAAACCCTAAGTTTGCACACAACCTACATTTCCAAAGTACCTCTCCCCGTTAGTGAACTTGCTAGCAAGCTAACTCACATGGCCCATTTCACACTGAATGTATTTGGCAAATTAATAGATTATTTCTGTGTACGATATCGTAAAAGGTTAGTCTCTATCTGCATATGACATGGTAAATACAGCCGGAGCAAATAACCCCGATATTTCCATTCTATTCCCGATATTTCCTATTAATTCCCATAAATTCCACACACATTTCTTTTACCTCCCGCATGGCGAGTTTCCACCTTGAATGTTTGCAACCCCACATGTAACACTTGAGCACCACAGTCAGTCTGTTTGCTCTCTAGCTGAATCGCGTGGACCTGCATTTAACATGGCGTTCCGGTCAGTTCCAGCTCATACAGTGTTAATCCAAATGAACCTGTGCACTTTTCCTCATGAACTAACTTCAGCTACAGTCTATCATGTCTAAATTAACATACCGCATGTTTAGGCTATATTTTCGATGTTTGAATGAATTCACTGGGGAGACATCGCAGGAATGTGATTTGCCATGTACCGCTCTTTAAGGTTTGACTGGATGTCGAAATGAATAACTGAATAACTGCAGAAACTAAAAGCATTTTGCTTCTTTATATATTCTTCATTACATATTCAGTACTGCGAGTGGATTTTAAGTATCTTAAAGGATAAGCATTGATGGCATTGAAAAATCTTTCATGGTGCTTTAAAGAGTCATTTCACACAATAGAAAATGCCCCATATCAATTTTACAAAGTGATGTTATTTCTCTACTTTTCCTGCGTTTAGTTTATAGTCAGAAAGAGACTTTCTTGTGCAAGTTCCTTAGTTCAGCTGCAGCACACTATTTTCAAGAGGAGGTGCATGGACCTCCTCATCCAAGTTCCACAGGTTATTTTGTCATAAAAGGGTTATGGTTCAAAAATAGAGTAAAGATTTCACATGTTAAAGAATTCTTTTGACCCCCAAAGTCACTGCTAATAGAAACATAAGCAACAAAGAAGCTCTCGATCCACATAGACAAGGAAGATGCAGTGACTCAGGGTTAGTTCCACTATGCAATTTATACAAGGTGACTGAGTGTTAAAAAAAAAAACATTCACATGGTGAAGACAATTCCATGGTAAATTTCACTGTACATTTTCTTTTATGATTTTACATACAGATATTATTGGGATGTTGATTGCTTTCCTCTCATTCAGTGTTGAGACAGAACAAAAAAAAAGAAACTCCTTGTCTGTGAGTCATCAGTATGAATAATGACACCTTGGGCTCAATGTTTGTTCACAGTTCCCCCTAAAGAACGTCAATTTAAAGAAGGCAAAGTGAAGGACGGCCTGCTCCTCGCCTCGAGTGTTTGAAGGGTGGCAGGCGACAATACACACACGCTGAGAGTGGAGGACTGATCAGGAAAGTAATATGTGCTGTGGGTGGAAAATATACTTGGAGGACGATTGTGTCCTCAACTGGATTAGAAAGTTAAGAGAGAGAAAACACAACGCTGCTCCTTGCAGAGACTTATTTTAACCAGGAAAGCAGATTTACACATTTATCTCACTATTTTTGACTGTTTGTGTGTGTATACTGTGTGAGTCTGTGCAGCTGTGCACTGATTCATAAACATGTTTCCGTGTATGTGTGTGTGTGTGTGTGTGTGTGTGTGTGTGTGCATTCATCTCAGCACCACCTGCATCTCAGTCACCTCTCTGCGGCAGATTTTCCGCTTAACATGATAGAAATGCCTATGGCCATGAATAACACATTTACTCTACTGTACCTCAGGCGAAGTATTACATGATCGGTTTCCTCTGCTAGAATATGTTAAATATAGAAAGAGCCAGCGTTCGTTCGGAAAAGCAGAAGCTAAGGAAGCAGCACGATTTTTAAGGATTGAAGAGAAAAAAAATGCTGGAAGACACAGAAAAACAGGGAAGATCAACAAAAAAAAGGGAAAAACAGCCTCAGCAGTCAGTGATGATTTGCGTCCCCTCCAGAATTGCTGGGAAATGGGGTGGGGGGGGGGGGGGGGGGGGGTGGGGAGGGGTAGTGTGCATTTGCATTTGTGCGTACAAGTGCCCATGTGTGTGTCTGTGGGTGTCAGCGCATTTATGTGTCTGAGGGCTGAGTGTGGAAGGGCTAATGGAGTGTTGATTGCCTGGCGGTAAGCAGGCATCAGTGGGTAATTGCAGCTCTACGGTGTAACAGCTCTAAAATGAAGACGCATTTCACATTCGATCACTTGAGCGGCCAGTATGGATGCACATGCACTGAGGCTGTGGGTGATGGAGGGTTATCCTGTGCATGTAGTTCTATAACTAGCCAATGGAGCCAGATTCAACAATTGCTATTGATCAGCTGGCCACGGACAAAATGACCCTGACACCTTACCTACCTGGCTCGCTGCTCATATGCGGCTCAGAGTATTGCAAGCTGTTTTTAGTATGCTGCCAAACTGGTTTAAAATGGACTTGCCAGATTTAAAGAAAGTATAGCATGGCATTGTGTAGCACTGTAGAGCCATGCAGAAGAAAACCAAAAGGTGGAAAGCCAGAGTTGGAGCGAACGCCTCCTGCCCTTTCTCTTTCCTTCTGTTTCTCTCTCCCTTCGCACCTGGTTGAAGTCTCCCCTTGGTGAACCTCACGCGTGTTGCCAGGCGACAAGGTTGCCTGGGAGCAGGGCTTTGATGAACAGTCACAGTGTAATGGAGGTAGCCCTGCCAACACACTGAACACAGGGACGGACAGGTGGACAAACACACGCATGTGTGCAAACACACGCCAGAGTGTGGCATGTGGTGCAGCCAGAGCACAAATGCACCCAGTGAAGCCACGTCTGGGGTTGCTTTCTTTCTTTTTTTATGCAACTTTGGCTCAAGCTCACATTTATACAGTACTCACAGTGATTAGTACTAATTTATGATCAAGAAATCTTAATAATTGTTCTATAAGTTACTTCAATTACAGCCTGTGATGAATATAATGTGTCTGTGACAGTCAGGAGCTGCAGCGCTGCTGTTGATTTCTGCTGCAGTGACCTCCTGAAGTCCCTGTGTTTTCAAAAATCTATTAGGACATTTCACAGAAACATTCTGCTGCCTTGGCAAATGTAATCCATCATTTTAAATGCAAGGCTGGGATTTTTCTTACTGACTTTACTTTATGAGACTTATCTGTCATGGGCATTAGGTGAGGGGAAAGAAATATAGTTACGCTTGCAATATCCCTTAAACACCCACAGAATGTGTACTGGTGGCTTAATAAAGCTCATGTACAATTCACAGACAACAGACTCAATATCACTGCACACATTCAGACAGTAAGACGGTTGGAGAACAACTTGAGTGCAGTGGTCAACACCTTCACCATCTTGATATGACTGCTGTACCAAAATGGCTAGCTGATGGGCCCCGGCATAGCCATGGATGTGGTAATTAAAGAGACATTTGATCAATCTAAGTAATGAGGTTTCTAACCCACACACGCCATTGCCTGAAGCTCCGCTGCTGACATCTGGTTGCCATATCTCTTTGCATTAGCCTAATCTACAAGTTTTTCTAATAATTGGCCACTTTCTCACTCTGTCACTCTGCCAGTGTTGAGCATGGTAGTGATTCAAACTGTGAATCTAGTTCATAAAAGCTTTTACAGTTGCTCCAGGAAAAGTTCTTCTGGCTCACATAAAAGATGTGTTTTACATTTCCAATGTTTCCAACAGCATTTCAATTATAGCTGCAGGCTTACAACTCTCGCAGCCTTTCCAGTCCGCTGCACACACACACCACTAACTGTTGTGTTTGGGGTTACGATAAGGGGCTGTGAGAGCGCCGCCTGCAAACATGCAGCTGGTGGTGGTGGTGAAAGTACTGAACTTGACTTGTAAAAGTACAACCATGGAATAATACTCCCTAAAATGGTGTCATATACTGACTTAAACCAAATTTTTTTTTTTGGCAAATTAGGGGCAACAAGCTGTAAACACAACATTGACATATTATATTAGCCTTGAAGTTGATATGGGGAGTGTGTTAGCGAAGAGTGTGTTCTTAACACATCCAGCTGATATGGATTCATTTGGAGTCGTGTTTCTGAACACCACTCGAAAAATGTAAGTCCAATATCCGCTCTCCTTTTCGCTCTGTTCTGCTCACCACCAACTCATGAAGGAAACATTTGACTCTTTAAGCTGTTTAATGCTCCAATATGGTCACCAGCTAATAACTAACTGTGTCTATGGTTTGGGCCAACACATTCTCACGTGTTCGGACATGTATGGATGCTTGGTCAGGACCCCTTGGTGTAACCGGTAACTCTTTAGCATCATTTTTCAACATGCAGGGTAGTCCAATAGACCTTAACACATAGTTAGTAAGGTTGTGAATTTAAACAAAACCACTTGGTTAGATTTAGGATAAGGTAATGGTTTGGGTTAGAGTACATGACGTACATGAAGTAAGTTAAGTACGTTACGTAATAAAACTCCTCCCTACATCTGATATATCAACACATTTTAAAAGAAACACACATCCTATATCAGGATACATAGAAAAACATAAATGAAAAAACCCCGATATAATCACAAATTTGCAGTTACAAAAACCTGAGAAAAGATGAGACATTGCTTGATTGACAAGTATCACTTATCACACATTAATGAGTGTTTAACACCCCAGAGTGAGACAAAGTTATTGTTGGATGAAAAGCTTTACATCTTCGACTGTAATTTCACCAAAGCTGCTAAATCCGACTATCCAGTCAGGTTCCAGAATATTTTTCATGCCTATATTACTGAGTAAATTGTCAGTCTGTCGCATGCAGATGGATTGGGTGAAACGGTGTGTGTATGTAGTGTGTGTATTGCTGTAGTGTGCACATCTGTGCACAGGAGTGTGTAGCGACGTCTGAATCCGTCAGTCTAATTGTGATTATGGCATTTAATTACGCCAGATGACTTCCACTTCTGTGGTAATCATTATTTGTGTGTTTCTGTGTGTGTTTCTGTGTTTGTCTGTGCACATGTGCTAACAGTTTGGACTGTGCCATTCCTCTCAGACCAAGGATCACACTCGCTCACTCTCTGTCTGTACCACTGCAGGATTAGCTCCATTTCATGTTTCCAGGAAAAGAAAAACTCTGTTGACACGGAAATCCTCATCAAATCATCAAATGTCGTCTTGCTAAAAATACTCACCTCCATGCCGAGCCGTGAAAACATCCATATCTTCTACAGCAGCGACTCAGCTAGAAGACAACACGATGAAATGTCATTGTCACCATTCAGACCGGCTGCATCACCCACCTTTATAACCACATAACCTCTGTCAAAGGAGTTTCAACAATACTGTACTGCAATGACATCAGGGCTGTTTGTGTGATTTCTGAAAGCTTGACTCACGTCTGGCTAACTAAATGACCTGTGACAGCTGGTATGAGAAACACAAAGCCGTGATACACAAGCAGATGGAACATTGTACAGGCATACACAGCTAACTAGCCATGTGTGAATACGGATAATTGGAATAGCAGCAATGTAAACATCCCCACCACATATGGACTAGTGTATTTGTAGGTGTGATACGCATGAGCGGAGAGCTTAATGGAAGATTTCTTGTTGTGTTTGTCGGCAAATGTGTAAGGGCATTTTAGGCATCATCTCCTATCCCAGTCATCTGACATCACATCTACAGGCAAACATCAGTATTTTGCAACTTTTATTATTTTCAAAATGACGGTAGAGACGTATTCTGTTTTTGGTTGCAAAGTTGTAAGAGGAGAAATGGTGAGCCTTCATGTATCACCAAAGGATCTGGAAATCAGAGAAAAGTAGGTGCAGCTTATTTGAAAATACCTCAATGAGTTTGCAGGAGCATTTTTTTGAAAATGTTTCCCAAAAACCGTTGAGTTTTCGCCACAAAACTGCAAACAATCCTGGGGACACAGCGAGTACGAGCCAAAAGGTTCAACTGTTAAGTTTCAGCCCCTTCTGTCTAATTTGCATCTTCATAGACAAGGCATACTAAATAGGAAAAGGTGTTAAGTTATGTCCAAGCCATTTTAAGGCATGAAGGTCATTTTGTTCATAGAAAATAACTTTTAGATATTGATAAACAGTGTTGAGTTTTTAGGGGTTTAATCAATGTCAGGAGGGAAACTTTACACTGCCTGTAGAAAACTATGATTGTAGTTGTTAGTGTTCTTTTGTTGCTTTATTTAGAATAAAAACATTTTTACAAACATCATGCAAATAATAACTTGTTGAGACTGAAAAAAGTCTGCAGCAGTTTTTGAAATGACACAACACTAATGTACTAAAATGGATACAAATGCACTTCAGCAAACTGATACAAATAAAAAAAATCATATTCATGGATGATTTGGAGACAGGATGAACTGCTCTTATATTTGTATATGTAACAATAATACATATAGTATGTATGATGTAAAGTCCATGATCCTTACCCTGACCCTTTGGAGGTAAATGGATTTCACTTAGCTACCATGTACGCATGACATAACAATATATTGTTCTAATTCCTTCAACACAATACAATATAAAAGGAAGTTTTACATGAATACCGTAGATGTCAAACTCTAATAATGCCATCATAACAAGTGGCTTATTGTTTTCCTTCCTTATATGAAAGGACTATATCTCTAAGAATGGCAGGATGTTGTGCCAAACTAATTCAATTAATATTTATAAGAGCACCGAAAACATGCTCTCATTAAGTATCTCCCTTGTGTATCTTGTATTTTATTAAACTAAATGTGACTAAATACCTCAGTTTTAAACATCTCTCTTGGTCTCAATACGCACTGACACATGAGTGTACAGTACATAAGAGAGGAATGCAGCAGCTATAAAAAGCTCCTCTGTAATATTTTCCTCCAACTCCTGTTTTTAACATGTAAACCTGTTTACAGCTGGCACCTGCACATGATCCCTATGACCTCTAAAAAACTCATTTGTAATTAGAATGACTAACTTATATGAAGTAATTTATATTACACAAGGGGTTTCCCACATTAAATCAACATGACCCTTCTCTTTGCCCTGACTCCATGCAAACATAGTTTGGACATAAATCTGGTAATGTAGGACCATCGTATACCACGATCCAAATCAAACATGTAGCCCTGTGTTTTTCTTAAAAGTCTTCTGTATGTTTCTGTATGTGTCCAAGTGTGTCTCCCAACCCTTGGAGAGTGTGTTACCCCTGAAACCATTTTGTTAGTAAACTCCAAATGGAAAAAGAAATATACAAAATAAACCAGAGGCAGTGGAAGAAGACTGGAACTGACATTTGGCTTCCTTGGCTAGAGGCAGAGACAGAGAGAGTCCAGCCTGAGAATTAGAGACTACGGCAGTGAGGGGTGAGGGAGGGAGACCCAGTGCCTCTCCCGCAGCAGTACAGTACAGTATACTCCAAACTAAATCCAATTTGTGTGTGTTGGTGGAGGCGACTGTTGAATAATGGCACTGTGCTGATACCAGTATAGTCTATACTTTTAGTCAATTAATATCCTACTCTGACCAAAGTACAAGACTTTATATTATATAATACATTATTCATAACTACGGATCCCTATGTTTTTGCTAGCTTAGAATGAGCCCTTCATATCTACATAGGGAGCAGAACAGCGCTACGCCGTTTTGCAGTTGGAGGCTCATGTTACCGCAGTCTTGGAAAGGGAGGGGTTTTCAGTTGATTGAAATCTGCAACCATCCAAAGTAATCAAGTATAAAATGGTAAAAAAAAAAAAAAAGGATACTGTGCCATTTCTTAAACATAAAGCGTTTCAGATGACCTTCAGGACATTTGGGGATTCAGGAGTATGCTTTTGGGTGCTTGAACAAATTCAAGGATATCTGAACACATTTTTCACTTCTGATTAAGATCAACTTGTGCAAAGTGACAGCATTTCTACTTAAATAAGATATTTTGGTCGTCTTTTCAATCAGCAGCAATGTCCTCCTTAACCCGACCCTGCCTTGTTTTTCTCTGTTTTTCTCTGTCCTGTCGACATCTGACAGCAACAACAACACAAGCGGCGGTGGCGGCGGTGGTGACAGTGCCAGAGGCCACGCTGCACTGCCACACAGTGATCTGGCAGTCTGTTGCCTCCCTCTCCTCCTCCTCCTCCTCCTCCTCCTCCTCCTCCCCCCCCCCCCCCCAATTCCTCTCGCCTCCTACCTCTTGCTCCTTCTCTGTCTCAACTGATAGACACCTGAGCAAGACAAGAGGTCAAGCTAGCCACCATGCATGTTGGCCTACCTCCACCCTCTTATGGAGGGTGTGTAACTGTGTGTGTGAGTGTGTGGTTGATGCAATGGATGGGTGTTCATAGTTGGCAGGCCTTTTGACTTAATATTCTCCTTTGATTTTGCAGTTTTGGCCCTTTCTTCGACTCCTGTCCCTCTCATCTACGTTAAGTAAGTATTGTTCCACTTATTTTAAGGCCCATTTTCAATTTGTTCAATTGAACAAAATGGCAGAAATGTAAAAGACATGCTAAACTATTGAAGAAAATGTTTTACAAGGCGACAGGTTCATACTTTTATTTGGGTTTCTGTTTGAACACGCTTTATTGTTCCAAATACACATTTTCTTAAACTGTCTGTCTGAAAATACCTTGATTCATCCTTTGTCTGAAAAGCTCTGTTATAGCACCTGTCTCTTTAAGCCCCCCTCCCGAAAAAGCCCTGTATGCTCTGATTGGCTTATGTGAAAATGATGGTGCACCTTTGCAAAGGTAGTATTCAAGCTGAGGGTGGAAATACTCAGATGGGTGGTTACTCAGAACCATCTGAGAAGACGTCATTGGAAACTGTTTAGAAAAGCGCAGACGGTTTCAAAAAATACTTGACAGGTGATTGGATAAACCATCTATCAATCAAACTCTTGCCGGCACCAGTTGGGAGAAAAGCAAAAACATATTTCCGTCCAGAAAATGGTTCAGTGCCATTCTTTTCTTTTCTTTCAATGAAGAATTGTTCTCCAGTTTAAATATATTTGATGCTATTGCAGCATCTACGCTAACCTCTTCAGGAGCCTCCATTGTTGTTTAGATTGCGCAATTGCCTCTTTAGGTTAGCTCACACACACCTAAACCACGTCCGTAGTTGCTGGACGCTGATTGGTCCGTGCTTCGGCTTATCCATCTTGTCATTACTTGAAGCCTGCCAAGATGGATTTTTGTGTGGTATGTGAATGGCTTGTTGAATCAAATGTCTGATCTAGACAGCCTACTAAAAACTGACTGAGTCGTCTTATTTCCCAGATTGTGGGTTGTCCGGATATACGGATGTATGAACACCAAACAAATTTGTCATGATATGTCCCCTTTAATGCTTGACTGAAGTGGAAAATGCTGCATATCGAAAAGTGTGATGTGATAAAAAGTGATGGTACGCCTGAACATTGTGTTACCTGCTTCTGCTTCTTCTGATGTGGACAAAGCTGTCATGTCTTAAAACACCATTGTTTATACAGAGGAGAAATCAATATCAAGTTTGTGTTTTAAGCTAAATGCTAACATTATTAGCACCTAGTCGCATACTAAAAACACATTTACATAATCTGTGGAGAAAAACTGCAGTCCTCTGCTATTAGCCACAATCAGCCCTATACTGAAGCAATGTAGGGGATCAAAAGTGTTGCTCATGGGCACACTGATGGTGATTTAGAGTGCAGACATGGTTTTACATACTCACCTTCCCCTACCAAATTTTTCCAAGATGGCTTGGGATTCAAACCAGTCTGCATTTCTAATCTGCTGCTCTGCTGGTTCATCACCCTCCCTCTTCCACTCCACAAGTATTTATATTCCCTCCCAGGGCCAGACAGATGGGAGTGTTTAGGAATAAAAGCGTCAGTATTTACCATATTATTTACTAGCATCAGCGCTAGCCCCTTTGGCGACGCCGGCCTCAGAAAAAAACAACCTGCTTTTCCTCTCCCTGCTCCTCCGTCTCCTCCCTGGCTTACCTGGACCATTTAGGATTTATGTGGGACAACTACCGTGTTGAAGCCATTTTGTAGCTTGATCAAAGATATGTCAGCGCTGGGGATTCACTGCACTGACCCACAGGTTAAGAGTGTGTTTCGCACACTCTGTAGCATATATATCATACTGTGACAGGCGAATGGTTTTGTATCTCCGCGGACAACCTGAAACCAAACGTAGACACTAATGGATTTGTCTTTGCAGCGTGAGTGGGACAAAGTCATAACAAGTGAGTGACTCGAATGATATTATAAAGAAAGATATTTATCTGGAGGTTTTGTAGTACGTCATGCAAACACACCGGTGGACATTTTGTCATCAACAAGATAGAAACTTCCTACTCTGATAAGATTTTGGAGTGCCTTGATGCACATATTTGCATATTAATGAGGAAAAACGTCTTTCTTCTGATCCACTGTAACTTCCTGAAGATATAAAACCAGAGGCCAAAGCTATAAACCCAAATGTGTGACATCACACAAAATGAGGTATGACTATGTGCACAACGGGCTATATTAAACATATTAATGTGTTTGAAGTGGGACACTAATGTTGAGAGACTGTCCACAAAACATCACACAAGTTTAGTTGCCGTAGGGACAAAGCATAATCAGTAACCTTAAGATGAACTGTTTTTAAGGCTGAACAAGGCTGCATGTGTGTGTGTGTTTCTACATGTGTAGAAGTACAACTTTGTATGTGTCTGATGCTGGGAGTGTGTAATTATGGGCAGATTATGGGAGAGGCGGACGGCATGAAGCAGTCTTTGATAGGATTAAGCACTCAATTACCCAGCTAAATCTGCCCCCCCCCCCCCCCCCCCCAAAAAACACCCACACATGCATACACATGCTTGAACAGACACCTTTGTGAGTACACAAATGCACACAAACAGAAGGCTTTCTCTTTTACTGCAACTAAGTACATGATCCATGCACACACCTTACGCAACTTATCGCTCTCATATCTCTTTCTTATCCAAGTCATCAGTCCAGCTGTTAGTCAGTCCATTTGGCTCATCTTGGGTATCAGACATTTCCCTGTTTCTATGATAATGGACAGAGAGGCCTAAGAAGGATTGCATTCTTCAACAGATTTAAATGGTTAATCTATCTAAAAATACTTGACAAAGGCAGAAAAAAGTCCAAAACATAATCCAGATTTATGTAACTGAACTTAGTTTTTTTCATTATTCCTACACCATGGATCACCTCACAACCCTTCAGATTTATCTTGAGACACTTAAGGCCCAAAATGGTGTCAAAAAAGTTAACAAACAGCTTTACTTGATGACATACAATGCATTTTGTATACTCTTTATGTACAGCATAACCTATTATATGTCAGTTAAATCTTTGTTTTAGGTTAAAATGTACATCTTACCCTTTCAGTTCACTTGATGATGATCAAAGATGTTGGTCTCACTGCATCTAAAAGGGCCATTGAAGACATCTCCCTCTCCAATGTCTGTCTTCAATAATCACAGAGAGGCACCAGGAGGTTGAAATTGGCTTCATTGGCACACATGGGCAGAGCATCAGACTGCTATGTCTGCTGTACAGCATGTTGGAGTGAAATGATGAAATGATCAAGTTTATCATAGTCTGTGGTGTTCAATAGTGCATCGGGGAATGGATATAATAATGTGAATTGTCTCAGCGGGGAGTCCGGTGTCTGCTCTCCAGCAAATGGATTCATAACGTCACAGAAATCTGTAAGGTTATTGTTAGATCCATTAGCGAGACGTGACATGTCTAAATGTGGTCTAATTGAGACCAAGTATGCCATCATGAAGTGAAGTAGATTCGGTAGCTACCACAGCATACATGCACTGGTGAACCATAGCAACCTCTGTAAAGCAGTCAGAGAGACCCCCCACCCAAAAGAAAAATATATATATCCAAATGCACCAGCTGAGCTGTTTGCATTGTGCTGGAAAGGTGTACAGTAGCAGGCGAGATTTTCTAATTTCTGCACATAGAAACTGTCTGCTTTGAGTTTCTTTCCTATTTTAACAACAATATTCTCTTTACATGCATTGGTTATGGTTAGTCTTGAGAGTGGTATACTGTAGAGTTCATACTTGACAGAGAAAGAAAGAAAGAAAGAAAGGGTGCTTGCCAAGCAGGGGTCATTTAAGGGTGGCCAATCATCCAATTATCTGGATAAAACAGGTGGCACCTCATTGGGAAAGCTCATTAAAATGGTGTTCAATCTTGGCTCTTGGCTGCCTCTGGATATGAAAGCACATTTCCTGTTTGGCCTGCTGAAATTTTTCAAATAAAGTCAGGCTGGAACGAGGAGAGGCTTTCTCTGACGCTGAATAATTGGAGCCAGTCAAGATTTACTTGCTATTTCTCTTGTGGAATCCATGGTGGACTGGTCATCATGATGGAGTCTGGTCTTAGGCCTTGGGCTTTGTCAGCAGAGCAATGCATCCCATCTGTTCTGGGGTCGTCCTTTTAATGCAAGAGCAGTCTTTTCTTCAATCTCACAAGTTCACAATGTCTGCTAGATGGCTAGTTATGGTGCGTGAAAGTTCAAATTGAACTTCTGGATAAAGGTACCCATACCAAAGACACACACACATACACCTACACACACGCACTGCAAAGGCAGTTTACGGCCATGTATTCTGAGGGCTGTTGGGTTTACTTCAATACTCGTGGTAGTTAGAGGAATCACACTATGACATTTTTCTCCATATTGCAAATGGTCTATAAAAGCAAAGGTCAGGCTTTTTTTTTTCTCATAGCGATTGCTCACCAATGTGGAAAAGAGAGGTCGATTGGGGAAATAGTGGGAATTGGTTTGTAAGCGCGCTTACAGTTACCATGTCAGGGACAATAAGTCCTAATAGCTGTAAGGGGCAAACAGGGGAGAAAAGCATACAGGCTTCTTTCCACTTGGAAACCAGCTGTTTAAAATTGTTGGTCGATTAAAATCAACACATTTGGCTTATTTGTTTATTTGCTTTTATGAGGCAACACTTCTGCATGTGATCACATGCAGCACTGGGTCGCCACCTGAGTTTGCTACAAACCTCAACAGCAGAACTTTAGTGTGTTCACTCGTTCACTTCATTAGCATCGCAACAAGTTCTACTTCACGTGTTCAACTCAAACCAATGACGCCCAGCATGTGGCAATGATGACTAAAAATCATTATGTAACCCAAATGTTTCTAAATTGCATGCAAACATGCACTGCAATGGAATATTTGGAAATCAAACAATCGATATTTGAGATTTGAACGTGTTAAAATGATGCATATTTCAGGGGTTATATTTGAATATATTTTGAATATATTTGAAATTACACGTTTTTCTGTCGAAAACCACGTGGAATTGAATTGAATTCATCCTCCACAGGAAGCTTATTAGACACTGGGTCTTAAAAAGTAGGCAACATGAATAAATAATAATGGCAAGCTAAGCAGCACTAAACAGTCAAGAATACATCAACCTCCTCCATCACTGGTGTCCAAAGCACAGTATGCAAGATGTACCATAACTGCAAGCCATCAAGACCCCGTTTGAAGTACAGCACACCTCGCTCAGACCTTTCAGCTTTCCAGGGCTGTGGACTTGTGTTCGCTCTGCACCCTTTCCTTGCAGGGATAGTCTGGGCTCACTGTCAACCGCGACGGACTGTCCGTGCTGTTTCCTGTTGTTGAGCCATAAAACAGTCCACAATGTAGAGTAGAATGCAGTGTGAACGGTGGTAGGGGCTGCTAGTCTTCCTGGCAATGATCTTGTTTGTGTAATGGCGTCTCACATTAGCGTGGTAGTTTATGTCAGTTAAAAGAAGTAGATGTAGCACCTCCAGGTACATTTTAGCGCAACATTCACACCATCCATGCCTGGCCAAGTAAAATATACGAATGCTGTACATTTTTAATTGGGAATAGTGACGTACATTTTTTAAATAAACAAACTCAATAAATATTCATCATCATGTCCCTTGCTAATAATATTGAACAAAGTCGATATTGGCCCACTCTGCCCTGTGATGTGGAGAAAAACCTAAAGCCAGGTGTGGAGGCGAGGAGGCATTCCCAGTTCCCCCGGAGAAGGAGAGCTAATGCTCCCAGACAGCGGGGAACGGCTGCTATCCCGGCCTGTCACAACCACTCTGGACCCTCACAGCTGAGGCCGTCACACTGAAACCAAGTGCTCCGCAGAGAAGAACGGGACACAGGGAGAGGAGGAGGGACAAGGGGTATAAAGGAGAAGATTTACATGCGTGGCTGTTCTCTTTATGCCACCCAGAGGACCCAGTGGAGTTAGAGGATTTATTGATACCACCTGAGAAGGTAGGAGGTTGCAGTGGGTGTGAATGATATTAATGTTTTTATAATTTTAGCTTTTATATGTGATACACCTTCTGGTCATACTCATATGGTCTTCTTGTGTCCTTCTCTGTGTACTTTCAGAAGTTTGCACTCAGTGATTCAGATGATGCTCTAACTAGTATCATGGTTCCCCGTTGTCATTAATTGGACTTGGACACTCGTCAGGTGGCCAGAGACCAGGACTCCAGTTTGGACCCCTAATTTGGATTTGTCTGTTGGTTTTATACGTTTACCAATATATTTACCATTTAAACTTCCTTCGACAATAATGTCAATCTTGTGTTTTCCGCTTGCTGTGCTTCCTTTCTAGTGGCCAAAATTAATTTGAACTGCTTTCAAGGCTGGCACTGTGCTGTGTACTTGTAGTATGTGACAGGGTTGTCTCAAATCGAACACGGCTGTTGTCCACTTACCGGGAATGGCAACCGCAACATTTGTAAACGGATAGCTTAGCTTAGCTTCTATCATCAGGTCAAATTCGTTATGTTTAACACTTTTATCACCACACATCTGTAAAACTACTGACATTCCCATCAGCCTCAGCTTTACTTTGTGTTAGTGCTAATTAGTAAATGTTAGCAGTGACAGTGAACATGGTCACATGCTTAGCATCCGAGCATTAGCATTATTATTGTGAGCATGCTGATGCTAGCATTTAGCTCAAAGCATGGCTGTGCCTGAGTACAGAGACGCTAGCATGACTGTGAACTTAAGTCTTGTTTTATTCTCAAACTCATCTCCTGAGAGGAGTTGGATCAACCACTGATGTTAAGCTTTACGAAATATAAGACAATATAGGACTATCTAGAGAAAGTGAGAATTCCAACAATGTGTTAACAAAAGCATTGTCAAAAAGACAGCTTTTTAAAGATATATTTATCAAATAGTTGTTGATTATGTCTTTGTCATATTTCTTCTTTCTGATGACTCCGTAATACAAATTTTACTTGACTTGAATAGGAATGGGACAGCACTTTGCTGCAACATATCATGTTAACATGAAAACGACAAAAAATATGATGTACAATTGTGGGTATTTATTTTATACTTTGTACTCCCTGATTTGAACGTCTTCCTGGCTCTTTCCTCACAAGATGAGGTAATTACATATAACCTATTTACTTGTTTTTGTCAAAACAGCTTCAATGACAAAATCAAATATTTGATGAATGAATAAATAAATATCTTCTGATTTCATGTTTATTTTTTGTTCCATCTTTAACCCTTAATGTTTCAGAGTAAATGTAATACTCCAGGATGAACACACATGAGCCGTCCTCTTTGTTTACCTTTTTTTACGTCTCAATGCGTCCACTGGTTACCCCGTGTTTAACGTCACATTGGAATGATTTGTGGGTAATTCCCTTAGGCTAAATCAGCATACCATGCTGACTTATGGTAAGGGTTCATAAAGGGCTCAAAATGTCTGCAAGAGAGCCCTTAAACACTCGATGATTTGACAGTGGGACATCCCTAAACCCTCACGGACTTCGTGGGAGCGCGCCTCAAAGTCCGTCAGTCCGTAAGGGGGGACATTGGGATTGGGCCAGTCAGTCACCTGACACTCCCTGCCCTCCTGATCACCTGTCCCAACTTTCCTCATCAGCCCTGCAGATATTCAACACCCCCTTTTTCACTTTCTCCTTGCCAGATTGTCAAAGTTGCCATAGTTGTTTTGTAGCTTCATGCTTTTGCATTTGAGCATCTTTTATCTGAGACCTGAAACTCGTGACCCGGTGGTTTTGAACCTCTGCCTGATATTTGTGGATTTTGGATTTCCTGCCTGCCCCTTTGGACTTGTTTGGAGTGTCTTTCTGGTTTTGACCCTCGTCTGCCTCATTACACGGTAAGCCTATCCAGTTTTTACAATACATCCCTGAACTTTATCCGTTTACCTGCCTTGTCTACATTTGGGTCTTACATCCATATTGAAATCAAGTTGCCCCACAATTGATTTCAATATGCCTGTGTATTATGTTTTACTTAGTTTAGGTACTTATTATAAGCCCAACCATAATGTTTTTTCTACACCTAGTGGTTTTGTTGCCTGAGAGTAACTAAGTGGTTTGGTTTGAATTCTCAACATTAACCATGTGTTTACTGCAACCGTGTGCTGGGCTACCTAAGGCTAGATAGTGTGTGTGTATGTGACGAGTTGTGATGAGGTCTAATGGATGAATGCAACAACATTAAAGTCCGTATCTCGTTTGAAGGCCACATATACAGCAAAGTTTGAGATCTGAGTATTAAAATGGATTTAGTGTTCACCCTTTTAAAAAGGAAATGCAGTTTTGTAAACACACCACAGTTTGAGAGTGAAGTTAAGTTATATGCTGTGAAATATTTATGAATTTTCTGCGTTGCCTTTGTAAGAAAAGTCTCCTATATTACTCATTATTCTGAGCCATAGAAATAGAATGGCCGTGCTGTTGCAGGCAGACAAGATGCAGCAGCTTTCACTGCACTGACAGAGACAGTAAAGATTGGATGAATGGACCCTTCAGTCCACAGGGGGAGAGTTTTTTTTGTCAAATGTGAAAACTCCCTAACTCAGCTTACCCCTGACCAGTCACATTTGAAATGCCTCCAGTAGTCGTCTTTTCTATATAAAAAAGAAGCAAGTAAAAAAAAAAAAAAAAAAAGGATGGGGGTTAGAATGAAGAGAGCAAAATAGATCAATATTTAATTTTCTCCCCAGGAGATATGTGCAGGCACTAATCAGCAGTGGCTGGAAAAGATGACACCTGGAATAGCAAGCAGCAGAGCTGAGCTGTCCTCTCCTTCCACCACCTCTTTTGCCTCCCAGGGCATTTTCTCACTTCGGCTCCGCTCTCTCAGTCAGCCCTGCTTCTCTCATTCACTCGGTCAAACCCATCGCTCCATCTCTCTCTCTCTCTCTCTCTCTCTCTCTCTCTCTCTCTCTCTCTCTCTCTCTCTCTCTCTCTGTGCTTCCTATTAGCTCTGGAGCTTCTTTCTCTCACTCTTCTTGCCGTCATCTCTCATTCTCCCCCAATTCATCCTCTGCCCTCGCCGTCTCACTTTTCCCTCTGCCACATCTCTCGCCCTCACTCCCCCTTCCCTCTCTTTCGCCAGCGTCTTTGCCCAATCTCTTCTTTCTCGCTTTCAATCTTTTGCTCAATAACTACTTGTCCAGCACGACAGACCAGCAGAGATTGGTCTCGCAGGAGAAAGCAGAGATTCGCCAAGCAAAATCATTGTATGTGCGACAGGTATCATTTACAAACGGCTTTCCAGCCGTGCGTGGAATTGGTAATCCTGCATCGTGGGCTCTTTGTTCATTACAAAATCTCACCGCCATGAATCTTGCCTCATGTACACATGACACATATACCCTTGTTGGAGATATATGGCACTTTAGGATAAAATAAACCGTCACACTCCGGTGATATTTCCTGGAGAGAATAATTATAACCCAGAACTGAAGCGATTTCACCAGACTGCTTGTGATTTGATTTGCAAGGCTCTCATATTTTCATTTAGCAAAATGGTGCAACCCATCTGTATTTCAAAAGCATTTCAAATTTATGTTTCTTCTCTCACTCGGGGTTTAACAAGACCTCAAAGGCAATGTGCTTCATTTACAACTTGGAACAAATTCATACAAATTGGGTCTAAAAGCTTCAAATTACTGCTCTGTTTTTCGGGCAAAAGATGCTTGCCTGATAGATATGGTAGCATAGTTTTGAATATACGATTGCTGGGGGAAGTACTCAGATCCTGTACTTACAGTAATTAAAGCAATGCCTCCAAGTAAAAGTACTACATTAGAAGGAAAAGTCCTGCATTCAAAACTTAATTTAGTACAAAAAGTAAAGTGCTCTCATCAAAATATACAGTACTTAAAATACGTTATAAATCTTCTTTTAACACTGTATAATTATAGTTATAACCTATTCATAATACATGCATTCTAAAGCATTTTTTTCAAACATTTAATCACAAAAGCTGTGCAATAAGAATGGAAAAAGTGTGCGTCATAATTCTGAGATTCAAACCAGTAACACAAGATTTAGAGTACAAGTGGATTATGCGTACATATATTAGCTCCCCTCAGTTGAGTTAACTATGGTGGTAGTATGGCTAGAGTTAAAACAAATATCATCGAGATTAATTGGAACGCTTTATTTAGAGGTTTCGTAAAAGTGTACAGAATGATTTTTTCCATCATCATGGTCATGATGTCTCTGATAGTTTCTGAAGTAAGGTTTCACAAATGTTTTGCAGGCCAAACATACCATGGCTATAAAATGGAAAATTCCAAATGTCCTGTTTTTTAGCTGGTTGTTAAAAGACCTTCCCTGTTACCTGGCAAAGAAAATTATTATAATATAAGCTGAATGCAGTTTCCTGCTTGTTTCCAGTGTTGCTGCTGTTTAGGCCCATGATGCAGATAATGATGAACATTGGTGCAGAGCTGCATGTGGTACAGTGGGAGTGTTATTTCATGGATGGAAAGCTGCCAATTTCATCTATTTACAATACATTTAAAGCTGACGCCAGGTGTAACTGGTAATCACGCTACCATTTTTTACAGCTTCCTGGTCACAGTTCATATATTTCATTGAACTATTTTTCATGCTCACTACCTGCCCAATTCTCACTGCTGGCTATCCCACTGTGCTCCTCAAGAGGCACTTGCTGCTACTCATAAAAGCTGGGTTTACACTTGATGGGTTGGATGGTTTCTCCCGTCGATAGCACCACCACACTATAGACGGAGACTTCCACGACCAAGACGTCACTTGCTTTAATCATAGTACCCACAGTAACTGTTTACATTCTTTGATTTACTTTGTGATATAGAGTAACAATGGGTTACGCACACAAACTGGATTTGCATCCAGGTAACTTCAGCCGTGTTTCCACTGCATTGTACGGATCAACTCCATTGTCCGAATCTGGGTTGAGTGTAAACAATTGTGATCACCATTAACAATATGGTAGCATGGCAATTTTAAAGTGGCAGGTTTGTGCAGGATGTCACGTGTCACATTAATAACAATTATCTCTGACCAATCAGCGATCTGCAGTGTTTTAACTCCACCTTCTAGTATCGGCTCAGCTCGCTGGGAACCTCGAGTGATGAGGTTCTAAAATAAGCACCACGTGCCATCCTCGACTTTTGCTGACTGAAATATGAAAAGATTGTTGTCATGTGTAATGAACTAAACTGGACTTGACTGCTTGGTGGGAGCTCGGCTTTCTTTGACTTGTCTCGTTACTTACATTCTAACTATTTATTTATTCATTCATTTAATTGTTTATTTTAGCAGGGGCCGATTACAAGTTAGAGTTAGCTAGAAGATTTTTTTGATTTGCATCAGTTGTCTCTGGGCAGGTAGACAAAAAACTTCCACTTTACAATAAATACACTACATAAAACTACACAATACCTTATAGTCCATGAGTGTGAGATAATGAATAAAATCTGCAGGATGAGTAGAACACCATTGCTGTGCAACCACTGTGCTTACACTATATCCTCTCTTTCACTGTAATTGAGCTCAGCAACCATGTTTAGCAGGTTTGCGGTAGATGAATTTGCTAGATGTGTGTTACTGAATCGGAGCAGATTTCTTCAACTTCCACTAAGTTGTCTTCACGTCAACAACTTACACCAGGATGGCGTTTTTGTCGTTTCAAATTGGGTTTATATAAAGGAAGGATAAGAAAGTGGGGTTTATTTGGTCTTTTGTGTTCTCACACTCACTGTGAGTGGGCAGAGAGACTACATTTGGACTCTGCGGTCCACTAACTTGTCGCTCTACCTACCCGTATTTGCTGCTCTGTTTCAACAATGTCAGGCTGAAAATGCCGCTAAAGGCAGGCTGAAATTTAACAGTGGTGTTCTGTCGGGAGATGAAGTCAATAAAACCAAGTAAGAGTAGAAGAGTAAAAAAAAGTCCTACCATTCAAGAAGTCAGCCTAAGGGAAACACTGCTAGTACCTTTCAAACCCAAACCATTCTGCCATCCTGCAATATCTCTCTGTTCAATTTCTTCACTGCAGAGAATGAGTGAAAGAGATAAGAGCTTTTGGCGGTAAGTGGACCTTATCAAGTGGACGGAAAGGTTGTTCAAGGTTGATCTGTTGTGGGCAATTCTGACATCGGACAGCTAGCTAATCAAGCTGTCCTGCAGATAGCCAAAAGCACACACTCACACACACACACACACACACACACACACACACAACCAGAGCAAAACAGAAACTCAAGAGACAGAATTACCATACAAGACTTCCCTTTCAATATTTCACTTTACAGTGTATTTCTTCTGACACTCAGACAACCATCTGCGGCCTGTTGGTGGGCACAGTATTGGTCTCCGATGGCGGAAGAGTATCTATATGTGTGAGATGGAGGTCTCCTCTGTCGACACAAAGCCTCTGGGGGAGAAGAAGGAGAGGCAAAGCGACAGAGAGAGGCAGTAAACCTTTGGCCCCAATGGGGAGTTCCAATACAGCTGCTGCCTGCCTGGCTCTTTCCCTCTGACTCTCTGCACGACCTGTCTGCCCACACACAAACACGCACACATTACAATGAAAACTGACGACAGCCGTGGCACTGCAGTGGGTGTGTGTGTGTGTGTGTGTGTGTGTGTGTGTGTGTGTGTGTGTGTATGTGTGTGTGTGATAAAGGCAAAGTGCAATCACGACTCAGAAATAGTCGATTTCATACTTAAACCCTCTGCTCGGCCCATGAGACAGAAGGTGACTGATCACACACACACACACACACACACACACAGCTTCTCCCCTAGTGGGAGCCAACGTGTTTAATTAATACTGACACCATACTCGTAGCAGGAAACTGTGCGTGTGTGAGTGTGTGCGACAGTGTGAGCCCAGAAGTCGCTGCAGCTACACTATATGGAGCATGAATGGCCATTAAATATTATGCAAAGCTCATTCCCACACATTGTGAAGCCAATCTCCCTCTCAATGTCACCTACAAAGTCTTAAGAAGCCCTCAATTAACTTATTAGCAATTCTGCAGAGCTTAACATGGCCGCTAATGAAGGAAGTGTGGAAAGGAAATTAACTTAATGGGAGGAAATAGGAATCTGGGGCAACGCATTTTGTAGTGCTCTCCCTCATTTTTCGATGGGGGTCAAAAGTTGTAAGTTGTTGATATCTTTTAAAATGTTTGCTGGCATATTTCAGGAAAAAGCGATAAGACTGGCTGGAGAGGACGTCAGTGCGGGTGAATTTGCTTGTAGAAGCGCAACGCTGTGCCGTCTCAGCATCTTATGCGTGAGTGAAAAGCCGACCTCTCTTTCCTTTTATTTATTTTTCTCCCATGTGTGGCTTTCTGATGCCATCACATTACTCTCCTCTCCTCTTATTGTCTGTCCAACCCCATCACCATGGTCCTCTAGTGGGGTGATAATGGCCACTGCTGCTGGTCTGGGTGTGCCGTTGTTGATGTGAGTTAATATGCAGTCCCTATCATATTATGCTGATATTGGCTCATGTCAAATAGAAATATCACACTGTAAACCCATTGCTGAGTTGCTACAACTGAACATTTTACCATATGATATATCAAAACAAAGATTAATGTTCAAACAATAATACGGTATAAATGCAACACTGATTAGATAAAAAAACATCATCGAAATATATATTATATTGAATGACTGTACAGTATATTACCTTTTTAAATTGATATTGATGAGCTTGTTAGCAAACAGTAGCCTATGTTGCATAGGCAACTTTAGTATTAATTGGAGATAAAACTTAGCTGAATTTCAGGAGCAGGACCACACCTCAGCCACTCGCCCACTTCCGGCCATACTCCTATAAATACCTACCCACTCTAAGCCTCGGCTCGCTCGCGTTTTCTGCATCCCACCCTCCCTCCCTCTCGTTAATAGTTATCTCCCCCCATAGTCATCATCCTATATCCCCTATGGAGACCGGGGGATCTGCAAGGCCCGGGAGCCGCAGTGGATCCTCAGCTAAGCCTCCCCCAAACCGCATCAGGCTAAATCTCCATCAACCATTCCTCAACACTCCAAACAACCGACGAAGGCTCGCTCCGGCCGAGGTGGGGTCCTAAGCTAGTGAATTTGTAGTTGTGTGTCTGTCCCGCTGATGAACGTATTTTCACTTCCCTTTTAACTCTCTCTTGTTCTCCACCACCTCCTTAGGGAAACGTCTGTCTCTTTAGCTGCTAGATGCTCCAGTTTGTTCACCAGCTCGCTGCTAATTTGATGTGAGGTTTGCTGCTGTACCTTAAAACCTTCAGGTTGAGAACCGCTCCCTGCTGGGGCCTAAAACATTGCTGATGACAGCGCAGAGTGAACCAAAACTAGATTAAGTTGCAGCCAGAAAACCAAAACAATGAGTTGATGTTGATGATTATGTTCCCAATTCTTTCTATATTCTTCAACAATGGTCTTCCTCAGATAATGATCTCCCAGAGAAATGGTGTGTCTTTTGTCTTAGATTTTTCTTACCTGAAAAGATTCTATGGATCTTGGGCCTCCTAATGGTTGCACAATGTTCATAACTATTATTGGTGAAACCCAAGTTGTGTGAAAAAGCAGAATTATCCCTTATGTAATCATTCCTCTCCCTCATTCCTGCCCTCTCTCTCCAAACTCTTCGTCATCTCCTCCAGCACTTCTCTCCCTCTCTCTCCAAACTCTTCATCAGCTTCTGCTTCTCTCTCTCTTTCTGCATCTTCGTTCTCTCCATCTACTCCTGTCCTTCCTCAATCCCCCCCCCCCCCCCCCCCCCGCAAGCAGTAACCGTCTTGCACAAAGTGACGCAATGGTTGTAATTGGCTGCCCTCTGCCACAAATCAGATCACAGCTGGCGCTGGGAGTGCTCTGGCGATTACCCATAACCCCCCAACCCCACAGATCAGGGGCCAAATCCAGAGAGAGCGGAAGACAGGCAAGAGGAAAAGGGTTGGAGACTAATTCTGTTCATCTACTGTGGTTTTTCCTCTCGTCAGCCCCTCGCCACCACATTGATAGTGGTCATCCATCGATTGACGGTATTACAAACAACAGCTCATTCTTAAGTGGCTCCTTTTCAGATTGGCCCCGAGCTGATGAGACAGAGCATTGAGAGGGCGAAAGATTATAAAGACCTATTCTGTTTCTAAAACATCAGCTGTCAAATACCTTTCTCCTCCCTTTTCTGTCGCTCCGTTTCTCATTCACTCTCCATCGCTTTCTTTCTGTAAAGAGAAAAAAGCTGATGAGATCTTTGGGCCTGTGAGCTGGAGACTGGAGATTGCACGGCCCTCTCAGACACTCCATCGACCCTATGTTCTCAGCAAGGGGGTCACGCTTGATGTGGTCCTTTATTAGCTCAAATTAGGCCTCTGTGTCTCCAAGAAGGGAACATCCATCTCCTTATTCATTTGTTCGTCTTGTCCCATTTATTTACTTAGTTGGCTAGGCAGTGGGCTGTTTGGACAGAGAGCAGTGGTTGCCCCAGGCAGGGACACAAATAACATCTTATGCACATTAGTTACAAATCTCCACTGCAAGGTGAAGGTCAGAAAACGGGAAATATGGGAAGCTAAAAGAGGAATAGGAGGAGGAACATTGTCCAATCTTACTGGAAAGTGTGCATGATTTAATTCAATATTATTTATGTTTTTTTCTTTTTTTTAAAGAATATATTTAGACTGTTTAACATTTTGTTGTTTAGCTCTATTCTATTCACTCAATTACAGTGAGATGAAATCATTTTTGTTAAATTCTGCTCTAATAAAAATCACACATATGCAGTGTTTATTGTTTCCTTTGTATTTGGCTGAGAGGTATAAAGCACAGATCTTTCATCAATGACTTGCCATTGCCCATTTCCACAGCTGGTTCACGACTCAATTATCGGCTCATTAACGCACCATATCAATTTATAGATTGATGGCCATGGAAAGCCCAGAGGCGCTCAGGGATCAGGTTAAAGAAACAAAGATAAACATGAACAACTTGGTAGCATTTCTCGTAAATGAAGGTTTCGGGTGCCTTGTGGCTTATCGGCATCTATATTGTGAAACAGATGGTAGTGATCAGGCGGGCATTTCTACGACAAAGACAAATGTTTTCTATGTGGTTTATGTGTGGAAGAGTCCCAGAGTGTAGGTTTTGCATGTTTCAAAGTCAGGCAATGCATCAATTAGCATCTCATCAAGCTCACACACACACTAACAAGCCTCCAAGCAGTTGTTCATGGGCACCCTACAATGACATGTTGAACCCCCACCCCTTTGATAAGTGCGATTGCACCGCTGCACCCGAAATTCCCCTGTTTCTCTCTTCCCATGAAGCCCTGCCTCCACTAACAGGAGGTAAAATGTCACCTGGCTGACTTTACTCTGGCCTTGTGTATGTTTCAACCCCAGCAGGAGGGATCGGGCTGAACGATTGGAAGGTGAAGAAGAAGTGAACAAGTGTTCTTGGTGCTTTTCCATGAGCGATGATTTTTCTCATGCTCAAAGCGCGCTCAGCTCCAGAGGCCAGGTGTGTGTTTTGTCCCCCAGCTTTGGTTCTTTTAACAGTCTCTATTTGAATTTGGGTGGAGAGAAAGAGAGGTGGAAGGAGAGCCCGCTATGGGCTGATGGGAGCAGACAGAGAGTACAGGGGTCTCTGTCAGACAGAGAGCCTCTCTCCTCTGCTTATCTCAAATTCTCTCTCTGTCTGATCACGAATGATAGCCCTGACTCAACTCGAGCAAAGAGGAGAAGCTGGACCCCCTCAGCCATCCTCATTGCGTATACCCCCTCCTCTCTCATACTCTTCCCCATCTCTCTCCCTCTCTTCCAAGCCATGCGACTCGGGGCGGCGTGCTGGCCTTTAAAAAGGCAAACTTGTAATCTGATAATTAACAATCTGCTAAATTTCTCAAAAGGAAAACAGTCATGAGAAATGTCTGCCTCATGCCCGTGAGTGGGATGACCTTTTGCTGAGGCTGGAATGGCAGGCGAAGGCAAGGCGACTCACTTAGAAGCATTTAATTAGCTCTGCTCACGGCTGTGTGCGCTGCCAATGAACAGAGGAGGGACGACGAGATGGGAGGAGAAGGGAGGAGGCAAGAGATAGTTGGGGTGCGATGGAGGCATGAGGAAGGAAAAACAGACATTTAGATATCTCCCGTTGAACACTTCTTCTCCATTTTAATGCAGCAGTATGTTACCTAGTAACTGTACAACCCAGTCGCCAGAAGAAACATTGGCATTGTATGTTTCTGCAAACCACAGAATGTGTTGAATGACTTTATAATTCGTATTTTATTCATATATCATTAATACGTTTCATATCAACCTCGAATCATGCTTGCAGAAAAGCACAATGCTACGTGGTTAACATTGAGAAACGATTGGTTGGGCTTAGACAACAAAAAGTTAAGGTTGAAAAGAAATATCAGGGTTTGTGTTAAATATATTACATAACAGCGTAACGTAAGAACCGTAATAACGTTACAACTGTAACGAAACAACGTAATGTTACAACTGTAACGAAACAACGTAACGAAACAACGTAACGAAACAACGTAACGAAACAACGTAACGAAACAACGTAACGAAACAACGTAACGAAACAACGTAACGTAACAACGTAACATAACAACCTACCGGAACAATATATAAATAACAACCGCCCAGACTTTTTTATGCAACAAACGTAACAACTATGTAACAACATTACATAACAAGAGTAAATTCAACATTTACTTTTGGTTGACACGAACAGGACACAAACAGCGGACTCCTGGGTAAGAGTCCTACCCTTTTTTGTGGAACTGGTTGTTACACCACATAACTTTTAGTAATGGGCTACCTTACTTTCTCTCACCCATCGGTGGTTTGCAGAAACTAAAGTGTGGAGTGAAGGAGGAGGAGGAGTGGTGGGAAAAGAAATAAGTAATAACCAGCCTCTCTGGGTCCTGTGATATTTTCTCTTGTTGTTGACTCCATAGCGAGTTGTTTGCCTTGAGGTGAACCTCTGAGGTCATGAGGTGTGCCTTCAAAGTGTGACTCTAAAAAAAATGTATCTAAAAACACTATAGTTACTTCTTCTGCCCCCTTCTTTTGTTGCTCTTTGCCTTGTACCCAGACTCTCCACACTGGCCTCAGCAGCAGTATAGGAATGTTTCAGCCCTTTGGCATATGCAGTAGTGTTCCCTTGTATGTCGGTGTTCATCTGCTGTAAATAGAACAAAACATCCAAAGCATTAAGAAATATTTTGGATACCCTTTCTCTCTTTATTTTGAGGAGGCTCTTCTTTCATTTTTCATATAATCCCAGTGTTGGACGTGTGACTTGAAGAACCCCATGTCTTTATTCTACTCTTTAAATATACTTACACTCTTTGTCCTATGAGTATTTGCACTGTAATAACACAGATCCCCTAACTTTGATCAATTCACTTTTTTTGCTTCACTGCTTTATTGCTCCACACAATATGGAAATGTATTTCTCAAATCAAACAGAGCACACTGTCATAATGTCAAACGCAAACTGAGGCGTGGCAATGATTTATTTGCGGAGAAACGGAATAATGAATCTCAGGAATCCATAAACAATACAGCCAGAGGAAAACAATGGAAGGCAATTCAACAAAGTCAATAAAGGATCATTATTCCACCTCATTTCAAGCACACAGACAAATGGAGAGTGAGATATTAGACACTGAGGCCCCAAGATGCAGCCAGAGCTAATGCACTTAAAGGGTTAATCACTGCATTTGTATGCAAATATGTATTAAAGTGTGTCTGCCCTTATAGGAGGGTTTAATGAAGGAATTGGGCCCAGGCAGTAGGTGACATTCAGCGGCTGTGTAACCTCAGCGGAAAGCTTCCCTGGCGCTATTTGTGAATGTTAATTGCTTTTCAGGCTGCGGCCGCCTCCCCGCTCTCCACCTGTCCCTCCGTCCCAATGCAACAGGGGACTCTCCCTGTCCTTTAAGCCAAAGCTGTTGTTTAAAAGAGAGCAAATCCTCCCAGGAATAATGTTTGTTGTGTTGGATCATTATGCCAAAACTGACGCTATGATAAAAGTGTCCCAGTGCAGAAGGTAAAAAAAAGATATGCAGAAACTTCAATTATCGGAGGTGTGACCCCTTTGCTGTTTGGGTGTACCTGTTGGAAAGAATGGAGTGGAATCTTCTCGTCTGCTCTCTCCTCCTCCTTTCTTTTTTTTCCACCAGGAGAAAAAGCAGTCTCAATTTGCATATCCAGTTGAACAGAAAACTAATCTGTCCAAATATAATTTATTGTGAGATGACCCTGCAAGAAGACAAAAGAGACCATGCAGCCTCTGATAATTTCCCCAAAAGTGCACACAACAACAAGAGAGAGGAGAGGAGGTGAGGTGAAGAGAGAGGAGAAGGGGAGTGAAGATAGAAATCTTTCCATTTATGACAGGGAGCTTTGAATTGAGGTAATCCACAGAACTGTGAAAATTAAAACCCCATCTGTTAAAAAAAATGCAAATAGACCTTTTTGATTCTGCTGCAGAAGGAAATTTGCCCAAATCAAAAGATTAGCACCGATACCTGTGGATTATGTTTCACTTTTATGCTCAGTCTCCTCACTCTCCCTCTTTCTTTCTTTCTTTTGTTTTACTCTTACTCCCTCCCTCTCTGGCTTCATCCAGATTTCTGTCAGGGTATTAAGATCGCTCTGTTTCAGAAAGGGAAGAAATTTGGTACAAGCTCTGAAATCTACCTGTGATCTAAATTTGGCCTTTAACGCTGATATCGGGCACAATCCATAAGTATTTTTTCTCAGCCTATTAGCAGGATTCACATCAGCAAATTAAATATTTAACATGGTAAATCAGGACTCAACCTCTTCCTATGGATTAAGGCCCAATCAGCATCTATATTTGTCACAGAAACTATTTGCTCCTAAACAAAAAGCATAAATAAATCCTGAAATGACCCTGGCTTGTGATTGGTTGAAAGTGATACTAAACATTTATGAATGCCATGAATCTGTGTTAACTGAGCATTTAGTCTGGAGTGGTGTTTAATGGGCTTGGTTAAGTGGACAACATTGCGAAGTCTGTTTCATGGCTATCACCTGCTACAGCTAACAACCTCTCTCTTTTTTTATTTTGTGTCCGTTGCTTGCAGGCTCCCTCTTAGCAATATTCAAGCAAAAGCCATATAAATGCTAACAACGGCCCATTGATTTTCCTGTGTGTGTGTGGTCGTATCTGATACATCAATCTCATTAACATGGGGAGCTTAGGGCGAAGCCTCAGCTCGGAACAATGAGAGACGTAAATTCAAACTGTCTCCTCCTGCACAAAATAATGCAGTGTCGTGGACAGCAGTGTCCGCTGTCTGCAATTATTTGACCCCATTAAAGCAGTAAACCTAAACAGTAGTAAACAGAGAAGAGGAGGGGCGGGGGGGGGGATGGAGGCACAAACACATCAAGCCTAACAACGTGGAGAAGGGTGTTTGTTTAAAAAAATAAAGGGGAAAGCAAGATGCTGCGAGTTGTGACATAGAGAAAGGGCACAGGGAGCAGTGTGTGTATCTGTGTGTGTGTGGGGGGGGGGGGGGGGGGGAATAGTGTCCTGCCGAAAACCTTTTCACACATTATTGTGCCGAGAGAAGTAGTGGTTCTAGTGGGTTGTCAGGCCAGATACAGCTCCCAGCAAAGGACGGTTGGATAAGGGGACATGATCGTGTAGTTTGTGAGGACAGTCCCAATAACATTTGGAAACTAGAATAACCACTTGTAAGCCTGCACCTGTCCAAAAATCTCATCACTTATTAATTTGCTCCTATTAGACATTTGTGTGAAATTGTCATAGTTCGCAAATGAATCAAAGTGGACTTTTCATGATTTTGTAGAGAGTTTATGAAATTCGTCCAAAGAAGGATATCCTTAACCTAAAACTCATTTTATTGTAAGGAGCTTCTGAAAGGGCATTCGTGGCGAGTTGCACGAGACAGATGCACAGCAAAGTACACTCACACATCCTTGTGAAATAGGATGTGTGAGTGTACTTTGCTGTGCAGAAGCTCCTTCTTTTGGGCGAATTTCATAAACTCTTGTGATTGGTAAACAATGTGAGTTGATGTGTAAAAGTTGAATCTTAGTGAGCAAATCCACTGATGGCAGCAATTCCACTTGATCTTTTTAAGACATTTCGCTGGCATAAATGCCGCTGTGACAGAACCTTGGGCCGCCATGTGACTTAAAGTCTCCATTAAAAACCTAGACACGTGAAAATGAGTCTAATGCAAATTATACATTTATTACATGTGACACGGTGCAAGATTGGTCTCATGAAGTCACCATCTGGGTCAAACTGTACAAACTGTATTTCTTAGGCATGTCAAGTGGTGCAGTGAATTCCAGATGCATCATAGCGCTACAATGTAAATAGGAGAAAAATGCAGAGACATGTCATTAAGTTGCGTCATCTGTCCGTGCTGCACTTTTTATAACTGGCAGAACTAAAAACAAGCTTTGGCCATAGAGCTGGCAGTGCTGTGCAAATGAAGAGGAGGAGGACATGTATAAGGCTGTAGTGGCTAAGCACACAAGGGAGTAATGCAGATTTTGAGGGTATTGATCACGTTAGCCCGCCAGTTAACACCAGCCATTTGTGTGTCACCATGGGTCGTAGCAACAGTTGCATTGTTCTGAATGTGAGAATGTTGGTAGGAGGAGCAATAAGGTAAATAAATAATTGTGAATAATCCCAATCTTCAAAAAGCTAATATTTTTCTTAATATGTGCATGTCAGTTCCAACAGCTTTGGTTGTAAAGTCAGACTCTGGTGTTGACTTCTGGCTTCGACAGCGTCCTTCCCCCGTCGTTCCCGCTGAATGTGGAGGACAAACACGTGAAGGCACTCATAAGCCTTTTTAATCAGCGTGAGAGATGTGCCCACAAATCTGTTAACTCTGTCACTAATGGCTATTTTTCCTCATTAGGGAATGCTATCGCTCCTCTGCCTCGGCCACATGCAGGCGTGATCAATTCCTCTATCATTTAGGACCAGATCAATCTCACAGTCCCTCTTCCTTTTTAAATTTCAATATCTCCTCCTTCCATCAGGATGCGTTGCAGCATCTAATTAGTCCCACAGCCGGGGGAGTGGAACTAGAGCAGGGGACCGGGTCTGTACGTTCAAGGTGGGCTCCTGTAGTATAGATAGGTCTTCATTAAAGCAGCTAATCCCATATACCCACAAAGCAGAAAGGACAGAGGGTTACGGAAAGTCTCTTGCTTGTTTCACAGTAGTTATTTTCTAGAGCTGAAGTGTTGTATTGTAACGTATTCTGTGCTCCTACTTTCCCTCGATGCCTCATATTAGTGATGGAGGTGGTTATCTGCTGCAGCTCTTACAATACAACGTGTTTCGTAGTTGCATTTTGGTCTGTTGAGGTTATTGTCAGCCCAAAGGAACATATCTGCTGCTTCTGCACTGCAATCATCTTTTCGCGAATCAATCATTTTCATGATGGAGTTATTGAGTTCTTAATGTCAATTAACTTTAGGTTACAAGTGTAAAGTATGGTAAGACTATTTCATCTCTTTCCAATACAATTTAACTTGCTTTTAAACCACAATTTTTGCTGCAAACATCTGTCTTGTACTGGAAACAACAAATCATCTTCTCCCACCGGCATGCAGAAAAAGAAAAGCGAAATGGGTAAAGATATCATGACAGTTTTAAGGTGGATGTTTCCTTTAAGATTTAGATGAAGTCTTATCCTTTTGTGTGAAAGTGAATGGAAGTATAGACGGGCAGGCTTTTAGCTATGGCATTTGGGAACCATTGTTTCCTGGGCGTTTATCTCTGTTAGAAGGTCAATACAGCTATGAAAGCTTTAGAGACACATAACACACTTATAAAACCTGAGTACTAAGGCTTGCCTTGCAGCGTAACAACAAAGCAAAAACTCAAAGCTCTGTATGGTAAGAGTAAAAGTTTTTTTTTGTTTTTTTTGTTTGCGATATGATGCCAATTTCATCTGGAATGACAATTAGAGTTATTGTTTTGATGGCGGTTTATTGAAGCTGATGTGATTATAACTTTCTCCCTTACAGCGCAAAACCTGTTTATGATATACAACAAGCAGGGCGCAGTCCTTTCAAATATTACACCTGATAACGCCAGGTTTAATTATGTATTTCATGGCTAATGCTGCTGAAAAGACTACAAAGGTGGCAGCTGGCAACAGATGAACAGCAAGCGATTTAAAAGAAAAAAATGTTGCACTGCTCTGCCCCCCCCCCCCCCCCCCCCCCTAACTTTGAGCAGGAGAGTATTGTAGGTTAGGACAAGCTGCCGTGCTCCTCACCATCCCACTGTAGTGTAGAGAGCGAGGTGAAGAGAGAGGAATTATTTATTAATAGTCGGTCTCCCCAAACCTCTGTAAAACATCCTGTTGAGCTCCCTGAGGTGAACGCTCAGCTTCAAAGCAATTAAAGCTGAGGCTATGAGAGTTGGTAGAGAGAGAGAGAGAAAGAGAAAGGCCTGGACAGCCACAAGGCCCGTAGGTTTGGCTAGCTGCACACTCAAATACTGTATATTCAGCTTTTATGCCCGGGAGGACAGGGGCCCTGAGCAGAATCACCTCCCCATGTCAGGGATTCCTTGTCTGGGTTTAAAGCCCCTGTGAGCCTTGGGACAGGCCAGCACCTCTCTGGGGGATTATGTAACCATAATAAGTGAAAGCGGCGATCCTCTCCCTTTCTGTCCCTCTGAGTCATGTTAAGACTTTGCAGAGAAAGGACCAAAGAAGTCCTCTTAATGTCTGGTCGAACTTTTCGTCAAAAACCCTCCACACTTTGGAAAGATATTCAAATCAGGTGGTGTGGAGATGCTAAACTGCCCTTAGGTGTGAATGTGTATGTTTATGTTTGCCCTGTGATACTCTGGTAACCCCTGCAGGGTGTTTACCTGCCCACTGCTGCATACTGGGATATGCTCTACCCCTCAACAGACTCCAGATAGGAATGATTAGCGTAGCAAAAAGTATCCAACATCATGTTGGCCAAAGGCAGCCAATCGCTATGAACGTCCCTATCTATGAATCGAGAGAAGAGGGAATTTGTGTTGCTGAGTTTGAACTGCCATTTCTACATCACCTTATATTAGCTTGAAGAGGTACACCAGCCATTTCAATGAGATATACGTTTGATGAATCCCAACTTCACTTTATGCATGTTTTTGAAAACATATGCACATGTTAATTACTTTATAAATGAGAAATGGATACTTTCAAGCAGAGTTAACAGGCTCTTTTTTCCCCTCTAATCAGTTAAACAAACAGGTTGTACCATAGCCTTTCATGTTTCATGTTAGAAGTATGCTTCAATTATCAGAACAATACAAACATTCAGGCTGGCTCAAAGGTGCACTGCAGATTTAAATGTTAAATGAAAGACAATGGAAGAAATTCTGCAAATTTGTTTGACGACCCGAATAAAAACTCTTGTGGTCCCGTCTTTAGGAATGGCTGCTCTGACGCATCACTCTTGTGCAGGAGCAGTCAGAAGCTTGCCATTCTACTCATGAACCATAAACCTCATAAACCAGCATGAAGCAAGGTTATGCCTATAACCATCAGCAAGTGCTGTTAGGCGTCATAAAGGCAGCTTAAGTGGTCTTTAATAAAGGCAGGTTTTACATGCCTCGAGGGCATTTTCTCATAAAAACCTGAGAGGCTTCGGCAAGTCATTCTCTCACATGAGCTTGGAAAATCTTAGCATCCTCTTCTGACCACAATGACAATATCAAGATCTTTCCTTGAGGTTTTTTTTGTGCTTCCAAGAGCCTCATAACCCTTACATAATTGCCCTTGAATGATGTTCTGTCCTGGTATACACTGTTGCCCCTCCATTGTCTTCTCATTTCTCTTTCCAATCCTCTCATGTCAGTCGCCATCTTCCTTTTAATGTCGTGAGCTTAATTTGATCAGAGGGGGAAAATGGGAGAAAGAGAGGACCTGCGAATAACTTATGAGTGCTCCCTCCTTGAAATTGAGGCATTATGACACGTATATTAGTTCCACCGCATTGCCATTCTGTGCCCGTCGTCAAGGTGGGTTATGCAATTGAACAGGCGGAGACAAAGCAACTATTTTGGGCGGAAAGGCTGTATTTTCCTCAGAGGCTCAAAGGAGAAGAAGCCTTGTCTCCAGGACAAAAAAGATAATCAAAAGACAAAAAAAAAAGACCTGAAGAGTTGAAAACCATCCTTGTACAGGAGGTATTGAAGAAGACAATTATTTACAAGTAACTGGAGGGGAAACTGAGTACACATCATGCCATCCATTTTGTGTTTATTCAGGTCTAGGTATCAGTGGCAGCAGGTTTAGAGGTCCTCCAGCTCATCCCCATGGGCAGATTATAAGACAATGGGCACAGACATGCAGAAGGCCCCACCACAACTCTTACATAGGCGCAAGACTCAGACTTTATAGTTGTTTGTTTATGTAGTTGAGTCTCTTTGTAGTTGCTTTGTTTCTCTTTGTAGTCATTTTGAGTCTCTTTGTAGTTGCTTTGTGTCTCTTTATAGTCATTTTGAGACTCTTTGTAGTTGCTATGGTTCTTTTTGTAATCATTTTATTTTGTGTCTCTTTGCAGCTGCTTTGCAATTGTTTTGGTCTCAGTGTATTCTTGAGTGTCTCTGTACTGGTCTTGTATTTCTTTGTGATCATTTTGAGTCTCTTCTTGCTTGGTACGTGTCTCTTTAAATTACATTTTGTTGGTGAAGGTCAGGAGTACCCCTGACATTTTGGGCCCCTGGGCCTGTGCCCAGCAGGCCCATTCAGTAATCCATAGGGATCCAACAAGGTTCCCAAACCAGACAGGATATGTAATCCCTCCTGTGTTCTCTGGGTCTGCCCTAGGTCTCCTCTCAATTGGACGTGCCTGACCATACTTACACAGGGAGGCTTTCAGGAGGCAGCCAATCATTTGCCTGAACCAACTTCCAGACGCTCTGTGTAGGACGCTCATTTAGACTTCTTGGTGCCACAGTCTCATGCTGTCTCTCACTCATGAGGCACTGTCCAAGACCTAGAAAAGACATAAAACCAACACAACCCACCACCATCCCATTTCCGCTGCAGTGATTTTTAAATAACCCAGTGACCTCTGCCAGAGAGACAGGCCATGTTTCCATGGCCACTCTGCCAGTGCACTCATTGCACATCATCGGAGTCTTCCACGAGGCTAGACGGACAACACTTCACAATACAAACACGCTAGCTTGACAGCTGTGAGTACTGTAAGTAGTTCATTGTTTACTTAAATTATGAAAGTGTTTTCTCTCATGTGAATGAGACATGAGGTAGCTCCTCTCCCTAACGCTCTCTCGTGGTCGAGTTGGGCAGCATGCTTCCATGTGTTTTGGGGGAGTGGCTTTGGAGGGAGGCCTGAAGGGAGGGGCTGGGTTTCTCCATAGTTGCCTACCCCAGCTTTAAGTCTGGAATTGATAAATCAGTACAGAATCTTTCAACATGATTCATTTATATTGTATAAATTATTATATCGTTTATTTTTTCAAAGCTCTGTGAGTGTCTCTTTCTGTATGTATTAGTCCTCGTATCACTGGAAATGATAGCAGTCCACTCAGATCTTCATGTTATTGTTCTTGGTGTTTTGTGTAAATTTGTATTCAAACAACAAAAGTTTAGATGATCAAAAGGTAAAAAAGGCCAAAAGGTACCAAGCATCGTAAATACTAGAAACTGATAAGAAACCCCAGTCATAAACAGTGTACTGTCATGGTCCCAGGTGTGTCTGCCTGGGCGTGGCCTTCCTTTCCCCCTCCTGCTGCCAATCAACTCACACACATGGAACTCATTCCCTCATCAAGCTCCCACAGTATATCTACTCAGCTCTCCCTCAACTCCTCGCCAGATCGTTTGTTCTCTCTCCGTGAACGACAGCTCCCACACCTCTCTCTGGCAAATAAAGAAAATTGTGTTTAACTCCAACTCCGAGTCCTTGCTTTTGGGTCCAGCCCCGCACTACCATGACAGAACGATCTGGCCATGTGGACCCAGCAGTGGACCCAGCAGAACCGGTGCAGAAGCCCACCGTCTCGACGGCGCTTTCCAGCCAAGGAGCCTTACTCGGACAACATCAAGCGTATCTCCACACCCTATTTGACAACGACCGGGCAATGGTAGACCAAATCTCGGAATTAACAAGGAAAGTGTCTCTGTTAACCTCTCGGTTGCCTCCCTCAGCTGATCCTGCACAGCCCGGCCTCCAGCCCTCTCCAGCTCTGCTCCCGGAAGTACCCACTCCATTTAGAGAGTCCTATGCTCCGGACCCTGAACCCTTCTCCGGAGACCTGGGTAGGTGCCGAGGTTTTCTTCTCCAGTGTTCTCTGGTTTTTAGCCAGCGGCCGTTGACCTTCCCCTCCGATGTTTCCAAGGTACGCTATATTTTGGGACTGTTGAGAGGAAGGGCTTTAGCCTGGGCAGAAGCCGTTAATTCTAATCTGGCAGTTACAGCCCTTTCCTATGAAGACTTCCTTTGCAGGATGAAGGTGGTTTTCGACCACCCGGACCACGTTGGTAATGCGGCTAGACGCTTGCTTAACCTTCGCCAGGGCCCCAGAAGTGCGGCTGATTACTCTGTGGAGTTTAGAACACTCGCAGCGGATTCCAGATGGAACGATGAGGCCTTGCAAGGGGCGTTTTTGAATGGGCTCAGCGAACACCTAAAGGATGAACTGGCTTCTCGTGATGAACCTGTAGACTTTGATTCTCTGGTTTCCCTAGCTATCCGGCTCGATAACCGCCTGCGTGAGCGACACAAGGCGAGGGCCGGCCGTCCCAGTCAGTTTGCCAGCTCCCACTCGTCACCACCTCAAGCTAACTGGGGAGTGCAACCCCCCATCCCGGTTCAGTACCCCATGCCGGCTCATCCCTCCACGCCTCCAGACCCTGCTCCTCCTGGCGAGGAGCCCATGCAGCTGGGCCGGGCTCATCTTTCTCCTGCTGAACGGTTGCGCAGGATGAGGGTGGGTGAGTGCCTGTACTGCGGCCAGTCCGGTCACTTCATTGCTCTCTGCCCAGTCCGCCCAAAAGACAGGGCTCGCCAGTAGTAGTAGGGGTTCTGGCGAGCCAACCCAGTTCCCCATCTAGTTCCCTGTCTAGTTCAGAGTCCAGCTCCCCGAGCCAGTCACTCCCATCTAGGTTGCTGATTAAAGCCACTCTTTGTCACAAACAACTATCCTTGCCCCTCCTAGCCTTGGTCGACTCTGGCGCTGAGGATAGTTTCTTAGATAGAGATGTGGCCATCCAGGCTGGTTTTCCCTTAGAACGATTACAGTCCCCCCTCTTGGCAGCTGCTTTAGATGGCAAGCCGTTTGCGCAAGTTACCCATCATTCAGTCCCTTTGTCCCTTGTCCTGTCTGGTAACCATAGTGAGATTATTCGGCTCAACATAATTTCTTCCCCTAACTCGCCGCTAGTCTTGGGCCATCCCTGGTTAAGGTTGCACAACCCACACATCGACTGGTCGGCAGGGAGAGTCCTTAGCTGGAGCCCCTTTTGTCTCTCTGCCTGCTTGCAGTCAGCACTGCCCCCTGCAGAGGGCACCACATCACCACCGAGCCCTCAGCCTCCTGACCTGTCCGCCATCCCAGCGGAGTATCACGATCTTGGGACTGTGTTCAGTAAGGACTTAGCCCTCTCCTTGCCTCCTCACCGCCCTTACGACTGTGCCATAGATCTTCTCCCGGGCGCTCCTCTCCCGTCTAGTCGGCTTTATAACCTGTCCCGTCCTGAGAGGGAGGCCATGGAGAAATACATCAAGGAGTCGTTGGCAGCTGGCATAGTCAGACCATTCTCATCCCCTGTCGGAGCTGGATTCTTTTTTGTTTCCAAAAAGGACCATTCTTTGCGACCCTGTATTGATTTTCGTGGATTAAACAATATTACAATAAAAAACAAGTACCCCTTACCCCTAATAAACTCTGCTTTTGAGCCTCTTCAGGGTGCTACGGTTTTCACGAAGCTGGACCTCAGGAATGCCTACCATCTGGTCAGAATCAGGGAAGGGGACGAATGGAAGACCGGCTTCAACACTCCACTCGGACATTTTGAGTATCTGGTAATGCCTTTCGGCCTCACTAACGCTCCCGCTGTTTTTCAAGCCTTAGTTAATGATGTGCTAAGAGACTTCCTCCATCGTTTTGTCTTTGTGTACTTGGACGACATCCTTATTTTCTCCCAGAACATGTCCGACCATGTCTCCCATGTCCGCCAGGTCCTTCAGAGACTGTTGGAGAACCGGCTCTTCGTCAAAGCAGAGAAATGCGAGTTCCATGCTAGTTCAGTCGGCTTTCTGGGTTACATCATTGAGAGTGGGAGGGTAAGGGCCGACCCAGACAAGATCAAGGCAGTGACGGAGTGGCCCCGACCCTCCAACCGAAAGCAGCTACAGCGCTTTCTGGGCTTCGCAAATTTATATCGCAGATTCATCAGAGACTACAGCAGGGTGGCAGCACCTCTAACCAGACTCACGTCCACCTCCATCCCCTTCGCTTGGACCCCTGAGGCGGAGTCTGCCTTCAACGACCTAAAGGGTAGCTTCACCTCAGCCCCCATCCTGATTCAGCCCGATTCCTCTCGTCAATTCATGGTGGAGGTGGATGCTTCAGACAGTGGAGTGGGGGCAATCCTTTCGCAACGCTCTACCTCCGACCAGAAACTCCATCCCTGTGCCTTTTTCTCCCATCGCCTCTCCCCAGCTGAGCGCAACTATGACGTTGGCAACAGAGAGTTACTCGCAGTCAAGCTGGCGTTGGAGGAGTGGAGGCACTGGCTGGAAGGAGTAGAGCAACCTTTTGTGGTTTGGACCGACCACAGGAACTTGGCATATATCCAGTCGGCCAAACGCCTCAACTCCCGTCAAGCCCGCTGGGCATTGTTTTTTGGCCGCTTTAATTTTACCCTCACCTATCGGCCCGGCTCTAGAAATACGAAACCTGATGCCCTCTCTCGCCTTTATGTCTCGGTGGATTCTCTACCCAGCCAAGACTCCATCCTTCCTCCTACCTGTGTGGTAGCGGCAGTTACTTGGGAGATCGAATCCATGGTCAGGGAGGCTCAACGGACACAGCCAGACCCAGGTAACGGCCCCCCAAACTGTTTGTTTGTCCCTAACTCTGTCCGGTCTCAGGTTCTCCAGTGGGTGCACACTTCCCGTTTTGCCTGCCATCCAGGGATGAACCGTACCCTGTCCCTCCTGAAGCGACATTTCTGGTGGCCATCCATGGAAGCAGACACCCGGGCCTATGTTGCTGCATGCACGGTCTGTGCACGAGGGAAGACCTCCCATCGTCCGCCGGCTGGGTTACTACGTCCACTTCCCGTTCCTAGCCGTCCCTGGTCCCACATTGCTCTAGACTTTGTAACCGGTCTACCCCCGTCTCAAGGTAACACAGTCATACTCACCATCGTCGACCGTTTTTCTAAAGCTGTTCATTTTGTGGCCCTTCCTAAGCTGCCCACTGCCCGTGAGACCGCCGACGTTTTAGTGAGCCATGTTTTCCGCCTCCATGGCATTCCTCTGGACATAGTCTCTGACCGTGGCCCACAGTTCATCTCACAGGTATGGAGGTTATTCTGCCGTGCTCTTGGCGCAACGGTCAGTCTTTCCTCCGGTTTTCACCCGCAAACCAATGGCCAGTCGGAGAGGGCTAACCAGGATCTTGAGGCTGCTCTACGGTGTGTAACCGCCACCAATTCCACCACCTGGAGCTCGCAACTGGCATGGGTGGAGTACGCCCACAACTCGCTGACCAGTGCTGCCACGGGTTTGTCTCCGTTTGAATCTTCTGTGGGCTATCAGCCACCTCTGTTTCCCTCCCAGGAGTGCGAGTTGGCTGTCCCATCGGTGCAGATGCACCTCCGCCGCTGCCGGAAGGTCTGGAGAGACACCCGCGAAGCCCTACTCTGCTCTGCCGACAGCAACCGGCGCATTGCTAACCGCCGCCGGACCCCTGCCCCAGCATACCAACCAGGTCAGAGTGTTTGGCTTTCTTCCAAAAATATCCCGCTGAAGACCGACTCTAGGAAACTGTCACCCCGTTACATTGGCCCTTTTGTCATAGAACGGATAATCAACCCAACTGCTCTCAGGCTAAAACTACCTCACACTATGAAGATCCACCCCACGTTTCATGTCTCGCAATTAAAACCAGTTTCTTCCAGCCCTCTTTGCCCTCCTTCCGATCCCCCACCTCCCGCCCGGGTGGTCGACAACCACCCAGCCTTCTCTGTTCGACGGATCTTGGACGTACGTCGTCGGGGCAGAGGGTACCAGTACCTGGTGGACTGGGAGGGATATGGCCCAGAGGAGCGGCAATGGGTACCTCGGTCCTTCATCCTGGATCCTGAGTTCGTCCGGGAGTTCCACCGGACCCATCCTGACAAGCCCGGCGGGTCGCCCGGAGGCTCCCGTTGAGGGGGGGGTACTGTCATGGTCCCAGGTGTGTCTGCCTGGGCGTGGCCTTCCTTTCCCCCTCCTGCTGCCAATCAACTCACACACATGGAACTCATTCCCTCATCAAGCTCCCACAGTATATCTACTCAGCTCTCCCTCAACTCCTCGCCAGATCGTTTGTTCTCTCTCCGTGAACGACAGCTCCCACACCTCTCTCTGGCAAATAAAGAAAATTGTGTTTAACTCCAACTCCGAGTCCTTGCTTTTGGGTCCAGCCCCGCACTACCATGACATGTACAGTGTATCCTCCACACATACATCCTGAAACCAACATCAAACAAACGAATGAATGAATGAAGGACGTAACGCTAAAAAAACACAGGATTGTTGAGGTGCTCTGGACTAAAAGCAGACTACTTGATGCGTTCAGTGTTGAAATATAGCTCACCTTTCAGCGAAATGATAGCCTGCATTTAGAGAGAGCTCTGTATAGCATTAATTTATGCATGCATACTTTTATCATACCTGCGCATTCATGAATACCTCAAAGGAGCGTCATATGCATCAAAGCCCTGGTTTAAATCTTCAAATAACTCAGAGAATGAAAGGCAAAATGACTATAAAGTAAGCACAGGCATATGCTTGTATGCCTTTTTTCATATTTCCAGGGAACTCTTGACAATGGCGACCTGGCCGCACAGGTTGTACAAAGATATGTGAGGATCACGAGATGCAATCTACAGGTCCATCAGTTAAAACACATATGCTGAGGTTTACTTGCCTCCCTCCTTTCCTCACCCTGTTTGCTTCTCCTGGACCTGCAGAATATTAAATATGTGAGCCGTCTCGCCTGGAGATGCTCTGCCATTGATTTTGTGTCAATCCCCCAGATCGCAGTAACTCGATGTGGTATCAGCGATGGATAAATGAGACTTCTCCAGATAGGCGCAGAGAGGATGGAAGAAGTTTCTCACTCTGAATATCTTCAGGTAGGTAAATATGTATTAGTTGTAATGATGCATGGTTTCTGTGTTTGCATTTTACTAAGTGCTTCTACTCTCTTCTACTATGTTGTCTACTTAAGACTCCAGAGCCTGATGTTACAAGGTATTTAGTATAAGTAAGTATAACACGCGTTGGTTACCGTCTCCTCTTCATTTCAGGAAGTGATTAAAAAAGCCTTATAGTATTGAAACCACAGTATTAAGTCTGATGATTAAAGTGCTTTTTTAACTTTTTTTAGCGTTTCACAGTAGAGCCAGCAGGTCCGGGCCACATCCCACTGGGTTTCTTCGGCATAAGTTTTCTTGAAGCAATATTCATCATAACTGATTCAACTCTAATGAGGATTCCAACCCCCTATAGTGCCGAGTGCTTCACCAGAGTCAGCAATGAGCTTAATGCCATTAAGGCCGCACCCGTCTCATGGAGCTCCTTCGACTTTGCGAGAGCCTGTTGGTGGAGCAGCTTCTTAAATGTGGACAAAGCCAGATAAGCAACATTTGAGTGCTTCCATTGGAGCCCATTTTACTTGTTTATACTTGCCACCAACTTGGTTTATGACGTTTGAATTTTTCGCTGGAAACGGAGGTGTCAAAAAAACAATCACACCACATCTGAGAATCTGCAAGCGAACTGTTGCGGCTGCAGTGGTCTTCCTCAGTTTGCCTCTGTGTGTGGGCGAAAGAGAGAGAGCTGTCAGCTTATGAAAAACAACCATGAAGCAACATTTGATTTGATTTACAGTGCGTCTCTGCTTGTGCGTATGCAGGGGTTTGATTTTATGAGAAGTAACATATAAACGTAGCGCTGTTATCTGCATTGTGATGCTGCATTGTGATTCACCATAAACCCTGACAGGGGGCTCTGTGTTCTGCCACATCACTGGCAGCGTTCCCACCTTAATCCCGTCTCGGCACGGGCCCTCCATTCAACAGCTCGACATTGCCACCAAGTGGTAGACATCGCCCATGACCCCACTTTGGTGTGAGGTTAACAGCTCCAGATGCTTGCAGTCAGTGCACCACAAGGGGACAGCATTGCAGATGCGGGTGTCATGGTGGGTTCAAAAAGATGAGCAGACGTCAGATCATAGCAGAGCTTGGCGGAGGTCCCAGTTTTTGATGAGCGGACAACAAATCAATAATCCGTTCATTAGTCTTACAAGAGGAAATCTAGGAGGGGTCTGCTGCTCAAACAAATCAATATTGCATTCAGTTACTCAATGTGAAAAAATCCTTTTTTCTCCACCAACAACCTTTTAAGTGTATCTATAGATTCTAAAATGCATACCTGCCAATATCTCTGGCACAAATAGCCCATCATTGTGATGTGCATTGCAATCTAATCGCACAGGACTATAGACCATCTATTGAGCAGGCAAATGACATATTTGCGTTTCAACTGTCAGGCCCCCAAATCTTTCCTTTCCTTGCGATCAAGGTCGCAGTGTGAGAGTGCTAACAACAAATGAGGCTATTCCTCTCCTGTCATCATTACTAATTAGCTGCCGCGCTATTCAACTTCCCTCATTTCAGACTTTTCGATCAATATCACATAGGCTGCCCGCTAAATGGCTGTGCTGCTAGGAGGGCTTTTCTATAGTTGAATGGGAGGTATCAATCACTGGGCCTAAAAGAGACATTCAATGCTGTTGAAACGATGACCACACACACACACACGCACTTTAAGGCGCAATTGCACAGGCTTTGGGGGAAAAGTGGCAGTGGAGAGATGTGGAGACTGATATTTCAAAGACGATAATATGTTAGAGTGTCAGGTTTACGACACAAGTCCCGCTTCTTTTTGTCTACCCTGTATCGACCGCTATTGAGGCAAAGACACAAATCTGGAAATCTTGACTTGATTGCTTGCAGAGACATTAGCTAGCATGTCTCCTGTCTGTTTGTGTGGAGTCTGCATCCTCTTCCTTTGCATCTCCTTCCCATGTGGATGCTACTTCCTTGTCTGTTTGTCTATAATGGACCCAGTATTTTGGCCGCTACGTGAAATGAATAAATCACAGTTGCATGATCACACGGTTACCATTGAATGCGTATATGTGTCTGACCGAGGTCGATAGGCCAAGTTATGAACATATCACCTCTGCAGTTCACCAGCACATTGTTGGAGGACACATGAGAGCTTTAGCGGTATCACAGCACTGGATGAGATATGAGTCGACTCGAAGGCTGGATATAGCCGGATCGATGTCCTCCCATTCAATGGAACATACAGAGCGGGAGCCAGGCAATCAGAGGCCCAGACTGACTTCATCCCTGATAGTAATTAGATGTGGCACCTACTGCAACGACTCTTTCGGGGCTGGTTATTAATGTCTATAACAGACAGTCAGAGGACACTGGATCATGGTCACATGAAGGATGGCAGCAGTGTGTGGTGGCAGTTGTAGAATCGATTTCAACATCTGGGATGAGTGTGTTTTGGGGGGGGATGTGGTTAGAGATTTTTTTTGTCTCGCAACTGCTGCGAAACTGCTCCGTTGGAAAGGGTGGAGTAACGAATTGATGAAAACGCGGTTGCATCAATAAGTTACAGCAGTGTGCCGCGGGCTACTGTTGTAGTAGTATTCTAATGGGCTATTTTCTATTAAATGTGGCAAAACGTTCTGCTGTTAAGCAATATTGCAGTTTAAGTGCCACCTACATCTCACACACCTGCCTCAGTGGTTATTAATGGTTTATTCGACTGAACTATTTTGAATTGTGCCTTCAATGCAGGGATTTTTCAGGTTGAGTTTTAATGAAGGTTATAATTACCTAAGATTTGCTAAGTTTTCCCAACCCAGAGAATAATTCTAAAACATGAAAAATTGCCCACACAATTGCCAGCTTTTACCTGGGATTACCAGTATTAACCGAAATGCAAGTAAGTAGCTGTATTCATAGATCAAAGCAGCTTCTGAAAGCTGAAATGATCCTCTGCGAAAGTGGAAGTGAGGAGAAATACATGTAAATAAAACCTTTGATCCATAAGAACATAAGTTTCCAATTTCAGAGAGACAAGACAACATATATGAGTGACGCCTGCTGCATTTAATACTGGGGGATCTTCAGGGGACAACAAGGAGTAGCATGACATCAGTCTGAAAGATTCATTCACAGAATGACAAGAAACATCTTTGGTCAGGCAGGCAGTGACACAGACGGAACGTAATCTATTTAGCTATATTCATACAGAAAAATAAATACCAGCATCTGAGGAGTCTCATTCAATGACGAAACCAGCACTTAACAATATGGCACTCGAAGTCTGAATTCATCTCTCCACATGCACAAAGTAACTCCTCTGCCTGGAATTTCAACACTTTATGTTTCCTAAATAAAAGATAACTTGGCGTGCTACATTAACAAATAAAAGAAATCCTCCAGTCTGGCCAGAGAATAGAGCCATGAAGGGAGAAGCATGCAGGATAGAAACGGCAAATTACAACTGGCATCAAAACAGATTCTCAGGGAGACAATATAAGATTTATACACTGCTGTCAAATGAAAAAGTTTCATTACGCCAGTATTGTTCTTTCGATCGTTTTATTCTTACTGACGCTCTCAGAACTCAGATGCTCAAACAAAAACTGATGGAGGACTCGGTGGTGAGTTAGCCAGCCTCCTGCTTTCATGCAGTCTTTATTGGGGGAAACAAGGTCTTCATCTGACAGCAGCATTTCACTGTTAGTGCTACATTCACTGTACTGCAAGAGGATGGATCATCTATCAGTGCACTGGTACAAGACAGTAGTGTATACTGAAAACAACACCACAGCAATAACTATAGGACAGCTACTGATATTCAGGTAAACATGACAAAAAAAAAGATAGCATTGTTCAAAGTCCATCCTAATTATAATTGTCCACACAGTCATTTCAGCTGTTTTCCTTTGTTGGGAAAATGGTTGCTTTTGTCATCGTGCATCAGACGGGCACCACGAATCGACAATATTTCATTTGACATCAAAATTGGTCCTATTATTGGTCCATTGAAATGTATTTCAAAACAAGATGATAAACAACAAAAAGCAGAGCTTCTCAGAGAAAGAAGACAGTAGCTTTGTTTGGGTGGCAGGTTTACATTCTTGGCATAACAGCACCTCTTTTATGTTCGAAAGAAAGGAAAAAAAAAAATAAAAATAGAGAGGCATTCCAATTTGCAGCAAAGTGCGCTCAAATTATAAACTCGATTGATTTTAACGTTCCACCAAGAAAATACAATTTTGTGGATTTTTTTATTTGGTTTTACAGTAGCGCTCTTGGCCAAGACAGAATAAAAATGGAGACAGAAATTATCCAAAGACATTCCATTCACATCGGTCGTCACATTCCTGTGAGTTAACTGTTGCAGTGTGTGTCCACTGTGTGGCAGCATGTAGGTGTCCTGGCTTGTGCTCAGTGCAATGTCTCAGCAGTGTTGAGGGTTGTAAAACTGACATACTGTAGCACATTCTGTGTCTGGCTCCCCGTCCGACAGTCGCTGATTTGGCTTCTTGCACGCCAACCGTGGGAGGGATTCTAAAATAGAGAGACTGTCACTTTGCCTGCTCATCAAAATCTACTTAAGTTCAAAGCCCCTGCAAGAATTGTGACTTTTACGACCCAGTAGGACGGGATTAAATGCTGAAAGAGTCGAAGTGAAGATACAGCAGCACTGTGATAACAGTGTATGATGGCAGTGTCCTGTACGAGGGGCCCAACATTCACTGTGTGTTGTGCGGATCTGAATAAATTGGTTCGGAAATATGCACCAATTAATATCAACTGAAATAATGATGGGCCTTAAGGTAAAAATTATTATATTATTTGCCTGTGTTAGATATAGTTTTAAGACCTGTATTATTTCAGGTGACACACATTCTTGAAAACATTTGTGCTTAAACAAATTGCCACAAACTAACTGGTCTTTAATGCCTTAGGGACCCTAGACTTGTTTTATTTTTCAGTCTGTCATTTGCCAAATTATGCAATGACTTTAATAATAAATATAATAAAGAAATAAAGAAATCTTTGATTGATCTCATAATGATATGCAATCTGTGATGCAGAGTTATTCGTACACATTGCTCTGTACTTAAAGGTCACTAGCCAAAGAGGTAGGTAGATGACATCAAGGTATTTCCTGTGCTGCTGCACTTTATTGATCATTTTATGTATTAGATTACAGAGGGTCAGATTTTAAAAGAATAAGTCAACATTTCAGGGAAATACGCTTATTTGCTTTTTTCTCTCAGCTACCATATCTGGAATATTTTGGCTTCACTTCTACATCCAGCGGTCGGTTAGCTAAGCATAAAGATGGAAAACAACGAGTAACAGCCGGCATAGCTCTGTCCAAAGGTAACTAAATCTGTTTACCAGCACCTCTAAAGCTCACTAATAATATACCAGGGCTACTTACCCGACTATTTGCTCATTCTCTATGCATTCCAGATCTTAACATTACGCTGACTCCATAATTAGTATTAACTACAAACAATACACAAGAACATTTTACACTAAAGGCACACCAACAATGTCAGTAACAATCATAGTTGGAATGCAGTGAAAAGTGTGAGAATAGGAAGACTTTTCTTTAGCAGCCGAAGTGAACGTCTCTCTCACCTGGTTATAGGTGGACATCAAACACTCCTTCCTCCAGTGCCTCTATGTCCTCTTCAGCAATAACTAATGGAAACAGAGAAGGTTAGGGTATAAGAAAATGAGGAATAGATTGGTAAATCAACTGAAAATGCCTAAATAATACCCGAAACTAATGAAAATGTGCGGCCTTCATCTGTTTACGATGCCAATTCATTAGTCTTGCAGCGTTGTCTGGCCCATCGATCAAGCCGGTTCACACTGATGGAAAACAAAGCCAGGTAGGGCACCACTTTTGCTAACGTCTGATGAGAACACTGCCTCTGTGAGTCATTGGCCTTGCTGTGGTGGGTCAATCACATTTCCATTGCAAATGATCCCCGCTTGTTGGAGAATATCTTCCAAATGTCAGTGCTCCATATGCCCGGAGGAAGAAAAAGAGCACCCTTCAAAAAGTGGAAGTGCTGCCGTGCTAAAAATCGCTCTACTATTCTGAGAGGATGAAAAGAACATTTGATTTTTCTACTGGTGTTTTTGCACATTTAAGGAGAGTTAGGGTGTTAGAGTGTATACTGTGTCTTTCCTAAAACTGATAGAGATAATGAAACTATTTCATGTTGCACATGTCTAAAAAATACCATTAATCAGTCTTAATGCAAAATTGACCATGAAACCAAAAACACATGCATGTGACGGGCAACATCCCCTTTTGTATAAAATAAATATACTGTATATATATATATATATATATATATATATGTACATAAAACATAATTTTCTGTTGATACGACAATCACCTGTGTTCTGCAGGCTGGGTGGGGTGTTGGCAGGTGGAGGGAAGCTGTAGGATCTGGCCTGGAGGGTCGGCGGCGTCTCGTGGCTTATGCTCTTTGTCCTCTTCCGGCACTCGACGGCCAGGCGGCTTCGGCAGGCCTTGTGGCAGTTCACTCCGCAGGCTACCGCCGGAGCGTTCATGTGGCGGGAGAAGGACAGCGGTAAAGAGAGGTGACGGGAGAGGAGGAGAGGGCGGTAGGGTCGGAGGAGAGGGAGGGAGAGTCGCCGAGAGAGGAGGCGAGATGGGAAGAAGAAAGGGGAAGGCCAGGAGCGAGGGGAGAGAGAGGGGGAGCGGGGGGGAGAGAGAGGGAGAGGGTCAGACAGACGGACGGGTGCAGACAGAAACATCGGGGCGAACGGAAGAGCCAGTGGTGACAGGAAAGAACTTCTACACAGCATGCACACACACGAACACTGGCACATACACACGCTGAGGCCGACCGTGCCTGACAACAACTCTGTCAACCAGGGGGAGTCTAAGAGGAGAGGAGCCATGGGTCATTGAGCAAGGCATTATGAAAGCATGAGAGTCAAAGAAGCTACACACCGTTGTGTAGTTTTGTCATAAAACAACATTTCCTCTCTTGTTGACACCACTGCGAAAGATTTTCAACAACATTTAGAGTTACTACAAGGAACTTTTAACTGTTTTTGGAACAGTCTTAGTTTAATACTAGTAAAAGAAACCATTAGTGAGAAACGTGGCTATTGCTATATAGCTATTATTAATGCTTGTAATAGGTGCCAACCTGTCCGATTCAGGGCCCCCTGGAGGGAAGGGAGGCACGGTAGAACTAGAACCGGGGCGAGGTAGACGTTATTATAACCTTGGCAGCCACCTGCTCAGTGTCCATATAACACCCACCAAAGCTAGAATGAGCCTAAAAATGTCCACAACAAGGGAGGTTAGGCTTACAGGAATAGTTTGACATTTTGCAAATTACACTTACTTGTTTTCTTGCTGAGAGCTACAAGAGAAGATCGATTCTACTGTCAAATAAATATCAAGCTATACAACAAGCAGCTGGTAAGCATACTAGTTTAGCATAAAGCCATGGTTCTGCACAGCAGTGTCATATTTAACAGAAAATATGAAAGTGGTATGGATTATCTCTTGGTCAGATGGTGAATAACCCCAAAAATATGGAGCTATTCCTTGCAACAGACAGGGTCAACGATAGGAAGAGGATGAGACTGTGATATAATAGAACAATGGCATTGTGACAACACACCCATCCATACTGAGATGCTTTTCATATAGAAGTATAATATCTAAAGTCTACCTCCACAAAACACATTCAACTCCAGACACACACACACACACACACATTCAGAGGTGTCAACACACTCAGCTCCTGCATTGTGAAGGGTGATTCATTTTAATTATGTCCCTGCCGCTCTCTCTACCTCCCTGAGTACGTGCTAACAATGGTAATGGGGATGAATGGCGAGGGCTCTCTCTCTCGTGACTTCCTCTGGTCTCCTTAATGCACTGGAACAAGCCAGAATACTCCCAGTCAGACTCTGAGACATACACTCAGAGGAGATGGGAGAGTGTGGTGTTTGGGGGCCATCGTGTGTTTATGCACAAAGTGCTTGTGTGTGCTCTCTTTTCACCTCCCTGCTATTTTTCACTACATTTGTCTCCACTGCAGCAATTGTGTAAGCATGTCTTTCTTCTGATAACTGAGGTCCTGGCAACAGAAAAACTCAAAATAAAGACTAAAAAACAAAACCCCACTGGATTTAAGCAGAACATATCTTGGTAATTAAGAAATTAGGCGATGATGAAATGAGAATCTGTTGTTTCCCACACAACACTGCAAGACCTCGAAGGCCCCAAGGAGCATTAATTGCTCTCGTTGCTATGCAACTGAAAGGGTTTTCAAGCTTTTCAATGAGCGTTAGTCAACCTGAGATGAATCTGAGTAATTGGGGAAGGAGTTCATGTTGAGAATAAAAATGTGAGATTTGGTAATCGAATTGCTTGTATTTCAAGAGAAGAATGAGGAGGTGGTGAATACACGACATCCTCCGACACACAATGACTCTGTATACGTACACATGCAGGTCCTGTTTCTCAGGGGGTTTTCGATGGCTACAGTAATACTCATGTTGAAGAGTCACTAGTTATGTGTAACAGCGTTATGTAATTAAATTACAAAATGAATGTAATTGTAATCCATTAAAGTTACTGAAAAATGTTGGTGATTACAAAGAGTAATCAAAGAGTTTACATCCCATTTTATTCTTTGAGGTGCAAAGCTTTATCTTTAGAATATAGCATTCATTCTGTTGCTCTGCAACACTATCAACAGCCGGATGGCTTACAGGGAGCTGTCTCTGCATGCGTCCAGACAGGCTCCATTTACTTGGCAGTATGTGCTCAAATTTTGCCATTAAAGTCAATGTGCGTTGCTCTCAGGAGCCTGAGTCTGCCATCTTTCAGTGCTGGAAATTCAACATTATTTTCCTTCTGAAATCAGAAAAAACTCCAATATTACTGTACAGTGTAAAGCTTGACCAGCAGTAAAAGAAATCTGTCAACATCAAAATGCTCCATGTCAAACCTGCGGAAACATCTAACTTTATTTCCCTGTTTAAAACATTTGGTAGGATGTAACAAGTTACATTACATCAGTAATCTGTAACCTATTACATTTCTAAAGTAACTTTCCCAACACTACTACCTTTTAATTTCTTCCACTAAATGAGAAACCAATGCTTGTGTAAGCCAATAACTCAACAAAGGAAGCTGAGACACACACACACACACACACACACACACACACACACACACATACACATACACATACACACACAGCCTTGTGCTATAAACAGCCATTGAAACTAATTTGTTGACCAATTGACACAGCAATGAAATGCTGCCAGTAAAATGTGTGCCCACTCTAACTTCTCCTATTAATAAAGCTGAGCTGTAGTCAATCACTTCTCGAAAGGCTCCGGCAGATGGAAACTTACATTAGTTGCATCTTACATTTGGCATCGTTTCCAAACTTTTTGCTTGACATCTGAGTGGAAACATATGCGGTGCGAGTTATTTAGTGCACCTAACGTCTGCAGATTATCACTAGTTAAATTTTTAGCGTCCCATCCACAGAGGGAAAAGAAGCAAGCTGTTTGAGCGCGTGTGTTTTTAAAGCTAATGAGGAGGAGAAGAGGACCGGAGGTGTTGGTGGTTGCCTGTGTGTATTTGCATCTGTGAAATGAACCAGCTCCTCCAAACACTTGTCTACTGGGAGCCGCGAAAGGGTAAATAATAGTGCTTTGTGTGTAGTGTGGTCTCAACTGATGGAGCTAATCCAGCTGTTGGTGAACAGCGCTTTGTGTGGTGGACATACAATTTAAAGAGTTTGGTTTATATGCAATGGTTTCTGTGTTGATGACATTTACTCAGCACTTCAGCTCCGTGGATCTTTATCTACAGAGGGCTTGTGTGTGTGTGTGTGTGTGTGTGTGTGTGTGTGTGTGTGTGTGTGTGTGTGTGTGTGTGTGTGTGTGTGTGTGTGTGTGTGTGTGTGTGTGATGGCTGGGAAATCGATGGTGTCAAAAGGAATCGCTAATTCTTTGAAGGCTTCTGGGTGGAACACACACATCTGCGCAGCAGACACTGAGTCCGATCTAAATGCATTGCGCTCTCACCTTTACACTTGTAGCCTTGCTTGTAGAAGCCCCATATCTGCAAAGAGACAGAAAGGAACAAAAGGACAGTCGTGTTAATTAATGTGCGTTTTCATTTCCGTGAAGACAAGAGGAGTGTTCAGATCAGCAGGGGGATGGAGAAATTATACAGAGGGGTTTGAGCCGACAGAAGGTAGATGTTGAAAGTCCACGATTCTTTTCCAATTCAAATGCTTTTGAAAACAAAAATGGTGTTAACACAATGTTTTATCAAAAATCGTGAGCACATTGGAAATTATTCTGAATCTGGTGGAAAGTATCTTACTTTTAATGTGGGGATAGGGTATGGAAACCTAACTGTTAGTAAGAAAGCAAAGCTGCAGAGAATAATACATATAGCTGGTAACCCAGATAGAATATGATGCTATAGATTAAACTAGCCAACAGTACATAAAGACATCTACAGTACAGCAGTATTACGCAACATACGCGTTAATGCAGCAGTAATATTGATCCAGAAACATCATATTTAATAGTAAAACACCGACAGGGACATCTTACTGCACAATCAGTACTTTAACTTGAATTACTTTAACTTAATTTAGCTGATACATACTTTTACTTAAGTAAGGTCTTGAAGGCTGGACTTGTGGTGGAATATTTTTCACGTCGTGGTATTAGTACTTTTACTGAAGTATGCCCACTGGTTTTGACACACTAGCTTCATTAGTGGTTTTGCATAGTTTATATGGTTAGTTACAAATGTCACATACTTTATGTCATTGCCAGCTATGAGGCATGCCATAACATGTTACATTCATTTCCTACTACTCAGACTGTTCATTTCACTACAGTGTGAAAATCAGCAAGAATGTCCAGTGTTAACTGCCCAAATTACAATGTTTAAATCAGTCTTCGCTTTACAAAGTACATGTTGTGCATGTGCCTTTTTTATTTATTTTGTCAGCTACTTTTAAATCCACCACCAAGTCTCTCAGCGGTGGTGGACAGTGAACCGAATTGATGGAAACTAATAACTTCCCTAAGGGAAGGAAATGTATCTAAAAAGGCGTGCTTTAGGAAGTGGTTGGCAGTAAAGAGAAAGTTAGCAGTTAATTGGCTGAAACGCGTTAAAACACCCGTATAGCGCACATCCTGATATACCCCATTGATGCTGAGGGACCGGGCGAAGGCTGGAGAAAAGAGAAGATAATGAGAGATGTAAGCTGAGAGAGAGATGGAGGGAGAGAGAGAGAGAGTGAGAGAGGAGGTTGGCGGGACAGAGGGGGCGAAGGGGGGGCGAGATCAAGCGGGACACAGGGAGAGCACAGACAGTGGGGGAACAATGACATGAAAGAGCCGAGCTGGAGATCACACACTGCCCTGGCACATCTGAGGAGGCACAAAATATCCTGACCTCTCCTCACACACACACACACACACACACACACACACACACACACACACAAACCCACATGCATGCATGCAAACACTCGTCGAGGCACACACACACACAAAACAAAGACGCACACGCAGCGGGGAACCCGTGAGCGCAGCCAGAGGCACTGCAACAAAGGGAAGTCAGTTAGGAGCAGAACATCTAAACACCAGTATCATCACAGCTCTGCCTTGACCTTTACGCCCTCTGTGGACTGAAAAACACAATGCAGTACAAATAAGAGCTGGAAACACAGAGTTCAGCAAATCTTTGATGCTTTATTGCAAGCTTTTAGAAAACTACTAGCAATCTAGATATGAGTTGGCACTGTGCTACATTTTTTATTTTTTAATATTAAAGATGCACTCTGGAAGATATTTAAGTTTATATTTTTGGAATCTTTTATGGATGTCTCCAGGTATGCTTACAAGCAGTCAATCAAATGAAGGAAACCCTGTTAAGTTAATAACTTATGTGTTGTTGTTATAGCTTCAAAAAGTGCCCTCTATCTCTTCCTACCAGACTTTATGAGTGCCCACAATTACATGTCCTTCTGTTCCTGCTTTCCTGAATTCTAACACTGGCCGATAAACAGACACAGCAGTGACAGTCTCCACATGACCTGTGCTAAAATTCACATTAGCATTTGTAGCATTTAGCTCCCACCCTTTTGTAAAGTGATTTCAAATGTGTGAACAGGTAGGGTTTTGCTAGCTTTCTCAGGCCACAATGAACCACTACATAAGAAAGACAACATGTGCAAAGGTGAACTTCTTTGAAATAACATTATCTACAGGCGATGTAGCATTGTTTTTGTTTTTTGCCATTTTTGGTTCATCAGAATTACATGTTTCTTTCCACGTCAGTAGTCTGTTCATTTTGTACTTAACAATATAATAACTAACCACATTTTGTAATGTTCATCTTCAGAATATGCTTTGTGTGAGGGCTGTTGGTGTAATTAATTTATAAGTACATTCTTGGGTTTACTTATCTGTCGACAGTTAAATATGGAGCTGGAGCTTAGTTTAGCTTAGCGCAAAGACTGGAAAAAGGGGGTGAGACAGCCAGCCTGGTTCCGACCAAAGGTCAATTAAATGTGCCGACTAGCGCCTCTCACTACTAGTGCAGTATGAACCAACAGTAAATATACCAAATACATAAAAGAAAGCTTTCCAAGGAAATGAATGTGTGATACGATCACCTTTAAGAACAGTATATGTGCCTGGTTTAGTTCTTTTATTATGGATTGCCAATTTCCCCAGTGAGATCGTTTTCAAATCCTCTATTTTTCAGTCAGGTTGAGAAGGCGTAACAAGAGATTTTGACAAATGATCCTTATTCAGATTCTTTGAAGCTAAACTGTCAAAAGCCCTAAGAGACTTCTTTGCAGTCTCTCATATAAAAGTGTTCAGACCCTCTGCTTTAAGAATTGATGGACGTTGTTTTTTCACATTGGTCAGAGAAGGGCCTGTCTACTATTAAGGATTTCTACGTCACTTTCGTTTAACTTCAGCTGACATTTTAACTCCCTCCTGGTCACTTGTTTCCGCATCTGCGAATTAGAAATTTTGTCAGGCAGTCTCAAACATTCAAACACTTAATTTCACAGTTGGCTGGTCTTTTCCCTCATGCAACCCCTTTTCTCCATTAAAGAAGCACGGATTAAGGATACAGGTGAGGGGATTTCGGATGAGTTATGGGCGACAGGGTTAGATATGATGAAAGCATGTTCTGTCAGCGCTAAACTTTGACTCAGTTGCACTTTTCGAAGACCAAGCTCAACAGAATCTTTCCCTCTTTCTCTGCCACCTGTGATGAGTGTGAGTCGGGGTTAAGGGGACTGCCCCTGGTCATCTTTATTGGTCTTGCCCCAAGCTCAAGAGTTTCTGAGATGACATTCTCCACTTGTACAGCGACATATACAGCATAGAGCTAATCCCTGACTGTCAGACTGTTTCTGTTCCTCAATCCACTTGTGGACATTTCATCATACGGATTCATGCGAATTTGCGCTTCTCCTGCGCGGTATGTTTTGTTTTGTTTGGCTTTACAATGTATGTCTGTTTGTTCAGTTTTTGTGTTGTAAAAAAGGAAGCATTTCATAAACAAAACAAGAATGATGCTCTGAGCCTCCAGCTAAAAACTTGCTGTATTCTCCTGAGATGCAAAACCCCCTCACACACTGTGATGTGTCTTCTGGATTTGTGCATTTAGCAAAACGCATCTGTGTGCAATTAATTAAGATGTAAGGGCAAAGGGGGCTGCAGGCAGAACAGCATAAGATTATGAAGATCCATGTGAGACACTGGAGGTGAGTGAACTCTGCAGTGTTTACCGGCTTGGCGAGTACAGCGCTTTATCTTTTTTTTCTTTTATATTGTTTTTGCACAGGAGCCAAGAGGAAAGCACAAAGCAGGCAGAAGAGGAAGTGGCTAGTGTATCTACCTCTGCCCCATACACACACACACACACACACACACACACACAGACACACATTCAAAGGAAGAAGCACGCTGCCGGGGTCCTTATCTTTCCCTGCTCTCTATTCGGAGTTTCCCCTCATGATGGTTTGAAAATACTAGAGCTTCCCTACTACTAGAGAAAGCGTGGGTCTGAATGTGTGCTCCTTTGAGTGCTAATGAAAATATAATCTATGGCGTGCTTCTCTTTGGAGCGCTCTCTCTCTAGCGTCTCTTTATATGCATTCAACGCAAATGAATGGGATGCCATCTCAGTGTTTGCAGCTCAATATGAGAGCCCTGTTCCTGTTCTCATTACACCCGAGTGCTGACTCACTGTCTGTGTCTAAATAACAGAGAGCTCCTTGGGGGTTTTGGGGGAATGTTAAGGGCCAGAGGACACACACACACACACACATAGATGTAACAGTGCCACAGAGGAGGGTTATCATCTTGCCCAATTACCTTCCTCTCATATTTCCCAGAATGCAACTTCAGCAGCATGTGGCTGCAGCTCAAGGCAATTGGCATCGCCCCGACCTGACCGGAGAAACCTCTGAGGGATGGGGCTGCCGCACATGATTGCCGACACAAATAACAAAGTGCAGATACGGCCACATGGCTGTGGAACGGCGGGGTGAGCGCAACTGACCGTTGTCCTCTTTTTACAAAGTATGACATGTGCCGTTGATTGGGTCAATGAAGAAATCGACGCATTTAGAAAAAACAAAAGCTCAATATTTGACCTTGGCAGGAGCCTGAAGGATTTATAAATCATAAAGCTGATTCTGAAACGGCACATAGCTTATATTGTGTAATTTTTGGACCGACTGCAGTTATAAGTGAGGTAATACTCAAGCACAGAAGAAGATAACAATAGAGTCGTGGGTGTTTACTCACAAAGCCGGCGCAGTGCTCGCAGAACGTGGGCTTGACGTAGGTGGCCTCCGTAAAAGTGTGGATGAAACCCATCTTGCAGTTTAGCAGAGAGCTGGCTTTCATAAAGTAGTCTATCATCTCCTCTCTGCTGATCTTCCCGTCTCTGTGTGAGAAAACAAATCCAGGTGAGACGGTGCCGGTTGGTAAACTGCATGGATTTCACAACGGTGAATAAAGCTGGAAAATGCTCACTGGTTCTTGTCCAGTTCACCAAACTTGCTGAGGTATGGGAAGTTGTTCCTGATCGCTTCAAATTCATCCCTGGAGATGTGGCCGTCGCCATCCGAGTCGAAGTTCTTGAAGACCGACTGTGAACACGAGGGTTGTGAAGTTTAGTTTTAGTGTGAATTCTGCTTCAGCGTCACTGAGATCCTGACGTGTGACTCCCCCAGGTTAGATCATTATAGGGTGGGACAGTAAAGGTACTTTTTTTCTTTTCTGTGCTCGGTTTGCCAAATTCTAATGGCTTTGAGGAGCTTGACTTAGGAACGTTGCCATTTTGTGTGTGCGATTTTGGTAGTGTAAATGTTAAATATATATTTTTCACTATAAAAGCAACAGTAGCATTTACTGTAGGGGGATCTATTTGCAGAAATGCATTATGACATAAATAATATTAATACTTAATGAAGCTAAGAATTGTTGTGTTTTTGTTACCCTTGAAAGAGTCGTTCATTTCTACATGCATAGCAGGTCCTCTTCAGGGAGCCGGCCACCAAGTTTCTACAGTAGCCCAGAACGGACAAACAAAACACTGGCTCTGGAGAAGGCCATTTGCATTAACACATAGATCAAGCCTGTTTTTAAACAAGTATAATTGGTCCACAACCAGGAACCACCAAATACTTTATATTCCTCATTGTTAACCAAAACCATTGAAATGTTTATCTGTGACTCGCTAAAACATAATGTAACAGTAGCCCATGAAAATAATTTTCATGAACTCTATGAACTGAATCATCATGTCAGTTACCCTGCAAGTTAGCAGTTTAGCTAATGTCACCACCACAATACAAAAATTCTTCTGTCTTATGCACAAAAATAGACATTTGAAAGTCTAAAGCCTCGATAGCTAAATGTTTATGACTTATATTATATGCTGTCACCACATCCACAGTTCCATCACTCTCTGCTCATTAGATTTTTGCCTCAAAACTATTAACTGGCCAAAAATAAAAAAAACAATAGAGAGAAAAGGGATCCTAATGTGCATCCATGCATTATATAAATTGACCCATAGCTTTTCTTTAAAGGATCCTCAACCCACAAGGAACTATATAAACATCACCACAGAAGGAGTTACAGGGTTTTCAAATGAGCCTCCCAGTCTTAGTCGTCATGGTAAGAGATTACTAACCATTTGGCCAAAGAGCAAAGAGCACTTTGCAGTTATGTCGAGATGTTGGTGGAGAGGACAACAACAGTGTCCCTCGGGCGACAATCAGCACTGAGAGAGGGGCTGAGAAACTCACCTCCACCATCTTCTCTATGTGTTTCTTGATGACCGTCGGGTCGGCGTTGGGCTTCACCGACACAGCCCACTCGTCGACCATGGTGGGCTTGGGGTCGGGCGCTGGGGCAGTGCTGGAGTTCTGCTACAACCGATGAGAAACCAAAGACGGCGACATTAGTGTCAGCCCGGGGGGGGGGGGGGGCAAAGGGGCAGAACCTGTCATCTTACAAAGAAAACACAGCTGCTGTGTAGTCAAGGGTTACAACAGTGGATCAAAGGAGGAGAAATAAATTCTAATGAGCAATAAATTGTGACCGTCCGGTGTGCTGCTCACCGCTGGCTTGCGAGGTTCTCTCTGTAGAGACATCTGGTAGATCTCCTCCTCTGTGTGGTACTGGTCCAGAGACACCTGCACAGAACAGAACATGAGGAGCCGGTGTGACATTTTTTGTCTTTAAATAACCCTCCATATTTGACTTTGTCACTGTATGTTGAACCGCCATATAAGCCTTGGGGGGTACTCAGTACCACCAGTGATGCCACGTTATACTGACACACCCTGAAGTACACTTCTACATAGCTACAACAAGAGGAGTTGAAGGAATATTTCAACCCCAAAATGACCATTTGTATCACACCTCATGTTTTCTTCTTGCATGCCTCCAGGGGGCGAGCAACTGATATACAAAATACATTTGGTGTAAAGTATTTCTTTAAACCAATTGAGGTAACCAAACCAATATTTTCAGGAGGTGTAAAGTCATTCCTCAATCCTTGAGCAAGACGGGGTTTCAGAAAGTCTCCTCCATATATGACCGCCATCACTTGGCCTAAGTACCACACTTAAGAGTTGATCAGAATGATGAAGGACGTACAATGTGTTTGAAAGCTCTAAAAGCTTGTAAGTGAGCTCAGACTATTTTGTTATGTGTCATCAAGAATGAACGTCAAATACATACATATATGAACATACAGTATTTTTTATATGGTCCCCATCAGAAAAGTGTCTAGAACTGTTGTAGAAAGTTTCAATAAGCCTCTCCTCACTCCCAGCATTCATCTCCACCACAAGATAAATACAATTCTGCACAGATTTCAGGTAAAGCAGCATTGTAGAGGTGTAGTCCAACCGCATATATCAGTTTCCACACCTCTATATTCGCTAGGTATTTAACACAAATGCCTTCTCACACGCTGACCTGCTCATTATGTGAATTGTTACCTACTTTCACACTAACACAGCCACTATGGCAACAGGTGAGAGAGCAGCATCTATGTTTTGCTCCAGCTAACATGTTGCAGCCGACCGCCGCAGGTCTACCGCATCCATTATTGGCCTCAGTTTCTTTTCTTTTCCTCAGAGCTATGCACCTGCTATAAATGTGTTTCCTGGGTTTTATTGACTTGGCCTTCTGATTCAGCGGAAGGAAAAATGCATTTCTTCTTGTTTGGCCTTCTGATTCAGCTTACAGTATTTCAAAAGAGAAGGTTAACTGGAACTTGTGCAAAACATCTAGGATGATTTAATACAATCGTTTCCATTTGAAAGGCTGATGAGTATTACTCAAAAAGGAGGGAAGTAGTATTTTAAACCTGAGTGGTTTGCAGGCATGCCTGTGCGGAGATTATTTGTAAAAGGATTTATTGACTTTCTTTCCGTCACCTCGCCCTCCGCTCTCCTTCCCTCGGACTCAAGATAGATCAACTCCAATAAGCACTGGCATAAGATAATTGGGTATCGACTCTGTCCAGCAAACTTCCCTGGTGCCTCTCAGCTCCAAAACCTGTCAAGTTGTTTTCTTTCATTTCCACAGAAAAAAAGTTGAGCCAGCTGCTATCTCACACAGACACCTGAGTGATTAATCTCTTGGGACTGTTTAAATACAGACAGCTCCTCAAATTCAGGAAACTCTTATCTGCATCTGCCAAAACATACTGAGGGGTGTAGTGTGATGTGCAAAAAACACCACCACAGTTTCAGGCAGTGCAGGCAGCAACAAACCTGAGATCAGTCTCACTCACGGTTCCCAGTTTAAAAGCTCTCATCTAACATAAGTTGCACACACATGGATAACTCACTCAAAATATGAAAAGGATCATTTTCTTTATGCTAGTGGTATGAATTGTCCCATTATGCCTTTCCCACATAATTTCACTTTTACTGGTGGAGGTTTCCATTACTTATTGTTGGTGTTTAGTGATTGATAGGGGTGTAATATAAACAAAAAGTGTAACATAAGGAGAGGGAGAGAGCGATGTTTCATCAGCCAAGACATCAAATTTAAGTCTATGGAAGGAGATAGGGATTCCTCTGAAGTCCTCTTTTAGGTCATTTTAAAGCCAACATGCTTTGACAGCAAAAGCCCCGTAATCTTTAATCAGGATACAGGAACAGACACCAGGTTTCAGTCCAGGTTAACAAAAAGTTCAATAAAGAGATGTAAAAAAGTAAAGTTCAATAAAGAGATGCTTCGGGGGGGTTCGTCACTCTTTGTCCTGGATAAAAGTCTAAAAAAGTGGGACTAAGCAACCAGATAACAGAGTTACAGCAGTCAACCAAAGATGTAGAAGTAAATGCAGTTTTTTTTACTTCAAGGGTGGGTCCATTATTTTTGTAAGGTTTTTATATCATTCTGTACTGTAGCTTCACAGTAGGGTCCCTCATATATTCAAATACGAGCATTCAAATTTTACATATGTTTTAGCATCACAATTGTCCCAACCCCTCTAAAAAAGTTTTGGCACGTGACCTGACATAGGTTTCCTCACGATGACGTTGGTACATGTTATAAATGCATATCCTTATCCATAGTCAGCGTATTACCTACAGCAACTTAAATGGTGGTTGGCACGCTCCCAGTTTGGAGAAACAGATTGAACTATCGGCACAGAAGCTTAGCAATGAACTGCTGCGGACGTTAGTTCGGATCCGATAGTCACACAGTAACACAAACAAGCTAACCGTTGAAGGCAGCGGTAGACCAACAACTCTGTGGTCTGAGAGGTAAATTTATTGTTTTTGTCAATGGAGCCGCCTTGTGGCTCTGAAGTGAGCAAAGATAACAGCTTCAGTTCCTCGTCGGAAAGGGCTGTCTGACGACAAGGTAAAGCGATAAAAATTGTCACGATCAGGCTTTGCCTTGTGTGTTCTGTGTCTTTGTTTGCGTCACTCCCTCAGCACCAGTCTAACTCAGCCACTCCCTCAGCACCAGTCAAACTCCCTTCACCTGTCCCTGATCAGTAATCAAGCTCTCCCTCATCAGCACAACTCTCCTCACCTGTTCAAGTCACCTTATAAATCCCTGTCTCTCAGTCACTCACTGCAGGTCATTGTTTGTCTTGTCCCCGCCTGTTTGTCTTGTCCTGCTCCCGGTTTCCCACATCTGCCTGTCCTGCTGGATTTGCCCCCTCGTCTCTTGTCTCGTCCTTGGATTCCCTGTGTGTTCGTATTTCATTAAAAACCCTTTTTCTCACTGCATCTGACTGTCTGCGCTTGAGTCCTCATCATGCCCTGTGACAAAAATATTTTAAATATAGCAAACACTTCAACTGATATTGATTTTATTAGGTTTGATGCTGCCTTGTCCACAGCCACTGTACCTCACCGTCAGACAGAAAGCCTGCATTACAAACTGCCGATGTAGGGTTTTGAAAGAGGTAGACATTTAAATGAAAGAGGCTATGGAGTACCTCTTTAAGAAAGTGTTTATTGATTGAATTGAATATCAATGATGATCAACATAAACCACTGTGGACCCGTTGAAAACAACTAAATGCTGTGAGCTTGAAGGTTCATGTTTTGAACGCTTTGGTTACATATAATCTCTGGCCTTTTTCTGTACACAGATTTCTGTCCCAGCTGGCTACAGTCTGTCTGACAACGAGCCAATCAAATCTCAGCAGAACAAATTCTGTGCATCAAACAGATGTGTGACACTGGCTGGACACAACGTGTTTCGTCCTTCTCAAAGTTTTTCCTCCTACTTCACTGCTGTCTGGGTGGTTAATGAATGCTTTCAAATTCTGCACTTCATGAGGAATAACAGACTCGCAGCACCTGATACAAGCTGTTCTTCGGGGGCACATCTTTAATTCAGGCCAGACGTCCCGGATGCTGTACTTACACATTCTGTCCACTCTTTGCACTCACCGTAAGCAGGTTGAGCAGGTCTGTGTTGGCGTCGACGTGAGGCGGTGTGATCTGGATCAGCGCCAGCTCTTGAAGGATGGCGTACAGCTGTTGGGTCTTCGCCAGGTTGACCCGCGTTTTCTCTTTGTCGGCCCAGTCCGGCAGTGCCACGTGCACGGCTATCAGGTCTTTCAGGTGCACGCCGAGGATGGGGAATCGGAAGCCCGAGCACTCGGAGAAGCGCTTGCGGTATTGAATGTAGTTCCCACACGACGTCACCAGTTCAATGAGGTTGTTGAAAACCTGCAGGTTGAGTGAAAGCATGGGGATGGAATTGGAGGGATAAGATGATAGTTGGCAGCAAACAGAAAGCCTGTCTCAAGAGAGATTTCTTTATAGAAATCAAAAACATTCTGGAAAACTTTTGCTCCAGATAGACTTACATAACGGACGAGACTGTAACTTTCCAGTTATATGGCTCAAATTCATAACTCTGAAAAGCCACTGTGTAGGAGTAATGGGCACAGATAGGGAGCTTGGCAGCTCACACAGAGGAGATGTGGATTACGGAATCATCAGCATGCAGTGAACATTGAATTTGCCCGGTAGTGTTTGGCTGTGGGTGCCAGAAAGAGATCAGTGATGTTCGGGAGGACGGCACCTTGTTGGTCTCGGCGCTGATGTGGGCCTGCGTGTCTTTGAGACGAGAGATGGAGCTGTTGCTGAGGCCGCCCACAACAGCCATCAGCGTGTTGAAGTTCTGCAACTGCAGCAGCTTCTGTGGACGAGAGGGAGGATTCTGAGGGTGAGGGTGAAATAGGAGGCCGTGAATGAATGTGTAAGCCGCTGCCAAAAAGGATCTTAAGGAGAGAGAAGGCGACACAGGTCAAAACAGATTTACAGCATAAGGAGTCAGAGTGAAATATAAAAGCTTTAAGTTAGATTCTAGTCTTCAGCAGCTCACATGCACATCCACACATAACCTGAGGTATTGTGTATACCAACATATTACTGAAGGCTCTAACTTGCTTTTGTCAACCCTAAGCTAATACTTTGTGAATGGCACTCCGCAGGGCTCCCCGCTGCCCTTCAGCCTGCGTGGCATCTCACCGAAAATCAATGGGGTCACAGCTGTGTGGGAGGGCTGCCAGAGGGGATCATTTGATTCAGCTCAAACACCCTTTGAAATCAATTGGCAAAGCAGTGTGGAAGGCAGCCCACCATTCGCAGGGTACGGTTAAGCTGTACGTGCATGTGACCGTCGGCGAGGCCTGAGAAAGGTTTCATTGTCAACATGCCGGGACTTTCCACTGGGTGTGGAATAAACGCTGTGTGTATGAAAAGGTTTGGCAGATGGATGCATCCTCTTGTCATCTAATTGTTATCACAGAGCCGATGTGTTGATGTGGCTATTTATCAAAGCCAGAAGGCACAGATGCCTACACCCAGAATATATTGTGAAATAAATTGGAATGGAGCTTTCTAATGAGCGCGAAAGGGACGTTTTTGCATTTTAAATCATAACGCAAGTCTGTGCAGTCGAAAGAAAAACGAATGAACATGAGTCATTTGTAATGCGCTCCCACCAGGAAGCTGAAATAGGACACAACCGGCGCACCCTGAGGGAAGCTTTGAGAAATGTCAAGTATGTCCATGCCACTTTGAATACACTTGTAATCAGCTAGACCATAATATTTATCCCTGCGTGTTCTCACACTGGGCTACATTTCTGAATACCATTTGTAAATTGGCAGCGAATTAACAACAGGATTGCCAGCTGGGACGGTCTGTCTGTCTCATGCATACCCAAATGTGTTCACCCATTCAGTATGAATGACAGAGACCCAACTGACCTCTGGGCTTTACATTCAAAGTGGGGAACACTGGTCATCATTATGTGAACACACTAGCCACTGTTTAAACTGGCAGTTTAGGATGTGAAAAGTTATAAATATGAACATGTGATGCATGGACAAAGAAAAAATTAAATTAAAAAAGCCTTCTTGTTACAAGACTCAGAGTCTACAGCCATGCCAGCCTAGTGCGACCATATTTCAAACCTCCAAACCGGGACCCTTAAGTGCAAGCACAGGCGTTTGCACTCATACTAATTTGGATACTTAAGCATGTTTGCATGCTAACATCTGCTAATTATTATTGAACTACTTAGAATAAATCTGAAAGATGCCAAAAATACACAGAGATGATTCGGGGCGCTGACAGAGGTGATCTCAATAATTTGACCAGGAGGTGGGAGCCCGTAGATGTAATTCACAGGCCGTCAGCAGCTGATCTGACATTCATCCCACACATCAAAGCTGGTCACAATCAGCATCTGTCTTCACCAATACACTGTCAAAGCACTGGAAAGAGTCCAAGTGTTCAAAATCGAGCAGGGTGAGACAAGAGTGAGGGACAAGAGTGAGGGACAAGAGTGAGGGACAAGAGTGAGGGACAAGAGTGAGGGACAAGAGTGAGGGACAAGAGTGAGGGACAAGAGCTCTGCTGACATGTTGGAGTGCTGCTGTATTGAGACAGAAGGAGGTGTTGAACCCTACTGAGACCCCGCTGAATAGATTATGAGAGAGAAGTTTGTTCTGCAGCTGAAAAGCAGGATAGATGGAAAATGGGTAACACTCTAGGAGTAGACTAGCAATAAGTAATGAGGATGCATCCACATAAGCACTGCCGGCCTTTAGGAGGAAAATGATTTTTCTGCACTTTCTATGGTCGACTGAAGCGATAGAGGAAGAACCCAGTCCATCTGGCAAATGATAAAATCAGACTGAAACGGTGTCAATTACAGTGAAGCCCAGGACGGCTTTTAAAGGGATGTTTCTGTAGTGAAAGGATAACATAGTCTCAAGACACATGGGCAGAGGACCATATAAGGCAGCCATCTTGGAACTTTTTGGAATTGGCGGGGAGGGACCAGATTAAGATTAGAGCCATTTTCATGATTTCAGTCGATAAGCACAGAAATGAGGAGCTACGTATGTGGATATATGGACAGATGAAGGATAGCTTAACTTTCATTTAGGATTATAATCTATTGAATTTGAAGGGACAGCAATTCGGCCAACACTATAGTAGAATATCTCAATGAATATTGGACAGACATGACATTTTCATTCATTCATGATCCCATGAAGATGAACCCTGGCTTTGATAATCCCTTGACTTTTCCTCTCAGATTGAAATCTTTGGTGTTTACATGAAATACAAAAGGACAACTACTGGATGGATTTCCCAGAACGTTGGTGCAGATATTCAAAATCCCAAGAGGATGAATCCTGTTGACTGATAATTTCCAACAGCATTGTTCGCGGCGTTCAATTATCCTATAAAATATCCGTGTATCTACTGGACACATTAGCGCAACATTTTGTACAGACATTCATAGTTCCAAGAGGATGAATCCTACTGCATTTAGTGATCCACTATCTATTCCAGCAGAATGACGATTTTAGTATGTTGTGTTATGTCTCGACTGCCACAACTGGTACACACATTCATGCCGCTCTAAGGATGAATTATAACAACTTTGGTCATCTTCTGACTTTTAATGTAGCGCCATCATCAGGTATAAATTACAAAAAAATTGGTAAAAAAATGTTTTTAGGGACTAAACTACATGCGAAACATTTTGTGCTAATTAGCAAATGGTAGCACGCTAACACACAATAATAAATAGTGAACCTGCAAATATTACTCATTAAATATTACTGAGTCATGCCACCTGCATACAATGTCCACAGATTGTAGGATGCATCATTTAATTATTTCTAACCAACAGCAAGTATACATACTGTATAATGAATTGTCTTCATTTTTGTTTCTATTCTTTGCAGCAAATAACTCATTTTCTTCTGGGGGTTATTATATTTTATTGTCCGATTGTAAACATTTTCCTTAGGCCCTTAGGCTCATCAAAGCCTTTGGATAATGCCTACAATGCATCATTACCCAGCTAAAACAAGTCTTTCTTAATTCCTGGAGATGCTTTCCCTTGACAGCAGCATTATCTTAAAGAGCTCTCAGTACGCATCTTAACATGCTAATACCTCGAAAACCTTTTCAAATTAAATTCACTTTTTTCTCATAATTTGCGCCACTGAATGGGTTCTGATGGCATCTTTGTGTATGTGAGCAAGTCATCAAGAATTCACCGTGACTTTTAACCTCTCCACAACTCACTGTTCAATCTGTAATTCACCTTTTTACAACTTTCTCTCCTCTTTCTCTGTGGCTACAGGAAATGATCTCCCATCAGTCTGCTTCTACATGGACCCTGCTCCCTCCAGCTCTGTTTAAAACCCCTGCAGTAAACAGCCTTAATGGGCCCCGCGGACAGACCTGTGCCACTCTGATGAAGTGGGAGATGACGGCGGCTCTCTGCGGGGCGGTGGGCTTGCTGAGCACCATGAGCTGGATCCACTGGGAGACGCTGTTGAAAAGGGTGATGAAGCGCTCCAGGATGGGGTTGTCCACTGTGCAGCCATGCATCACAAAGCTGTGGTAGTCCTGAAACTAAAAGAGGTGAGTAGCATTACACATTTCATTTCATTTATTTAAAACAAATTGCATGCTTACATCCCAATATATCTGTAAATCTTGACAACTGTGTCCTCAGAATGGTCTAACAGGAAAGGTCTAACAAAAGGCACTATTGAGTTGCATTTTGGGAAATGTAGAATCCAGTACTTTTGGCCTGGACCTATACTTCAAACTAAAAGACAGGATATTTCAGTGTTGACGCTTTGAATATGACAATTATTTTTGAAAATGTCTCCTGTATGTCCCCCAGCTTTGGAAGTGCAACACTAAATCACTGGAGTGCCGCTTTATAGGCATCGTTTGACATTTTGGGTAATATGCTTATTTGCTTTCCTCACAAGGTGTAGATTAGAAGATTAATACCACTTCCATGTCTGTATGGTAAATATGCAGCTGGAGCCAGCAGCTGGTTAGCTTAGCTTAACTTAGCATCAAAGCTGGAAAGGGGGAGACAGCTGTCCACAAGTAACAAAATCCACCATCCAGTCCCTCTAAAGCTCACTAATTAACACGTCATATTGTGTTTGTTGTATCTGTACAGACAGAAAAGTGTAAAACAAACAATTAATTTTACAAGGAGCTATGTGCTTTTATCAAAAAGATTTTTTACCTTTGTAATTGTTACCAAATGTTGGACTGCTCCTTGAAATGAACAACATGGATAACAAAGCAGCCAACTGACTGACACTCTGACTGATTAAGCCAATCTTTAATCAGGGAAATATAAAAAAAACTGATTTGTTTTCAGTTAGTCCAAATAGAGAAAAGTATTATTTCTGCACATTTAGACCAGTAGGCTAGATGCTTTATATTTTTATTTATGGCTCATTTTGTTTCATATTGAGCCAGAATCTCTTTTAGAAGAGAAAGAAAGACAAATCACCACCGCTGCCCCCACCGTGCCACCAACACCATCACACTTGAATAAATTATCTAAAAGCATCTACCATTAAAATTAGCACATACCCAGTCATCAACTTTGCTTCCCAAAATGTTTCCTCAAAATAAATATAATTACTGCCAGTAAAAGCAGATCTTAACCACTATTGCTAAGCAACGAGCCTGCCGCATGTGACATTACTAAGAATTAAGAATTTAAGAGCTGTAAACATCACAGTCGATACACAGCTTCACCACAGACTGCGGGCAAACTGACCAGGATCTTGCAGAAGGATTTGTACTCCAGGTAGGTCAGGTGTTCAGCCAGTTCACAGGAATCAAGGTGGTCAAACAGCAGGGACATTTTCCTCTTTTTGGACACTGACGGGACACGTTGAGTCACCTGCCTCTTCCATTTATATGATGGCCTGGGAGGGACGATAAAGAATATCTTAGGAAAAGTGCTCTCTTAGGTCTTTTGGATCAAACTTTTCTACAATTGCAGAATTTATTTCTGGAAGGACATTCCCTCAGCTGCAATAGATCAAAAATCTGCTCCACAAAGCCAACACTGAAGGGAAGTAGAGGTCACCAAGAAAAATGCACATGGTAGAGGTTTTCCTTCTGGGCGTTCCGCCAGACATTTCCTTGGGTTTAGGCAACAAACCTACTTGGTTAGGTTTAGGGAAAAATTGAGGTTTGGCTTTTTATGAGAAAAGGAGAAGTCACTGACCCAGCGTAGCACAGCTCAGCAAATTCTGAGAACAGGCAATAAAAGGGCATGCTGACATAAACACCCACAGACCGAGACATTCATTCACATTGTCAACAGCACGCACAGCTTTCAACAACCAAATCACTCACACGCTGGTGAGGTCAATGAGCTGGCTCTGGCTCTCGTTGCCCTCGGTGGTCAGGAGGTCTTTAAAGTCTTTGATCTGGTCCGCCAGCTCCGGGCTCAGATTGAACTCTGCTGGAAACTCAGAGATCCAGTACCTGGAAGGCAGAAGAAAGGGATGAAAAGACAGACCGATGATGAAAAGTACTGGAAGGGGAGGGATATGCTTGTTTCTGCACAATAATGTGACACTGAGTTTAGGACCTTTCAACACGTTAGCTGCTTTATGTGATGATAAAAAGTGAGTACAGTCAATATAAACTCACAAACCCATATATAAAATCATCAGACTAAAGGTCAGAAAGGAATAGCACAAGCAGCTGTTAAAGAATAAGATAACGGTTTATTACTTGACAAGGTGACATATTCTTGTTCGGCGCTCAGCAGTGCAGCTCTCCTCTTGAGATCTTATCTCAAAGTCAAGGTGAAACTTTGCTGCAAATTTCCCTTTTCAGACTCGGAATACTCTCTCTTAAATCTCATTAAGATCTCACAGATACATGTCCAAGGTAGCAGAAAACAAAGGTGTAACAAAGGATACTTGAGCACCAGCTTCTTAGCCATGTCGGTTGAAGGGATATACCATGGGTGCATCATGAGAAACATGCGGACTAAGGAAACATCCTTCAAAGTGCCCCTCTCATCTAGAAGAAGAAGAAAATAGGACGTCACTCATTATCAAGAGGATATACTCAGATGCTGTCTATTAGTGTGCATCTATGTTGGTCAGTGTGTGAGTCATTGTCTGATCACACATTTACTCAACACCATACATAGATTCCAAATAAAATTTGTAAAATATAATTTAACAATTAACAAGTTTTATTGAGAGTGTTCAAATAACCCACCGAAGGCTTGGATGCACGCTTCCACCAGCTCGTCCACTGCGGCCGACTGCTCCGACAATATGGACTCCATCGTTCCTTTCTCGTTTTCTTTTACCCCCTCCGTTCTCTTTCTCTCGCTGGTTTGACTCTCGTTTCCTCTCTCTGAACACAGAAGAAGATGAAAGGATCAAAGGGGAGCAAAGAGAGAGTAATTGCTGTATAAAGAGAGAGGAAATCAGATTTACAGTGGCCATCGCCGCATGTTTGAAATAGTTGTGTGGTCATTTGTTTTGCATACCGCTCCACACTGCAGTGAGCGAGAGGATCAATTACTGTTTACGCTCAAGCTGCTATATTAACGGGGATGTCTGCCGGTCAATGTCATCATCCCCTGCTGATATGATGGTTCGATTTGACCCAACAAATTCAAAATGTCAATCTGCAAAACCTAAACTAAAACCACTTGAAGGAGCAAAAAAATAATTGTCTTGGCTGAGTATTGTTGATACAGGAGCCAATACGATAACTGAGAAGGGATTACAAAAGCAATCCCTCTTTGGGTCCCTTGCGTTAACACTAGCAGCAATACACAATAGAATTGACAGTTCTGACATATAGACTTAAGATAAGATGACTTATCAGGAGATATCTGAAGAAGGACTATGTGTTCAATGCTAACTCAGTACATTACAGATAAATATTGATTGATAAGTACAATCTTAGAATAGAGCATAAAACAGAACAAAGAGGTCATGTAATGGCTTTTGGTGGCGGCCTCATATCTTCCTAGCTGTCTTAACAATCCTAGTCAGCTTGTTTCTATTTACTACAGTGAAGTGACACAGATATTTAGAAAAGGGTGCTCTCTAACATACGCTCCTTCTACAACTTCAGGACATACACCAACCCCCTTAAGTCTCCTAATTGAAAACAGTGTCTGACCAGCTTTCTTACATATAAAAACAACATTGTCTGTCAAAATGAGTTTGTCCCAGATACTTAAAACACACACTGTGTTTCCACAGTTTGGTCACATAGTATCAGTGATGAGAGTGGGTCTACATTTACTTGTAATTGAGTGTTTTTTTACACTGTGGTACTGCTACTTTTACTCAAGTAAAGCATCTTAAGACTTATTTTCACCGCAAATAGTAAAATCTTCAAAAATACCGTCTAAAATATTGACTGGCAGTTTGAGTTTAAGTGATATAATTATTCATGTTGGTCTTCCACGACGTCTGACTTCTAATTTACATTCACACACTGAGATAGGCAAGGCTAACATCTTACACCGATACAAACTCAACATACAAATAAGGTGATTGTGATAGCAGAATATGACAGACAGCTCAGCCTGCTTTGACCGCAGTGTGGCTTCTCCAGAAAAAACTGATAGAGAGCCACAATCGACAGGAAACCACAATTTATTATCTGTCCCTGACATGCTTGACATTGAAAATGCACAGTGACAATTTTGCTCCATCACGCATGTGTTGCAGAAATAAGTTATTAAGAAAGAAATTTTCTTGGGCGATTGAACAAGTCCTCGCAGCAGGGAACCATGGCAACAACATCCATACTGCCCCGTCACTTTCACAGCACACACCTCTACACACCTCCACACACCTCCACACACCTCTACACACGACACACATGCACAAAATACATGTTTTTACCGAGGCAAGTATGGCAACCTGTGGGAATCTTTTTATTGTGTTTGCTGTTACCTTGGACGTGTTTATTGTGTGTGAAGAAGTAAAATGCACTAATCCTATCTGCTATACAGTTTACGGCTCAATCTGGTGGTAAAATAGGAGATAAAGAAAGCCGCTGGATAATTTTGGTACATTGCTGATGATGAAGCGTGAAGGTAATGCCGAGGTTGCGACAAAGTGACCCCCCGCGGCTGCTTCTGCTAATGGCTCTTCAATGTTGTGGTTCTGTTGCAGAGGGTGATGAGTATGTGTATGTGTCTATTGTGCCTGACACAATGAAGCCTTCCACTGCTGCAACGCGGTGGGCGGACACACTCAATTACAGGCTTCACGAGCTGTCTCAGCTACACGCATGCAAACACACATTTCTGCAGGGGAGAGAGAAAGAGGAGGAAGTGCAACCCTAAAGCTTCAGCGATGTGAGAGTGAGTGAGTGAAAGTCCTTATGATAATGAGGAAAGAGTGAAATTGCGATCTTCAAATCTGTGCCTTTCTAAAAGGACGTGGTCAGATCACGGAGAGATAACGGCTTATATGGCAGACTGCCGGACCACAATCAAAATTATGTGATGTTGCTATAGATAGACATGAAAGTTCCTGTGAGGATGCTAAGGTCACTGCAGGAAATACGTCGGAGCCATAGTCTGACACCTCAAAGAAAAAAAAGAAAAAAACATCCAAGACCTGTGACATCCAGACACCACTGCTCAAATCTCATGAATATAATCAGAAGGAAAGTGGCCTTGAGTCCTTTATTGCCACACAACAAGAGCCATTATTAACGAGAGTCATATAGATCTGGGCTGAAATGGATTTCTCCGTGACAAAGTGGAGATCTTTTACCGTTCAGTTCAGTCTGTCCTCAAGAGCCGAGGATGTTACTTTCTCTGCAGATGCAAAGACCGATTGTATCCGTCCGAACAGGCCGTAACACTGAACAAAACAAAGGGTAGACCTGCTCTAAATAGAGCCTGGTCTGGCACTGCGGCACAGGCTGTGCCCGTCTTGATGATGATACCATCTTGCTATCCATTCATCATCCCACTGACTGGAGCTCTTTGTTACGACCCAGAGAACAATTCTCTCTGTGCTTTCAGGGGAACATACAGCCGTCCCCCTTCTGCTTTTCCTGCGATTATTTAAGTATTTCCCCCACATGATTACTGATGTGTGTTTATACTTCCAGGAGGCGGTAGATTGATTAGGTCGCACACACTGTGAGAGCTTTGGTGTCATCCTCGGTTGCCTGGTGACGACGATCCAGGGCCATCGATCAGGCAGATTAGGGGTAGGCCGGGGCACAGCAGGGATAAAGGGGAAGTTGACGGGTGCCTGGTCAATCCTGACCGTGCGGAATCTGTAGTGTGCTGCTGGTTTAGTGGGCATTGAAAATGTCACGTCTTCTGGCTTAACACAGAAAGACCCCTTCTCACTGCTGTCCTTTTAACTCTCGGTATTATAGCCATAAAACAACATGAAAAACTCGAATACTCTTCAAATTTATTGTTTCAGCTACACTACAGTGCCAAATTCCAAATTCAGAGCATTAATATAGCAGCAAATATAGTGGAGTAATAAGTGGAGTAATACCTGAGCAGAGGATAAAGTCACACTCAGTGTGTTGTAATTCGAGCTTCTTAACCTGTGCTCCACTAGCTATCTAATCGTGGCCGCTCTGCTCGGTTACCGCTGATAACGCCGTCCCGACCTACATTTTCGTCACGGACGCCCACTCTCCGGAGAAAATGATCTCACTTGAATGTTCATTTAGTTAATGATGGTCCCATTTAGAGTAAAATAGACCATAAAGCAGGGTATGCTTTAAGGAGTGGCTACCTTGTGATTGACAGGTCGCAACCAGTGTCACCCATCTGCTGTCCAAATATGGTCACTTCCATTCACTGGTTGCAAAAAAAACAAGATGGTGATGGCCAAAATCCTTCAAATGCACAGTCCACAACCCAAAGGTACGTCCACTTCTTATATACAATCTATGTGCGGAGGCAATCCCTCAATCAAAGACATGCTCTGAATTTGTAATTCAGCACCTTTAAATACTAGATTGAGTATATATTTTGAGCTACAAAATAGGGACACATTGATTCACTCTAATTAGCTATTAGACAGACACTGAAAAACACACACAGTCTGTACATTCTGCCCCACACAAACATGTTTAAAGGTTCTATCTCCAGCATTTAGTCACATTTAAGGCAGTGCTCTAGGGATGTCTTGGTTGGCTGGTCAGTGATGGACCTACTTTGGTCTTTAGGAAACATCTAACATAGACCAGTGAAGCTGGGTGCCCGGGGGGGGGGGGGGGTAGTGGCCCGGGTAACTTGTCTGATATAATAATAATTTTTAAAAATGTTTTATGAATAACAGAATGAAATGTATCCATGTTTTTTTTCTCAAAATGTGTACTTAAAATGAGCCACACAATATTGTTTCAGCTGCTTAAGTTGTATGTATCAACAGAGAGAGAGAGGAAACAGCTGTTTCTACGCACACAAAATACTAAATAAGATAAGATGGTGTACATGATAAACATATTACCTGCTAAACATCAGCATGATAGCATTGTCACTGTGATTGCGTTAGCATGCAGATGTAAGCATTTAGCTCAAATGCACCGCTGGGCCCAAGCACAGCCTCACGGAACCGCTAGTCTTGTTAAAACTTCTATATATATTATGGTCAAACCAGTTGCAATACTTTGGCATCTGTAGAATGGGATTCCATTTTAGAAATGAAATGCTGCCAAAATTATGAGCAAGTTGTAATTATTTAGTTTATATATTTTATATGATCATATTACAAATTATAGTGTAGTTGCTATTTTTATCATTTAAATTATTCATCAACAACAAATTAGTTATTAATGGTTTGGTTTGATACATTATGTATTATAATTAGTGCTGGGCAACGATTACAATTTTTAATCGCGATTAATCGCATGGATTTTTTGCGATTAATCGCAATCAATAACATTTGGTTTGTAAACACTTTAAACAAATAAGGTTTTAACAGCAGTATTCCCTTTACACAGTAGCAGTTCTATCTCTTCACTATCTGTGCTCAGTGTGTGACTGTATGTGAAACGTTCCACTGCTGTGAAACAGGAATAAAATGTTTCAGCACGTTTCAGCAAAAATGTCTGTCTTCATGACAGTCAGAGCATGTGAATGCAGCTCTACTGTTCATCAATAATAATAATGCTTTAACTCCGAGGTGATGATGGTTACCCAGCGATCAAAGAATAAAGACACTTTACCCACAATTTAGGTGTATTTTCCCTTTAACTCACGAGATGCAGCATGTTTTATACTTAATGTGAATATAATTCATACTTTGTTGGCATCTTATTCTGAAAACCGGATGTTCGTCTGAAGAAACCGGATGTTGTCTCAAGTTAATCTTTCCGCTAACTTTCAAAGTCCTTCACTCGCTCCCGATCCGTTTAAATGCGTTTACCGTGAATTTCAGCATATAGGTGCACTAAAGTGTAAGTGTCTGCTGAGTTGACCACGGAGATCTGAGTGTCTGCTGACTTTACCGCAGCCATGTCCAGTAGTCTCCATTCCTCCACTGCTGCCAGTGAGCAATGACCTTTCAAAATAAATTAAAAATTAAAAAATGCGTTAACGCGCTATAAAATAATTGTCGGCATTAATTAATGAATGCGTTAACGCAATAATAACGCGTTAACTTGCCCAGCACTAATTATAATCCATCCATCCATTATCTTTAACCTGTATATTGATCAGGGTCGTGGGGGTGGATGGAGCCGATCCCAGCTGACGTTGGCGAAGGCAGGGTACACCCTGGACAGGTTGCCAGACTATCACAGGGCTGATATAAAGAGACCATTCACACTCACATTCACACCTACAGGCAAGTCTTCAATTAACCTAAGTTGCATGTCTTTGGAGGAACCTGGAGAAACCGGAGAGAACCCACGCTGACACTGGGAGAACATGCAGACTCAACACAGAAGGCATTCTGTGTTATATTATAATATAACATGATATTATTGTATTATAATAATAACACTAAAATGGTGATTGTACTGAACATCCATTTCCGTACATTTACATAGCATTTAGCATGTCATGGTATTCATCTATATCTATATCTACATCAAACTGTGATATTGATTCTGATAGGAGACTTTTTCTCACATCAGTAGTATTGCTGGTGCTCATGTTTCTAAAAACGAAGACCACATTTCCCATGATCCTCTTTGTGTCTTATCACAGAGGAGTTTTTTTTTCCTCTTATCTGTCTAATATCTGCTGTTGTTGCCCCATTTTATATTGTTCCACGGATTTTACCATCACTTTATCTGTGAGTGGCACTAAGGGTCAATTTTCCATCCTGTCAGAATGCTTCCACTAGAAATGCTTTCGCTCTAGATTTTAAACAACAAATTAAACTCGGTGGCACAGTGTAAAAGTATAAAAACTTGTTAATATGTAACTATATAAAATAACTGATGTCTCAAGTGAATATGGTATTTTATTGACTTTAACTTTGACCCCAGTTTCCAAAGTGCATAATTTGCACTTCAGAGCTTTAGCTCATATGTCCTTATGAGTCCATGTGAATAGAATTACAAGATTGCAAAAAAACACCACTTCTTCATGTTATACACACAGCACCCTTATCTCTTGCCCAACACCCACTAGTTTGTTTCAGGAAGTTGTGAAGGAAGAGTGTCGCATGATGGGACGGATATAGTTCTTCATAGGGTCCTACAGAGCGGCTGGTGACAGGCTCTATTTACAGACTGCAGGGTACTGAAAGCAGGAAGGGAAACGTTTCCTTTTCCCTGGACACGCAGAATGCCACACCGGTGGGGGCTCACCGGCTGCAAACTGAGATTAGCAGCTACAGTTGCTCCTTAGGGACGGAGGGGGGTAGGCAGGCGGAGGGAGGAATGGGAGATAAAGAGAGAGAGTGGGAGGCAGGATGAGAGCGTACTCGACCTCGCTTCAGCCCAGTCAAAAGTGAAAGAGATTGTTGGATAAAGAGGGAAAGATATCAAATAGGGAGGGGTAGTAATGAAGAGAAAATTCAACGTGAAACTGCCTCAAACGCAAAACTAATATATGTGAAGAGTGCAAGCAGCACTATTTCATAACGTTGAAATAAGAGAAGAAGAAGAAGAGAAATATGCATATTTCACAATGTGCTCGTGGGACATAGCAGCTGCTTGAGTGTAATGTTTTATTATGTCCTCCAAAACAAAAAAAAGTCATGCATCCTGTTCCACATCTGGCACACTCTCATATCTCACATCTCAACTTTCTGACTTCAAATGAAAAGTGTAATGTGTGAGACAAGAAAGGGCACTGCCATGTGCTGCTATAATATCTTCCTCCCCGACCCCAAACGCAACAATATATCATTGTGTCACATTGTTTTTACTGCTTTGTTATGAAGCTTCCTGCTCAAACTTCTGTCCTTTTACCAGATGTGAAAGTTTGCTTCATAACAAATACCGGAAGGGTGTGTTGGTATGCGTGTGTGAAATGTGGCGACTGTATGTGCAAGTCCACACTTGTGATTGTAAAAAGCAATTACATATGCAGTGCGTTTTTCTAATGAATACTCTTTATTCTTAGATAAAGTGTTTTTTAATCTACATTTGGGGGTTTTCCTTACTCTGAGCTATTACACAACTTCATTCTCATGTTGTGATGAGTGAACGCTGAGGCCACATGGCAAGCTGTGTCAAAGAGCATATGTGATACATCATTTTTTGCAGAAGAATATTACAGTTTGTTTCTCGGGGGGGAACACCCTGGCCGCTGCAATGCTGATGTCAGGAAACACACTTCCTGTTGAGTGTTTCATCTGGGGCGAAACTAATTCCATGCAATGACTGACATAAATCAAATATTGTGTTTGCAAGAAGAATGCATTTACCAGATATCAGATTTATGGAAACAGCATGATTTATAGAAAACTGTATGATTTGCTGGACGATTTCTACTCCCAAAAATTAAAGCATTAGTTGAACATTTTTGGGAAATACGCTTACTTGCATTCCTGCCAATTGCTAGATGAGAAGATTAAAACCACTGTATGCTTGTACAGTAAATATGTAGCTGGAGCCAGCAGTCAGTTAGCTTAGCATAAAGACAAGGGGTAACATCACAGGCTGTATATTAGAAGTGGACATAGTCACCGTGACGTCACCCATTGGTTTGCGGACTGCCATTTGAAGCCTTGAGTTCGTCATTTTGGTTGTCGCCATCTTGTTTTTTGGAACCAGAAGTGGGTGGAGCTAAGTACAACCGAATGCTGAACAAGACATTTTCAGGCAACCACAATGTTACAATTAACTTGAATGAACTGAAAACACTCTGTGAAAGAGTTAAAGTTCTAAGAGGAAAACACAGACAGCTTTTATCTGAATGGAACCATAATTTACTAAACACATCATACTGTATTAAAGAAGACTTGAAACTAGTGATTGAGACCATAAACTCGTGTTTACAATGTTTACTGAGGTAATAAATTAAGTGAGATGTAAGGTCATTTTCTCATAGACTTCTATACAATCAGACTTACTTTTTGTAACCAGAGGAGTTGCCTCCTGCTGGCCAGTTGAAAGTATGCAGGTTTAAGGTATTTCCGCATTTGCTTCATTGAAAATCTGCCTACCTGCACCTCTAAAGGTCACCAGTTCATCATGTGTGTTCATGCAATACAGAAACCAAGTGCTAAATACTATTTTTGACTTCAGACCAGTAACTTCCTGGAGTCTCCACTGGTTACCTTGCAAACCTGTTTCCAGTCTTTATGCTAAATTCAGTTAACCAGCTGCTGGCTTTATAGTTTCATAAAAGGGTGGTATCAATCTTCTCATCTAACTCTCGGCAAGAAAAGCGAATAAGTATATTTCCCAACATGTTAAACTATTTCTTTAAGAGCAAGCTTCAACTCCACTGCCCGGACGCACCAAAAGGCCCACCCTCCATGCAGAAACATAGATGTAAGGGCTGTGCAGCTGCAGGAAAACCTCCACCCATGAAAAGCAGCACCAAGTGGTGCTGTATCCTTCCATTTTCACAGTTCAGGGGTATTATAAGAAATGTGTGTGTGGTTTGCAGAACAGGGCAGACACTGTACATTTGGAGACTAATTTCTTCTTTGCAGTGTTTAGCTGCTTCGTTTCCTCCTGCCTGTCAGAGACGTGCTCACTGAGCTGTGCTTTCATGCAACAGTCATTCTGAACTAGTTTCATGTCATGTGTGTATACCTATGAGAGTTTCACATTCACCCAGCCAGCCTCTTCATTACCCCTGCAGGCTTTTATAACAGCGTTAGCCCTCACTAGTTCCTGTTTATGTATTCCTCCCTAAAACAGCTTGCATCCCCGAGCAGACCACAAACCCCACAATTTCCTGCTGTCATAATACATAATGCATTATGCACATTCAGATAAAGAGCGTGAGAGATTGCAGACTGCAAACAGACTGATGAAAACAAAAATAATGAGGAAAAAAGAGAAAAAGAATGCACTTTTTTTTTATTGCAGGTGCAGGATACCACAAGCGTTAAAAACATTTTTCAATTCTCTTTCTGAAAGCGAGGCACGCCTAACACCTGTAGAACGGAGTGATGCCAGTCAACTGAAACATTGACTAATTACGGCCATGCAATCGCTATCGCAGCTAATTCACTGCCTGAAGTAATGACTACACTATGTTAGATACAGCAGCCAGTGAGTTTTCGATCCGTCCTCCCACAGGCTTCATCCACTACTGGGTTCCCCCCTGACTGATTTAATTCTAGCCACAGCTTGATTTATAGCTCTTCAGGTCCAACACTCTACAGCTACCTTTCCCTCCTATGGCTCCCACTGTCCTCCTGCCGCCTCTCTCTCCGGCGTTCTAGCCATGCCTTTAAAGGTGAGGAGGAGCGCAGAGTGCATAATGACATGCTGAGATTTTACAGGGTCTGTGCCCTTTCATGGGAGCAGAAGAGGTGATGGAGGAACAGAAAGAGATGACTATTTTTCTGGACTGAACCATTGAAGGAAGTTTCAAAGTGACCCTGTTGGCATCAAGCAGAGTCACATCCACCTACAATTAGATTGTTTATTGACATAATTTTAGTGATCAGTGTTGTCCTGCCAAGTAAGTGTCTTTTGTGGTGTTTAAATCTGTGGAAAAAAAACACTTCCAACACCAGCTAAGAAGAAAACATATAAACTCAGGTGACTAAGGTGCAGGTAACTGAGAACCATAATGGAAAGGAGTAAGCACTCCCCAGTTTTGCATGCTCGCTGTGAATGTGGCCCAGCGGTAAAAGTGAGAAAAGTTGGCACAGGTAATCAGGAGTGTAGGGACTGTGGAGGAATAGATAGGGTTAGCTGATGGAAGTTGAGATAGAGAAGGCAGTGGACAGAGGCGGCAAGTGCATTGGACCATTACACCCCAATGATGGCGAACATCCAGCACACATGTCTGGCTGAGCTGCTGCTCCTGTCTGCTCTCTGTAATTATCTTTTTTCTCCCTTGATTTGTTTCTCTTGTGTCGATTGAGTTTTGTTTCCCCTCTTCCCCCCCCGGTGTCCCCCTGCTCTGCTTTAGTTTGATGCCTTCCTCTCCTCCTCCTCCTCCTCCTCCTCCCAGATGTGTTGCTGTTGGTCCTTTGGCATAAAGCAGCAACCCTGCACAATTGGTCCAATTATGGCTGGCTTTCATGATAAGTGCAACACTGCTGCAGGTTGAGGTGGAGGAGGTGGCTGGAAGTGATGCTAAATATCAAGGGTGGCCGCTCCAGAGGCCTGAAGTAATTGCACTGCGGCAGTGGAGGAGAGAGAGGAGGAATAGAGATGCAGATGCTTTAAAAAAAAAGAAATTCTTCTACTTGATTTTACCAGTGTGCTGAGGGCACTTTTAATCCTTGAAATCCTTTCTTTTTAAAGCTCTATATATCTTTCAAGTCAAGCACCACCTCACATACATACATCATATCACAGAGACCATGGGTTACTTTGATGCAACTGCTGATCAAATAAGCTACGGTCTGATGAAATGGACTTCGGACTAATGGTTTTATTGATCTGTGCTTTGCTGACAGATTTGGCCGTCACATACATATGACGGCTGACATCGATGGCTGCCACATTTGCATTCTCTGAATCAGATGCTGAACTGGATGAACAAGTGCACACAAAGCAAGTTTGTCCAATATTCAAAATAGGAACTGTTAATCAGCAACATGCAGCTCCGGCCAAAATCAGCCACATCGAAAAGAAAAAAAACACCAAAGTGACTTCTCTGCCTCCCGCAAGGACGCGACGGGCTGCAAAAACTGCAGCTGTTAAGACTTCATAAAGTCCAGAGAGGCAGCCAGTTACAGCTTACAAGTAAAATCCCACTGCTCTGACATCAAAACATGCGTGGATAAAGCAGGGGTGAAGTATAAGCAAGCACATCGCAGAGCAAGTAATCAGCAACCCCCTGGCACTCAAAGATGCCTCCTAATCCCTGCTGCTTCGAGGGCGGCGGGAGAAAATCACCTTGAATCACTGCAGTCAGACAGCTGCAGCCTGAACAGGTAATGAGGGGGCTGACTGGAGGAAGCGAGCAAGGTAAGTCTGACCTTTCGCTTGTTTAATTCAGCAGCCCAATGCTGACTTTCAGTGAGCTGGGATGTGCCCTCCAGTGTCCAATCCTCATCAGCACACAGATGTTTATTGGTTATTATCTGCCGGGGGTCTTGAAGGTTTCTGCCATTTGATGGACACCTCAGCAAAGTATATCTTCCCTCTCCACCCCTCCACTTCCCAGATAACTTTGCATGCCAACTGACTTTTGTTTACCATCATTCTCACCAGAGTCAAAGCAGGTTAGAGACCCTGCCGCTCCCTCAATCTAATTTTAGCAATAGGCGTTCCCCCATCCTCCTCTACTCTGCTCACTCAGTGATGCTGCCCTTCCTGAAAATAATTTGCAGTGACCCTAAATCCATTAGTTCAACTAGTAGGTGTAATTGGCAGCTTTAAGATGCAACTCATGTCTTCTACAAGTCCCAACAGCTGTTTGTTTTTAACACAAAGTACATAGCCCATCCATGACTCCCTAATGAGTCAACATGATATTGTAACATTGCTGTGCTGATGGTGCAAGCAGACCAGTCCTTGCATGATCTTATCTATTTTGCAATCCAACACATTTAAACGCATGTATACCAGGTGATCAAGGAGGGAAACGGAACAGGCGCACACTAAAATGTAGGCGAAGTGCGGACCAGACGAGAAAGAAAGACATCTGAAACCCGCCATGCGTAAAAATGTCTCGAGTGGCTTCACTTAATAGCTAGCATGCAAGTTCTGGCACATTTCTTACCTTCAGAGTTTGAAGAGTCCGGGAGCTGTCCAGAGTCCGGGACTCTGGGAGCTGAGGCGGCGGTGGTAACAGTTTGTGGAGTTGAGCAATGAGATGAGAAGCGTTACATCACCAGCGGCACCGAACTCAAAACGCCTGTTTGGCTGTGGGAACACCACGGTCCTGCTGAGAGAGAGAGAGAGAGAGAGAGAGAGAGAGAGAGAGAGAGAGAGAGAGAGAGAGAGAGAGAGAGAGAGAGGCGCCTATGAAGCTCAAGAACTCATCGGAACAGACGCACTCGGTCGGACTTGACGCAGGCGACTCTCTGAAGGGGCTCTGCAGGTGTTTGCTCACGGCACATTAACCCTACAGTGCGCACAAGTCATCTCCCGGCGCGCTCCGAAACCCAGTTATACGCATGTGATGTACCAAGAGGCTCCCAGGCATCAGGTCGCAGCTGGACGGCGCGCCAACCCTCTGCTCATGTTCCAGCTGTGCGGCTCACAACCACACAGCAGAAGAGCCACAGTCCCGCCTATTGGTAGCAGCACAGCAACACCACGGCCTGCACATGCTTGTTGCGTACGAGCCGCTACGCGTCATTACCATAACAAGCTGTGTTGGCTTCTCTGCGATATCCATTCGTCTTTTCAATCAAATGAATTTCTTTACAGACGTGTCCACACTTCCAAGACCGTGCTGGCTTCGCATACACCCCACACCTTTCCAAGATCTTGATATTTTATCGAGTGCTTCCGGCAAGATAACACTTGTTTTGTTTTTATTTCAGTAAACAAGAGGCAAACAGCTGCTGCAGTGGTAGATTGGGGAATTCGCGCATGTGTTAATTAATAAACAAATACATATTCATAACACTACATGAGAAGTAGGCTGGACTAGAGGAAAGTTGCATTGGTGTTTGATTAGGTTAATCAATTTTATTACACATTAATTACATATTTTATATATTGTACAGCAGCGGCAGCCTATACCTGTTGCTACAGAGTAGAGTAGCTCCCTTCATAACGTCACATGTTGCGTTCAAGTCATGCGGGATTAAATAGGTGATAACCCTAAACAGCTAAAAGCATGGCCAAAATAATATAAAATATTTTTTTACAACACATTGCTGATATGTGGAAAATGCAGTCAGTTTCAGAACTACATAATCACACATCAGAGTGCAAGGACTCGCGGAATAACTCAAATTGGAGTTGTGATATGTCCGATGGCATGTAAAGGCAGCAGTGTGTAGTCCTGCCCGACCAGGAAGAAGAGGAGAACTTGAAGACACGGTAGGTGCTGTTATGAAAATAGTGTTTCATCAAGCAGACATAATAGTAAAAGACAGAGTTTTGAAAAGTAAACTTTTTGATTGTCAGTGTTCAGTAGGGCAGGCTACACTCGCTGTGTGGTATTCGTACATCTGAAATGTCCTAAACATCGTAGGTCACGTAATCCATAATATTGTGTGTTTTCTCTATGGTCACTTCACTTCATACCCTTAAAATAACTTTTACAAATGTTTGTACATAACATCTTTATGATAAATATCAACATTTCATTAACTGAGACTCTGGTTCACTGGTTGTTAAATGGACAGATTGAAACTCTGAAAGCACCATTAAAGAAACAGAGATTGGTTTTCTTTTTGTCATGATATCTTTTTTATTATTTATTGAGATTTGTATGTATTGATTTTTTTTTAAATATTATTATACTATGGTTTGTTTTTTGCAACAACAAAGACACAGAAATGACATACGGAATACTGAAACAGAGATTAACTGTATACAGTTGTGTGAAAAAGCCCCCTTCCTGATTTCTTATTTTTTTGCATGTTTGTCACACTTAAATGTTTCAGATCATCAAACAAATTTAAATATTAGACAAAGATAACACAAGTAAACACAAAATGCAGTTTTTAAATGAAGGTTTTTATTATTAAGGGGGGAAAAAAAATCCAAACCTACATGGCCCTGTGTGAAAAGGTGATTGCCCCCCCCCCCCCCCCCCCCCCGCCCCCCCCCTGTTAAAACATAAATTAACTGTGGTTTATCAAAGTAATTGAGATCTATCAGTCTGGAAAAGGTTACAAAGCCATTTCTAAAGCTTTGGGACTCCAGTGAACCACAGTGAGAGCCATTATCCACAAATGGCGAAAACATGGAACAGTGGTGAACCTTCCCAGGAGTGGCCGGCCGACCAAAATTACCCCAAGAGCGCAGCGACGACTCATCCAAGAGGTCACAAAAGACCCCAGAACAACATCCAAAGAACTGCAGGCCTCACTTGCCTCAATTAAGGTCAGTGTTCATGACGCCACCATAAGAAAGAGACTGGGCAAAAATGGCCTGCATGGCAGAGTTCCAAGACGAAAACCACTGCTGAGCAAAAAGAACATAAAGGCTCGTCTCAGTTTTGCCAGAAAACATCTTGATGATCCCCAAGACTTTTGGGAAAATACTCTGTGGACTGACGAGACGAGTTGAACTTTTTGGAAGGTGTATGTCCCATTACATCTGGCGTAAAAGTAACACGGCATTTCAGAAAAGGAACATCATACCAACAGTAAAATATGGTGGTGGTAGTGTGATGGTCTGGGGCTGTTTTGCTGCTTCAGGACCTGGAAGACTTGCTGTGGTAAATGGAACCATGAATTCTGCTGTCTACCAAAAAATCCTGAAGGAGAATGTCCGGCCATCTGTTCGTGACCTCAAGCTGAAGCGCACTTGGGTTCTGCAGCAGGACAATGATCCAAAACACACCAGCAAGTCCACCTCTGAATGGCTTAAGAAAAACAAAATGAAGACTTTGGAGTGGCCTAGTCAAAGTCCCGACCTGAATCCGATTGAGATGCTGTGGCATGACCTTAAAAAGGCGGTTTATGCTCGAAAACCCTCCAATGTGGCTGAATTACAACAATTCTGCAAAGATGAGTGGGCCAAAATTCCTCTACAGCGCTGTAAAAGACTCATTGCCAGTTATCGCAAACGCTTGATTGCAGTTGTTGCTGCTAAGGGTGGCCCAACCAGTTATTAGGTTTAGGGGGCAATCACTTTTTCACACAGGGCCATGTAGGTTTGGATTTTTTTTCCCCTTAATAATAAAAACCTTCATTTAAAAACTGCATTTTGTGTTTACTTGTGTTATCTTTGTCTAATGTAAAAATGTGTTTGATGATCTGAAACATTTAAGTGTGACAAACATGCAAAGAAATCAGGAAGGGGGCAAACACTTTTTCACACAACTGTATGTGCATGGATAACAAGATGTGTGGTGAATAACTGTTGTAGGGAAGCTGCTGTGTGGGGTCCATTTGGGCATAAAAGTATTGAGGCATTAATGATATTTGTGGCAGCAGTAATAAAAAAAGCAGAACAAATGAGTGAATTAATGAGTAAATGCATAAATAGGTGTGAATGAAGGGATGAATACATTTCAATAATTCATGCGACAATAATACTATTGAAATAATCTTCTGAGCAGTTTCAGTGTTCTGTGTTTATTTGTTGTGTGGTATTCATTATTACAAGCAGACCTGATGGTGCCATCCTTTCTCAACAGCAGCCTGGTCTTTCCGTGGGATTCCCCCTCTTTGAATCACTTTAATACAGGAATAGAGGTGAAGAGGCCAAGAAAGGGGGAAATCTGTTCATCCCAGTCTACAGCTACAGCATCTGTTTACCAGAATGGACAGCCAGGAGGTGGGGGATTTACTGCAGGAGTGCCTCGGAGCAGTGACAGCAGCTCAACAGTCGACCCAGCCCACTGAGGCAGAGAGGCTTCACTACTGTAGCTGCAGAGGTCAGACAGAAGATGGTGCCATTTGTTAAATCTTCATTTTGGGCATGGGAGGAAGTCTGATTGGGATTTGTGTAAAGAGAACATTTATGTTTTAAGACATGGTTTGTGTTGAGAGTGAGGGACAAAAGCACTCTTTACTCAATGGATCCAACATGGAGTTTGGGGTAAAAAGTTTCTAGTGTAGCTTTAAGTGAAATTATTCTCTCCTGCAAAGTTTGCAAAAGTTTATCAAGTATTGTCAGTTTTCTTAACACGTTTGGTTTCAAAGTTCTTAGGCCAGTTAATCTTTGCATTGCCACACACTTTAGTTGGATTGATGACTATTTATGACTATGACCTATTTCCTGTAGACTCGCTGTGTGCGGAGCTGGCCTCTCTCCTGCAGGAGGCAATGGATATGAAATGGCCTTTTGTGCCAGAGAAGTGGCAGTATAAGGAGTCAGTCAGTGCCGACGACAAGACCAACCTCAGTGACCTCATCAGCAAGCACCTATCTCAGCTCTTGGTAATAATGACACGGCTAAGTGATGGTTTCCTCGTGTTGTTACTTAACGGAAATTACCTATGTTTATGTTTGCTGTGTTGCCAGGCCGTTCTAAAGGCTTCCATCGTGGCTCAGGAGGCACGCACGGCACTGGCGGCGGTCTTCTTAGTCGACCGCTTCCTCTACTGGACAGACGAGTCCAGCCGGCTGCTGAAGATCACCAAGCTGCTCCACAGACGCCACCCTGACACCCCTGTGGCCCCCCAGCTGGTCATACGGCAGGCCAGGGTCTACTTTAACTCTGGTGCAGTGTGATGGAGGGGAGCGTACTTCAATAAGATTCTTAGTTTTATGGGGAGCCACTGGCTCTAAATAAATGTGAATGGATGAGTTCACACTTCATAAATCATCCTGATCCTTGTTTTGGGAAATAATATGCAAACTCATAAAATGAAATGTGAAAATCATCATTACACAATTGCCATTAAAGAGATACAGAGCTGGATAAACATTACAATCATCTTCCCTACAGGCAAACTACAGAAGGCAGAATACATTCTGAGCAGTCTGATTAACAACAGCGGAGCCACCGGTGGGTGCTATGACATTCATATTGCCTTTTAACGATCTGTTATAATGTTTCTTTCAAGCTAAATAAAAAGCAAATCTTTGCTTTCTTATACAGGTTGTTGGGTGTACCACTCTGAAAGTGACAGGGCCCTTGTGCAGGCCGTTAGTGTTCAAGTACGTGGGATGATTTTGCAAAAGCTGGGTAAGTCTTTTTTTCCTGAATGAAAGAAGAGAGTTTACTCCGCTGATACACTGATACCGTGGCTGTTTTCTGCTCTGTGTCAGGCCTGTGGCTTGAGGCTGCAGAGCTAATCTGGGCCTCTCTGGTTGGCTACTACGCACTTCCTCAACCTGATAAAAAGGTAGCCCAGATGCAACCTCATTATTGCCATCACAGTTGCCATATTATGAGCTTGTAAACATGCACAACATCCCCACAAAAATCTTTGCTCTGCATGTCTGTACCTTTTATAGGGCATTGGAACCTCTCTTGGCATACTGGCCAACATATTGGTGTCTATGAATGATGGGGACTTCCAAGCTTTTAGGACTAATCCAGATATTGATTTGGTAAGTTTATCTGACACATAATAATGTTTTTTTTTATTCTTTTAAATATTGCAAGCTTTGTGTAATTTCTTGTCTATGTCTGTCTGATTGTTTGGAGCAGTCTTTACTTGGTGACAGGAGTCATCGTCTTCTCTCAGCGGCTCACGCAGCAAAGATGGCGGTGGTGTACAGCCAGTACACTTCCCTCTATGTGTTGACCAATGTGGTAAGCCTTTCTAATGACGGGTCGTTGCCACGGCTCACTGTTGCCTGACATAAATCATAATAATAAAATGATGAAATCCTTTCCAAAAGTTTTCTAAAGTAGTGATGTCCCGATACTAGAAATTCAGTAGTCAAAAACAATACCAGTGAAATTCCATGAATCTCGATACCCAATTAGATTCCACGTTTTTTTTCTAATTCATTATTAATCACTGATAATCCACCTCAAGATTCTCTCCAAAAACTAAATGTTACAAGATTACATTTGAACACATCACCATAATGTTATAATTTACCTTTGCCCAATACTCATTTTTACTGAATAGACTTAGAACGCATCGTTATTTCACTCGATGCAACCTCTGTTAATGTTGACTGTTAGCTCCGCTATTTAGCCAACCTGTCTTGCCGTGCTGCCTACTGACAGCTAACGTTACTAGCTCTCCTCCTGTCAATTTCAACACAGATTTGTCGTTCACAATGTAGCTGATTAAGAATTTTGCCTTGGTAGACTTGGTACTAAAGTATCGCTTCTCATGACATCCCTATTCTGAGGTCTAAATCTTACTTATTGCTGCTTTAATTTAATTTAATTATTATTTTTATTCATTTTATTTTTCTCTTCAGGCAACTCAAGGGACCTGCTTGTTATCGTACAATTTCTCAGTGGAGTGCCCTGCCTCTCAACGGCAGTCTTTCCTCCTGCAGGCTAAAGAAGCATTTTCAATCGGCCTGCTCACCAAAGCAGAGGGCGAGCTGGTCACCAGCAAGCAGGAGCTTCACACCTTCCTGAAGGCTGCCTATTCCCTCACTGTCGCCCACAAATGGCTCGGCACTCCTCCGGAGGTTGTGGCACAGGCAACTCAAGCTTGCCAAAAAGCTTTAGCAAATTTCTATGATTACTGCAATGCAGATACTCAAGACAAAGATGGCCTCTGTGCTGAAATCATGCATCTGGTCGCCCAAGTCAAGCTTCTGTTAGGAGTGGAGCCTTTCCTTAATTCAGACAAGGGATCTTTTATCCCTGACAGCTACAGAAACATCAAAGACACATTGGTGAGTTTCACTCTGAAAGGCTTCGCCAAGGTGATGCAGAGATTCCAAAAGTATCATGCATCACTGTGTGAGACAACCAACACAAACTGTAAGAGGACCCAGGACGTGATAGATGGGGCGAGGTTGTGTATAACTGCAATGGGGACAACCATTGGTACACTCAACACAGAATGTAGCACTGAGGCCTGCAAAGCGTCACCCAAAGGAGAGGAGCCACAACAGAAATACAGTTCAAAATCAACTGCTGTGCACCCACCTCAGAAGTCTGACCTGTGTACCACTCTAGGAAGCACAGATAACCTTGGTTCTTCATGGCAGAACTTCTCCCTGAGCAGTTCAGGGTCTCCTAGGCCCAGCAGCAGCAGCTTCACAGGAAGTAGGGCTGTTGAACGTGAAGCAAATGCACGTAATCAGAGCTGTCTGACCACTGAGGTTGATGGTCGGTCAGACAGCATTCTTCATTTTGCTGATGAAAACAAGTCTGCAATCAGTTCCCAAACTGTCCCGAGATATGTAATACCTGCCACTTCCTCTTCCAATGCTAGTGGTGATTCAGAGAAGTTTGAAGTGATACAAGCTGGAATAGAGACACTGGGCACTGAGGAGGGTTGGATGACTGACGGTGTGGCGCCAAGACCGCCAGCATCTGAGGGAGCAGCACAATCTTTATCCCAGCTAGTTCTCGGAACAAACTCCAGCTCACTCAATGACAGTTTTGGTTCCCAGTCGTCATGGGAGAAAATTACAACTGACCTGAACTCTCCCACAATCAGAAAACCTCAGCCAAGCAGCCTATCAAAAGCAGGAACCAGCCAAAGCAGCAAGTTACCAGAGTCTGATAGGAGCTTCTTCCTCTTGGAAACCCTTGATTCGGAAACCAATGATTCAGCTCATGATCCCACGCACAAAAACCAGACATCTGGAGGGGAATCCGGAGACTTGTTCAAGCCACGACCTCTGGAGAGCCTTAATGTTAACCCAAATATGCACACTGAAGTTGACTCAGTATCTGTAAAACCCGCTACCAAGAACTCTTCAGCAACCACAGTTTCCCAGTTTGCACCAGAACAGTGTGCTTCCACTGAAACCTCCACAGGGAGTTCATTTGAGATGCTGGAGGAGCATCAAAGTGGAGACCAACACAGTGAAGTAACTTCATCAGAAAACGTAATTGCCCCTCAAATGAAGAACCCCTTGTGCTACAGCTGCCTGAAGCACAGCACTGTAGCTGAAGTGGTCCCAGAGACTCCCTATTTGTTATCACAGCAGGATTACCAAGCCCTACTGGCTGGAGTTTGCCATGAATGTCTGCTGAAGAGACTTCATAGTGACGAAACACAATTCAAACTTAAGACACACAGAACTGCCCACAGTAAGTTTGAATTCCCAAAGTTGTTGAAATTTGTCTTTATCATCAGTACAAAGCGTGTTGGAGAACTGCAACATGGTGGAGAGACAGGCTTCCTATGTAGATATGAAGGGCTCATTCTAAGCTGACAAAAACACGATTCTTATTTTCACATTATACAGTAATGAAAACATAGTCATGAATATTATATTCCATGTCTGCTAATAGAGCCTCCTAAATCTTACACTCTGGACCTTGTGAATAGAACATTGATTGCAACTGTCTGCTAATCTCTGACTGTCATGTCTATTAGGTGCTCTTCATTTAAAGTTCTCCAAAGCCACAGGACTGTGGACAGCCAGGGAGACTTGTGCTTACATCGGGAAGCCGATGGGGATGGAGGGAACGCAGAGAGCGGCAATATGGGTGCAGTTTTTACACCAGGAGGAAAGGTTAAGCAGGTATGCAGCTGCACATTCTAGGGACAACCTGAACCTGAACATAATGACTTTGAGTTTCACTTTGTCTGTGTATTTATGTCCTTAGTTATGTGGGGAAAGACTACTTGAAGCCTAAGGAGATCCAGTTTCACCTGAAAGATGTGGAGAGACAGATGACAGCCCAGCACTATGTGACTGCGTTCAACAAGAGTCTGTACGACAAGGAAGTGATGGCTCAGATCTTCTTCATTCCCTCGGAAGCACTGTTGGTGAGGCCAAATCCTAAAGAACACGGCAAACATAAAATATATGTGTTAAGTTTCACTTCATTTAGGGAAAGTAGATGTATCAGATGTTGCATTAGTATTAAAATGACATCATTCATAATTGCCACTTTAATAGGACCCCGTACACAAATACATCATTTAGAGACAGCAGAGTGCAGAATAGCCTGCAGCAGCCTTGGATCTGTGAAATTCAACTCTAATCCCAGTACACCCTCCAGTTGTCAGTTTAAAGCCAGACATATATACTCTCTACTCACTGTAGTGGAGCCAATACTTATTAGTTATTAGTCTATAATGCACTATGAGCTGTTAAAGGGGGGACATGGGAAATAATGATACAAATAATAGCTTAGCGGCAAGTATTGTCTCTGCACTCCCCTGAAAGAACTAGCCCAAAACAATTTAAAAATTAAATTTACAATTCTGGCCTGGCCTTTTGAAATGATACACAATGTTAAGACTACAACACTTGCCCTGGTGAGTACTTTGAGGAGTGGCAGAACACTGAACACCACATGTAATGTCCATTTGGAGACATAGTAAAGCCATTGGATGACAGGAGAAGATTATATTATACAGCCATGTTAATAGGTTGCATACAAAGACGGGCTTTCAATGTTTCCCTCTTGTTTTCTGTAATTGTGAATAGATTCTGAATGGAAATCAGATTGCGGGCTGTGTAACAGTTGAGCCCTACATGCTTGGAGACTTTGTCAAACTGACCAACAACACTGGAAAGAAGGACAAGCGTTTCCAGGCTACAGAATATGGCCTCGCCTTTGGACACTTTACCTACCTGCTCTCTGACTACCAGGAAGTTGTTGTAGACCTGCAAGGTGTGTTTGTGTGTGTGTGTAGGTGTGCGTGTGTGTGTGTGTGTGTGTGTGTGTGTGTGTGTGTGTGTGTGTGTGTGTGTGTCACTGAAATCACAGACTCCTGGTGTATTCTTAATATTGTCATTTAAAGGTATACATATACAGTATATATGTTTGTTCTTAATTGTGAACGCATCATCAACGCATTTTTTTACAGGGTGGGTGACAGCCAATGGCAAAGGGCTGACTTACCTCACTGACCCCCAGATTCACTCCACCAAGACCCCCAAAGGCCCCTCCAACTTCGCTGCCAGAGGCCTCAGGTACTTCCTGGAAGAGCAACATGGGCCAGAGTGCAATGGCATTTGCCAGCTGCTCCAACTACCTCCAGTGCTGCCTCAGAAACTTTGAGGAGTTGCCGATGTTGAGTGTTTTTATGGGAGTGTTTGTATTCAGAATTAAATGATCAATCAAGGTTCTGTATTTTTCCTATAGCAACACCATAGCAGTCCAGCACCATAGCGATAATGTAGTAGTGTAGGAAAGTAAAATCCAACAAAAGTATGAAAATAGTTTAAAGTTAAATTACATTCTATCTGAGGTGCTAAATGTATAAAAGTTATTGGTATGTTATTAAAAATGACATTTTATGATGTACACACACAGAATAGCAATTAGGCTAGTTTCCACTGCAATAAATAACATAAAATACCTACTTGTTTGTTTTGCTTTGGAGTGCAGGAACCACCTGTGACTGCACGAGACAAATATCGTTGAGTGTAAAGCTTGTACTTTATGAAAAGTTTCCATCATCAGCACTGGGGATCAGATCTTGCATCGCCCCCATTCACACCCTGGCGTTATTAAATTGTTGCTTTAACAACAGATGGAAAATGACCATGCAAACATTCTAACATGAGTAGTAACTTTCAAAATGTATGTAAAATGAAAGCAAGCTACAAATAAATAAGATGCAGCCATCTGTTTTTCATTGACATACAATGGTTCAAAGTTTCCGATTATGTAACTATATTTTGAGATTCTGCTCTTTTCACCTTCAAACTTATCACACTGGTGCCTAAGAATAGGAACACAACCAGATTCATGTAGCCAGTGTTGGTAATGTGTGATAAAATGTATTATGACGTTGTTATACATACAGCAATACAGTGCTCTAATTGCAACAGTCACACACCTCCACATCATATGACCGTGATGTCATTCTTGGAGCTGTTAGCACCCTTGAGCATCCCTCTCCAGTCAGCTGAAAGTCCAGTTCTGGGTTTACAAGCCTCCATCTGAACCGAACAACATTATTTACCCCTGACCCACTGTGCGCTGCATGACCTCGCAGTCACATGATCTTCATGAAATGAAAATATTATATTGAGATGTGTATTTTTGCTTGCTGTGCTCAGCTAAATGTACTGTACCATGCAGAATATAAAATAAAATATTTCCAGACATAATATGTCTCAACATGCACACAATCATTTGTAGGCCTCCAATTTTAAAACATTAACCAGCCTATAGTTAACATAAAGTAGACGGCATTTACAGGGAGAGATTTATGGCCTTTTATTATTTATATGAGCATGATGACATCAGCTTTTCACCCCTTGAGAGTTACAGGGTTAGAAATAAACCCTGGAAGCAGGACTTCCTCCTGGAGCCTCTGGTCGTATTTATAAGGAAGTGACTTTCCCTTCAAGTACCAGAGTGTTTGTGGCTGTCTGGAGCATGGAACCCTGAAGTATGATGCTCTTAGTAGTTTTAACATGTTTGCTGGCAGGCTGCCTGGCTCAGGGCCCTCACCCATGCTGTAAGTACAATAACAGATTTCTCAGCTCTTATTTCTTAATTAAGACATGTTATGCTTTCTCAATACTCAATGTTATCCAATGCTGAATTAGACAGTGATCAGACTTGTAATGTTACTGTGTCAAATGTGTGCTTTTGTTCAATAATTGCACGCATCTTCTTCCATAACACAGCAAGTCCTCCTCTTCTGAGCGGAAGCCTCTCTGTGGTGAGTGTTCAATTGTTTCTGAGTTGTGTTATGTAAGCATACAAAATCAGTACCTGACCTGAGCATGACTAAGCACATTTACAGTATGTGAAAGAGGGAGATGTAAACTCACTCACTCACATGGTCTTTCTCCAGTCCACACAGAATGAAAAGCTGTGGACTTACGGCAGATACCTGTACGATGCACTGGGACAACGGATCCGGATCATGGAGCTGGGCGCTTACGAGAATAAGTCATTCACCTATGACGCGCTTCTGCTGTACAGAGAGGTGACCAGAGCACTGACATGAGTGTCCTAAATATTTGTGTTGGAGTGAAGTCGCTCCTGATTAGAAGTGAAAAGTACAAGAAAAATAATTTTATTGAATTAGAAGCACCAAGATCTACAGCTAGAGTGTACTCACAATCTAGACTCAATTTCTAAAATTTGAAGAAACTGAGGGGTATAAATCCAAATTCTGATTGAATATGTTATTGTTTTTATTTCATTTAATTTGTTGCATGTTGTAAGCGCAGTAACTATATTTCTTTATCAATGGTCACACATTGTGAACCCAATTCCCCAAATACGCAGCTTGGTCAGTGCTTTAAGACTTCGAACTGTGACACACTACGCACCCTCTAGCGTCGGGCTAGGTTGTGTCAGGGACGGCGTGTCAATGTACACTCGTTACATGCATTGTGTCTTTTCAAAATTAACTTCCGTCTTCAAAGGACATTTAGGTTTAGACAGCAAACACACTTACTTAGGGTCAGGAAAAGAGCCTGGTTGGCGTAAGCTTGACTAATTAACAACTCATGTGACTAGCAAGTGACAAACGAGTCACTTGACTAATGACTGATGTGATTTACGATTGACGGGTCAACGTTGCGCAAGAGACATGAACGGCAGTCTACTGGGTCCTGTGTTTGTTTGACCCATCAACCATCTCTCCTACCGGCCCTGTGTGGACTATTGCAGACTTTACACTACATCAGCTGCTCTTAGCGTGCAATAAGGAGTGTGTTTATGTTGTAGTAAACTGCAAGTCCGGTACGTGCGTCACATACACACGCTTATGTGGACAACTATAATGCTATTGTGGGAAATTACATTTTCATTTTTTAAGTTTACATTATTATTTCAATAAAAGTTGCGATGGGCTTCCATACAATGGAGCAATGATAGGAGTTGCCGTTTGCCAAGTTGCTGTGCAGAAGTGCAGTGAGGCTTTATTATGGGAGTACAAATTGTATGTGGACCTTGCAAATGATTTACATATGGAGTGGTCCTTCGGTTATCCACTCAACCATAATCTTAAATGTCAATATGTCAGAGTTCACAGTAACCATATTTTTCTGTCTGGGTCAAAATATGTAACGTGTGAATATACAGATTTAAGTGCTTAGTAATGTAACATGACAATAGCATAATTTAGAGAAATTATAATATTTAATATCAACTTGTAGTGTAAACGATAATGGTCCTGTGCTTCAAAATAGCATTAGAACTCCTCACTTTTTGTTGATAAATTCACATGCAGAATCATTAGTTAGCTGAGGCAGCACAACCAGACAAGAAGGTTTGTGAGCATAAAATGTGATTATATCACAAGTCATGTGCTGCAGTTCACCACATGCTAGTCCCTCCCTCTCACTCATCATGGACTTAAATGGTATTCAATCTATATGCACAAGAAATAATTATGTTGTGTATATAAGTGTAAAAGAAGAAAAAACATGATATGAATTCAAATAAGCAATTGTCACCCTAATCCCACAACTTTCATCCACCAGAAAACCATGTATGAGATTAACGAACATGACCGCACATGCAAGAAAAAGCCTCTGAAGACAGACTTCCACCCTATGGCAATCCCAAAAGATGCGTCTCTGCTGGGCCAGTATGTTCTGGGCAGCTCGTCTGGACCTGGAGAAGGACTCCTGGTCAACACTTGGACGGGAGATCTGCCCGACAAAACAGGTTAGAGAGCATGTAATGGTATGAAAATGCCTGAACTGTCTATCCATCCGTCCCAGTCTAATAATAGATTCGTTTTTTTATCTCTGGCCTAACAGGAAAGTTCATGTCCACAGTCACTGAATTTGGTTGTGTTCCTATAAGCACTGTGGCCCACACTAGCCAGTATGGATGGGTGGTGACAAGGTGAGTTAACATCAACACTGTAAAAATCACTCTAAAGGGCAGGAAGGACATTGTGACTTTTGAAAATCAGAACTGTTTGCATCGGGCCAAGTGGTCATTGTGTCTCCGTCTTTCTGTTTACTAGCTTCTTGAACAACGTCCTTGGGATATCAGACCCCGGTCAGCTCAACCCTCCAGACTTCTGCCTGGATGAAGAGATGAGGGCTGATGAAGAGCAGACAGACTTTCTCAGCGTGTTCCTTAATAACAAGCTCTGAGGGCCTCCTTTAACTCATGATTTGAAAAAAAAAAAAAAAAAAGTGCAGTGGTATACATCACATTTACTCTGCAATAACGTGTAATTCCAAGCATCTGGAGCATCTCAGACATGACATCAATCATTTTTTTTTCATATTTCTGTCTATTTTCATATTGACAATGTATTAAAAAGCTAACAAAAGATGCTGATGTGTGACCACATGTCATTTTTATTGATAAGCTTATAAAAATAAAAATAAAATTCATATATTTCACCTTGTGTCTGTGTGTAATGCTGACATGCAATATACAGCATTGTAACAGTACGGCAAAAGTGAGGCATGACGACTTCATGCAATAAATTGCCAATTAATTAACATGGCTATAACAATTGATAAATCAACATCCCCGCATTTTTAGGAAACACGTTGAAGTTGATTTGACATTTCCCTCGAAGTCAAAGGTCAAAGGTATACATATAACGTTTTCGGGGGTTTTTGCCTAAATTAGCAGGGACTGGGAGAGAGAGGAGATGACATGACATAAACTTCTCAGGCCAGATTCAAAGCTGAAACATCTGTTAAAAGCTGTGCTATCAGTCACAGGGACACTCCCATATTATTACCAATGGTGTCTGTTTATTCTGACAAGAGAAGTGTTAAAGCTACTGGACTCAAAAGAAAACCTGGCAGTGGAATCAGAGTGGGAGCCTCCCCAGGCTTCTTTATAAGGAAGCGAGCGCTCTCACGCAGCAGCATATTTGCATCTGTGCGCAGAGGAAAGGTGTATCTACCATCAGACAGCATGAGAGCCCTCGTCCTGTTTGTGTGCCTGTCAGTGGGCTGCCTAGCTCAGAGACCAAAGCCATGCAGTGAGTACATCAACAGATGCTGAGTTCATTTGTAAATCTAGTTTGTCCTCTGAAAGATGATGCAGAGAGCGGCAATATGGGTGCAGTTTTTACACCAGGAGGAAAGGTTAAGCAGGTATGCAGCTGCACATTCTAGGGACAACCTGAACCTGAACATAATGACTTTGAGTTTCACTTTGTCTGTGTATTTATGTCCTTAGTTATGTGGGGAAAGACTACTTGAAGCCTAAGGAGATCCAGTTTCACCTGAAAGATGTGGAGAGACAGATGACAGCCCAGCACTATGTGACTGCGTTCAACAAGAGTCTGTACGACAAGGAAGTGATGGCTCAGATCTTCTTCATTCCCTCGGAAGCACTGTTGGTGAGGCCAAATCCTAAAGAACACGGCAAACATAAAATATATGTGTTAAGTTTCACTTCATTTGGGGAAAGTAGATGTATCAGATGTTGCATTAGTATTAAAATGACATCATTCATAATTGCCACTTTAATAGGACCCCGTACACAAATACATCATTTAGAGACAGCAGAGTGCAGAATAGCCTGCAGCAGCCTTGGATCTGTGAAATTCAACTCTAATCCCAGTACACCCTCCAGTTGTCAGTTTAAAGCCAGACATATATACTCTCTACTCACTGTAGTGGAGCCAATACTTATTAGTTATTAGTCTATAATGCACTATGAGCTGTTAAAGGGGGGACATGGGAAATAATGATACAAATAATAGCTTAGCGGCAAGTATTGTCTCTGCACTCCCCTGAAAGAACTAGCCCAAAACAATTTAAAAATTAAATTTACAATTCTGGCCTGGCCTTTTGAAATGATACACAATGTTAAGACTACAACACTTGCCCTGGTGAGTACTTTGAGGAGTGGCAGAACACTGAACACCACATGTAATGTCCATTTGGAGACATAGTAAAGCCATTGGATGACAGGAGAAGATTATATTATACAGCCATGTTAATAGGTTGCATACAAAGACGGGCTTTCAATGTTTCCCTCTTGTTTTCTGTAATTGTGAATAGATTCTGAATGGAAATCAGATTGCGGGCTGTGTAACAGTTGAGCCCTACATGCTTGGAGACTTTGTCAAACTGACCAACAACACTGGAAAGAAGGACAAGCATTTCCAGGCTACAGAATATGGCCTCGCCTTTGGACACTTTACCTACCTGCTCTCTGACTACCAGGAAGTTGTTGTAGACCTGCAAGGTGTGTTTGTGTGTGTGTGTAGGTGTGCGTGTGTGTGTGTGTGTGTGTGTGTGTGTGTGTGTGTGTGTGTGTGTGTGTGTGTGTGTGTGTGTGTGTCACTGAAATCACAGACTCCTGGTGTATTCTTAATATTGTCATTTAAAGGTATACATATACAGTATATATGTTTGTTCTTAATTGTGAACGCATCATCAACGCATTTTTTTACAGGGTGGGTGACAGCCAATGGCAAAGGGCTGACTTACCTCACTGACCCCCAGATTCACTCCACCAAGACCCCCAAAGGCCCCTCCAACTTCGCTGCCAGAGGCCTCAGGTACTTCCTGGAAGAGCAACATGGGCCAGAGTGCAATGGCATTTGCCAGCTGCTCCAACTACCTCCAGTGCTGCCTCAGAAACTTTGAGGAGTTGCCGATGTTGAGTGTTTTTATGGGAGTGTTTGTATTCAGAATTAAATGATCAATCAAGGTTCTGTATTTTTCCTATAGCAACACCATAGCAGTCCAGCACCATAGCGATAATGTAGTAGTGTAGGAAAGTAAAATCCAACAAAAGTATGAAAATAGTTTAAAGTTAAATTACATTCTATCTGAGGTGCTAAATGTATAAAAGTTATTGGTATGTTATTAAAAATGACATTTTATGATGTACACACACAGAATAGCAATTAGGCTAGTTTCCACTGCAATAAATAACATAAAATACCTACTTGTTTGTTTTGCTTTGGAGTGCAGGAACCACCTGTGACTGCACGAGACAAATATCGTTGAGTGTAAAGCTTGTACTTTATGAAAAGTTTCCATCATCAGCACTGGGGATCAGATCTTGCATCGCCCCCATTCACACCCTGGCGTTATTAAATTGTTGCTTTAACAACAGATGGAAAATGACCATGCAAACATTCTAACATGAGTAGTAACTTTCAAAATGTATGTAAAATGAAAGCAAGCTACAAATAAATAAGATGCAGCCATCTGTTTTTCATTGACATACAATGGTTCAAAGTTTCCGATTATATAACTATATTTTGAGATTCTGCTCTTTTCACCTTCAAACTTATCACACTGGTGCCTAAGAATAGGAACACAACCAGATTCATGTAGCCAGTGTTGGTAATGTGTGATAAAATGTATTATGACGTTGTTATACATACAGCAATACAGTGCTCTAATTGCAACAGTCACACACCTCCACATCATATGACCGTGATGTCATTCTTGGAGCTGTTAGCACCCTTGAGCATCCCTCTCCAGTCAGCTGAAAGTCCAGTTCTGGGTTTACAAGCCTCCATCTGAACCGAACAACATTATTTACCCCTGACCCACTGTGCGCTGCATGACCTCGCAGTCACATGATCTTCATGAAATGAAAATATTATATTGAGATGTGTATTTTTGCTTGCTGTGCTCAGCTAAATGTACTGTACCATGCAGAATATAAAATAAAATATTTCCAGACATAATATGTCTCAACATGCACACAATCATTTGTAGGCCTCCAATTTTAAAACATTAACCAGCCTATAGTTAACATAAAGTAGACGGCATTTACAGGGAGAGATTTATGGCCTTTTATTATTTATATGAGCATGATGACATCAGCTTTTCACCCCTTGAGAGTTACAGGGTTAGAAATAAACCCTGGAAGCAGGACTTCCTCCTGGAGCCTCTGGTCGTATTTATAAGGAAGTGACTTTCCCTTCAAGTACCAGAGTGTTTGTGGCTGTCTGGAGCATGGAACCCTGAAGTATGATGCTCTTAGTAGTTTTAACATGTTTGCTGGCAGGCTGCCTGGCTCAGGGCCCTCACCCATGCTGTAAGTACAATAACAGATTTCTCAGCTCTTATTTCTTAATTAAGACATGTTATGCTTTCTCAATACTCAATGTTATCCAATGCTGAATTAGACAGTGATCAGACTTGTAATGTTACTGTGTCAAATGTGTGCTTTTGTTCAATAATTGCACGCATCTTCTTCCATAACACAGCAAGTCCTCCTCTTCTGAGCGGAAGCCTCTCTGTGGTGAGTGTTCAATTGTTTCTGAGTTGTGTTATGTAAGCATACAAAATCAGTACCTGACCTGAGCATGACTAAGCACATTTACAGTATGTGAAAGAGGGAGATGTAAACTCACTCACTCACATGGTCTTTCTCCAGTCCACACAGAATGAAAAGCTGTGGACTTACGGCAGATACCTGTACGATGCACTGGGACAACGGATCCGGATCATGGAGCTGGGCGCTTACGAGAATAAGTCATTCACCTATGACGCGCTTCTGCTGTACAGAGAGGTGACCAGAGCACTGACATGAGTGTCCTAAATATTTGTGTTGGAGTGAAGTCGCTCCTGATTAGAAGTGAAAAGTACAAGAAAAATAATTTTATTGAATTAGAAGCACCAAGATCTACAGCTAGAGTGTACTCACAATCTAGACTCAATTTCTAAAATTTGAAGAAACTGAGGGGTATAAATCCAAATTCTGATTGAATATGTTATTGTTTTTATTTCATTTAATTTGTTGCATGTTGTAAGCGCAGTAACTATATTTCTTTATCAATGGTCACACATTGTGAACCCAATTCCCCAAATACGCAGCTTGGTCAGTGCTTTAAGACTTCGAACTGTGACACACTACGCACCCTCTAGCGTCGGGCTAGGTTGTGTCAGGGACGGCGTGTCAATGTACACTCGTTACATGCATTGTGTCTTTTCAAAATTAACTTCCGTCTTCAAAGGACATTTAGGTTTAGACAGCAAACACACTTACTTAGGGTCAGGAAAAGAGCCTGGTTGGCGTAAGCTTGACTAATTAACAACTCATGTGACTAGCAAGTGACAAACGAGTCACTTGACTAATGACTGATGTGATTTACGATTGACGGGTCAACGTTGCGCAAGAGACATGAACGGCAGTCTACTGGGTCCTGTGTTTGTTTGACCCATCAACCATCTCTCCTACCGGCCCTGTGTGGACTATTGCAGACTTTACACTACATCAGCTGCTCTTAGCGTGCAATAAGGAGTGTGTTTATGTTGTAGTAAACTGCAAGTCCGGTACGTGCGTCACATACACACGCTTATGTGGACAACTATAATGCTATTGTGGGAAATTACATTTTCATTTTTTAAGTTTACATTATTATTTCAATAAAAGTTGCGATGGGCTTCCATACAATGGAGCAATGATAGGAGTTGCCGTTTGCCAAGTTGCTGTGCAGAAGTGCAGTGAGGCTTTATTATGGGAGTACAAATTGTATGTGGACCTTGCAAATGATTTACATATGGAGTGGTCCTTCGGTTATCCACTCAACCATAATCTTAAATGTCAATATGTCAGAGTTCACAGTAACCATATTTTTCTGTCTGGGTCAAAATATGTAACGTGTGAATATACAGATTTAAGTGCTTAGTAATGTAACATGACAATAGCATAATTTAGAGAAATTATAATATTTAATATCAACTTGTAGTGTAAACGATAATGGTCCTGTGCTTCAAAATAGCATTAGAACTCCTCACTTTTTGTTGATAAATTCACATGCAGAATCATTAGTTAGCTGAGGCAGCACAACCAGACAAGAAGGTTTGTGAGCATAAAATGTGATTATATCACAAGTCATGTGCTGCAGTTCACCACATGCTAGTCCCTCCCTCTCACTCATCATGGACTTAAATGGTATTCAATCTATATGCACAAGAAATAATTATGTTGTGTATATAAGTGTAAAAGAAGAAAAAACATGATATGAATTCAAATAAGCAATTGTCACCCTAATCCCACAACTTTCATCCACCAGAAAACCATGTATGAGATTAACGAACATGACCGCACATGCAAGAAAAAGCCTCTGAAGACAGACTTCCACCCTATGGCAATCCCAAAAGATGCGTCTCTGCTGGGCCAGTATGTTCTGGGCAGCTCGTCTGGACCTGGAGAAGGACTCCTGGTCAACACTTGGACGGGAGATCTGCCCGACAAAACAGGTTAGAGAGCATGTAATGGTATGAAAATGCCTGAACTGTCTATCCATCCGTCCCAGTCTAATAATAGATTCGTTTTTTTATCTCTGGCCTAACAGGAAAGTTCATGTCCACAGTCACTGAATTTGGTTGTGTTCCTATAAGCACTGTGGCCCACACTAGCCAGTATGGATGGGTGGTGACAAGGTGAGTTAACATCAACACTGTAAAAATCACTCTAAAGGGCAGGAAGGACATTGTGACTTTTGAAAATCAGAACTGTTTGCATCGGGCCAAGTGGTCATTGTGTCTCCGTCTTTCTGTTTACTAGCTTCTTGAACAACGTCCTTGGGATATCAGACCCCGGTCAGCTCAACCCTCCAGACTTCTGCCTGGATGAAGAGATGAGGGCTGATGAAGAGCAGACAGACTTTCTCAGCGTGTTCCTTAATAACAAGCTCTGAGGGCCTCCTTTAACTCATGATTTGAAAAAAAAAAAAAAAAAAGTGCAGTGGTATACATCACATTTACTCTGCAATAACGTGTAATTCCAAGCATCTGGAGCATCTCAGACATGACATCAATCATTTTTTTTTCATATTTCTGTCTATTTTCATATTGACAATGTATTAAAAAGCTAACAAAAGATGCTGATGTGTGACCACATGTCATTTTTATTGATAAGCTTATAAAAATAAAAATAAAATTCATATATTTCACCTTGTGTCTGTGTGTAATGCTGACATGCAATATACAGCATTGTAACAGTACGGCAAAAGTGAGGCATGACGACTTCATGCAATAAATTGCCAATTAATTAACATGGCTATAACAATTGATAAATCAACATCCCCGCATTTTTAGGAAACACGTTGAAGTTGATTTGACATTTCCCTCGAAGTCAAAGGTCAAAGGTATACATATAACGTTTTCGGGGGTTTTTGCCTAAATTAGCAGGGACTGGGAGAGAGAGGAGATGACATGACATAAACTTCTCAGGCCAGATTCAAAGCTGAAACATCTGTTAAAAGCTGTGCTATCAGTCACAGGGACACTCCCATATTATTACCAATGGTGTCTGTTTATTCTGACAAGAGAAGTGTTAAAGCTACTGGACTCAAAAGAAAACCTGGCAGTGGAATCAGAGTGGGAGCCTCCCCAGGCTTCTTTATAAGGAAGCGAGCGCTCTCACGCAGCAGCATATTTGCATCTGTGCGCAGAGGAAAGGTGTATCTACCATCAGACAGCATGAGAGCCCTCGTCCTGTTTGTGTGCCTGTCAGTGGGCTGCCTAGCTCAGAGACCAAAGCCATGCAGTGAGTACATCAACAGATGCTGAGTTCATTTGTAAATCTAGTTTGTCCTCTGAAAGATGATGCTAAATACTGATCGGGCTGTTCTGTTTTTGCTTCCTTATTTATGAGGAAATATCATGACTACGTAGCGAGCTTTCCACAGCTGTGATGTGAATGTTTATAATAAAACACTGCATTCATTTTAACAGCATCCCCACCGCTGCTGACTGGAAGCCTCAGTGTGGTAAGTTTGCATCTCCTTACACAACTCAGATTGTATTCACCATGCTGGATTACTATTGAACAAAATAAGTCTAGTTGGAGTGAGGTGGTCATATCCAAAAGCATTGCTCGCTGCAAAACTTTCAATTTAATTTTGTATGTGATTTTCCAAGGCCACCCAAAGTGAGAAGTTGATGGCTTATGCCAAGTACAGCTATGACGCACTGGGAAAGCGCATCCGCCTCAGAGAGTTTGGATCTTATAACAATAAGACCTTCCACTTTGATGTGCTTTTCCTCTTCAGAGAGGTAATGACAACATGGCATTGATATCTACGCTAGGAGATGTCGTGTGCAACACAAACTGCTGTATAATGCCATTCTGTCCTGCAGCGTGTCATGTATAAGATCAACTACAAGAACCAAACATGTTGCAAGAAGCTACTGAATGCAGACTTCCACCCCATGGAGATCCCACGGAATGCGTCCCTACTGGGAGAGGTTGTTGTAGGCAGCTCCTCTGGTCCAGGACAGGGACTCCTAGTCAACACCTGGTGGGGAGAGTTGCAAATGAAGAAGGGACCAGGTACAAGAGGAAACTGAACTAGAGGAAATTAGACAGAAAAAAATCACAGCAGAGTCATGTGGTGTACTGTAGCACATGACTGTCTGCGAATCTTCTGTCTAATCGCTGCCTTTGTATGTCACGCTAACAAACCTGCTTGTCTGGTTGCGCTGCCTCAGCTCACATGTGATCCACTTCTGTTTTTGCAGCAAAGTACATGAGCACTGTCACAGAGTTTGAATGCATCCCCGTCAGCACTCTGTATCATACCAGTGGAAGTGGATGGATGGTGACCAAGTTAGTGCATGCACACCACAACTCACAAATGTGAAGAATAAGAAATGAATATATAAAATGGAACAGAATAAGACTTTAAAAACCCTCTCAAACATATTTAGACTTGTATTTTATGAGGGGTTAGCTAAGCTAAGCTAACCCTCTCCTGGTTCAAGGCTTTCACACTCTCCTCCCACAAACACCCTTCACATATCCCATGTATTTCTGGATCCTCTTACAGTACATTACAGTAGCATCCATTATTTTTGTCTGGATGATTTCATCACACGTTCTTCCCATTTGTCACCTTCAGCTTCTTCAACAACGTCATCGGACTAGTGGACCCTCAACAGCTCATCCCTCCACGTTTCTGTGAGGGCGCTCAGCTGGAAGAAAGGCTTGATGAGGAGCCAGTGACCTTCTTCAGTTTGTTTTAAAATATTATATTTTCAGAAATTGAGTGCACTGCAATGATCACTGTATATGACTCTTTACACTGTATTATCTCTTTTTTATGGCAGTCATTGGTGTAATCAATTTGAATTTATACATTTGTTGCGGGTTTGAAACACTTTTGGGAGTTGGCAGTCTGGACCTTGCTGCAAAATGGCTGATTTTGTTCACTGACATATAAGTAAGATGAGTGAGTCGAAGACTCAACCACAAATCAAAGTTTATAGACTTAACTTTCATTAAATCAATATGTTTTACAGTTTTGGGACTGTAATTTATGATTATTGTCATTGTTGATTAATCTGGGATTGACTTCAATTAATCGATTGAAGGTTTAGCTTTAAACTAGAAAATAGTGAAGAACCCTATGGATTGACCTGAGAAATATTAAAAACTGAAATAAACATATTTCAAACCCGATAGGGTTGACTTTCATATTTTCTGATCTAGAACATTACATGCTCTTGGGAGTATGTCAGCGTAAGGTAAAATAAATATTTCAATGAACGTTAATCCAACATTGTTTCATGGTAATAACAATTTCTGATGTTTTGGCAATTTGAATGAGACAATTATGAATTATTTTATTATATGCATTCATTTTTTTTATAACTGCACAATATATTCTAAATCAATATTAAACACTTTAATCGTGCACATATGGGATTGAAACTATCAAATGAGCGAGATGCTGTGCCAGTGCTTTTGTCACTTGAAATACATTTAAAGAGAGAACTAATCCGTACTTTGTGTTACTCATGTGACTCTCGTTTCCCACAATTCCTAGACGTGGTTTTTAAAAGCAATACACCCATGCAAACACAAGAGGGACGTATTGACCTTAAATTCCCTAACAGGTACTAAATGAGTTTACTTGCAATTTAAAATAGTATATATTCATACACTTATTCATCATTCCAACGATACAATAACACAGTGATGACCGTGTACATGGTTATTTATTGTCCTGAAAAACCGACAAATTCTGACTGAAATTGATGAACGTTTCCTCATCACTGCATCACTGCATTTTTATTCTTTTCCATGTAGTCTTGCCAGTGAAATACTTTTTACAAGCTCCATTGTTAACTGGAGATAATTATGAATATTATGTCTGTTTTTGTCAACTTTCCCCATTAATATAGAAACTGGTCAGTGGTTAAAAATATATTATATGTGTCATTCAGAAGAAAATGTAATTTTATTGAAATATTTCACACAGTATTAATGGCCATACGTCTTTTATGGCAGTTTACAGCAGGGGTTCTTAACCTTTTTGACCCCGGGGCCCAACTTTTCAAGTACAAAGTGTCCCGGGGCCCATTCAAATATTAACAGTATTAGTTTAACTAATTGATCTCACTCTTGGTTTGATTTGTATTCAATAACTATATTGTTACCTGTTCCACTCCACCCCTATTTTGGAGCAAAACCGCCTAAAATGACACACCCATATTAAAATGGCTGTAGCTTCTGAACCACTGTGACTATATGCATCAAAAGTGTCAGAAAACCTGTAGGTCATATAGTAACAGAGCAGTGGGCCTTTGGAGTCAGTAAAAAGTGAAGATTTTTGTCTGCATAAAATAAAAAAGTATCTTTCAGTATAAATAACTGCCTGTGGCTGTATCTGTACAGGTAAATGACAGTATAGGGCTGTAACTACACTATCAGTGAACAACTGCCTCAAATATGAAGAAGATTGGACAAAGTATGACGATTCTACAGTGTTTATTCCATGAAGAGATCCAGGCGGAGCTCTAAAAGGATATTTGGAGACCCAAATGGACACATGGTAACCAAATGATATTCTGACACACTAAAGGTGTTTCTCCCTTTATATTTTGATATTATATTATTTTCCTTTTATTTTTAGCCTTTGCAAATTGCAAAAACTATATATATATATATATATATATATGGTCGAAGACGTGGTATGTAAGTAGCGGACTTACTGTGTGTAATGGCTGCGAATGAGCGCACGATCGAGTATGAGGGTAGCTCAGTTACGCAAGGTTATACTTTGGCTGACGGCTTAAAGAAGAGGAAGATAAGGTTTGTAGTATAAGTACTAGCGTTTTCTGAAGCTACTAGCTCCATGGTAACATCCGCTAGCACATTGTTGGGTCTGTAATGTGTCTTTTTCCGTCGAAATGCTGCAAGATCCGACTTGCAGCGGTTATGGCGACTTTGGACAGTGTGTGTTTTGGCTCCTTTTGTGAATAATCCGGAATTCCGGAACGGAAGGGGAGGGGATCGAGGACGCCGGCGTCCTCGCGGAGTTGAACAGGCAAAACCCTTGTCAAATAAATGAGATGATACAATGTGATGATCACAAAGACATTTATTTATCATGTGTATGTAAACGTGCATACACAACAAGAAGCCCAACAGGCTTTCCCACAAGCGTTGGATGTTACTCATATATATATATATATATATGTATATATATATATATATATATATATATATATATATATATATTACTCATTAAATGATTTAACACTGCTGCCCTCTAGTGGTTAAATCGTGTAATGTTCATGACTCATTCGATGATTTAACACTGCTGCCCTCTAGTGGTTAAATCGTGTAATGTTCATGACTCATTCAATGATTTAACACTGCTGCCCTCTAGTGGTTAAATCGTGTAATGTTCATGACTCATTCAATGATTTAACACTGCTGCCCTCTGGTGGTTAAATCGTGTAATGTTCATGACTCATTCAATGATTTAACACTGCTGCCCTCTGGTGGTTAAATCGTGTAATGTTCATGACTCATTCAATGATTTAACACTGCTGCCCTCTGGTGGTTAAATCGTGTAATGTTTCTGACTCATTCAATGATTTAACACTGCTGCCGTCTAGTGGTTAAATCATATAATGTTTATGATTAATTAAATGATGTAACACTGCTCCGGTCTGTCTTTGTTCATCCTGCATCGCTCTGTTCTGTTCTTTAATGTAACGTTACTGGAGCTGTTAGCAGACTGTTGTGCTAGCAAGCAGGCTCGCTCGCGAGCTGTACCCAGCATGCAGTTCGGCGGTGAAATTTTATAAATGTACAATTATTAGTGTTACAAATTGTTTATGTGTCACAGACTGTTGTGTGCTGTTGTGTTTTTCTCTGTTAAAGAGCATTAGTTGTAGGTTGTTAATTGTTGTGCTATAAAGTTATGACCATGACTAGGGTTCCCTCTCAATACATATAAGACAACTAGCGCTAACCGCTATACATTAGCAACAAAGAATACATTTAGCTGCCTGTTCAAAGCAGACAGCAGTTGTTTTGGCTATGCACCGGTATAATGGTGTGTGAAGAATTCATATCATACGGGAAATTAAAACCGGTATACTGCCCATCTCTAGACTTTATTATATCTTGGACAATTTTCTACCAATATTTGACGGGCCGGATTAAAAAGCCCAAAGGCCGTATGTATTGGTTCGCCCTTCGCTCGCACGCATGCCGGGGCTAGCGGCTAGCTGAGTGTCTTCTTCTGCTTATTGGAGCTTGTTAGACAACTGACTGACGCATTACCGCCACCAGGTGGTGGGAAGCTATTATATAACTGAGCGTCTCATGGAGAACAGTAATATCTCTGGTGTCTTCAATTGATAACCTATGCGGTCCCGCGGCCCTCGCGGCCCACAGGTGCAAAACTGAAAGTTTTTTGCGGCCCTCTAGGTGGCGTTCGCGGCCCCATCGTTTACAGGATGTGTTCACTGTTAACTTCAAGGTCTATTATGTGTAGCCTATTGTTAGATAGAGAATCACCATTCATCAGATAAACAGAAGTTAAGTTGAACTTCTATTTCAGAGCTCAGTTTTCTTCTTTTCCCCCTCCTTGTGGAAGACTTTCCCATCAGGCTGCTCTCTCCACTTCAGGGTGACTTCACTCACTCCTTTCTCCATCAGTCTGTCCTGGAGCTGGGAAACAGGAGCCATTTTGAAACATCAATTTACATTGTTTGTTGGAAGCTATAGCTTTCGTTAGGCCTGCTATCCACACAAGAAGAGAGAACACAGTCAAACACAAAAAAATGGACCCAGAAATATGTATGTTTTTTAATTTAATGAAAGAGTTTCAGGGTGGATTTTGGAGACTTGCCTTTTTCAGGATGTCTGCTTTCACAGCAGGATCATTCAGGACCAAAGAGGGGTCCTCTGACTTAATTCTCAGTTTCACTACCTGCCTCATCACTGGTGCTTTGACATGGAGGAGAAAAAACATGCTTGGAATTACATTTGTGATACCAAACTCATAAATAAACCCTAAACTCATAGACATGTTGGAGTACAATCTAATATAATGCAGCATTGCACAGTAAACCACTCACCAGGGGGGACGCTGTAGCAGACAAATGGTAATCTAGTTTCACAAGACCCCAGCCTCCATTTTCCTGATATCCTCAAAGCTGTATAACTACACATGCTGGTCATCGAGCCAATTGTGCTACTTGTACCTGCGGACAAGTAGCTGAATGAGTAGCCACTTCCATCGGACCAGTAAATGTGAGGATCTCTGAACAAACCAATCCATGCCCAGTCTCCACCCGGCACCAAGCTATAGATTTTCTGGTTCTCTGTGTCGTTCCTCGCGGTGGCCAGGTCTATGAAGTTCTCCCTGCAGTACCTCTGAGCACTGAGCCAATTCATTCTTTGATTCACAACAACAAATTCAGGATCCAGCTGTTGTCCTGCAGTTTGAGGAGAAATGATTGAGTTCACTTGCGGAATCTTTTACAAGATTAAAATGTGCCTTGCTACGTCCTTACCTTTGGAGCAGATAAATGGGTATTGCAGATTACACTTATCATCCCACCACCTTCCGTTGTCTCCAATGTTCACACAGAACTGATTATAACCGGCAAAGTCTGGCTCATTGTCAGCAAGGTTTTCCCATTTCCTATATTCAGATCCACTCCCGCTGCTGCCGTCTGATCCACACGTCAGACGTGTAGCCGAGAGATGAAACTGTGTTCACTTCTTCAGTGTTTTCAATGGTGGCCAGGTCCTTGTATGTCTCTCTGCAGTGGAGTTGAGCTTCGGTCCAAGTCTTTGGTTCAGCAACATAGTGGTACTGACGGAGAAGGCACATGGAGGTGTTCCAGCCTGTGAGGGGAACAAGTTAATTTTAAATCACAGTCTGTCTGTCAATATTTGTTTACCTGTAAGTGATGAAAACTATGTTTTGATTTGATGAATACTTCTGACATACAGCTGAGATATCCATCGTTCATTATCATTCATCCAAATGTGCTTTTTTGGATGGAAAATGTATTTAAATTATAATTGGTTGATGGGATGAGGCCCTTCACTTGTTGCAGCTGATTGATTGTGGGCAGGTTTTTGTGACTTAGACCAGGCAGACTGTACTGACTAAGCCTCATTTTAGCCCTGAATTGATCACCCCGACTAGAATCTGGATGAATTTCTGCCAGATCAGTTGTCTACTGGACTAAAAAGTCAAATGGGACTAGTACTCTCCTGGGTTGGGGTGTGGTGGTTTGAAGCCAAAGATGCTGATCAAAGAGAAACTTTACTTGAGTATTTCCATATTTTGATACTTCTACTTTACTTTGGTACAGAGGAAAATGTTGCACTTTTTAATCCACTACATTCATCTGACAGTTGCTACTTGTCAGGGTGAGATTGTACACTTAGATATTGTGGGACGTGAAGTATTTTCTGCTGGTTTGATTTCGCTCATGATACCTTAGATATTTCTCCTCTGAACCTCTCACATGGTTCCATTTAGATAACTATTAGGAGACCAAAGAAATAGAATTATCCATTATTTAACTTATCTCCTCCCATTAATCATAACGCATCTTTGGAGGGCGCTACCCCCTAATTTGGTAACCACTGGATTAAATGATTTAACCCATAAGAACCCAAACCCATTTTTCCTTACAGGAAAATTATAGGGGATATAAAACTGTCCCAGCACAAAAATGAATCTTTCAAATACTTTCTCAAACTAACCAGGACAACACCTGTGCCTTTAATTATTACTTCAGTATAAGCATATTATACAATTATAAACAGTCAGACAAAATCAAAGAATTCACTGACCTGAGAGAAGCCAGACACCCAGCCAGATCCTTTCCATCATGATGCTGCTCTGTGGAGTGTGTGAGTCATTGTTTGGAAACTGTACTCATATGATTGATATGAAAATCTAGGGGAAGTCAACACCAGCTACTCTTCCTTATTACTGACAGTTGCACTCTATACAAAAAGCATTAGTGGTGGATGACGTCATGGCAGTGATCAGAGTTCTGATGAAAACAATGAGCTGGCTTTGAGCTTTTCAGGTAAACACTTTGAATAATTGTCTGTTTTTTGAATATTCATAGTATCCCCAGCAATGCAGCAGAGGATCACTTGTTATCTTTAGTCTTATGCTCATTTCTTTAATATAAACAATGGCTTTCTGTTGCTCATATGTGTTGCCCTACACTTCCAAACAGTAGCTGGAATTTGGCAAAATAAATGCACAGTACAGAATTCTAATTGCCTTGCAATCTGTCATATACTTTTTTTCGCATGTGCTAAATGAGATATCCATGTCAGTCTGTCATTCATAATTGAACCCAAAAATCATGTTTTCCTTTAACTCTTTTAATATAAACCACATCTGTAGACAGTAAAACTTTTTAATATATTTTTTCAATTAGCAAAAACTTTGAACTTGGTTTGGGCGGTGCAGTGGTTAGCGGTTAGCACTGCCTTTCCCAGTAACAGGACCTGGTTAAATTGGGTTGGTGTTCTGATGGTATGACACAAATACCGGTTTATATAGAAGACCCCGTTGACCCAATCAATACTATCAACCTGGGACTTGAAAGAACCACTTCAAGTTCCCCCCTGCTTAAATTTACATAGTTTGTTTTGATCACCGCTGGGTTATTATCCCCAAGTACCCCTCACTGCCCGTTTCTGTGTAAACCCGCCCCTGCATCGTCTGGATTGTGGAAGAGCTGAATGTGTGTTAGTTTGCAATATTTAGTGATTAAATGTAACATTTGTAGAGTTGAACTGTATTGGTTTTTCACCAGCACTTGGTAACTTTGTCTACTGAGCTGGTTAACTGACACTAAATTAACGCTACAACGTTATTGAGAAAGCTTTGTGATGAAGCTGGTAAATAACGTAACAGTGTAAGCTAACGTCAGCTAACTCAGTCAGGTTATATCGTTAAAGTTGGACTTCCTCGTCGAGGCTCTGAGACCCAAATTCCAAGGTAAGCCAATAAATGCATCCCTCCTATGTTGCATATGAGCTGTGCAGAGGCTGCAACTACCATCACCTCTGAGTGTTTGTGTGTGTGTGTGTGTGTGTGTGCGTGCGTGCGTGCGTGGCTGGATTTTATCATTGACTGTATTTCGATTTGTTGGTACAAATTAGATTCAAACGTTTCCACTTAAGTCACACAATTTCAGTTGTTTTAGATGTAGGTCTAGTAATGTTTTTGTGATGAGGTTGAATGTGGCTTCCAATTTATTACATTCAGTTTGTCAGTTAAGGGAAATATGATAATATTTTCTAGCACTTTTTTGTGAAATATATATCCTGGCTAGTTTGCTTGAGTTCTGAATCAATAAACAGCTAATCATTATGGCACAGATTAAGGCAGATCTGCTCAATTAACAATATGGGTGTAAATAGCAAAAACATATATTATTGTGCGGGGGATCAGATATATTACTGATGATAACACTTAAAAAGCATTAAGCTTTGGAATACTAAATTGTCTTATTAAACTCTGAATCTGATTTTTAACTCTGTTTACAGCCCTTCCTCGGACAGCAAAGCAAGATGAGCTGTCTCTTGAAGAGCAGTTTCCTTTCAAGGACAGTAGAGGAAGAGGATATGTAAGTTCAAATAAACAAAATTGTCTACAGCAACTGTCAGTCTTAAAGGCATGTTTAAAGTCACACAAACTCATGGATGCATCTCTCCTACTGACAGCAGCTCAGTGACATTGTTTCAGTTCATTTAGATTAACATTGAAACACAGACAGAAACTAAACCAAAATACTTAAAGCGTGAGGGCTACTGTCATTGTCCAGGATGTGTGTGTGTTCATCCTCTCCCTCAGCTGACTCATATTAGGTAAAGGACTGTCCACTAGAACTAGAACTATGTGAACATCCACAACGGTGTATGTTAAGGTTCAGTGGAGACAAGCACCCTCCAGCTGTCCACTTCTTTCAGGCGCTGTCTCTGAAATGTGATTACAAAATGTGGCCTACTCATAAACATTCAAATGAGCTACATGTACATAGCTAGCTATTTACATAAAAGTCACAAGGAGGTGATAATAATCTCTCCTTCGGTGTAGATGTGCTGGTTATTATTTGAATATTGGTCATGACTCAACACTTTTCCCACACTGGTCCGACAGTGGTTGTTTAGGTTGGTTACTGAGGCCACAGCAACACGTGGAGAGAGAGTTGCAGAAGTTGTGTGACACGTAATGGGGAACTGAACATATATTAATACTGACATAGAAATGATGAGCATTCATACGTTTCTATAAGAAACTGTAAAATTCACCACAAAACACCTTGTAATCAGTGATAAGAGAGAACTATGCATGAATTAAATAACATTTTAAATATCTTTAACAAGAAGCTTATCTGGTAGAGTACCTTTTTTGATGAGAACAGGGCAATTCTATTTTGCAGTGCTGTCATACAAGATGTGAGCTGCATGTTGTAACTTGTAAACGTTGTTTCCAGGAGGCAGGGTACACGCAAGAATGCTGTTTGTCATTGTCTGAACCAAGTTTTATTTGACCCTCTGCCTCTCTGAAGTAACGCTGACTATACCCTTTTACCCTTTTCACTTTATGTTGGTAACTGTCATTTTAAATTCATTGTTACTGTCATGATCTTCATAGGATCAGCCTCCTTAAATCCTAACATTTGACTGATCTCTTTTCTCAGAGTCTGACATCTCTGATGAACAGGCAGAACAGATGATCGCTTGGCTGAAGGTACATTTTTGGTCTCTTGACCAAGTTGCGGCTTCCATGAAAGATACCGCCTCTTATCGTGCAAAGTGGAGTTGATGTCGGAACCAAAAGCCCAGTGGAAATCGCCACAGAATGTCTCTGTCTCCTGGATAGGCCAGGCATGGTGAGTTAAACCGTTCTATATGGCGATGTATGCAATGAGATGCAGGATTGTCAACATGTGGGGTTCCTCTGTTTCCTCTCTCTGCAATTTGAACTGTCAAAGGCAGATATGCTCCCCAAAATAAACAAAATGAATGAATAATTAATGTCTGCTTGCTGCTTGCATGTTAATGTCCGGTAACATTACTGACAGAACGTTACTGAATGTACGATGATTCTTATTAACAGTAGTGCAACAGGTCAACAGGTTTAGCAGTCTTTCCATTACTTCTGTTAAGATTTCCCAAGATTTTGACGTTCTCCTCCCAGAGACCTCACCAAAGCTTATCGAGACCCGAGTTCCTGTTTACAGTCAGAAGATCCTTAATCCTGCCAGCAAGGAACAATGGCTGCTAACTTCCTCTCTGATGTTGATGCTCTGTCTTCAGGTATAGAGTCCGAGACCGGGTCTCTTCTATTTGTTTTGTTATTGCAGTGATTGAGATGATGGCAGAACACGATTGAAGTAAACAAGAGAAAGGAGATAACAGAAACAGAGAAAAGATTGGGATTAAATTTAAGATTGTTATAATTAAGCTGATAAAAATAAAACGCACTGATGAAGATTGAAATATCAGTGATAACAGGTTTTCAACAATTGCCTCCATGATTTTCAAACTGTGATTTAAAAGCTACTGTAAAATTAAGCATTTTGAATTCAATTAAAGAGTCGCCTAAAAGTGCATGAATTATGTTTCCTCTCTCTTGGCTGTGCATTTTTTAAATTATAAACAGGAAAAGCTTCTATATATAAAGCATGCTAAGGATGTATTTTGATTCATATCCATCCTGCAAGCATTATATCATTTACTGTAAACTAGCAGCAAAAACAGAATCTTAAGAAGATTAGTACATACTGTGTACAATTAGCATCTAGTATGGAGTTGGGGCACAATCATGTCAATTCAGTTGTCAGGGCTCACTTTGAAAAATGATGCACTAACCCCCAAGATAGATAGATGGATACTTTATTTATCCAGATGGAAGTTAAGTCATCTAGTAGCTCATACAACATACAAAACATTGATACACAAAGGTAAAAAGAATACCCTCCATTTTCCATCTCCAGCCTCATCTCATTTAGTAAACATTTCAGTATATTATATATAAGGCCAATGAAGCTCATGTCCTCTCACTGTCATTATCCAGTTGGTAATATTACAAAGCAATCAATAGCAATCACATCCAAGTAGAACTACAGGATATGATCATGTGAGCATCTCCTCTTAAACGTGTCCCTTTTAGCCTTGCTACATTGTCATTGACTTAATTGTGTTGATGGTTAGTTTTTGACGATTGATCGCTCACAATCTAATCTCTTCATGCTTATTACTCCCTGTAGTCCTCTTCTCTGGTCCTCTTTGTGGAGGATTTGAGGCCTGAAGTGGAGGGCTCCGACCATCTGTAGTCCTCTTCTCTGTTTCTCTTCATGGAGGATCCGAGGCCTGAAGGGTTAGGGCGCTGACTCCCTGTTGTTCTCTTCTCTGGTCCTCTTTGTGGAGGGACCGAGGCCTGAAGTGGAGGGTGCTGCGTCCTCGTGGTCGTCCTCACCGTTCCTCTGCCTCTTCACACTTACCTGCTCCGTTAGGTCCTCTTCCCTGCTCCTCCTGGTGGACTCTTCTGACCCCTGGGGGACTGGGGGCGGAGCACCAAAACGTAGAGAGAAAACACGTTCAGCATCAAAGCAAACAGAATCCATCTTTCGTCTCAACTCACGGCAGGCCCTCAGAACTCGGTCATGTTCATCTTCATCATCTTCCTCCTCTTCCTCTTCTTCCTCCTCTTCCTCTTCTTCCTCCTCTTCCTCCTGGAACAATAAGCGTATTGTAAGTCTATTTTGAACTGGTTTCGGGTGGTTCTGGCTCTTCCTTATGACACCCCAGTCAACACCATGAGACTGTGGTCTGCTAAGGCCCCCTGTGACTTTAACCTCAAGGACTGTCAGTATTGTCATCTGTACTGCTGAGGAATCATCATTGATATTGTGGAAATAGATCAGCAGCTACTAAATATGAATGTAACCGATGTCCCATAGTTAATGTTGGTGGCTACATTTAAGCCGTGCTGGACAGAAACCTGGCTGAGAACATCTCCAGGGTCCTCTACCCCAACGACAATGTAGGTGGACTTATTGTTGTAACTAGACCACTTTATGTGGGCTTGTTGTAGACCAGTGTTTTTCAACCTAGACCGAGCCGCTGCACATTTTTTACATTCAAAAGTTCCCGCGGCACACTAACAACCAAAAAAGTTACAAAATTTGACACCTTTTAGCATAACACAGTATATGCCAGGGGTGTCAAACTCAATCACAGAGAGGGACAAAATAAAAAATTGGGACTACGTTGAGGGCCAAATAGAGTCACCATTTAATAAACAGGATAGAAGAGATATTGGACAAAGTGCAAAAAGATATAGGCTACATTCATTTATGCATATGTACCAGAGCCAGATGTTTGGCATCTTTTCTTGTCTGCCAGTTCATTCATGTCTGGGGTTAGGTTCTGTGCTGTTGAGGCATCGTTTCGGGGATGAAGCTTGGAAACTGTGCAGCGCCCACAGAGTCATACTTTGAGTGTGTCATTACACTGGTCGATCAGCTCCATTTGGATGTGCACAGGTGCTCTTTCCATGCCAACTGCAAACGGAGCAGTTCAAATTTCAATTCCTGAGCTGCAGAGTCGTTAAATCGCAGAGGGAACTCTGTGCCAAGTGAACTCTGTGCCAAGTGCACCCAGTTTATCAGCAAAATGCGCATTCGGGAACACAGCGGTGGAGACACGTACAGTTTAGCATCATGGAAAGTGACCCACATTTCCTTGCTGCATCTGAGTCTCCCACAGGCGCAGCTTGGCTGGGAAAGCTCTCACTGCATCACACGTCTGTGATCATACCTGTCTGTGATCTAACTTGTTGCTGTATATATAAAGGAGCTCATTCGTTTTTTTTATAACTGCACAATAGATTCTAAATCATTATTAAACACTTTAATTGTGCACATATGGGATTAAAACTATCAAATGAGCGAGATGTTGTGCCTGTGCTTTTGTCACTTAAAATACATTTAAAGAGAGAACTAATCCGTACTTTGTGTTACTCATGTGACTCTCTTGTTTCCCACAATTCCTAGACGAGGTTTTTAAAAGCAATACACCCATGCAAACACAAGAGGGATGTATTGAGCTTAGATTCCCTAACAGTTACTAAATGAGTTTACCTGCAATTTAAAATAGTATATGTTCATATGTTGGGTAATCTTTCCTTACACTCTGAGCACGGAAACGTGCCACACAAACAAAAGACAACTTAAGACAATGAATACATTTAATTGTCCTAACTATGGGATGCAATATATTAGCATTTGAATATGCATTTTCAAACATAAACAGCTCAACAATGTTAAAAGGATCATTTCTGGAGTTAACAGAAACAGCTTAAACTTTTGTTGTGACTTGTGATGATCTGAAATCTATGCTATCTGCAAAGCAATAGACAAAATATTTTTACTGTAATATAGTGTTATTTCATTACTGCTGATGGGTCATAATGTGTGGAGTTTAGTGAAAACTGTGCCATTGAAAACATGATGAACACTGGAATAGCAAATAGTGAATTCATAAAAGGAGACATTATCTGCCCTTGAGAATAGAACAGAATAGAATGCTGGATGGAACTGGAACACAGCAGAGTTCTCGAATAAAATAGAATGTTGAGGTGTCAACACAGCAGGGTTCTCGAATATAGGTCTCATCTTGTGTATGAAGCCAGGCACTTGTGCAAATTAACCTCAGTATCTTCCGAAACTCCCCAGAGGACACCTGGACAGCTCCGAGGCTCTGAGGTAGGCCCCGGCAGAACCACTGGTCATAGTGTCTGCAGACAGTCAGATTTCACTCTGACGACAAAGCATGGCGCTAATGTTTTATAAAGTTATTTTATTCGACTGTGGTCAGGCTTCCTGAAGTACAGTTACACGGCGCTGTGAAGTCATGGCTGAGGATTTGACACAGCGGACTGCGAGTGTTTCTCCCTGCAATTGGACGAGTCTACGGACCTAAGTGATGCAGCCCAGTTGTGCATTTTTATTCGGATGATGTTTACAGATATGACTGGAAAAGAAGAGCTGTTAACAATACTGCCCATGAAAGAACACACTCGGGGAGAGGACATTTTTCAGTCTTTAAAGAACATTAAGTCCAAACACCGTTCCACCACAACTGATGATCATTTGGAAGTCTGCTTGAGGCGGGCTACCAGCAGCTACTGTCCGGATTATGCAACTCTGGCCAATTCCATTCAGTGCAAGTCATCAGAGTAAGGTAATGACCAAAAATGTACAGAATTGTATTGTGCCATAAGGGTTCATGCAGTTATGCAAGGTACGCCAACATATATTGTAAATATAAAGTATACTCAGTATATACATATAAATTAATAGATATTTAATATTTTTAATGTTGTAGATCATTTTGACTTGGTCATTTTAAAAGTAGCTCGCAAGCCGAAATAGTGTGGGCACACCTGATCTACAGGTTTCTATGGATCATTGTTATATCTGGACACTGGTCGTGCCTCTAACGTAGTTGTGACATATGCAAGAATAGGTTCCCTGGTTATCCTGATCGTGACAGTGAGCGTGAACTGTCGGGGAGAGACAGTCACGTATCTCGCCGACTCTCTTGAGAGAGACAGTCGGGGAGAGACAGTCGCGTACCTCCTCAGTCGGGGAGATACGTGACTGTATCTCCCCGACTGTCTCTCGAGAGACAAGTCGGCGAGAGTCTTGCACGGTGACATGTCGCTGTGTTGGACTGCTGTTTCAGTAGTATCAAAAGGGGATGGCCAGTCTTCAAATCATGTGCCAACATGAGTTAGGGTACTTCCGGTGTCCGATGTAGGATGATGGGGTAATATACTCTCACCAAACTCCTGTCGTGTAAACCAGTAGCATATCTGACCTGTAACATTTCCCGTCAAACTTTAAAGACCTGTTCTCTTCTGTGCAGTCAGCTGTCATTTCAGTACAAACCGATGTGACCCTCCTCCCCATTCATCATCACATCCGGTGCTCAAGGTTTCTTCCACTGAGCTCAGTGAACTCAGTCCCACTCCACATGCCATCATCGAGATCTTCAGCCGGCCCCTACTGTCTTCAACACCACCACCAGTGTCGACTCTCCAAAATTTTAACTTTACTTTGCACAATTTAATAAATGTATTTGTTCACTGTAAATTAAGTTTCTCCTGATTTAACCTGTGTCTCCCTGTATAAGTCTGTCAATTATCTTCCAGTGGCTTCAGTTCTCCTATTTATTATGTTTTTTGTGATGTATGTTGTTATTTCAAACTAATTTGCAATCATAAGAAGCGTGGTCTTTGTAGTAAATCTCTTAGTAAATCTCTTGTTGTCGGACTGTGGAGGTCCAGTTTGGTGGATAAGTCACACTCTGTCTGTGTACCTTATCAATTACTTTTTACAATCAGTTCAGTAGTTTACTCATTTAATATTATCACCATCCAGATGAAGAAAGTTGCTATACAATAGAGCGAGGAGTCACTTGGTAGCAGTAGTAAGTCATTCCCCTTAGCTCCCCAACCTCCTGTACCCCAACATCTGCTGTCATCACCCCCGGCTCCTGTGCCTCGGTCTCCAGCCACAGCAGCCTGGCATCAGGGTCTTCATCAGAGAACTGGAGCAGAGACCCTGAGCTCTGCAACACCTTCAAACACTGCTTCAGCACCAGATTGGCCTTCCATTTCCCTTCCTTAGACCTCAACAAGGCGTCTGTGGTGCCCTTATCAACTATAAGGTCCACACTGCTACAACCGTAGTGCTTGTGGAGCTGTGTGCAGTCCAGCTCTACGAACTCAAGCCGAGAGGAAAGATTGTGAGGTTGAATGGCTTTGGTTTGGACGTGTTCCCGCATTAGTCCCACAGCTATGGGGGAAATGTCTGCGCAAGTGACCCGGACCGGGAGAGGAGAGTATCTGTAAATACAGGGCCCTAAAGCAGAAGTGCCACAGCCCATATCCAGGACTTGGAGCAAACCGTCTGGGTGGGGCTTGGTCTGCAATAGGGGCATAATGAAGTCCCGGACAGCATCGAAGCCAAAGAACCACTCAAAGTGTTTGAAGGTGTTTGTGCTGCTGCTGCTCTCAGTGTAGAAGCGGTCCCAGGTTGCTTTCTTATCCATGTTTTCAATCAGTTCAGCTAGGCAGAAACACAGATGGGATTATGTCACATGAGTTAGTGAGTGAACATTAGCAGTAAAACACAGATACAACTTGCCTTAATGCCTCCATCCTTCTGTCATATTTGGAGGGACTTTATGCTATAGTCAATTTAAAATCTATCAATTTAATGTGTCAAATATCTTTTCTTTTAATATATGATTTAAGACCTTTTCTTGGGTCCTTGGAAGCCACGAAGCTCGGCATGAAGACAATCTACCAAGCTGACAAACTCAAATGATTCACATTGCTCATTAAAATAAAAAAGCAACATACACTCAACAGTCCTGCATTGAATCCTCCCTTTGTGTACTTTATAATGTTCAGTTCATCTTTAAACTGTTAAATAGGTGTGTTGATGTATCCAGGCTGTGTTATAGACTGCATTAGCTTGGTGTCGCTAACAAGTTAGCAACTGAGTGTGACGTTATTGCACAACAAAGTGCTACTTTATGGTCAGCTTCTGTAGCTAACATATCGGTGACAATTAGCTAAGACGTCAGTGCACACACCTGCAACTCACTTTAAGTAAAAGGAGAACGTCCTACATCAG